>NC_133977.1:29908182-31257468 GCF_047716275.1 Strix uralensis
TTGTGAAGGCAGTTTTGAATAAAATGGAAATTTTGCTTCTATCCCATTTAGCTGTCAAAAGGCCACTTCTAATACTTTCATAAAGCTATTTGCCTACAGAGCAAAGATAAAGACCTGGAAAAAAAAATAACATAATCACAAAGCAAATAACCAAAAGATAAAAAACAACAAGAAAAATATCCTGATTTTCTAATTTCCTTTGTTTTGAGTTTAATTTGTGCGTGTGTGTGTTATTTCTCGATGGAGATTCAAAATGTTAAAAATAAACTGATGAAGATTTATTCCAATTGATTATTAGATTGCAGCAAGGTTATTAAACACATTCATTTTAGTTAAGATTTTAGAATGGGAAACAGCAGAGAAACACAAAAACCAGAGTGACATGTAAATTAATGATAAGATAAGCAAATTAAGAAACCTACTTCTGAAGTTGCAGGGAAATTTACATCAAAATAGATAAAAAAAATATAATCAGAAGCTCTAGGCAAAGCTGAAATGGGGTTTGGAATTCTTACAAGGTGAGGGAAAAGTTAATGTCTCCTTCTTAGCAAAAATGCTCCTTCTTTACATTGATGCTTGGAGAGCATAATGATCACATATACTGCCCCGCTCCGCACTGCCTGATCACTCACAATCAATTTGTTGATCCTGAAAATAAATGCGATGTTTGTGATAGATATGAAATGTTAACAGTAGTTACATCATTAAAGAATACTTTTAATTAAAGACATAGGTAACATTAGCTTAGTGACTAGAACAACTGGGGAAATCTTTTTTTTCATTTTTTTTTCTCTGCAGTCTTACATAAGATGCAATCCATTATCTGTCAGTACTTCATCTAATTGAACCATGAAAAGAACGAGCATCTAATAGATGCTTCTGAAGATTTTAAATCCAGATTACACTATACTCTTCATCTGACCTCATATGTAATGCAAAGATGGTGTGTTCACAGAGAGGTTTTTGAATGAGAAGAAGTTTTTCCTCATTATAATACCACCTTTTTGTCCATCGTGATCCTATAATATGCACTACGGAGATTGTAACACACAGTCACACACACAGGTATAGAGATGTCTGAAAAGGATGGCAATATTCATTCTTGTGAGAATTGATAATGTTTCCCATTCAAAATATGAGAACTTTCTGAATGTCAGATATTCACTTAGCTCATTGCCCCACTAAACATGCTTTCTGAAGAGATTTCCTGATTCTTACATCTTGCTGGAGAGCGGACATTAGAGGAGATGGCAGTGTTGTCTGGTGATGAAGCTAGAGCTGTATTTGGACTGTATGGGAGCTACAAACAAGGGGGTAGTTACCCAATGGCCATGTCTGCTGTGTGCCATGGGCTTTTAGGGCTTTGGAGGAAGCCTCATGTTTTGGAGGCGTTGCTTCTGATTAACACCTTCCCTTTGTAGGCAGTAACATTCAGTCATAGCTGTTACGGTATGTGCGTCCTGTCTGGTGCAAATTCTCACAGGGGAGTCTTAGGACATGGGTTCACCCCTGGAGCCAGTTCCTGACCTATCCTTTTCTGGGGACATGCTTCAGCTTCCCTTTCTTGCAGTGCTGGGAGGAGGTACCTACTGAAGGAATTGTCTGTTAATCTGGCCTGGGTACACTGCTTACAGGTTCTTGAAAACAGCAGGTTTACAGTAGTTTGCTATTATTATGGGGTGGCAGCATCTCCTCTTCTATAGTGAATATGACATCTCATATGACTTCTCACAAGAGAAGAAGTGAATATGATGGGTTTTCAACTGCCAGCCTGGTATGGATATGGCTTGTGTACAAACTGTGTAAAGAGTATACTAAATTGAAACAGAGTATTTCACTGAGACAGGGAGCCCAATTTACATGCATGGATTATTGCCTTTTTCATCGGGTAAAGACAAGAAAGCCCAAGTGACTTAATTCATTACTTCTGTCTCACTACAACAGGCACACTAGCAACTCAGAGATGAAGAACTGTTAACAGAAATTAGAGAATATACAGCAGGAAATAGTGGGACACATTATTATAAGCAACATTAAAGAATAAGAAAAAGTAACCCTTTTTCAGCAAAATTCTTAATCATGTGCATTGCTGTAAGTGTGTGAGTAGTCCTGTTGACATCAGTGAGGTCAATCCTGCTCTCTGTTTCACTGTTTTACTGAATGGGATCCCAAAAGGACAGTGTCCAATGAAGTGTGATCAATATTTTGGAGGGAAGATAACAGTGCCTCTAAATCTTACAATAATTAATATTAAAAATATGTTTCTCTTTCCATAGGAAAGATTGTTCCTAGTCCAGCAAGCAATTAAAAAACATCATTATTTTGCTGTCACTTTTCTACTAGGTGTTTTTCCTTCTGGCTGACAACTGAGATAACAGACAAGGAGACTATTCACCTGATACACAGTTTTCCTTTCCTTTAGAATGATGTGTGACAACTTCCATTTGTGACAGGCAGGTTGGGTTAAAGCAGCCTTTGCTTCTCAAATTCAGCTACAGAATAGTCATGCTTCTATTTCCTTGACCTGCATTATTTCAGAGAACACTTGTGAGACTTAGGAGAAAATGAAAACTCAGCTCACCTCCCAGACTATAAAGAACACACAAGCAGAATTCATGAAAGAGAGAAACTGCTGGGAAGCAGCAGGCTGAAAAGAAAACAAACAAACAAACACCTTAAGTCAAAGAAGCAGCAGCCTCAGCAGGGCACTAAGAGGGGAGGTTTTGCTTGCTTGCTTGAAGTAGTCAAGTTTTAGAGCAGTTCTCACCATCCCAATTAAATTGCAGGCAGCTGGTTACTTCACTAAAAGGAGGTAGTTTCTGTGAAAGAAGGAGAGAAGCAGAATCTGAAGCATGAAAGTGGCAATGTGCTTGTTCAGGGGTCACCTGTGTGGTAGGCAGCAGACACAGGAAAACCTCCACAGGGGATTCACTCTTTTTTGACAAGGGTGATTCAATACTGATGCTTCTGAAAGCTTAACGGATATAGGAGAAAATATCATTGGAAGGGGTTGTTAAAGAGGTTGCAGTCTTACGGGATCCTAATTAGACTTTGTCAAAATTTACACTTTGTTAGAGCTGGTTGAGGTCAGCACATTCCTCCTCTATGTTGGAAAGGACTGCCTGAAGTCCACAATGTAGAATAATGTTTGCTAGAGCCGAGGGACCACAGGCATAACTAAAGCTATCCTTTTTGCTTCAGTGTGTACTCTGCTGGGCCCTGGCCTATGCTTCTTTGAGCCCTAGGATTAGTTCATTTCTCATGGGGAGCTGCTAACAGCAAATGTCTAGTATAAATTGACCCAGAATTTCACAATGTTCCTTACATTTTAATCTGTCTCAGGTTTAAGGACCAAGAGTGAGGTTTGATTTGATTCTTCTTTTCTTTCTAGGGAGCACTGTCTTTTCCTAATGTTATAGACCTACACAGATTTTCTTTTCATTCAGTACCTGCTCTATTGAGTATAATTTTTATTTACTGACAGAACAGATGTCAGAATTTTTTGCACTAGTGACTGCATACCAGGTATGCTGTGAAAAAGATCCCCATAGAAGAAGGTCTACCAATTTTCATAGAGGCCTAAAGAAGTCAGTCTTCTAACTGTAAAAGTTTATCTATAGAGCTTGGAGTTAAATATAGTGGGTGACCACATAAAAGGCTGCATGGGGGCATCTCAGGTATGGAAAATGATGGTGAAACTCAAAATTAGCTTAGAGTCTTAAGGAAATTTCAAAAGCACAAGCTAACTGGACTGTACCTCTTTAATTAACCACAGACCACTTTTGAGATGGATTCCTAATTTTCGTTCAATTTGAGTTCAGAAGATTTGAAGTAGATACTTAAACCTATCTTGCCCACTTGCTCATCAGACTGCCTGAATAACCAGGCTATCGTGCATGCCATGGGCAAGCTCTCCTCATCTCTTCTCTTGCATATGTTTCACTTTACCTCAGTAATTAAACATTCATTGGACAAGAAAGAGGTTAGGGAAGTCAAGCATGAGAGAGGAAAGCCAGGTTACTGCTCCAGTGGTTATTTAATTAGTTAAACAAAGTTGGACAGTTTCAGAAGACACAGCCGAGGAGATCTAATAAGCTTGTTGACTCAGATACTTTGCTGGAAAGACAGAAAGCTTGTGTTGGAGACTACTAAGCAGCCTGAGGACAGCAAGTGGGTCCTTTGCAAACGAATACCATAACCACTGTTTTTTTATGGAGACATAACTTGTGAGAAAAGGATTTCACTGGATTTGTGAAACCAAATCTACTTGAAGAGTTGGTTGGAAAGTGAAAGATATGTCAAATGCAGTTGCCAATATCTACATTCTGCATTCTCTTGGTAGGCTAAGATGAAATCCTCATGTGGATGAAAATGGAGCCTATCAGCAGCATTTCACTTCAAATGTTAATTTGTAAATTGTATTGACATTCAACACAGGTGTTGTTTGGCATGTGTTGATAAAATGCCTTGGGAAGACTGTATAGGAGTAATCTGATGAGGATTGTATTAGAAAGGGAAGAAAAGGACATCTTGTTGCTCTTTATAGCATATAATACTGGTTTTTTATGGATTTAAAACCTCCTAATGGCTTTTTCCTCTAAGGGATTCATCACCTGTTCAATCATTTACACTCTGGTTAACAGTGCTGCCGTATCATCTAAATGCTATAAAAATTGCTCTAGTTTAGTAAAGTCTCTCACACTTTGATTTATCCTTGCAAGTCTCTTCTCACAGATATTTTTCCAGCCTACCAAGAAGGCGTGCAGAGAGGTTCCCAGAGTTGTTTCGAAGCACTAAATCACCATCACTGGATATTCTGAGGGAACGGGCAAAAAATCTGTCACATTTAGACTGTGGGATCTGTGTGTTCATGAAAGTGAATGACATATAGAAGTGAGAAATGAGATTTTCTGCTGATGCAAAGATGAGGCATGGGAACATAAGACGAAATAGGACTGTTGTTACTGTAGGGGTAGTAACCTCATGAAAACTTAGTTGTATTATACCTGCTGCAAGAGACAAAGTAGTTTAAAGTAGGAGGTGACCCAGTGCTGCAGAAATGTCTTAGACTTCTATCAGCCAGAACACTGTATTTTTTTTAGCAATCAGCAATTTTATTATGAGAATTTTTCTGATTTCTCTGAGCTTAAAATATCTACCAGACTCAGGAGGATGCTTGAAAGTGAATTACCAAAGTGACGAGAGAATAAAACAGTGAAGGAGGGCTGAACAATAGTAATGGTTTTGTGAGCTTTTCCCTTCTAGATCATTGATTTTGTTGCAACTTGGAAGAGACAAAAATTTGTTACTGTGCAACTAAGTTTTGGAGACATGTCTTTTTTTCCTATCTACTAGAAAAGAGATGCCCTTTGTCAAAATCAACATTGCAGCTTGCACCATCTGCAGAAACTCTGATGCATGAGAATTGGATTCCCAGTCTCGGACATGAGGTATTTAGGAGACTGGGAAAGCAGCATTCAGAAAGCCTTGGGTCATCTACTCTGTTAAAATGGGCAGTCTAATTCTCTGCTTTATTTGGGAAATACTGTTTAAAAAAGTAAAAATCAAATGCATCTTTAAAAATGGTGTAAACCAAATCGGGGTTATATGCATTAAAATGATCATGAAGATCCTAAGAGTGGTTTGAATTACTCAGCTATCTTCTTCACACATTTCCTTTTCTTAATGTGCTTGCTTAAGGATAATGTTTCTTTTTTTAACTAGGCCACTGGGGATGAAAGGTGGTTGACACATGGGAGTACATTCTGTGAGAGTGAATTCCTCATATATAATGCAGAGCGTGAGTCCTTGAGGTAAGGACCAAACTGTGTAGTGTTGAATATGAACACTTATATGATGTGGCTGAAATGGTATCATTTCAGTGATACTTCTACCAGCCATCTCAGAGCATTAGACAAGCAGACAAGCACTTTTTGACTAAAGTAACTCTGTACAAGGAGTCTTGATTCCAGGAGGTTGGCATCTCCACTTCTACTACCATGCATTAATGCATAAATATGTATAACCTGTGAGATCAGTGTTGGGTATGTCTGATCCCGTTGCATCCTGCTGTTTGACAGTGCAAACCTGTGCCCTCTGCCCTCGGCTGCATCCAGCCACTGTGAGCTGCTGACAGCTTCTTGGGCACTGCGTGGGCTCTGCGGGGTGGCTGGGGAGACAGCCGAGACAGTGAGAGCTGGAATAAATGACTAGAACGAAGCAATGCCCAGGCATTGAGAAAACAGTATCACAAATCGCTGAGCTTTTCACATTTCCAGAAAGACTGCTAAAGATTTTAACAGTCATCTCCCCACTGCTGTTGCTTCTGTCTGCTGATTCATTCAGGCCTCTCTACTCTTGACTTGGAAATACATCTGCTTTTTAAATTCATTGTTTTTCCCTACTTCAGTGGTCACCCAGATGACTTATCTCCTATGTTTGTTGTTCTTTGTGAAATGCCCATTTATTTCCTTTTTCCTCATACTTCACATCTTTCAGGTTCAGGTATACATTCTGTTCCCAGTCTTTCTTAAAATAATGCATATCCCTATTCATTCATCATCATCATCAAGATCATTCTTATTGCTATTATTATTGTTGTGGGTCAGCTAATTTTGACCAGTTTTGATAAGAAATAAGAACAAGACTCCTGTTTTTTTCAGTCCCTTCTGTTTTGTTTGAAGGAAAAATCTATATTTATTATTTCTCTATATAGCAGACACAACTGTTAGGTATTTTTTCTTCTCTCTTTTTTCCCCCAGATGGAAACCTAGCTAAGTCAGCATCTGTGAACTGTTTTGCTGTCTTTGAAGGGCCTTCAGGACCAGGCACCCTAAGAAAAAAGAAGAAATCCTGCAGTTTAGGCCTATTATAACATTCCTTCATCTGTATGAAATGCTCCCTTCCTGACTCCAGAGAAAGGGAGCTGTTTATTATTGCTCCTGGCTAAAAGGACTTCAAGGCCCACATTTATCCTTCATAATTTTAGTAAGCTGACTGCAACAGCTGTGTCAGAGGTGAAGTCCAAACGGACTCCTTTTGCAGCCCTCAGGAGGAGAGAGGTCATCTGGGGGGATCCTGACTGTCATTGGGCTGAGCATCTTGTCAGCCACACACTGATAAAATTGGAGCTACTACAAGGTTAGTATGAGATGGCATTTTTAAGAGAAACCATGGTACATTGCAGAGTTAAGGAGCTCTGCTATACTGTGGAGGAATCATGTTTAAGTATGGTGTTAATTTCATTTTGAGCTGGCTCTAGAGATATTTTCAGTATCCCAGCAAGAGTCCTAATTACAGATTTTACAGTCTCTCTCTTGTCAAGCCTGTGCCACAACTTACAAGAAGGGACTAAATTTTTAGCTGGATACTCAACAGAGCCTCACTCCAGACCTGGCTGAAGGTCTTCCTCTGAACCTGGGAATGCCCAAGTCTAGCACCCCACAATTCTGGAAGGGCTCCAGTGGATTACTCTGCCGGAAACCTTGCAGGTGGAGGAAAGCCAGAATTTTCTTCCAGTGCATAGCATGAAAAAGCGCCCCCCCCCCCCCCCAAATTCTTGTTTCAAACCTTAGCTTAATTTTCTGGTTTTGTACTGTTAAACAAAGAAAGGACATTTTCCAGCCATCACCATGATTACTTTGTGAGGTTTCTCTCCCAGCACTCTTTGTTCAGGTACTCAGTCTTCAGCTGTATTACAAAAACTCAGTTTCATAAGAAAAAAACAGGACAGTGTGAATCTGCTACTAAGATGCAAGGACCCCAAGGATTTAGCTTCAAGCACAATGAGAGATAGATACTGGAAAAACTATGAAATATACCCAGTTAACTAGTGTGTAAGAAATCCTGTCCTCTTGCCTTTTAAAGGAGAAGCAATCACATCTGTGGCAAGAGATCTATTTCCTTTTAATGCAGGTGTGGCTTTTAAATTCTCTTCCCATGATTCATATTCCTTCACCTAGGCTTCTGGGTAATGTTACTGGAGAAGACTTTGTGTATTTTGTGAGCTAAAAAAAGAAAAAAACTTCTTAATTCTTCTAAATGTTGTTTACAGAGAAAGATAAATTGATTGTTATTCCAGCTGTTTCAGCTTTATGCTTGCCTAGCTGTCCAAGGAGGAAGTAAAGAGTATTAGAGTGAAATAATAATAGGAAGGAGTTTTGTTCTATTCAAGGCAATGGTATAGAGATTTGGAAAAGTAAGGGCTGAAGTATAGGGTAGAAAAATAAATAAGGTCAGTAGTGGGGGAGAAGGTGGCAAATAGATATTTGAAGGTGGTGGTTGATGTAAAAATGACTTGTTACACTGTAAAACTTCATGCTTGCAAAAATTTTTAAATCCTTCTGTGAAATGCTGTAAGAAATCTTGGAGCTTAAGGAAAAATTTTTTTAGGAACTATAGGAGTAGAAAATAAATTGTGTATTTTCAAAGAGAATAATTCTGGAATATCATCCTAAGAGCAAAGAGATCTTAAAATGAAATCTACATTCATAGACTTTTAGCTATTATACTGTAAACATAAAGATAAGTCTCAACCCTGCTCCTATTGCATATTTAACTCCCCAAAGCTTTTGTGCCTTGTTAATTACCTTGGCATCTTTGTATGTGTTTGGAATACAGCACTTAATGAGCAGATCATATGAACAGCTGCCTTTTATTTAAGGCATGTGGTTGCAGATCAGATCTTAATTATGTTCCTGTATGAAAGAACAAATTACAAACAAGGTTATACCTAACTAACTTCTGTGGGGGAAGAAAAAGGGCAGGGGTGAGGAATTCTGCAATATTTTTAATGGAATTTCAGGTGATGATACTAACTCTTTTTGTTAATGTTTTCAGAATATGTGCATGTTTTCCTAAGGCTCAAGCTCCTGTAGTCAGGTGAGAATATACACTTTTTCATTTCTAAGTATAGAATGTAGATCTTGCTAGGCTTGAACTGGCAGGTGCAGTTCCTGCTTGTTGTGAAAGATCTCTGTTTTTTATTACATTTCCTAAGTGAAAGTTCAATCTAAATTGGTTTATAGGAGTTTGATAAAATATATAGGGTTGCTGGGGATATAAGCAGCACATGTTGGATGGTTACAATCAGACTGTTTTCCAGCAATAGTTTAGACTATATTAGCTCCTGAAATACATACTAATTGCTCAACACCCTCACTAATCAATGACTTAGTAAGAAGTGTGATTGTTCTAATGGTTATTTGTTTTTTAATAAATGAAGATGTGTGGTTTTTCAGTAACTTTTTAAAGTTGACCTTTAGAAATAAAAACTGTGAGAGGATTGGATCAACAAAGGAGAAAAAATCAGTTGGCAGATGATTATTCCCCAGCCCCAGGGAATCTGTGATCTATATGAATGTCTTTGGCTCTCAAATACAGAATAACAATTAAATTTAACTAAATAAACCCAAACTAACTAAAAATGATTGAAATACTTTCCCTCACAAACCCTAATGTTCCTCAGGCATTTTGTAGTTGTCATTCAAGTGAAATGACAGGCAATGTGGCTTTAACAGGATATAACTCTCAGTGCAGTATCACTGCAGATGATAGACTTTTTTCATCTCTCCTGTTTCAGTTTGGTGTTGTCTGTTGAGATATTATGTTTAAAGGACAAAAGTTCCTTATAGTAGCTATGGTCAGCACCCACATTTAGGGAATATGCTGACACCAGAATGTGAAGGTGCAGTAGGTTCAGTGGCAACTTCTCTTGCCAGTTTAGAAAGATGTTTCCTCCCCTCAGTCAAAAATTAACCTTTCCTTAGTCTCTGAATTTCTGGGAGGCAAATTGCAGCTGTTCTCTTTAAACTGGAGGACCTTTGCCAAATTTAATCAGCTGAGGATCTGGCTGCTTTTCTATCAGTGTCTCTGTGCAGAGAAGACACCTTTATGCTCTCTCTGCGAGGTGGGAGGTAATGCTGGAACCAGCCTTCTGTGCTACAATGTCAAATTCTCAAAATATCAGATTTATTTGTGCCTGTGATGGTGTAATTTGACTTCCTGCTGTGCAAATGAGAGGATTAATTTCCATAATATAGAAATTAACAGTGCAGTTGATATTTCTCCATCTCTCAGCACAAATTAGCAGCTGTGGGTGAGAGCAGCCAGTTTAGCCTCCTGTTTATCCTCCCTCCAAATAGCCATTGGAAGACACTTGCCCCAGTTAAATAATACTGGATGCCAAATTGGTGTTATCTCTTTCTGTTCCATTTTCCTCCTTGTTTGCCTGGCTTTGAGGCTTCCAGTGTTTCCTACAAGTCATGGCTCTGACTGCCCTTCCCTGAACAAAAAGCAGGGAGGGGGTAGGGTCACTCCACCCCAGGCTGTGAATCCTGTGTGTGATACACAGGACAGTGAAGCCAAAGAGCTGAAGCAGAGGTCCCCTCTGGAAATTCTGCTGTGGACATGATATTTCTTTTGTGAGGAGCAAGGCAAACAATTGGAGTCAGCCACATTTAAAGCTGCCTGGGAAAAGCATTGCAAGCCTGGCTGTTTGAGCCCTTGAAGTTCTTCTGGTGGATTTACTTGTGATTCAACAACACGATGGACTTAAATGAAGATATAAAAAACACATCAAGCCCCTGTAGGCTGTGAAATAAAATCATCTTGTTATCATGCACCAGGTCCTAGAATCACAGTTGGAAACTCTTGAGCCAGTCCAAAGATGGGTCTTGTAGGAAAGTCTGAAATCCTGGCTGTAAACTGTTAGATGTGGAGGGCTTTGTATTTAGGGTTGGGTAAAGAATATATAGCTCAGTTTGGACCTTCAAACACAGCAGGAGGGCTGTGGAAAAAAGGGAGACTTGCGCTCTCTCATTTTTGTTCTTCAGCCAGATCCACTGTGAAATTTCACTCAACTGAGCAACTCTAAAGGCTTCTACTGAAGTTAATTGTAGTGATTGGCATATGAGTGTTTACTCACATAAAACAAACTACAGGATCAAGGCGATGTTTTTTAAACTCGCAAAAGTATACAAATAGATCACAGAAACTTATATGTGACAGTAGTTCTTCAAGGATATGTATAATCAATAACAGGTTTTTAGAACATAATTGTGTGCGTTAATCTTAACACAGTGGGATGAATTTGGGTTTCTCCACTGAACTAGAGAGATTTTTTTCCCAGAAGTCTCATAAAGTGCAAGAAAGGCCTGAATTTGGCTTTTTATCTTTTAGTTGTTCCATAAAGCATCATAGGCTTTGCATTATGTCTGTCTATAAATAATGAAACCCAAAAGAGGGTTGAGAATTAAAATGCTAATGAAAGTTAGTGTCACCTATCCTGATAGTGAAGCCACCTAGGATTCAGTCCTGTTTGATGAAATAACTGAATGCACCAGATTAAAGAAAATGTCCTTGTGATTCTTCCTTGGCTAAGTATATCTGTGATAATGTACAAATAAAAGGGACAGTGTAATTTCAAGCTCAACTATCATATAGAATAACACTGTTATAGGCAAGCTCTCATGTTGATCTGTCAGACTGTTTTTTTCTTTTCCAAGTAAGAGCTAAATGAGGTGTTAAAACTTGGTAGGAGAAGAAAGACCTTGACTCTTAGGGAGGACAAAGATCCTAGCCCCTTTTGACTTCATAACTCAGTGGAGGCAGCAACATGGACCTTCACGATTTTGCAGATGCTTTCTTATTCCAAATTGTGACTCCCAGCTTCCATCTGTCTTCTGCAATATTAAAAATCTGCACAAGTGCAGCTGTATGTAGTTGTCCCATAAGCTTCTCTCTCTTGTAATAAAAAATATATATATATTTTTTGCTCAAAAGTCAAGAGAAATGTGTTTTCACAGTATGCATAGTTTACTAGTGGAACTCACTGCTTCAGTGACACTATTTAATGACAAGTAAGTAAAACAACAGGTGGCTGCTTTTTAAAATAGGACTGAAAAATCTATGCAGTGTAATAACTACCCCACAGTGGATGATATGTTTCTAGACTTTCTATACTTTTGTGATTAGAAGGGTATTTACCAGTAGGAGTTGAGATATCAAGCTATCCTTTAACAGTATTTTCAAAGGCTTCTTGCAACTTACTGAAAAGCCTCTGGTGCTGGTCACTGTGAAAAGCTACAGGACTATGTTGACCATGGGTCAGACTCAGGTGGGCGATGGCAGTTCCTGTGAAATCACAGCCATTTGCAGAGCTATTAGTCTCTAGTTCCTAACAATATCAGGTTTAATACAGTTTCTAATGCTGATGAGTGACACTGTTCGCTTGGGATTGGGAGTTCCCTGTTTCCTCATGCTGAAATGTGGGAGCAAAGAAGGGCAGGACAAGGACAAGTGTAAAAGTGATGATGCTGTGTGCTCCATGTGTGTAGGTTTTTCCATCTCTAACTATATAACATGTTGCTATCCCCATCCTGGAGTAGCAAGTTCTTCAGTACACATACTTTGCCACTGAATGCTTTCCATGGGCTGTTATACCCGATATTACTGGAGCACATTGTAACTTTGGTTCTTCTATCTGACTTTTAAAAATAATCAAACATTTGGAATAATTTGTTAACTATGGAAAATGTCAGATTTTCATGCTTGATGTAATGACATTGCATGCAATTTCCGTCTTTTTATGAACTTGTTTTAGACTTGTTACAAGGAATAAAACCAAATGTGCTTACATCTGCCTTAATATATGTGTATGATATTTCTACAGTAATGTCTCCAGGAGCTACAGCCTTGAAAACTGTCACTATGATCAAGAGTGCTGTTACTGAATTCTTCACCATATGGTGAATCTTGATGAATAGAACCTGTGGAATGGTTCAGAAATACTTTTGTGAATGAAAGGGACGTATTTACTGTTATTGAGTGGGGTCATATTATTCATTGGACAGTACCTGGGCAACTGCCAAATTCTGGGTGAAAATGCCTTCACTTTGAGAAATTAAGTGATCCAAATAGTCATGCTGAAGTTGTGATATCTGTTAGTAATGATGGTTTTTATCTATTTGTTTTAAATGCATGGATCATCTGCAGAACTGTATTAAACCAACAAATAGCTGTGTAGTCTAAACTGTCAGATCAGTCTTCATGTGCCATTGGTGGAGAGAAGGAAGCAGAGTCAGTCCATTTTAAGATACATCTCTGACATGAATCAGTCTCTAGAGGCTCCTACCTCTTTTCATTGATTGTGAACCATTAAACTGTTACACTTTCTCTAGACAGTTAAACTTTACTGAGACAAATCTGCTGGTGAAGGAGCAGAAGTACTAACAAGTGGCTTTGATAGGGGGAAAAATCAGCATTGCTATTCACAAGTAAAGTGAATCAGTTATAAAGAACCCTTTGAAGAAAAATAGTACATCAGACTAAGGTGGGCAGCACTTCTGAATTAGGAGTTACTGAACTCGGAATGCCCTGTACCCCGAAGTCAGTTCATAAACAATTTACTGAGTGACTATAGGTGTGTATACCCACAGCTGTGCCCATTCAGAGTCCTGCAGAGTGATTACTGTGTACACTGTCACTCTGTGTTAGTGTCTGATCATGACTTTGTTCAGTAACAGGGAAATGCTGCATGTAGGTTGGAAACAGTATAACCATCTTAGCGAATGAGCCAGGGCAGTGCTGCCACAAAATATTGATTCAGTGTCTCTGCACAGCTCTGTATTCCAAAGTGTTCTTCTGTCTACTCCTCTGACTTCTGGGTGATTTGGGATAAAGCATGCTCTGGCTTTTCCTTTCTGATCTAGGTATAGTATTAAGGAAAATAAGTAATTTTTCTGAAATAACTGTTTCAACTAGTTTTATTTTCTTTTGACTTATTGACAGCAATGTAGGCATGGTTGTGAGAGGCACACATCTTCTGCACTTCCATCTGCTTCAGAAGCAGTAGTGACTTCTATCACCATTAATTACACTGGAGGAAAAAACAGGAGGTTCATCCAATCCAGACATTTGTGCTTTGCATGTCCTATAGATACACATTTAAAAAAGGAAAAAAAAAAAAAACAACCCAAAACAACAAAGCAACAAAACCCCAACTGTTTTAGCTACTTGGTTTAAGCTAGCTGTACAGATTTGTAACTAGATTTTGCTCATGTTCTAACATTTTGATGTAGACACAATATACGGTGGGGCTCTCTTCTACACCTCTTTGTGTTGATATGCCCAGACAGTCCTTGCCATAAAAAATACACAGTTCAGGTGAATACAGAAATGGCTTTACCATCTGAGGAATAGGACTGGCACCTATAACATGAGGAGATTGTGTGGACTTGCTTAGTGCTTCAGTAAGAAACTTAACCAGCCCTTGCCCACCATCTCTACCTTCCCCAACAAATACACTACATTAGAAATATTTCTGGGGATCCTACACTAAGTCAGATGAGTTTTTATTTAGTTGTTAGTTTGGGGGGGTCTTTTCTCCTTAAAAGAAGGGGTTTTGACAGAACTTCATTACCTTGAGACTCGACTCAGCTACCTTCAGAGAACAGAAACCTGAATTTGCCAAAGTAGAAAATCTCTTCCTCCTGCTTATGTAGATTTGTTTCTTCCTCCCCATCTAGCCAGCTTTACATTTCCCTAGACAGCTAGTGTTCAAGCTCCCCGTATTTATGCTAAGCTCTGGCTTGTGCCCATATAACATTCAGATACCCCAGAGTATCCCTTTGCTGCTCTGTCATAAATAAGCAATGACCTGGCAGAGCTCTTCTTACTTTAAGATTGCTTTACAAATTGTTGCTCTGTTTTCCAGAGACCAAGGTGGACTTTCAAACTGACTCTGTTATATGACTTGTCCCTGTACTTGACACAGTACGAAAAAACAGCCTTCTGAGGCAGCAGACCTTATTCCAGGGCAAGGCCTTTTGCTTCATGAAGGTAAATCTAAAGCAATGCAACTGGATTTTTCTACTCATACTACCACGGAGTTGAGCAGAACCTCCTTCTGTAACTTTATCAATTTAATGAGAAACACACTCATCAAAAGTCCTCCCCCTTTCTTTCCCAGTGAACAATTCTGTAATATTTGCACTAAATGAATTCTTCTTTAGCAATAAGTAGGAATAGATCTCTTCCTTTTACAAGCTGTGGCCTGGTAGGTATGTTGACCTTACACCCCAGAAAGCCAGCATAAAAAGGATGAGTGAGACTCCAGTTAGTAGGCAAAACCAGGTGTTGTTTAGCTCATGTCTCAGTAGGGATAGAGTATTTATCCGGTGATCTTTTACTGTGATGATTAACATTTTCAGTTCTATGGCAGTGCTCACTGAAGTATGATCTAATTAGTAAAAGGTGTTTGAGTTTCTTTTTTCCAATGTCAGATGATTTTCCTACTCAAAAAATCCTTCTGATGCTTTCTGCAAATCAATAAGAGTTTTGATAAAATTTTAAGATTTTTTTTTTCTTCTCCATAAAGACAAAGAAAAAAATGCTGTCTGATCTGAAGGAAACATTTTGAAAACCTTGTTTTAATTCAGGTGGTTTTTACCTTTATTATATTTATTTTATGACAATGCTCATAGTTGAGATTTTTCATATGTTATATCAAGGCTCGTTATAATTGCTGGTAAGGGTATGACAGTATCGCTTACCAATAGGCTGTGAAATCTCACTAGCAGAACCTGTAAGAAATGAAGTCTTAACTACATGTATGTCAATGTGCATGCACAAACAATTTATTGTTCTGATTAAAGCTAGAAATTTCAGCAATATACTGTAGAGAATTAAATCTGTCTTTTTCAAATTGTCTGCCTTGAGAGTATCTGTGCAGGTTTTGGAAAACTTTTACTTTAAGGATATGGTATGAGAGACAAGAAAACCTACCTCAGTACCTGTTGTTTTAGTCTGAAAGGCACGAGAAATGTTATTGTTACAGCTATAGGATAACAATACACTCCCTTTCAATCTGAAATAGTCTGTGGTTCTATTATCAAAAATCAATTTTCTCTGGAGTACCAACTTGGACAGTCCTTGGAATTGATGGTTTAAAGGTGGGGGGTTTTGGTCTATCTGCTTCTCAGCTTTGCATTTTGGATATCAGTTGTACTGTTATTCTTCATTTCTGGAAAATGAAGAATGAGTTATGAAAGAGATGGTGATGCTTTTTTATATTCTGCCTATGAATATGATAATTTAAATTTAGAAGTTATTTTAATAAGTGTTCAACAATCTCCTGTGGGATGTACATAGTTCCTACTATCATACCAAACACATGATATATATTCTGAGGGAAGGATGGGTACTACTTTCTAATACATGTTTTAAATCTGAAATGTGATCTACAGGTCAAGCCAAAGAAAGGCTGGCAGCAAAGCATAGGGCTTATGATATGAAGAACTATACTACTTATGTTACAGATTAGGCCTTTATTTTGTGTATCATCTATGCTTCCCTGTTTCTTATAAGAGACAGCTTTAAGCCTGACAATATTATGTTGAGAATCACCAGGTGGAGTTATTGTACGCACTTTAGAGATAATTTTTCTGACTGTATAAGTACTGTTAAAGACATAGTTACGTTAGTCTTTATTTTGTGAAATAATTTCTAACTGTAGGGTGTATCGTAAGTCATGAGGGATGCTATTTTCCATTCTTAAACTCCCTATCTAGAGTTAGCCTCTGTTAGCCCCTGGGAAGGAAGCAGTTATATCTGGTCCTAGTGTCTCAAGACAACCGTCTGCATGTTGTTTGCAATCATTTTCTCTGTTTTAGGATTGTGTATGCAGTATAAATAAACACATTGCACAATATATAAACCTGAGCTGCACATCAGACAAGTTTGAAAAGGTGAGGAAATATGTAGGTAAAGGATGAGATGTGTTACTGATGGGTAAGTTTAGGTAGTTGCTGTTGAGTGTGGAAGAGGAGTCAAAATCAAGAGGGATCACAGGAAGAGGGAAGCTCCCTGGTTGGCATATGCTGCAGGAGGAGAGATGAGGAGTATCATGCAGGGTCCTTGAAGAGAAAGGAGAGTAAGTGTAGGTGGAAGTGAGGAATGAAGGCAAATCTTGTAGGGAATATCTTGAGAAGAGTGTAGAAGGGGATAAGGAAATAGAAGAAAAGGCATGGGAAGAATGCATGATGTAATGCAGATGAGAAACACTCTGAGAGGCTTGAGGTATAAGAAAATGCTGCAGGGAGAGTTCTGACCTGGCTCTGGCTCACTCTGGCCACCAGCAGCGCATGAGGGGTGGGAATATGACAGGTGTCTGTCACCATCAGGCTCCCTGCTGGGGGGACACAGAAGTTGTATCTATCCCAATCTAACAAAGGCGTATTGATTAATTGGGAATTTGCATGTGCAGTTATTATCTCTGAATGTCAGTATGATGATGTGAATGCCTACTTTAAATGTTAAAATATTCTTTAGATTGTAATCACATGTTTCGTTTGCTCTTTGGAGTCAATCCACTGAGATCTCTGACTCACAGACAGAGTGATCTTTCAAAGTCAAGCTGGTATTTGAACAGCACTTAATATCTGCACCAAAACATCTAGACTAAATACCCATTAAATAAAAGCACTCAACATCACACTCTAAACTGGGAGAACATCTACAAATACCTAGTAATTTAAGAATTAAGGAATGATTAATAGGAATTAACTGATTGCTTACTGTGGTTTTGTGGGGGAATTATGATGTCTGTCACCTTGCAAATAAAAACATAACAAATTAACAAAGTTGAATTAAGGATAAATTCAAACTGTAAGTAACTTTCACTGAAGAGCTTAGCACTGGATATGCTTTTTCTTTTACTTCAAATCACTATGGAGGATAGGGTGTTTAGGGATTAGTATAGATTTGCTGAGAGAAACTGTGCTATATGCTGTGCAAGAGGTCAGTCTTGAAGATCCCATTGATCTTCTCTTTCAGTTTATGAACCAATTAAATGCCTTATGGGACAAATAAAACCTTGATTTCTATAAAAGAAAACCTCTCTGTTTGGGAAGGGTGGTTCAAGCACAAGTACTATCCTGTATTAAGGTACTGAACTCTGTCTATCTCTAATGCAAACTGAATCAAAGTCCTACATACAGACTTAGAGAGACGTGGAAGTGCATACCCCATGTAATGTGCTATTTTTTAGTCCACAGAAAGTTGACTTTTACATAGTAAGCAGCAGAGAGAGAAATCAAATAGCGGGTCAACCATCCCAGATATTTATGCTGTCACTTGATAATAAGCAGGCTAATTGGTAAATGCTGCTTTTAATATTCATGTGTGCTTTGCTCTACACCAGGCTGGATGCTCCATATCTCACCGATGTAAAAAAAAGAAATGCTCATTTTCCCTATAGCATATTGAGTTAGAGACATCCTGGATGCTCCCATTTTTGAAACACAAACTCATTTCTGACTTTTAAACTGCACGACCTAAGAGAGGGAATTAATTCCGTATGACACTCTTATACTACTGGGTTGATGGATACAGAAAAGAGGAGAAAGTGCCCTAAGAAACACTTGAGGACTTGATTCCCACTCTTGCTTTTTAGATCTGAGGCAGCATAAATTCTGTTTGTGCATCGTTGTCTCCTTCTCTTTGTGCTTTTCTCAGATGACGTTTTATTGTCCTCCCGTTGCTAAACTGATATTGCAAGAGATTACCTATTGTGAAGCTGGAGAAAGAAATATTGCCATTGGCTTCTGTCACTTATCTTTCTATGAGTTAAGGTTACCAAAATGAAGATTAAGGGCAGGGGGAGAATTGGGGAACAGGGCAGAGGAAACGCCTAAGTGGAAAAAATGACAATTCTCTGTCTAGGAAGATTCTCTGTGAATCCAAGGAAGGTGCTAATCAAACAAGTGCTTATCGTCCCTTTTGCAACATGAATATCTGTACATAATTAGGTGTACAAGCTGGCAAATCTCTTCTAAGACATGCTGTGGGGTCTGAATCATCGCTAATGATCTTTCACATTATTGATATGAATGCAAGGAATGTTAATATCCTTGCCTATTTATCTTGCACTAGATGTAAATTTCCTACAGCAACTTGTCATAGAAAAATGTGGAAAAGAGAAGAAAGATCTGTTAATTCCACTGAATGCTTCACTGTGCTGATATAATTTCATAAGGAAATTCTTTGATTCCTCACTGGAATGTAGAAGTGTAATAGAATGTCCTTGGTTTCCCTGTCTTTTATTAGAGGTTTTTGTTATAATTATTTTTCACTTCTAAGGAAGAAATTTCTGGTTTCAGAAATTCCCTGGACGTGAGAGGTGCTTTGCTAAATGATAAAGAGGGACATGTGAGACATTCACATTTCTTGAGCACTCTTCATACAGGTCCTTCCAAAGATTTCATATTTTTAAAATTTGGTTGTCTATATTGACACTAGTTATCTGTGTTGTAGCCAATGAGGTCATTTATTTGCTCATTGGTGTTGCCATTGTTTGCTAGTTATTATGTGCCAATTCCATGCGATGTCCATAGGCATGGATGCAGTTAAGTACTGCCAGACTGAACCAAATCCAAGGCCTCTAGCTTCCATATTCTGGATCCAACAGATGGGCATAATAATTTTTAGAAGGTATAAGAATTACCATCACCATTATTTCTCATGTATGCCTATTAAAAATGGCACTCGATTCCCAGGTAAATAGAGACTGGCTTTAGCCTGAATGTTTCAGATTTTCTCTCTTCTGTTTTTCTTTTCAGTGTTAATAATTTGAAGTCTTACAAATTTTTATCTCTCTGAATGTGCAGTCACTCTAGGAATCTTTCCAACCTCTTTGGCCTACTGATATCCTGTGGCAGTGATGTTTACAGTCTTGTGGAAATGTTTAAGTGCATCTCAAGCACCACATTCATACTTATCTTCATATCATGAGAAAAGGAGAATAAAATTCTGAATCTAAGTTTGAGGTAACATTATTCTTTTATGTTTTTTGATTACACCTTCTCCTATCTATCTCTTTTCTAGAATAAACTTCCCCAACACTTAAAATCACTGTTCATGTAAGGGTGCTTCCCCAGCTGCTGTTTTCTTTCACTTTCAAATCCTTTCTAATGCTACAGTGTCACTTGGGAATTGAGCAACTAGGATGGTGCAGATGATGTAACAGATGAGGTGATACAAGTTATTTATTCAAACATTCCTTATTTTTCATCACATCCAACATACCACCCAGTCTTGTGCTTTACTCACTTTGTGTTAACTTCAGGGCTTCCTGCCTAAAAGACAAGGTCAAAGTAATAAAATACCATAAAAGAAACACCATTCACAGAATTTCAGTTTGTAAAAGGATCACATGAGGGGACTATCTGCAGTAAGAAAAAATAGAATAAGATGACATAAGCAACTCCTTCTGGCTGTATACTCCTAGGAGGTATGTGAAATATCATCAGCAGGTCTGTTCTTGTGGGCTTTCCTACTTTTGAAGGATGGCAAATTAGGCAGATTTAGATTCCTAATTTGGGATTACAATTTCAACTGATATGGGGCATGCCTAACAGTTGCCTCTAACTTTAATCTCTGAAGAGTTTTGGGCTCTTCAGTTGCTTTCAAAGATTAAAGGCTTCTGTTCACGTGTGATGCCAGCTTGTGTGTACCATGTAAGAATGAGTAATTGTGGGAGATCTGGTACAATGAGCACAACCAATGATTTGTGAGGTCAGAATGATCTCAGAAAATTGTCACCTGTTGGAACAAATCTCACTATAAATTACAGTGTCATACCTGACCCATTTCACCTGAACTAAGGCATCAAAACAGGCCAACTGAATGCTGCTATTTTGTTTTACGGAGAGCAAGATAAGGTAGCCTGCTTCCCTCCACAACCTTTCGAAACCCAGTGTTTTCAGCTAACCCTAAATTTCATATTTAATATTATGAGAAATATAGTGTTGCTGTGAGGCACTGCTTTCTACATGGGATCCAATGGCTAGTTCTAGGGGTCTGTGAACAGTAGCAAACCAAGCTAAGCCTGTTGTCAGTCAGTGACAATGTGATAGTCTGCACAGATGTTGTAAATTAAAAACTAGTGAAAACAATTTCAGTCTAGTCAACAACTACTGGGAAAGTCCACACCTGGTTTTTGTGATGTGAAAGTAATCTTCACACAGAAATTAATTCTAGTTTCCCTGAATGTTTTGAAGAGGGTTTCTTTTGTTGTCTTGTTATAATTGTAGAGTGAAGGAACCTTGGGAAACCGTGGAGGGGAATATTAAAATATAATGAAATGCCTTTATTTCTGTGTTGTGCTCTCATGTCTTAAATAGGTGGGTAGTCTCTGCTGGAAGAAAGGGAAAATATATTGGTAGATCATTAAACTCAAGGCCAAAATGACTAATCAGTGAATTTGGACTGCCATTTCATATCCATCAACATGTTAATAGGGAGCAAGGAATTTCAGCCTGGAATCTTGAGTTGTGTGGAAGGGAGTCTGCTCACTTTTCAGAAGGTGGGTGGGATAGCACAACAGGCAATAACCGTGGAAACTGTTTTAGGCTTTCCCACATTAGAAGGAAAATTTTTTCATTCTTCTGAGGAGAAAACATTGGTACCTTAAAAAAAATGTTAATGACTCCAGATTTGCCATAATCTTAGAGTAAAAATTACATAAGGAAAGTGAACAGTTTGTGACATTCAGAAGTAGGCATATCAGTGATGTTTAAGAGCAATAAGATAGTTTTTGGAATCAGAATATAATAAAATGAAATAGATTCATTCTGCTCTCTTCTGTTAAGAAGGAAAAGCATGCATCTTGTGGATGAAAGCCCAAATATGAGGAAGTGTTGTCATTCCCTGTGTACAGGGGTGTGGGAAGCACTACAGAATGTAGAGCTCTCCTACAGTCCCTTCTGTAATCTGTGTCTTCTCTTCCCCACTTTCCCTGCAAAAAACAGAAGTCTGACTCCTTTTAGAATGGGAACTGAATCATCAGTTCTAAAAAACCAGCAGCTAAGAAACAGTGGGACATGGTGTGGGGAACCTGTTGTGATCTTAAAAATCTTTCCTCTGAAGAAGAACTGCAGCTCAGAACAGTAAACAATGCCTTTATACTGGCAGGAATGTATTACCCACAATGACAGTGACATTCAGTGGCCTCTGTCACAGCCTACGCTATTTAAGTCACACTTGTCAATATAAGCAATGTGGACTTGGTGCTGAGAAACATGTGTCTCATATCATGCAAACAGTAATGCAGTTTTTCATGCTTGAGTTGTCCATTAGTTCAATGGATCCTGTTTTTATGTAAGAATCTTCAGCATCTAGCTTATGAACTGTGAATTCTGATTTAGGATGTCTTGTGCATCACATTACCTAACCTGATAGACCCCAGCCTGGTGTGAGATAGCTACCCATCCGGATAGGGGAAATGATACGTCATTCATTTGAGCTTTTTTCATACAACATGGATGCATGTGATTTGGGTCCCTTGGCTCTGTAAAGTCAGTCCTGAATGACTGAAATTGATGATAGTGGGGGGAAAATAATACACTAGCAGAAACAATAATGGCAATAAAAATGTGCTCAAGAGAAAGCTTAAATGGCCTTCTTCTAAATTAACGTTTTGTCACTAAATAAACAACAAATGCCAAACCAGCTGGACCCATTTAACAACACCACCCTCACCCCAGCTAGAGTCACTAAGGCATATGGCTGAGAGACAGCCAAGTTAATTGCCTCTGGTTCTGTTCATATTCAGATTCTGGCAAGTCCCATTCATGTAGTGGTTGCCTCAAGCTATTTAGCCCTAGGCCAAATTGTCCTATACCCATCTGATCAATCTGCAGATCTCTGGACTTCGTAGTAGGCTCAAGGTTCATGGGGTTGGGGATGTCTGTGTGACACTCCATTACACAATATAGATGAATATCTGCATCAGGGTCCAGCACTTTTCCCCTCCACTATCCAGTTCCTATCTTGAGCACAGACAACCTCACTGATGAGACCAATGGGACTCCAGGGACAGCTATTCACGGATGCAGTGGCAATGGCCTCAGCATGCAAACTATACTGAAAATACATTCCAAAGTGTATGGCCTCTGAAAGCCACTGTCCAAAACCCTGATGGGGAGCGAGTAAATGCTCCCTGCAGATTTATTCCATTACTTACTAGGCGAAGACAAAGCTGTCAACAATGATATCTCCTTCCCAATTAAGCTCACTATTACAGTCCATAAATCACAGCATGCCTTCCCTGTGGGGAAAGAAAACCTGTACAATTTCTGAAAATGCTCATAAACACAGTGTGTAGGAAATAGCTATGTTTTTTTAACCAAGCACATTCCATCATATTCCCTTAATATCAAATCATGACTAAGGCTGTTAAAGAGACCAGGCAATTGTGTTACACTTTAATGCCAGGTGAAGGTCTACTAAAGTGGTTTTTTCTCTCACAGGAGGCTGCTGATCATTTTGATGAGTATCATCTTCTAGCCCATTCCCACCAAATCAGAGAGAATAGGACTACAGGGATTTCTATTCCCTTGTCCCAATGAAGGATCAACTGGATCAACTTTATTTATGTCTGTCTTCATAAAAATGTCCTGTGACAGAGCTGCCACACCTTTCACAGGGAATTGATTCCAGTGTTTTGCTACTTTAATTCAGGAAGTTTCTATTTCTGAGCAGTTTGATTCCTCTATGCTACAGTATGAGACTATTGCTTCTTATCTTGGACTCTTTCCAAAGAATTACTTAAATTCCAAATTCATCATAGGACATTGGGCTTGTTTGGGTTTTTTGTTTTGCTTTGGTTTTGTGGGTTTTTTCCCTAGAAGATCCTGTAAGAAAATTACTTGAGTACTGTGGGACTACTAGTCCTTTACACATTGGTAGAAACCAGGATGGGACTATAGAGTGTGCTCATAAGATGACAGGCCAGATATAAGAAAAAAGTCCCAAATTCTTGAAGAAGGTTTACCTACTCTTAAAATGTGAATGAAAGTCATAATGAAATGTGAGATACTACTGTGGCAAAGCTTATTATTATGTTGGCTGCAGAGAGTGATATGGCTCTGCAGGTACCTTAAGTGACTGTATGAAATACCCCAGTCTTTGGGTAAGGAGGGTAAGAACCCTAGGAAATATGCAGCATGAAATTTTATAAACTCCTGCCTTTAAGGAATTTTGTTAATAAATATCTCTGTTTAAGCATGGAGAAAACACAAACCTAAGAAAGAGTTAGTGCACAGAACTCACATTTAGCAGAAAGGGTAGAAGTTAATTACAGCTCTCCGTGAGGCTTTCCCATCCAGGCTGTGTGTATCTGTAGGTGAATGTGCTAGGTGGGATGAAGTGCATACCTCTCCTCCGTGAAGGAACATATGCCACTCCCTTGGGTTAGTAATGGTTTCCTATAGTCCTGATGGTCAAAGTATATCATATTAATTTGGCCTAGTCACCTGATTTCATGGGATTGACCTGCCCTTTTTTGCAAACTAAGCATCTGGGTTTTTGTTTACTTGTTGGGTTTGGGCTTTTTGTTTCTTTTTTGTTTGGAAACCTGAAAAGTTCTTAATGAATAAGCAGTTCAGCACAATTATCTCTTTATGCATGGTGTGCCTGCCTGGCTGTCCAGCTGTCTGGAGAGAACCGTAGTTCCTGTGTCTCATGGTCTGTTGAACAATAAGACTGAGAATGTCATGTCATGTAATAATAAAGTGCAGTGTACTTTCCATGGGACTGATGGAATAGAGGCTCAGACTTGTCTGTACATAGTGTTGTGTTTTAGGTGTTATGCATATTCTGTGTCCCTATAGAAAAAAATTGTAAAAATTAATCTAATCAGCTGATGATCTATTGTACATAAACACAGTTAATGTGTATTCTGCTTCACATAGTACCGAAAGCGGTGTGTGCATTTCCTGGCTACAGACTGGCTTCCTTGTCCTAGTGGCTACATGCACAAGCACGTGCCCACACAGCTCACTTTGTGTACCACTTACTTAGAAATGAGATAGGGTAGATGTATGTAATGATCAAGAAAGATTTTAGAAGGGTTTAGAGAAAAAGGATAAAGCACTTGGTTTGCCAGATGGAGCAACTGTGCTTGGTCCATACTGCCGTTGAAGGAAGCACCTAGCTGCTATAGGGACGGAGAAGCACAAACCATACTGGACAACCTCCTGCCTCCCTGATCTCTGACGAGGTCCAGTGTAGGTGCCCCACACAAGTAGAGGGTTTTGTGTAGGAGATTCCTGTCATCCTCCCCTCCTCTTTTTTCATTCTTAGAGGGGTCAAAGATTCTCCCATACCCAGAATCCTTTTGTAGCATGGTGTGAACCAGAGCTTAGGAAAACTAATAGCAGAAATGGAAAGTCTGCACTGCTTAGTGTGACAATATCAACCTCTCCATAGACCCAGATACAGGAGATACAGGTAACTGAACCAACACTGGTCAAACCAAGTCATTAAGTTTGCTCCTTAACTATGGAATATACAAATAAAATAACTATGATGACATTTTAGTTTTTTAGGAGACCAGGCTGATAGGTTCTGTGCCTTAGCTTTAAAGGGAACCATGAAAGTTTGCTCAGGCAGAGGAAAAAAGGAAGTATTTAAAATTCTTGCTCCAGGTAGAATAAAAGCACTGAAGGAATTGGAAATGTCTAGAAAGTAGACTATAAACATGAGATTTTGAAACCTTGTGAGGGTTACACATTCCATTTAAACTAACAAAACAGACATCCTTAATCTCAGGGGAATATATGACTAGAAAATATTTCCTAGGTAATCAAGTTCAATCTCTTATTATATACAGTGCTGTTCATAAACTGATAAAACTTAGTTTTTAAAATAAAAGGATGATGAGGGGTGCCTTTCCTTCACTACTGGGAGGCTTTTCCAGAATATCAGTGCTGTAAATTTTTCTTTGCTTTCTGGTATGAATGTATTTATGGCCAGTTTGTAGTAGTGTTGGATGCTTTACTTGTATTCCCTTTACATGCTTGCTGTTCCCTGTAACAGGTTGTCCTTGCTCAGGTAAGCAGGTGCTTTACTGATCAGCAGAGTTTGGATACTTTGGATACATGGCATGAGAAGTGTAGTGCTTGTGCAAAAGAACCCAACACGAGATAAGGGTGGCTGCACCCACTAGAGAGACAGAAGATCACACTTACTAAGCCTAAGAACTGTAAGGTATATGAAATAGATCCTTTAAATTTGTTCCACTGGGCTTTTTTTTTAAACACCTCTTTTGGCCCTGCAGTTCTGAATCACCTAAATTGCTTATGCAGGATGTGGTGTTACCAGGTGTAAAGGTGGGTGTGTCACCAAGCAAGATGGAGTACTGTAGCCTCAGGACTGAAGTGTTTCCATACAGACTATAATGACTGAATTGAGAGTCTGAGATACTGTGGTATTTAGGACTTGGTCAACGGATAATGCTTATTTCATTATTTATACTACAGGTCCACTCTGAGCTTTCAAACCTAAACTAAAAACAATATTAAAAAAAAAAAAAAAAAAAAAAAAAAGAGGCTTTTCTGAAAAAGAAGTTGCTGTCCCTAGGGGTCTCCTGAAGGAAAACTCATACAATAGCCATTGTGGAGTTGGACACATAATAGTAGCAATAGAAAGAGGATATTAATAGAACAAAACCAGTAACTAGACAGAATATGGATTGCTTGAGGTGAGAGATTACCCTGCATCATAAACACATACTGTTGTTATTTCTAAACTAGAAGATGGAGAGGTCCTGAATCTCGGAGAGATCATGCTGTGTAAGGTGCTCTATGGTCATTTGTTTTATTCAGTATCTTGTGTCCACTAGTGCTCCCAAAACTATAATTCCAAAAGACATTGAACTTCTTTCCTTGCATGAAAACCTGTGATACCAGATTTCATTTTAAATGATGCATTTAGCATCCTACAGACAAACACTAGAAACCTTCAAAGGACTCTGATCTAGTGGAGGGTGAACTGAAATCCATGGGCTGTCCCACAGAGTGAGAGTGATTTAAAATTATAAACTGTAGTACATATATCTTCTGTACATATATGTATTTTTGCATACAAATTCCAGTAGCAAGCTTTTCCTATGTGCTCTGAAGTAGGCTCCCTTTTGCATGAAAGGTTGGACCAAATGATCTTTTAAGGTTCCTTCCAACTGGCTATTCTATGATTCTATGAGGATGAATTGTTAATTGTTCAGTGTCTTTGGTGTAGTTTCAAGGTGAGTGCAAGCTTCCCTGGACTGGGTGTGGGATGGATGGAGTCCAGATTTGCTTTGCTGTGGCCCTAGGAAGGGAGGAGTAATCCTCTGTTAATTAACAGCTGAAAGATTGCTTCCCAGACACCCAGTAGAAGAAAATAAGCAACACACCGTCTCTAAGAGTGGTCTGCTTATGAGCAGTATAGTATTTAACTTTTTTAGTATTTACCTTTTTAGTATTTTACTCTTTTGAAAATTAATTTTAAGCACTGGCTATGCAAATAGCCTGACACAATTGAAAGGGCTGTGAAGAATAAACAAATGTTATTGAAGGCAAAAATGGTAAACTGAATCTGTTGCAATGAAGAATTATACTTTGATTAACAAATTCATGTCTGCTCAGAGGAGGTTCTGGGAATCATCTGTACGTAAGTTTGAATGTATTTAAGCTGCATCGTTGTTGGACCTGTATCAGATTTTGCTTAGTTTGAACATCTTTTCCTACTTCTTTTAGTTTCTCTCTTAGTTGCCTAATAAAAATGAAGTTCCTTGTTTCACTGCATATCTGGGATGCATACATAGCTAGGGTTGCTAGCAGATTTCTCTCTTCCCTGCTCTGCTTGCATATATAGTGCCCAGCACAGTAGTGTCCCAACAATTTCCCCATGGGTTACATGGCTGAGAGCTGCTAATTGCTGCAGCTGTCTTGGATCACTTGAGGATCTTAAAGGAGTTGTGCACTCCTGGAGATGATTTAAAACCAGCACAGAAAAAACAATTAACCAAATTAAGCACAACAAAGGAAAAACAATTAAAATGGTGTAGAGAGAGGCTGTTCAGTAGGGCATCTTGATTTGTGTGTGTTACTAGTTAGTGTCCTAATTACTTATGTCCCTAACCTTGTCCTTAACTTGAGAAAATTTCAATAGCTACTAGAAGGTTTCTAGCACCAAAGAAAGTCCACATTTCGGCTTGAGTCCCTGAAAAATGTTTCATTTATAAAGGGGGGGGGGGGGGGGAGGAGGGGGAGGGATATTCTAGGCAAAAAAGGATGAGAACAGTCTCTTCCTACAGCTGGAAAAGAGAACGTATGTGTACAGCTATAATTTGCAACTCATAATCAGAAGCTTCTGAGCAAATCATACAAGAAGTTTTAGCAGAAAGCCAAGCACTTTGCTGTGATTTATACATCAAATTCATGATTGTGGTGTTGCACAAACAATACTAACACAGGTTCACATGTGTGAAGATTATTGGGTTTTTTAGTGGGGTCTGCAGCTGATTGATTATAAGGGCAAAAATAACTTTTTGGGGAAAATGCAAGACAAAATGGGAGAGAGAGTGAAGAAGAGAGGGAACTCTGTAGCCCTTCCAGTGAGGGATTATTTAGTAATCTCCAGTCACATGGCTTTACTATCAGCAGTCAACTTTTAATGAAAAAAACCCAGCTTGATGCTTTTGCTTTCTTCATTCTGAAACTGCAGCTGAATGTGGCTGTTGGTAGTGAAAATACCTTGAGTTACTGAAATGAGTTCTGTCAAGCATTGTTTTATACCTGGTAATATTCACCAGAAGTGGATTTGAATTTCAGTGGATTTTCAGAGGAATTGCTGATCAATCTGCTTTAACACTGTCTCAAAAATTTGATGATATATGAGTACAAATATGGATTGGAGGATGCTATGGCAGATGGAAGGAGAGATGTTCAGATTTGTAATTTTCAATGTGGCCTTCAGACAGTAGCATTCATAAGCAAAGATCTAAGCTTTTTAAAAGCTATTTGGGATGATTTTAAGCAACTTCTGTGGCCATGAGAAAGTTATTAGGGGGAATTTGTTTGATGTCTTTAACGTTAAACTGAATAGCTTTAATATGTGTTCTTTGTGGAATAGAGCTTCAGTGTTATAAAGAATAGGAAGAGTTGGTTACTTTTGTTTGCAAAAGAACAGATTTTGTCTGGTTTCCATCATTGAAAAGAAATTCAGTTGAGGGGTTCTGATCTCCTGAGAAAGCAAAAAGAGCCTTAAGAATAGGGACAACAGAGCACTTTGGATGTAGCCTTGAAAACAACATTTGAAACAAAGACTGACATTATTTGCACGCTTGCATCAGCACTGAAGAAAGGTCACAATCTGTAAATGCACTGAGGGCTCCTGTATTCTAATAACTATGTGCAGTTCAAACTATGTTTGTCTTGAAGTATTTTATAACTAAGGGGGCAAGAAACACAGCTGTCTTTCCAAAGAAAGACGGTAGCTGACAAAATAGGTTGGTGTTCAGCAGCAAAAGGGAGAGGCGTGGTGGCCAGAAAGATGAAGTTACACCAACATTAAAGCCAGTTTCTCAGAGCATGTTGCATGTAACTTTGTCAAGCCTACAAAGCATCATTTATGCACTTTGTGTAAACCCCTGGGGAATACAAAGGACATGTATCACATTTCTAGAATTAGTCTTGGGGCTCAATAAGCAGAGAAGTCAGTCGGGGTCCCAGTAGAATGGGGAGAACCTCATAGAAACAATTTCAGTTTAGGATCTCTGTGTGCTTCAGAGGAGGAGGAATGATCCTGAACCTGCAATGTGTTCATAAAAGCTGTCCAGAAAAAAAAAGTCTTTAAAATAACAAATTAATTCCTAGCTATCAGGATCATATTGGAAATTGGGATACATTTTCCATAAATATCACAGACTACAAATATTCTGATCAGTTCTCTTAATAGTTAAGAAAATAAGATCTTATTAAACCTCTTCATTAGACATTGAAGATGATGCCATATGTTAGCATCTATGTAATTTCCCCAAGATTTGCAATGAAGGCATTTATCAGCGATTTGGAGATGGACTCTCTTTGTATATGTCTTCCTCGATTACTCGAAGCAGGATATAACTGTTGATGCAGTACATGCCTGCTTAATGACTACTCAGGTTGTTAATTGTTATTACTTACTACCAAAGGCTGAGAGCTCTGTGTTATGTTAAAAAGATTATAAATGTATGGAACCTGTCTATTGCCTCACTCTTCTTTCATCAGCCCAAAGTAACCATAGAATGCAACCATTCTGAAGTAAAACTGTGTTTTCTACCATGAGGGGACAAAGTATCCAAAATAAGACAAAATAGAAAAGAGCCCAGTTTAGCAGCTTAAAGGGTCACGCTGACTGGAGAATCAAGCATTTCCTAAAAGCAAGGAAGAGGACTTTTCTCTGTTCACAGAATCACAGAATCATCTAGGTTGGAAAAGACCTTGAAGATCATCCAGTCCAACCATTAACCTAACATTGACCGTTCTCAACTACACCATATCCCTCAGCGCTATGTCGACCCTACTCTTAAACACCTCCAGGGATGGGATTCCACCACTGCCCTGGGCAGCCCATTCCAATGCCTAACAACCCGTTCTGTAAAGAAATGCTTCCTGATATCCAGTCTAAACCTTCCCTGGTGCAACTTGAGGCCATTATTTGTCCTATCGCTTGTTACTTCATTAAAGAGACTCATCCCCAGCTCTCTGCAACCTCCTTTCAGGTAGTTGTAGAGGGCGATGAGGTCTCCCCTCAGCCTCCTCTTCTCCAGACTAAACAACCCCAGTTCCCTCAGCCGCTCCTCGTACGACCTGTGCTCCAGACCCTTCACCAGCTTTGTTGCCCTTCTCTGGACACGCTCGAGTAATTCAATGTCCTTTTTGTAGTGAGGGGCCCAAAACTGAACACAGTAATCGAAGTGCAGCCTCACCAGTGCCGAGTACAGGGGTAAGATCACTTCCCTGTCCCTGCTGGTCACACTATTTCTGATGCAAGCCAGGATATCATTGGCCTTCTTGGCCACCTGGGCACACTGCTGGCTCATGTTCAGCCGGCTGTCAATCGACACCCCCAGGTCCCTCTCTGACTGGCAGCTCTCCAGCCACTCCTCCCCAAGCCTGTAGCGCTGCTGGGGGTTGTTGTGGCCAAAGTGCAGCACCCAGCATTTGGCCTTATTGAAGCTCATACAGTTGGCCTTAGTCCATCGCTCCAGCCTGTCCAGATCTCTCTGCAGAGCCTCCCTACCCTCGAGCCGATCAACACTCCACCCAACTTGGTGTCATCGGCTAACTTACTGAGGGTGCACTCGATCCTCTCATCTAAATCATCTGTTCCTAGACTCTGTAAGGCTGGGCTCTGATCTGATATCTATGCTTGAAAAAAGATGTAGAAATGAAATTTACTATATAAACACATCCATCTATGTGAATTTTGGATGCACCCCATCCTGAGTTTTTCATACTTCACCAATCTGCTTTCCCAAACTGCTTGCTGCAGGAACTGGTGCTCTCTGCAGCAGTGTTATAACATACTGCTGTTTGGCAAGAGAAGGAAAAATCTCAGATGGGATCAATTTTGCAAATGACTTACCTCTAAAAAACACCACAGAGTGTATTTGACAGAAACAAAACAACAATCAAAAGTCAAACCCAAGAACAGAGTCCTGGAGGCTCTGATGTGTCATCAATGCAAATGACTAGAAGATCCAAGGCTTAAGGAAATTAAAATGTCATGCTTCAGTTCAGTTGTAGTGCTTAAAATAATGTTTATTTCCTGTTATTTATTCATGCAATATTTAATATGCTCGCAAATGTCAAGGTAAGTGCTATTCTTATCATTAAAATATTTTGTGGATCAGTGCTTTCATGATATGCAAGGAGAAAAGAATCTTCTCCATTATTTTGTATTTTGACTGACAAATTAACTTGCCTACACCTTCAAAGAGATCTGCTGATAACAGAAACATATCTCTTTTACCATATACTATAAATATTCATTAGAAGACCTGAGCACCCAGTGGTTGCTCATGAGGGAAACCATTATTAGATCAATAATTGCAGTGAGAAATACCAGTTACCCTATTACTTCATCTGTTTTTTCAACCTGTTACACTCAGATCTTGATAGGTGTATGGCAGACCCTTTTCGTTATTTTCTTTTTCTTTACTAGCTGAGTGAAGACTAGGTCCTTCATAGGATAAATCATTGTTTTGGTGTCTTCCTTCCAAGTTACAAAGTCCACATGAAAGTTACTTCTTTCAGTTAGGTCTCGGTTTGGCTAGTGGAACCTGTATTTTGGCAAAAACAAACAAGCAATCTATCCCAAGTCCCCCAAGAAAATAATTTATTTTATTGGCTTACATGAAGTGTTTGGTATCAATTGAAGTGCATGAAGGCTTGGTACACTTAGCAGTCCTGGTTAATAATGCTGGTACCAGGTTTTGAACACTTCTGCAAAAAGCTGTATTGGAGTAAACTATCTGTATGCAATTAATCAGGATTTTTGCATCATTCTCCTAGTAGTCAACTGAGCCACCTATGGAATATATACTTATATCTCACTATATATCACCATTACTAGAAGAATTATCACAACTATTCTGACAAAAACTTTGCTTGTATAATACCTACCAATAAACATTAATGAATGAATCTTCAAAATATCCTTGAGGTAGAGGCTTTCTAATGCAGCTGGGGAAGTTGAGGTACAGAGTTATAATTTTGTGTGAGGCCAGATATGTAACTGTTGCACACTGGAATCAGAATTTTTCTCTCTAGTGCTTCTAACAGCTGATTTACCCACAAGAAGATCCTTCTTTTCATGCATCTCCAAAGTGCAATCAAAGCCCTATGACGCTCTGATCAGCTGCTTCTGTGATGCACAGATGTGGTGTTCAAAGAGCAGGAGAAAAGCCAGACAGATGCTAATCCTAGAAGAGATGTCTCTTCAGATGCAATATCCTCTTAGAACAGTTACGATTTGGCAAAATCAAAGCAGTTACTCTGGTAAAAAGTGAGTGAAGGAACGGGTCTCTGACTCATTGTGTGATTATTGGCTTGTTTCTGGGGAAAAGAAAAAAATAATCTGTGATTGATAAATCTAAGTTGGAGAGGTGTACATTTTCTAAACGCTGAACTATTCCCATTTTTTTTCTAGAGACCATGCTGGAAAATGAGATGAGAGAAAAAATAAATAAGCAAAGGGAGCTACTTTTAATTAAATTACAGTTAATGTTCATTATGGTTTAGTATCCAAAGACTACTAAATTCCACAAAATCCATTGTTTTATCTGGGCTTTAGCTCAGGTTTTTATTGTGGTTAGAAGTAAAAGTTTCATGAAAATTCTCAGATAAGTTCTTCTTTAAATGCTCATTGACCGAGACTCTCCTAATCTGTCAAAGGCTTGATCTGAATGTAATATTTCTTATTTAAGACAAAAGAGCTTACATAGTTTCACAGCTCATTATTTCATGTTGGGAAAATACATGATAAACTGTTAAAACAAAGGCAGCCCAAAGGAAACTTCCAACACAAGCTACTGCATTGATTTAGACAGGAACCAAAGCACACAAGGTCAATATTATGACTATGGTATAATGCTGAAAGGCTGTTACTGTGCAAAACAGTATTTTTTTTGTCTATACATTTAACCCATGGTGGTACCTGACACCACTGTAATTTCTCTAATGATCTGATGCCAGAATTTTGTATGAAAGTTTATAAAAAAGTATGATAACAGCGTCTGTTTTTAAACCTGCTGGCAAGAGAACCATTTGGAGAAAAAGAAGTCTAAAGACAGCAATTTCAGTTCAGCCATGATGTGTATCAATGGCAGTTGTACTTTGGAAACTAGAGATTTATGTAAATAAATTGTGAAAGTTTTAAGTGGCCAGGTATCATGACCATCTCAAATTACTCCTCACTTTTTTAAGTCAGACTCACTTTTTGCATTTTAATTAACTATTTAACCTTAAAATCTCCTATGTCTGACTCTACTAACTCAACCCTTTTCCCCTCTAATTTACTACTGACTTGGTGTATAGTATTATATTTTTCCCTTCTTGCCAACTCTATCTCTGGTTCACCTCTCTTCTCTGGATATACTCAGATATCTTATTCTTTCCTTTATTTCCGTGGTGGAGTTTTAAAAACTATTCCTTGGATAAGGATACTGAGCTCTATTGAGATATATTAGCAATTCTGAGTAGGTGGTTGTGAAATTTTAGCTCTAATCTATAGCAATCTGAGTATTTTGTTATAATATAGACAAAGCTTTTTTTAGCTATAGTGGATTTGTTGTGTATAATTCACTGGAAACGTCAGCTCAGATCTCAAAAGCTAACGAATTGTCAAATTAAATATTGCAAGTTATTAGCAAAGGATTAGATAGAAAAACACAGAACATCGTGCCATTGTCTAAGTCTGTGACAGGTCTCAAATACTGAACACAATTCTGGCCATCTCATCTCAAAAGATTTAACAGCATGAGGAAAAGTATCGACAAGGGCAAAAAGGCAGATGAAAAAGATGAAAAGGTCTTACATATGTAGACAGACCAAACAAACATTGAGTAGAGTAAGTAGAAAATAATTACAGAGGATATGGTAGAAATTAATGAAATGTAATGGAAAAGATGTACGCAGAATGAATATTCACTTTCTAACAACATAATAACTAGGAACCAATGCAATCATAAGGTAACCAGATTAAGCAAACAAAGATTACCTTTCCACCAAAGAGATGAATTCTATTCTGGAACTCATTGGCACAGCATGACTGGAGGACAACGGTAAAAATGGGTTTGAAAGGGGACAAAAGTAGCTCATGGAACAAAAGTCTTCAGAATGTATTTTCACTTAACTGTTGTGACACAGCATAAGGGTGACTCCCCAAAGGTGCTATGCCTCTAATAAGGAAATACTTCCTGCAGTATTTTCAAATTTTTTCTTGGTCATCAGTGTTGGGACAAACCGAAGGCAAATGTGGAACTCAGTTACAGACAATGGCAAAGTTAATGAGAGTGCAGGGATAATGGGGAATGAAAATAAGAATTGCTTTTCGAAGGTATTTTTACTAACTTTTTAATGCAGATCAACATTTAAACAAAAAAGTTTCTGAAGCATGAGATCACTTAATCTTCAAAATCAAACCTGACACTGACTTTTTTAACATGACTTTTGGTGTTTTCTCAGATCATCACGCTCTTCAGCATTTTTCAGTACTGCAATCTGTATTGATTTCTCTCCATTTTTAATAAGGTCACTAAAAGTGAATATCACAATATCATAGCTCTCATGCATAATTCAGCATTTGTTGACACTGAAGGCAGCTAAATAAAGACAATTTTATTGCTTTTAGAAGAAATTCCCAGAGACCTTATTTATAGAGTTGGTGAATAAAATTCCCTCTTTTTTTTCCTTAGTTTTTTTTTTTTTTAAACAGATTCTTTTAAGCTAGTTTATCTACTTGAGCTATTACACTTACACCATACTCTTTTCTTTTCTGTCTTTTCCCAAAGTCTTGCTTGAAGGTGGTCATAAATTTGTTAGGTCATAAATTTGTTAAAGTATTTATTTGCCAAAGGAAAGGATCCTTCATATTCATCAGCCTAGCACAAAAATAACAATATGACCCATACTGTTTAAATTTTTTCTTGCTAAAAGTGGAGGTCTTGGCTGTTGAGGGGTTTCCTTCCTTAAATAGCAATTGTGAATGGGAAAACCCTGGACAAAAGAAATAAATTATTTTTCAAAACAGAGAAAGAAACAACCTGAGAGTCTGTTCATGATCTAGAGCAATTCCTCCATGGTGTAAAATAAATTATGAAATGGTTCTACTCTACAGCCTTGAGTAATTTGGTCCACTGTCAGCTGCATCTCTACTGCTAAATAAACTTTCATTTGAGCACTGAAGGCCTCTAGTTGCAGATCATGCTGGTCTCCAAAATGGGGGTCTTCATACAAACTGCCTGTTAAGGAACCCAAAAAACCTGAGCTGCCAGGCTGTGATGAGGAATTGTTTGTAGCATATGTTGGTTATGGCAATCCAAACACACAGGTGTATTCTCACCCTTTAGTAGCATAGACAGGCATGTTCCAGTAGTCAAGAGCTTTCCAGACCATGCTTGCATTTGCTATTTATTACAGAAGCAGCTTACATGTTGACAGACAAAGGTATGGTAATGGAAGTATGCTACAGTTAACAAAGTTTCATTAGAGACACATTAAGCTTTCTGAGTTAACACCATAAATAGTTCTAAAAGGGCTACAATTTGGATGATAACCAACTTTGGGCTGGAGACCGTAATCATAAATCATCTATGACCAGGTCCTGTTGTGGTACTGGAAAGAATACCTGTAAAAAGGCTGTAAGATTGCAAGATATGAAGATATGTTGGGGAAACAGTAATTTCCCATGCACTCTCCCACAGAAATATTCAGTCTTGTCTTACCTTGTGACACTAAGTCTTTTGTAGAGTAGCACTGTGTTGTTTTCCTTCAAACCTGTCTTTTCAGTTCTTACTTTGAACTCTGGCTAAAATGAATATTGAAAAATTCACAGTATCCTGCAACATTGATGCAAGGAAACAGCTGCTTTTATTTTCCTGTAAACTGTGAAATAAGACAACAATTTTTGGTGTACTTGGAAAGGGAAGCTGAGAACTTTGTTCCTCGATAGTTATATTTTTTTTCGTATTTCTTTCTAACCTATATTATTAATTAGCTATTTCATGGGCCCCTTGGGAGTTCCAATTAAGCCAACCACTTATGCAAAAATCAATCTTTCAATGGCAGGCTTTGTTAATCTTCCACACGCAACTTCCATTTCTCACATTCCAGGTTTATTGATTATCCTTCAAAATTCTTGGATCATCTGTCGGGCTTATTGAATTAATCTGTATCTAATAAATTAATTGTCTTGAAAAACAGATGTCCTACTTCCTCTGAACACTAAAATTTGGTTACAGACATCTAAAGAAATGACAACACACACGCACATAGTTATTTATAAGCATTTAATTACCTAAACTTTCACACTGAACTGCAGTGAGATTATGAGTATGAAGGGATGAATGGGTCAGCAGACTACACTGTGTAAATGAGCCAAGTAAGGTCCTGTTTCTGCTGCTTTGCCACAGGGAGCTTTCAGTTTCTATCAAATTTCAGTCTGAGCAACAGATACTTTCTTATGAAGAAACTTTGCCATAGGCCTAAGTGAAGTTAGGATAATGTCGTACTTGGTGCTGGGCAGCCATAGCAAAAGCTAATTTCTCCTCTGAAAAATCCTAGTATTTAAATGGGCAGAAGTAGAGAGTAAAAGAGAGGGAAAATATCTTGTCTGTAATTGTAAGCAAAACTATTGGAATAGGAATCCCTTCCTATTTATTAGGAAGTGATGAAGAGACTAGTGAGGTGGTCTGTTGGATGTCAAAACTCTCCATAAATTAATAAAGGACCTGGAATTCCTTATACATAGCCAAAAGGATGATTTGAATTGATTTAATTAATTTACTTTAAAAGTGGAAATTTATTGGGATAATTGAAGTCAGTGGCATAGTTAATATAAGTGGTTAGAGCTTATTCAGGAAGGAGAAGAATAAAGGAGGGTGTGCACCTGTGTGTCAAGCAAGCATGTGAATATACTTACTGTACAGTCAGCTTCCTAGTGCAAGGTAGGCCTGATGAAAAACTCTGGGTAGTAAGGAACCAGAACCCCATGAGTGCTATTAAGGTGGGCATTTAGTTTGAACCATCAAAAATAGGAGATCAAGTAAAAGACATCTTTGTGAACGACTGAAAAATCCTTGGTGTTGGCAAGGGTTTTTGCCTACCTAGACATCTACTGGGAATGGAGGGAATGGAGTGCATCAACACTCAGATAACTTTTATATAGAAGGTAGACAAAACAATTAGAGGAAGACTGTGTGTAGGTTTCATTCTAATTAAGTGATAATAACTCATTAAGGATGTCAGGGGAGAAGATTATTTGACTGAGAGTAACCACAGAGAATACATAGGGTTCACCATGCTGGAAATAGAGAAGAAGGATAACAAGGCCCAATTTCAACTCAGCTACTCAGTAGGTAAGACTTCCCTAGTAGCTGATACCTGAAAAAATACATGTTGTCATTTATTTTGACCGTGGGAAATCTTATGATATTTTCTGATGGAAGTACTACCAGGTGGATGCAAAGATGATTGAAAAAAATCTTACTTTCTCATTGAGTAGCTCTCGAGAACTCTGCTGTTCTCTTAAAAGTATAAGAATTAAATTGCAGAAAAGGAGACTAAAACTGCAGTCTGGAAAAATATGTAGCAGTGAGGATCGTGAAACACTAGAAGAGTTTACAGAGAGAAGACATGGAGTGTTGTTAAATGTTAGAAGACGTTAAGAATTTTGTAGTCAAACGTCAGAAATGGCTTGATTAAGGACAATTTCACCATGGTTTATCAGAAGGGACAGAATGAACACTTGAGATCTTTTCCAAGCCTACAGTTTTATGATCTGCTGATTTTTCAGGGGCGTATGATAGTCTGTTATTAGGTGCTTTTCCCATGGTTCCCTATCATGAAATTTGGGGTTTTGCACTGGAGAATGTTTTCACGCATTCACATTTCACATGAATTGATCTAAATGGTAATGTTACGTTCCTGTTTCTAGGTATCTTTTGAACGATTGTGTGCAAACAAGACCATGAGACCAAAAAAACCAAAATACTAAATAATAAACAGAGTATGTAATCAATTCTTCCAGTCAGAAAGGGGTCAGTATTTGTAACCCTGTTCAATAATTCACAAATCAATTAAAATAACATTATTATTCTCTCTTTCCACTTAGCAGTAACAATATGTAAAGGTCACCTGCCATCTAGTTAGGGAGAAGAAAGCAATTAACATCAGAGTAAAACTGGAATATTCATTTTCTGTTACACAATGTAAGCGTGACATGATTTCCTACTAAGATGGTCTTCAGTAATAACAGAGTTGAGTTTTCACCTCACAAAGAAATTAAGAAATAATTTCTAAAATGTTTCACTGACCCTAGAAATTATAATTTCATGTATAACCAGTGGAAGCTAAAGATGTCAGAGGTGATTGGAAGACTGATTTCTGTTATATTAAATGTCAGGTAAAATATTTCTAGGAATAGTTCTGAAATATGAAAGGAGATACTTTTTTCTACTTGGTTTACTTTGGCATCTGTAAGTGAGCATTCATGTCAGCACTTTACTAGGATTTTCAGGTGTGACTAGTGTTTTGCTCTTGAAATGGGGATTCTTTCCTGTTCTTTCTTTGTCTTTTCTTTTTCCCCAATAATGCCCTCTTAGTGAAATTTTTCTTACTTTTTTCTTGCTGGCCTCACAACCAGAAGGCAGTGAGGAAGGAGAAAGCTAAATGCACTGAGTACAAGCCATCTCTTGCTGTGGAGCATGGAGCTGCCTTTAATTAATAAATCCTAGCAGCAGACTTGAGACAGCCTTGAGCTAGCATGACTGCACTGCATTCAGGTGTGAGCCAGTAAGTCAGGATAATGTTGAGCTGCACCTTTTGTGCTTGCTAGCTCAGATTCTTGACACCTCTATATTATGCTGCCTCTAACTGTGTTACTGTGCTCCATTGCCCAGTGTTCATTTTGAGTTTTTCAGCAGTTTCTGACAAGTTTATGCCAAATATTCAATGGATTTCTGTGTCTCCAGATAAATCTCAAAAAAATAATGAAAAGAATAGCTATTATGTTTTTTCCTAGTTATAAAAGTTCTTTTCAAAAAACTGTAATATTAATGTTTATGCTTTGAAATATCATGAAGTTGTTAATGCTGCATCAGAAGCAAGGGATAAATTTGATCTTTGTTTCCTAAAAATACATGTAGGTCGTTGCAGTTCCAGTCTTCCATCTTTCCTAGTTTACATTTACCACCACAAAATGCTTTGAAAGATGTTAACCAATTTGTATTGATACATTTGGCCTCAAACATGCTAAGTTCCTTCTTATTTTAAGGAAATAAGGAAGCAGAAATAAAGGGTGATATTTTTTAGGGCTGCTAGCAAGGAAAACACTGGGGCATGACCTCAGCTTTATTAAACTGGCACCAAGGAATCCACATGGGTAAATCCATATAAAAGGCTAGCAAAAATGTGGCTTTGAGTTCTGCTAGAAAGTCTTTAGATTCCAGTCCCCGTGGAACTGCAAAATGTTGGGGTTTTTTAATCTTTATTGATTGTGTCCTCGGCATAAACTCTAATTTAGACTTTTTTTCCCTTACTGTAAGAAAGCACACATGCAAGGAATCAGATGCCAGAGTCCCTTCCTGAATCTTTGACAAGATTTCTTTCAAAAGCAAACCAGCAAGTGCTTTCTGTATGAACTCCATCATTTTCCAAATACAATAGGATACAGGACATCTTTGTCAAGTTACCATTTTACTGAAAACAGAGCTTTGAGGCACTAAACTCTTCTGAAAATCTAGCGTCATGTTTGTCTTTTTCATTCCCACTGACAAATTTAACAAATGTTAAGCATTTCTGTTATTCTTGTGTTAGCATATGAAGTGTGAAAATTAATTTTACTTGCTAATTGAAAGATAATTGCTTTGGGGGTTGGAATTGTCACTCCATCAGGGAGTCTAGGCCTACTGCAAGCTTGCAGGAAGAGGTAGAATAGACCTTGTTTGGAAAAATCCATCCATAAATTAAGGAACTGTAAGATGAATCTTATGAACCAATCAGTGAAAGTCAATAAAGGGGAGCAAGATGTACTTTCTTCTAAAAAAAAATATCCCTCTTCTAGAAAAAGATTAATGACTCTATTAATGTACATTGTTATAGCAGAAAATAACCTTAACAGTTAACTAGTACCCATAGTGGATAGGAAATCCACAGAGTATGAACAGTGTTGTTAAACCGAGATCTGTCCTTCTCTTACCTACTACTGAAAGAAATGTGTGGGTAAAGTGCAAGGAATAATGTGAGGTATCAAGAATATTATAAAGCTTTTCTACAATCTATCCCTAACATATCATGTTTTGCTCATTACTGAGAAGTTAGTTCTTTCTTCAGATTACTTCAACTTGATCTCAGCTGTGCACTGTTAACATCCTGGAAAACAAAAAATAACAAACCCTTGAGTTTTCTACCATCCTGCTTCACACAGTGAGATAGGGAGAGCTATCTTGCTATTCTTCTCCAGATGGATCTTCATAGCCTTCCTCTGATGCAATGCTTGTAAAGACATAATCATTAGGGTTGTAGGTGGGCTAAAACTATTTTCTACTACAATGCCTTGTATTTTTTTACTGTTTACTTGCTGCTTCTTCATATCTATCTTTCATATATTTACGCTGTAAACTATGTGGTGTAAAGATCACCTTTCTATTCTGCATTTTCATACCACCTAGTACAGCAGCAGTCTGGACCAAAAGTAGGAGTAATACAAAATGCAACAAACCGTTTTCTATGTGCAGTGTTGCAAGTTGTTGGAGGGTCCATCTCTTAGTAGACTGTAGGAAAGAAAGCATACAAAGCAAGATGACAGAGATGAGTGAGGCAAAGAGTAGACTGTAGGGAATGAATATAACATCTTTTTAGATAACGTCCTCTGAGCTTTTAAGAGAGTGTAAATGATTAAACTGCACAGGACGGGACAAATATAACCAGGTCTTCTGAAGTGATTAACATATGGTGATGATAGGCTCAGACCAACTTTCACTAAAGGCACAAGGGCATCTTTCTGTTACCTTTGTCTGGATCTAGGTCTAATTTTGCATAGCTCCAACAAAGAACAGCTAAATATGCTTCATCATATATATCCCAGGTAATCTGAGCATCCGTGACTGAAGGTTGTGTTATTTTCCTGAACAGGAACGCTGAGGAGAAGGAATCCTGCCCTTACTGTAATCCATGGTGGTTTTATAATATAGTTCATATTTCATCTCTAGTATCTTTATGACTCCCTGAATCTTATTTTTGTTGTCTTTCAGGGCCACCAGCACAGGGTGACCCAACTTTCCTATACAAGGAAAGCTCTCCTGATTATTATTTTTTTTTAAATGGTCTGTTTATTTCAGTGTCTGAAGCTTAGACTAGTTTCAGTGACAATCCTAGCTGCTTGCCAGTTCTGAAAATCAGCCCAGTAGCTTTTATCCCCTTTTTATATCTATACAAATAAAAGTTAAGTATTTTGCTATGACTAACAACATGGCAGTAAGAATAAAAGCTTTATTGATAATTGTAAGAGCATTAAAAAGGCTTTGCAGAGTCACTAAGTTCAGTTATAATGTCCAAAGCTAAACAACAATGAAGATCTTTGAACTAAATATTAAGAGCATTACTGAAATACAGAACTATTTGGTTAGTTAGCTATATCCGATCATGAAAATCAGAGAACAGTAGGTAGAGGTATCAAAGTGATCAGAAATGAAAAGCATATAAATACATATTCACACACATATATATATATTTAATATTACATAAAAGCTACCAGACCTGGCCATAATAGTGCTGAAAATCAGTTTGTTTAGAAAAGAATATACTGGGCTGATTATACATCCCTTGGTACCTTTAACAACATTTTAGATGAAATACTGGTTCATTTGTTTATAGACTATGTTTTAAGAGGAAACCTTTGTTGGAAAAGTAAACGTGCAAAAATACATTGCACAGTGGGCAGTAATCAACATAATAAATTCTAACCTTCCTCTTCACCTGTAAATCCTTGTTGTATCCATGATACTTACTACAAAAGGTATGAAAAGAATACTTAGCCATTCCTATCAATGCAATTAAAACATAACATTAGTTATAGAATAAACACAGTACATATTCATCAGGTTCATAAACCCACAGGCAGGCTAATAATTTATTACCAATCTGCTTGTTTTTTTACACAATTGGTTAGAAGTCTTAATCAGGGATTGACCAGGTGAAATATCCTTTGAACATGTTACAAACCCAAAAACTTTACCAGAAGAAACTACAGCTGAAAAAGGTACAGAAGATAAAAGGAGAGAGGGGATTCAGAGAAACAGGGACATAAATGACTTCATGAGACAAGAATAGAATCCAAAATTCCTGGCTGCTCCCTCCAAAGTGCTGTCCATTAAATTGCATTAGTATAATTGCACAAGAGTTGGGTCTCGAGTTTTCTGTTATTTCAGTTCTGTGTCCAGCATAAGAGACACAGACTTTTTCAAAGTACGTGAAGTCAAAATGCAATTTGTTTGCGCTTTTTATAGAATGGGAGGTATTTGTTTAAAACAAAAAAGAAAAAGAAGAAAATCAGTGCATTTCAGTAACTAGCAGGAGACATCAGACCCACCAGTCTGTTAGATAGTCTGACAGAATATACTCATCTTTTGTAACCAGGAGAAATTTTCTCCTAATAGTAAAGATGTGAGCTTGGGCCTAAGTAGGGTATGGTACAGTTGTCATATGGCAAGCCTCTAATGCACTTGGAATTCTCCAGATAAATTTCATAACATGCAGAGGTTTGTTTGAGGACATTGGGAATAATGTAATCTACTATTTCAAATTTAATTTAGTTTTAAGAAGGTTTTTTTTTTTACACTTACATTGTGTCTGTCACAGTTGTATGCTGAGAGTATTGCACATCACATTAGATTAAGGTCAATTAACAGTGTTATAAGGGCATTTTTCTTTCCTCTGTCTCTTACTCTCTCTTTTTTAAATGAGGCAGCACTGCAATTTTGTGATTAAAACCCTGTGTCTTGAAGCATATCAGATGAGAGACCTTGGCTGGCCTCCAACTGTGATTAAGGCTATGATTTTTGGCCTAAAGGGTCATGAGGAATCAGAACTTCACTGACCCTTTAATCAGAACTGATTAAGTAGTGGTGGCTTGCTCTCTGTTTGGTACTCCATTACTTGCCATGTGGAGCTTATAATAAGGAGATATTGCTCTGTGAGCAGCCTTAGGAAAATTCAACCTTTGAAAGGCTTTGTGGACAAGATTCGTCAAAATTATAGGAGATTTGGAGTATTTTACCTTTCAGTTAAACAATTTGAGAAGAGGCTGAGTTTTAGAAAGTACTTAGAATCCTGCTGATGGAAAGGTGAATATTTCCAAGACATAAGGACCTGGGATGCTGTAAAATTCTTGAGATGTTTGCACAACTCTCTCCAAAGTATTGCACAGGCAGAGAGGAGAGAGGGAAGCAACGGCAACAGGTTAGAATTCCCTGTTCTACGAGTAGTTTTAAGGGACAATGCAAAGAATGGAAAACATGGGCGAACAAGTGATAACAAAGAAATACACAACTCATCAGTTTGTGTTGCACGTGCCTCCATAGGTCTGCTGTGTCTTGGATGAATGGGTACTGAAATCTCATCTGGAGAGCCCCCTCGTTCAATTGGTGAGAAGATTTATAGAGACACTTGATAGTTCAGCCAAGTCAGTTAACATGGACTATAGCGCTCACAAGAAGAGTTTCAAATTATCTGGATTCCACTGAAACAGGAAAACCACTCCCCATCTTTCTTCAACTTGGTAGCAGAAGGTATATCTTCTAGTTATTGAAGACTTCTGAAAGTCTTAGTCTGGTTTCTGACTGGAACAGCAATATCAAAGTTTGAACACCTCTGCCTCTGAAAATAATTTTGCTTATTTTTCTGTAACTTTAGTTTGGGCACTGGGAGAGCATAGATTGTGAACAAGGAATACCTTTGTCCATGTTAGTGTATGTGTGCATATATACATGTGTATATATATCTCAGTAATTTAAGTCTGGCCCTGTTCTGTGAAATATTTCAGCCCAGAATACCAGGTGTGAAAGTGATGGGGTTTTGTCTATTCCTGTGGTCAAATCAGTGACCATCATTAGCCAGATGAACTGAGTAGAAAGACTCCCATTTGGGGTAGGACAATGGCAATCTGATGATGTGTCAAAAGAAGCAAAGAAATATGAGCTTTTAATGGACTTTATAATCTTCTACTGGACAGTCATCAGAGGACAATTTCCATAATATACATACTCCAGGGCTATCTCATCTTGCTTTAAATGTCATACAGACTTGGGTATGTATTATTATGCTTAACAATGTATATTATAGCCAGTGATGTTAATAGCCTTAATGTACTGGACAGTGTTTCTACAGATTAGTGATTTAAGAGCTTACAGTTTAAATAGAACAGACAATGAGCCAGAAATAAGTAAATATTCTATGAAAATATTAGGACTGATAAGACCACCAAAGAATGACTTGGCTGGCTGTTCTGCATAGCAGTGTGTTGGCAATCTCAGGAAGGCCTGGAAAATAGAAATTCTAATTATGGTAGCCATGCAGCTGGAATAATGCAAAGATCTTGACTGTGCCCAAAATGTGGCAAGATAGTAAATTAACAAGCAGGATGTCTGTAGACAGTTAAAGGACTAATGAGTGTCTACGCAAGGGGCTTTTGGCCTTTAAGGTGGTGAACACACAGAGGGGGAAATGACAACATTTGAAAAATTACTAGAGGACCTGAACACCTAATGCGGATAATGGTTGGGACTTGCATGCATGGTCAGTTTACAGATAAAGTAATTTAAAAGCACACAATAAGAGTCAGGGTAGAAGATGATACCCAACTGTGGATTGCATGTTGCATAGGGAAATTATTCTAGAAATAAAAAGTTCAGCTTGTATCCTTTGTTTTTATACCTTTGTCACTGCTGTGTGATTGCCTCCTTATAATGTTGGGTTTGCCATGCACTGTGCAGTCCTGAACACAGAAATAGGGATGGCAAATATGGCAATGCACAGAGAAGTGTGTCATGACAAGGCTGAGTGTGTCACTATTAGAACAAGGGTTCAAAATAACCTTTAGAAAACCAACAATGGCCAGTGGGTGAGCAACTGTCCCTTGGATTTCCAATGATGGGCTGAGAATCACTGGAGTTTCTTGGGAATCAGTGGCCCTCGGAGAGTTGAGAATAGTTATTATGGTAGTGCAGTAGAAAGACAGAACCTGGAAAGTGCAAACAGTACACAAACTTTTGGCCAGTTAAACCAAGAAAGCAAATGTACTAATGCCTTTCTTGTTTTTCTGAAAATGTTGGCTATGACCTGAAAGTTAATGCAGGTAACACCAGTGGCAAATTCTACAGGTTACTCGGATAACATTACAGATTAATCACATAGGTTGGATATTTTTAAACAATCTGGCCTCTTGAGCTTTAATACAGACTAGTTCAGGAGAAGTATTCTATTTAACTACAGGTTTCTTCAGATAGCTCAGGGAGGACAGGGGAGCAATAGTAGATTGAAATGAGATACACATTGTATTTCTCTTTAAAAGCAAGGGAAAAATAACGGAAATAGAATTTTATAGACCTCCAGTTTAAACTCAGTCCTCATTTAAAAAAAAATTAAAACCATAACAACAACATCTTCCAAACGGAAACATATATTAAAACAAAACATTTTTAACCATATAAAACTTAACAAGGAGATGAGTAGCAGTCAACATGGATGTATCAGGAACAAATTGTGTCAGATAAACATAATTATATTCTATGACAGGCCTGGTGGATAGAGGAAAGTGGTAAATGTCACATTTTGACTGCAATAAGACTTCTGAATGTCTTACATGATATTCTAATATACAAACCAGAGAAACATAGACTAAATAAAATTACTCTTAGATGGGTGAATGTTATACAGTTGGAATACCATGTGTAAAGAGTACATATCCACAGTTAACTCCCCATGGCCATATGGGATCTGCAGGGGTGAGCCCTGGATATAGGATTGTTTGGAATTACATTTTCAGATGATGTCTAACTGAAAGGACATTCAAATATGTTGGGAAAAAAACATTCAGAACATTCAAATTTATTTTGAAGTTTTTAAACTGTACAAATAAACAGAGTTAGATGACCTGATGGATTGTATAATTTCCAGAGTCTGTTACCTATGATTTCCTCAAAAAGGAGGAATCACGGCTTTTTCATACATGCACAGCTAATGGGACTCGCACTATTGAAATCAGTGAGAGCCTTTTTGCTGAATATCAAGCCTACAGGGACTTCGCATGGGCTATATATGAAGGCAGGGTCAAAGCTAAAAGTCAAGCCAACATCTTTCGAATTCAGATTCCGTATCTTACTTAGAAGTCTGTGTACCTTTTCTCATATTCAACATGATTTTTATTCCTTGCACAACTTTCCATAGCTTGATAACTCTCTTCATCGAGAAATTTCTCCTTAGAGTAGTCTTTGTTTATTCACTTTTTGCTCATTCTTCCTCCTTATTGGGGCTAACTGGGCACTAAATCTGATTTCCCACAAAGGTACATGAATGTCATGGGATGTTCCCAGGACAATATGGGACAGCAGGAAGGTAAGAGAGTTCCTATGCTCCTTTTAAATTCTCTTCTCTAGGTAATGCCAGGAGGAATATTTATAGGGCTCAGTGCTGACATCAGGATGTTTCCAACAGATTCAGCTTTTCTCCAGCATTACTTTTGCTATAATGTGATAAAGTACTTTATGCTGAAGGGGACTTAACCAGCAAATCTACTTATGACAGAAGTAAAGCTTAACTAATAAAAAAACAAAACTGAGAAATGTCTGTGTTTAGAAGCTGGAAATTTCCTCCATGAAATAATTCCAATCACATGCAGAATGCAGACCATCTGTAATGATACTATTTTTTTTTCTTAAATGTTACTGGGAATAAAGACAAGTATGACAGTGTCTTTTAATGTTCTTCAAAATAATTTCCAGATAACAGTGTTGAGTCTCTATTTACAGCTGGTTTTATTCCAGTGTAATTCCACTGACTTCATATGAATTAATGCTGATGAAATGCAATGTATTTTTCACCTTTGTTGGTGCATATTTTGACAGACATTCTTTTCCTTCTGCATGCAGAAGACCACTGTGATTCATCCTACTTTGGTGCTGAATGAGGGTATTTTAACTGCAAAAAAAAAAAATTGAGATTATTGTTCTGAAGATTAGCTTTAATACATGGATTCCATACATTCTAGAGGCTGGGTGAAATACTTTTTACATCTTCATCAAAACCAATTTGTTCATTGGAAGAATAATGGTCTTAATGTATGCCACTGTATGCTGTTAGTGTTCTCAGATCATTTGCAGTGTCCCAGGTCTTGTAGTTGTTACCTAAGTCTTGTTATGGCTTCAATACATTTGAACGGAAGGTGCAAATTATTCATATGGAGGAGTGTAAGAGGATTGATAGCACAAAGCCCACTAAAATTGAGCTAACTAGGCATCTCAGCTTTTGTACATTTGTTTTTCAGTCTCTCATCCCTTTCATGTTTTTTTTACATAAGTAAGCCTTTAGGAGCCATGGATGCAACACTACCTTTTTTTTTACTTTTATGTGAAGTTTTATGGTTATTTTGTTTAGTAACAGACTCACGGTGTAAAGATTTGTGACTACTTCAACAAGAGCAATTTTCTGGTTTTTATTGTATTATCTCTACAACATCTTCAGGCACATTTCAGGTTGACAAAATGGTATTCCACTGACCATCAGGTATTTATCTTCAGTTGTAGGTGCAGTGCTCAAGCACATTCAAGAAATTATTCTATGCTACGACAGGGAGTGTGTTCTAACTAAGATATTTTGAATGGATTCTCATAGCTTTATAAATTAACTTTAGTGGCATTAGAGTAGAGGATGCTGTGTGCATGTGACTCAATTGCTTTCTAAGTGATAAACATTAATTTTCGTTCCAAAAATTGACCAGAGAATGTTCATTTATTTCTTCCTTCAGACATTCAGCCTGAAAAGAGCATCAACTCTACTGAGTTAAAGATAAAACTAATAAAAGATGGACAAAAAAAGTTTAAGAACTTCAAGAACTGTGTAATTCTAAAATCATAGAAGTGATGCAAAAATGTTCCCAAACATGTAAGAAGCAGAAGTATTTACTGGAGACCAGGGAAATCCAGTAAATTTTCAAAGGTTAAATGAAATATCAAAAAGTATGAGGTTATGGCTGAATAGTTGAATGAATTTGTTGCATTGCTGTTCACAATGCAAAATAGTTGGCAAAAAGAGTCACTATTTAAAGGAAAAAGAGGTTAGAGGACTTTTTTTAAAAATTATTTGTCATCTGAAGAGGTCTTGCAGTAGTTCAACATTAACAGTTGCAAAGATAAGGTTCTTTTCACTTGTGAGAATTCTGAACTTAACTATGGTTTGTAAGTTCTCACTAAAATGGCCTAATAGTAAGGGGAAGTGGAAAGTGGTGTCTAAATTTTCAACATGGCTCCAGGAAATTACCAACCAATAAATGTGACTCTTATTCTGTGTTAAATGGTAGAAACCATACCCAGTAATATTATTAGAAATGTGGATTAACATGATATACTGGGAAAGAGTCAAGGCAATTTTTGTGGTGGAAGCTTCTTCCTTGAAAAGTTCAAAACTTACTGAAGTTTTTCAAAGGGTACAAATGAATGAATCATACATGTAAGCAATGTAAAGGGTTTTACTGAAACTAATCTGTTGTGAAATAAAAGGAATGAATAAGGAATAAAAAGGAATAATAAATTCTTTCATACTTTAATAACTGATTAAAATACAAGAAAGTATGGGGGCAAAACACCTAAGTTTTGACACTGGTGGTCTCATGGGTTGCCACAATGATCCATACTAAAACCTGAGTTTGTAATTTTCTTAGATTATATAGTAAAGAGATGAATAAAGGTAGAGAAAAAGTGGCACAAATTTATTCATGACAATCCATTTTAATGAAGAGGTGACAAGAAAGATTGCAGATATATCTCGTTTAGTGACTGGGCAACAAAAAGTACTAGTGGAATTTAGTGCAGATAAATGCAAAAGCCTACACTCACAAAGTGAATTACTTTAGCTTACACATACATTAATGGGCGATAAATGTCATTTTACAATTCAGAAAGGAGGTCCTGAAATTGTTATAATTATTTTTCTGAAAACATCAGCTTGTTAAGTTGGGAACTGAAAGCAGAAAATAGTTACAATATTGTATAATTCCACCTTGTGACAATTATTTGAAAACTGAGGCTGTATCTATATAAGCATTTTGCTTCCCATCAGCAGTGCACTTCTGATCCTCCTGATCATCCCCACTTACTGTACTTTGATTATCCCACAGGGCAGTCTCAGACCACAGAAAATTACTTCCTACTGGATAAAACTAAGCCATTTAGCATCCAGCTGCTAATGGATGTTAGGCTACAGGACAAGAACAGACCTAGCCTGCAGTAACTCTCACCTCTTCCCACATATGTATAATATACATTCTGGTTCCTTAGTTGCTTTTGACTTCTGCACAACAGGTGAGTGTAGACGTAGCATTTGTTATCTCATCTTTGAGAGAATATATCAAATCCAGACATTTTATGGAAAAAGGCTGTTCAGAGGAGCAAGATGGGAAAGGCATAACAGCTTCTATATGAAGGTAGTCAAGGACTCCTACATTGTAGAGAAGAATGTGGAAGAAAGAGTACTCATTAGACCTGGAGAGCTGGAAGACACTCAAAAGGCAGCCAGTCAGCCATCTAGATAAGTTTAGTTAAAACCAGTGATAATATTCAGAGAAACCTCTCACTCTTCGAGAACATAATGATGAGTAGATTTCAAGTCACTTTGGAAAACAGGCTGCTGTCATTACCTCTATTTATAGCAAGGAAAATTGAAACGTGAAAAGGGAAAGGTGTTTGTTCAAGGTCATGCAGGAGGAAAATGTCTACAACATGAAACACATCTGTCGGAGTCACCATTAGCCGGGGTCCTTATTTCTCCGTGCGGGAACAGAAACGACGCAACACCAATGTGATGATCAGGTCGTCCATCTTTTTTATTATATATCATTGTTTTATTCTAGTCCTTTTCTGGTTACATTTATACTCTACTAAGTTCCGTACACGCACTCATCTATCTTCTAATAGGCTACAGGTCATCTACACGCGCTGTTCACGCGCCTCTACAAGCATTTGCATTGGTTAATTCCAATTAGCACGTAAAGCCCAAAACTTGCCAAAACTCCCTTGTCTCATACCCTGTTTTGCTCAGACTTGTGTGCTTTTGCTGACCACAGGTGTTTCTCACTTATCTGCTATCTTGTGTGTTTTTGCCAGCCTTATTTTGCTGGCCTTGTCTTCGTCCTTGCATTCTTCTGTCTGCACTAACTTTCTCCCAGCGCGGCCCAGACTCCTACACACATGTCCTCTAAACTCCTTCTGTGTGCTTGCCCTCACACTAATGGAAGTCAAAGCTTTGCCTGAAAATAGTGGCGGATGAGTCAGGCTCTCCATTCCCTTCTAGTAAAGGTGTCTGAGATATATGTGATTCAGGACCTGGTAATTGCATGGTTAATACTGAAAGGTTTTAGACAAAGTAGAAAACAGGAAAAAGCCTTCATTGTTTCAATTAGAAAAGTAGGCCATGTATAATGAATTTAGGTAGGAACACTGTTCCAGTCAGAGTCAGTTTAGGTTCAGAGAAGGGTGCATTGGAACTCTTTCTGAGGGCTATCCTGGAGAATAGATGAAATAAATATCACAGCATAAGAACTGTGCAGATGGTGAAGGACTGCTATTTATTAGCTACTTAAATTGCCTCAGCTTCTCGCCAATTTCTTATTAGGAAGGGGAAGGTAGGGCTTTTTTAATGGGGTGAGTAATGATTTAACAATTATCCCAAGAAACTTAAACTGAGGCAGTAGAACTGATGATACTGAGGAGTATGATAAGTGTCCATCTTCCATGAGCTTTATTCCTAACTGAGGGAAATCTGTTCTGACACTAGAGGGTCCTTTGATCTAGCACACAATGATGAAGAAACTGAAAGCTGGAGATTAAAAAAGAAAAAAAAATCAAATACGATCAAATAAAATGGACCACTTCTTTTTTTCCTCATGACAGTCCAAGTAAGGTACCAGTAGAGCAGAGGTAAGTGTCAGGGGAGTATCAAAGGATGCAAGTTGTCACAAGCCTTTCTAAAAACTGGCCTAATTCGGTTGCAAATTGATGAGCTTGATATAGGGTTTCTGACAAAGCAGACTAAGTTTCTACTGTGGCTTGAGTTTTTTACTGGGGTCATACATCAGTTCATGACTTTTCTTGTGTATACCTCCATGAAGCAAATGCATTTTTCAGGGGTGGTAGTAGATTTTTAGAAGGCAGTACTGATGAAAACAAGCATACCAAAGACCTAGTTTCTGTGCTATTTTTTCCCCCACAATTTTTGTGTAGATCTAGGTACTTCTCTATGCAACATTTTTCTTCTCACGTATTTTACTGAGCTACTAGTCTGTTTGGATTATCAGCAGCTCAGATGTCTTGTCTGAGCATGTTCTTACTGACAGATATTGAATACTTGAACTCTTTTGGCCTCCCTTGGGTCTAGCCAGCCAGAAGTCCCCTCAGGGGCACCTGACACCATCATCCAGAGGCTCTACACTGGAGCTGGATCATGTCTGAGCAGCAGGAGAATATATAGAGTGGTCAGATCTGTCTGTCCCATTGAAGCAGTCTGTCCTCTCATTCTGTAGGTGTTGATACAACACTGCATAAATATGGTTCTTTAACATAATGCTAAACTGATGACAGTCCATCTGGGGACAGCTGCTTTATTCTAGCACACATCAGTCATCACTGTACTGTGCAAGTAGTTCCATTAAAATCCATGGAAATATTCCAGAAAAAGCTTTTCCACATAATGCCAGCTTTATTTTGCCCTATTTCTTTTTTTTTTTTTCCCTGTTTGGTAGTTTTTACACCATACAATAGTTACATAATAAACATATTCAACATGAGGTTCTGAAAACCATGGATTAGACCCACATTTTAAAGAGATTGATATTTAAGTTATCTTTTCATTCTGAAACCTTTCCTTTTTAGTTAAAACTTTCAGCTTTTCTTTAACACCCTAACGCCTAGACTTTCAAAGACATATGAAGCTGACAAGACTACATGCATTAGAAGTATTTAAACGATCTTAAAATATGAGATCACCAGAGGTTTCCAAGCATCCAGCTATATTCCTCTATCAGTGAATCGTGCAAATGAAAGACCAGAAGTTTATAGACTTGTCACAACATTCCAGGAGGTGAAGTTTTGAGGAAAGTAAATTTTTGGGAGTCATAATGAAAAACGTGGATTTGGTAATGTTGGCTGATTAAACCAAGTAAACAGAGCATAATTTATTATTTTCAGACTAGCTAAAGGGTAGGTTTCCAGACTGTCTTCAGGATATTTTAAGTGCTGTCTTCTCTCATGTGTTCTTTGTTTCTGAGGGAGACATCTAATTAAATCTGTTTAGCAAGTAGATATTTTGTTCCCTGTCTAGACCACCTGTAATTTTGCCATTAATGGAGTGAACAACATTCATGGTTAATACTGAAAGGTTTTAGAGTGTTGCCTTTTCTACCCACTCCACTGTTACTCCAGCTGTCCACATTTTGGCTGTGGGTCCTGCTGGAAAACCACCTATTCCTCAGCCTCTTGCATTCTGCTGAGGTTTGGACACCCTTTGCTAACCCAGCCTGGAAACTATCTATTTTCCCTGACTCTGCCAAGCAACCTGGATAAGAGTTTGTCATGCTCCATTCTTCATTAGTAAACAGCTATTTAACTGCCTCAAGTCTTCACACTAATCACTGTGGTTGTCCTTTAAAGCTTCCTGTAATGTTGTTTCAGTTTGACGGCTTTCAGCCGGTCACGCATTAAGGACAGCTGGCTGGTAATCTATCACGTTGCTTTACGCACTGCAACACAGTTTGACTGACACAAACTGACGTGATCCCACACTTGGTAGCACAACATGACAGCTTAAAATATGGGAGTGGGTCATAGCAGCCCTTTTAACACTCCTTACTCATTTCAGACCCAAATTTACCTCTTTTTCTCTATAAAATAAAACATGTCCTGTTCAAAAAAAGAAAAAAAAAAAAAAAAAGAAACCCTTGATGCATTACAGCAATTTCTCTGCTTCAGCAATGGAGAGTTCTGAATCTGGCTATTTACATGAAGATTTGGTATTACTAACCCTTTTAAAAAAAATACTTCTAGTCTTTGTTCGATATTGGAGCTCTGGGAGGCTGAAAGCTTACAGGGATAAGGCAGGTAGGAAATACTCTGAAGACAAAACAGATGACTGAATCCTGGCTCAAGTTTCTGTCCTGCTACAGTCTCTATGACCCAAGGCTAGTCACTTAGGTTAGATTTTTAAAGATACTTGGATGCCAAGCCCTCATTTGAAAACATAAACTCTTAATCATTAATACTTTTAAATAATATTAGCCTCTAACTAAGTTTAGTTTCTTTTTGTCTGAATTTTCTTTTTGGGAAATTCACTATCTTCTCCCCACTGTGTGGAAAAGAATAAGAGGTTTGGAAGTATTACAGGCACAAATGAAGATGATGGATGGAAAGTATATCTTTTATCTTTCCTATTCCAGTAAAGACTTCAGACTTATGTACTGGAAATATTCTGGTAAAAAGCTTTCATAGCTCCCATATTTTTCTGAGTGTAACATTTTGGCATTCTGATACTATTGTTTTGGCATCTGGCATTTACTCTGCTGGTGGAGATGTCTTTACTCACAGTGTATCATGTAGCTACAAGCCATCTGTGTTTTAACTAAATTTCAGGCATGGTCTTATTCATTGAAACTTGAATTGTATGGCAATCTGCAGTGTAGAGGAAGCTGGGTTTTTTTTACTGTTGTTTAAACAAGAGTCTGGTAGTGTTATATACAGCTAGGAAAATCTCATTCTTTTACAGATAGTCCTTCTCTTCCTCTTCTTCAGTTTTGGCCACTGTAAACTTCAGTTTTTTAATTAACATCCTCTCTTTCAAAGCTAAGAAAGGTTATTCAGTCCTTCTTATCTTTAATCCCCCATCTACCCAGTTTTCTTTTATTTTTGCAACCTCCCATATGCAGAGTCGTGGATATTTAAGAAAAGAAAAAAGATTTCCCTGTTGACAGCTGAGACAAATGTTCATCCATTACTTTCATGCATAATTAAATTATTGTCTTAATTGTATCTAATTAATTTTTAAACTCTTTTAAGTTCAAATTAAGACACTTGACTTGCAATAGGAGAAGTTTCTCAGAGTTATGAAGGAACGAAACCACATTCCTTGTGTTTCATATTGAAACTAGAAGGGAAAGTTCAGAAGGGTATGCCTAAAACAAAACAAAGGTGAAGCCATAAGGAAAATACTCTTTGGTATTCAAAGCTCACTTACAGCCTAAATCCTATCACTTTTTAAATTTATGCATAAATAGATACCTCAATGGAGCTACTAATAAGAGGAGCATAAATCATACTTAATAATTGAATGCAGTTTTCATGCATCTAAAATTTGGGGTCAGATCTGCCTGCCTTGCTACATCTGGTAGAGTGTAATAATTAGGTTCTCACAAAAATGAAATTTACAAAAAAAGTCTTTGCAGAGATTATTATCCCTTCAAGAAATTTCAGATCTATTTTTAATTGATATCAATAAAAATGGATCTGTGGAAGCCAGTTGAACCCTGCCGATACATGCATGCAAGAAATCTGTCCTTCCATTTCCAGGTCAGGTTTGACAAGGGTTGCATGACCCACTGCTTTTTTGGTTTGACAATCTCCAAAACATTTGTTATAATTTTGTCTTGCTGGGAAGGTTTCTTCAGTTTATTTTGATTTCAAATGTTTTTGAATAAAAAAATATTTAAAGCAGAAAGAAAATTTAAACCACATTTGTTTACACAGATAATGAAATGTTTTACTAAAAACAGCAGAATGATTTAGTTTTGGTCTAAAACATTTCCGTACAATTAGCACTGTCTAATTCTGTTCAAAGGCACAAGACTCCTGTCTACATATAATATATTTATACAGGGGGAGAGTATATGCTTTCAACTCATAGGGAGGAAGCAGAAGTTCTTCACTCTGGTAAGTCAAATATTAAAAGAAGAAGCAATTAATATAGCTTATTATGGGTTTTTTTTTCACATAGTTGCATTTCATCTTGAAAACAAAGTTAAATGCAGCATAGCTGTTGTTTGTGCCTTACCTTTCCGCACCCTGTAGGACTTTGTCAGACTTGATGCTCTGTGCAGAAAGCAGCTACAGTAGATTGAATAAAGGAAGGATTTTGCCCTCATTCATCTGTTTTTTAAGAATGGTGTCCAGGATGGAGGATGAGTGTATACTAATCTGGGGAGGAGGTCAAGAAAAGATTTATGTTTACTTTAGTTGAATCAAGCCCAGAAATACCTTTGTAAAAATTTGTTGTGCCAAATCTAGCCCAACAATGTTAGGATTGATCAGGGAAAAGAAAAAATCCTGATGGGAACTGAATTTGCAATGTTATCATATGGGAAGAAATGCCTTCTTGACCCCAAGTTTATGTCCTGAAGAATAAAACCTGATAGAAGCTGTCAGTTTTATCTTAAGCTGCAGAGCTATAAGGATTATTTCAGCTGAGGATCTTAATATTGGTCTCTGCCTCTACACAAGAAATGACACTTATGTAAGGAGACAGTGAGAGCTTTAAGAATTAAAATGAACTTAAACTGCAGACTCTGTAGGGTACAGATGTGCTTTCTGTCTAGATTCACACAGACACTGTAAATTTTCCATTGCTTCTTTAACTTTTGCCAAAAGGTCAAAGGCCTGATTTGAATGCAGCAGTTAGATTGTCTGCTGCAGTCCCTGGTGGGACAGGGTAGCAGGCAGGGGACAGTCATGGCTTTGAAGTAAAATTCTCCATTTCCATTAGGAGGGTTTGTTGCTCTGCAACCCCAACACCTCTGCTACCCCTGAGGTGGCTGTGCTTTTCCACAGTTCTAGAGCAGATAAAGGAAGAGACAGGGCTGTGGCTATTTCCGTCTCAGAGGTCTTCGTCTTGTGTGCAGCCATAGAGTGATCTCCAGAGATCTGTAGCAGATCCATGCCCTCTTTCAGTTGGTGGTAGGGGACAAGGGGACAGACTTGGGTGGGTGTGAGTGAAGCTGTAATTTGGGTCAGTTTTCCTCCCTCTACCAAACTGAAACTGACTGGTGAGTTTATGACTTATTGGTGAGATAGCTGGATGGGTACAGCAGGCATGGAGGGTTTTTTTCTGGGGGTGGTGGTGGATAAAACAAAAACCAAAACCAATGAAGACAGAAATCTATGAGCTTCCCATTCCTCTCAGTGCAATAAAACATCTTTGTGCTGTTATATATAAATGGTATCTGCATATAGATATAGGTGTGGCAGAGGTTAGGTGAAGGAAGTCCCATCTGCCACTAATGTCAGAGTACAGGAAATGTCACCCACAGACTTTCTCCCCACAGTGAATGAGAAAGATGAGGGTGGGGGAAGCAGGGCTGTAATTCACCTAAGATTTATGTTGCTTAACGATATTAGTCCACTGTGGTCATTCAAGACGCCTGGGAGCAATTCCTCCACTTTTCTCCTGTGATGATTATCCAGAGAGCACCATTGCTCGCCAGGTACTTGTGGGACTGAGGGTATCTCATTTGTGACAAAATGTTCTACTGTCCTTGGTCAAAATTATTCAGATGGCAGAATGGAGAGAGAAGGAAATTGGGGCTTTTAAGCCTGCAAAAGACATGTGGAGCAGTAGGTGGCCATGCAGTCCCAAACAAAGTCAGGGGAATTGTTTTGTCCAGAATGATCACAGCAGAGTCCTTTTTCTTGTTTTAAAGTTGGGTGTTAAACCAGGAGATGCACACAGAATGCAGCTAGAGACACTGGAAAGCATCCAAAATGGTGGGTGGCAAGGAGGGGCAGAGAAACAATGTTATATGAGAGGGTGAATCCTTCAGACCAGTTGCATGGTCAGGATATGAGCTGTACAGGACTTCTGCTTGAATGATTCCTGACAGGACCTTTGTGGAAGAGTACTGAAGAGAGATCTCTTGGAAGAGAGAACCATGTGTTATGTTTCCTCTGCTTCAAAAACAAGGAAGACCATGAGCTTTTTTTCACAGGAAAAACTGCACAGCAAATGGGTTGAAAAAACACTTGCTATTTGCCTGTCTTCAGCAAGGTCTCTGGGAAAGGAAGGCCACATGCTACCTTGTTGGGAGAGACAAAATCTAGGAGACAACAAAAAGAGAAGACAACCAAGGTCAAGTGGACTGTGTGGCAACAATAATCCATTGTATTGCCCTTTCAGATAAAATAAAACCAACGTATTGCCCTCCAGAATTTGCCATGTGTGAAAAATAGGGGCTGCAACTATTGGCAAAACAGTGTAGATCGGATCTATTGATCCATGAAGTTGTCACCTTGGGAAATGGAGGTCAGAGCCTGAAGACTGCACTATGCGTCTATCTCAGCATGGCTCAGGAAGGACCAGCCAGGAGAGGGAAAACTGCAAGAAACTGCAGGTGGATATTGATGGGGCACACTAAACTTGGGAGAACATTTCCCTGAAGCTCACTGCTGGAGATCTAGGCAATGGCTCTCAGTTACAGAAAAGATTTTGGGGGAGGCTGAAAATTGTCCTGAATAGGAGATAAATAGGGGAAAATATGGACTGATTAAAGAGCTCTCAGTCTCTCATATGTTTTTGTATATTTTCCACTGAAAACTAGGAAATGGGAGAGATGGGGGGGGGGGGGGGGGGGGGAAGACTGAAAGGCCTAAGAAAACAAAAAACAAAGAAAGAAAAATGGTGTTGCCAATTGTAGATCTCTCTAGGCAATTCTAGGTACCTGCAATAAAATACTTTCCTAATCACAGTCACAGCTGCTTGCTTGACTAGATGGAACTTTTTTATCAATCCGAAACACTAGCTTTAATAGCTTTTTCAGTTTGCTATGACTGTGAAAGTTCTTTCTGATATATTTTTAGCAGCATTAGAGATTCCTGTCTTTCTAAAACTAGGTTTTTCAAATTAAATGAATGGGTTTTATTCAATTTTAAGGAGTCATCCGTAGGATACCCAGCATAAGACATCCTACAGTGGTCTGTTGTTCAGTACTACTGTCCTCATTTAAAGCTTTCTAATGAAGGGTCTCAGCAGGCTCTAGAAAATCTCAGTGGTTAGCCTATGATCTCCTAATGTTAACATAGTTACATGTGCAGGTCAAACTGCAGTGCTCACAGTTCCTTATGTCTACTATCAAGATCTTTAAAGCTCAGTCCAAGAGTCTCTAGGCAGCTAGGAACATTGTCTTTGCAATCAGTACATGTTCAGCATTAAATATTGGCCTAGATGACTTAACCTTCCCTTTTAATTACAAATTAGTGGAATTCATCCTCACAGTCTCTTCTACAATGATTTAAATTGTATCTATTGAGAAATGTATTTCATGATAATAAAATATCAGGTGAACAGTAGAATTACATTTGGGGGGGAGTTATGATAATGCAGGAATCATTTAAAAGTAGTTGTGGTGTAATTAGTTTAAAATTATGTAAACAGATCATGTGTAATTATATTTTTATTTTAATGGTTTAATTTTGTATGGAATATTAAAGCACTGGGCTGTCATGCACTCTAAGAAAATAACATGACTAGACACACAATGAAGCAGAGTTCTTAGTAAACATTCATTAGAATATTTTAAAATGATCCAATATTTATAAAGATTACTTACAGGAATACTCAGAAGTCATGAATTGTAATCAAACATATTTATTAAGCTGTTGACACCTTGGATACAAAAATTCCGATTGACTGCAGTTCCCGGAATAGCAGCAGAATTTTGCTGATGCCATAGTATCTAAATGGAATCTTAGAAAGTTGGGAAGATTGTGGAAACACTCCAGTGTAATAATAAGAAAATTCAGCAGAGAAATACGTATTATAGATAAAAAAAATCATCCTGTTTGTGCATTTTAAGCAAGCATGTCAATATGTCATTTATGGATCACAGATAAACCAGATAAATATCTTTCATTTTTAAATACTCTACCCTGTCAAAAAACCCTCCAGAGCAAACTGCACAAAAGGAGACCCCAGTAGAAAGAAAGAAAATTATGTATATAAGGGAGTTGGTTTCTTTTTTACCAGGCTAAACTTTGCTTATAGAACCAAGTTAATGAACTCTTGGGATTATAAATAAGTGAAGAAGCATTTTGAAATATGTCTTATCTCTAATTAATCATGTAATACTGAGAACAAAGACCAAATTTCTTCAAAGTTCCCAGATTTTCCTTTCATGCAAAACAAAATATTTCTAGGTTCCCTGGTTCAAATACCATTCAATTTATAATTGGCTTTTTCTCCTCCCATCCCCCCATGCCAAATTATTTCAGCAGCTTTGGCTTATCTTTACGGAATTTTCTCAGGAGAATTTCTTTCTGGTTTTTATGAACTGTGTAGTAAAATTGTTGCGCTAATCAGGGTTTCATATTTCGGGCTCGTAGTCACTCAAACTCTGACATGTTTTATTTAAAGGAGCCTTAGAAGTGCTGATGGACAGATATATGAAAGCAATTTTGGTATCCACGTGTGTCCAAGTAGACACATAATCAATATGAGTCCTGCCTGCTTCTGGACTTGCAGCTGTGGAAAGGAGACTATGGGAGTTAATGGAAATTGCCCTATTGTCAGAGCTGAAGTAGTAGTGTTCCTGCCTTACTCCTCTGCTGCCATCTGTCTGGTCATGGCATTGTTTTTCCCTCTGCCTTGATTAACATAGTATGCAGTCTTTGTTTCAAAAGGAGTGGATGATTTTCAGAGTCTGGGTGGTAGCTGAGGAACTCCATCAGGTTATTGTGGGTAGCCAGCCCAGCAACTGAGCTGCAATAGTAATTCTTGGAAGTGTTGTTACATGTGACAAATAAAATTTAAGAAAACGTTCAGATTTCAGTGACAGTAAATTAAGGTGAACTAAATTATTTCTAGACTAAGCATATATATGCACATGATAGCTACCACAGCTTGCTTAGTCCTGGGTTATCAAATCATGTCATGTAACTTCATTACAATTCTGGCATCACAGATCTTTGTTAAAAGGTAACAGTCTTTTCATCTTTTGCAACATGAGAGTGTATTTATCAAATACTTGTGACCATTCAGACATATGAATGAAAGACTGCAAGTGGAGCAGGGTATGTTTTATTAGTGGAACCACATGTACAGAAATAAGTTTTTAAGAATGTTCCAACACTGTAGAAGAGAGCTAAAAATTAGGACCTGATTAGCAGTCTTAACTGAACAGGGTATGTCGTATATTTTGTATTACGTGCCCTTATTTTATCAACATGTAATGTATTGTCCGGCACATCACATCAGAGAGCTTCCTCAGCTGATGCAGAAGGCTACTATGAGGGGTTTTTTTTAAAAAAAGTGTCCCCTCTGCTGTAAAATTGGGAAACAAATGAGAACTTGATGAATAGCAGATTAAATTTATTGGCAGTTACATTTATTTTTTGTATCATTTATATAAAACATGAAATATCAATATATCAACCTTTATGTGTGTGACTGTAACCATATTTTTCCAGCCTGTGTGCAGTGCTTGTATGCTAGGCTCATAAGCTGTGTGGGAAAAGGCCCTCTGAGTGTTTGAATAGCTCTTAGCACAATAGAGTCTAAAGGATGATTTGTGCCTTTGGGCACTACAGTCATGTAGCTATGGAATATCTGAAATATGTTCTGGAACATGGACCTGAAAATTAGATGGGAAATACTTGTTATATTGTATATGTTATGATCAGACTAATTTGTAAGTACAGAAGTGGTTTGTCTTCAGAGGGACATTAGGAAATTTCTGGCCAAACTCAAAATAACCTTGGCTCAGATTTACAATGCTATTCAGACACTTCCTTACAATTCCTTTCCAAAGACAATGGGAACAGACTGACAAGACTGTAGTGACCACCACCACTTATTCTTTTTTTCAGTGGGCTGCTTTGGAGCAGATAGTTGCATAGTATCTACCTGTTCAAATGGTGATCAGTCTTAGACATGTGATGCACACCGTGACAATGATAAGAAATATCTCTTAATAGATCTTAATATAAGGGTAATTGTTCTTGAGTGGATGGAACAGGGTGTGGGTGGGAATGGTGGGTCTGAACCTAGCAGCTAGGGAGGCATCTGGGTTAGGTGCAACTGCCCCAAGTACAGGCAGAGCTGGAAAGCAGGCAGCAGCAGTACTTTGTGGATCTTGGAGACATTTTCAATAACCTAGTTTAAAAATGGAACTGAACTGCTTGCATATACCTAAGTATATAATTCATTATGAGGATCTTTTGTTCTGCATATCTTTGGAACACTAAAGATGTCTTTGCACAATATAAATAATTATTGATATTTCACATAAGACACACTAAACATACTCCAGGACTGAGGTGTTATTGATTTAGCCATTACTTTTCACATTTGTTCTTTACCATTAGAAGATTTGCTGCTCACTGCATTTTATAATTATTGCACTCTTGAATTTTAAATACTCCCAGAATCACCCCTGCATTTCAGCTAATAAAACAAGAAAGACTAGTGTATTAGATAGGTTCTTTGTTTTGTTTTTTAATCTCAGGTTTATGTTTTACATTATCATAGCTGGATAGATAACAAAGTGAATCATAAGATACAAATACAATCTCACTGGCAATATGTCCATGTGGAGGAAGACCCTAACTTGATCAGTACCTTGTGCTAGATTATATTTCACAATACTGACCTGAGAAGTTGTATACAAAATAGGGTAGCATCAGCTGTGATAAATTAAATCACTACTTTTCTCTTGCCATACTCCCACACAGTTTGAATTTCAGTATTGTCTCTTTAGTGGTGAACACATCCTGTCTGCAGCTGCACACGCCACACCACTGAGTGTCCGAGGAAGTGTAACTGCAAGCACTTAATATAAACAGCACCTTCAATCGTTGAAAAATAACAAGCTTTAAGCAGGGTTTCTGAAGAACATGAAGTGGTTCTTCACTTCTTTAGCAAATAAGCATATATGTATTTTAACATGCTAATATAACTACATATAGGTTTCTCCATATATATATGTCTCCAATATATATGTGCTTACTGTGAAGATGAAGAGTGAACATTAGATTGATTTTCATTCTGGTCTGTAGATTCACTCTATTATCCTACCTAAACAATTTATCTTCATGCTGACCCCATTTTTATACCTATAAATTGGGAATAGTAATATTTACCAGTGTATGGTGTTTATTTGGAGATACATGTAATCAGTAGAAAATCACCTGGAAACAACATAACTAGGATGGCATATGGGGCTTGTGGATGTTGATTTGTGCTCCTTGATTGTGCATGGCTATGAACAGTGCTCAGTGTTTTGAATGATAGTTTGTCCTCCCGCATAGCAAGGATGTAGAGTGAAAAAACAGATGATGGAGTTGAAGTGCTGTGTGACCTTGGTCTTTTCTTCTTTGTACTTCAGCTTCTCTGCTTTTCAAAAAGAAGTACTAGCATTTTCCCCAAATTCTAAGTGAATTTTGAGATTCTAGAAGAAAGACAGTCTCACAAAAAAAAAAAAAAAAAGGTTAAAAAGAATACCTTGGAGCTAATTTTGAGGACATTTAAATTCAGTTTCACTTGTGTTCTTTTAATGAATAAGAATACTGGTTCAGCTTTGGAGCCATAAATTGTAATAAACCTATTTTTTTTCACCAGTCTATATTTGTGACTTGATAAAATACTGTATCTAAGAGCAACACAGGACAACAATGAATCTGTATGGGCTAGAAAGGAATATATCCAACATGTGTAACAAGGAATAGTTGTTAGGCAGACAATAGGATTGCTCCTATGCTTTATTTTCTCCCAGTTTGCTCTTTTATTCTTTGCTTTTGTGTTCAATTTTGAGCAATTGGTGGGACCTCTGATTTGACGCAGGCAGAAAAAAAAATAATTGCAGTTTTTTTCCCACTGGTCACCAAGATAGCAATCCAGGTGCTGCAGAGAAACATAAAAATATCAATCTCATTTAACAACCAGCACTGTTCACGCCTTCTCCCTACCTACATGGTGGTACTCCAGAGGAAGTCAGCTTCTGAAAAGTGCTCAGTGCTGGTTTAACTGGGTCACAATATGACCTGTACTGCACAGATGTTACCTGGTAGTCTTGCATGGTTCCAGGCATTAACTGCTGTAGCTGACTGGCAGAAGGAGAGTAGGAAACATATATGCAGTAATTATCTAGCCTTAATAGTGTCTTTTAAACAAAAAGAAAATCCGATGCCTTTTCCTTTAACAAAATTTTAACAAAGTACTTGTAAGCCAAAAAAATCAAGTTTCTTTCAGTCCCCATACTAGAAAACTGAACTTTTTTCCCCAGGTTTCTGGCAGAAACATTAGAAGTTCCTGAAATAATATGACTACTAATAGATTTTTAACATTAATATGAAATTCATTTATCAAGCAGATCTAATTATTATTCACAAGCAGGGTGAACTGGCATGTCAACAATGAAATCAAGGGAACTGTGATAGTTGTCAGCAGCTGAAAACCTGCCTTGGAAAATATAGGCACGAGATATTTAAACAAGTTAGTTGCTGTTTGGCTTATTTTTTCCCTTCACTGATATAGTCTCTTCTCTGAGTCCATTTATTCAAGCTGGGATCAGCAGATAATTCCTCCTGAGCAGTTAAAGATAACTTTACATGTTATACAGCTCACATTAGTGGTATTATTTTAATAACCTAATGATTCATTCATTCCAGTTCTTAATCTGTTCCATATGCAACAGGCTAGTCTACTTCAGCTTTAAGCAACATAATTTGAATTCCAGTCTCCAAATTTTAGTTTCAGTTATCGCTCATCAATACCAGTTTTAATCTTGACAGTTTCTAAAGAGTATCATAGTCATGTTTTCTATCTAGATTTAATGTCCATGACGTGATGTCCGTACCGAGAGGTACATTTTCTATGTTTATAAGTACATAAACAAGTACATTTAGATTTTGTACAGAGTGGAGTGTAGTAAACCTCAAAATCATATGCTGGTGCATTTAATTTGATAATTACCTACATTTCCAAAACTGAACCATTTGGTTACTCTTTTATGTGTAAAACACAGGCAGTCTGTGGAAGAGCTGAGATATGAACCCACATTTTCCAGTTAGATCCAACTATGAAAACATCTTTATCAAAAGATATTATAAGAAATATACCTGGAAATCTAAATAAATCTACATAAAACTATGAGAAAGAATACTTTTTCACTTTCCAGGAAAATCAGGTCATAAGAGCTTTCTCAGTGTCCCCTAACCATCACAAATGTATTTTGCTGTTTTGAGAGCAAGAAGCATGAGATAAGACAAATGTGTAATTACTTCTTGACCCACTCTTCTGGGTTATACATTTTCATGAGGTGCCACGATTCATTATTTGCATTGATATGTACAGAAGGATGGGGCTGCTTAGTTGATATTCATTTATTCAACAGTCTGTAATCTATATTTAATGGAGTACCAGACTGTGGCATAATAAACCGTTTAAAAAGATAGCTGCTGCTTACACAGGGGTTATTGCTTGCATAACCTGTACTTATTTTTCATTACAAAACTAAAAGAGCAAAGCATAATTCACACAAGAAAATGAAGTTAACATTTAATGGCTTGAAAAATGATAGTGTACCATAATGTTGTGCAGTACTCTGAACACTTATAAAACAAAACAAGGGAGAAAAAAATAAATACAAATAAAAAGGCATTAACAGTGCACTGTGAAATATGGGCACCAAAGCAAAACAGTGCATTCCAGTTTGCCACCTGCTTAGCAGGACCACTCAAAGATTGCTAATTAGTCTGAAACAAGTAGATTGGTGAATTACTGAGCACGCACAAGCACCTACCCTTAACAGTGTCACAAATGCTGAAATGTTTTTGTTGTTTTTTCCTTCCTTAAGTTTTCCTCCATGGAAAGAGAAGTCATGCATAGAAGTGCTGTGTGGACATCTCTGCATATAACCATGGAAGATATTGACAGACATAATGGTTGCCTCTACAACAACATTCACTGTAGGTCAGATATGATCTAGGCTTTAACCAAATAGTTTTAAGCTGCAAAGTCTTGTTCCCGAGCTGATAGCAGAATGAGAGAGGTCTGCCCTGATAATCAGGATCAGTGAGGAAAACTCCAAGGCTGGGATAATGGTGGGAAGCCCTAAATTTTGGGGTGTTTATAAGTCTGACACCTTTGACTATGTCTACAATAACAGGGTTTTCCAAGTTATCTCTCATAAAAACACTGGACTTGTCTGGAGCAGCTTAGCTTCTAAAAACAAATGCTGTTTTAGTCAACATTTGTTAGCCCTGCGAAATTTTAAAGAGCCTCAAATTGGGAAATACGACCTTTGTTTTTGGTGGAAGCTTGATAGGGACGTGTCCTTGTGTACTCTGGAGGTTATCGAGTGACAGCAGCAGCGCAGTGTGGAATCAGGGTGTTCAGCGATTTCTCCTTTGGGGAGAGATGGAGTCCCCAGCACCACCCTCCACTGGGACACCACTGGAGGGACCTAAAAACCAAACCACCAGATTGAAATGTCAGTTGAGAACCAGATCTGTGGCCATATTTTCTGCTAGCATAAACAGGTGAGTTCACCTACAGTGATTTGAAAGGAAACTTTTCCCTTCCAGGCAGCAGAAAATTGTTTCCTGCAAAGTGTGGTGACCTCTGTTTCAGACAAAAAAACCCACATAGACTTCTTAGATGAATGTCAGTAAAGGGGAAAAAAAACCCCACAAAATAAAAAAAGCTCCCTCCACTCTCAAGGGCTTTAAAAATATAATTTAATTAGTGGCTAAAGGATTTCAAGTGCCAATTAGGGGTCAGTGTGGGGTTGAGGAAATTGGACAAGCTTTTTTTAATCCTTATATTTAAGAAGCTTTTTCTGCTTGTAATGATATCACGTTGTATAATTCAGTGAGTAAACGTGATATACATAGAAAATTAATGATCATAATGCCTTGTTGGCTTTTTAAGCTTCCATCTTACATATATGTCTGCTGAAGAACTTTTCTATTTTAGTGTCTTGCTCTCTTCTGGAAGTTCCATAAACACCACAGAAAACTGACACCTGGGAATCCTTGCAGTTGCCTTAAGGGCAATTAGCTATAAAAGATAGGGCTAAAAGCTAATTGCTCTGGTTTAGTCCTCAAAATGCAGGTGAAGCTTGCTGAGAAATGAAAGTCAGGCAGGAGAACATCCAGTTAAAAATTTCTCTCTCGAGTTTAATCAGAGCTTTTTAGGACTGAAAACTCTTGCCTGTTTGGCAGTAAATCTTGTGTTCTGGTGTCTGCTGGGATGAGGTCCTGAATTTCTACTTTGTGGTTTAAACGTTTAGGATATTTTGTGCCTTTCCTTCCTTTGCTGGGGGGTCGGTGGGGAATCAACATCGAAAATGTGATGAGATTGGGAAGAAGAAAAGGTCTAGACTGTCAGTGGTATAACACTTCTATCAGTGGTATAACACTTTTAGAGTCTGTGTGGCTGCAAAGTGTACTGTGATTGAAACCTGGGTGCATGATGACAACCAGAGGACCTCAGCAAAAGGCATTTGTAATGTTCTTCATTTGACTTCATAAATAAAGTCAATACACTGTCTTACCAGATACATTTTGCCTTAGATATGTAGTAAAAAATGGGTGTTTAGGAAAGATTTGAAGCTGGTTCTATTTATTTGAGTTTGGGTGTGGGAGGAGTGCAATGGAAAATTATAAAATAACTGCTGTATTCTGAACAGTTGACTCACTGGAACTAGGAAAGGACATTGCTTTCCTATCTCAAAATCTTTGAGTCCTCATATAATTTTCCTGTCATGATTTAAGATTTCCAAAATGTTCCATTTGAAACAAACCCACAAAATGCTCATTCCAACGTCTCTAAAACATCCTGTTTCTACCCTTTTATGTTTGTCTTTTGAAAACAAAGTTGAGACAAAAAGTTTTCCCCTATTCATTTTGAAATGCCAAGAAATGTTGTATGAATAATGAGTGCGGGAAGGAAATCGTAAATTTTGGATTCAGAAATCTGCCTGAATAACCCATTTCTACAAATAGCAGTGAAAATGCAATACATGTCTTCAAAAAGCTCCCAGCTGGCTCTATTTCCATGAAGAATTTTAGACCTAGATTTACTGACAATGTTGAACAAACTGTAGTTTGCTCTCTCATACTTCAAAAACATGTCTTGGTGTAATATATATATATCCTAGAAATGGCAGGGTGCCTACATTTGCCATCTTCCTCCCCCTCCACAGGATAGCTGTGTTTTTTTCCCTCGTATTTATCCAGCTGCAGAAGGCTGTCCAAAGAAAGCCCACTCTGTGTACCTTTTTGTGTCACTTAGTTTCTTACCTCCTAACTGAGAGAAGTTATTGGACCTGTCTTAATACCATGTCCTTTGAGGGTGATATGAAATTGTGCTTAGCAGTTTGGAGGGGAGTGGAAAATTAGGAAGGGAAGAGGCCAGGCATGCTCTCATGACCTAACCAGATCTGTTACATTTCCTTTGCTAAGATTGCTAAGACAATCTAGATGTTGGAGACCCTTTAACTTTTACATTTGCTAAATTCCTATCCTTGCTGTAATGAAAGATAAGATGGAGTTTAGCGGTAAGGTTACCTACGAATGGTTAATCATTTGGGGGATTTGAACCCAGGCACAACAAATTGGCTTGATGAGTGTCTGCAAATCACCTCTTACTGAAGAAGGGAGAGAGGTCAGATCTTGATATGCCTTAGAGAAGGGTGCTCTGTGACAGGTAGATATATGACTTACTGGAAAAAGAAGAAACTTGGTAGATTTGTGATATGTGATGTGGAAGGCTATAGAATACATTTTTGTATGTTCATATGCAAATATGCATGAGTATAATTAAGGGAAGGTTGTCACACAGCATGAATGGAAATCCAGAAATAGTTTGCCCAGATTTCAGAATTCACTGTTGAGACTGGTAAGTTGCTGGTGCCAACCTTTCCAAAACAGCCAAGTGGAATTCAGTGCTGAGATACTGTTTTATCTTCAGTTGAATGCAAACACCTTCTCTTTCTACTCATTAATATCTCCATAGTTCCAAGCAAATCAACATCTTGATAAGCATGGGCAAGAAAACTCTCAACTGAAATATATTTTAGGCTAGTAGAGTTAGAGCATGCATGCAGGGAGAGTGTGTTCAAACTCACACAAATGAAGTATGGGTTAGAGTCTGGGGCTCCGTTTCTCTGCACAGCACTAGCCACCAAGCTAATGGCTGGAGATGTACCCCTGTATCTCCTCTCTCTTCCCTGCCAGACCAGAATAAGTAATTGTAATCTGAGAAGTGAGACTGCAGTGGTTCCCAAAGACCTGTTAACTGACTCAGAAGTGAAGATGTCAGCTTATGTTTTAGATATAGGGTTAACTTTGCCTTTCCTCATGTTAAATATTTGGGCAATTCCTGGCAATGCTACAAATGGGCACAAAAAGCGTCAGAGGCATTTGACATGTACAAAGATAAGTGCCTCAAGGGTCAGAAGTGGCAGAGGTTTGACAGATGTCTCTTTCAGATTGGGTTGTTTTGCTGGTGTTTCATGTATCTATTTTCTTTGTAAATGCACTTTTCTAAGGTAAAGCTGAATAAGGACGGCAAAAGTAGCTCCTTATGTTCAGCATTAGAGAAGACCAATTGTCTGCCGAGGCAGACGGCTGTAGCACGGATAGGACCCAGGTTTCCTGGCTTGCCAGACTGATCCTAAAGCCTTTATTGACCAGATCTGTCTGCTGCTCCAGTGGCAAGTAGGGGCTGAAAATGAACCAAAGAAACAAATAGCAGGAAAAAAGCATCAGGGCATGCAAAAGAAACACTTACTATTTTGAAAATGTCATTTCACTAAATAATTGAGTTCCCCCTCCACATGCATGCTCGTTCCATATGCTCAAAGTTTAAGCTAAGTGTTTTCTTCTTTTTATTACTTCTCTGTTATCAGTACAAACATGTAATCTTGGGCTTACTGCTAAGTGTGTATCTGTCTTCAGGTTTTATGCTTTGTAATTCCCAAGGAAATCAGTTCCGGATATCTTGCATTGAAAAACTATGCTCACTCAGCAGGCTAGAGGAGTTTTAAAACTGTAGGCAATGATGATAATCCTTTGCTTAGTTACACTGGTGTAAAGCCTGAGTAATTTTATTGTTGGGATAGAGAAGAATCAGGGCTACTGTTCTCAGGAGAATGTTCAGTAATTATTTCTAGATAAGGTGGTGGGAGTCATTAGTGCTAGATATTGGAATCAGCACTCAATGTAATTTGTGTCCACATAATACTACCAACATCTACTTCTATTCAACTTCTATTACCACTTTTTTTTTTTTTTTTTTTTTTTTTTAATTGAGAAGGGAATAAAGCCTACTAAAAGTACATGAAGTGAACTGTACATGTGTCTTTTTGGACACTGCAGATTTGTATCAGCCAATGACTTTTATAGGATGAATGGATTTGTATGGTAAACAGCACTGGTAACTGGATGACCATGTAGTTAATGCGGCAGAGTGGATGCGTGCTTCATTTGAACTGAAATCAGCGGTAACACTCAGCTGCTCTGGTAGAGATTGTGCAGACCAGACTGACCCACTTGCTGTTCCTCAAGGGACATAGGAAGGAAACACAGGTTGGGCTGATGGAGACCTGTGGGGTTTCCTGTGTCAATCTGAAGGCACATTTTAGTGTGATCAGGTAAGAATTATTCCTAGAACTGTTTAAAAGTCTAATTTCTGCTCCAAATGAAACCACTGTGTTTCCAGGCTGGTTTCTTTCCACAAGGAGCCCAGTGGAGCCCATGATATTTCATCCTTTCTTGGAGCAAAGCATGCTGAGGTAATCAGGACCTGGAAGTCTCAGAAATATGTTTCCCATAACATCCACAGAAGGATATGGAGATTAATGTTGTCCTTAGTATAAACATTTTTTTCTGAGTATTCTCTGAAATTATTAAGATTTTTAAAAAATATTTTACTTTGGGGAAATTTTTCAAAACATGTTCTCTTTTCTTAGAAACTTCTGACTTCCAACAGCGCCTCACACACTAACACTTCCTTATTTTTTTGAGAACTATTTTGTCTGACCAGTTGTCTGCTGTAGGAACTCATCCTGTCAGGTGCCTATATTGAGCCTAATTTTCCTTTGTAAACGAGATTTTCAATACAGATTTGGGGTTTGTCAAACCAACCCCCTGATATACTGTTTCAGCTGGCATTACTATACACTTTTGAAGATAGCTGGGTGCTAACACTAAGGAACACTCTGATATTATAGCATATTAGGATCCAGTTCTGTGGTTATACCAGTAGTGACCTCACAGTATTTCAACTGTAATTTCTTTTACTGAATTCCTGATATCTTCAAGTGTAAACAATGTGTAATTTTATCAGGCCTTCACATGATGCTCCCACTCAACCATCAGGAATCATCTGGAGACCTTCCTTTTCATTTCCTGCAATCACCATGAGATGGCAGTTGTCAGTTGCTGGACTTGCTTCACCCCATTTGAAGCAAAACAACTCAAAGCTTATTGAACCTTGGAGACACTGAGCTTTCCAGCCTTGCTGTTCGCAGCATGCAAGTGTGAAAATTTACAAGTGACTTTTAAAGGCAGCCAAGGAATGTGTGAGACAGATTGTTAGGAAAAAACCCCCCAACAACCCAACATTATTTAATTTGATGGTGCAGAGCTTTATGCCAAAGTAAGGCATGTGTTTGCTGTTAGCAATCAAAGTGGCTTAGCGAATGAAAAGTGACATTTTGTTTATGGGATTTTACAATCAGGGGATCCCTAGGGAAATTAATTTGGCCCTCTGGAATGCTGCCCTCCTCCATGTCACTTTCCCTGCAGCCCAGCGTTTTTTTACCACAAAGCTTGATATTATTTTTTAGGTAGATGGAATCTAGAGGGAGGGATGTGGGTGCAGCAGGTAGCTTCACATTATATTGCAAACCCATGGCAGGTCTCCAGCATTTTCATAGTGCTCCCTAATAAATCATCAGGTCACAAGTAATGGCCTGGATCCTGGATTGCAGCTAATGAGCTACCAGCCAGAGAACTGGGTTTTATTTTGTCCTTTCAATAAAATCCCAAAGCACAAACCCAAGCTTTTTAAAATAGTGCTCCCCATACGCAGCCTGGAGGCAGCCTAAATAATTTAGATTCTTCTTCATCTGTGTTATTCTGCAGATAAAAAAGAAGCCTGAAAATTCTCAACTTATTTCTTAATAACAGATTGCTCCAATTTGTGTCTCCATTCTCTCTAGCTATATTCCCACTCCATTTTCAGCTGGACATGCTACTCTTATTTTTTCATGAACTGAGTGTTTTATAATTTTTTTCAATGTGAGTTGTTAAACAGCTTCTCCCCTTCACCATGTAGGTGGCCAAATGATAGTCATTCAGAAGATGTGTATCACTTCCCATTGATATTTTTTTTTGGTGGAAATCAATAGTGCCTTATATTTATAGCTTGCAAATTTTACCATCTAATTTTCAATGTAGTTTTATGTCTGAAAACATGAGAGGGTACCCCAGTTATATCACATTATCACCATGAATAGTTTAAAAAAATCAATAAATGACATCTTGGTTGATTATATCCTGGGGGTTCAAGAAATAGGAAGTGATATACACTCATAAAATTGCTGTGTTTCAGCCATGTTCTTGCAATGCCAAGGCCTTGAGCAATGGAACTGATCTTCACAATGTCAGCTATCCCAATCTACAGGATTGATAATGCAGGATGAAATTGTATTTTCCAATGCTTAGTTTACTCCTCTTTGAAATGAGTCCTAGATTTGTCTAGACTAGAAGGGACTGAGATGTATATGTCTGGGCTCTTATATCACAGGACATTAAATTCTACACAGTTCTTGTAACAGACAATTTCAGAGCATGAAGTAAGATTTGGTTAGGAAAGACATCGAATCATGGTTTCGAGGAGGTGATGAAGTCTTTACACTTTTCCTCAAGAATTTCTTAGTCAATCTCTTTGTCAAACATGCAAGTAGCAAATTTCTCACTATTACTTACCTGATTTCAGTTTCCAGGCTCTGGTCATGCCTTTCACCGAAAGATTAAAGCGTTCTTTATGCACCATGCTTCCTCTCTGTGAAGATACTTCTTTCAACCAAGTCATCTCTCATTCTTCTTGTCTGATCAGTTAAGCAGATTGAACTCTCTGAATCCTACAATCATGTCTTTTTTTCCCAGCCTTAGAAGAATTTTCTGTAATTCTCTACCTTTCTAGTATTGTGCTTCTTTTCTTAACTTGATTTTTCCTTGCTCTTCAGCATCCACCTCAAAAAAAGAAAAAAAAAGGGAAAAAAAAAAAAGTAGACGTCTTGTGCCAGTGCCTGGTATCTTGAAATCTAAAAAAGCATAAAAGGTTAGAGCTTAAAATAAATGTAAAAGGTCCTTCAGTGACCAAATTTTTTTGACAGCAGCCAGTTAGGGGGGAAAATTCATCTAGTTCTCCCTTGGAGTTCATGAAGGAAGACAATGGTAAATTAACTTCTTGAAGCAACAAAATCGCTCATCTTAGAAGAGGAAGACTAATTTTTTCCCCATTCCAATAAAAACTGTAGCATGTGTTTATATAAAGAACAATTTTAATGGGAAAAGAGAAGTCCATTCCAGAATAGCTTATAACCTGCTGTTTCTCAGTATCCTCATGTTTATGTCTGCCTGTCTCTAGTGAGTGCCCTATTCTCAATGGAACTGGATAAATTAATGTCTGTTAATGACTGCTCATGGCTGTGTTGCTGCCATCCCAATAATGTTACCACCTGTCTGTTCCTCTCTTCCTGGGGGAGAATCTGCCCTTCTCAAGGTTTTAATCCTCTGTGAGCTCCCCTAGTCCACTGGTGTTTCCTTCCCAATCCAGAGAAGAAGAGGGGTGGAAAGAGCAGTACAAAGGAGGACGAGATTGGTAGATTGATAACTCTAGTGCATCATGGACTGATTGCCAAAATATATGTTAGGGAAGCACTGTGTACAGCTTCAAGAAGTTGTAAGAGTCTGATACATTTGTAAGAAAACATATCAAAGGATAAAAAGAAACGAGAAGAAAAAACATAAGTAAAGTTGTGACTGAGAAGGATAGTATCCTGTCTTTCATGAACTTTTCCTTTCCATGAGTCTGTGCCCTGATTGGGAATTACAAATTAGAATCCTGGGAGGAAAATAAAAGTGAATAAGGAAGTATGGAAGAAAAGAAGGTGTCCAACAAATCAAAAAGATCTTCAAACTCTCTGGAAAATTTCCTAGAAGACGTATGTGACACCTGATGAAAAAACAGCAGCATAGGGTGGAATATAAGAATTTGGTTTCTGCTAAGGGAAGGTGGATTTTTTACTGAAAAGTTTATTATTCTAAATCTGCCTTTAGCAACACAATACTTTGGTACAGCCAAGAGCATTACATATTTATATATACATATACAGGCTTTTGATATAGCTTTGACAATGTTTAAAGACATTTTAGTCTTTTTCTCCTTCCCTTCTGTTTTTCCAGCTCTTTCACACCTGTTTAGTCTAGCAGTTCTGTTTCACTTCCAGCACCTATAAATATATAGGTGCATGCACACCTCAGTAAAGCTAACAGGAGTTCTGCAGCACACTAGCTTTCTACATAAGTACTCCTCTTGAAAGCATAAAATCAAATTGCAATTGTTTAATAACTGCTTTTGTCATAACAAAAGAAATTAGACTCTCTGAAACATATTTTTATGGGGACATAAACCCTGTAGATGGTCTGTTGGCTTTTTATTAATCTGATGATTCCTTAGATATACACAGAAAACTATATAAAGAAATTATTTGTTTTGCCTGGAAATTGTCCTTTCTTGTGTGTTCAGTTAAATACTGCTGAGCATAAGTTCCCATTTTGGTTAAAGCTACACTTACTTGATTTATACTACTGGGGCTGCTTATATATGTAGGCATATTTGTTAACAACCTACAAACCAACATCTTAAAATACTAGAGCTTTGCTAACATTTTTAATGCAATGAAAATGTCTTGGTTTTAGAGAGGATATTTTTCAGAACTGGTTGCAGGAATTAGACTGTTTGGATTTTGTTTGTAATTCCTGAATCTCTAACTTTGGTATTCTAATTGCATTAGAAATGCAATTGTTCCCTTAAATGAAGAATTTCTGGAGATGCGTGACTGCTAAATGTGAAATAGGTTTGATATGAAAATAAAAATAAAAAGTCAATTATGATGACAGTAAAGCACTTCCTGGACAGTGCCTGAATTTAATTGATGGATGGAAAAGAGGATACATGTTCTGTCTGTCTCCAAGATATGTGAACTTACATCTGCCTTCCAGGAGGCATTTCTGCCTTACAGGACAATTCCAGGTTTGGAGGGGGTGGGGAACAAAACAAAAAGACCCAAAACAAAACAAAAAACCCACACTCTAGCAATCTCTCCCACTTCCTGCTGGGATCACTATTTGAGCTTTAAAGGTGGGAGAGGAGCACATCTGGACAGGCAATAACAATAATAATTCAGAAAACTCTGACCACAATCCATGCATGAAATAGAAGCCAACCAGTGAGATGTGAGAAGACTACTTAGAGTGCAAATACAATTCTGTGTCTGTTAGCATCCACTTAGTCTAGCAATACAGAAAAGGCATAAAGACATTTACAAAATCTTATAGCATAATTTTTCTCTTCTACATATTTTTTTTCCTTTTTAAAACCTGAACAACTTAGTAAAAATAAAATAGTTCACTTAATATCTCCAAGTTGCAGAATCTGCACTTTAAGTTGATTTTTTTCTTCATTTTCTTAACTAAAAATGTTTTTCATCTGGAAATGTTTGCCCAATTCTTACACAATCAGCAAAAGAAGGGGAAAAGCCCAGAATACTACTTTGACAGGGTGTCTGTTTCTTCATACTTGTATTTGAAACAGCTCTGATCTACGAATAGGCTTTGACTTTCTGAGGAAAGGAGATGGGACCTGGGGTAACACGCGCTCTATTTCTGTGCCAGCTGATGACAGGATAACTTGGTAAATGACAGAACTGGAGCTGGGAGGGTATCAAACACACAGCAGCAGCTGTCAGGGGCTTCTTGCTGTGAGTGTATGCAAGGGACTTCAAAAGCTGGCGTTCTCCAGGGATTCCTTGAACTGGCCTTTGTTTTTCTTTTTGTTGTTGTTGTTGCTTTTTCCCCAATCACGGCTTTCTGCCTGGCTTTTCTGTATTGCTACATCTTCTTCTCATCCCTTCTGAGTCAAATTGGGAATCTGTGAATATCTCCTGATCTCATGTCTCGAGGGGATATGAATTTTTAATCATTACTATCATCCATTATCATCATTATTTTATTGTATTTATGTAGTGCTGCTGGTTTGGCTGATGTTTTTATGAAGCAATGGAAAGGGAGGTCCTAACCTAAAGTATTTTACAGTCCATTTGTGAGATGAGCAACATCACAGTCACAGCACGGTCTGGGAGCTGATGGGAAGCACTAAGATAATGAAGCCAGAGGAAAAGGAGGTATCATTTAGGGCATATTTTCCTCTTAACTTGTCTGTTTACTGACTTGTCTTACTTTGAAACAAAAAATGTCTGTTGGTTTGTCCGGTCAGGAATGAAATTGGCAACAAAAATGTACAAAGACAAACACAAAGGCTGAAAAAAACCTAGACAGGCTTCATGCACTCAAATTCAACTCAGGCTGACACAGTCAGGTCCACCAGTCTTTTGTTGGAGTTATTCTCTGAATTTGTAAACTTAGGAAAGCAGAAATTACCAGCCAGATTTATTCATGAGTCCATCTCAGCCAGTATCATGTCTAAGACTTGGTTTAGAGGTGAGAATCTTTCTAGTTGGGATTATCTGTCTGAAGAACAGCTCTTGTCTCTAACAGCTTCAGACACACAAGTCACTGCAAACTTTCAAGTTGCATCACATATATTTTTCCATGGTATCCACGTGTACGTTCCCTCTTATGATGCAAGTGAGTACAGTTGGCTTAGGCCTCTAGGAAAGGGTATTAAACCAGTTAGAAAGGCTATCATTTGTCTCAGCTGATAGCCTGAGGCTAGTGTCAACAGACATATGCTGCTGACACACATAGGCCAGTTAACAATACGGTAACAAAATTTGCATGGCAAAATGAAGGAGTTATTGGAATAAATACAGGCATCCAGGGACTGCTGTAAAATAGCTGGAATGGAGACAACCAGTATATATGCACAACTCCTTACATGGGGACCTCCTCGTTTTGACAAAGGGAAAACCTGATCTAGATAGGGACCAGTGTTGCCACAATATACATAACAGGAGAAACATAACACAAGCTAAGAGCAAAATAGAGTGTCTCCTTTCCTAATCTGTCAGTCAACAAATTAAGGAGAGGAGATTTTTTGGATCCTGTTTGAAGACTACTTGCAAATTTCAGCTGAGGAAGAAGTTGATGGCTTTGACTGTTTAATGGAGCTGAGTGCAGTGAACAGATTAAATGCACTTCCATCTGCTTCTAGGTGCGATTCAGCATAATTTAGGGCTTAGCTTATCCTGGCAATGTATGAAAGCACTTCTCTCATTTTGTCTTGCTTCAACACTTAGTGCTGCTGTTGGTCCTGAAATTGAGGTGAGGACTCAGAGCTGTCTTGGGACAGACAGGCAGAGCTCCACTGGAGCATATGGTGCAGCACTTGTTCCTTGGCATGTCCTCATGAAAATAGGAAAAATCCAAGCTACTGGATTTCAGCTGAGGAGAGATCTTTTTCTGCTTTAGATAAAGCTTCTATCATAAGATGATGGCACCTCTCCCTTCTGCTCACAGGAGCAGCTCCTTACATCGCTTGCATCCATTTTGGGGCATAATCACTTTCCTAAAGGGAGGGCCAGGACTGCAGGTGGCTGGTGAGACCCACTGCCCACTCTCTATAGGCCTGTTTGCTAGAGCCATTTTGTTTTGGGCAGAGGATAAACTATATCACAAAACGGTAAAAACTCTTAAGGTATTACTTCAGGCAGCAAAATTTGTTCAGGGCATGATCTGCTATCGCATTCCCCTTTCCCCACCACACACATGCACACTAAGATCAATGGAGATTTGCAAAGGTTTTGATTTATTAGAATTTGTGATGGGACTTAGACATTCTCCCAAATAACAAATTACTTGACTCACACTTCAGGGTTGGAAGAGGTTAAATTTATAAAATATTGAGCATCTTCAAAAGTAATTATTCTGATGATCTTTTTTTCTTTATGCGGATGGCAAAGCCCATGTATGGCAAGGCAAAACATCTTCCCGAGTATTCAAGTAAAACTATTCTGATTTTTTCCAAAAAAGCTTTGAAAAATGTTCTTTTTAAAAGAATATTACGAGAAAAAGGTTTATCTTGCGTTTTAAAAAAAAGTTTGTGTATTTGTTGAGTTATCGAGATGTCCTCTACGTCTGTGTTCTCATTCTTTAAATTATATTTCTCCTGACAAACTCATTTTCAGTCACAGTAATGAGCAGATAAACAAGGGGTAGCACTGGATAGCTGCAGAGTGAATAGAATAATTCAAAGGGGGAACTTTTTTTCCCTGAAGAGCTTGTCAGCTCTTAAAAATTTATGCATCTAGCCTTGAGATATGCAAGCCATATGCATAAATAAATAAGCTTTAGAATGCACGCCATAGGTTTTGGCAGTGCTGGAGATATCGGTGGGGAGGGGGGGGAACCAGAAAAAAAATTCAATTGTTCCTGATTACTGAAGATGTACAATTATTGGGTGTAGTAATTAGATAATGAAGCTGTCCCTAATAAATCTGTCTTATGGCTTTTGGAACTTTGTGTAGCCATGAGCATGAGGTTTTTACTGAATGCAAATCTGGGTACCATGATCTTTTGCTGAGCATATTATCAGCTTATGAGATTTTGAAGTTTTGAAGGAGGAACATGTCCATCCCATATTTTCACCATCAGAGGCAGAAGAGACACAAGTTATTTAGTAGCTACATTGTCTTTCTAACAAACTAGGTACAACCCCCCCCCAAATCTTCATGCAGTGGTGTTCATCCATCCACCTGTCAACAGCTGATAGCCTCATGCCTTAACTGGAAAAGTTCAGAAGTCTCTTAGCCACCTCACTCACTTCAAGAAACTATCTTGGTGCTTTGATTTAGAGGTGCTTTTGATTTATATGATCTGTTGAATATGATTCTTGAAGTATTCTGCAATAGTTCTGGGACAAGATGGGAAGAATGTCTTTGTGGGCCTTTGTATGGGGAAATACTAGTGTACTTTCCAAAGTCAATGTCATTTCTGTTCTGCAGATGAGTGTGTATGGAGCACTGGTAGCTGAGCTGGTGTGGTGATGGTGGGCTTCTTGCAATTATATGACATTACCCTGCTTTTAGTACCATTAGTAGGTTTTTGCATAGTGACAAGTCGCGTAGGATTTATTGGCTGTCTGTCAAGTGAGGCACTAACTGAGGAGACCAATGACCTCTCCATCTCTGTTTCACCTCCTTGGTGTCCAAACCTTATGGAATAATACTCTTAAGGTTACTTTTAGTTTATAACTGCAGGATGTCATGGGTTGGCAGGCAGCTCTGGTGGGAACCCAGAGAGTACTTGTTAATGGAGTTATCCTCAGGGTCTCTTGAAGGTGTGTTTTGGAGGATCTATCTGCCTTTCTGAAATACTACTTTATTAACTGGAATATAATATTGTCTGTTAAAAATAGAAAGAACAGAAGGGAACCTGACAGGAAAAAACCACCCAGCTCTTCAGAGCTGGCCTAATCCTTATCTGGGTACTACTAGTCCAGTTGCACACTTAAAAACAGTTCATGATAACACTACAAATAAGTTTTATAGTGGCTTTTCTGCCTTGAAAATGTAATCTGTAGGAAACAGGTCTTTTACTGAATTTTTCAGTCATTGATGTGACATGTAACAGTATGTTAATATCCTAGTTCCTTTAATACTGGGAAGCTTTCAAGAGTTGAATGAAAAATGCTTCTTTTCCTTGAAGAATCATGTACTTTTTGATTTTGTGTTCCATTTTTTGAATTTTCACTTCAATCTTTGTAAATTGAAAGTACTTTTCTTCTTAATAGTGAAAGAGGCAAGCTTTTTAATTTAGGATTCTACTGTCAGTGGCAAGATTTTTTAAGGTAAAATAATTTTTTTAATTCGGAAGTCCATTTAGTGAAATAAAATTAACTTCTAAGACCATCATTTGTAATCGCTATCTCTTTCAAACGATTTCATTCATGGTATACAGAATGTATGGCCAGCAAGTTAGATGCCAGAACTTAGAAAACCTGCAGGTTTTTCCCCCTTTCTGTGTGTTGATTACACTTTGACAGTATGCAGCTTCATCACTCTGCCAATAACTTGAGCCTTGCTGGTCTGTGTTTCAGTTTGAAAGTATCCCTTCTCTAACTCTGAAATGCATGAAAAATACCATTTCTTTTGTAATAGGTTGCCCAGTAGACTGCTTGACGTCAGTGTTTGTATATAGACCTGAATATAGACATCAGGCTGTCCTCTGTCATGGACAAAATTTGGGGGTGTAATATTAAATTTTTTTAAAATTTCTTAATGTATATTTTAGAACAATAACTGATTAATTCATGCCATCTTTAGCAAAAATATTTGGATTTGAAAAACAAACCTGATACTTAGCAGTTGAAAAATTTCTTTTGAACATTTTCCAAATACAACGTTCCATTTTACTTTGCTTTGAAGCAAATTAATATGATGACTGTATTGTTTTTAATGAAGGCAATTATTGCTTTGTGGTTGTTGTGGGGTTTTTTTATTATTATTATTTTTTTATTTTTTATTTTAAAGATCTAGAAGTAAAATCATGTTTTTCATTTTTTATTAGACTAAAATTCTAATTACCTCTCTTACATCCCTCTTGTCCCTTCTTCATCGGGTTTTTTTTCTTTTCTAGAAAGAGAAAACAGTTTTTTAGTCATCCAGCTGTGGTAGGTAAGTGAGGTATGTGATGGCTGTTTGATAATGGATTATTAAGACACGTTTTTTGCCAAAACAGCTGATTGTCTTTGTTAGCATGAATTCTATCACCTGTTATGTTTTACATTTCGACATGGAGCTCTTCAGAACTGCGTGCTTACATGTGTGATGCTGCAATATACCACTGAGCTGGCTGAGGCTTCCAAGCCATGACTCTAATAGATGCCTTAAATTGGCTTAATAATTTTCTGATTTGTTACAAGATTATTCATCTGTCCTCATGGCAACAGTACAGTATTATGTAATACAGTTACACTTGGAAAAGTAGCATCTCTTGAGTCTCTTCTTTCCATTGTGCTCCTAATTTGATAAGTTTGGGGGTTTAGAGTCTCACTGAAACGTCTCCTGACTTGAACCTGAGAGTTTATAGAATTGCTCCCTCATGTTTTCATTCCTCTCCTCCCTCTTCTACACACATGCTCTATACACTTCAGAATAAGCATTTTCACACACTATTCATGATGTTTCTAATGCTTTGCCTCCCATCTGTGCACATCTGATATCAATTTTAAGCACATGTCCATAGTCTTTATTTATAAAATGGAAACTACCTCTCAATATCTTTGTTATTTTTTTCTTATCCTGTTATTACCTTCACACTCTGATTCCTGAGACAACTGGTCTTTTTCTAAGTGTTTCTTCTTAGTTGTGATACATTTAGGACTTTTTTTCTGCATGATGAATTGTTCTCGTTTGATATTAATTTCCAATTTGTACATACTTCCTTGCTTATTTTGAAATCTTGAAATTAATTTTACTTCCTACATCACACCAATAACTTCAGTGCAACACCAGTCATTGGCACTAGCAAGGAACAGAAAAATAATCATGCATTCTCCAAATCATTCTCCTGTCTTTATTCTTCTTTGGGCATATCATTAATGCAGTTTTATTACTGAAGACCTGAGGCACTATCCCAGCCAACAGAGAGTACCTGCTGAATACACTCAGAATAAAGTCCAAATCCCTTCTCTACCAACCTGTGGAACCCCAAGCAATGCCCTCAGGTAGTGAGAGGGGAAAAGAAATGGGAAATTGGCAGGTCATGTAGCGTGTATAAAGCCATAGCAGAAAGCCAAAAAACACCATTTAAAGTTGTGACTGAGGAGTGTGCTACCATGAAGAGCTCTTCAGAGCAGGGGGTCTTGATGCCAATACTGGCATCCCACCTGTTTTGCATGTTTGATGCCTGAGACATCAAGCAGAGGGACTGGGTGTGTGGTGAGACACAAAGCATGTGATGTCCTATGTTTATAGAGTCTGCTGCTTTGTGGAAATGCTGCAAAAGAACCTCACTGTCAATTTAAATGTAATAAACACAGTGATTTATAACTATTGAGATCTGTTTCAGTAGCACTAGAGTTTCCAGTGTGAGGTGGTACTGGGATCTGGACACCTATTTTGGTAGAGAACTTAACGACCTTCTTTAATTTTATTGGGACGACTCCCATTCCTACAAACTTGTTTTATGAGAATCTGTATTTGAAAAGAAAACTGATTTCACTTTTAATCAGGACTCGATTTCCTCATCAGCTTTTGAGGATGATTTCTGAAGGTTAGATATAGGATTTAGACTTGACAGTGAGAGACTCTGGATTGAAGACAGAGAAAAATAAAAAAAGATAAATTCATGATCTTATAATTCTGCTGAATCCCAGCAAGCAAGAGCACATAAAGTTTTAAACGCTAAAGTAAGGATTTTAAAATCAATGGAGTGTTTAATAGAATTCCATACAATGTATGCAAAATGGAGGAAACATGGCAACAGGCAAATTTGTAACGAGTGAAAGCTTGAATATGGCTTGGTTACATAATTAAAACTAGACAAGCAAAGGAAAATGTCAATAATCCAACCAAGAAGTCACACAAATATAGATTGGTGTCTCAATATCAAGGAAAAAAGCTACAAACCAAGGCAAACCTACAACTTGGAAAGCAGATGGCATTCTGGGAACCGGTAAGAAAATCGATTTTAAAATAAGGGTAATATATGAGTTGCTCAAATTATGCACTGAACTCCATAGTATATCACTCAATTAAGGGGAGGATCTGGGGTGACTACCTCTGATACACACATTGTATGTCTACACTCAGGTGTGTCCAGTATTAAATATAATGTTATCCTTTCTAAGAGAGCTGGAGCAGGGGATAAAAAACCACAGAGGTGTTCTCTAAACAGATAGTTATGGCAGAGGAATTATTTTTTTGGATGACCTTGTCTGTGGCAAGTTCTGGAGTTCTGAGGCTGAGAGGTTGGCAAAGATGTCTTAATGCAAAACATTTATATTTTGGCAAACAGGTACAAACAGGTACTCAGCAAGAAATATGCTGTTAACGGACAAACCCTTCTTAATCATGGAACTTGTCTTCCATACAGAAAGAAACATTCTTCAACCTTTTCCTGTAGCTGGTGCCCTGATGTGTCTTTCCTATATGCCCAAACAGGCTGATTTTCCTCTGTGCTCTGCCTGGCCCCTTCGACATCAGCAAGCATGAAACTGGAGTTTATCATGAGAAATAAGGTCCAGCTGAGGGCCTGTCTTGTCATGCAGACACTAACTCTGTTCCTGATTCAGCTACTCTTGTTATGGGATCTTGGCTGATGATCCTGATTTTCACCACCTACCTCTTGTCCATGATGTGGCAGAGATTCATTCTCACTATGATTCAGGAGCACCCTGATCCAGGCTGGGGCATCTCAGCACAGTATCAGTTATATTGCAATCCTGCTCTATGGTTACAGAGAAAGAAACATGGATAATCTTAAGAGTTTTAGAAATTAAAATGTACTCTGCAAATAAGAGGGTTGAAGAATAGTTATTTTCCCAGATAATGGGGTACTTAAAAAAGAATTACTTGGATTAAAGAAGTCTTGGTTTTATTTTAGAAGTCAATGATGTGTCATACCTTTTTAGCAAAATGTGATTAATTCAAAATCTTACAGTCACTTCCTAATATTAATATGAAAAAAACAGGCAGAAGTGGATGAAGATCCAGTCAGCTGTTCACTTCAACATCCATTAATTCCTCTCTGAATGAGAAGCACCAGATGCAATTTTGAGGTGATATCACATATGCTGGTGTTTACTAGTCCCCCTCACTGGCTAAACAGCAATAGGTCTGCTAAAATTTAGTCCAATGAATTTATTTCACCAGAAGAGTCCTGGCTGTAGCAACTGGCACCGGGAATCATATCAACTAAAGGAGGCTGGTGTTGTCTTAATTTGGATCTTGAAGCTTGGCTTCAGTGTGAATTCTTTGATGCCTGATGAAGGCTGAACTTGCACGGTGGCATTCCCCTCTGCAAGGCCACCAAGGGCATCCATGTGGCCCAAGCCATTTTCACAGCCCTTTCAGAAAGGTGTTATTGTAAGATCTTTAACTTCTGCCATGTTTATGGAAAACTGTGCAACAGGTCCCAAAGAACAGATGGGGAAGAGCTGGTGCCCCATCCTATGCCCAGCCCACCCCCAAACACATGCAGTTACATGCACATCACTTCCTTAGATCAGGCTAAAAGGTCTGTGTTCTGTACATACTTGTAAACTCATTTCACATAAGCAGTTTAAACTCCTAAAACAAACCAAGTTTCTCCCCTTTCTAAAAATAACATTACTATATGTCTTGCCCAGCACTTCTTTTTTTCCTTGAACTGAAAAATAATTAAAAGCTTCATCCTTTCCCTCCCTCTCCCTGCCCAGCTCTACAGTATTGCCATCCATTTTTACATTGCTATTACCTATTTTAATCCATACATACTAATCCTGTGGTGACCCTCAATGATTTCAGTGCAGTGAGTCCATGAGATGAGCCTGTAAGTCTAGGATGATTTGTAGCACTGTCTTTTTTTTTTTTTTTTTTTTTTTCCATTGCTGATGTTCTTAAAGAAATATAATATTTTGCCCAGAGAAGGATGAAAATACATTTTCCTGGCAGGCAGAGAGCAAACAGTTTTGTTATGATTGAAAAAAATCAAAAGTAGTGAGGATAAAAAATGATGAAATTGGGATGCAAAAATATTGAAAAGAGGTTAGATCTACTCATTGCACAAATGAAAGCGCATATACTCTGTGTCTGTTCCTGCCAGCATGGATATTTAACAGGAATTTTGCATGGTACATGTTTCTGAACTCACTTGCATACATATTGTAGCATTAACACATCAAAGCTTATCCTTTAAGGCCTATGAATCACCCTGGCATGATTACACTGTATACAAGAACAGAGACGAATGCTGCTATGGGGGGATCTGTATACCTTAGGGAGTTCGCTGTTGACAGCTGTGGGTAAGGTTCCACGAGTGGGAATCCATAGGATAAACTAATACAGATTTACAGTGAAAAGGGGACCAAGACACAGTGCAGCGGCTGAGGGATAAAAGCATGTGATTTTTATGCGTGTAGAACAGGCATCTAATATGACACTAGAAATGTGTTTCTCTAGCTCTAAATTAAAAACTGTTTTCCCTACATACATGCACACAAAAAATTACACCTTAATTTGGTTTATCTCCTAATCTAGGAATGAACAAGGAACCTCCAGAGGTTATGTAAACAGGTGTATATAATTTGACTTGTAAAAACATCCTTTAGACTCTGTTTTCCCAGGTGAAGAGCAAGGACCCAGCAGAGTACCCAACCAACATTGCTAGTGAAACAGTGTTGCAGTTGTCTGAGGACGGTTCCAGCTGACCAATGAACCTGTGCTTTCTTTTCAGAGATGGGAGAGGCGGAAGAGTGAAAACAGAACTGGGAAGAAGCAGTTTTAATTCTCTTTGCATTGCCCAGTTGTAGAAGGTTTGCTGGGATGCTCCACTGAAGGAATTCTGGCTGCACACAGGGTCAGACTGTCCTTAAGGACAAAGTCCCTTAGCATTGGTCATATATGTATTATATGTGGAGCATCAGTGACTGCAATGAGTTACTCTAATGTCCAAGTACTGTTTAACCAACAGGGATGCCCAAATCTGTCTCTTTATTGCTGACTTTCAATTCCTGTTTGATCAAAGCCCCACTGATACATCTATCAAACTTGCTGCTAACTTAATCCTTACTGCTCTCATTTTAAGTGACTAATTTGTTTCCCCCTGTTATGCTCAGCCTGCTGTAAACACCAGCACTTTCTGTAAGTTTCTTTTTTCATGCTTCTGTTTAATAATCTCCCCAGCCTTTTTCCATGACAAATGCATTCATATTTCTGTAAAGCTTTGTGCTTATTGCTTTTGTCATTTAAGCCCCCCTAGCACTGTTGCCCTCTGTTATTGTCTCTGTTGTGTAGTTGTACCACAACGACTTGAACAAATGCTCACGTCTTTGGATTTTCACGCTTCCTTTTTACATGTGTTTCTTGTTATATCCCACAATTTACAAATCAGCATTATTAGCAGATTATTAGATATAATGACCATCTGTGATGAATTTGGCCATTTCGCAGGTTAAAGAACAATCTCTTAATTGCACGAGCATTTGTTCTCTTTTATTCTCAACTTATTGAATAATCAGACTGCATGATGGTTTAATGTATGGATTCGGTGAAGCTGTTATGTCTGTAGGCCAGTTTTGAACTAAAACTTCACAAATTCTTTTCAGAGCTCTGTAAGAAATCCTTAGGCAAAAAATCTGCTCGAATCTTTTCAAACCCTTGAGTCTTCCTGCAAAGTGTGGCATAGCCTCTTCATTCTCCTCATTTTACACTTTATTTATGTATTGTTGTGCAATAGCTGTTATGTCATAAGCCTGACCAGAACTAGGCAAAAGTATTTTGGAGAACAGCTAAGTTCTAAAATTGTTCTAAAGACAACAAAACCCATAAATCAGGGATTCAGTTGTAGAGATGTTTTTATATATATATATATATATACACACATACTATATATATTAAAAATTATATTGAACTATATTTTACTATATTATATTAAAATTATTATATTTTATCATTATTGTTTTAGGGAAGCAAGTAATCAAGCAACACATATTATGTTGGGAATATATATAAACTCTCAATAAATAATGATTGGATTTTAAAAGCCAGGAAATAGAAGTTCATATAATGACAATTGGATTTTGAGAGAAATATGTGGTTGCATTTTTTTCTTTTGTATTTACAATGGCCAGAATGAAAGTCCTCATGATTGATGTTAGCTTTCAATTCCGTGACTTGTGTTTGTGTCACAATATTTGACTGATGTAAGAGTGTATTGTTTTTTGTTTGGATTTTATTTTATTCAGTGATGTGTGACAGCATCACTTTGAAATCAGTAAAGAAGCAGGGCAACATGTCATCTTGATTTATTTAGTTGTTTTACTGTTAACACTTCTCATCATGTTGGTGGAATGATCAGGTAGCTGTCACTAATGTCATTATGCAAGGGGCATTTTAATCATTCAAGGAATCTATATAATTTTGCAGAGAAAAATGTTTTCTCCATATTTGGGTTAGTAAGTTTGCAGGAAGTTATACAAGGCATGCCATGAATCAGCAGGCGAGTTGATAGGCTTCTGGCGTAACCTTTTCTCTTTCCTTTATAGACCAGATAGTATGAGCTAGCCTGTCTGATTTGATAGTAACCATACATTTTGCAAGCTGCTGAGTCACAAGAAAATGCTGATTTCAATAATAGCCTTTTGCAGGAAGAGAGTCTTCATCAGTCTTCTGCAGTAGACAGACCCCCAGTACATGTAGACTACTAATTTGTACTACATTTCTGGCAATTGTATTTCCCTGGACATCATAGTATCTGGATTAGAAATTAGTTATTGATATTACTCAGTAATTTAAATTGTGCAAATAAAGTAGCACTTACAGCTGTTGTCTCTGGTCTGAGTCTTTGTTATCAAATGTTGTTGTACCTGGGTCTGGTTTATGCTGCTAGATTAGATTGCCATTGGTGGGCTTATCCTTGAGTCTTCTGCACCAGAAATCATAATATGCATTTTGACAATTTTCAAGACCATTTGATACCTCACTTTTTTGTAATCCATGAAAGTAAAATGCCTCCAGTCTTATGGAAGACTTCATCAACCTTGTTGTAACCAAACAACTGTAGATAGGGTGATCTGTAAGTTTAGATTGAAAAAGGGACAACTTGTCTGCTGACTGCATTGAGAATATCTCACAAGTGTCATCTGAATCTTCACTGAGTGTAAATTAAACATCAGTCTTTTTGATTAATTTACATTGGTGTCACCAGCTTGTTCAGGTTTGATTTCAGTTAGTTCCTCACCACCACCACTCCCCCAATTCTAATTGGCTAGAACCAGAAAGCAGACTCATTCTGAATAGCAAGTACACAGCCTATTGCTGGCAATGCCAGAGAGGATGGTGGGTAGAGATGTCCATTGTAAAGTATGCATGTAAATCCACTGACAAAAGTGATACATGCTCTTGACACTGAGGTTAGACAACTTTTTAAATTTTATTTCCCAAACTCTTAAAAACCACACCAGGAATGGGATGGAGAATTCTCTTCACTGTGTTATTTTCTCTTATACTTGTGTTTATTTGATGCTTTTAAATGTTTATTAATGTTATACTGGGGTAACTTGAAAAAAAAATATTTTTTTATATATATAGACATCATCTTCTGGTAGAGCACATCACCATCATTGTATTAATCAAGAATTTAAAAAAAAAATCTTTAAACTTTCCACTTCTTCCAGTGGTGTGGTGTTTTGGTGGGTTTTTCCGAAAAAAAAAAAAAAAAAAAAAAGCTTGAGTGTAAAGGGTCTTTCCTGTGGGATATGAGAATAACTTTGAGAAAAACATGAGAAGAATCTGACTTCTCCTGTTTATTTTGATTATTTCAGCAATCCTGTGATGCCCTTGAGTAAACATTTTCTTTAAGGTGTTTCATTACTACTATTCTTCATGTTCTCTGCAATATGAGAGTTTTTCAGCTGTCATGTAACCTCCATATATATTCATCTAAACAAAGTCCACACTACACCACTGATCCTTGCTTTGCTCTTACCTATAATTCTTTCATGTTTAATAGATTTCATCCATGGACAAGTATTGTTTTAGGCTTTTTGCCAATGTTTAGTCCTATGAGCCAATTTTCTACACAAGGCAGTTACAGCAACTCTCTATGAAGAATGGTCTGGCCTTCACTTATATTGAGAGACCTAAACTAATGAACCTGAATAGATTAATATCTAGTATTAAGAAGACACAAATCATTTTTGGCCTCAAACTACAACTGAAATATTTTAACTTTTGCAGAATAATTTCCAAAGCTAGAAACTGCTGAGTTTTTACTTTGTGTTACCTTATTGCTTTAAGAATGAAGGAAAGAGTCAATATTTCTCATAGTACTTCATCTCTCAAGTTGGTGTAGTATGGACCTGGATATCTCTGTGCTATATCTCCCTGATAGTTCCTCATTATAAGAACAAGAGAGACACCTGAGTCTTATCTACAATTTAGTTAACTATGTGGACAAGGGGATGCTGGGAACTACACACTCTGAAAACCTAAGAGAACCTAAAGAGATTCCCTTGTTTTTTCATATATTTATTGTAGGGAAAGGTAGGGTTTTTGTGGTTTGGATTTGGGGTTTTTTTGTTGTTGTTTTTTTCTGGTAATTTTTTAAATTGTAGCCAAAACCATGGAAACTGACATTTGCATTAGCTTCAGTTCCTGGCCACTAGGAAATACTCAAAGAAACCCAATTTTTCTGATACTAAGGTCCAATGACATGCTGAATTCAATAGAACTATATGAACCTAAGAGATGATATGCAACTACAATACCCTGTGTCAGAGATTTCCAGTGATTTTGGAGAACTCTTACTAGTAGCATCTTCACTTGGAAGTCTCTCCTAAGTCAATGATGTGCATTTGGTGGATGGAAATTGGTCATGCTTTGGCAAGTCTAATTCTTTTTTTCTGAGGGCCTAAAGTTCTTCTGGAGTGAACTGTGGACCCTGTTGTACCTTATAATGCATCAGCTGTCATCAATTTTCTTAAATGGGGTGGGGAAATAAGAGAACAAGATGTCAGAAACATGTTTAAAGAAAGAAAAATAGTCTCTGTTTAAGTCTCTATAAGGCTAGATGCAAGTTCCTTGAGGATTAAAGACACCTTTCCATTGACTCTGGTAAATGTTGGATGGTGGATAAATACTCTATCCGTTTATGTTTTATTCTATTTTTTTTTTTCTGTAGGAATCTCCTCTCTGCTATGTCTAAAGTTAGCATCTTGAAAAATAGGAACATGTTATTCTGAAGTGTTCATCACTTCCCACATTAGTTTAATACATGCTGAAAAAACACATTTTATAGCAGAAGAAAAAATCTAATTCCTAGGATAACCTTAACAACATTTTAACAGACAGCATAATTAACAAAGTTTTTAATAGATTTGGAAGAGCAAAGCTGCAAGTCAAAAGATCATTCATTTCAGAAACAGAGGTGTTCAGAGAACAATGTGTGTCTTTGTGTGGAGGGGAGGGTCATCAAATCAATCCTTGCTGTTGTTATTTCACTTCTTATCAGCTTGTGACAAGGCAAATAATTATGGCAGGACAGTGGGGGAAGGGGGCCTTTTTAGTCACTGATCAGAATAAAAAGGATCTGATATTTATGGAGATAATTTTTCCTGTGGCCTACTGAGAGAAAGCAGAGATGTCTGCAAAACCTCTAGACTCTAAATTACTTCAAGAAATAATGGTCAAAGTGGTTTAGATTTCTAAAAAATTTTAACAATTCTTTTTTATATTAAATACTTAACCAAATTGTGTGCAAATGATTCATCAGGGAGTTTTGTCACTGTCAAACAACTAGTTTGATCTGAAGAGCTTAAAACCCCCAGCAAGGTCTGAGAGGCCAAAATGGTGAGGCCATATCCAACCCTGATCTAAGCAGAGGAACTCTGCAGCTGCTCAGAGACTGTGCTGCTTTATGGAGTGACATGATGTCAGACAATGCTAATCTCCCTTCTTCCTCTTCTTCACCCTGAAAAATATTTGTTTGAATTACACCATGCTCACTGTTTCCAGTCCTCCAGTCTGCAGAGATATTAGACAAAAGTCACAGAGGCTTCTTAAATTCCTTGTTCTTTGAAGATGGACTAAGTGATAGTCTAGCTTAAAAAAAAAAAAAAAAAAAAAAGTACTGTAAAGAGGTGACTAATATTTCTACGAGTATACTGACACTACTAACAGAGACCTCAAAAGGGGGTGCTTCCTCATGGTAAAAGAAGAGGAAAAAAAAGCCTGAATTACTTACATTCTTTGTTCATTAAGTTCTTTTACTAGTTGTTACATCTTCGAATCTGTTTCTCCAGCTATGAAATGTCACAGATGTCCTCTGTTTGTAAAATACTTTGGGAGGAAATGCATCAACAAATGCAAGCTATTAAAACTTTTCTTTTTTTGTTGAGCTTTACAAATATTATGCAGTGGTTGTTTCATCTGTTTTCAGGCTGGGTATATGGAGTCTCAGTAACCAGAGAGGGAATGTTAAAAACATGTGGTGTTTGAATACCAGATGTTGAAAGAACCAGAAGCTGTTTCTTTGAAGATTTACTCTTTTGCCTCTAAAATAGTCTTTTTGAGACAGACAGTAATATTATGTATTTGTTTATGTGTGTGTATAAGAATACTTTGAATCATATCAATTACAAGGAATACATTAAATGTACTAGTGCCAAATTGATTTATGGCAAGTATTATTGATTTCAGTGAAGTTTCATCTTGAGATATTTATGTGGTTTGTTTGTTCATTCTTTTTATTTGTGACATTTCTAAAATCTCATAGAAAAAAAGGATTAGTCTTAACGTTGAATAAAATATTTTTATTTTAAACATTTTTAACTATAAAATACAAGTGGAAGACACTAACTCTGGATTAAAATGTGCAAATTATTTTTTCATGATGTTTCATTTCAACAAAATGAAATTAAGTATTTCAGTTATATAAAGATTACTTTTTTCATATAAAAAAGTGTTGAAAACAGCATGATGGTGCAAAATGTCATTTTAACTTTCTGTTTTCATCAAAAGGGATGTAAGAGTGAAAAATGGGTGGAAAATGTTGTCTCCTGCTACCTTTCAAACAACATTGTTTTCTAGTGTAGTCATGCTGTTTGGATTCCCAGGAATCATCATGAAGAGCAGTTAACTTTCACTCTAGATACAATAGGATATTCACTCCACACAACCCTTCATAAAGCAAGAAACTGCATTAAAGCCCTGACCAAAGTTACAATACAGCTGATAAGTGGTTTTCCCTCTTTTTGACTGGAGATGCTAATTGATAACTAGAGGGGGAAGATAGGCTCTTAATCATAAACAAGAATCACCAGGAAGTTAAGGAAGTCAGTAATTGCATTTTTTCAAAGAGAAGGTGCCTCCACCTGGTGTAGGTACTTACAAAACACTATGGGAGAGCAGCAAGCATTTTGGAAGATGAACAGCAAAGTCAAAATCCTTTGTGCTTTCAGGACTCTTCTTCTGCTACAATATTCAGATGTTTTTGGATTCTGCATGTTTCTTGTTGAGGAATTTTTGGGACGATGAGGTGAGCATTAGGGACCTGCCTGCGTCTTCAGTGCATCAGGAAAAATGAATAGGGTGGATGTGCTGGACTGACCAGCAGCTTTGGTGATCAAACTAGAAGTAATTGTCTCTGTGTGGTTGTGAATTCAGCAAGACTGGTAACAGGGCTGGGAGACAGACTGAAGTATGACATGTAATACAAGGAGATGATCACCTGCTTTGTAACATGTTTACTTATAGCAACTTATAATGATTTCTGAATATTACTTAATAATCCTGCTTGCCCTGACTGTTCTGTGGAAACTTACCAGGGACTACTGTGTTCATCAAAACAAAGCAGTTTTCTGTGGAAGCTTACCAAGAACTACTATGTTCGGCAAAAATAAGAGACGTGTCCTTGGAAAGCAGATGTGTTCTAACAAGCTGTAGTCTTTGTAGACTATATATGGACAGTAGAAACTAATAAGCTAGTGCTTTTAGATAAGATAGAGGTGGTAAACCAGCTGGAACCACTCTTGTTGTTCAAGAAATTGGCTAAGAGAACCTGCGCATGCTTTGAGGAAAAATACAAGGTGAAGAAGACTACGAGCCTTCCTCCAAAAGACGCTGGAGATGACCACCAGGAGGCAATGTGCAGGTACAAAGATAACATAAACTGCTGACACCAGCCTTTTGCACTAACCCAGCCTTTCTTATGCATATGTATATCTGTATTATGTAATCCAATGAATATGTATATCCACATTCTATAAGTTTCCGGTAAAATGCACTGGTGGTGTGCAAGCTTTGTGGAGAAATCCCCTTGCACCCCGGCACCGGAATAAATATACCTGCTTTATAACTCTCTCTGAGTTGTAGAGTTTGTTTCCACGCATCACATGCATGAGGGGTGAAAGAGTTTTAAAACCTCAGTGTAGTTTATTTTTATTGTTCTCTGTCCTGAACTCCTACCCTGTTGACGAGGATTTTCTTTGTTTCAGTTATAGGCCAAAATCAACCATTGTAGCTTCAGTAGGTTAGCAGGATTTGAGTAAGACTCCTTCCTTTTTTTCCCTATTATTATGTAGCAAGTAGAGAAAGAAATGGGATGAACATGTTGCTTGGTTCCAACCAGATGAATTATTTCTAGTTGGTTGACCATGTCTCCTATACCTGGTGATATAAATGATGGACTTAGTTAAAATGGCATGTGGTTTTTAATTTATTTTCCTTTTTTATTAAGATAATCCAGCAGATTGCTTTATTTTTCTCAACTGCAGTAAAAAAGAGCATGAGTGAACACTCTGGCTCCCTGGAGAGTAATCATGCATTTATGTAGACATGCTCCTTGGCCCTTCCTGCCCTTCTCTTTCAAAGCATTGTTTACCAGAAGGTACATTGCTAGCTGTGGTTGCCGTACAAGTGATGTTAATGTTGTGAGATCATGAGATATACAGGATGAGTGGCAAGACTGAGAGAAATTCAGTCGCAAATGAGCAGGACTGTTGCTATGCCAGAAATAGTGTCATTGTGTAGAGGAAAAAATTCAGTATCTTCACTAAGTGCTGCAGGGACCTGGCTTGATTGAAGCTATATTTGCATATATGCTAAAAGAGTAATCCTAGAGAAACAGGGCCATGAAGTCCTTCATTTGCCTGTGTGTTGCCTGTATTTTCTATAGTGTGGCATTCTCCTTCACCAGGCTTGCAGTGTTGTATAGCTGTGTGCTTTTCTGTACAGTCAGGCTGGTTCCTGGTGAATACAATTTCTCTATACATAGACATATATTAGCTCCCTCACTATGCATATATTTTATACAAGTATTTGAAATGAACAGCTCCCTACTCCCTTTTAGCAACCTCTTTGATAAGCTGAAGCAGAGTATGGACACTGAATGGATATTCTGCTGCTTTTTTTGGAACAAACCCTGTTGCAGAGGAGCTGGATTTCTCTGTCATGCTTGGTGTGGCCAGGCCCTTTGCAAGCTGAGTTTTGGGGCCTGTGTTCCAGTTGAAATTTATCTCATGTTCAACTTGTTCAATGCAGTTTGGTGCATAAAAGACTTTTCTCTTTTTGTCCTCCACTTTTAATTCATTCAATCTTCTCCCTTCTACACTGACATCTTACCCCTGTACTCGGCACTGGTGAGGCCGCACCTCGATTACTGTGTTCAGTTTTGGGCCCCTCACTACAAAAAGGACATTGAATTACTCGAGCGTGTCCAAAGAAGGGCAATGAAGCTGGTGAAGGGTCTGGAGCACATGTCATACGAGGAACGGCTGAGGGAACTGGGGTTGTTTAGTCTAGAGAAGAGGAGGCTGAGGGGAGACCTCATCGCCCTCTACAACTACCTGAAAGGAGGTTGCAGAGAGCTGGGGATGAGTCTCTTTAACCAAGTAATAAGTGATAGGACAAGAGGTAATGGCCTCAAATTGCACCAGGGAAGGTTTAGACTGGATATCAGGAAGCATTTCTTTACAGAACAGGTTGTTAGGCGTTGGAATGGGCTGCCCAGGGAGGTGGTGGAGTCCCCATCCCTGGAGGTGTTTAAGAGTTGGGTTGACATAGTGCTTAAGGATATGGTGTAGTTGAGAACGGTCAGTGTTAGGTTAATGGTTGGCCTAGGTGATCTTCAAGGTCTTTTCCAACCTAGATGATTCTGTGACATTATCTTCCAAAATTTGCATAAAACCAGAAACAAAAATAATACTGGCAAAGCAGGGGGAGAGCTCCTAAATAGTATGTCAGGTAAGTTATAAAGGTGAAGAAAAATTGCTATGATGTTGTAGTATAGTGATAAGGGGTTTTTGGCTGGGAGTAGGAAAGCTAAATTCTAGTGCCTGCTATTAATGCTTTTTTTCTTCATTGTTGTTAGCCAGCATAATTAAGAAAATTAAGTTCATGTGTGTATATATGCATGCCTGTCAGTTCTGCTTAATAACTTGTGAACTTGTTGCCCAACTTCAACTGAATTCAGCAGGTGCAAAAAGATCAGGGCTAGTGTGGTCTTACCATTTAGTGGAGTATATGTGTTTGTGAGGCATTTTTTTGTTCGTTTGGGTTTTGTGGTTTGTGTGGTTTTGTTTTGTTTGTTCTAAATGGAACCAATCAGTGAATAAAGCTGTAGAGGAGAGGAGTGAATGCTTCCCTGGAGAGAAAAGCTGGGGGGTGAACTCAACTCTGGGGTTATGCACCAGAGAATCCACATTCCTCAAATTTGGACACTTCTGTGTCCCAGAACAGCTTTTGTGGAAGTGAGAGAGGTGGGTTAGAGTAAGGATTTGGGCTACAGAAGCTATTACATGGATTTAAGGTTTAAAGATTATACTTTATAGCTACCCATTGATTTATTCTTTTAACTGATATTCTTTAAATTTATTCTTACAGTCTTCACATGTTCCATCTTGTATTGCACTTTTTCATCTGCTGTCTGATGTAGCTGCACCACATGCTTCAAGTGTCTTCATTCTTTCTGTAACATCTTTGCTGAGAGCTATCCAGTTTGGCTGTCTGCTGTTATCATGAAAATCTGCTCTTATTTTCATGGAATCATAGAATACCATGTTGGAAGGGACCTCAAAGATCATCTGGTCCAACCTTTCTTGGCAAAAGCATGGTCTAGACCAGATGGTCCAGTACCCTGTCCAGCTGAATCTTAGAAGTGCCCAATGTTGGGAAATTCAACACTTCCCTGAGGAGATTATCCAGTGGCTGATTGTTCTCATTGTGAAAAAATTTCTTCTTGTGTCCAGTTGGAACCTTCCCAAGGGCAACATGTACCCATTATCCCTGTCTTTTCCATGTGACTCCTTGTAAAAATGGAGTCTCCATCCACTTTGTAGCTACCCCTAAGACGACTTCTCTCAAGACTGAACAAACCTAGTTCTCTCTCAAGCTTTCTTCATATAGAAGGCTTCCCAGTCCTTTGATTATCTTTGTGGCTCTTCTCCAAACCCTCTCCAGCCTGTCCACATCTTTTTTGTATAGTGGGGACCAAAACTGAACACAGTATTCCAGGTGTGGCCTGACAAGCACTAGGTAGAGTGGAATAATGACTTCTTTATCTCTGCTGGTGATGTCCTTGTTGATGCAACCCAGCATCCTGTTGGCTTTTCTTGCTGCTGCAGTACACTGTTCACTTGTATTGAGCTTGTTGTCCACCAGCACCCCTAGGTCCTTTTCCACAGAGCTGCTATCTAGCCAGGATCCCAGTCTGTGTTGTACTCCTGGATTATGTCTTCCCAGGTGTAAGACCTTACACTTGTCCTTGTTCAATTTCATAAGCGTGCTTGTTAGCTCACTCTTTCAGCCTATAGAGGTTTTCCTGCAGGGTGGTTCTCCCTTCTGAGGTGTCCACTTCCCCACTCAGTTTGGTATCTTCAGCAAAGTTCATCAGGGTACGCTTGTCCTGTCATCTGAATCACTTATGGAGATATTAAACAACATTGGGCCCAATATCAATCCTTGAGGGACTCTATTTGTGACAGGTTGCCAGTCTGAAAAAGAGGTATTTACCACCACCCTCTGTGTGTGTCCTGTCAGCCAGTTCCCCACCCACCACACAAATCACTTGTTTAGACCAAAGAGCATCAATTTAGGAGGAGGATGTGGAGAACCATATTGAAAGCCTTGGAAAGATCTAGTTATACACATTCACAGTTTGCCCTATGTAACTGAAAAGGTTACTTTCTCACAGAAGGTGATCAGGCTTGTCAAGCAGGATTTGCCCTTGGTGAATCTGTGCTGGGGTTTCCCAGTCATGTACTTCATTTGACTTGTGAGAGCCCCCAGGGGGATTTGTTCCTTAACTCTCCCTGGGATTGAAATAAGACTGATGGGCCTGTAATTTCCTGGAGCATCCTTTAGGCCCTTCTTGTAGATGGGGGTGACATTAGTCTTCCAGTCTTCTGGGATGTCCCCTGATCTCCATGACTTCTCAAAGATCATGGAGAGTGCCCTTGCAACAAAGTCAGCCAGCTCTCTTAACACCCTTGGGTGGATAATGTTAAGTCCCATCAATTTGTAGGGGTCGAGCTCCTCTAATGGTTCACATACCAACTCTTCCTTCGCTGACAGTGGGTCTGTGTTTGCATCAATCTGAATTTTTGTTCCCAAAGCCTGAGGCCCAACAGTGCTGGTGAAGAAAGTGTGGAGAACCTCTGTCTTTCTATCATTGTTGGTGACTACTTCATCTCTCCTGTTTAACAGTGGACTAATATATTTAACTACTTTTCATTTAGGCAGGGCGCTTCACAGTCCTTAAGACTGCAGAGGTGTAAACTTTTTTTCTGGGTGAGGGGGTGCTCTAATACTCTCTTCTTTATTGTAGCTCATAAAACACATTCTGAAATTCATTTCGAGGCATTTGAATGAGGTGCAATAACACTTAATTCACACTTTCTCCAGCTTGTCCTGCAACTGATAATCAGGGGCACTTGTGATGACTCCTGTGTAAGACAGAAAGTGCTTACCCAGATGATTTGCACAGGGGAACCTGACTTTGTTAATTACAGCACTAATGCAGTTAAATTATTTCAATGACAAAAGAGAAGGGAGGCAGAAGTGGATTTTATAACAAAGCAGCTCATGAATTTAGGAGATTTTTATGATCTCTATGATCAATGACATCTTGGCTTATGGACTGGGACTGAAATGTCCAGAGCTGGACATTTGAGTTGATGGAGTTTGTAATTCGTCAGCTCTGCAGAGAAGGGCTTCCTATGCACCCCTGTTGGGAGGTCAGATCCCTTCCAGTGGTCTGCACTGACTTTCTGACTTTCCAACCTGCACCCTGGGATGCAGGGCTTGAGTGAGGCCAGGTACCGTTCAATTGCTTGGATAACATTTAACCTCAACTGAACTGCCTTGCTGCCTTCTTGGGTGATTGTGGAACACCACTGTGCAAATGGCTGATTTCTCAGTTTAACTGGCAATTTAAGAACAAAATGTCTGAATTCTACAGCTTTCTGTAAATTAAAGATAAAAAAATGTATTTATATAAAAACTAAACCCTCAAAATGTCTCTTGCCAATTAATGAAGCATAAACTTTCAAATCAAAAGACATATTAAAGTAGAATTTTCTGAGAATTCTAAAAGAAGCATCAAAACAATGTCTTCAGATAACTATAGTGCAATACAGAATGAACAAGTTGCTTCTTCCTGATGGGGGTAGTGGGGGCAGTCTTTAAAGTCAGGTTAATAAAAGTAAAACTTTTTTTTCTCATTATTAGTTTGTTTTGGTTTTGGAAGCCCATAAGGAAAATGTAAGCCTTGTGTCTCACTAAACATCTAGGCTTGCATCTGGAATGGACTTAGTTTCTTAGACAGAGTTCCTTCACCACTTGTGCCCTCCCCTAAAATAGCTGAAGGATACTTGAAATACTTGCGGAAAGATCAGTAAGTGGTGAGGTTTGGGAATTAAGAACATTTGAGACACCAGACTTTGAGCAGTGAATTTACAAGGATATCTGTGGAAGTAAAGCAGCAGTTTACCTGTCTCCATTCACTGCAGAGCGTATCTAGATAGATGGAGGCTGACTTGCCTGGCCAGTGTAATTGCTTAGAGCTGAGATGTGTGGACACTGTGCTCAGTATATTGAGTGACAGGCTGATATATGATGTAAGGACTTTTTTTCCCCATGGCTTTACATGCTGTACTCTTCAGAGCGTGGTGTCTGAAAAGGCCCTTAATAGGACTTGGTTTGCTGACTTATACTGCCCTGCTTAGCTCTACTTTTGGGTATGTTAAGGTATCATTGCTGGCATGTCTCACTGAGGATGCAGCAAGCTCTGGTGCTGCAAATGTAAGGTTTTTTGTGCGTGCTCACATACTCTTGTTGGCATGCTGCCTGCTTTGACAGCCAACAAAGCAGGGACATCCTCCCCAGTAGCTCATATCTAAATCCCAGATATAGAGATTGATTTCCAGCACGGCCTGTGTTGTGTATAAATCCTGGATCAAACAGGCTAATCACTGCTAATCAGGATGATGGGGCCTGTAGACCTTTGCAGACCTGCTTACTGGCTAGGGGGGACAAAATGCCAGTAGGTGCTAAATCATTAACAGTTGCTGTTGAATTTAAGTAGCTGGTGGTATTGAATTTAAGTGACTAGTGCTGCAGTCATACACTGCCAAGGAATGAAATTTTCCAGAGCTACAGCATCACTGTGTGTTTTCCCAGCACGGCTATGATTCAGGCTGAAGAAGTATTAATCTGCCTTAGCACATGAGAAAAACTGAAGAACTCCTGAATAACCTGCTGAGTGCTGTACTGCTGATTTTTTTTTTTTAATTATTATGTAATTATTTTTTTCATAACTCCATCACAGTTTATGCTACTGCACTCTGCTACTTAGAATCTAGCATTTATACTCTGCTCTTTGAGTAAAAGGAAAGCTAACACTGAATCTCAAACCTCACTATCTGTCCTTGGTATTTGCCATATGGTTTACACTGATAGTTGTGGAATTTGGGAAACTTTCTGGTAGACTACTGTGATTTTTGTGCTCATATTCACAATACACAGGTTTGATTTTCCTTCATTTTTTTTTTCTTCATATTTCTTTCTCTTTAATTTTCAAATTGCATTTCAAAATAGCAAGGAAATGTAGCAGGTTGCACAGTTGGAGAGAATTATGGCCCCTTTCTGGTAGTTAATGTACCCTGAGCTTTTGGCTTTGGTGCCTCATAATGCCACATGAGGCATGCAGTAACTGCCCAGAAACACATTTGTTAGCTGTCATGTCACTGCTTAATTATATCTTTCTTCTGTTTCAGTGCATCATGCATAAGTCTGCTAAATGTTCTATGTAAATCCAAACTTGATTTATTGTCTCAAAAGCACCTTAGAGAATACCAATGGAATAAGAGCTCCCCTTAATGTGCTTTCCTATCTGTAGAGCTCCAATTTAGTGTAACTTTGTTAATCTTTGAATCGGTAAACAATATTATATGCAGTGTGTAGTTTTAATTTAAGCAGATTGCTTACTGATGTGTTTGTTCTCAGGTGTGCCGTGAAAATGAAGTTTTCTTTCTTTGCTGGATCATATCAAGAGTTGAAAATATAGTGCCTATGTTGCTAGATCTTCCACCACTGTAATTCAGGGTAGTTTCAAAGACATGACAGTACTTCTGATTTATACTAGCTAGCATTCACATTTTGATGCTATTGGTGATGGGAAACTATTAAAAACACATTTTGAGGCTGCAGGTTTCTCCATGTAAGTCTCTGTTCTAAGAGAATAGGGAGGGCAGGGGGGAGGAGATGCTGCTTAAGTAAGGAAGTGAGGTCTTGCTGGTGTGCGCTGGGAGTGTTGCTTGCTGAATTCTTCTCAATAAATTATTTTATTTTTCTCAGTTGGTGGCAGCAACTTCAAGATGCCATAAGTGCTTTTTCTCTGAAATGAGATTTACTGAGTTTGTATGAGGCTGGAGTCTGTGAGCATTTGGCAACTGCTGAACTGTTGTTCTCTGTATGAACGTACTAAGGGCAAAGTAGTATTGTAGCATTTGGGGTCTGACTTTCTCCTCTGTCTTATTATGTAAAAAAAAAAAAAAAAAGTTTATCTGCTGCTTGCCAGTGAAGATCATGCAATTTCCCAATGCCTATCCAAATACTTGTAGGGCCACTGGATGAAGACATCGTCCTTTTTCTGTCTGAAGGCTGTTTTAAGCCCCATGAAGGGTTTTGGAGTGAATCTATCATATAACCTATTAACATAGAGGGTTTTCTTGTGTTGTTGCTAGCTGAAGCCTGTCTCTTCTTACCTTCCTGCTTGTCTGATTTAACACATGTAGATGTGTGTTAGGCCTGGAACTTCCCAAAGACCTGAGAGCCCTAAAAGAAATTTCTCAAGAGGGGGAAGAAATACCAACCCAAACCCAACAACCAAACAAAAAACCACAAACCACTTCATAAATTTCTTGGTAAAGTAAGACAATATGCTTAATAAATCTGTGGAAAAATTGTGGAAGCGAGTTAGTGATTTTGGTGGAAATTTTCATCTATGAAGTTCTTGGTTAATGTTCTGACAAGAAAATACTTAGGAACTAGTTGGGGAGTGGGGAAGAAACAGCAAAAGTGTAACTAATTCAAGAAATTAATTCTCAGCATAAACAAATGTCAGAAAAGTGGCGGTTCTGTCCCATTCTCATTGGGATATTAATATCTTACTCCAAGTGCAGACTATTTTAAGTCCTTAGGTTGGGAAGTAGCAAAGGCAGGAAGGGAAGTAGCCTCACCTACTTACACTAGATTTGTTAATTACTAAGTGTTAATATATCCCTTAAGGTTTTTTTAAGCAGGCTACAAAAGATCAAGCACTGAAGAGAAAATGACATGCCATTTTTGGTTTGTGGATTCAAGCACAGGCTTTCTGATTACTAACTGCTCCATGAAGCTCAAATCATGTGAGACAGTGTTTGTAACCAAGTCATCTGGAAAGCAAGATGTGTATCCTGTGGAACTGGTTAGCCATAAAAACCTATTGGTGTTAGTGTGGAAGAAATCAGGAGCCAGTGGTTCCTCCTGAAGTGGCATTGGTGAGCACAGAAATCAGGCCAGCTTCAGTCTGGAAGCTAGGCTGTGGGAATGCACACCATTAAAGAAGAGTATAAAATCCCTTTCGTGGTATGAAAAGGAAGTTAATGGTGAGGTTCAGCAATAGTAGGGGCACAGGCTCCCACCAATAATTTAATTTGTTTGACCTTGAATGAAACCTTGCTTCGTTGAAATCAACAGATATTTAGAATAGCTCATTTGAGCTGGAATTTTATCCTACACCTCTTATGGCTATCAACAGGTCTAATAGGAGCTAGTGGCAGTAATGAAGGTTGAAAATGAGCTTTTAGAAAAATCTGCTTTGAGTGGGAGAAAACTGTGGAGAAGCCAGATATTGCAGTCGCTTACAACTAAGTTTGAAGACTTAAGATTATGATTGCACTGGCTTTTTTTGGAAGAGAGATCAAATGTCTTTAAAACACTTTTATGCACATAAGATATAAGGTTATAAATCTCCTTTTTCTTTTTTTTCTCCTTTCATCATGGTTGCTTACCACAGGCATTTCCCTTTTTACACTTCATAGTATAAAACTTGGTACAGCTGCATTGTTGTTAACCTTAGCAAAAGATAAACCAGGGAAGATTTGCATAACTACAGTTCCTTATCTTTTTGCTGTCTTCTCACCATACCCAGCAGGCATGGTTGGAATTCATAATTTACAGTGATTTTATATAATCCATGAAACCCAGAAATTTCACTAGGGTAGGAAGTGGCTGAACTTGGTTATTCTGTACTGTTTGCAGCTGAGTGTTTCAAAGGTAATACTTGCAAGAGTATTTAATGAAGATGCCTAGGTTTGCTTATAAATATACATATATATGAAAAAATCCAAGTTATGTGCTTTATTAGATTATCATACTCAATTTCAGTCTTCGTGGTAAGGAGTGAAACACCATTTAATTATTGAAGGATAGACTGTCTCTGCAAATTAACTCCCTTTAAAATTTAGGACAGTTGAGGGCTTATACAGGGGTCCTGATGTCATTATCTTCCAGAATTTAAAAGCCATTACAAGTAGGCACAGGTAACTAGGAAGAGAGAATTGAAAATTATTACTGTGCTATGCCAGCTGATGAAGTCAGCAGTGTCTGAGGCAGACCTTTGCTGTTGAATCCCATGTGCCTGAATTCTGCGTAGGGACCCGGAGGTTCCAGCTGTTTCAGTGGAGCTTCATTTTAGAGAGCAAAGATTTGTCCCTATGGGCTCATCCTCACAAAATTCTTGTTCTGTGTGCCCTGTTTATAACACAGTTTTGATGACCTACCATGAGCACATAGAACATGGTAAATAAATTAAGATTACAAAGCTTTTGGTACTCTCTACCCTAGTATTTAAGCTTCTTGAATTGAAGACCCTTGATTCATGTGTCTCAGATTATGAGTTCTACTAAATCATTAGCACTGTGTTGTCTAGGTACATTTACCTCTCTTAAGGCAGTAGTTATTTTGGTAGCAAAACAAAGTTTACTTGGATGCAAAATGACTGCTGATAAGAGTAATTATTGTCCATGTAATTAGGGAATTCCATGACTTCATTTCATTATTAAAATCAATCATGGGTTAAAAATATTACTCTGAAATCAGCATTGAGAATGGAAATCAGATTAGTTTAAGCTCACTTTCAATCTTTGAGGTAGTAGAACATCTAGGGCTAAGGTAGAATTTGAATCTGACCTTACCAAAAAAGATCGACCATTCTGCTTTTATTTATCTTTAACAGAAACTACCTTTCTGTATAAAGTCCAAGTCCAGATGAAAACATTAGAAGATTTTATTAACTGGTAATAACTCCTGGGCCATGTTAAACATAACTGGCCAGACCTCTGAATGACAGATTTTTCTAGTGAAGATCCTAAATTTAGATTTCAGTGTCTATGTAAAAGAGGAGTTCAAGTTTGTTGTAGACAAGATAATTCAGTGAAGGAACGAATATGGTAAGAGTTATAGACTGTGTTTTTCAGGAAGCCTCTTGTCCTAAAATCTGCACCCCCTGTCGAATGTCTGGTCTGTCTGTTTAGACACAGTCAATTTAGACCCTTTCCATCTGTAAAGAAAAGGTTATGGGAGCTTCATATTTCTCATTTATGTATATTTTTTGATAGTAGAGGAAAAGGGTGTCTATCATTGGCTATAGTTTCCACTTCTTGAAGGACTCTGCTGGGAGATCTTTTCTGGATGGTTTTGACATAGCCTGTTGGAGCAGTCACCATTAGGTACATAAATCTGAAGTTGAAGCTCACATGAGGAAACATGCAGTGAATTCAGCCATCTAATGGGGGGAACAAGATATTCTCCAGACGGGATACTCTAATGTGTGATTCTCACTTGGAAGGGAGATAAATTGACTTTTAGACAGTGGTTACAAAAATATGTTTTGTTTCCCTCTCCCCTCACAGGAAGTAGGTTGGTTTTTGTTTGGTTTTGTGTTTTTGACATAGGGGAGGGAAAAGAGAAGATGAATGGGCATAACTAGCTTTAAAACTTTAAAGATCTAAAATAGACTAATGATTTATTAACTTCCTGTCAAGTTAGGGTATTAGCGAAATATAAATGTCTGGTACTCCACACAGGAATACATTGAACACTTGCTGCTTGGAGATTATACAGTTTATTGACCGTCTCTTTAGGGGTGTGTTGGATTCTTTTTTTTTTAATTGGGAAAAGTGTTTGACTAAGATTTTTAGATTTGAGAAGTTTTCTTACCCCTTATCTTTTCACCATGAAAACAGAGCCAAAAGTGCCACAGCTCAGCGTTGTCTCTGAGTTTTGATGGGGTGTTTTGCAATGTTAGAGTGTAATGAAGTTTGCCAGGGAAGGGCTGAATTAATCCTGTCCTTTGAGAGACCTTTGAAAAAATAAATCTACCCATGTGAGCAAATTTTAAATAAATGGGTACATTTGCCAGTCTCTGAACGCAGGATTAATTTTTATGCTTGCTCGATTCATGTGGGATCTAAAAAACCATGAGCTTAAAGCGTAGGAAATGTATAGGAAAATTGTCATTGGATCATAATTCATCTTGACATAAGTGATGGGGAATTCATATGGATAAGTGAAGCTTTTGAGGGCATGGGGCCATAGTTATTAAATCAAACTTTTCTATGAATACAAGATTTCAGGAGGTTGTGCTTGCAACACACAACCTTTGTATTCAGGAAGTCTGTGGGGAATGAGTTGATAACATTTCTGTAAACATTCATTTGGGTCTGAAATGGCTTGTCCATGTAACCAGACTCACTTTACCTTTACAGAGTAGGCAGGAAAACTAAATTTTGTTTGCTAGTATACAGACAGGGTTTTCTCTCATTGCTTTCCAGAATGCTCCTAAACACACATGTACAGGTGTGCTAATATCAGAATTGAAACTTTTTCTCTGGTGTTGTCCTTTCTTGGCTGTTAAGTTGTTGTTCCCCTGCAGTAATAAAAGAATCTAAGCAGAAACTGTGACCTACTGCATCTTTGATAGACAACAAATCATTGGAATGAACCTGTCTACAAAAACAAATGGTGATTATTATTCATGTAGAGAAAAGTCCTGGATAAAGAAGATGTTTACAGAGATCAGAATGAATTTGCAAAAGACTTCATGGGAGACTCGCTCCTTTTCTGAGTGCAGAATCTTGGTTGTGCAAGAACTTACTCTGTGAACCAATTGCCTATTCAATTATATCTTAGATAAATTTGTTTTACAGTCTCATGCCCAAAATCTTTAATTGCTTTAAGTGATAGAAATGGGATCAGTTAGCTGCAGTTTGGGCTTCTGGGTGTTACTATTTTTGCCATGTCATTTGTTAATATAGGAAGGTTGTTCTGTCTATGCTGCACACTTCTACAGAAGATTTAAATCCTTGCCTTCTTTTTGAAGTATTCATGTTACTATTGCAATGTAAAATGTTTCTTCTTGTTTCCAATTCCAAATCATATACTAGCAATGATGCTTTTTCAAATTTCTGTCCATAAGCCAAATTTTCTCAATGTACAATAAATTATTTATCCTGCATCCAGTATGTATTGGGTTTTTTATAATTGATTGTAATGAATAATATGGAAGCGGTAGTGAAATGAAGTCCACTACTTGAAAAAATCAGACAAAGCTTAGCCCATTGAAAGTTAGGCAACTGACCTAAATAAATGCATAACATTACCTATAGTCTTTGGACAAGAATTGGTCCACTTTGAAGCTGATTTATTGATCTGCTACTAGTCTCCGACTGTAAAGGATATACAGATGCTTAGTTTAAGTAGATGCCTAATTTTTAGACCTTTAAAGTGAAATAAGTTTTCAGAAACATATTTCCTAATTCGACTTTAGTTATACAATGGTTTGAGTTGGAAGAGGCCTTTAAAGACCATCTAGTCCAAGCCCCCTGATCGTCTAGTCCAACCAGCTTTTTATAGTGTGTTCAAAATCAACTTTTTTCATACTCCGTTACACCTGATTCTCTTTCCTTTCCCTTTGGTGACCAGCTGGAGTGTTACTGGAGTCTTTAATCATCTTAGTTCACTATGACTGACGCAAACAGTCTTCTGATATACTTTGGAGCTCCAATGGCTATGTTGATTTATAGCAGCTGAAAATCTGGCCCAGCGGCTGTGACCCAACTATTGATAAAATCTAGAAGTTCAACTAATGCAAAGAAATGGATTTTTTAATATACATTTCTATTTGAAGGGTGGTCCGTAGAGTCGTTCTTTGACTCTGAGTTGTAATCATATTCGTATTGTTCAGATGATATACTATGCCTGGGGTTGCAATGCATCATGAAAACCGCATTGTGTTGGATACAAATACAATCTACAGTTGAATAGGACTCTTTTTCACCGTTGTCTATCAAAATTTCTATTACTGGCTCAGTCATTCATTAGCAAAAATACAAAGCACATGTTCTGAGTTCTGTACAGGACTATCTATTATTCCAGTCTTGTAAAAAAAGTGCTGGCATTGATTTTTAACTGGACAGTAGATTTTTTAAAATTTTATTTTCCAAAAGCTATTTTTATTCTTTTTAAAGTAGAGGCAAGCATCTTGGCTCATCCTTCCAGTGCTATGTCTGTGACACAGAACGTGGAATGACTCATTTATAAAGGAGCAAAGCTATACTTGAATCCAGCATTTGCAAATTTTCTTTCTTAAACTCTGCTCCTGAATTAACACCTCTTGGAAGAAGTGGTAAGACTTTTACACATAGGTTTGGCTATCTCCAAATAGCAGAGAAATTTGGATAGAAGAGTTTCTCAGTGCGAGAGAGAGAGAACTGCAACTCCAGTTTTCTTGGGTAAAATGTCCCTTCTTATCTGTGGCTATTGTTGGCAGACAGATGCTTTAAGATATTCTAGAAAACCAGGTGGGGTTTTTTTGTATGTTTGGAATGTATTCCTAGAGATGTCTATTGCTATTATAATTATTTATTATTATATTATAAATTACTATTAATGTAGATTGTCTGAATCATCATCATCATTTGGGGGAAATTTAATCAAGACCTTTATCAACAAATATTGGTTAGCACCTAAATTCCTAAATATGTGGAAATATTGCTCCTTAAAAGCATGAAGAGAGAATGAAACATCCAGCATAGTAAAGATGGATGAAAAAGAAAGCATGTCACACTGCTTAATTTTCTGCTGTCTTGCGTATTTACTAAGTTTTTGATAGGCAAGCATCTGTACCAGGTTCTTGCAGAAGTATTATGGTGAGAAATTCAACATGACAATGCTGATACTCAAAACATTAATGGCTCCCTTACTTCAAAGTTAAGGGAGGGACTGACTAGAAAAGCACCCACTTTTTGAAGACAAAAACCCTCAGAGCTTTATTTTCACTCCATCGTGCAAACATGTTTCTAAACTTGTCCGATGTTTTTGTCCGTCAAAACCTTGGAGGGGATTCTTTCTCCACTTTGGAAAAGGCTGCTTTTTGGAAAAGGCTACTCTTCAGAGTATTTGTGGGAGATCTGGAAAATGCATTTTGATTTAGATTTGGAACTTGAAATTGGGTCTCTTCCATAAGTACCATTCATGGATTTGTCAAAGATATGTCTCTGTCTCTGAAACAAAAATTGAAAGTTTGGGTATCTGGTGGGGAAGGAATTTTTGTCTGTGTAAGGATTAAGAACATAAATTAGTATTGTAAGAGCTGTACCACAGGTCTCCTATTTTTGCTCAAGAAATGCTTTTTAACGTAAATTAGAGCAAGGTAGACTGAGGGGGGAGGGGGAGAGAGGTGGGCTTTTCCTTTTTGTTATAATTCACGGTTTTCAATCCAGAATCAGTTTTAATGAAGTAACATATTTTGAGGGATTAAGTTTGATTTTTATTTTAAGTTTGTTGTTTTTTTTTTTTTTTAAATCACTCTGACCAACAATTTGAAAAACTAGGGAGAATGACATAGGAATAGTCCAGACACAGAAAAACAATTCATAGGCAGGTAGATTGAGAGGAAAAAAAAATAGGATAATATGAAAATAAGTTTCCTAGGGTTTAGTCCTGTCCCTATTAAAAATGACAATACACCATTATGAATAAGAATGGCTTACCACATTAATATCGTATTCCAGGCTCTACTAGAAGCCTTTTAATGCTGCATTAAAAGGAATGTATGGGGAGTCTAAATGAGCTATACAATTCTTTATTTCACATGCTTGACCCTAATGTCACACAACACAATAGGAGCACAAATTTTGTATGCGTACTAGCTGTTAGCAACACCATCGTTTGTATTTGTGTCTGTATGTAGCTTGGTGAGTCTTACTGTTTGTTTATGATCCCTGCTCTGCATTGCTGCCACATAATTCTTCCCATCAATAATAATTACAAATGTGTTTACTTAGAAGAAATATGGGGAATGAATATGCTTTACTCCAACCTAGTGAAACCTTCATAAATAAGCACCTGTGAAGGAAATAACAAACCTGCTGATAACAATATATATTTTTTGCTAACCACTAGTAAGAATTTAATGGTATGTCTTTTGAAACAGTGTGAGGAAACACCAAGTTCATAATAATCCTTATTTGACAGTGACTAGGATAACACATACCCTGCAGTCGTCTTTTTTTTTTTTTCCTAAATACTTCTCATAAATAATGAGCTAAAACTGAATTTAGTACAGTAAATACAGATTATTTTGTTTATTGTGTAGCATAACTTAGACAGGATTTGCGGTTAGCCAAGCACCTTACTCTCCCATTTTCTTGCTCTTAAAATGCAGCTGGGGAGAAAAAAAAATCTATTACACTTCATTAATCCTTTTAATATCTGCTGTCTACATTATTCGCTCTTTACTTTGTGGTTACAATTAATATTTAATTTCCATTATGCAAAGTCCACTTCTCTGTATTAAATTTTATTTGCTAGGCTTCAGTGTCAAAGTGCTGCTGGGACAGCATTTGGAACACAATATTTCTTCTTATGCTGATGTTTAGGAAAACTTGTGAATTGAAGTTTCTTATTCCTTCATCTACGTAATTGTCAGAGATGGAGAAAAAGAAACATTTTTTCTACCCTGTTTGCTTCCTTCATAAACCATTACCCATTGCAACTTGATTTCTAATTTCTAACCAATTTTATACTCAGCTTGTTGCTTTTCTTTGCTACTTAATTCTGTTGGTACAATTGATTACAGGCAGGTGGGTTTTTTTTCCTTCTCATATATGCTTGGTTCTAACTATTTGAGGTTATAAACCTTAGTGCAGTTTTGAAGACACGTACTGGCATGTATTTGGGTTCTGTCTTAATATACATTAGTGACAATACTTCAAATGGAGTTCCTAATTTTGAGTCTAAGCATACTGGGGATGTGTCTTACCGTGATGTGAACTCTCCAGTTCCACGTTGAATGACAGACTCAACTAAGGACACTACTGCTTAGTCAGGGATCTCATCTCATCTTGGGTACCAGGAACTCAACCTGGTACTAATATTCAAACAGCATTGTTTCCTGTGTTGATGTGCATCACTGAAACATCCCAGCAGTCATTAAGACTCTTCCTGTTGACTTTGAAGAAAATACTAGATCAACGGTGGTTTCAGCTCTATGAGAATTTATATTCAATTCTCTTACTAAATCACTCATGGACTAGTTGTCTACAGAGTTTATGGACGGGACTAGTATAGCTGAGCAAATACTTTCAAAATTTATTTTCACTCCTTTCCCTGGAAATAAAACACAGATTCTGAAGGAATGAAGAAAATTATCTTTTAAACTACCTGAGTTTTGCCAAAGTGCTTCAATCTTAAGGTCAATGTTTTCAAAATTAATTACTTGACCTTCTCATAAGTGTCTCATAGTTCAGCTCTGGTCCTGTTCTAGTTTTGAAACCAAACAATAGGACTGCTGCGAAGTCTGAACTAGACATACTTATGCTGGTTTGCATGAAATGCTACCTTAGGTAGGGGGGAAACAATGCTTTCAACTTTGCAGAAATGTAAGGGAAATGAGAAAGAGGAAAAATAAATCCCTGTATTCACTATTTGTTACTCAGATCATGCTGTTCTCCTAGAAGTGTATGATTTTAAAGGAAGACCATTTTTTTTTCTGTGCCAGGAAAAATGGGGATCTGAATGGATCTGGAAATCATGAGATGGGGTGGTAATATTAGTTCTGCCTCAGCATGGAAAAATGTGGGACAGAAGTGGAAATTATGAAAAAAAAAATGTAAACAAATGACTCAAGATGAGAAATTGGGACATTTTGGAGAAAAAGTCTGGGAAGCTGATTCTAATGAAGACAGTAGCAGCTTCAATGATGCAGTGTGAAATCTCAAAGTAAGAAAAAGGAACAACAAATTGAGAGTAGCCTTCAACTTCTGGGAAGCTGTCTGGGAGCAGAAAGAAGAGGGGTTTTGTTGAACAGAATAGACAGGGAATAAAATTCCTTTTAGGTGTCTGCAGTGCTATTGTCAAAAAGATAGTGGTCAATGAATGGGGGGGCCGGGGGAAGCACAGCAGTAAGCAAAAGAGCTGCTGTTCGCAGGCAGGAGCCCAGCACTGGGGCTGCCCAGAGTTCTGAGACTATCCCAAATGGTTACTCCCCAGAGGAAACTCAAGCCTATCTTTCAAATTAAAAAGAAGAGGAAACACTTATTAAAAAAAGCCAAGACTTGCGAATTCAGCTCCAGCTTGCTGTCTTCTCTTGTCATCAGAAGCTGTTGACCCACTTATGTTTGTTCTTCATGTTATTAAATACCTACCCTGAACCAAACAGAGTGAAAGTTAGAAAATATGTTAGAAATTATGAAAGAAATCTTAAAGGATCAATTCCCACAAGGGTCACAAGACGTATTGGAAACAGGGTCAGTTATATAACGTTTTGGGATATTGACATCTCTCCTGTGGCTGGTCAGGGTGTGGTTATACTTCAGGTTTTAAAGTACTATTGTCTTGACAGTGCTTTGGTTAGTGGTTTACAGATAAGAATGCTCTTACACTAGTAGAAAGCCACTTTTACAAGTGGCTTGTTTATCTTTAAATACAAGAAAATAAGCGAAACTGTAATCCCCTTTCCCCAGAACTGTGTAAACATACATTCATTTGCGTTTTACATTTCTTGCCCAAATTTTCAGTCTTTCATTCGTGTGAATAGTTCTTCAGCTAGTATAAATCAGGGAATGATACTATTCTCACTAACCAACTGTTTCTAGACAATGTGTCTCTGTTCTGAACTCAGTCTATATTGAGTACTCACTGACTTGAGAGCACCAGGTTTCAGAAAGCAGCAGTTCCTCTGTAGGTTCTCCAATGTGAAGTTTTGAGCTTAATTTCCATCTATCAGATTTTACTTCTTAAGTGGTACTCGTATTGGCACCATATGATAAAGACTTAAAAATCAAAGCATGTAATTAAAAGGAGTATGAACTGTCCTGCATTTAATACAACATGTGGAGGAGGGAAGGCATGGGAGCTATGGAAAAGAGCCTTCATCGGTGGCAATGTACAAAAGAGAAAATATTGGTGGTTGATGTACAAAACTTGTTGGTTTCTGGCCTTTCTTTTAGTGTCAGACATAAACTACTGTTGAGGGTGGGAGATGAATACCTGTAGAAGCACTGTATACAAGTACAATAAAACTCCAATATGTAAAACTGAACCTGTCTGCTTTCTGATTTTGCCAGCTGCAGTCTCGTGAACTGAATTCTTTAGGTCAAGGTGTCTATAAATCATGCAACTCACTGTCCTCTCTAAGCTTCTGGTGATGAAGTTTGAGATGCATGTCATCAATCTGAGGTTTTAAACTATTTAAGCACTTTGTTTAACCAGTGGAAGCACAAAGCCAGTATGAGAATGTGAGTCAGAAAATACCTGAGGAAAAATACCTGAGGAAATTCATTGTCTTCACTGACTCTACAGCAGTGGAGCAATTAGTTTTGTTTTTCTCTTGTTTGTTTGGATTCTTTGGGGAAGGTTATTTTGTTGGTGGTTTGGGTTTTTTTGTTTGGTTTGGGTTTTTTTCAGGGTAGGATCTCTAAATATTTTTAGTTAGTAACACAGACCACATATTGTGAACATCTTTTTTTATGGACATAGCTTTGTTTTTCTTGATTTGTTTCAAATGTATTGCAAGAAACTCTCTTACCTTATAAAAGCACAGTCTGGAATCCATCACTACAAAGGAATCTTAAGGAAGTGTTTTTTCCTGGGGCTCAAACAACTAAGTGAAGTCAGGCTGGACTTGAGCTGTTTATTTCTTAGCATCAAAACCTGCCTTTTTTAGTAAAATATCAGATAATACAGATTTCACAGTATGCTCTTGTGTGTTTCAGAAACTGATATTTTAATCAGAGCTGTAGAATTGCTTGGGAATGATTTGGGAGAAAAGAGGTAGTCGCTTCCAGCACCCTCTGCTCCTTCGCCTCCTTTGTGCAATCTATCATTAGTGTAAATTGTTACCTTGGAACAAGGGGATAGTTTGAGTTGTACAGCTTGAAGAATTTCTCTAGATCCATATTAAAGCTAACAAACAAGATGAGCAGGCTGAGTAGGCTTTCCTTGATGATTTGCATGATGGATTTCTGAGCCTTGGTGCACTGGCTTGCAAACTGACTGCTCCTCCTTTGCTTCTCTGACATGGAAATGTAACCTGAACTCTTGTCTCCATGCATCTGGGACATGGACTTCTACTAATCAGGATGCAAATTGGGTCCTATGGCCCAGTAATACCTCAGCCCACCTCTACATGAACAATGATTCTGTCAGAAATAATGATCTTAAACCAAAGTCCTGCTCTCCTGTGGGCATGTGAAAATCCAGGAGGCAATGGGTTTATTTGGGCTTCCCGAACATAGTTTGTCTTGGCCGCATTAGTGTATTTCTCTTTTCAATTAGTGTTTTAGGCAGTGCTATAGAAATGTGCTCTTGAACTCAAAATAAAAACTGATTCAGAGTTTGTCACATTTTCTGATGTGTTGGCATTTCCAGTGGGTATCTTTAATAGGAAGCTATAAGACATCCCAACATGTGAGCATTGCTCTTACATAGGTAGTTCATGGGAGACATACCAAGACAGTACAGTCAGATGAATAACACACATTGGGGGGAAGCCAGGTCACCTTGTAGTTTATGACTTCTCAAATGCTGAGAATATCTTGCCAGGGCTCTGAATATTATGACCTGGGAAAGGAAAGAAATCAGATCAAGAACATTTCAGTTGTTGGCCTTTTCCTACCAGTTGTGTTTCTGTGCCTATTGCCCCCACGGACTTGTATTTGCCAGTGCCTCAGCCTTGTGCCAGCACTATGAGGGAAAGCATTGCACTCAGTGGCCAACTAGACACTCTTGAAGTGTGTTGCTGTGCTATTCATACTCACCCCAGAGACTGCAAACAGTAGAGGTGTGTCTGGCAGCTTAGTTGCAGTCAGATACCTTTGTCCGAAGAGTGCTCTGTTTAGCCTTAATCTGCGCCTGCTTGCTGCTCCCCAAGAGAGCATCAATGCTAGTCAGAAAGCACAGCTGTATACATCTATTCCTCTGTCTTTAGTCATTTAAAAGTCAGACGTGCAACTCTGCAGAAAACATTCAAAAATCATCCTGAGGGTCTCCTTGCAACCCCACCTTAATTGCCTCCTTCAGCTCAGTGTCTTTCCTTCTTTTACCTTGCTGTGCAGAAGAATCTTCTCTTACACTGCATTATTTAGTATCTCAAGAATAGGCACTGTGACTCCAAATGTTCTGAGGCCTCCAAGCCAATTTATCCTTGGATTATTTAAAGGAAACAAGGATTTCTCTGTGGTTATGAGCAGTAAGGCTATACAAAAAAGACAGATTTTTTTGTGCTGATTCAGAGGTTTGTTGTGGTTTTTGTTTGTTGGGTCTTTTTTCTTTTTTTTTTTTTTTTTAATGTTACTGGAATCATAGATACCGAACTTTCTGCATGGGAAAAATGGGGATGTTAAGTTTAATGAAGAAAAAAAGAAAATCCTGTTCCTCTCATCATGATTCACTCTTCCAACCCATACTGACTAGTGCCAGTAGGTCCACGTAAGCAACTCGTCTTTGGCTATTCAGTTCTTGGCTTAATCTGTAGGAATTACCATTTAATGTATTAATTAGTGCCAGTGTTGTGTTACACTGAGGTGGGAAACCATGCAAGTCACTTGTGCGTATGCTAAGTGTGTTAGAGTAGGGTTTTAGGAGTATTATCCAATTAAACCTTAAATCCTGCAATACAAACCAACAAAATCCTCCTTCCTACTAGAATGTTGAGTATCAGGTTATTTTCAGGGTAGATTTCAGTTCAGATGTCAGGAGATATATCCAGATCTCTTTCTTGGAAAAACTGTTGAAAACATAAATTTTATTGTTAGTTTTCATAGAATCATAGAATCATTCAGGGTGGATCATCAAGTCCAACCATCAGCCCTACTCTACAAAGTTCTCCCCTACACCATATCCCCCAACATCACATCCAAATGACCCTTGAACACATCCAGGAGTGGTGACTCCACCACCTCCCTGGGCAGCCTATTCCACTGTCTGACCACTCTTTCTGTGAAAATTGTTTTGCTAATGTCCAGTCTAAACCTCCCCTGTTGGAGTTTAAAGCCGTTCCTCCTTGTTCTGTCACTAATTACCTGTGAGAAGAGACCAGCACCAACCTCTCTACAATGTCCTTTCAGGTAGTTGTAGAGAGTGATGAGGTCTCCTCTCAGCCTTCTCTTCCTCAAACTGAACAGTCCCAGCACCCTCAATCTCTCCTCACAGGATTTATTCTCCAGGCCCTTCACCAGCTTCGTTGCCCTCCTCTGCACTCGCTCCAGCACCTCGATATCTCTCTCATATTGAGGTGTCCAAAACTGGACACAATACTCAAGGTGTGGTCTCACTAGTGCAGAGTACAGCGGGACTATCACCTCCCTACTTCTATTGGTTTCTAATTTTCAGATGAGCTAGAAATCTATGAGAAGAACCTTTGGTATGATATTTGAGTCATCAAATAAGAAGATAGGGATAGTGCTGAGAGGGAAATTTAAATCAATTCAGTATAACTTCAATTTAAATAACAATATCTTCTCTTTCGTTCTTGAAGTGCATGCATTTCTGATGATCTGTCTTTTTTTGGTACCAAATTATAAAGTGTGCATTTCTATTATTGATCTGTGAACCTAATTAGATGCGAAAGTGTTCAACTAGGTGTCATGAGTTTAATGGCTGTGAATGTTTTTCTTGGGGTGCAAGTGACTTGTTCTTGACTTTTGGTATGAAATGATGCACTGGGAGCTCTCAGAAGCTTTGCAGTGCACAAATTTGGTAGGATATAAATACTGGTAGTCTCCACAGTATTGAAGATTAATGGTATTTAGTTTTCATTTGTTCTGTAGACAGGAAAAACTTCTCATTTAATTTTAACCAGGTGAGAGAATCTTTTGGCACTTGATGTGAACATCTTGTACAAGTCACTGAAAAAAACAAGTCGTGTAGTTTATTGACTTAAACTTGTGAATGTTTTTACCGTACTTTAAGGAATTTTTGTGCTGATGTACCTTCCACTGATCTACTAATTCAAAGGATACGAAATTGAAAGCTTGGAGTTCAGGATGATATAGTTAGCAAAGAATCTTTAGACACAATGGGTCCTAAATAACACGTTTATCTCTAGAAACAGAAATAGTTTGCAAAACCAGTAATTCTTAAGGCTGGTCAGAAACACCCCAAACCTCCTGGTTTATTATTTCTTTTTTCAAAAGAAAATTGGAAGGTTGACCTTTTCTTTTGTATTAAACAGATCTGATTTCCATGGGGGAAAACAAGTTTTTTATTGCCCATCATGTAAAAGATTATTTTAACCTCATGCTAATATTTTTCCATGTCATCATATATCACATGTCTAGGCACATACGATCACATACAAGTGAAGGATGATCTGCCCAGAGTAACCATGCAGGCAATTCTTTTATACTTGGTGCATTCTTACATTTTTACTTAGACAAAGGAGATAACTGTGTCAGCTGTGAGCTGGCATCAAGCTGTTTTGCTTGGGTACAGCAATAGGCTTTGCTGTTGGGAATTGTATTCAAGATGTCTCAACACCCTGCGACCTCGGATGGCAAGGGTTTGAGTGGTGCCACTTTGGGTAACATACGAGAACTGTCAGGATACTAGAGTTAGAGCATGCTCGTGGTTTTCCAGGTGCTGCAGTTTAGGTGTGCTCTGGCATTGCTGTGTCAACAAAGATTGTTATGACAGAAAGAACACTGTAGGTGGGATATCCTATTTCAGTCTTGTTTGTTGTTTATTTCTTTGTTTTGTTTTGGAAAGGGGAATTACACATCACAAAGCCAGAATTCTGGGTTTATGGGTCATAGCCTACAGCCTTAGGCTGTCTGTAGTGAAGTTTGCTTCCCTCCCGTCATGCTGGCAGCCTGCCTCTCTGGTCCCCGAGGAGGGCAAACCAGGGTATGATGTAAGAAAAGTGCACAAATACTTTTGAGTCAGCACAGTGAACTGATCAGGGGCAAGCTGCTTCTCTCTCTCATATTTCTAGTCTTCTGTTAAAAACATGGTGATACTGTGAGAGGACCTCACCATGGTCCAGTTTAGAGTGGAGGTCTAGGTGTATATGCCTGAGTTCTATAGTCCCATAGGATTCTTACGAAGTCAGGGAAGGATTAAAAATACATTGTGTTTTTAAGGGACAAAAATGAAACTATTTGAAACACTGATTAAAAGAGACAAAGAAACTAAAGCCCCCAACATTTCCATCAAGTTTCTGTTTTGCCTGGCTGTTCATTGGTATAGAAACTAATTGTTAGAGGCATAATTCTGGAGATATTTATGGGGTATCTTGCCAATATGTCTACAGCTCTTGATGAAAAAGCCTTATGATTTCTCTTCGTTTGATGGGTTTCAAACTTGCTGCTTTGAAGTTAGTGGTATTGCACTTTTTCCCTCTACTAGTTTTTAGGCTCAAAAGTGTTTTCACAATGCATATAATGAAAGTTTCAGCCAGTCTGACTTCTGCAAGGGTGAAAAAGGCACAAGGGAAATTTGAAAAGTGACTAGGTTTTTAGTTTCCCTGTAAATCAATCAGTAGTCTTTAAAAGACTTGAAATGTTGGTAAATTGCTACATTTTATTTATTAACAAAAATGAAGGGAAAAAAAACTTACAATTGTTAACTCTGTGCATGTTATCTTGGGAAAGAAAGACCGGCACTGCAAGGTGCTTATGCCACACAGCTGAGAACATGCTCTTAAATGGAAGCACAGTTTGTAACTTTGCTGTTTGTAGGCTGAAAAGTACCAAAGATGTGCAGATGTCCCTCTATTTAGAATTTCATGATAGCGATGCCAAGTCACAATGTATTTCAAAAAGTTTATGGTTACGTTAAATGAAACACTGTTTTATGTGATCAATTTTGTGAATGTTCCTGAAGTTCATCAGAGTGTAAAGTGTAGCTTCTACATCACTAGAGCTGATCGTAATTGTAATTAAGATGTATTACTGAATTTAAATATGAAAATCAACAACCATAATCAACAGAGCTATTATGGCACTGGTAAAATGGGTGGCCTGCTATCAGAGGCCATTATCCAGACTTATTCATGAGCTTCATATTATCCTTCAGCGTGCTTTGAGTATGGCTTTTTCATAGCTAAGAAGCTATAAAAAGCAACATCGCCCCAAGAGATACTCCTGAAACCATTCAGAGGATCTCAAACTTGTCAGGATTGGATGTTTCAGCAAACTGAAAAATTTATCATTCACATCAGTCTGTTTGATCAAATGAAGTCTGTAACTTCGTTGCTGGATTTAAATTACCTGGGAGCTCAAGAATTAAAAAAGTTCCTGAACAATTGGAATGAGGGAAAAAAAAAAAAAAAAAGAGCCAGGTTAGCCTGACGCAATGGATTTTTATAAGTAAACCTATTTTCAGGCAATTGATTTTACATTATTCATTATTTGTTTGAGATTTGAATGGCAGCTAGGATATTATAAAAAATAATGAAACTATCCAAAGGTAGTAGAAGTACAAATTATAGTTACACATATATGGCTCAGAGAATGCTCTTATCCTTGAAAATGAGCTTCATTCATTTTCAACACAGTGAGGAAAAACAACGGCATTTCAAAACTCAATGTTTTGTTTAGTAACACTTTGTCTTACTTGTCTTGTTTTAAGGAAGGTAGAGCTCCCAAATTCTCCCATTGTTCTGATTATTTCCCTGATAAGGTGTGATTTCAGCTGAGATTTAGGAGGTCAGGAATAGCCAGCCTGGTAATTCATTCTTGAAGAGAACGGCATCCCAGGTTTGCATGCAGCTCTGATTCACAATCTCCTTCCTGCTCATCACTTGTAAATCTTCATGTTCAGAAGTGATGTTTCTTTCCATTGCAAAATAGGTATGAATTAACTATCTGAAAAGAAGTTTTCTGTGTATCATTCTGGTACACTAAAAAAAGGGATTCTACACCTGATCTTACCTAATATTTGAAACCCATCACTACTGACTTATTTCTGCTATGCAGCACTCTTCCTTGAGAGAAGACTGTGACTTTGCTCCCAGACATATGTAAGAGACAGGGCACAGAAATACCAGCCCAGGACTTCCCTGGGAACAAGCTTGTAATTCAAGTTGAGACTGTGCCCTGGCTCCTCCACACCTCAGGGTAAAAAATGGCTCAGGCCTTTTCTGGTCCTTGTTTCTTTTTTCCTCAGTTTAGCTGTTATGGCTGATATCTTCATAAAAGGGAGTCTGCGTTAAAGCTCATGCTTTCACCCTACTTTTCCTCATTCGTTGTTTACAGTGTCTTTACAGTACCATTGGTCTTTGCACCATAACAAAATCATAGCCGTTAATAGCCATGTGCAGCTAAGATCCAAGTAAGCCTGTATATCCACCAGGAAGAACTTAAATGCTGAAGTTTGAAGAAAAATAAATAATCCCATCTGCTTTATACTGGGCAGAACATGAACAGGGTAAGAGAATCTTGCCCTAGGAACTATTATCTTTTTTTTTTTTTTTTTCTTAATATTAAGGATATTTTGATTGAAAAACATTGTTGCAGAAAAAATTTAAAAGTAACAGCTAAAGTTATCGAAAAGAAGTAAAGGAACAAGGCCATTTAACACATTAGAAGTTGAAATTAAATTATTTGGCTAGAAGATTCACCATAGGATTCAAAATTTGCTAGACATCACTCAAACTCATAGCAGCAAATTTGGTTTCCTGGCTAAGACTTGTCTCAGAAAGCCATGCTTTCATGTCAGAACTTATTTTATAGACATCCTGCTTGTTTAGTTGGGTAAAAGATGGGAAAATAGAGGATACAGATGTTGGGAGAAGGGGGAGAGGTAACTTGCAGAGTTAGGTTTTTGTCAGTCAGTTTGGTTTTATAAGCAGTACAAATGGGAATACAATAGTTAGAGTCTTGAATTAATACTTCCATAAACCCTCTTGCAGGTTTGATTTTAGTTACAGTGGACTTTTTAGCTCATGGCTGATGGAGAGAGAAGGGAGGAGAGGAAATGCATGAAATGGTATTCAGGGATGACATCCTTGATTTCTTCTTCTTCTGTGAAATGGAGCAGGGGGAAGAAACTCTATTAAAGCACATCCAAGCAGAGAGACTTCCCAAACTGGGGTAAAAGCAGTTTGGACAATGCTGAAATCACCTATTGTACCTTACTGATACAGAAAGGCACGTCACTTCCCAAACTTCTGATACTCAACCCAGGCTGCAGTCTGTGTGAATAGTACACTGAACAGCTATTGTCAGACCATTTCTGCAAAAGTAACTATGATAGTTTAAGACTTTATTCCTTCCTCCGTCTTCTCCTATCAGTACATTAACACTGTTCTGCTGTCAGCTGCTGCCCACGTAGTAAAGCTGAGGAAAGAGATTATGGGAGGGCTCCTTGTGCTCCTCTGTGCAAGGTCAGATAACTTGTCTGAAACTGCTGCAGTAATCTGTGCTAAATGATGTCTGTTAGTGCCCGAGGACTGGCTTTTTTCCTGAAGCAGCAGCTTTGCTTTCCATGAGATCAGGTGCAGGTGGGGAAATGTCATCCAAAAAGGTAACTATTTGCAATCTACAAGCTGTGTTACCCCCTCAGTATACACTGACCTTTAGGGAAGGTGGTGGAAGAACATCCAGACATCCCATTAAAGTGAACAAATGGCTCTGGTTCATTCTTCTTAGTGCCTATGATTTCTGCATACATACTGTCACCCAGGTCCACAGGCTACCAAAGGAGCATGTTTATGTTATGCAGCTTGTTTGGCTTCATGAGTGGCCTTGATTTCATGGTTTAATCCAAAATTTGCTGGAATAAATGAATACATTTCCTTTACGTTTCTTTGAATTTGGATCACAAGCTCAGATAGGTGCTGAAAATGATGATGACAGATTTCTCTTGAACCCAGCAAAGTGGAGCTGACTGATCCCTGGTGCCATTATCAAAGGAAAATAATCACAAAAAGTCCTCTATGTAGTAGAAATAGTGCCTCTTTGGGTGTTCTGAAGTCATGATGTAGTTCTATCATAAATGGCTGGGTAAAATAAGGACTTACTATTAATCACCCATGAGGTCATGACAACCACGAGCAGGGTGTGAGAGGGTGCCTGAGCCATGGACACTGTTCAGGAACAAATTAGAGAAGGGTGACAATGTCTGTCTCTGAGCCTGTGGCAGCTTGTCTAAGCCATGGGGTCCATGGCTTCTGGACCATCAGGTCTTCTCACCCTTCCCTACTGCATCACTAAATCCCACAGCACTTCCCCAAAAGCTCTGTGGCTTCCCTGTGGAGCCAGAGATATGCCAAAGTAAGGCACAGAAGAGGCAAGTCCTGACACTATGGTGGGAAATATGAATTGCATCTCTCTGCTTCACATATGCAGCAAGTCCATGTCTGCTTAATTCCCTTATCTTAACCCCATTATTTCTGAAGTGCCTATTAGGGTTCCCAAATGTCTGACCTCTCTATGGTTCTCTGTTTATTCTGAGAGCCTCCACAACACTGTCTCTGTATTGAAGTTGTGGACAGCTGAAGCCAACTCAGTGCAGTTGCCAGATATCAAGTCTCCTCCTTAAAACATGGAGGCACTAAAGTTTCTTGAAGGATCAATGCCAGGTAATTTTGTATCACTTTAATAAAAACTTATCTCTTTTTATATTGTTTATATTTTGTTTATATTGTTTATATTGTTTGTTCTTGGAAATTACAGAAATGTCTTCACTGAAGTTTTCTCAATATTTTTTGCCTGAGATAGAGACAAAGGTTGGGAAATTGCAGCCCAAGACTTCAAGTTTGGCAAAGTTAGAAGCAATCAAATTTTGCTGTGATGTATCAGTCAAAGCCTGGTATTAGGCATTGCTGTAATTTCTGAGAACAGGCAAACTGTTTAAAAAAAATTTAAAAATCGGAAATCTGATAATTCCATAGGGTTTGCTTATGTTGCCATTGAAACTCAAAGCAGTAGTTTCCATGCTGCAGCTCTTTGCCCTTTGTATTCAATGCACACTTTTTGCATTGTACCTTGTATGATCATTTAGTGGAAGGTTCTAAATGTTTTTAACACTAACATATAGTGAATTTTAAATGCTTTTCTGAAGTTTTGTAGAGTTGAGCAAGGAGAATGTCTCTTGCAACCTGATATGTGCTGTTCCTCAAACGTATGAGGCTGGCACTCCTTCTGAAACTGTATTGAAAATTATTATTTCTGAGGAATTTTGACCATACTAAAATTAAGTCCCATAAAAACTGAATAATTCTTAAGTCTGTTGGTCATAAGCAGCCTTATGGGAGTGCTCACTGTGTGTTGGTGCTCCTCCTTTGGGCAGAGCTCCCTGTACGGCAGCACAGACTGACAGACAGTGGCTGAAACTGCCAACTCAGAACAGGCAAACTGTCACCGAAAGGTGTCCTGATCAATTGTTCCTCTCACACTCCCTGTGCTGAATCTAATATTGATATGATTACCTAGTAAGCTAGATCGGAGGACTGATTTAACTGAAAACCTAAAAACCAGAAAGTTAAAAAATTATTTCTTATCTGTCTGAACAACTTCAGTTGAAAGAAAGTATTGTCTCCTGATTTAAAAAAAAAAAAAAAAAAAAAAAAAAAAAAGAAAGTAGAAAAGTCCTTCCCAGCTTTAACTGTAGTGATGGATGAGTTTTCCCTTCTGTAGGTTTCTCTCGGGCTCTCACAACATTAACTTTCATAGTCAGGAATGTCACATTAGGACTTAAAATTGCTCAGGCTGAAGGGCTGCTTCTTTTTTTTTTCCCCCTCTTCAAAGATATTACTTGTAGCTTCGTTCATGACAAATCCATGGAAACTCAGTCTAAATTTGTTTGTTACCCAGAGGTATATCTTAACCCTGAAATAAACACTGAATGGTATAAATGATGTTTATATGATTCCAAATGAAGGAGGAACTGTTGTCAAGTCTTATGGACAAATTCTGTCATATAATGGGGGGCAGGGAGCTAGAATAACCAATGCGTGCAGGAATATGAGAATGAGAGGTACTTGTTAGGTTTGAATATTATTCATCCTCGTATCCAAGGCTTATGAGACATCCTGTCCATGCCACACTGTAGTTTTTTGCCTCTGGTTTAATTAACCCTGATATAACTCTGACAACTTCATTAAAAGTGGATGAGGGCGGTGTCTGAATCGTTCACAGAAGCACAAACATGGTATTTTGAAAAGGGGTTTAAAAAAAACAAAATCTGTGGCATGAATATTAGAGGAAATAAACTGACTGGATATCTGAAAAGTATTGAAAAATTACTGCATTTAGATGTGTGTTAGTGATTGTTATGCATCTGATTTCAACATAGACTGGGATGTGTTACAACTTCATATTTGCCTTGACCACAGAACTAAAATGGTTTGGCCTCTTCAACAGCAGATCTCGGAACTATCAGAAGGATTGATAATTAAGTAGAATCTTTTCTGATTTGTGTTCAAAGGGGCCATTCATTCCTGCAGTTTATTATTCAGGTCGGCTCTCAAATGTACTCTTGAAAAAGGCATTGCTTGTGCATATCATGTGTTTTTTTGCCCCCAGAGATCTTATCTCTCAAGGGTGTTTCTCTGACAGGGTTTCCCAACAGAATACTACTGCTCCTGCATCTCCTTATAACCCTTAGATGGACCATAGAGGAGAGTGACTGTAAGGATCTGAAAGAGTAAATGAAAGCAGAGGCAGAAGCATGACATGAGACCTGAACAACCCTTTTTCAGTGAGATTCAGAGAACACCCTAGAGTCAGTTCAGTTCTCGGAATGTAAGACCGAGTATGAGAGGAAAAAATCCATTCAATAATAACCTTTTACTCAGAGTCATCCTAGGCAAATTTTAGTCAAGTATTGGCTAAACTAATCTGGTTTAACACCAATAATAAATTGTGCAAATTCCTGAGACCTTCATCATTCTTGTTTTGTATTAAATGTCATCTTGTTAGATGATGCATGAATGAATGGTACAATATGATAGATAGAGTGAATTATTGTCTGCTAATAGATTTTGTTAAAACCTGTCTCCTCTCTGGGTTGGTCCTTGAGGAAAAATGCCCAAAATTATTTCTTAGCAGGTCTTAAAAATCAAAGGAATTTAGGACCTTCACAGGAGTTGAGAAAATAGCTTCTGTTTTTTCCTCAGCTTAAGATACCGCTTTTTTTACTTGCTTTCATTACTCTATGTGTGTGGACAGTTGGAGTGATGGACACAAACACATATGCTTGGCTTGGACCTGACTCTATAGATCATGGTCATCAGAAAACTTTGAGAAAGGAAGGTAGGCTGTTTTCTGGACTGTGTGAGGAATTCTCAAGATTAACCAGGTTGTTTAAATTGAGAGAAGGTGAAAACAGATTTCTACCTACAACCCATCAGGGCCACCACTTCCCACCCAGGGTGTTTCTATACTTCCTGCAAAGCCCTGCCCCAGGGACACTGGAGGTCATGGAAATAGAGGAGGATCAATAGGCTTTTTACTTTCCGCAGAAAAGCCAAGCCAAGCAGTTCATGAGCAATCCTTAAACCTGCATTAAAACAAATGCACTAGAAGTGTGTTTGACTGTGAATTGACAGACCTGATGTTATTGAATTATAAATATATCTGTTTAATAACTTATAATAATTAGGGTGATACCTAGGCTGACATAATAATTTTGCCTATGAAATGTTGTTGTCCCCGAACACCTCCATCTTCAAGCTATCTGTTGACATATAACTAAGTTTTTAAGTTTATGCTTCATTGAACACTATTGATAAGCATTTTTAATGTTTCCATAGATTGTCAAAATTTTAATTGCCAGCAGTTTTCTTAAAAAAACACCAAACTATCTTTAAGGCTTCAAGATTGTAGGGTATTACATGTGATCCATTATCAGCCCAGCTCCTTTTTCTGGCCACAGTTATATAGATATAGCCAGATGATGTTTAGGATACCTAACTAAATTCCACAAGGTTACTAAAACTGGTATCTGAGTCTGATTCCTCCTTATCAAGATGGCCATGGTTTTGTAATGTGGTTGTGAGTCTCAGGGTGTGGCCTCTGTGTATGTCCTTTTCCTTCATACACATGTGATATCTTTGATATACTTAGAGCCCTTCTCAATGGGTATTAGGAAATTAAGAGTAACTAAGATGTCGAGTTTTCTGATGTCTCTTTCTCCCCCATCTGGCATTATTGTCTTACTGTCAACCAGTGTAACTCAAAGCAACCTCTAGGTTGCTCTAAAAATTTTGGTGAGCAGACCTGATACATATAGTTCAGAAGGAAGAAAATCTACCTAATACTGAAGAACTCTTGATTGGAAGGCAACAACTTCAACTTCCACAACTGAGTAAAATACTTACTAAATGTTTCTGTATATCTAGAGCAAATTTTTTCAATAGACTCAAAAAGCCCTGAAAATTATTAGTCTTAATTAAATGGCACATTTTCATTCTAACAACTATATTTCTGTAAAAACCTTTTGATGTGTCATTAAGTAGCAACCCATTTTCCACAGGAACTGATGTTTCATTCTCATCCTATTGCACTATAGAACTGTTTCAGGCTATTTCCACTCAACTGCACTTTAACTGGGTGTCACAGAAGGTAGGTAGAAGGCATGAGCGTGTTCCATCTGAGAAATCCTCAGAAAATTTGGTTAAGTGCTGAAAACAGTGAAGGAAACAAAATGGTAGGCTCCGCAGTGACTTCAGTTTGTCTGGGTTAACAATATAAAATCAGGTAAATCTTGGTACATATGTGTCAACACCCTAGGGAAATGACCACATAATTTGATATACTGTCTTCTTTGCCTCAGTGGTGTTGTTTATCTTCATTTTTTCCCAACTCCTTCTATCATTCTCTTTTAAAATACTGAAAAATATTATTTGAGGCACTTCAAGAAACTATCAAGGAGATGTTATTTCTGAAGTGTATTCCTTCAGGCATGTACCTCTTGTATGATCTGAAACTACAGTGCTGCAACCTGGAATATAAGCATAAGCACAGATAGCTAGAACAGGCAGTTATAATATGACAATTGGAAGGAATGGAGTGCTATGCTGGTACTGCTGGCATTAAGTTTTACTTATCAGACTGTACACTGAGCACTTTTCCTGCTTGCTTTTGATTCGTATATAACAGTAGAGCTGTTGGGGGGGGGGGGGGGGGTAGTGTTTTTTCTCTCCAGAAACTTTTTTGTGTATTGACTTTGATATGCTGCCAGTTTGAATTAAGTGCATCTGTCACTAGAATGAAATCTTGAGTAGTAGCCAAATTCTTTTAGTACATGGGACTATGCCAACCCTAAACAAGGTCCAAAATCTCCTTTGTCATGAAGGCAATATGCTCTTGCTTATATTTTTCCTATGCAGATCATGAACCTTAGACTTAAAAATGGGGATTTCAATTTTATCTGTTTTTGGCAGGACTAAGGTTTATCAAGACTGTAGCAGGTGTTTTCTAAGGGTGGCATACCTGGGATTGAGTGTTGGGATGCCAGCAAGAACCTGTAGTCGATTTATTTCCCAAAAATGTTCAGCAAATCTAAACCAGATATATCTATGATCAGGGTATCCTGAAGCCCATCTCATACAGCAGTGCATGACTTTCCATGAACACTATACCTCTGGGACTTTCTCAATGAGACTTTAATTCCAACAATGCTTCCAAAGATGAAGAACATCTAAAAATCAAATAAATGTTCACATGGGGTATGGAGAAGGCTGAGGTACTCAATGACTTTTTTTGCCTCAGTCTTCATTGGCAAGGGCTCCAGCCACACTGCTCAAGACACAGATGGCAAAGGTGGGGACTGGGAGAGTGAAGAACTGCCCACTGTAAGAGAAGATCAGGTTCGAGACCATCTAAAGAGCCTGAAGTTACACACGTCCATGGGATCTGATGAGATGCATCTGTGGGTCCTGAGAGAAATGCTGGGTGAAGTGGCGAAGCCACTATTTATCATATTTGAGAAGTCATGGCACAACAGTGAAGTTCCCACTGACTGGAAAATGGGAAAGTTAACCCCCATTTTTAAAGAGGGAAAAAAGGAAGACCCAGGTGACTACAGAGCAGTCAGTCTCACCTCTGTGCCTGCCAAGATCATGGAGCAGATCATCCTGGAAACTACACTAGGGCACAGGGAAAATAAGGAGGTGATTGGTGACAGCCTACATGGCTTCATTAAGGGCAAATTGTGTCTGACTAATTTGGTGGCCTTCTATGATAGGATTACACTGTTGGTAGATAAGAGAAGAGCAACTGACGTAATCTACCTGGACTTGTGCAAAGCATTTGATACTGTCCCACATGACATCCTTGTCTCTAAATTGGATAGACCTGGATTTGATGGGTGGATCACTTGGTGGATAAGGAATTGGCTGGATGGTCTCACTTAAAGAGTTGTGGTCAACGCCTCGATATCCAAATGGAGAGCAGTGATGAGTGGTGTCCTCAGGGGTCGGTACTGGGACCAGTGCTGTTTAACATCTTTGTTGGTGACATGATTGACTGCACCCTCAGCAAGTTTGCCAACAACACCAAGCTGTGTGGTGCAGTCGGCACACTGGAAGGAAGGGATGCCACCCAGAGGGACCTTGAGAGGCTTGAGAAGTGGGACTGTGCAAACCTCATCAAACTCAACAAGGCCAAGTGTAAGGTCCTGCACACAGGTGAGGCAATGCTGAAGCACAAATACATGCTGGGTGATGAGTGGATTGAGAGCAGCCCTGTGGAGAAGGACTTGGGGGTATTAGTGGATGAAAAACTGACTATGAGCCAGCAATGTGTGCTCACAGCCCAGAAAGACAACTGTGTCCTGGGCTGCATCAAGAGAAGTGTGGCCAGCAGGTCAAAGGAGGTGATTCTCCCCCTCTACTCCCCTCTCATGAGACCCCACCTGGAATACTGCATTCAGGTCTGGGGCCCCCAGCATCAGAGGGACATGGACCTGCTTGAGTGGGTCCAGAGGAGGCCACAAAGATGACCAGGGGGCTGGAGCACCTTCCCTACGAGGACAGGCTGAGAGAGTTGGGGTTGTTCAGCCTAGAGATGAGAAGGCTTCAGGGAGATCTAGTGGCCTTCCAGTACTTAAAGGGGGCCCACAGGAAAGATGGGGTGGGCCTCTTTATCAGGGAGTGTAGTGATAGGACAAGGGGTAACAGTTTTAAACTGAAAGAGGGTAGATTTAGATTCGATCTAAGGAAGAAATTCTTTATTTTGAGGGTGGTGAGACACTGGAACATGTTGGCCAGAGAAGTTGGGGATGCCTTCTACCTGGAAGTGTTCAAGGCCAGGTTGGACGGGGCTTTGAGCAAATTGGTCTAGTGGAAGGTGTCCCTGCCCATGGCAGGGAGATTGGAACTAGATGATCTTCCAACCCAAACTGTTCTATGATTCTGTGATCCTGAGGTCTAGCACTAATACTCATTATGTAAACAAGCAGGATTTTGGAAAATGTGTCATGTTGATGTATAGCAAATAAACTACATCCTGACATTTTGCAAAGTTTAGGATTTCCTAATATTAGAAACAGTGAAGCACAGCTTTAACTGAAACACTGGAGATTTAAAGGGTGTATAAAAAACCCCAGCCAGTCCCAGACTTTTTACACTCTTTCATAATTAAAGGATGTGAGGTCACATGAAGCTAATCATGGGTAAATTTCAAGCAAATGAAATGAAATATTTCTTCACAAAGCACTTAAATTATTCTGGAGGTCAGAATCAAACAGTGTAGCTGCACTTTTAAAAAGCACCAGCTAACTTTATGATCATCCATAAAATTTTTAGCTTTACCTGCTAGATTGGGTTAGTCTGTGCTCATGCCTCAGGGCATTAGCTGATCACCAAATGACCAAAAAGAATTTTTCTTTTCCATATGCAAAGCCCTATACAATTACTCAAATACTATTTTCTACCCTTTGCTGTCTTCTAAATAACAGCTATAAGTAGGTGCTAGAAACAGCATATTGCTGTGATGGATAATTGGTAAAAATCTGATAAAGCAGCTTCTCTATTTTTTGACTGTGACAGAATTTGACTTTATTTATAGCAATTGTTTGTGGTAACAATAGAGACCAAACCAATTATGTTTTGTAATAAGATAGAATGATGCATGTAACCAGGTGCAATCTGAATCTATTTTGCTTCAAACTATTTTCAGAGTATATTTTTTAAGATTACATTAAATATATATCTGCGGATATTTTATTTTAATTCAACAATCATGTCTATTGAAGTGACATGATGTTTTGTATTTGACTGATGTCAAACATCTGTTGTCCTTATAAAATGGTATTAAAGTGTATGTTGCTGTACTATGCATACAATTTTAAGCAAATTCTTGTGTTTCTTCTTCAGCTTTTTCATTCTCTTATTCTCAGCTTTTTAAGAGTAAACTTCTTCTGGTTTAATAGAATACCAACACAATGTTCTTTGGTCATGTCAATAAAGAATATTTAAAGGCCTTTCCCATTTTAAGAAACCATGAAACCTTTAGTTCTTCCAAAACTGCTGTCCCTTTGAAAACCAGCTTTAAGTCCTCTTCTTATCCCCCCACAATATGTGATCCTACTCTATCTGTAGGGCTATGGTATATTGTTGTCAAAGATACTTTGTGTTATCAGGGCAATCCCATAAGGAAGCTGAAGTTCAGAAATTGTATATAAAATCTGGTTTGGAAATACATGAAGCTGAATGAATAGGAACTAGCCTGTTTCACCTGGTACACATCATCCTCTGATATCTTCACAGGTTCACTAAAATGCAGATTGCTTCACAGTGTGCATATTTGCTAAGGTAAAGTCAAAGAAGATCCTAAGCTGAAATGCAGTGGTGAAACTGCATTGAATGCAGTGTCTTCAAAGCTGTGAAACAGGAGGCAGGTGTCCAAGCCTTGTACTCAAGTGTGTGGTCAATAATGGTGAAGAAGAATTATCAGGATCAGTTTCCAGAAATATTTATAACCATACAGTAGTTTGTGCAAAAAAAACCCCATCCAAACTAACCAACCAACCAAACACCAAACCAAAACCAAACAAACCCCTAAGGTCCCATAAAAAGACCATAGAATCACTGTCAACTGGTAGTAGCTGTCAGCAGTGAAAAGTGTGGCAACTACTGGTGAAACTGTACTTAGCTTCTTAGAAAGGATGTAGCAATATCATCAGGCCCAGTCAGCATGGATTTATGAAAGGCAGGTCCTGCTTGACAAACCTGATCTACAACAGGGTGACCTGCTTATTGGATGAGGGAAAGGCTGTGGATCTTGTCTCCTTGATGTTAGTAAGGCCTTTGACAGTTTCCCACAGCATTCTCCTGGTGAAACTGGCTGCTCGAGGCTTGGATGGGCATGTGCTTTGCTGGGTAAAACACTGGCTGGAGGGCCGGGCCCAAAGAGTTGTGGTGAATGGAGTTAAATCCAGTTGGCAGCCGGTCACGAGTGGTGTCCCCCAGGGCTCGGTTTTTGGGCCACTCCTGTTTAACATCTTTATTGATGATCTAGACGAGGGGATAGAGTTCACCCTCAGTAAGTCTGCAGATGACACCAAGTTGGGTGGGAGTGTTGATCAGCTCGAGGGTAGGGAGGCTCTGCAGAGAGATCTGGACAGGCTGGAGCGATGGACTAAGGCCAACTGTATGAGTTTCAATAAGGCCAAATGCCGGGTGCTGCACTTTGGCCACAACAACCCCCAGCAGCGCTACAGGCTTGGGGAGCGGTGGCTGGAGAGCTGCCAGTCAGAGAGGGACCTGGGGGTTGTTGATTGACAGCCGGCTGAACATGAGCCAGCAGTGTGCCCAGGTGGCCAAGAGGGCCAATGGTATCCTGGCTTCATCAGAAATAGCGTGGCCAGCAGGGACAGGGAAGTGATCTTACCCCTGTACTCGGCACTGGTGAGGCCGCACCTCGATTACTGTGTTCAGTTTTGGGCCCCTCGCTACAAAAAGGACATTGAATTACTTGAACGTGTCCAAAGAAGGGCAACGAAGCTGGTGAAGGGTCTGGAGCACATGTCGTACGAGGAGCGGCTGAGGGAACTGGGGTTGTTTAGTCTGGAGAAGAGGAGGCTGAGGGGAGACCTCATCGTCCTCTACAACTACCTGAAAGGAGGTTGCAGAGAGCTGGGGATGAGTCTCTTTAACCAAGTAATAAACGATAGGACAAGAGATAATGGCCTCAAGTTGCACCAGGGAAGGTTTAGACTGGATATCAGGAAGCATTTCTTTACAGAACGGGTTGTTAGGTGTTGGAATGGGCTGCCCAGGGCAGTGGTGGAGTCCCCATCCCTGGAGGTGTTTAAGAGTCGTGTTGACATAGCACTTAGGGATCTGGTGTAGTTGAGAACAGTCAGTGTGAGGTTAATGGTTGGACTGGATGATCTTCAATGTCTTTTCCAACCTAGATGATTCTGTGAATATCCAAGACACCTTCATCATTGTATGGCTGTAACCAGGAAAAGAGGAATTGTTTTCAGTGTTAAGACACTTAAACCCAAATTAAACACATTTTGCTTAGTTCTGACAATGCCCTGGTGTTCAACAACAATCTGCTAGAATTCCAGTGGGGCTGTAGCGAATTCCACCAGAGTGTCTGGAGTAAACTTAACATTGGGCCCTTACTTGTTTGTATCCTGATGTCCATATGTGAAATAAACACACTCTTTCCTGACTGCGATGTATTCAGCTGCCTGCTTTGAGAATGATGACTTTTTCCATTGTAGAGGTGTCTTGGATTTGTTCCTGCAGTATAAGCAATAATGGATGTCAAAAAGAAGGGAAAGGAAAGCAGTGAAGAAGGGGGAAACTTTCAGATGCAACCAAAGCAATATGTTGAGAAGGTTGGAGAGAGCTGATTTGTTTCATAGCTTTAATTGTAAATCTGCAGGAGTGCTGGGTAAGTGTGAGAAACATGACCCTCTGAGTTTGAGACTGAGCGGTAGCCTGTTTTGGGGCTGCCATTTAAAAACTTGCAGGAAAACATTATATTGTGAGCTTCTCGTATCTAATTCTGCAGTGAGGTGGGAAACCAGGAAAAGAGGATCAACAGCATGAAAAGATCCTCATCTTTTTTTCTTCTGTAGGCATAGTTGTTTGATCATGCCAGAGCTTTGAGACCAAATAGCCTGCAAATTGCTTTCTCATTTCAGATGTTTCCATTGCTACTAAACAAATAGCTTTATTTTAAAGCTTTTAAGTGATCCTCCCAAGCATTTCTCCTTCTTATCCTGTTTCTCTTCCCTGCTCCAGCATTTTCACTGTTGCTGCCATTCATCTGCATTTCTTTTTTCTTTGATATTTATGAACTCAACTTCAGCAGCAGAGTTCACAGAAAACATCCCCTCCTTCTCTGTGCAAGACATCACGTAAAAGTGGTTTACTCGAAGGGAAGGAAGGAGATTAAAAAAAACACCTCCTTTGTAAATCAGGTCCTCAGGCCAAATTCAGCTGTGATACAGGGAGTAATACCTAGTCATCTCCTGGAAGGAACTGTGTGTCTGAAATTGACTTACCTTCTTTTTGAGATGTAAAAAGATGTCTAAACTTAATTTAAACTCTTCCCGGGAGGAGCAGAATCCTGTGGAAATCCCATGGATGAGGAAGAACATGACAGACTATGTCAGAGTGAGGCTTTCTAATGGCTGAAGGGTTTCAACACTTGTGCTGGGTGCCCAGTTCCTCCCTGGTCTCTCATGTTCTTGTAAGCAAACTCCTCCATCTGCATGCCCCTGTGTTTCTGCTCCCACTCATATTTCAATAATGTGTTATGACAAACACTTGGAAAAAGGTTTGGGTGTGAGTGACGTGGTCTTATGTCTGTCTTGAATGCAGCCTTTAGTTCTGCTGTAACTACCATTTTCATTATCAATGGGCCTAAGAGACACCCAGTGTCCATATTTGTTTGGCGTATGTTTAGAGATTCACTTCAGTTTTCTTCTGATATTCTTTCTTTTTGACCACAGGATAATTTTCCAGTCCCTGATGAAAACAAGCTAAAAATATCCCAGATTTGCATGGGCAGGCATTCATGTGGGAGCTGGAATTATGAGAAGAAAAAGAAAGAAGGAAGTGTCAGAAATCAGAGTAAGGCAACCTTTCCTAGTTTTGTCATTGTCTGGTGTTATGTTGTTTAAATTAACATTCACAGTGAACAGGCAGAGGTCCTTGAAGACAGGAGTGTGACAAACATTTATATCTGTAGGTAATAAGGTCATTTTCACGGAAACATCCATTCCCTAGGTTTGGGCTGAAGGCATCCAAGGCATGAAAAGAAACCAGCAGCATTTTCTGGAAATTCTTCACTGACTTTGATTCTTTTTTTTTTTTTTTTACTTTATAGATGGTTGAATTATTCTAAATATTCTGTATAACTAATTTCTGAGCTTGCATAATGGGGGGGAGTGGGGGGGTGGGAATAAGGGATCTCAGAACATTTTGTATATGCATAAATTTTTCTTCCTCCACTGCTAGGATTACTGCATGAAATCCAGAAGGGTGATTCTGTTATACGAGACATCAAAATAAATAGTGTGAACAATCTCTTGCAGCTTTAAACATCTATGAATCAAAGTCTATTTGCTCTCTTCATTGTCATATTCCTACATCTCAATTAATGAACAACAGCCTGGGAGTAAGAGATTTTAATATAGTAGATAAACTGAAAAAGTTGAAAGAAAAAAAAAACTGAAAGGGAGAAAAAAGGGACTGTTTTAATCTCCTAGACTGTTAATGCATTTTCTCTCTAACTTCTTCAGACATTCTTGTTGAGATCAGTTATGTTTCATTTTAAAGTTCAGGTTTCCTCACATTTTGCTTTTCTTTCTGGTTAACACTTTACCTTTTCTTGACTCATTAACTATGTCCTGAGTGTCCTTTTTTCATACTGTCATGAAAAGAATGGAGTGGACTGTTTGTCCATAAGATATTAACTCTAGAAATTAACTCAAGAATATCTGAGGGTGTACTGCAAGATTAAGAACATAGCAGAAATCAACCCGGGCTCCTTTCTTGGATGCATAGAACTAAACTAGAAGGAACAGCATCCCCATAAACTAGCAATAGGCTGGAAGGGAAGATTGTAGGTGATTGATGTTGGGAACCACAGATATATATGCAAGATGGCCATCCATACTGGCTGTATTTGGTGGTAGACAGGGTTTCCATTCTTTCCAGTTTAAATTTTGCTTTCACATGCAAATGTGCTGTAGAAAATCTCACTTCTAAAACTACATAATGTTGACATGAAGGACTCCGCCTGCCTGAGTGCTGTATCATTTTCTGTTACTCCTCTGTGTAAGAGAAGGTCTCTCCCTGCTCAAAAAAAATCATAGCTATTACTGCACTAGAGTTTACTGATTCATGCTGAGAGAGAGTTGGGACTTAACTGTGTTAATGTACTATCTTTCCTTTCCCTCTTTGGAAAATCCACAAGCTAAATGTGGTGAGTTAATTGAAGTTGTTTCATTTATTAGAGTGTGATGGGAATGTGGAAGCCTGTCATCTTAGGAAAAGAAGCCTTTTATGACCGAACTATAGGGTTGACAGTTCCCCGGCCCCTTTAATAACTTTCAAATTTATTAGCCAATTTCAATAAAATAGAACAGAGGTCTACAAGACAGTAACTTTCTACAAATTTTGTGAAAATCAGGTTCTAGGAAGACAAGGGATACCTACAGAGAGAGGGTACAGAAAAGTCAACTCTTAATGATTCTTGCCTGATTTACTCAGTAGAAATGGCCAATGCACCAGTCAAAAACCAAAATCTCAAGATGAGCCACAGCAAACTGGGTTTATTTCTCAGCTAAGGATGTGGGGGAGAGCTGGAGATACTGAGGAGGTGGGGTCCAGAGATGTTACTGGAATCTGAGGTATTGTCAGGGGTTGTTTAGTGACAGAAGTGTGAGAAGGAGATTACAGTATGCAGAAGAACTTGAGGATAACACTTGAGGTGAATGGATGTAAAACACAGAAGTTTAGGAAAAAATAACTTCCCTGTGACCAATGTGATGAATTATATTTCTGGTTTATCATCACTTCTTGTTTATCATTTTCACTTCAAGCCACGAGGTTTAGCTCTTACGGGTCAATGTGAATCACATTGCTTTTATTTCCAGATTGTTTTTCAGTAAACAGTTATAGACAATATGAGAAAATAGTAATAAAAAAAATAGAAAAAACTGCAGGTACAGAAAAATCTTGGGGATTGGGTATATAATTCATGTGGATGTGTTTTTATGACAATTGTTTGCACTTTTAAACATTTTCTGATGTTCAGTGTCTTACAATGGGGCAAGTTTTTAATTAAGATTTCTATCTATAATATTTCCATTGTAAACTCCTTTAGTTTGCAGCTTCTGTGCGTAGTGTTATTAAATTTCAGAAACAATATTGTAAGTTGATGTGACCACCATTTCTAGGACTGAATAAATGAGAGGCTGCTTGTAAATGCTGTGATGCTTTCAAATCTGCTAGAGATGTGCTGAAAATGAAAACAATAGATGCCAAGGCTTTCTTTTTCTAATGCATTTTAAACAGCTATAATTTCAGATTGTTTCTGTATATCTGGAAGAAAGGAGAAATGTGGCTTCAGATTTCAGCACCACCCGAAATGACGACAGGATAATTGTTATTGTAGCTTAGCCAATGTTCAAGCCATCCAAAAAACGTCATGATGAACAACCCTCTCTGAAGTGGTCTGTGTTCTTCAACTGCTTCCCTTACACTCATTTGTTTTGTTTGATTCTCTCGATGGTCTTGTTTTTTTCTCTCTGTGTGCCCATTTCTTTATCTGGTTCATATTTTCCCTAGGTTTCATATCACCTCTGTCCATCTTTCCCTTTTTTGGCTGCTCCCTTCCAATAAAAATTATATTCAGCTGAAGCTTTGATTCCCTGGTACAACAAATCAAGTTTTAAAAAAATACTGAAAGCTCACCCAAGAAAAGCAAATAAATAGGCTGTAAACTGTTGTTTTGTTGGCTTGGATATATTTTGTTGTGGAATGCTAAATTATATGAAATTTTTGTTAAAATTTCTGAAGGAGGGAATTTATCAAAAATAAGAGTGAGTGTATATGCTGTGGGAATTGTTTGTCCACTCACCTGCTTTGAGCAGGGATGTGATTCTGTATATAGTTGCAAGTAAGCACACAGCTGACTTCTTGGCATCTGTGGAGGCTTCCTTCTGTGTTTCTTTGTTCTGTTAAAAAAAAAAAAAATATTTTCAGCTTGCTCAAAATCTTTTGAAAATAACTGTCAAAAATTAAAGCTTCCTCATGAAATGTAACTGGTTTTGAAGTAAACCTAACTGGAACCAGGTACCGCCTTAGCTCAAAAAAAAAATCTCTTTTTACCCACACAGTGGTATCTTGTTGTTAGCACATAACAACATTGCAACACTGGTAGCAATGGAGGTAATCACAGATTTTCACCCAAGAGATCAATAAAAATCTTTTTAATCAACTATTGTGTGTTAACAAATAGCCTCAGTAGCCTCTTATCACCCATTGACATCTATGTTTAAGAAGAATACACGCTTTCTGAATATTTCCCTGTGAATAGCTATGTCTAGATTCTTCCTGAAAGGCAGGCAATAAATCCTTCTAATTGGCAGTCTGCAAGCATTTGATTTCTGCATACTCAGCCCAACCCTGCCCACGGAAGGTGAATGCAAAACTATGTGCTAATGAATCAAACACACGTTCAGCTCTTCTAGAAATTTGCATAGTGGTAATGTTGGATTAAGTGATAAATTCCAAATGAGATTCAATGAGACTGAATCAGCCTTTCTGAGACTTATTTATCTGTCTTTTTCTCCTTGGAAAGTATCCTAGAGCAAACTGTTTATTCTTTTTTCATTACATTTGTTTGGATTTAATGCAGGAATCAGCAGGCTGGATCAGACTCAAGTTCCAGACTGGCCAATATCTTATCTTCAGCATTTACCAGTGACATATGCTTCAGAATAAGGTGAGAGAGGTCTGTAAGAAGCAGTCATAGGAGTCTTTCTCCCCATTTTACAGTGGGGGTTAACTCAAGCTACAAATCATGGAGGTTATTATTGTTACCTCTAATTATATATTCTGGGGTGTTCTTCACATAAAGGTGTTCTCCACAACCATAGGACTTATGGAAATCCCTACATAAAGGTAGAGATTTAGATATTGGCTCCTAAGCTTGTGTAGACTCTTTTTCTGGTTGATGGAAGTAGATGGGTGCTTGTAGGATGCAGTTTATCCTGCTTTAAGGCAGACATCCAAAAGACCTGCCTGATGTCTAGGGAGAGACATTCAGTGAATTGTATCTTAGATATGTCCACTTCTTTCTACTGATTGCAAAAGGAACCTGGAAAACTAGCTCAGAGATAGACAGCTACAGTAAGGTAAGATTAGTCTTGTTCATGTTGTCTTGGCAGCTTGAAATATGTAGGTAGGAAATATCAGAGGTGGGGCATGGTGTTGTTTCTTTCTACCTTAAACCACATTTTATCCTCTCCAGCTCTTATAAAATGCTGTTAGGTCAAGAGTTCAAGAGTCAGTAGAAGCAACATGGGAAGAACATGGAAGATCTCCAGGGTTCGGTGCAATGGCACGATAAGGATGGGTATTGATACGTGGAAAAAGGCCCAGTTCTTGATGAACACAGAAATACAGCTTCTCCTATTACTAGGTTCAGTATCTGCTGTGTGGGGCATGCCAAACAAAAATAAAAGCAAAAGAGATATGAGAGGCAGAACACAAAGCATGAAAGATCATGAAACTGTGCTGAGGAAAACTTATACCTAGCTATCAGTGAGGAGGAGAGATATCTAAAGACAATGGAAAAAGCAGTGCCTGGAGATGAACACCAAGAAACAATGCTCAAACATAGCAAATGCACAGGTTTGTGTGGAAAGACAAGTTGGGTTTCTGATGAAGAGAGAGATGTCTGTCTTCTTTATGCAATATATATATCTTAGCCTCTTATCAAAACCTTTCATCCCCTTCTTTGGAGGGGAATTCTTCAATGACAAGTTACCAGAAAACAGCTGACTTCTAGGACTGGTAGAGTCACACTTCCACTTGCTCAGAATTGAAGAGAAGGTTATTCCTCTCTTTTCCCTTATTTTTTCTGTTTCAGAGCTTGCATGTGACTGCAAAGAATGTATTTATATGGTTGTTTCAATGCTTTTCTGGTTTTACTTACCAGCTTTATTTAAAATCCGTGTTCTGAAAACTTGGAAAGAGAATCCACTCTGATACATAAACATTAAAACACTCTTAGGAGTCTTTTTTTTTTTTTTTCTTTTCTTGCATTGAATGATGCTGTTAACATGCAGTTATTGCAAAAGAAAAAGAAAAAAAAATACTTCAGGCTTTGTATAGAGAAAAACTTGCTAGATACTTTATGTAATGCTTCATCTCTCCCTGTACACGCAGAATTCAACAAACTTTAAGAAGCTGCATTTTGGTACCATTTTTTAACGGGAGATGTCCAAATAAGAAGATAATTTATCCTTTCAATATCTCTCTTTCTCTCTCATGTATTTTCCATTTTGGTTTAGTTTTCCATTCATCATGTGGCACCAGTGCACATTGTATTAGGATATTAGATCAAACTGTCAAAAAGCTGACAGTTTTGGTTTTTTTTTTTCCCTAAGCATATGCATTTTTGAAATAGTAATTAATTCAACCAACTGGAAGGAAGTAATTAGTGGCTTGTTTTCTTGTGCTTGGTGCAGGTTTTGATATGAAGTATTTTTTAGAAGGTTGCAGTTTTAACACCTAAAAAGCCCTTAATTTGAGGTACCTTGGTTACACAAGAGGAATGCATGATCTTGGGAAATATATTAACACACGTGATGCTGAACATGATTTTGGAGTGGGAAATGTTTACGTGCCTAGTGACCTTAGGGAAGAGCCTTGTGGAGTATTGATGGTTGTCTACATAGTTTTTTTTGACTACTTAAGACTTCATGTTTCATAATTACAGCCAACCACTATGACTATGTGTAGGACTAGTATGTTCCATTCCTTAAGTTCTGTGTGCTTTAAGTATTACAAATGCTACTTCAGATAAGCTAAAGATACATGAAAAGAGAAGCTGGTATGGTCTTATATACATAGCAGAAGCTTGCTTAGTATTTCTAGCCATTCCAGTAGGATGAGTGAAAGTTACGATGACTATCTGTAGAGTTTGTATTGTTTATATCATTTATTTATTCAAATAACACATGATAAACGCTATAAAAATGTTTTCTGAAGTGATACACCCTGTTCACTGGGTTGGAGCTTTTTAGAAACTTCTATCACCTGGAGAGAATCTCTGTTTCTAGTGCTTTAGTAAAGGTGGTGCTGCAACTCTCTTCCTATACCAATGAGATGTATTTGCAGAAGGGACACCTTATTTGTCTCCCATGTCCTTTCTGCATGTGTTCATGAAGGGTATCAAAGTGTCTTTCTGGAACAATTGTTTGCAGGAAGTGACTGTCAAAGCTGAATGCTATATATGTTTGCAGAAACAGAACTTCATAAATGTCTGATTATTGTTAGAAGTTGCCACTTACAGCTTTTGTTGTTTAATGAAACAATTTTGAAAAATCTTCATAGACTTCAGTTTTTCTGTTATCAATATTTTCAGTAGACTCTGATCATGAGATATTAATGTAGGAAGTATCATCTACTTATCAGATAAGGTATTCCTTCAAAACAGACTCTCCTTTTACCTGTCCAGTAACAGAATATCTAGTCTGAGGGATGGAATATTAAGGTAACTGTCAGTAAATGTTAAAAACAGTAATGCTAAATAAATCAGTTAATTTTGGATACAAAATTAATGATAAGAAAACAGAAGTGTTTGGGAAAGGAAAAAGAAGCAATATTAATAGGGAAAAGATATTTGTTCAGACTTAGCTGCAGTATTTGCTCCTGATAATTGTGTTGTCTTTCAACATTAAAATCCAGTATTATTTCAAGTTGAAGCATGCACCCCCTAGGGAAAAAAAAAAAGTCTTTGTTCAGTTGTGTTGACTTAACATTAGATCTTTTCTATTGCATATGCAGCCTAAGCTGACCCTTAAAAAGCTGTGGAGAAACAGCAGCTCAGTGAAATGTTCAGACTGAGCGTTGATATTTTGACTGAAATGGTCAATAGTTTTTGTGATCTTGCTGTACTACTATTGTGATGAGCAAGAATGCTTTGGTTAATGCTCTCAAAACAACAGCAATAGAAAAAAAGTGGAAAAGGTAAATTGTCTTTAGACTGTTCTATTAAAGAATGGTCCAGTTCTTCACTGTGAGGATGAGGCATGGTTAGGTGGGTAAAGTTTAACTAATCACTAAGCACAAAGCTGGGAAAATTGTTCTCTATGTCATGCCTGAACTTTAAAAATGTGTTGTGATCTATTATAGATCAACTGAAGAACCTGGAAGGCAACAGAGCAACCTGTGCCGTAGATCTACAGTGAAGACAGACCACAAGGAAACCAGGTAAGTGCAATGGAAAAATCATTGGACTCTCTTCTAAGAATTTTTTTTTAACAACCATGCAGATTAATGTAAAGCTAAGATGGCCCACAAAACATGAGCAGCTGTTTATCAACTCATTACTGTTGTTGTACAATTGAATCAAAGGGGACAGTCAGATTGTGACTGATAAATGATGAGATAATAGAATCAAAAGCAAAATGTTTTACTCTGAAAGGGCTGGAAATCTGTGCACAGGAGGGTAATGCTGACAGGGCAATGCACAAATATAACAAATATATGTACATGGCGTGAACTGGACCCACAATGGTTTTAAAGATGGGCTTGAAAATGTGAAAAGCTATGCATGAAGTCATTGACCTGCTTGAAATGAGGGCTAGTGGAACGAGAGGACAATGCCAGGCAAGAGAATGACTAATGCTGCAGAAGGACCTGATTAAATGTGTTTAGGAAAGGAGCTGAGGTTTGGATTCAGGAAGGATTCGTTGTTAAATTGTTTAAGTAATACAATAAATAAACAGAGGATACAGATCTTCCTGTCTGCCCTGAAACCCTTCTGGGAAGTAGGTCTTCCATTTTGATCTACAACTCGCTTAATACAGTTGCATCAGAAGATACACTGTGCAGTTTCCTGTGGTCATATCAACAATGTATCTAACCCTGTTTTACAACTCAGCTGCAATGTCTTTGGTTTGGTTTCAATGCATCTGGCAGCAATGAAAAATAGGTATTCAATTCTCTCCTTTGACATCTTATACTCTTGCCAGATGAATCAGCCAGAGACTCCCATGGTCAAAGCGAATGAAGAAATCTCACCTATATTTTATGCTGTTTCCACCTGTCATATCGCTGTATTTGTACTGTAAAGTGGAGAAATTAATTTGAGGATGATGAAGATGAGTCATTATCTATTACTGGGATGGGGAACTTGTGGACCAGATAAGACCTGTGATTTCATTTCACATGACTGGAGGATGCTTAATTTTGTTTAGCACAGCCAAGGCAATAAGGCTCTAACGTTTTGGCATTTTTTTAGTTCTTCTATTATTCCTAACCATATGATATGTGTTTCCACATTATATGATGTGGACCCCAAATGCAAAGGCTTTTTGTTCCCTTCACAATATTTACTGAAAGAAAGGGAATTTGTATTCAGTGTTAATCTGTAACCTTCTGGAATTATTTCAAATACCTGTTTACCCTCTGTAAATTCTGAACAAAAGCCCCGCTCTGTTCTCCCAGCCTGAACATGGGATGGAAGTTACTTTAAAAAGGTTTTCATTAACCTGATTTTCCCTGGCTGCAGACCATTAGACACTCACTCTCACAGTGAAGAACTGGACCATTCTTTTATGTCACAGTCTAAAGAAAATTTAGGGTTTTTTCTGCTTTTTCTCTATTAGAGATCTGAGATAAACTGTTAAAAGAAGAAAATGTCAAATATATTGTTTCTTTATACAAGGAAGTAAACTAAGAGTGAGATACTTGGGCTTCAGAGGGCTAGATCCTCTGGCTGCCTAGATCGCAGGAAGTGGATGAACTGTAGTCATTTATGTAAAACAAAGGGTTAACTTAAGGCCTCATCCAGCATTATGTTCCTCCTCTTTTACATCAGCATGAATTGTTGCATATCAGTGGGATTGAGATACCGGGCTATCCATGTATTTGTATGTCAATGGGTTATTGACCTTTTTTTCCCAATATATAAGGAGGCATGTACATAAGAATAAAGCATTCATTCATGCAAGCATATATATGCATATGTCTGCATATATGTGTGCATATATGTATAACATAATGTGTCATAACACATATGTAGTGTTAATCTTCCCAGATTCCTTGTTTGATCTTGATTGAAGGCCACAAATATAACATTAACCTTGCTGCTTCTGTGATTTTTATGAACTTTCTCTAGCTGTTCTAATTCTCTCATTGTTAATACTTCCTGTAATTCAGGCATGGTACTGCACAATTGCATGGCAATTTGGAGCAGAGGATAAGTCAGGCTCTTTAGTGACCTTTTCACTAGAAATTTCTCATGAAAGCAACTGTTAGCAAGTTTGGATGTGTCTTTTTATAACCTTTACAGTTCAGTGTGTGTCCTTCTAATGAGCTCTTCAATAACTCAGTCGCTCAGCTCTGCCAAAACTAGTCATACTTAACATGTGGTTGTGTGGCCCTGAAATTCATTTAATATTTTTCAAAGCAGAAGCAAGCAATGCTTTGAGCCTGGTAAATGGTTTGTGCTAAGAATTTTGTACCTGGTCACACCTAAGGTGCCTCTAATTAAAGTTCTTCAAAAACAGCTAGTAGAAGATGCCTTGACATCATCTTGGCATATGAATAAGACAATCTTATAATGATTCTTTTCTAACACACTTGCATTCTCTCTCAACTAGTCTTCCACGCCTTTTTAGTGAGCAATACCTAGAAGAACTTGATTTTTTTTTCTCCCATGAATTTATCAAATTAGTTTTGAGACCATGTGAATTTTAAGGATTGCCAGAATTATTCTCCTAAATGCATATCACCTTAATTCTTTTGATGGTTTTGTACTAAAAAAAGAAAAAGATCTTTTTGCATTTTTTTTCCTTTGAGGGTTGTCTTTTTTTAGTCATTACAGTACCTGCTTACAAAACCATATTTTTTTCAAAATGTGTCTGACTGGTTCTGTCAGTCTGAACAAAGTACCTAAAGTCTTATTCTGATCATCTCAGAAATATTAATGCGGCAAAATGGGTTTTTTAGTATTTTTTAAACAGAAAAAATTGCAACAGTTGTTTTGTTTTGTTTTTCCCTTGATTGTCTCCATTTTCTTTCTAAATGTAATGATTTTCAGTGTATTACAAAAGAGTCCGTCTGTGGTGGCTATGCGAAATACCCTGTGATCTGGGGCTGGTTTTGATGTGTGATCTCTGACAAAGACAAGAAAATGCTTTTGAATTTGCCAACTAGTCTGGGGTTAGGATGTTGGGCTTTGACTAGGGAAATTTAGGTTTCATTCCTGATTTCAGCACAGTCTCCTTATTTGCTGTTGAACTAGCTGGTTTTACATCTGCTTTCTTTGTATCAAGAGGGCTAATAGCACTTCTTTAACCTACAAGGATATTACAAGGATAAGTTTGCTAAAGTGTAAGAGGAGCTTGTATAGCAGATTACTGAGGGCTTTTGAAGTACCTAAGAAGAGTGATAGATATCAACTGCTTGCAGGCTTTTCTCAACATTGTATAAAAATTTCAAAATAAAAACAAAAATAGATTATTTTACCATGTAGTCTTAATGAGTTGATGTTCCTCCCTGATCCTTCTCTGCAGATCTTCTGACTGTAACAATTTCCAATATGAAAAGGCACAGAAATGTGCTACTTTTAAGGAATGTAGCTTCTAGTTATGTTAGTTTAGTGGTTTGTAGGTCTTTCTCTTGGAGTGTTTCTGTTCTGCATTGCTGGCAGGATGTCAGCTTCCCTGCATGCTTCTCTGGACCTGCTGCAGTCTTTCACACATCCTCTGGTCCTAGCTGAAGTATTTCAAGGTCGTCTGTTTCTTTTTTACTTTTTTCCTCTCCTCCTTTTTTTTTTTTTTTTTTTTTATTTTGTTAAATTTTGTTGTTGTTTTTGTGAGTGTAGGGGCTGTATTAATCAGCTACTACTGCACTCTTTGGGGGCCCTTGCATGTGTGAAGGTTTTCTTTTGATGACAAAGTTATAATGGTTTGAGGTAATATATACCCATGAGTCCTCAGCAATAGTAGCCAATTAATTACCAGGGAAAATCATTACTGAAGCAACAGTCCAGCTATTGAATTAAAGCTGTTCCTCTCATTTATTCTATTTAAGAGAGGGCATAGATTTCTTCCCCCATTATTTCCTGCTGACCAGAGCTCTCACCTGTGACTCTAGATGAATAGTGTGGTGAAAGGATGGGCTGGGAGTTTTATTCTTCGATAGTTCAGTGACCTCTTTGGAGAAAGAGGGGGATTTATGTTTTGTGGGGTAGGGGAACTTGAGGGTACTCAACCAATAGAAGACATGTAAGACCCATCACTCCCTGATGTAGAGTATCTATTGCTGTAACTGGAGAACATCTTGAACTGAAATGCAAAAGAAAAGAACTCAAGACAGGATTATTTTTTTTCCCCTCTCACTTGAAAAACTGATCTCAAAGTCACTCCCTTGATCCAGAACTTTACTATTCTGAGCTCATTTTATCTGTAAAAGTCTTCTCTTGCATTGTGTAGGTGGGGCCTTTGTTGCAGATCTGGGATGGAGATGTTCATGAGTCTGATGAAAATAGAATGTCATTTCTCAATTAGTTGCTGTCTCTCATTTCCATGAAAATCCAAAATGTCTCTCAACTACTCTCCATTGAAGGAGAGTACAGATGCTAACACTGAAATAGCAAAATGGCTTTTCCCTCATGGTCTTCAGGCCATCTTGCAAGTTCAAGTGATTTGGCTAGTTCATATAAATTTTGGATTATTATTCAGTCTGAGTAGAAAAAGTCACCAGGATTAAGCTAGACATTTTATTCAGAGTATCTCATGCAAAATAAACAGCTCTATGGTCTCCGTTGCCTTTGCCTGGAATCCAGCCAGATTTCCTGCAATGTTGTCAAATAATATCTACTCTTTCAATTAACATTAGATACAGTGCTTAGGCAAACTAGAACTAAATTGCAAGTCACCTGTCTCTTCTTTCTAGAATCAAAAGACTGCAGTTTAACAACTCTCTTTAGACAGAAATTATTTGTATCTGTAAAATTATACCTGTGTTTTACAGGCTAGCGGCAAAGATAAGCACACATGCTTTTTTAATTCTGTCTGTGGGTTTCTCAGGATATTATACAAGCTGAAAACTAGGTATGTGGCCTGGTAAATAAAGATGACACAGCTGGAACACAAGATGTCTGGAATGCTATTTATCGTAGTACTCTTTAGTAGACTTGCTATTTGAAGAGTAGCTGTAATTCCAGATATACTGAAACTTTAGAGTAACTTTTGGTTGCCCCTGTTAGATAAAGCAGACCTATTTTATTTATGTTTGTTCAGACTAGGTACTAATCATAAAGCAAATCTACTGTGAATCTGAATTTGCAGGTGCAAAATTTGCTTGCTTAATGTGAAACAAGGTGGAGTCCTGTTGTGTAAAATAAAATGGGTCTCACTGCCCTCACAAAGAGGAAGAAATGCTGAGGTAACATGAATTTGTTGTTGACTTTTTAGGCAAAAGCAGCAAGGAAATCTGTAGCGATAAGCATATTCACTTAGAAGCTCTGTATGTAAAGGGCAAAGTTGCAGAGATGACAGGCTAGATGTTTTGAGATGAGTTTTGTTGCTGGAAAGCATAAAGAGTGTTAGGACTTGGTACATTTTTTCTAAAAAACAACTGGTGACACGCTCTAAGGTCAACATGTAATATCTTTTCCATGCTCTTCTAAAAAGTCAGATTAGTCCTTTCAGAAGTAACCTTTCTCACATTGAGTATGTTTGCTTTCCTGTCTTTAAAATTCATCTTCTCTGTTTGTGGTCCTGACAGCTTGTAGGATTACATTTTCCATATATCAATTTGGATGTGCTCCCTTTGTCATGTTTTGATTAAAAGAAGTATAGTTTTACTTATGCTAAGATAATATATAGTGTACAGTAGATATATAACCTTTTAGAAAAATCTCTTTGTATTTTGGTTTTTTTGAAGAACCTTCAGACACCATTTTACCATTCAAGCTCAATTTAGTAATGAAACAGTTGTCTTTAAGGAAAGTGTGAGAGTTTGGTGGGCTGAAGAAAAGACTATTGTTTCCTCATCTTTAGGTAGATGAAAATCCACTGAGGACACCAGGGAAATGTCCCAAAAATGTTAATTAAAAGTCCTTGGAAAAAATTGAGTGAGAATATATCAAATATTTCCCATATGTTTTTTAGAAATGATTCAATAAAAATGGGCTCATTGCACTGATTGTCATTTATTTTATAGTAGATAACACTATTCATTTCGAGGGGGTTCAAATCACAGCACAAAATCCATGTTGGCACATGTACTTCTTGGAATATGAATCTGAAAGAGACCTCTTCAGTCACTAAGTTTGGTATGTTTACTGTTTTAGGCAACTATACCATTTATATAATTTTTTTGGTTTTTATGTGATTATCAAGAAAATAAAATAATAAAACCCCATTTACTCTCCTAGTACAATACCTTTTAAAAAGATATAATAATAAATTCTATCATGTATTTAAAAATAGAATCACCAAAGTCAAGCAAGGTTTAATTATCATGACTGAAGATATCAATTTATCTGATTTTGAACACTTAATACTCTTTTTTTAGCTCTCCCAGAAGAATTAAAAAAGTGTGAGTGTATGGTGGGAATGACAGGAAACCATCCTGTGTTCTAAGATCGTTTTATAAAATAATTCCTAGATCCAACATATCACTGTTTTTTATCACTTTAACTAGTATTTAATATTATCTGATGTTATTTTTTAAAAGGTATTAAATGCATAGAAGAAAAGTTATTTTTCAATTGTATCTAACAAGGTGATAAGATACCTAACTGGAACCAGTAAATGTGATTACCAGTTGTGTTCTTTGTCCTTTGGACAAGCTGCTTTCCTTCCAGCAGCTTTGCTCATTGTCTTATACTGAGTTCTGTTAAATTTTGTCACATGAATGGTTTTTACTATGGTGTGCTAAACAAACACTACTTCCCGTCAGTCTGCCCACTCTCCAAATATTTTTGAAGCTATTGGTCAACTACTACCAGATTTTTGATAGGTGGAAGTCAGAAGCCTGTAAAGTTTGTGGCAATGTAGGATTGGGCATTATCATTATCATGATTTCACAGTTTCATGGGACTCTTCTCAATGAGTGAGCTTTTCCCTTGATGCTTTTCCAAGCAGGCTGTTGCAGAACTTTTCGTGCTTAAAGGCTTTTTCCTAATTTTCTCTCTACTTTTCATTAGACCCAGGCTGTGCTGCTTGATTCCCTTGTCAGCAGTGACCTTGAGCTTTCAAAATTCTTCTACCTTTCAGTCCTTTGGTATATGTGAAGAGAGCTGTATTGCCTCTGCTTTCCTGACTAATCAAGGTGAGATCTTTTAAGTCTCTAAAATGGTTTCTAAGTTCCCTTGGGTATCATAGTAGCCAGCTTCTTCATTTGAACAAATTTATCTTGAATATAAGTGGTCAAAAATATGTGAAATATTCTGGATGAAGCCCTGTACAATGTTGTTAGCAATCCTGTATCGCTACTGGAAGTACCTCATCTTTTAGATCCTAGGAGTACATTTGCCTTTTCATGGTCACACCAAATTAATTGCTCCTTATCATCCTCTGATTGACAATGCACATAGGGTCTTTCCCCTCTTTTTTTTCCAACTCATGAGACACCAGCATAGATCAGATAGTTTCATTATTAATCCCTATGAGTATGACCTTGTATTTTATGATAGTACAGTCCACACAGAGCTTATTAATACCTCTCAGTTTCAGATCATGAGAACATTTAATTAGCATATGCAGGCTTGCATTTACTGAGGATGAGGGAGGAAATATGTCTATAGCCCCCATCTCCAGTAGTACCATGATATGCTAGGTGTGCTTTCACATCATATGATGCAGATTGACCATGCAGCTACACAATCCTCCCACACAGATTGAGGTTATGTTAGCCCTTGCATCCCTACTTTCTAGGAAGACCTATATCTCTCCTATTTATGAGATTACCAGTACTTTTTTTCTTTAACCAGTTCCTTTCCCATGTTAAAAATCTTCCTCTTCTCCACCTATCTTTTTTATTATATCAGATAAAACATATCATCAGAATCTAAGCGGAAAAAAGAATTTATGTTTAATGTAGAGGAAAGAAGAATAATTTATCCTATCCAGAAAAATCAAGGACTTTTATCAGAGAAGTGTAGGTTATTTTGATGTAATCTACCTTGAAGTCCATAGTATCATGTCTTCTGTTTCTCTCTGTTAAGATATTCTCTCTTTCAATGTGTGCAGTAAAGCCATGCATGTCACTAAGACCAGTCTGACGAGCTGATAATTCTTCTACGTTTTATGTTTCTACAGTAAATGTACTCTAGTTACATTGTCACCAACTCAATTGACTCTAGGAAAAGCATGCTGCATTTGCAGTGTGAAACACTGGTTCCTTCAGAGTACATGAGTGGGCATTCTGGCCATTTCACTATGAACATATAAATCAGGATTCAGCCTCTCTACCTGGGGAGTATAAGCAAAGAGCTGAACCACTGTAGCTCCGTAGATGGTTGCTAACAGAAGACAGCCAGCTGCAGAATAGCAGCTCAGATCTGAGAGACCTGAATTTGTCATTTACAGAGTAGGAAAACTACACTACTAACTAAAGTTGTGTGGAATCAGTCAGGGTCGTGGACCTTGGAGCAAGTTTGTTCCCTTAGCCTCTTCAGATACGAGACACACTCCAAGGTGTGACGATTTTGTCATTACATGGAGTATAGGAAAAGGGTGTGGGAAGACTGCTGCACCCGTGGAGAAAAGCCAAGGAAAACTAGATAAGCGCACCACTCTCCTGTGGCCACCAATGAAACAGTCACTTTTTCCTGATGAAATGTAGGCTGCTAATGGACACCAAAGTGTTTTCAATTGCACTGGATTCTAGCATTTGTTGAGCTTTCCCTGAGTGTTCATTAATCTAATTGTGAGGCAAATGCCAACTTCAAACTAAAGGTGACCTAAATGTCGCACCATCCTGTAAGCATTAAAATAAAGAGTGTTCAGGAATTAATGAGCATAGTGGCCACACTTCTTACGCATAGCAACTGGTAAATCTCATCTCATGCCTCTTTGACACAAAATCCTCCTCGGTCAGCTATGTATTGCCTAGGCAAGTTGCTTTTCTTGCAATTGTCAGATAGCTGTTTTTTATCAGTTTATAACAAACCACAGAGGCTGTGGGTCTCACAGGTTAGGGCTTTTGATTAGGTCTATACAACATGAGAAGCTTTCTTTCCTTCAACAAAACCTGTTCAGCTTCCCTTCCAGTGTTTTCTCCAAAATCACAAGATACACTTGATTTTCCCCTGAAGTACTTCAGAATAGCAAGCTGACTCTTTTTACTTCTCTGTTCAGGTATAGTATTTCTCTTTTCTTTCCTCTTTCACCTTGCTTTTTATCCTTTGTGAAATGGCAAAGGACAGCACTGTGACTGACAGGGTAGCAAGAAAAGAGGAAAGGACGTTTTGAAGGGTCATTTGAATTACCCAATTAACAGGTCACAGATTTAACTAGGTTTATTTTGAAAAACTAAGAAGTCTTAACCATTTTTTAACATGTCCATGGTATATCTGAGAACAAGGAATTTGGACTATACCTGCAGTTACAGGAGATAGACTCTGGACACTGTAAATTGTCAGGGGACACAATCTTAGATTTTGCTATGTTAATAAAAAGCTACTGCAACCCTTTACTGTAAAAAGGTAATACTTTATAGAAAGAGGGAATTGATTTCATCTCTGAGCACAGAGCTGTGAAGCTACATCCAGATTAGCATTTTGAGTTCTAGTCCATATACTGTGTGAAGCCCAACAGAAGAAGGAGCTGATGGGGACTTCAGCGGTTAAACTATGCAGTTTGCAGACAAACCCAGGCTTCTCTCTGGGAAGGGACCTTTCCACTTTAACTGATTGTTTGAGCAGCGTCTGCTACTCAGCTGGTGCTGCGGAGCATCTACACCAGTGCTTGGTGGGAGCAGAACAGTCGGGCTGCAGTTAACCCAAAGTTCTCACTCCTTAATGGTAATGGTCATCTCATAGTCTTTTGTTTTATTAGTGAAGCTGGCTTTATGATGTAATCATAAGATCCTTCAGCATTTCCACACAGTCTGCCCTCTTCTTTACCATTCTGAATGATCTTTTATCAGGAGAAATCTTTGGCTTATCTCTCTGTTAACTCCAGGCCACTACAGTGGCCTTGGACACCAGTGTAAATTTTAGGGTCTTCTGTGAAATACAGGAATTTAGCCTGCAATGCTTCAGTAATATTTACATTATTAGATTAATCAATAAGTGCTTGGATAACATACAATGCCCAGTAATAATCAGGAACATGTGCTTCTGACATTAAACTCTGCAAAGCTTTAAAATACATTGAGCCCCTATTTCTGTACTGAGAACACAAATCATAATAGGGGGCATCTGAACATATGAACCCTTGTTTGCGATGTATTTATTTCGTATGTCCTGTCTCTCTGCACCAGAGTCATTCTAGCATCCCACATGTTCTGTAATCCCCATCATTAAAGTATTTTTTATGTTCTCCCACATCTCCTATATATATGGGCTAAAATAGGACATATTGTGGCTGGTTAAGAACTACGTATGTACAGATTGGCAAGCCACCGTACATGCCCAAGTGGACCAGCTAGCTTATGCCTTTTCAATATGTAAGGAATTAGTTTAGTCTGTATTTTTCCAAACTAGAAGAATAAATTAGAACAGTTATCTTGTTCAATCATCTAACCATTTGACAGAAGTGTAGAAAATTATCTTGGGTACTTCTACTTCTGTGTTAAATTTAGTTGAAATTTGCCATGATGATGAATGGAGAGCTAGCACAACAGCATAAACTGTGCTAGTTTAGGAGACAAGGTTTGTGCAAGGAAGGGCAGCCTGCTGCCATTACTGCTTCCAGGACCTGTTAAGTTAGGAAGTGTACGGAGAAAGTCTAGAAGATACCACATAGTGAGGGTTTGAGGACTTGGAAGTGATGTCAAAGACCAAAGGGAGTGATCTCTCCCACACTGACTCCATGAGTAAGGGTAAAACTGCTTGTTGTAGGGAGGAGGAGGTGATCAGGAAAGAATTATTTCATCCAGAAGTGTCAATGTTTGTGAGCTTGAGGACATCTGCAGGCCTTGAACTTCTGCTATTTCTCAGGGTTGCAGTGTCCCCATGGCATTTGTAGTCTCTCTTCACTTGGCCGTCATGCTGCATGCATGACAGCAATTAAACAATTAATATTGCTGATTACTAAAACTCTCACTCTTCTGTACTTCAGAGCAACTCAAACGTGCCAACTTTGACTTTTGGCAGCCTGTACCTGTAGTTTCAGTAATCTTCCAAATTTCCTTTCACACCCTTGGAGAGAGTACAGTTGAACTCTTGGGGCTTATTAAGGACATCTTTCCATTGAAATTCTGTATGCAGTGTAGTTGGCTGTCCCTGCTTCAGAAGAAACTTTGACAGGCAGCCATATTTGACAGCTGTTTGGCTTAATGTGGATAAGTCTCTTAATAACTGACTTAAGCCTTGAACTTTTAAGACTGCCGAGTGATGTCAAATAAGAAAACAATTTTCAACTTGTCATGCTGAATAATTGTTGACATTGTACTACCATTTTCTTCCACCTTCAGCCTGCCAGCAAAGAAGTGTGGGGAATTCTAACCATCCCATTTTAACTTTACTATTAATATAATCCATCTATTTTATTTTCTATCAAATGCAATTCATAGCATTTTGCAGTTGCTAAGGCAGTTATATCATCACAATACTCTGAGGCTGAAATTAAAATTTAAAAGTATTTTTGCTTGATCTTTCTTGAGGGAGAAGGAGTTTGGTTGGTGATGGTGAATTGTAATGATCCAGTGAAGAGTTAATCTAAGAAAACCACTCTTTTTTTTCTCAATCTACTAACAATTTTCTCAAAATCTCTGGGATTTCTCTGATAACCTATGTGATTACATTATAAAATAAACATTAAAAAACCTGATAGAGATTTAACAGTATATGGGTTCTGTGCTATTGAGAGATTTAAAAAAAAGTGAGAAATTTCAATAAATATATATATATAACATATCAAGAAATATAGTTTCATCAGTCTACAGTCATTTCAAGTAACATGCCTAACTTTGAAATTTAGGGGAATCTGACAAGGTCTCATGCTTTCATAAAATTTGGCTCCTACTTCCTTCCTGCAAGTGCTTAGCTTAATAATTATCATATAATTACTGAAATGACTGCCCTTTCAAGGTCTTTTTTTTTTTTTTATTAATACACTTTTCTAGTAGCTGGCCATTTAAATTTAGCCAAGATGAGCTGTCATGAAGTGTGGTGAGTGGTTATTGCAGTTTTCTCCCTCCCATTTATGTGATACTTTCCAGTTAAAGTGCACATGAGATAGAAAGGGGTTCCTCAGCAATGACAAATGAAATAATGGTGACAGAAGGATTTTCACTTTATCAGAAAAAGGCATAATGAAATCCAATAGCTGGAAGAGAAAGCAGAGACAGTCTTATTAGAAATAGGGTGTGCAGTTTTCACAATGAGGGATAGCTGTCTATTGGAAAAGCATATCTAAAAATGCAGTGAGATCTATGTTATCTGGAATCTTTATATATAAAAATGGATTGGCTTTCTAAAATATATGTTCTAACTTCGGGGGAAAATATGAGCTACTTGTATATATATATTTTTTTTGGTGACGTTCCCTGGTCTGTCCTGTTCAGTAGATTAAAAAAAAGTGATCACAGTAGTCATTTTCTTATTTCCAAGCTGATGAATATGTGTTCTGCTGGTCCTCAAAACTTGTACTTTTGAACCAAATGGGGGGGGGGGGGGGGGGGGAAGAACGACACCCATAGCTGCAATTTTTGATATTTTTTCCTTTTTTTTTTAATCCTATCTCTCTTTGACCTTTTTTTTTTTTTTTACTTTCTGAGAGTGAGGTAGAGGACTCCTACAGATATCTTTCACCCAGAAGAAAAATTTCTTATTTTGAAAAAAAATGTGAAAAAGCATGCTAAGTTTAAAATACATTTCCATTTAGAAACAGGCAAGAAAAAAAACAAAGCCCAATCTGTATTTGTTTGAATTATTTTTTTATGATGAACCAGCACAAACTAATCTTTATGTGTAGTGGGTGTCTGTCTGTGAACTCTTAAGTATTTAGTCCAGAAACTTCAAAGAGGAGTGGTAAAAGTTCAATTGCATCTACAGCAGGTCTAAAGAAATGTGATCATTAAATATTCAAACACCTTTTGACAAGGGGTGGAGATGGACTTTCCTATCTCTAGTTCAAAATTTTTGTTGCAATAGTATTTTTGGAAGAAAGAGATAATAAGGAGACAGTATTGGTTTATGTCTAAAATGAGTTAACTGAGTTTGTGTGTTCTCCTTTTGTGTCTAGAGATCTAGTCATGCCTTTCACATTTATAGTGGTTTCCCATAGTTTCTGATCCATAGCCCCTGATGGGAGGGAGGGTCATGGCTCTAGTGAAGACTTTTCAGGGAGATATTTTTCATGATAAATTTGGAGGTTGCTTCCTTCACATATGAATGAACTCATGATCCTAACTCCAAAAATTTCTAATAGGGAAACTCATCCATCAGATGGATCTAAGAGTCTAGCACTGGAGACACAAACCTTCTACACATGGTTTACTACTTAATGGATTCATACCCTGGGCAGACAAGCCTTTTGGGTTTTTTTCCATTTCTCTTTGGCCAGGTATAGATAGTATCACCATTAATGTGTATATGCACTTCTATTAAAGGACATTCTTATGTGTAAATTACACATTGATATAAATGCAAAAGGCTGATAGAGGATATATTTTCCCTCACTGAAGTGCTAATGCAAAATTTACAAGGTGTTTCTGTAAAAAGAAGTGTTTTGGAATTTGGAGTGGTGCTTCATACCCTTCTCTTCCCTAAAGGGACTGCAGTGAAAGGACATCTCTTTAATTGCAGTTTGAGATAACACTTTCCAAATGTTAGGTACAGGGCAGCCAGGCTAACACGGAGCTATTAGCAGGTGGCTGGACCAGCTGGAGTAGAATTGCCACCTGCTACAACATTCACCATTAATTAACTAACTCATCATTAATTGCATGGCCTTCTAACTAAGATCATGTGCAATATCTATATACTATCTAATAAAATCTTTACCTCAGAATGATAAATCTGAACTCTTAGGGAGACTGGTTGTGTCCTAATGCTGCAGACATCAGATGCATGTTCAGAAAGAAGCAAACATCCCAGAAATGTTGAGTTCACAGAGCCAAATCTCAAACTGTTTTGTTTGGGCACAACACCAAGTCAACTGCCCTTTGGAGTCAGTGGGACATCAGTTTTTTGCTTGCTGAGAATCCCAATCTGGAGGGCTGTGTTGAATGCAGCTTCATCAGTCCATGGATGATCTACTTGTCTTGAGACAGAAGGTGATTATCACCAAGAGAAGGAACTCTATGCTCTGCTGTTCTTTACTATAAATACTAATCAAAAGCAGCTTTGTTGTTAGCAGCCCAGGATTTTGCTCTTTGGGTTTCTGTCAGATGGTCAGGTTTTTATTTCTGGTTTTTCTGCTGTATCTCAGATACTTTGGGTTCTCCTCCTTTTGTAAAGAGTGTCAGACAATTTGCAGAGCAACACAACTCAAAGAAGCAGGGGTTGAAGTATAAGCAACAGTCATGCCTTTGAACATGCAAAACAACTTTTTTAAGTTGGTTTGGGAGATCTTTCTGATTTCTAATAAGCTCCATAAATTCCACCTAAAAAATAGGCTGGCTGTTTCTTAAATATTTGTTGGTGGAAGGACTGGGGAGATCTTCTGAAGTCCAGCTGCTGAAGCAGCACTGGTAGTGTTTGAAGATAGAATGTGTAATGCTTTTATGTTGCCAAAAAAGAACATTTTTGGCAATTTAGCTTTGAGAAAGTCCAGTCAGTGTTCAGCTACCATATGAGTAGCTGAGACTGTTTCTGTGCAGCACCCTGAAAGAGAAAACCAGGGGAAAGGAATTTTGTCCTTTGTCCTACTTATGTATTGAAATCATTACTTCAGATACTGTTAAAGGTGGGAATCTCTACTAAAATAAACCATCAGTGTGGCCCAGTATGTTTGGGTGTTTTAAGACCTTTTTTTTTTTACATTGGATCTATGTGATGTGAAGTCACCATTTTCAGGTCCAGTTCTACTGCCTATGTAAATCAAATTCAACTGCAAGTGGGAAGTTATTGGTAGGGACACTTTATGCGTGTTTTTTCCTTGTTTGACTCACAGTCAGAAGAAGACATTTCACTAGAATAAGTAATATAACAAGCTTGACAAGCTCTGAGAAATAGCAGATTTTTGTATCTCAGATTAATCTAAGGCCAGTACTCCATTCTGATTCTTAACTGCTGCTCTTGTTATGAAGCCAAATATCAGTTCTTAAACGGATGTACACAAACTTCTAATCTTCCAGTAATTAGTGTTCTGAAAATGGGTTATTTTTTCTTTATTTTCAAGCACAGTATTAAATTAAAATTCAGAAGGGAAACATTACATCTTATTTATGGATTGAAGAGCATATGATAGCCAATTATTATGATTTTAAAAAATTACAGGTGCTCTGAATTTGAATGATTCATTCTTCAGTTTTAAAATGGAAACTATTATAAATGTTCAAACAATTTGAGAATACAATGAACTTAGTTTTCAATTTTTTGTCATAATAAAACAACAAAAAGGGGAAAAAAAAGGAAGCACAGACATTAAATGAAATTATTTTAAGAAATAAAAAAAAAAGTACCAAATAACTATAAAAAGCACAAATTGAGTAAGAAACTCTTAAATCTAGGAGAAAGATAGAAATCCTACATGAAAAAAAGAAACATTATTTTTATGTTTAATTATATGCTCTTTAAATCTACAGAGTAAAGGACATTGTTGCTCACTGTAGGACAAGTTTAAAGAAAGAGAAAAACAATTGTTTTGACCAGCAGCATTTTAATGTACATTTCTGCCTTTTGGTTCCGATCTCAGTTAAGTTGCAAGCTTTGTCTTGCAAGCTACTGAGGTGATTCAAAGTCCCTGAGCACAGGGGCAAAGGAGCTGGATAATTACCCAATTTGGAAAGGGAAGAGTTGTTTGGGGATAACAAGCGGTGTTTCATAAAACATTGCCCCTTTTCTTTTTCACTAAAAATGAAGTCTTTTTTCTGTCTCAGGAATGTGCATCCATCTTTGGAACAGCAGCAGTAGCAATTCAGGTAATGTGTTTAACAGACAAGGAAGACTAACAGCTGCTGTATGTGTGTGGGTTTAGAGTATTTTTGTTTGTTTTGTGTTAAAATCAGGGCGTTTTTCATGAAAGGAAATAAAAGGGAAAAAAAGGTGAAGCATGTGGAATGGCATTAGATTGTTTTCTCAAGTCAGGCTTCAATTACATGACTTGGTCATAAATAGGAGGGTAGTGGAGATACTTTCCAGAGAGAAGATTTTTATTCTTACAGTATAGTGTCCTGGCATTTCCAGAGTGAAATCATAGCAGCTTTGTTTCGTTTTAAAAATTGATGGAAAAAATAATTTTAATCCCAATTTGGAATTTTATTCTGATTGTTAGAATAATTGCAGAATAGACAATCCTTTTTGCTAACCAACTCTTACAAGTCTGATCTCACGAAGAAATATGTGTTAATATCAGGGGGAAAAAAAAAAAAAAAGAAAAAAAAAAAGAGGGGCTTTAATTATTTGACTTTGTGATCTTTGACTTCCAGTGGACTCTGGTTAGGTCTAAGTGTGGACTCTGGATGGGTCCAAAATTGCCTTGCATTCTTACCATGGCCAAATATTGCTATTTTTGCTACAAGGTTTCCATATATTATGTGTCTCTCCATAACTGTAATTCACAATCCAGCCATAGATCCCTGCCATGTTATGGCATCTCCCACCTTTCGCAGGGAAAGGATTTATTTCACTGAAAATTAAGTATTTTCAGATTTCCTGGTGATGCAGTCTTCATTCTGATACTTCTTTCAAACTGAGGAGTAAATATTCTGGGACATGATTTTAAGATCTTTTTGGCTGAAGTTTCCCCCATCTAAAAGCAACCTCCCTCTTCTCTCCCCCAAGATCCACATAGCACCTGGGAGGTAGCACTCTTAGAGCACATTGTGTTTTATTGTAAAAATATAGCACTGCACTGCACCTCATCTATACAAAGGGCATCCTTGTATCATCATTCAGACTTGATGCTTCCTCCTCTCCTTTAACACATTTTCAGCTTTTTACTTCTCAGCAATATGATTAAGCATATAAAATTATAAGACAAAATGTTAATAGAAAAATAAAGGTTGTAGAGACAACATAGGACTAATTTATTCCATTAATTAGAGTGATATTTTATGCAGTTATTCAAAATAAGTAGACATGCAAGTTATTCTATCACTTAATAAATTACCATAAGGTCTGCTCTAAATCTAGTATCTTTCAATTCCCCTAAAATGATGAATATTCCGATATCAATGACTTAATCCTCTAATAACTTCCACACAGCAAACTTCACTTTGGTGTATACACAAACAGTAATAGACTTAATAGGAGGTGTTTTTCTATACCAATTAAATTCGACCTTGAGGACCAGACAGTCAACTCATATGAGGTAGTGTATATTCTTTTAGGATATTGTATAGGATTAAATCCTGTGATTATGTAAATTGAGTCCAAAGAGAAACAACATTTTTATTTTTCTAAAGGCAGGCTGATATATGATTATGTCCATGAACACTTCCTAAAATTAGTTTAAGAATTTTCATTCAGGATCATTGTTTTGACAGAAAAGAACATTGCAAGGTACCTTGGTTAGATACTTTTTCTCAAATTATTTTTCATTAAAAATAAAATTTTCTTAATAAGTTTTTTCAAAAAATCTGTTATGATATTTTTCAGAAAGATAAATAATTTTTTTCATTTCCACAGAAGTTATTTATTTTAATCTATAAATTAGAAAAAGATATTTCATTCTGTTCTATGCAGCAGCTTCCTTTAATAGTTTTATATACAATAATAGAGGGCTTCAACTATTGCAGTCATTAAACATCTATTGCTGTATCATGTCTTGAAATTGTACATCAGTAATATATGTTATGAAATAAAGGGAAAAGTAATTCTACACAGGAGGTATTTTAAAATTAATTCCTTTTTGAATGTCACATTTTAGCAGACAGCTTTTACCAAACCACGTTTTTCCTCAGATTCCCGAGATGTTATTTTCTTTCTTGCCAATTTGGCATGAAAATAGAAGTTTGAAACACTGAGATTTTCAGAAGGCAGGTTTTTTTTGTTGTTGGTTTATTTTTTAATCATCTGATCTTTCTGCAAAGCTGTATAATCTCACAAACCCAGTTTGGTGGTCAGTGTAAAAAAGCATGTAAAGGATAAATGCAGTGTTTTACACTGTTAAAATCTTGCATATATGTAGTGGGATGGCTGCTGTTTCTTGTAAGAGTGCTCTGTATTCATTTTATGCCCAAGGAGCAAGTCTTGGTTAACACAGATGTAGGCCTTATCCAGCTACAGAGGCAATGAATAAGTGGGTCTTTTCAGGTCCTCCTAAAATCAGGTTTTCTCAGCATCCTCCCTCTCCTAGATGTCCCCAACCACCAGCCTGATCTCTGTTGACTGACTCAGATTTGAGCATCTGGCTCAGAAGGAAATGAAAAAAACTAAGATTTTACTGAAACATAAATAAATGAACACGTGACTCAGCAACACTGCCTGGTGTTAAATGTTGTCCCAGCTATTTAGTAATTCGAAGTACTTTAACCCTTGTCGTCTTATTAGTGTCAGATGATTGCTTTGTTGATTCAAAACCCATAACCGTTCAATCAGGCAAGCCAGGACTGCAGGAATGATTGGATTTAAACTCAGATGATGCAGACTAGACATTATTTTCATGCTGCATGCCTTCATAGCAGTATGAAGATAGCAAGAGTTGTAGTTAATATACATGCTTCTTATAGTCCTGAAATACATTTTAATAATCAATAGTGTCTCAGTATCTTCACACAATATTTTTTGTGATAACATCATCATCTTTTTTCCTCACTTGTCAAACTGACTTGTCTTTATATGATTTATAAATGTGGCATCATATTTAAGATGCATAAATGTTTAGAAATCCTTTTATATAGTACTTTCTCTTGTGTTAGTTAAATCAGAAAAACTGATTCTGACTAAACCTGAGCTCTTCAGAGAAAATAACATTTCTTGAAAAAATTGGATTCAGCAACTGGTATCAACTGTATTGTTATTAATGTTTCACTGGACTAATATTACCTGTAAAACAGTAAGGACTTGTCTGTGAAGTAATACTGAGGACAGGTCTTTGAAATCAAATAAACCCGTTCATTTTAAAGTGGATTACTAATCTGAATTAAGACTGAATAATACTATCAAAGAGGATTTAAGTCATTTTAAACTGTTTTAACATAATTCACTTTGGAAGTCAATGGAATTAAGTTTAGTTGAATTTGGATTTACTTTTTTTTTTTAACCTGGATGAACATGTAAAGACCAGATGTCCTATGTCAATGCCTGATTAGATGCTCTATAATTTAAATGGGAAAAGCAAATAAAAAGAAAAATGCAAAGGTGGGGTAACCTGTCTTGCCAGTGCTAGAACTTGGGGTCCTCTTGTGTCCTCTCTGTCTGCAGGTCCCAGGATGGAGCTGTCTGTCCATATTGGCGTGATATTACCTTCTACTGTGGCACCAGCTACAGAAAACATACAGAGGGAGGTGACCTTCCCAGCAAGACTGTAAAGCTTTCCCTTTGCTGTGTGCTTGGATGACAACTGTATACCTAACTCTTCCCATAAATTCTGAGAGCAGTGGATTTAGGTACTCCCTCTAATTCACTTAATAAATCAACAAAACAAGCTTTCTGAGAAATGAGCTTTCTGCTCTAAAAACAGGTTGAACACTGGCCGAGTAGTTAAGCAAAAATGCTCCTTATGAAAGGGGAGCTGGGAACAAAATATCTGTGACTGGGGAAGATGGCAAGTGGAGTCTGACTCTGCTATAAGGCTGATGGATAAGGGACAGAGACAGATAAGAAGCAGCAGAGCTGTGTATGTTCTTGCTGGCCAGGATAATTAGCTGGGGAGTTGTGTATTTGAGGGCAGCCAAAGGAGATTCAGTGATAGGAGTACTGAATGATATAGAACTGCACCACCACCAACACTGAAATAGCAGTAGAAATTTCACAGGATTTCAGAGGTAAAGCCAAAAGATTTTTGAACTAATTTTTTCCTTAGGAATGAGAATTTTTCAAGTCTCCCTCTCTGTGTGTGTATATATATATATGTGTGTGGATATATAAAACCCTATATGTTTTCTTCTGGAAATTCAAAGTTGACCTCAAACAAGTTTTTCTTTTTTCCATTTTCTGTATTTCCCCTCAGCTTTCCTTCCCCACTTTTTTTCTGCAGGAAAAATCAGGGAGAAGGAAGATACTGAGGCTATGAGGGGTAAAAGGAGTCCTTCTTTTCCCAACATAGTGTTTTAAAAGCTAAAAAAATGCTGATAGTATTGGAGTTTGATATTTACTCTAGGAGAAAAAAGCTTATAAACTAATAGGAACAGCAGGGAATTAATTCCAATCCAATTCAATTAAAAATGGAGACAGAAGTAAGTCACAATGACAGAGATTTAGGTATTGAAAGAAACTACCAGAGAAAATTACAGATTTTGCAGATTTGGAGTCTGCAGACAAGGTTTGTTAACAGGGTTTTTGATTATCTGTTCTATAAACCTTTATTGTTTTAAAGTAATTGAATGTCGCATTGTTCTGAAAGTAAAAAGTTTTGGAAAAGAACCTGCTAGGTGCAATCAAAACCACCCTGACAGTAGGAGGCAAGTAGTCAGGCAGCAAACAGGAATCCTCTTGTTCTTGCAGCCCCTTCGTTACCAGCCCAGCTACTGTCAAACCTTAGATTCACCCATAAATTTCTTGGACAGAAATGTAAATGGGTGGAGGCAGACAAGGGTAGATGCAGGATAGAGGAGTGGGGGAAAGGAGAGACAGGCTGGGCTGTCTGTAGGGCAGGAGGGGCTCAGGGGGAAGAGTGGGTGCATGCATACCTGCAGAAACTGAGCAGGAAAATGGAGCCTGATAATGATACAGGGGTCCTGGAGTATTGTGTGTCATGTGCCAAAATTTCATTTTTAGTTGTCCTGGGTTTATTTGTTCCTTAGCAAAACTAGCAATCCTCCTTCAAGTAAAGACTGGATGTCTCTTCATAAAAAGAGTTTTAGTTAAGCATCAGGATCCTTTTTTTCCTTTCCAGCTCAGCATAGCAGTAAAAGGTAACATTCTCTGCCATGTTAGATGGGAAGGAAAACTTGATGAACTAATGATCCCTCCTAGCCTCAAATCTATGAAGCTATCACCAGCTTGATTTATCAAGATTAAATGTTTGTTTGTCTTTCTCTTCTCTTGCTCAGCAAGAATAGCAAGGGGAATATTCATTGTGTTCAGGCTGCTGAGAAAAAAGTGATATAGAACTGCAATCTTAATTATCTTTTAATTTCCTTTATTGCAGCTTTTCTGGAGCAGTGTCTTACTATTATTACAATTAATACTGTTCTGTGTAAAAGATGCATCGCTGCAACTAGAATTCAGCAAACTGTAACAGCAAAAGCTTGCAAAGTGATTAATGCATGTGTGGCATTTAGGCTGGCACATTTTTATAACCTGTCTAAGTGGCACTGACACTGGTGGATAGTAAGCTCTCAAAGAGTCATAGAAGATGATTATAGATAGGGTCGCCATTGGTTACAATGATGGAAGTAACTGATTAATGACTTGCAACAGTAGAGAAAGACCAGAGATTAAAGTTGGCAAGGCAGTCAGCCTGTGACGATGGAAGACGGATGGTTTCAGAAGAGGAGATGATTTTCGTAACCTGAAGAAATATGCGAGTGAATATGTGCAATAGCAAAAACAGATAGAATTAGGTTTTCAGTGTTCTTGAATGGTCTGTATCACCACTATGGATCTAATGAAAGATCAATAATACAAACAAATGTTTCTTATTTAAGAAATTGCACTTTCTGAAAGTTCAGCTGGTATCCTGTATGAATCAAACGCTGACTCAGTTGAAATCAGTATAATTCAGTGGGATAACGTTAGCCCATAACATTGCAGAATCTATGTCTGAAACTTCAGGACTTCTTTTGCATTGACACGCTGTTTTGTACCGTCCAGTTGAAATCAACATCCACTCAGTAATAAGAGCTGCTCTCTGAGTGAACTGTAACAGCAGCAGGTACCCAGTTTGTGATTTTATCGTCAACGACTGTAATATTCACCATATTTACTTAACACCTACCATAAGCAAGTGAACTTCCTTCAGCTTGTTGCTCATTCAAGAAAGCTCAAGTTTCGTCTTCGTGCCTGTAAATGTTTATGTTTCTCTGGCTAAGACCAAAAAGAGTTTCAAGAACTTCCCTGACCTGAAGAGTTTCTGATCTATTATGAATAACAACTTTCTTAAACTAATCATGCTTATTATTTCCATTATATCTAGCTGGAAATATATGCCTATAGAAAGAAAATGTGCAAATCCTGCTCTGTTTCCAGGTTGCTTATGGTATTCTTGTTATTGCTATAAATTTAGGGAAGGTAATTGTTAAGATACCTTCATTTTTGAAAAGGTAAGTTCTGTGCATTTCAGTGGAAGTGCTAGAATGAAATGATTGCTTTGTTAGGAAAGTAATGTGTCAGGGACAATCTTGTCAATTATCATATAGTCTTTAGTCTTTCAATATCAAAAGAAATTATTGAGAAAGTGATGAAACTCAAGCACCACAGGAGTCCTTCGGCTTCCCTAGATCTGATTTTAGCCAAGGTAAATTATTGACCATGTGCTAGACTTGCCCTCTGGTAATGGCAGAAGTCAAGACTGTTATTGCCCCTTGTGCCTTCAACCCTTTGCAGTGGTACCAAAGCTCTCTATGTTATTGGGAGATGTAAAACAATTCCATTTTGTCTATGAATCTTGAAATCCCTAGAAGTCTATTTAGTTAAGAAACAGAGATCAGCATGATTAAAAAGTTTTCCGGAATTCAAAATGAACATGACTTTTGATAGGTATTTTTTTTCTTTCTCTTTTCTAAAATATTGCCACTTGCTCTGTGGGATCATTATTACTTTGCTGTGCCTAAGGATTTTGATATATCAGACCGTAATATTAACTCTGGTCATCTCCTTCTGAATGTGTACATGCTTAATATCTGTTTGTAACCTCTGGTATTTGAATAAGGGTTATTTGGTTTTCCACATGACCTAAGAATTTATTGCTTTTTCAAATGCCTTTCACTCATATAGACAGAAAAAGTTAACTAATAAACCTTATGCTGGCATTTTAATAATGGAGATCTTTAGAGTAGGAAAAAATAAAACATAGGCCAAATTGTAAAAACAGTGAGAAGTCTAAGATGAAATCCAGAAGTTTACATCTGAAGGATGGTATCAAACCATCTGGTTTTTGTATGGTTCAGAGAGTGGATTGCACACCAGTACATGAATTTTTTCCATTTACCAGAGCCCATGTACTATCTTGACAGCAAAACTGTGGCTAAGTGGGTTAAAAGATGGGAGAATATCTACACATATTAAAAGTTTTACTTGCTTCCAAGTGATAGATCCAAAATTATAGGAGGTACATACCTACGACTGACTTTGAGGGTCAAGAAAAGGAGGCATTGCAGGAGGGAATGGTGAAAGCAGTATAATTTTTCAGTGTTTAATAGTGTGGATTCAGTTGATCCAGAGAAGTTGTTGAAGAAGAAATACATTGCCCCATGTTAAAAGAAGCAGTTGTATTCTGCTGCTGAAAATGCACTGATATGTCAGTTCTTTGGACCAAAAACAGGGATGTGCTTTAGAATTGTTTCAGGTATGCTCCATAATTCCCTAGGCTTCTAGCAAATAAATCCAAAAAAGATACATGTTCTAGTCCAAACAGTGCAAAAGCTGCAGCCCTCAGGGACACTGCAGACCATGGTGGACATGGGTTTGGGCACACCGAATGAAGAGCACAGTCTCTCAGGTACTCTGTAGTGCGTATTTCATTGGATGAGGAAACAGGGAGGAGGATTTTGGTGCAGACAAAAAAAAGTGGTGAGATCATGATTTGAGGTTTAAAGCATGGGTTTGAAGATGTGATGTCTGAGATTCATTATCCTCTTTCTCTGTTTTCCACTTCGGACCTTCATCCAAGATAATGATTTCAATTTGTCCAGAATGCCTGGATACCTAACAATGCATCATCTGCCTCTAGTACTTCTGTTGTATGTTGACACTTCTCCAAGCACGTGCAAATTAGTCGTGTGTAGGTCTGACAATTCATGAAAGTGTGGGAGATTGCCTTCACGTGAACTCTTCTGTTAATTTACGTAGGTGTAATCAATCTGATATTTCCCAAAGGCACTGGCATTAATTGTGTTTGTGTGTGTGTGCAGATCATATTTCTATCTCGGAAATTCAGAGAAGGTACTACTTCTGAAGAGAGCATTCATCTGGCCCTAACCTTTGTAAGAGTGTTCAGGCTCTAACAAACATCTTGCTCAAAATAAAACCCCAATCCATAGATGATGGTTCTAACATGCCATAAATCACAAAAGCAATGAAGCCACTAGTTTCTAATGGAAAGGACCTTACATGATCTGTCAGGGGAAAGGATTTTCTGTAGTTATCTGCATGGAATTTGTGCTTCAGATAGGAATGATTTCTTTGATCCAATTCTGAGCTTCTCCTAGTGGGTGATTTTAAAGGGTTCCTCCAAACTAAATATGAAATAAATGTTTAAATGAGATATCAAAGGAGGTGCTTTCATAAAAAAAATCCTAAGGCACCAGTTGCTTGAAGTACAGATTATAAAGTATGTCAGAACCTGCAGATTTTTACTTTTAGAGGTTCCTTGCTTGCTCTGAGGTTTGGGATGCGCTGTATACACTGTCCCAGTTCAGGTCATTTTGCCGTGGTAGCTACTTCATCAGCAGGTTTTGTGCTAAAGCTATTTGGAATCTTTCATATTTGTTCAGACTCCTTTCTTTCTTGTCTGTCAGACTAGGGAATGTTATATAGGTTTGTTTGTTGGGTTTTGTTTGATTTTTGTTTGTTTGTTTGGGTTTTTTTGTAAAACAGACACCTCACCTATCAAGCACTTACTTTTTTATCTAAGAATAATGCCAAAAAATTAGTAGAAAAAAACAGGTCCAGAACACTTAAGGAGATATTCTTTGAAACCTCTTTGCATAATTGTCTCCTTTTCACTCTTCTTTCTCATTTGAATGATTTACAAGATAGTACTGTATAATATATAACAAAGAAAATTATTTTATTCTGATTAGAATAGCAGGCAGAGGTGAAAGGCACTGCCCCATCAAGATACCAAATTGAAAGAACGTGGTCAGTCTAATCTCTGATTTTTTCTTTTCTAATGGTGTCAGTTAATGTCTGCAAGATCATCGTACTCATTGATGCTAGCGTCTACCTCTGAAAATTTCAACAAGCAGAATTTACAATCATTCAGAGAGAGGTAGGACCAGCCATCACTACAATCTTTAGATGTATGGTTTTAGCTGTTACAAACTCAAGGTTTTGGTCCTTTGCCAGTCGACATATTAGCACCAACTTTATGCATTATGTGTTGGTAGCAAAACAATTCAAACTTGAAATGTATAGATCTTCTACGAGGAAGTTTGTTTGCTGTTTATGTAACTAACCTTTGCAATTTTTCTTTGTTGTTTGAGAGACCGTAGTCTCCATAAATAACAGAGGTAAAGTTCTAGGCTTGTAATCAGTCAACTGTTATTTAAAGGAATTGAAAAGTGCTTGATTCAAATTCATATCCAAAATAAGTATCAGTGTCTGACAAAGCTTCAAGATTTATTCACAGCAAGATTTATTGTCTTAAATAAAGACAGTAAGTTCTGGAAAACTCTAGACACAACTGAACTTAAAAGATCACAATGAATTTGTCAATGAGTTGCAATATTGTCAAGGGCCTGTTTCTCTTCTGACTGTAGCGTATCAGGGCATATCTAAAGCAACTTTAAAATAGTGTCATTGACGTGAATTAAGTGCTAATTTGACCTTTTATTTTATTAAGAAGTATTTCTGACATATGAGGGAAAATTAAATAAACTTTTTCAGTTTGATACAGGCAGAATCATACAGCTGGGGTGTTAGCTGAGGCCGGTGCAAAGCCTTTGCAGGTAGCTTATCACAGAAGACCCTAGCATCAGAATCACTTCTGGTGATTAAATCAGACTCGATCAACTTAAGTTTTTCTTCCTTTTTTTTTTTTCTTTTTTTCATGAATGAAACAGAAGAAACTATAAACGGAGTTTCTATGGAGGTTTTATTTTCCTCCTTCCTAAACTAAATGGTTAAATATGGCCTCAGAAGAGGATTTTCTGTATGTAGCAACTGCTGCATCATTCTTATCAGGGTATTCTTTCCAATGAAAAGAAACTCTTTTTTTGAAGCAGCCAGAGACAGAAACAGTCATAATCAGACAGTTGGGTGTCTCTGACACCCTGACACTCTGCTTTCCTGCCTTTGGGTTCTGTCCTTGTCTCTGGCTCACACTAATCTATCAGAACTTTAGTTAATGTTCCTGAGAGTTAGCTGCAGTGATAGTTGCCCCAAAGCTGGCTGAGTTTGAGCATATTTATCAGGCACCAGTTTGACCCTCAGCAGAACAACTGAAGTAAACTCTACTTTTGCCACAACTTTGCCACAGCTCTGACCAGAATTTTTTTGTCTCTAACTGTTGTTTTTGATCTTGGGCGAACCTAAGAAATGTGGTTTTGTGGGGAGATGGTGACGTGTGTTATGCATATAATGGGAAAAAGAAAAAGGACTATTTTTTCCATGATGTTGCTGATATAACTTTTAAAAAAGCATATTGCTGGAAATTCAGACTTTTTGTCTCCAAATTAATAACATTCAGGACAAAATGCAGATAATTAATTACCATGGAAAAATTTAGGTAGGGGGGGAACATATGGAGGTTGTGTTATTCACCCTGCTTCAACTGAAAACAGGTCCAACTAGGTCAGGTTGGTCAGGGCTTTCTCCATTTGAGTTTGAATATCTCAAAGAATAGAGATTCTTCAAACTGTGTTTAACAACAGACACTGTGTTTGATTCTCCCTGGCCTTTTGCCTCCTGCAGTTCTTACAAAAATGGCTATGAAATGCTTCAGGGCTGAAAGGCATTATGTACATGCGCTTTGCAGAAGCATAAAAAAACTGTGCTTAATCAAATGCTCACATCTTCCCTCAGCCTTACAGTTTGGATACATCTACAGCATTTGACCACTGCAAGCTCCTCAGGGAAACATGGACTGAGCAGTTCCTGTATTCATCTTGAAAAATTCCTCTTTTTTTTCCCTAAATTCTTCTCTGAGGAGTTGGTGGTGGCCTCTTGGCCTGAAAATATCTTCCATTTTAAGACCTATAATCTTTCTTCTAAGAAGCCCAGCTGTAAGGCATCTGCTTTCTCTGATAAAGGATCTACCATTTATTTCATTACACGGCTTCTCTGTCCTGATGCTTTCTAATCATCCTGGTGATGTCAATGTAAATTCCCTCTGAAAGTCTCAAATTTTAGAGATTTGTGGTAAGCAGAGACAAGATGAAATAGAGATCACACTAAAACAGGATATATTGTGCCACAGTTCAGGCTTGTCAGAAAGCATTTTTGCAATTTTTAGACAAATACTGTAAAACAGTTGTGAAGATATTACTTTTCTCTTTAAGACTAGTAAGAATTAAATATGCTGAACACCTTCCAGAATGAAATCTTTACAAAATTACCTCTCAGTTTGCTCTTATAATGAGTCACCCTTGTTAACTCTAAAAGAAAGCTCTTGGGTTTTTTGCCCTATGCATATAAAGAGTCATGATGGTAGCTTCCACTTAGATTTAAATTAAGATATATAAAAATAAAATTCATCATCTAAAAAAATGAGAAAAAAACCTGAGAAAATCTAGTCTCTCCTTTTGAATGACAAATACTCCATTCATATTTCCTGTTTCGAACTAAAATTAACATTTCACATGTTATATCTGAAGATTCAGCAGCAACACAGATTCTCCCCTGTCAGATATTTGCATGAATCTTTTCCTTGGCTCTTGCTGCTGGTTCATATGTAGTGCATGGTCTAAAGCAGTGGACTGTGAGGGACAGGGGATCCTAGAGCCTGCTTCCTGCAGAGCCACTTCCTTTCTGCCGCTCCTGTCTGCTCCTCCATGCCCCTTCCCAAAACTGGATCGTTTATGCTTAGAGATGGAGTAGATTCTTGTAGCTTTGCTATAAATGAATATTTCACAGTTTCACATGAAATACCAACCCTCAAAGGAATGCGAGGGAGCTGGGGGGGGGGGGGGGGGGGGGGGGACGGGAATCCAAGCTTTCAGAGAAAGAGGGGGACAACATTTATTGGCTAGCTTTTATTTGTTTCAGCTGATTACATGGATCCAAGCAAGAGGGGAAGTTGGCCACGGTATGAATCTGTCCTGCTGAGAGAACCCTGAAGGTTTTAAGACACACGTTTTCTCTTCTATCTGCAACTGAAAGTCCACCTTATCCAACAGCACCACTACTGTAAGAGATTGGATCAGTTTACCCCCAGAGGGAAGAGTGCTACAGACTTCCCCCACTGTCAGCAAAGCCTTATGTTCCCAGGTTGTCTCTCCTCCATGTACTCAGACATGCTTGACCTTACTTCGTAAACATAATATGGCAAAAGTCATGAGGATAATGTTGCAGGCTGAAAAATGAATATGTGCAGTACCTCATGCTGTCATTTTTTATTATCTCAAATGTCAGGTCAGTCTTCATTAGATATAAGACCAAATGCATCCTTTCTTCCTTCCCTTAGTAGCAGTTTCTCCTAGTCCCTCTTTTTCTATATTTCTCTCTTTCCTCATCTCATGGTTCTTGGTATGTTTTTAGCCCAGTTACTGCTGTGATATCCCCCCATTTTATGTAGTTTAGCAGAGCAAATGCATGCTCCACAGTTACAAGCTTTATTGTGCTTAAAAATGTGTTTGTATTGCAGCAAAGACTCTAGAAGTTCTGTGATATTATTTCTAGTAAGATGAATCAAATGAAGATTTTCTTTGCAGTTTTTCCAATTTGCCCCTCCTCTGATGACTCATCCTAAAAAGGTACAAGATATGCATATTCCACTTCAATAGTTTCTCTATATAGTTTTTCCAAGTTACTGAATCTTATATTTCAGTAATTATTTCTCCTGGTTTGTTCTCCTATACTTTATTGGTATCTCCAGTCTTCTAAGTGCTTTGGGATGCATAAAGCAATTTACAAATGCAATTAGACAGAGATAAAACATGCACAATAAAATAAAGACATCATAAAACATTAAAGAAAACCTTGGTGGTCTAGTGACTGGAGGCATGGGATGACAGTAGGAGCTTGTTTCTTCTTCAAAAACTAGCCTGGGCAGATTGTTACAAAATCATTTCATTGAAGATGAATGCTTCTATGCTGAAATGCTGAAGTGAAGTTCAGGACAGCAGGGTTCACTTTCCAGCTTTACCAAGAATTAGGGATATGACATTGCACAAATTCCTTGATTTCCTCTCTTCCTTAGGCTCTCACCTGAACAATGGGAAGAACACATTTTTTTCTGAAAACCTCTGTATTTAGACCAAGATTTATTCGGCATAGTGTTTTTGTCTGAATCACTAACAAAAAGGGGAAGATGTGAGTAGGTGGGGTCACCAAGTGAAGTTCTATATCTGATGGACTATGGACAGCTGAGGAAAGGAGCTCAGGAGATATTAATTGTTAATAAAGTCTCCTACAAGGCCCTGGGATGATGACAATTACCTCTCCTGCTGTGTCTTTGGTCACACCATAGATTTTGTGGCTTGAAGCTATGTTGCTTTGTAATAAATTGGGGAGTAAAAAGTGGGTTTATTTGTTACATTTAAATAAGGATGTCTTATTTTGCCAGTTCCTCATGAGAGATTTCTGTTTCTGGTACATATGCAGAAAACCCCCAGGCTGAGAGATCAATTTATCCAGTTGTCCTTCCCGGCACCTGCCTCCTGCAAGCCTCTTCATCCCTCTTCTGCCACTTCACTGGAAGCCTGTCCAATTAAATACAGGAGATGGCTATATTCTTGTCTCATGCTGATTGAACTTCAGTTTCCAAAATAAAGGAGTACTGTTTGCTCAGGCCTCAGCGTAAAAGAATCTTGCCCTAATAAATGGATTTAGCGAAATTCCTTGCCTGAACAATATGAGCAATCTAATCTGAAAATTTAATTATCTTTAATTAGTTGTTATTTCATATTTATCCTGAATGGTTTGAGAATCCAAAGCAATCATTCTCAATATCACAGCATATTACTGGTTACTGTTTGGGTAGAGGAAATTCTTATGATTTCCTAGTGGGGAATACGGACTTGATTCCTTTCATAGAGCTGAATAGTTAGAATCATGCCCTTCAGTTAATTTGTGCAATTCATGTTTCTCATGCTACACTACGCAAGAAAGCAGAGCAGCGAGGGAAGAACAAAATGGCCTGATCAATAAAGATCTTTCTTCATGTTTAAATGTTGTGGAGGAGCAGGGATGGTAGTTATTTTCTTATCCCTACTCATTCTTTCTGCAGTCCAGTCCAACTAAATATCTTAAAATGGATTATATCCACAATGATAAATGGAGGAGTTTGTATTGATTTACTGAAATCACCCTATAATAACATAATTAGTATACTTATGAATTTTCTCTACTGTGAACTAAAAAAAAAAAAAAAAGCAGTAGAAGAAAAATTCCTGTTTACTCACTTAACACTTAAGGAAAAAACAACACCTAGGAGATGCTTCCACATAACATTGTGATAAATGCTTTACAGATGCTCCCTTTCACATTCTTCATGGTTACTGATTCAGGTTTCCATTGTGCATCCTCATTCCATGTGTACAGTTCTTTGACCCTCATCCAAGAAAGCACTTAAATATTTACTGAACATCTGTGGTTGTTGCTTTTTTGACACCCAGTTCTCACATTCTGTTCAGGTTATTAGACCACCTCCTTATTGCAGCATGGTGCTAATGCATCTATTGGCATGTTCTGTTTTGCTGGGTCAAAACATTCATCCAGTTTTATAGTAAGATTTAGCAATTGCTATGGGGTCTAGCATCCCAAAGAACTGAGAACCAGTCAGAGACATTGACACTGAAATTCTGGAAGCAGTGTAACTGTTCACTTTCTTCTCTTGTGCTACACCAGCTTTAATTCATTTGCAAGCTGCATGTTAATGTGAATCCTGACTCATGAGCTAATAATAAGTGACAGGAAAGAAAAGAGGAATGCTTAAAAAAATTTTTTTAAAAATTATGAGAGAGACAAAGGAACAATAGACTGTTTGATCAATTGGGAAAAAGCAGCAAATTGAAATAATGAGGCAAACTTTTATTTTAAAGTCTTGAAAATGAGTCTTCAGAGTCTTCCTTTTACCTTTTTCATTTGTTAAAATAATGCTTACCTGGGAGGTGATAAAGATAACCCTGAAGTTTTTGGAATGAAAAACTGAAGTTTAAGCAAGCCCTTAGGATATGCCTTATTAAAATGTATTCTTAAAACTTATGTTCTTATTCCAAGCAAAAGGTGGTGATATTTTAACCTTTCTCATCATAGCCTTATAATAAAATTTTCTAGCTAAAAACCCTAGCAGAAAGCATAGAAGAAAGATACAATCAATGTCCATATGTAAATTCTGACAATTTTTATTTTTTTATTAATAAACATGTTTAACAGGTCTGAGAATATATATCTTCTATTTACAGCACTGACTGTCATTAGCTGATTTAGGTGATTAATCTGAGCTAAAAATAGACAAGAAAATTTGCCCAGTGCAGAGTTCAGGTATGCTGAGAAATTAAACCACTTTAGTGGTCAGTAGCTGGATTTAAGACACTGGTGTCTACTGATCACCCAATTACTATCAAATTGTGCACAAAATATAATCTCACTGTATTCCTGAATTAGTTCTTGAAATCCTGTCTCCTTCACAGGTCCGAGTTAAGGAGGAGAGATTGTATCAAGTACAGAAAGCTAAAAGCAATCCACAATATAGATAGGACAATGAGGAAAAACATTTCAGAGATGAGAATCTCTGGAAAATTCATTCTTCTCCTTTTGCATGAAAAGACCTCAGACTTGTAGGCTTTTTCTGAGGTTCACAGTATTGCTTACTGTTTCATAAAGATAATGAATGTTGTGTGCTACATACCCCAAGATATCTTTATGGTCTGGTTTTCAGCACTATTAAACAGCTGGAGCAGTACTTAGTGTTTGTAAATCACGGGGTTTTTTGCCTAAAGATGCCAGTAATTAGTTGCTGCTCCCTAAAGGACAGTATCAGAAGGTCAGCACTTTTCAGGTGGAATAAAACCAAAGTGAAGGTGCTTGGGAAAAGCCAAGTGAAGTCTCTGCTCAGCCTGCTGCAAGAGGGTTTTGGTGGTATCACCCAGTTAAACTGATCAGTGTATCCTGGGCTAGGGAGGAACCCTCTCTGAGCTGAACTATTTTTCACCCTTCTCTGTACTCCGTCCTTGTGCTTTAATATTACAAAACAAAAGACAACTCTGAGCTTTGACTTTCTTCTCCTGAGCACGATATACATCATGATTAAATTCGTGATTCCAGTATGACTGGGGTCTTCATAGGGGTGAACAATTTGGTCCATTGTCACTGTATTTCAGAGGTACTTGAACTTAATCTCTGGCCTGCCTTGGGGCAAGAAATGTGAGGTGTATCTGGGAATATGTTCAGAGTGAGGGCTCTACAGTGTGCAATATGGCTTTTCTTAGAAACGTTATCACAAGTATAATGATTGGAAGGGGGAACAATTTGGGTGTTTTTGGATTGTCATTGACCTGTGTAAAAAGATTACCATCTGCCACTAGTGTCAAGATGACTCTTGTTCCTCTGCTCTTTATCTGTATAAAGAAATTAGGCTGGCCCTAAGAAAAAATGACTGCCACTTCTCTGGATTTCAGAAAGAATCTGATGTGTTTAAAGCAAACAATTACCACCCTGTGGTTCAGGGTTGTGGAGACTTGTATTGGGTTTGAGTGACAAGGTTTTGGCAGCAGGGGGACTACAGGGGGGCCTTCTGTGAGAAGCTGCTAGAAGCTTTCTTTATGTCTGATAGAGCCAACAGCAGCTGGCTCCAAGACAGATTCACTGCTGGTCAAGCCCAAGCCCAAGCCCATCAGCAATGGTGGTAGCACCTCTGGGATAACATATTTAAGAAGGAAAAAAGTTGTTGGGCAATGGCAACTTCACTTAGAGGACTGAGAATGTGTGAGAGAAACAACTCTGCAGACACCAAGGTGAGTGAAGGAGGGGGAGGAGGACCTCCAGGCACCAGAGCAGAGATTTCCCTGCAGCCCGTGGTGCAGACCATGGTGAGCCAGGCTGTGCCCTGCACCCATGGAGGTCCATGGCAGAGCAGATCTCCACCTGCAGCCCATGGAGACCCCACGCTAGAGCAGGTGGATGTGCCTGAAGGAGACTCTGACCCTGTGGGAAGCCCACATTGGAGCAGGCTCCTGGTGGGACCTGTGGACCCATGGAGAGAGGAGCCCATGCAGGAATAGGTTTGTTGGCAGGACTTGTGACCCCATGGGGGACCCACACTGGATCAGCCTGTTCCTGAGGGACTTCACCCCATGGAAGAGACCCACACTAGAGCAGTTCATGAAGAACTGTAGCCCATGAGAAGGGCTCACGTTGGGAAGCTCGTGGAGGACTGTCTCCCATGGGAGGGTCCCCACGCTGGATCTGCGAAAGAGTGTGAAGAGTCCTCCCCCTGAGGAGGAAGGAGCAGCAGAGACCATGTGTCATGAACTGACTGCAACCCCCAATCCCCATCCCCTGCACCACTGTGGGGGAAGAGGTAGAGAAAATCAGGAAAGAAGTTAAGCCCAGGAAGAAAGGAGAGGTGGGGGGAAGGTGTTTTAATATTTATTTTTATTTTCTCATTATCCCACTCTGATTTGATTTGCAATAAATGAAATTTTTTTTTTCCTGAATTTGAGTCTGTTTTGCCCATGACAGTAATTGATCAGTGATCTCTCCCTGTCGATATCTCGACCCACGAGCCTTTCTTATATTATCTCTTCCCCTGTCCAGCGGAGGAGGGGACTGATAGAGTGTTCAGCCAGTATCAACCCACCATTAAACTGGAAGCCAAAGAGAGACACTGGAAGTTGAGACTGGCCAGAGAGTGGTCACAACAGGAGAGCGAGATGCAGGGGATGCGTGAGGCAAAAGGGACACATGGAGAGGAGTTTCAAGGATCAGGTGAAGGTAATGTGCTGCAAAGACCTGTAACAGAAGAGAAAGAGGTCAAGAAAACAGTGAATGGTACATGTCACCAGAGATTTAAGGTTGGATTTTGTTCCTTTACAAGGGTGGGGATACATGGGGATGGGTTTTAGGTAGTTGTTCTCTAAAGCTTCAAATACCAAATAGTAAATATGGTTCCCTTTTTGCCTCTGTTCAGAGGTGTAAGGCTTAAGCCACTACTAAATTTGGAAGCGAGATACTCTGAAGAGATTCTGACTCCTGATTTTTATAGGCACATGGTTGGCAACAAAGTGTTTCCAAAGACCTCATGGGGGAGACAATATTCCTGAGACACCATTCAGTCCAGTTGGTGGCTTCTGGAATTTTGTACTGGTCTCACAAACTTTCTGAGTTGTTGATGTCTCTCTACTATGAACCTTGAAACCTTCTGAGATTTGCCCATAATGAGAGTAATTTCTTTGCTGTTGTGCACAATTGTTAACCAGCATACTGAGAAGTGTTTTAATAAAGACATCGCTTTAAAGTAAGCTACTACCATCTGTTCTGCCCTCTAATTACAAACAGGGAAAAAAGGGAAAGAGAATAATTTACAATTGCATCACAGAGACAGCAAGGATAAAGAAGTGACATAAAGGTGTGAAAGTCTCCAAACATGTCCTGCTCCACTTACATTGCTTTCATGATTCATATACAAATGGAAGATGAAACTGTTCCCTTGTGAAAGAAAAAGTTCCCTATGATAGTGATTTGTTTTCAGGATACCAGAAGCTTAATCCGAAATGGCATGTCTCTAACAATATATACCAGTGCCTTCGCTTTTGGTGTCAGTTACTTAGTCCTGGAGAAAGCTATAGATGTGAGTTGTGTGTGCTTGAGATAAAATAAAAGATATGTTAAAAAAGATGATCTGGTAGGCAGTGGATTGAGATTCAGAAGAACTGCATTCAATTCCAGTTTCCATTCTTTTCAAGCAAAATAAAAAACAATTGGGAGTCTAACTTCAAGCGCAACTCTGGATTTGATGTTCTGTGAGGCTTACATAGTACATGCACAGTACTCGCATAGTACTCATAAAACAGGAATAACAGCCCCATATTGCATAAAAGTGTTGCCAAGATTCAATCAATGTATGTATGCATGTATGATGCACTGAGGCTTTGATCTGATTCCCTGCAGCCTTTTCTGCCATGCTTATTGCATCAGTATATGCTACCTTCTCTGCAGTACTTACACCTTTTCAACAAATATGGAGTAGGCTGAAAGATGCTCCACAGTCCCTCTGTGATGGTGAAATCACATACCCTTGTTCCCAGAGGTGCTGCCCAGTGTGGTTCATGCTGCTGCAGTGGAAAATGAAAAATCTCATGTGGTCGTAATGTTAATCACAATCCTCAGCCCTGGGAAGAGTGGCCAAGCAAGGAAACAACAGCTGCTTGAAGATACTTTCTTCACCCCGATTATCTCGGAGGCATGCAGGCTCTGAGCTTCTCTCTTTCTCAGCAGCTATGTTGCTGCTTCTGGTTTGAAATTATGCACTGCCTTAAGCTGGGGAAACACTGAGCTCCTGAAGAAAATTCCTGCAGGTCCCACAATATGTTTATGCATTTACTTAATCAAATTATTAGAGGATTTATCTGAAAGCATCTGAGCACACTGCACAAATTGAGCAAGAGCAAATTCCCATTTGATACAGGAAAACAAACTCAAAAGTGTGTGGCAAAAAGGAAACTTGGGTGATAGTTAATGAATCCTTCCAGTCAGGGGGGATGGGTTGGTATCTGATCAGCATGGACAATCAAATCAAATTAAGACCTTGTCTTAAACATCCATTAATATTAGGATATTAATATCCTAATATTATATTAATATAGCTTATATTATAGCTTATATTATATTAATATAAATAATATAAAAACATACCATTAAGTGATATGAAACATTGTGTGTAAAGGGAGAACAGGAATATAGCTCTTCCACTTTTCCCATTTCTCCAGTTCAAGCCTGAAGATCTGAGAATGTATGTCTTCTTTCCTAGCTGTAATTGGATTCGTTTCTTTACCAAAATGAGGTAAAGGTCTTATGAGGAGTGGCTGAGGGAACTGGGATTCTTTAGTCTAGAGAAGAGGAGGCCGAGGGGAGACCTCATCGCCCTCTACAACTACCTGAAAGGAGGTTGCAGAGAACTGGGGATGAGTCTCTTTAACCAAGTAACAAGCAGTAGGACAAGAGGTAATGATCTCAAGTTGCACCAGGGAAGGTTTAGACTGGATATTATGAAGTATTTCTTTACAGAACGGGTAGTTAGGTGTTGGAATGGGCTGCCCAGGGAGGTGGTGGAGTCCCCATCCCTGGAGGTGTTTAAGAGTTGGGTTGACATAGTGCTGAGGGATATGCTGTAGTTGGGAACTGTCAGTGTGAGGTTAATGGTTGGACTGGATGATCTTCAAGGCCTTTTCCAACCTAGATGATTCTGTGATTCTGTAAAATAATGACAGTGAAAAATGGAGCAGAATTCTCTCTTTTCCATTACCCCTCAGATAGTAAAAGTGAACAAGACAAGCTGTTCCAAGACAGTGCCATCCACCAGTGTGCAATTGTAATCAAAGTATTTGCCACACTGAGGACTGCACCAAAATCACTAAAATGTTCTTGAATAAAGAAAGGAATAAAACCCAGACCTGCCCTAACCAGCAATAATTTTCTGCAGTCATATGATGCAAGGGGATTTTAGCCATGGTGAATACTCTCACATGCTTTTTTCAGTTAATGTCTCTGGCTCAGAAGGGATTGTAAGCCTGGATTTAATCATGTCTCTAAAACTAGTTGAATCCTTAGGCACTACAGGAATGCAAATTACTATTAAGTTCAAATCCCAGACATAAAGCTCAGAGAGCTGTGTGCTCTTTTGATGCATTTCTCTATATGTAACTGCTGCAGATAAAAGATGGTCCATAAAACCTTCTCAGCCAGCACACAAATATATTCAGCTTTTTCTTCAAGCATGAAAAAAACAAACTTCAGGCCCAAACTTCCCAAAATATACTTATCAGGAAGCACTGGAAAGCTACCTACATTCATAAATATGATTTCAGGTTTTGATGACTAAAAGACCATCCTAGGACAGGGCTTCCCAGGAGACAGTGTGAGCCAGGGCAGGTGGCATTCTCCATGTTCCCGCAGAACATAAGAAAAGATACTTGCATGGCTATGAACCCTCTTCCTCCTCTGTTAGATGATTGCTGCTTGCAGAAAACCAGTGGATATGGTTTATTCTCAGAGGTTATCATAAGTCTGAAGTATCACACAATGGGTGAAGTTGGAAGGGACCTCTGGAGCACATCTGGTCAAACACCAATACTTAGCTACACCAAGCACTCTAGCTTTACATTCAGTGGAAGTGCTCAAAATGTTAACATGCGTTGGGACTAAGGAAAAAGACAGGAATGGTTTTGTAGCATTTCTGAGACCCCCCCCCAGCAAACAGATGTGCTCTAATTCTGTTTTGTAGATGCCCTGAAACAATGTGCTGTCTCTCAGAAGGGAATGTTTAGTCTGACTATTAATATCATTTTGTAATGAAAGTTCTGAACTGTGTGAGAAATATTCCTTTACATAGCTGAGAAACCTTCTCAAGTCATTTAATATCCCCAAACGGAGATTACAAGGTCAACTTTCAAATAGAAGACAAAACTAGTATTGAAAATAAATGTAAATGATAAATGATCTTTCTGTTTCTGTGTTGTTATATTTTTCTGCACTCAGCAGACCATAGTGAAGAAATTACCTTGGATTTAATTTCTGGTTCTCTGCAAATATAGAAATTAGTTTGTGAGACAAATACTTCCAGAAGCCTCTATTGTACAGATAATATGTGTCTAATCTGAAATATTTTCCTATATCTGCAGCTCTCCAATAAAAGCAGGAGAGACTTTTTATATCTTTCTGTGTAACAAAATACTTTGATGGTCAGTAATGGCACTAATACTATAAAACTACTTCAACAGTTCAGGTAGTAGTACTAGCAGTTTGTTAGCTTTAAGTGGTACAATAAATGGAATGGAAAAACACTTCTTAAAATGCTCAAGAATCATACTTTTTAGATTAGTTGTTTGGATCTATAAATTATGTAAAAGAATTGAGGTTCCACAGTTGAAAGGACAACATTATTATTATTATTATTATTATTATTACTGCTCTTCTTCAGTACACTTGCAGAATCATAAGAATTATTTCCAATAAATTATTTCAAGATTTGTGTATTCTTGAGGGTTTTTTTGAAAATAACTGGAATTTTGAGGTGGCCTGTGGTGAAAAAAATCCTTTATTAAGGAATGAAACTCCTGGGTTTTTTATTTTGATGCATACTGGTTGCTGAACATATCTTAACATCTGGGAAAAATTATTTCAAGGACAAAAGCTAAATAATTTTTATTTTTGTTGAATAAGCATAAATGTTAATATAATCAACATGTTTGCTTGTACTTTGGGTATTCAAACTGAGATTATTAGCTTGAAAATTATTGCAGGGAAGAATGGCACCTTATTACTTAACAGAGCAGATCCAAATGTGTATTCAGTCATAATATATTTTCACTAGGGAGAGAGAAATAGCATTTCATTTATTATTTATTTTTCTATTAGCTCTGCGTACTAGCTCATTTTGTATAAACTAAGTTGTCTTCTAGTTCTCTGCACAACAGTAAAATAATCCCTCAAATATCATCTACATTGTGTCTTTGCTTTCTATGCTGCTTTAAGGCTCTGAGGAAACCACATAGACAGACTCCATACACAGTTTATATGAAACGTTTTTGTAAATATGAATTTCTATGCCTTATGCAGTCAGTTTTGATTCTTATGTATGGGGGTTTGAATCATTTGATGTCATGAATTTGCTTTCCTCATTATACAGCAGTCATAAATATAAAAAGAAGGTAGACTATGGAGGGAGAAAGAAGGTAGACTATGGAGGAGAAAGAAGGAAAATGGAGAAGGGAAGATAGGAAAATGTTAGATGTATGAAAGAATATACTCTAAGGATGGGCATATTTTTAAGAATAGCAAAAGGAGTTTCTTCTCAAATATGTTTGCAAATACTTAATGGAAAGTAATAGCAGTTGAAATAATATTATTACAACGAAAATAAAGTAAAATAGGAAGCATTTTAAGAAAAAAATCCTGACTTTTCAAGAAGAAAATGCCTTTTCCTTCCCAACTCTACAGCTGCTTGGTAAAGAGAAGGTTGTTAATATTTGTGTTCCAGCTTTTCTTAGGACATTTCTAACCCTCAGAATTTGACACAAATAATTGCTTTCTCAATGTGGAAAGGCTAATGGGTTTAGTTCAGTTACTTCACCCATAATGAGAAAAAATCAGACTTTTGAAGCAAGGAAGATCCTTACCTGATGGATATTGCCCAGTCTGACCAGCTGCATATCACAGCCTCAACATTTCATCAAGGTCTGGGAAGGAATGGGGTGTGGTGATCCCGCTCCCAGGTGCTCTGACACCTTAAAAAGTGATGATCCCAATACTAGTCCTTCTCTTCCTCTGTTTGTTCAGTTCAGGAAGAAAGGAATAATTTTGTTCTCAGATCCTGTTTCCTTTTTAATTAAGGGCTCTGTACTCAAGAAAGATCCATGATTACTAATCACAGATGGAAGGAGACATGCAGGATTTGAACAGTGGGCAAAGCTCAATATTTAGAGAACTTGCTTGGGGGAAAATCCCCTTGGTCCCTCTCACAGATACCTAACTCCTTTTATGCATCTGTGAGAATCACCACAAATCAGGCCCTGGGGTACTTTCGTAGGGCAGTCCCTCTGTTTAGACACTCAGCACTTTTTCATAAAGCCCAGGAGCCTTTTTGTCAGAGCTGACATCTCAACATGATAATGAGAACGTCTTCTATTTCATCTGAGAAAGTCCAACAAGGAACTGAGACATCAAACAAACAGGAGAAGCTTTCATGTTTGGAAAGTTGACTGTTCTAACACACATCTTCACTGGTTTTTTTCTAGGGAAAAAAAGAAGCATTTGTCTTTACAAGAGGGTTAATTATATAAATGAAGCACTTTCCATTCTAAGATACAGGATTAATGAAATGAAATCTCAGGACCTCTTAAAGTCTGATCCAAGGGGAAATAAAACCAACCACAACATAGGCCAATTGGCTGAATGTGTTAAGTAAAGGAGGAAAAGAAAAAGAAATTTTGACCATATACAGAAGTTTGAATAGAAAGTTAAAAACAAAAAATAAAAGAAGAAATTGATGATGAGTGAACATTCATATTGCCAGGGTGCTCCTAAAGCAGAATGCAGCTATTATTTGGAGTGGAAACAGTTTGTGAAGAGTTGACAGGCTAAAATGATTTAAGGGGCTCAGAATGCAACAATTATTTAGCAAAAGAAAAATATAAAGATGGGTAAAGGTTTTCTTAAGTCTTGAACAAAAAAGAAAAACAATCTTTCCTGAGGTGTGGTAAATGCTTTTTCTCAAACTAATTTTCAGTGTTGTAGGGAAGAAGGATACAGAGTTCAGTACCGGGCATCCTGTGTACAAACACGTCCATTACATCCTTTGTTCCCATTTGAAGGCTGCATAGTGGTAATCGCTCTGAGTCAGTATTAATTTGGATCTTTTTTCCTTGGGATGAACAAGGAACAGGGATGAACAAGGAACAACAATATTTCTTTTAGAGAAAACTATGACCATAAAAAAGTTATTCTGAGGAAAAAAAAAAAAAAAAACACAACCTGCAGATTCATCCTGGGTCCTATTAGATCTGCTTTAAAAAACCATAAAGAAATTCTCATTCAAATTCATGACTGCTTTACATAGCTTCAGTTGTGAAATTATACGTGTACCTGAACGTCGCTGTCATTTATAAAAAGATAGCTTGTGAGTATTGCGCTTGTAGAGATGTCGTAGGAAACATGAATCCTAAAGGTGCATAAACCAGGCGGGGGATATAAAAAGAATGTTAAATATATTTTATATCTTTCGAGATCTAACGGATGCTTTTCAAGTCTTCATGTTACATTTCATGAGGGCCTGATTCTGCTGGTGTGCATTAAACTTGCTGTGATGGGATCAGAGCAGAGCATGCCTCCACCTACCTGACTGAAATCCAGGGGCAGTTAGGCTGAGAAATTTCTGGATCCCTTTGGTGGTTTGGGACTGCTCTGCCATGGTCTGTAAAAGCTGCTGGTGTCTGTGGCTGTGCTGAGGGAGATTTACTCAGGGGAGTAACTCTTGTGACCAAGGGACGTCACAAACTGCAGCTGTGAGAGGATTAAATTCCTCCAGGATCAGAAGTGTTTTGGATTTTAACTTTCAATTGGAAGACTTTGTGTGCAGATTACTCTCCTTTTGGATCCACCCCAAGATCTTCAGTATGAAATCAAGCAAAATTTCCCTTTCATGAATCTTTGGATGCTGACTACCGGTGTTTTTGAATTCCCACTGTTCTTTCCCTCTGTTTTAGGAGTGGCTTAAGTAAATTGGGTGTTTCTTCCACTTCTTCTTCATATTTTGTTCTTTTTTTAGGAGAAAGGAATAGAATAATGAAACCAGGTGAGTTGTTTAGTGTGCTTAATTGCATAGTTGATCTAGTGACTAAACCAAGAACACTTTTCAACATATGAATTTTTTTTTTTTTTTTTTTTGGCTAAGTTTAGCTGGTAACTACATTTACCAATTTTTTATCTTAATAAAGCCCTTTTTACGTTCTAAAGCCTATGTTTAAGCATTCTGAAATCACTGGAACAAAACCAGGAGTCAACATCCTCTCCCTTTCCACAGGGATGGATCCTGTGCCCCAGTGTCCTCTGAGAGCAGGTCAGGATAAGTGTCTCCAGCTGGTTTAATGCTGCAGAAGATTTTTCATCCTCTGTTATGATTGGCAATGCATTTCAGCCTGGTTTATGTGAACAAAGCTAGAGAGCAAGAAGCAATAGGGCATGGATCCTCTGAGGCTTCAAAGCCAAGCTTTTTCCACTTAAATGTCAGTTGACTACTCTTTGTCAGCATCATGGAAAGCCCTGACAGAAGGAAATTGAGTCTTTTCTGCTTCTTTAATAGCCACGTGGCAGTGTGTCGTGTGTGGTGCCACACTAGAAAATGAAATATGCTCAGGAAGAGCACGTCAAGGTGAGGCTTCTGCCTTGCAAGCATCCCATGCACAGATACTGCAGTGGGCTCAGGGCACCCTGACCCTCTCTTTTAAAGACCCACATCAGGGACAGGGGGATTTTCTCAATCTGCTTACTTTTTGCTTAGAAGAGGGTTTCCCAGGCAGCCTTTCCATACCTTAACAACTAGTTCTGGCTGTTTTGATGTTTTCCAGGGTGTATAACTGTGTATACATATCCAGGGGCACATGGGCTCTTCTAGGGCAGCCTCTGGCCCTGTTTATGAGTTTGTCCTCTGGCCCAACACTGAGTTTGGCAATGCAGAAAACACCAGAAAATCTCTGTCTGGACTCTGGGGGATGAGGCGTGGGGTATTCCCATATGTGAGGGCAGTAGGGTTAGGGTTTTAAGAACATGAGTCTGCAGTCCTTGTTTGCATCACCGACTTTTGAGGGGATTCTTTGGAAATCAAAGATGCTGTTTCTGTGAGTAAAAGGAAGAAAAGGACCCTGACTGTGTTTGTCTATAGCTGTGCTGAAATCAGGAATAGCACCTCTATCTTAAAAATATAGATTATAGTCAAAAGGGTTACTCTGATGAAAACTAATATTTCAGCTAGTTGTTCATAAGCCAAATGCTGAGATGACTCACCGTTGGCTGAAGTTCATACTGCAGGTATCACTGCCTTAGTAAATAATGCTATTAATTGTTTGCATTTAGTTCTGTTTGTTAATCTCTCTTGGACATGTTATTTGCAGTTGTCATCAAGACAAATTTGCACCCTGCCAAACTGCAAACAAGGACTGCCATCCCTACCAGTTTATTCATGCCAGCGGTTTCAATTAGCTGAACTCTGAAATACATCTGTCTTAGGAAGAGAGTACCATACCTAACAAGTAATTTTTCCTTTGTGTCAAAATAGCAATATCACAATGAAGATCTGATCTCAGTGACTGGAGTAGAACGATGAATAATAGTGTCTAATCAAGATATTAATTAAAACTTGAAAAATTATCTTAATGGGAACATGTTCCAAAGTTAAATTGGATTTTTTTCCCCTTTTAAATTAGCACAGTCGATTAACAGGTGTTCTCCATATGTAATTATTTTCAGTGGAATGAAAAGCTGAGTTAAACATTACAGTTGTATAGGGGTATATTACGGTCAGGCACTTTGAGAGGATGAAGACAGAGAGGAGGAAAATGTGGACCAGGATGCTCTGGCTAAGTTCCAGTTTGCTAATCACATCGTACTTAGTCAAAGCTGCCTGGTAGTTTCAATTTGTTGCTGTGTTCTCCTCATATTTCCTTGGAGGGCTGGGTGGTTTACAATATAAAATTGAAAAGGTGCTTCCCACCACGTGTGCCTGCCTTTAACTCTCAAGTGACAAAGTTCAAATAACAGATCTATTTCAACTTAGTTTTTGTGTGCAGGAAAGGCTTTTCACTTTATATCTCTCTCTGTATAGTTATATATGTATGAACATACATATGTATGTTTTTCTTTAAAGGCTACCTACAAACAGTCTTCCTGTGGATAGAATAGTGGTTTTGATTTTCTTGTGGAAGATCCCTGAATGAAAATTTGTCATATTGTTTTAGCTGAAAAATCTGGTTGAATATTTTCTAGCTTTCTAGTTGTACAACTGATGGCCTCACAGGCTAATTCAGCTCATCACCCTGGCTGATTTTGAATGTTTTGACAATGGTGGTCTAATATTGAGCTTTGACAGCAGAAGACTTTAGAATCAGTCTCTTTTGATGGGCTGGTGATGGTGGGTTAAAACAGGGATATCTGGGTCTGAAGGCATGGGATAAAGGACAAAGCTGAGTTCATTCAGACAAAACCAGATTTTTTGTTATTTTGGTATTTGTCAAGTAGACTATTGAGCATCTGTGGTTACCCACATGTAGAGGTCATCATTGTGACTTGGTTGTGTGTTTTATGTCCCATAATGCTGAAAGGGTGGATCTACTCTTCAAGTAAGACTGAAAGGGCATTTCAAAATTAATTCTATTTACCCTCTTAAGAGTAAAATGAATATTCAACATTTATGTGAACAAAATCTGTTTCACCCCAAATCCAAAGCCTGTCAAAATCAATGGAAGACTTCCCGTGAACTTCAGTGAGCTTCAGTTATAAGTGAAAAGAATTAATTTTGCAGAAATAAGAACATCTGAGCAGCCTTTACAAGCAAATATGTAATCATAGGAACAGTTTGCATTTATACAGAACTCTTCCCCTAAGGATTTCATCCTTTTTTGAAAATGGAGTCCTTGAACAGGCTTTAACTCCATTTAAATATGCATGCATAAAGAAAGAGATTGTTTTATTTAAGAAGGTTCCCCCCCGCCCCCCATCAAGCATAACTTCTTAATCATGCATTTTTACCCTCTTTCTGGTTTCTCAGTATTTTTCACCACCTCTAGCCAGACATTAGATTTCCTAGGACAGCCAGATCCCTGTCTTGACAGGTTATTAATTATCACAGCTGGAGGTGGGGTGTTGTGGCTGTTCCTTGCTGTTTGTCATTTGACAGTAAAACTGGATGAAAACTAAGGCTTTGGAAGAAAATAGGAATAAACCCCAGCATTTGTATACAGTGCATATTGTCTGAACAGCTGCTGGGTTGTTTTTCAGAACATCTCCAATGTCTCTTATCCTTCTTTCTTGAACTTCTCTTTTCTGAACTCAGAGTTCTTTAAACAGAGAATATTGTGATAGCAGACCAGTACAGAACGTAGCAAATTGTTGCTGAAAATATTTTGCCTTAAAGATATTTCCCAGAAATCTTCAGAGCAAGGTTGAAGTAGTGTGGTGGTGAGAGGATACATTCAAAACAAAGAGAAGATGCCTTCCAACAAGGCCATTTACCAGCAATCACTGAGGAATTTAGGAGATCCTAAATTCCCTACATCTAGCTGTTGTCTGAAAACACTAATTTGTGGGGTGATTCGTTTGGTTTGGGGCAATGACTCAGTCACTGATTTCATGAATGCTTGCAGTGGTGAGTGTGACTGGCTGGGTAAGGTGGGTGTTTGCAGAAGGATGTTTGGGTTACCAGGAAGCCTTCTGTGAGCATCTACACCTCTCACACACTAAGGTGAAGCAAAGCTCTCTCCCCGGGGCATGCATGGGCCATGAGGAAATTTGACCCAGGGAAGGACAGTTCAGGCATCAGGGCCAGGAGGTGCAAAAGCAGTCAAGGGGCACCACTAGAAGCACAGAGCCTACAGAAATTGTCCTTTCCTTAGCTTCTGAGGCACCTCTGGGACTGATGTTGATCAGGAGCATAGAAAAGGAGTTGGAGGAGTTTGTGCAGCCCACACCAGGACAAAGCATCTCCTGAGAAAGATGAATTCGTATTGGTGTAAGGCTTATCTGTTTTCCCTGATATTCCTCAGGTTTAGCTGCTGTGAGTCTGTGAAGAGCAGACAATATCCAGGAGAGGGCAGTGCTGTACTCGCACATCAGCTGGATCAGGTTGGAAAGCCAGGACCGTTGTGGAAACATTGCGAGTGATGAGAAAATGTTCTTCTCATGTAATCAGTTCACTTAATTAGCTACAGATTCTTCTGCCACATTTATATTAATTTTATTTTTGTATCTGGTCAATCTCTATCATGGAAGTTACTAGATGTCGTCAAGGTAAATTGTGACAGCAGCGCGGCCTTGCGGTTTCATTTTTCTTTTCTTCCTAGTTACAATGAGATCTGTGAGGAAGAAAAGAGAGGAATGGTCATCCTAAGCCGGAATTTAATAATGGTGCTAAAAAGTTTCCTGGAAGTGAACAAACTCTGTTTCCTTTCCCCTTTCTCCAGAAGTTTTGCTGTGCCCAGGTCCCTCAGCCTGGATATCTATCACCTGTAACTCGCTTGTACACTGTGGTGGGCTTCCTCATTCATTTCATCCCAAAGGACTCCAGCAGCCTTGGCTACAATCAAATGTAGCTAAATCAGTTGAGATCAGATCCTTTCATTGCTTTGCAGCATGGTACCAAGGCCTTAAATCGTGGAAGGAGGTAGGGACTGAGCTGATAACAAAGCTCCTGAAATATGGAAGAGACAGACTGTGCATTTGAACTAACCGGAGTCAGACGGTGAACTACAATGATCCACACTGGACATGACAAATGCATAGCTCATCCTGGCTTCCATCTGGGAAGAAAGGGAGAATAACAGATGCACTTCGGCTCCCAGGGAAAGACGTATGAGGATTTGTGAACTGAAGTGTCCCTGGAGCCACAGGAAGTGTCTGGCACTCCATACTGGCAAAAAGGGTGCTTTATGCCCAGCAAGCTGAAAGACTGGGACATTAGCCTGTGTCTGTATAAAGGCTTCTAGCAGTACCTGCCATTTCTCTCTTCTGTACTTGTTTTCAGAAACAGCTACTTCTTTCCTGTCTAAGTTTCTCTTGCCAAGTCTGTACTCCTACAGTTGCTCCTTTGCTGAAATGGAGACCTGCATGTTTGGCTCCTGCCTCCCACCTCACTGCAGCTCAGTCTGCATCCCAGAGGTGCCCACCACACAACAGCCTCTCTCCTGCTCCCAAACTGGTCACAGCTGTGAGCATCACCACCCTTGCTCTGAGCATGCACATCTGCTGTATGACTGTCACTCATCCTATTCCATGAAACTTAAATTTCAGGGTTCAAGTAACTTGAAAGGGCCAGAGAAGGCAAATTTCCTATGTGTAACATTTTGATGGCTCTCCTTGTTCTACCAAACCCCAAAATTCATCCCCCTCTTGCATAGTTGTGTTTCACATCAGAGACAGATTTTCTTGAGGAAAGAACACAGAGAAGAAAAGGAGCAATGAATGACAAACAAAACCAGTGAAGGCCAAGTTCAAAGCAAACAGGGTGTGATTCTTCACACACGGTGTAGTTAGGTTGTGAAAATGCTTGAAGTATATTTTGGAAATCATTCATTTATCTGGCTTTGTGGGAAAACTGGACAAATTCTTGAAAAATAATCTTCATGTCTTTCATCCTTCCAAATACTGTATTTTAGAAACAAAACACAGCTTGGGAGGTGATTCTCTGAGCAGTCTCCATTTACCAGCCTTTGAAAGTTTACTATTTTATACACAAAAAAAGAATGAAAAAGTTACCAACTAGATTAATTTTCTTTTTAAATCACCCAAACCTCTTAGTGTTAGTCAGTTGTGCTGCATACTAACATCGACATTCAAAGAAAACTTGTTTGCAAATTTGTCTTGAGGACAACCTAGAGAAGATGTTCAGTGAATGACCTTTTTTCAATTTACCTCCTCCCTGCAGACATTTTAGAGTCACAACAAGCCTGAAGCCATGATACTTGAATAATGATCTCAGATTTTGCAAACTAAGCAGGGTCAGGACCGGGACATGTTTGACTGAAGAAACCTCCAAGACAAATCCAGCAACCCTCAGGAGGTGACATGAGAATTTTAGAGCTGAACCAATATCACTGGATGGTAGGTGTTACTGATCTGCTGCTTTTTTACAGAACTTCTCCCTTAGGTAATGCACTTACTTACATATGAGTATATTCAACGGTGTGTTTGTAATTGGGACTCCCTCCACCTAATGGGAAAGCTTTCAGACTTCTCTTTGGTTATGAGTCAGAAAGATCCCATCAAACCCAGCGAGGAGACCAGATTATTTAAATGTTAATGTGAGAAGAGATGAACATAAAGGAACTATTCATAGACAATACCTTCTATTTGCTTGACATCCACTGCAGGGTCTAAAGTGAAATTACACACAAACATATCTAGAGTGCAAATAGCTGCGATAGTGTTGTGGGTTGACCTTGGATGTATGCCAGGTTCCCATCAAGCTGCACTATTGCTTGCCTCCTCAGCAGGACAGAAGGAAAGAAAATAAGATGGAAAAAAACCGTCATGGGTGAAGATAAAGGCAGTTTAATAAAGTGAAAGCAAAAGTCATGTGCAGAAGTAAAAGGAAGACAAAAGATTTTATTCTCTGCTTCCCATCAGCAGGTGATGTCCAGCCACTTCCCAGGAAACAGGGCTTCAGTACACGGTTTCTCCGGAAGACAAATGTCATAAATAACAAATGCCCCCCCTTCCTCCTCCTTTCACTTAGCTTTGATTGCTGAGCAGACATCCTATGGTATAGAATATCCCTTTGGTCAGTTTGGGTCAGCTGTCCCAGCTGTGTCCCCTCCCAAGATCTTGCCCACCCCCAGACTTCTGGTGAGGGGGGGAATGTTGGAGAGACAGCCTTGATGTTGTGCAAGCACTGCTCAGCAGCAGCCAAAACACTAGTGTGTTATCAACACCTTTCTAGGTACCAATACAAAGAACAGCACTATGAGAGCTGCCATGGGGAAAATTAACTCCATCTCAGCCAGACTCAATACAGATAGAAAAAGTATTTCTTATGTCAGTGACAGACCCTTTCAAAGGAAAGGACTTACCGCGGGCCTTATCATCATTCTGGTTCATGCTTTCTGAGAGATACAGTCATTTGGGGATTGCTGAATTGTTGCTATTTTAAAAACTTCAGGAGAGGGAAAGCTGAAATCTGAGCAGTCATAGCCTGATTACACCAGTTCCTCCTGAAATGTTAAGTGTATATAATAATGCCTTTTCCTTATGGAGCCTAAACTGATAATAGCCTTGCTGTTAAAACGCCATATTGTGCAAGGGAAGAAGCAGATGAATTCTGCTGGGTAGTGTACTGTTTGTCAGTGAAATTTTTGTAAAAGTTATGGGATCTTTAATCTGTTATATCCAGGAGGTTCTGTCCATAGTTTGAATATTTGCCATTGGGACCCAAGTACAGACAGGTACTTCTTCAGTGGGGAATAAAAATCTCAACCCCCACCTTACTGCCTTATTGAACTCGTTATCTCAGAGGGAAACACATTGCTGCCAGCCTCCTATTTACCATGAGAGGAGGTCAGTCAGTACCCTACCAGTTTCCATTCTTCCTCCATAATTGCTTCTCACATTGAAAGAAACATTTTTTATTACTCTCTGACAGTGTATGTTCTCCACATATCTCATGTCATGGATTTATTTTCTCTTCTAGCTTGCTGGTACGTCCATTTCTCAGTTCATCATCTATTTCTTTCTACAAGGAAAGGTTTACTAAATGTATATGTGTGTGTGTATAGAAGGGATTCAGACTTCAGTTTGACAGTCTTCCTGCTAGTCCCACAAATTCAGCTGCTTACGTCTCAAAAGTGCACTGCAGTTGGGTTAATATGAAAGAAATAAAGCAAATTAACTTGGCTTGTATTGAAAGTTTTGGAGATAGTTTACTGAGTGGCAACATATTTCAGCCACTTGCACTTACTACTTTGTATTGTCCTGTATGAATAATATATACTTGTGAAAAATTCCCTTAGAAAGGAATAATCTGGGAAAAGTACTTTTTTCATGTTGCAAAGTTGAAAAGCTACCTTCATCCAGAAATCAACATTTTGTCATAAAAACTAGATTTTCTCTTAGAAAACATCAAGGGGTCTGGGAGAATACTAAAGAAAATATTGTTTGTGTGTAAGTGTAAAGTCCAGTAGTGTATTATATGGGAAATAACATGTGTTCATGCGATTAAAACCTGTGAACAGTATTGTCATCTCAGTGAACATTGCACAATGCATGATCTAATACACACCAAATTTTCGTGCAATCCCAGTGTGCTTGCAAACCAAGGAAAGGTAGCTATATATACTGTCAGAATAGGTACAGAGTCAAATTAGACTTAAAAATGTATGCACAGCTTTGCATAAAGCTGGACCATCTTGCTCATCAAAAATTGTGGCCCTTGCAGCTTTGGTTTCTGTGCATTGAAGCAAATTGCTGCAGCGCCGACCTTCCTGTGCTCAGCACCCACGTTCCTGTGCTCAGTGCCCATGTTCCTGTGCTTAGTGCCCATCCTGTCTGCACATCTCCGTTAGTGGAGGCAGCAAGAATGAACATGTGCCCAACACATTTTGAAAGCTTCATTTTGTCGTGTTAATGGAAGCCCAGCTTCAAGGGTAGCTTAAGCTAATATGCTGTCTCCTGAATTCATTGTCCAACCTGTAAGCACGCATTCCTTTATGGTGTCCAGGGGTGATAACCAGTGACAAAAAGCAGAGGGGAATAACACATTACACTCCCAAGTTAGATTTCAAAAGCCTTTAGTCTCTCTGAGCCTGTCTTCCACCTGTAAAAGTTGTTAGGAAGATAAATGTCTAAAGGCTTCCACAATGTGCCATATCAAGGATCAGAAATGTAACAAAACCAGACTGAATAGGTGGAATAGAAATCCAAGCCAGCCTGGTTCTCAGCATTAAAAACTGGTAGGATAATCTGGGTCTGTTATATTTTTCCTGGTTGACCTTCTACAGCTAGTGTACCAGATACAGAAGTTAGTCAAAGCATCAGTAATTTATTCTACCATTTCCCGTGTTGAAATCCCTTGCTGACATGTTGATGAAACTCTACTCAGCTGGAGAGTCAAATTAAGTGCACAGCAGTTTATAAAGCTGGCTAAATTCAGACACAATCCACTGCAAAGCAGAGAAGTCTAACCAATATAAAAAGCCAGGCTTTCTGTGAGACATTCAAAAAATGAAAAAAAAAAAGTTAGAAAAAAAAAAGTAGTAAAGGAACAGTTAAGTATATATTATGTATGTGTGTATATATAGGTACATATAAATACATACAGATATGTAAGTATGTGTATATATATGCAAAAGGTACAAAACTGGAATGGTGTGATTGACAGATTGAATGATAACACATCCCTTGGCTTTTGCTTAAATAATAAAACCACAGCACAGTGGTTTTCCAGAAAGTCCTCTCTTGTTTGTCAAACTTCTAAACCACAAAAGAATAGTTTTGAGCCTTAGCCAAATCCTTTCTCTATTGGGCTCACAGAGATCCCTTTTTCTGAATCAGTGCATAATATTACCATGCATGTTTATGGTAACAGCTCCACAACCCCTTTTGGCTGAAAAATTAGTGAAACTGCCCATGGTTTTGATGAGTAATCAAATATCATCTAATATCCAGTTGCTTCAGACAGACTGATAATTAGGGCTGAATTATAGAGCTTTTCTTAGCTATCACTGAGCTGATATTTTACCATTGGCCATTTTTATTTTCCTGCTGCCTTTGCCTGTATTGTTTGTTTTGTTTATTTGGTGGGCAGATACAATAGCTGCAATTTTGCATTGGATTTAACACAGTTAAAATCCAAGCTATTTTTGAAAAGGGTGCTGCTGCTTCTCCTTTCATCCCAGGCTATTCATTCCCTCATCCTCTTTTTGCCATGCCTAAAGCTGGTGTAGGTCTCTGATGAGTCAGACCAAGGAGCTGCTCTGGCTGAAAACTAAGTTAAAATAAAAATCTGCACTCTCCAGAGTGCCCTGATCCCTCTCATGGCATAGCAAGGGCTGGACCAAAGAAAGGGCAGGAATTCACAACCAGGTGCAGTGAAATGACCTTCTTCAGCAACTCTGCTGATGTAGATTAGGCTTCATAGTGTTTTTAAGCCATCCTATTGCTTACTGGAAAAATACGCTGTATGTAGCACAGCTTTATACCAGTCTTGAATACACTGTCATAACATAAACAGGAAAGATGAAGTATTCCCTGCTGCTCAGAGAATAGTTTTGAAGAGTTCTTCAGTATCCAAAACTCATATTGATACAGAAATGACTCACTTTGGTAGTGTCTATATAAAGATGCTCAGTGTTAGATGTAGCTTTAATGGGAACCAGTGCTCAGAAATACTTTACGAACAGAGTAAGTTGCCCAAGCTGGAGATGGCTCTGGTCCTTCCCTGAAAATCTTGGGTTTGTATAATGAAATCTCACCTGTTAGTTTTGCAAATCCTCCAGAGATGAGCAAAATTATTTGCTATTAAATCTTACTAAATTAATTAGGTTATTCTGACAGACTAGATTTGGTTCATTTCAGAAGCAGCACTCCAGTTTCTGTAAAGTCACATCATCATTCTGAGGGCATAATATCTCTGATAACATACTTTCCTTTCATGCAGATTTTTCTAGCCTAAATCCAGAGCTAGGAGAAAAGCTGATTTTTGTTCAGAAATGAAGGCTTGGGTTGGTTTTTTTTAGCATAAACAATTTGTAATTCTTGCATTTGCTTTGTGTAAGCAAGCTGGAATGAATGATTGACAACATAATCATTTGGTCATAGTTATTATAGAACAATAAAGATTTTGCCTTCTTTTTAGTTTTCTATCTGCAAAGTGGGGATACAGTTTCTGTCTCAGAGGAGAGTTATGAAGATTTGTTGGTTAATGCTTGGACTGCATTTTGTCTGTGCTAAGTACCATATAATTATTTAATGTCCCAGTTACAGACAGTTGACACTGTGTCGCATCCTTGGAGTATTGCTCACTTGTTTTATTTTTTAAGATTCTGAAAATCTGAATGATACGCTTGTTCTGAGCATAATGCATCAAACATCAAAGCACAAATGTGGTTTTTTTATAATACTAATACTCGAATGTATGCAATTTTTTATTTGTTTGCTCCTAATACACAATATGTTTCTATCATTTTATACAAAACTGACCAAAAAAAATCTGTTATACTTCTTTGTAATCTCAGGAAGACTCTTGAATGTTTCCTTCTTCATATGGTCTAGACTGTGCCATCATGTTATTACAAAATTCACCTTTGGAGGATAGAGCTATTTATATGATTAAATTTCAGGTGTGCTCAAAAACATGACTGCAGTGTTGAGGAGTCTAATAAAAGCTCATCACTTATTAATTGGAAATTAGTTTTAGTATGTGCACCTGAGCACAAAAAAATAGCAAAACTGAGTCACTGAAAGTTGTTGTAGAAGAAAATCTGTCTGTTTCTTCTAACAATTCAATGGCTTCAGGACTCAACACTCCACACTCTCTGGTTGCAGCAACCGCTCATAATGAGTACTGTCATTTTAAGTGAGTTACATTTATTTGACTTCACTCGCTGGAGCCTCTAAACAGAAGAGGCACCTGCCCAACACCAAACAGCCCAGTCGCCAGTGGATGGAGCAAAGCGAGCAAGAGCATGACTTAGTGGTCTAGAAATTGTGAATACACTTCATATCGAGTTTTGTTGGATTTATGAGAGAAATAAAATCAAACAGAAACAATTTAAAAAATGCCTGTGTGATTCAGTTGCCTTCAATATCCCCTCCTACATGTTGTGCTCTGATTATTGCACTATGGAGTCATGTTCTTCCTTCAGTACACTACTGCTTTGATCTCATATGTCCTGTTGAATTTGTCTCTGGTTCTTAGATGTCTTCTTTCCTTCCCTCAGAGCACAGTGGTAGGACACACTCCACGCAAAGGTGCGTGACTTCTTGCTGTGGTAGATGGTTCTGTGGTAAAGTTAATGCTTACCTTGTGCTTTAGGGATATCCCAGTCTCTGACCCTGCAAGGTCTTAAATGTCACTCTGTGAAGCAGGGTCTGATGGGGTTCACTTGGAGACCCCCAAAGGGTAGCCTTGGACATGTTCCCTGTACTATCCTTGCACACAGACTGGACAGCAGGCAAACAGCTTCTATGGTCATGGCTTGTTAAAAACCTGTCATGGGAATTTTGGGATCAAAAATACAAATGCCTAATGAGATCAGATGCTGCTAAACTAGACTGATAACTAGTGTTATATTATAGCATGACACTTAGAAATGAAGAAAACTTTCAAGTCCCCTTTTAGATGCCCAGGTTTTTTCATTAGACCTGTCTATGTGCTTTGAAGAGATCTGCCTCCTTCAACAGTTAAGTTCTAGTTGTGTCTGCATTATCATGACTTTCTGTAGTCAGCTCTCGGACTTCCTATCTCCAAAGTTAAATCACAGGTGACTGTCAGAAATACAGCCTGCAGCCTTTGATCCACTAAGATACATGCTTAAAACATGAGTCTTAAGATGTGAGACATACTTGTCGTGTATTTACATAGATGCTTTGGAATAGAGTTTCATGGAGGCCCGACTTCACAACACACCATTTAGGGAAATGGCTGAGACCTACCCCACACTTCAATTTCACATCCTATATCCCCAAAAACCAACACCCCTAACTTTTAATTCCCCCACTATATACCCACATCTTTCCAAATCAGGGCTATCACTGCATTTTTCTTTCTCACTTTCTCACTCTTGTGTGATACACCTTCACCTCTCCAAAACATATCTCTACCTACCCTTGCCTCTATCTTTTTTTATCCTCTTGGAAGATATGATTTCTTCTGGATGTATTCAGTCTTATGTCTGTGATCTCATCCAGCTTCACAATTCTTTGCTGCCCACCTTGGAGGGCTGCCCAGCTTTCTAGTTGGCCATTGGCTCAACAGAGATCCTTTGCAAGATGCTGCACATCACGCAGTAGGAAAGCTGCAAGAGACAGCTTTTGCCTCCCATGGGAGCGAGTTACCCGAGATTGGCTGCCACACAGTGTCTTGTTCCTGCTTGAGGCAGCAGCTCCTAGCTCCTGAACTTTTCATTTCATTTCCATACATATTGCTGTCCAAAATTAATGCCTTTCACATTTCAGCATGCTAAAATATGCAGTCAGAAAATCAGCACATTTGATAAGCAAGCAGATCATGAACTGCTCATGAGCCACTCTTGGCCATGACTATTATAGTCAATAAAGAGAAGCTACAGAAAAATTGACCATAGTATATAAATATGAAAGCTTTGAGAAAGGTATTAATGTTTTCTTTATCTCTTGAAGACATGAAAGGATGTCTTTGTGTCTCCTGAAATTCTACCAGAGGTACAGCAGGGACGAATCTGCTCCATAAAAACAAAATTACACAAAAGAAAATTAAACTAATAAAAAGAGAGAAAGAGAGATTACAATAACAATAAAAAACAATAGGCAAAGGAGAAAACAACTCCCCCTCCTTATTGTTATGCATCCAGAATCAGTGTCTTACTCATTTGTTAAACTTTTATGGCACTGGGAGACTCAAATACTAATTTTCTTCAGCATGAAAGTGCCCTTTTTAATGGGATGAATATGATGCTCCCAATGCAGGCAAGAGCAGGCATCTGGGGGATGCTAATTTTATATTCTACCCTGCTGGAGGTCTGTGGGCAGGACACCTTTGTCTCATTGTTTCTCCTACCCTCATTCTGCCCTAACCTGCTGATGCTGCAAGAACATCTGGTCAAAAAACATCTGTTAAAACCAACTGTAACAGAATTTTGATGTTGCTGTGTTACAATTTTCATTAGCAGTGAGGTTAAAAAATCACTTTCCCAGGAAGTAAAACCTTCTGCCTCAAAAATGAAATGGTGTCCATGTAGAGATGAGGTGTCCATACCTAGTGGGAAAGGCAGTCAGGTGGTGTGCTGTCATGGCTGTCCATGAGCCACCAGACTTCACTTCCAAGGGGACATCATGGTGGGGAAGTTCCTTGCATCCTGCTAAGTGAGGGTGTGATGAATCATAGGAGGGGTTATCCTAGGAACAAGGAGAGAAAGAGGCAGTGCAGTAGCATTATTTATTTGCAATAATGGGAATTCCTGTTGGAAAAAGAATGTCCTTCATACTTCTGTGAAAAATGGAGAATTAAAGTTTTACATGTGACAAACTGAAAAATCTGTGTACAGTGATGAAAACCTTTCCTTCAAGGTCTTCATATGGGTAAGCATTCAACTGAGCCCAGTATGACTCAACATGGAATTTCAACACTCATAATAGAAATAATTAGCTATACTGGTTTGTTTGCAGAGGTTTTCATTACTTGCTGAGCTTTATTTAGTGCACTGTGTGTATACTAACAACACACAGCTCTCCAGGACTTTTGAAAAAGTAGGCCATTTAAACAGGCGAACATCATAGGGTAACCTTAACTATTGGTAAGAAGATGGACCAGAAATTATGTTCATGGCCATACTTGCAAGACTCTGATGATGATAATAATAATAATAATAAAAAAAGATATCATGCCATTGACAAATAGAAACAATTTTATATCTAATAGGATTTAAGTAATAAAGGCTGAAGGGCTGCAACAGCTGCAAAGAGATTAGATATGTTATGTTTTCTCAGTGTAATAAAACTTGTCAAATAAAGCTGAATAAAATCTTCTTATCTGTGTTTCTGGCTTATTTTTCCTGCAGCCTCTTTCCTTTCAGCTGATTGTGGGAATCACCATTTCTCTAGAATGGTTACACACACGACAGTTCAATTAGAGTCAAGTTAGTGAAAGTTATTGCTGGATTTGCTTTTGGTTGTGCTTTTTTTTTAAAGCAAAGGACATCTGCAGCATTTGGAAAGTATGAAGCAGATCAGAAAAACCGCTCTGCCAGTCTGTTACCAATCTCCACTGATATTTACTGGACAACTGGGCTGGACTGTATATATCACTGTAGTACCATTAAATTTAGCACAGGTTTACACCAGATCTGGATCTGATTTAAAAATAAAACACATCAAAATAACATGACAGCCTTCCCCAACCACACTTGATGCTGCCTTGGATACTGCAACCCGTTCTTTGTAAGGTCTCCCTTTTCTCACCTGTCTGCTCCCACCTCTGGGCACTGTCTGGAATCCTCCATTCCTTCTGCTTCTCCTGCCTCAGTTTCTCCCTATCTCTAAAGGAAAACATTGTCTTTCTAGGGCTGGTGTGCTAATGTTTGCTGAGCGCTTTAGGATATGCAGATGGTATTTGTGCTAAAAAGTGTGAGTTGTTATTATTACTGTTAAGAAGATGTGACAGGCTGACATTTTGCTAACCTTTCCATGAAATCCAAGGCCAAACATTTGTCTGGGCTACAAACATGCTTGTATTTGCCGTGTGGTCCATCCTTCCACCCAGGCCAGTATTTCTGAACTTGTGTGCATGTCTGTTTTAAATTACATGAGCATCTAAAACAGAAGTATTTTTTTAAATGCTGACTGGGAAGAGCAAATGATGATGCATGTTTGAGCAGCATTGCTGTTGCCTTTGGCACATATTTGAACAAAGTATATTACCTTCCAAGGCAAACCTGTGAACCTAGTAAGAAAAGCAAAGGGATCTGTCCAGGCTAATGTAATACATAGAGACACAAACATCATCCATAAATCAATAGGCATTGATTTAGGTAAATGAGATCTTTGCCCTTAGGTAAGAAAAATTTTACTTATTTATATGTATTTATTTAAAATGTTTCATGAAAGATTTCTGGGGACACATATCCAATATTAATTAAAAAATAAGTGTGTTGTGTCAGTGCCCACAAACCCATTATTTAAGATTTTTTTTTTCAAATTAAAGCTTTTCTCTTACATTATTTTCTCCTCCAGATAGAAAGCTCAGGAAACCAATGCATGATGACAATATGATTACCAATTAGGGAAAAAAAGCTGAAACAAGTTGCTCATGCTGAGACTACCATCAAAATCTACAGTGTATCTGTATCTGAAATAATTTCTGGCCACTGTTTTAAACACATCTGTTCCTTGGGGCAGACGAGGAAAAGAAATTTCTAAATAAATGTAATATAATAATTTAGTGTCAGCTCTAATTGCATAGAACTGTGAAGACACTAGGAAAATCAGGGTGGGTGTAATCCCTATGTCACCCTGCTGAGAAGTGCTGCAGTCAGGTCTGAGTGAGCCAGCGTGAGTCCTCAGGGAAGTCACTGCATTAACCAGAGTGCTCCCAGCCTCTAAGCTGGCATCGCAGAGGCTGTATGTGCAGGTTTATTAGAAGGATGGGAAGGGAATTAAGATGCTTCTCTTCTTTTAATAGCAGAGGAACTCTCATGACTGGAAGGATGCATTACTCTAAAGCAACGAGGCTGACCCAGCTGTCAGCAGATGGTATACACACATCACGTTTGGCATCTGTCTTGTCTGATCTCAACTGCAGCCCTGGTCTCCAGCATAGGCAGACTTTCTGCAGAGCAGGCTGAAGTGTGAGTGTGCACCATCTCAGCCCAGTGGTCAACATTTCTGGGGGTCTTGAGCTCTCTTCCCCAACTCTCCACTTCTCCACCTGTATGTTTCTATTATTACTACTACAACATTATTCTTCCTTCCTTACAAAGTAAGGGAGAATTGTATTGGGAAATACTCTTCACAGGTTTAAGTCAAAAATAACTCCACTGATTTTAATTAAGTCTGTTCAGATTGTTTCCAGCTGAAGTTGTCATCCATTTGTTGAGATGGCCTTAGGTATAGCTGCTGATAAAAGGTATTATATTAGTAGTTGGACAGGTAAAATAACATTTTAAAACATGCACCTCTTTTCCACTTGTCCCCCTCCTGTGAAGTCAAGTTGTACCCAGTGGCTTGAGTATAAATAAATGTAGGGAAGAGTCTACTTAAAGTTATTCCTTTCCCTGTCCTGGTCAAGGGGTTTTTCCATAAATCCCTTCCCACTGAGGTGCAGCTTTCCCAGTGTGACAGGAGATTTAAAAAGGCATCAGCATGGCTCAGCCCTCTGAATGCAAAACTTTTCATGTAGGTACAGAACCAGCTAGGAATATGAACAGGAGTTAAGATAGTATAGAAAATGCAGAATTACATCCTCTGATTAAATTTCTCCACCTTCCTCTCTTCCTGCAAGATTATGAAAAAAACCTCTGTGCAAGTAGAGACATGCTTTAGCTCTTGTCCGAAGTTCACATTTTAATATTAGTTTCTTTCTGTTTTGTTTGGGTTCTCTCCTTTTCTTCTGCTGGTAAAGACTTAATGAAAGTTAACCTGACAGCAAATGCTGGGATCCAAGCTGTGGATGGTTTGCTGCCATCAAAGTTCTTTTAGCCTTAAAGTTCATCCTTATCACTGCTATTGAATATAACAGCATCGTGAGATTACTTTCTGGCATCAGTTTTCACACATGATTGACAGATGTAACAAGCAGGTAGGCAAGAAACTTAACTTGTTGCAGGACAATGGATTTGCACATTAGAAGATTTCTGAAATGCAGAATGTTACTAAAGGCCATAACCTGATATCAGCAGTGGAGATGGCTGCAAACCGCTCGGTGCACTTCAGTTCTTAATATTTTTTTTTTGTTTCATTGCTTACCTCTTGTAATAGATCAGTACTCATGTCCTCAAGGTATTTCTTGCATACCAGGAGCCCCCAGGACATGGGAACCAATTAAAGGCATTGATATTCTTGCTGCAACAGTAAGCCAAGGAAAGAATTGACAGGAATTTCAAGTTCACTGTGCATGCAGGAGGTGGTTACCATTTCCATATGGTTTTCAGACTGTCTTCACTCCCAGTGAAAACCCACGCCTGGGGAAGACGCAGCAGGGCCTGAGGCATGATTCGCTCCAAACAGCTTTTGATTCCCACCAGCATAATTTATTGGAAACATTCTGCTTTTGTTGGAAACATTTGCAGACAGTATGGGAGCTACTGAAATATGTCCCTAACATGTAGAACTGATTTTGAATGACAAAGCCCAAAGTAGCCATGGCCAGTGGCTGGACAAAGCGTCTCGTGACCATCCTTGCAGCAGGTCCCAGATCACATATACACTCATGCTTTCAGTCGCTTGGGGTTTTTTTATATTGGACATTTAGAAGTCCCACTGCCAGGCCAAGCTGGAGTCCCAGCCTTGCACCAGCAGTGTTGTCCTTTTGGATTTCACCAAACTGAACAGATGTTGCTTATGGTCCCCAGCTGATACTGTATGAAATGCTGTGTGATGGTGGATGGGGAGGAGAAGGGGAAGGAAGGAGATCCTTAAGGTCTAAAGAGGCAATGATCCATATGATCTGCTCTTAGCTCATGCTCAATATGCTTTGCAGCCTGGCCATGTTCTTGAACTCTGCTCAGGAGCATGACGCCAGCTCTAGCGTGGTGTTGTGAACACCTTTTTTCCTGTGTGAAAGAGGAAAGAGTCATTGTGCTATAGACCTGAGAGATTTATGGGGCTTAGCTTGGCATTTCTAATTTTGGCCTGCCTCGTTTGCTTGTCAGTTCTTAAGCACACAAAGCATACATAAATATAAGCGCCGTATTTCTCAGGAGTAACTCTATGAATTAGTGGAACAAAAATTATCTATAAGCATCTCAAATTTCATTTGCTATGTGTGGAAGGTCCAATAACTGTATTTTACATGGCAACTGAGTGTAATTACACTGCTGTTTTACCTGCTTTCATCCCAGCGACAAATCTCATTCCCAACCAGTTTTGACTAAAGAAAGGGAGTTGATCAGATGACTTTCAAGGTGCATTTTTAGTTTGAGTCACCCTCTTCTTTCTGTGTTGTTTCACTCCCCATCTCTTCCAGTTTCAGCCTTTAGGCAGGTGAAGACCTGACTTGCTATTGTTTCAAGAAGCAGTTCCCATGTACAGTTAAATGGCTGCAGTGTTTCTCTGCAACAGTCATTGTGTTTCAGAGAGAGGCGAAATGGTGCTGGTTATACTGCAGTTTGTATTTTGCAATTGCCCAGATACATGTCTGAGATAAGGGACGAGGGATGTTTCTGATTAATATTACTGATGTTTGCTCTCTGTGCAGCAGTAGAGACAGACCTCCACTACTCTAGGTGCAACAGGTACATCTAATGAGAGTCCATGTCTATAAAGAGTAAGCAAGAATTCATCTCTCTGACCTTGGTTATCTAAAAGATTCGTGTCTAATCTGACCCCCTTGTCCAACCTCCCTCTGTACTTGGTGGAGAGGGTGATAAATCCATCCAGTTTCAGACACCTCTCTCAGGCTGGGATTAATCATCTCAGGAGATAATCTTTCTCTGTTGGCTCTAGTGGAAGCTGATGCAACTAACATGGATTAGATAGCTATATTTTAGATTACTGGTTTCCTTATTCCATTATGTTTGGTAGACTGAAGCCTTCTCTTCTGTATAGGTGGGAATGAAATGGACAAAGCCATCATTTCATGATGCATGGTGCCAGGTAGTGTGACTGTCAAATATCCACACTTATCTTCATTTTGTGTACACCCAGCTTGCAAGCAGGAATAAGAAATTGGATTATGATTCTTGCTCTCTTGTCATTTCCTCAAGTAGCAGATTGATAAATCAGCACAAAATATTCACCTATAATAAATATATAATTAATCCATTATATAATAACTATAATGAACGGGTTCTTTTGGTTGGGGTTTTCTTATGTTTACATAGCAAATAAATATGTCTGTTTGCAATTGTCAAGGCTAAAGAAATACATATCTGCCAATTTGCCTTTTAATTGGACTGAAATTCTTCTAACAGCACTGTAATATTACCACTTCCTTCTGACCCTGTGGAAGAATAATCAGAAAAGCAACAATACTCAGAGGCTCAAGGTGAGATTATCTGTCTTTCTCCTCAGCAGCAGGAGCTGCTCAGAATGTTAATCAATGCTGTTTCCAAGCTGGAAGCCATCTAATTCCAGCAGCAAACATTTAAACTATTCAGTCCTGTCACAGTTTAAGCCCAGTCAGCAACTAAGCACCATGCAGCCGCTCGCTCACCTCTCCCTACCATGGTGGGATGGGGAGGAGAAAATATAGCAGAAAGGTTTCTGAGTCAAAATAAGGACAGAAGAGATCATTCACCAATTATGGTCGTGGGCAAAACAGACTCGACTTTGGAAAAAAACATCAATTTAATTTATTACCAATCAAATCAGAGTAGGATAATGAGAAATAAAACCATCTCTTAAAAACACCTTTCCCCATCCCTTCCTTCTTCCCAGGCTTAACTTTACTCCTAATTTTCTCTACCTTCCCCCCTCCAGTGGCACAGAGAGACGGGAAATGGGGGTCGCAGACATTTCATCACTCGTTGTTTCTGCCACTCCTTCCTCTTCAGGGGGAGGACTCCTCACACTCTTCTCCAGCTCTAGTGTGGGGTTCCTCCCATGGGAGACAGTACTCCATGAGCTTACCAATGTAAGTCCTTCCCACAGGCAGCAGCTCTTCACAAACTTCTCCAGTGTGGGTCCCTTCCATGGGGTGCAGTCCTTCAGGAACAGACTGCTCCAAGTGTGGCTTTCCTTCAGAATACTGGCCTCCTTCAGGCACACCCACCTGCTCCACCATTAACCTCCATGGGTGCAGGGGCAGCCTGCCTCACCATGGTCTTCACCACAGGCTGCAGCACCTGGAGCATGTCCTCCCCCTCCTTCTTCACTGACCTTGTTGTCTGCAGTTGTTTCTCTCATCCCACTCCTCTCTCTGCTGCAGGTTGCCCAGCAGGTTTTTTTCCCTTCTTAAATATGTTATCACAGAGGCGCAACCACAGATGCTAATTGGCTCAGCCTCGGCTAGAGGTGGGTCTGATTTAGAGCTGGGGAAACTTCTAGCAGCTTCTCACAGGAGCGACACTTGTAGCCCATCTCCTGCTATCAAAACCATGCCACACAAACCCAATACAAGTCCTTAATGAAGTTGTCCCAACGGCACATCTTTCCTTTACAATCCACTTCTTGTACCCCTACACTGCCCAGATGTAACTGTCAAGGGCTTTATAGCCTCTCCTTGCTCTTATCCTGCTCATGAGCAGTTATCCTGCTCAAAAGTGACAAAATTGAAAGGAAAAATTAGGAAGGATCGTTGCTCTGGCCTGGCTGGGAAGATGCTACTGTGTGTAGATATTGGGTTGGATGCCTTCAGGCAGCAAAGTCCAGGTACTTCGTATTAAAGATTCTGCCACATTATAGGGGATGTTCGTTCATATTCCTCATAAACAACCAGTAGAAATCTGCAGCCTGCAAACAGGATGTGCTGGTTTTGGCTGAGATAGAGTTAATTTTCTTCACAGTGTCTAATAGGGGGCTACGTTTTGGATTTGTGCATAGATGTTTTTGTTATTGCTGAGCAGCGCTTACACAGAGTCAAGGACTTTACTGCTTCTCACACCTCAAGGGCGCTCGGGGTGCACAAGAAGTTGGGAGGGGACACAGCTGGGACAGCTGAACCCAACTGACCACAGGGCTATTCCATACCATATGACATCATGATGAGCATATAAACCTGGGGGAAGAAGAAGGAAGGGGGGGGTGGGGGAGTGGCATTTGGAGTGATGGCATTTGTCTTCCCTTACTTCTAACAGTAACTGTTATGCGTGATGGAGCCTTGGTTTCCTGGAGATCGGCAAACACCTGCCTGCCAATGGGAAGTGGTGAATGAAACCCTGTTTTGTTTTTGCTTGCATGCATGGTTTTTGCTTTACCTATTAGACTGTCTTTATCTCAAACCATGACTTTTCTCACTTTTACTCTTCCAATTCTCTCTCCAATCCCAGCAGGGTGGGGACTGAGCAAGCAGCTGTGTGGGGCTTAGTTGCCATATGGGTTTAAACCATGACAGTCCATTTTGGCACCCAATGTGGGGCTTGAAGGGTTCAAGGTAACGACAGATTTGATTGGAACATGCTAGATCAAATTTATAGCTGTTATTGCTGTTTAGCTATTAATCAGCAGGCTCCTGTGCTTGCCATAGGGCTTGCCTGCCTCACTGACTATCAGAGTCTAGTGCTTGTTAGTGGTTGCTTTTTGCTTTTCCTGCTTGCTGTACTGCTTATCATCTTACTCTGCTGTGCCTGGGAACATTTTGATAATAGCCATGGTGATGCGCCTGTGCTGGCAGATGGCTGCTGTTTCTGTGCTGTTGTTTCTGTGCTGCTGTACTGGGCAGGCTGGAACTCCAGTGTGAACTCATGTCGAAGCTCTGTGACCTGGGGATGAGTCAATGCAGGAGCAGGACACCCCAAAGTATCTGTGGCCATGGATAGGTCCACACCAGAGCAGGTACATCTCAAAGTGTCTGTGGCCATGGCTATGTCTGTGCTGCAGGAGGTATTACCTCTGAAGAGATTGTGGCCCAAGGGTTAGTCCACATTGGAGAAGTTACATCTCAAAGCATCTGTGGCTGTGGATATGTGCACACTGCAGCAAGTACACCTTGAAGCATCAGTGGCTGTGCATGAGGTCATGCTGGAGCACCTTAAAGCTTGTGGCCATGGATAAGCCAACAACACAGGAAAAACTTGTCAAATTTGGCATTGTCCTGTGAATTTGATTTTGGCCAGCATCTGAATTGGTCCTTTCCTGCAAGATGTGTTCAGAGACACCAGCAGCTATAAAGCTTCCCATAGCTCTATTGTGAGATTTTATAATTCCTGCACCAAAAGAGCACAGGGTGGCTCCCCCGTCCCAAAATCTTACCCTGAATGGGGAAGAGCATGGCAGGAGACCAGGAGCTCTCTGTCTGCTCCATGCAAGGATCAATGTTTGAAACCAGGAGCTGCCATTTGTTAGACTGATTTATTTTCATAGCACAGCATTTAAAAGAGGGATTTGATTATGAAGCACTTCACTTGCAGAAAAGGACCAACATATAATTTTTTTCATAGCTTTTAGATTTAAAGCCCGGTTTAAAGGAGGATTAAATTAGAGACACTTCTCTGGTATGAAATGGTGCAGCTTCTCAGTGACTGATGAAAATATATCCAAGCCCATATCCTGGGCTGCATCAAGAGAAGTGTGGCCAGCAGGTCAAGAAAGGTGATTCTCCCCTTCTACTCTGCTCTCGTGAGACCCCACCTGGAGTACTGTGTCCAGCTCTGGGGCCCCCAACAGAAGAAGGACATGGACCTGTTGGAGCAGGTCCAGAGGAGGCTACGAAGATGGCCAGGAGGCTGGAGCACCTCCCGTGTGAGGACAGGCTGAGAGAGTTGGGATTGTTCAGCCTGGACAAGAGAAGGGTCTGGGGAGGCCTTATAGCAGCCTTCCAGTACTTAATGGGGGCTACAGGAAAGATGGGGAGGGACTCTTTATCAGGGAGTGTAGTGATAGGACAATGGGTAACAGTTTTAAACTGAAAGAGGGTTGATTTAGATTAGATAGAAGGAAGAAATTCTTTATGGTGAGGGTGGTGAGACACTGGAACAGGTTGCCCAGAGAAGTTGGGGATGCCTTCTACCTGGAAGAGTTCAAGGCCAAGTTGGACGGGGCTTTGAGCAACCTGGTCTAGTGGAAGGTGTCCCTGCCCATGGCAGGGGGGCTGGAACTAGATCATCTTTAAGGTCCCTTCCAACCCAAACCATTCTGTGACTATATGAAATGTTTCCATCACCTACGGATGAAGCCGAGCAGCAGGACCATGGAAAACCAGCATAAGAAAAACCCCATATAGAGCATTTTCCAATTTAATTATATATTTTATGAAAAGATAGCTGCTTACTTTTTTGGGACTGCAATAAGAATTTGCATATTCTGCTTGTAAACAGTCCTCTGGGCACTTTATCTCTGTTTGCAAGTGATAGTTTCCCTCTAAGTATTTGTTGTGTTTGTTGAACACATGATAAACACAGGTTAGAGGTCATCAAGACTCTAACATTGCACGTGTTTTTTTCCTTCTTTCCCCTCCCCCCTGTTTTCGTTGGTTTGGGTTTTTTGACCTCCTAATGTCTTTGCTCCCTGACCCAGAACATCAAGAAACAAATCAAATCACCACAAGGGAAATGTGCTTGTTAAAACTTGCTTTGGTTTTCAATGCAGCAGCAGCACAAAGTTGGAGCATTTTTGACACAAATAACCTCAGTCTTTAACATGCAGCATTGGTTTACGTAACACTCAGCAGTCTTGACAACATGAGGGAAAAAAATGTATTCCTAGATTTTTCTTCTTTGGGACAAATAAAAAAGCACTTGTCAAGGACAAGTATTTTAATGTCAGAGTTATGGGTTTTCTTTTTCTTTTTCATCTCTTCAGTTCAGTTCAGTTACTTTAGGAAGGTGCTTAGTTCTAAGTGTTTGAGTTTGAAAACAGATTTTTTTTTTTTTTAAATTAGATATCAACAGCTGGAAAAGAGTTCCTGGGGGACATCTGCAATGTGTATGAGTCTAACTGATCCCCCTATTGAAGATACATTCATGAACATCATCCTTTGTCATCTGCCATAACTCTTTCCATCAAGACAGACAGAAGTTGCTCTTCGAGCAACCTGGGATCAGGACCTGGGAAGCATCAGCACTGTGCTGAGTCTGGGGAATGTTGCCTTGCCTTGAGCAAGTCATTTGAGGATGGTCCAAAGCCAAGGAATTTCACAGGTTTGTAAATCTGCAGAGACTGTGCCGATCAGTTAGTGTTTCCTGCTCCTGTAGGATTTCCCTGATTGAATTTCTGTTTAAGCTTAGCTATGTCTTTAAGTAAAAATCATGTAAACCTTTCTTAACTTTAACATGCCCAGTAACACTACAGCTTTTGGTAATCATTCCCCTGGTTAATTACTATTCATATCAAAGAAACCATGGTGTTCTTGAGGAAGTACAAAGCCTGGAGTTTACATATTTATTTTCCCTCTATAGTATCATTACATAAAGAATACAACAGAGGAAACAGGATTTAATTTCTGACTCCCAATTGTATCTGCCTCAGCAATACCAAAGTATCTGAGCTAGTTTGATGTGAAAGAGTCCAGATCTCAATGCATTTTAATTGGATGTGTTGATTATTAGCTCAGGCACAGATCTAGGTTGAGGCAGTTTAGTTTTGTGCAGCCCGAGCGATAAGACAGAGTGGAGCTGTGCTGAACCAGTGGTGCTGACCAGCCTGGGCTTTTCTGTCCCAGATGCCACAGCACCACTTCACAATTCCAGCTAGTTCATGCCATGCTCACAAGGCAGGACTCTTTGGGCAGGACAAGGTTTCAGGTAGGGCTCAAGGTTTGCTTACAGAGATCTGGAAGCCCTGTGGAGTAATACTACTGTACTGACCCTCAGACCAGGCTTCTAGTGTCTGACCAGGTCCACCATGTGGCCAGCTTTTAGGTGTTGAGCCCTCATTTAGGCAGTGTGAGAAATACTATTGCAAAGGCACGCTCACATCAGAGATGCTGCAACATGATTAGATAAACAGTATTGTGACAGACAGATTCTCTGCACTGTTTGAGCAGGATTAAGGTGCCTAAACATAAGCATATAGGGGACTCCACCAGGTCTAGCACAGCTGGCAGCATTGCTTGGAAATGTCAGACATCCGAGGGCATTGGAAATGGCACTAGACTGCAGTGTATGGATATTTCAATCACAGCACCATTAATGGAAGAGCAACTCCTTGATCTACTTGGGTTTGATCAAGAAGTACAGTTCACAAATCTCAGTGATCCATTAAAGTGTCTGTTTCACAAAGCTAGGCTCCTTAAGACCAAACTAATCCACTCTAAACTTCAGTATTTAAGACAGGGTTAAGAACCTGTGTACCATGAATACCTTCTGTAGTCAGTAAAAAGAGAGGTATATCTAAGTTTATCTAAAATCTAGCAGATTCTACATGGGACTATTCCAGGATTTGCCAGCTATCTAATTGTTGGCCAGGGACTTTCTTCCTACATGTTTATTTTCATGAACATGGGATGTATTTTGGCTTTGTGACAGCAGTTTCCTGAAAGTAGGAGGTCTGGATGAGTCTAAGCTTGTGGATGAGTCCAGGTTTGTGAGTGAGTCCAAGCTTATGAATAACAACTCCCCTGGAGCCAGTGGAGCTACATCTGCCTTTGAAAATGTATGAGAGCAGAAGCAGGTTCCCCCATTGTGCTCAGAAACCAATCTGGATATCAGATAGCATCCAGCATTTGCCTCCTTGAAAGTCCCTGCTGCAGCTGATGAAATGTACACTCTAGTTAAGTCTTGTTACCCTTTTGTCATATAGATCAGAATTATCTAGATCCAAACAGCTCTGTTAGTAAAAGGGAGAGAGCGGGGGAGCAGAAGAAACAGTAATGCATGAAATGACATTTTAATGAGAAGTTTGCCACTCAGCTGACAGCTGAAATCTAAATTTCAGGAAGATGAGGAGCGTGGAGTCATGTGGGCAGACCTTACATACTACAAGGGCTTGAATTTTTGAGGGATGAACTGATACGGACATTTGAAAATGACAGCTTACAGGGTAGCAGACCCAAATGGTGGGAACAATAGCCAGTTAGAGGAATATCCATAGGTTGTTGTTACGCTTTATTTTATGATATGAAGGCTTTGGAATGCATTCATGTAATAAATAAATAAATAAATAAATAAAGCGCATCACTGTCACCAAGGGCCTTTTCTGATATTTATCAGAGAGATGCTGTGTTTTCCTGTTGAATAACAATGCTCTTCACTGCTGACAGATTTATGTAGGAGAATCTCAAAATCTTAAAGGAGAATTGAATGGGGTTTTCAGCAGAATTAAAACATAGTGAATGAAATATTACTATGTTTTTGCTGACTTAGCAGCTTCAATAAGCTGAGAAAGTTGGATATAGAAAGATCCAATGTGTGTCGGAAAGTCTTGGAGTAAAACTTATTTTCATGATGTAAGAATCAAGATACATTACACTGTCACCTCTATTTTAATTAGAAAGTTGTCTTTTATGCCATTGATGAACTACTGAAATAGGTTTGATATTTACACCACTTTTTATACCATTCTATTGGGTCTTACTACTGATCACTTTAAATTGCAGAGAATGGTCATAATCATCATGGTTTTTCATCTGGAGCATGGTCCAATGTCTAGTTTCAGATTATATTATTTTAAGAACCAGATCCTGGGCAATTGCAAATTTCCTCTGACACGTTATGCTAAACTGACAATACCCTGCTCTGCCTATAGATATGTAAATAGAGAGGCAGTGAATGGGTGCTCAGGACTGTGTAGAATTGTTTAAGAACTTGGTAGGCACAGTAAGTTAGTTCCTGTTAGTTACTTCACATAGCTCTTCAGCACAACTCTACACCAGCTTTCCACCAGCAATCAGTCTGTATTCCTTAGCTTTGTAGACTTTCCTGCCCTTTGTTAGCACCAAAAAATTGTTGGTTTTGTTCTGCACGGTTGTGCTTTCTGCCATACAATAGCACTTCCATCTCAAAGAAACATTTCTCAGCCATTTAAGTGGCTTAGGGTTTGTGGGTTTGGGTTTTTTTCTTTTTTTCCCCACTATTTTCATTCTTCATTTTCCAATGTAAGCTTAACCTGTGACAAGATATTTGAATAGGAAAATCATGCTGAGGATTTCATAATTGAAACTGAAGTGTAACATAGGGAAAAGAAAAAGAAGAGGTGAGAGAGCTGAGCTATTCAAGCATGAGTGAAAGGATAGGAGTTAAAAGATGGAACTTGTATTGAGCATTTTCAGATCAGCCAGAAATTCTTCCTTAAAGGAGGTGGAATGAAAACAGTTGGGAATATTCAACATTAAAGAATTTGGAGAAAAGATCCTTAACCTGCTTCATCACTACTTTGGAAAGTGATGTTCTGCAACTCTGGGCAAGTTGCTCCTTCTTTCGTTTATCTCTTCCTTTAGTCTTGTTTGCCCTGGTTTGTATCTGCGTTTTGCAAGCTCTTACAGGAGATTTTAAAAAGTAGAGCTTTCCATAGCATAGTTATAGTAACTGTTAAATAACATTTTCTGATCTGAAACAAACGAAGGATCTGTCACATGAAAGTCTCAGACAGATCTATCCTCATGGCTCTGAGTGCCCACCATCCAAAGGTGATAGAATGAGGTGTAATGCTCCATCAGCTGCTTCCAGCAAACATATTGGACAGGAGATGAAGTTAAGTATGTGTTTCTGAAGTAAGTTTCAGGATATGTGGCTTCAATTCCCAGGCACTGGAACAGGCTGCCCAGTGAAGTGGTTGTCACCATCCCTGGGGGTATTTAAAGGATGTGTAGATGTGGCATTTAGGGACACTGCTTAGTGGTAGACTTGGCAGTGTGAGGTTTACTGTTGGACTCAATGACTATAAGGTTCTTTTCAAACCTAGAGGATTCTATGATTCCATGATTAATCATGGACTTTTTGCAGGACTGGTAAAGCAATTTAATATAATGAAGCCTCAGCTGACCAATATTAATCTATGTGATGATGCTGTCCAGTGTTCCAGGAATGTTACTGTGGCCAGAATCTATCACTGTTTATAAGTAGTTTAAATAATATGGGTTATATTCATCCTGTAGATCTGAATCAAGTTAGGATGGGTTAAACCATGAGCTTGGTAAGGCTCTATATTCAGAGCAGTTTACTGGTCATAACATCAAATGAAAACCTGAAACATTGTTTTGAATTGAAATTCAAATAATTTTGAAAAACAAAAAATGTTTAATCTGCTTTTTTCTTCCTCATTTCCCATATAAAAACTGCACTTTTCAAAGAAAAAATCTTTATTTAAAAGATAATGTATGTATTATCTAAAATAACTGCTCATTGTTAAGTAAACTTCTCACTTCTTTGCCGTTGCTGAGCTCCTGTCTTCCCTCTTTCTTCTCAGTTCCATATGTGCAGTCATTTGCATTGAGTCTGTATGATACAGAGAGCTCATGCCATCATCACAACTGTTTTAGGGCTTCACTTAGGTCATTCTCTTCCTTGTCAACATTATTATTTTTTATCAAAATTAACAGTACCAACAGAAAGTGGATTTTTTTCCCCCCCTCTTTCAGCTAAACAAAGGAGAACTTGAACCCTCTAGTTATTTCTGCTTCCCAGAGCTAAACCTTAGGTTCAAGCAGGTGGCATTTTTTACGTTTGGAGAGGCTCAGCCTCTGCAAACAATCGTTCCAGACAGACCAGGAGAGGGTAAGGACAGAAAACAGGACTGTGTTGGAAGACCTGATTTCCATCCTTGGCTTGAATGGTATCAGGCTGTCATATATCCTTGCTGTGTCTCAGTTTTCAGAACAATAAAATTCAGTAAGAAGCTGTGATCAGCTCTTCTTTATTTCCTTCAGTCAAAACCTCTTTTCTCCTCACTCTTCCTTTTAAATGATCTGGGTTAAAATCGGTCAGGCAGAACTTTTCTGCTTTGCACTGCCTTAGGACAGAAGAAGGCTTCAAGCAGTGTCCATGGGACCCATTTGGGGTGGATTGGTGTGCTTAAATGCACCAGTTCCCTGCCGTGATAAATACACTGGTCATTTGCATGCAAGCACCAGTCTGGTTCTCATTTAAAATCCTCTGAAGAAATTTTTAAGCTTCCTTTGCTGTAAAACAGAAACTCTTCTCTCACTGCCCCTTCTGCCTCTATCTGGCTGGTGGACTACTGATTACTTGTCCGGAACCATGACATGAACTATGCCAGCAAGAATATAAATATTACTTAAATCCTGTTTGCGTTAAGCTAACAGCAGAATGTTGACAGCATTAAGGAGGGAGAGAGAAAGAGAGAGAGAATTTAAAAAATAAAATCTCCCATCAGAATGCAGTTAGCCTGCTGCTCACTTTCTCCTTTACGGAGTGTCAGAAGGAAATTTTTGTGTATTTATGTCACGACAACATAACTCTTTTTTCCTTCTTCCTTGTCATAAATCAAGATCCAAACAGATTCCTGTTGATACTCAGCTGTTGAGTTCACTCATTTTAAAAAATACCTGCCCTGCAGATCATTGGAAATTGGGAGAGTATTCCAAGGAAATATCACGATAGGCTTGTGCTAATTCTATATTTGTCCCTTGACATTTGCTGTTGGGGGAGGATACTCTGGTAGATACATTGTTAGGCTGACATTGCCCAGCTGCTGCTATGTTCCAGTGAATTAGAGGGGGTTTCACTGGAAGGATGAGAGTACACTGATTTTGCTTTCCATGAGTGTCTGTATCTCCTGGCAGTGGCTGGCTGCAGGACTGGGTCCATAAGAGGTTTGATTTCTAACAGAGGTGTCACATTATGGTTAGCTGCCAAGTAAATGGTTCTGCAGGATCAAAATCCCATCTTTCCTACCTAATGGTATGGAAGGACTGTCAAATATGAACACATGTCCTTTTTTTAGTTCTGTGCTGGTTTTGGCTGGGTTGGAGTTAACTTTCTTCATAGTAGCTCGTATGGGGCTACGTTTTGGATTTGTGCTGAAAACAGTGTTGGTAACACAGGGATGTTTTCATTATTGCTGAGTAGTCTTTACACAGTGTCAAGGCATTTCTGCTTCTCACATCACTCCACCAGTGAGGGGGCTGGGGATGCACAAGAAGTTGTGATGGGACACAGCTGGGACAGCTGACCCCAACTGATCAAAGGGATATCCCACACCACATGATGTCATGCTCAGCAATAAAAGCTGGGGGAAGAAGAAGGAAGGGGGGGTTGTTTGGCATGATGGCATTTGTCTTCCCAAGTAACCCTCATGCATGATGGAGCCCTGACTTCCTGGAGATGGCTGAACACCTGCCTGACAATGGGAAGTAGTGAATGAAACCCTTGTTTTGTTTTGCTTGTGTGCACGGCTTTTGCTCTACCTATTGAGCTGTCTTTATCTCAACCCACATATTTTCTCACTTTTACTCTTCCAATTTTCTATCTCCCATCACACCATGGGGGAGCGAGTGAGCGGCTGTGTGGGGCTTAGTTGCCGGCTAGGGTTAAACCATGACAAGTTCAAACGTTGAGACCACAAAAAGGTAGCTGAAGAGAGCAATGAAGATCAAGGCTGGTCTTTATACTGAGGAATCATTTGGATATGTGAATCAGTTTTTCTTATTCCACTGTTTCTGATCCTTTCTGATTTTTAAAAGTGTAAAGAGTCAGAACAGCTGAAAAAGTAAATACACCAAAATAAACTAAAGTCTCCTTAGGTTTTGTACAATATTATTTCCTGGGTCCAGGTGAAGTCAAACAGAGAACAGAAAGGTTGCCTCTTTTCCTGAGGGTCTCCAATGTAAATGTAAGAAGAGACATTATAGACAAATGCAATAACAGGAAAATACAGAGGAAAAGCTTGACAGAATTGAGTAATGGGTTCAGGAGCTCAGCACTGCAACATCTTCACATCCCTATATATTTCATCTATTTATTATTTTGCAAAGCAATTTTCTTTAAAAATGTACACACACAGAGAAAAATTATTTTTTCAAAATCCTTTTTTATAAGAAAGCTACCATGTATCAGCTCACAAAACCTCAGAGAGCTCAGCTGGCTCCACTACTGATGAGCTTATGAGGCTGAGCAAATCACTTATCTCATTTTGACTTCATTTCAGCTTGCCGGTGGTATGTTCCAGATAATTCTAGTATTTGCCTATTGGTCAAAGGGTATCTTGTCTATCTACTGCTATGCTACATGTCTGTGCAGCACATAGGATGACTGTGTCCCAGTCCGTTTCTGTCATTGTAATGCCAATATTAAAAAATAATAAATCATATACATATAATATACAACAACTGGTAGCAAAAGTAAGATGGAACTTTTGTAAACCACAGTACTACTTTCTGGGTTACAGATTCTAAACTGGGTTTTGACAGACAGAAATCAAAATAATGCTATTTGTTCCAACAAAGCTGCACCAGTTTACACTACATAATATATAAGCATGCTTGCTTAAAAAATCTTGAGTGCACAGCTTTTGCAACTGTGATTTTTATTTCTCATTTTTCCCCCAAAGAACTGGAAGAAAACTTACTGTCTACCAAGAGGAGATCTAACATATTAAATTAGATCACAGACTAAATATATTACATCAACATCTGTGCTCTCAGAAGAGTTCTGTTACTGTCAATAACACAACCTGACAGCTTTAGGATCAATCATCTTATTAAAACTTTCTTCTCTCTCTTTCCCTTCCCCCCCCTCCCCATTCCTCGAAGGAGCTTGGCAAAGTTTATTTGTTTGTTTGTTTGTTTTTTTCTACTTCAGAATTTCTCTCACTAATACTTCCCTGAGAAATAGATTTGCCTCAAGTAGCTTGCATTAATCTGGGACACAATAATGAATAAATATTTGGAATAAATAATGCATAATGTCTAAGTCTGATAATCATACTAATGATGACTGACATCCTCCTCGCACCTTCCAACCCCAAATCCCAAGGCATTTAACTGAATGACTACAGATCTGGGAGCTGTGGGATGAGATGGAGAAAGATCCTGAGCTGCGGTAAGCTGTCAAAGCTTCTCTGATGTTGCTTGCGCCTCTTTACCATGCTTGAAGTCTGCTTTTGTTTACAGGACCCTCACTATTAACTATAAAATAGGATGCTTTTTATTCTGAAAATGGCTCCCTAAAAATACTTCTTATGTTGATGGCTTACTGGGCAAAGAGACGTGAAGGGCCAATACTTGGGAGACCTAGCTGGTGCACCACCTCTTGGAGCAGTCTATGCCATGGTGATCCCCATCTGCTGCAAGGACAGAGGCAAGTAAGGGACTAACAGAGAGCAGCCTAGGGAAGGCAGCAGCTGTTGCCAAGGCATGGGATAGTGCTTCGCTTCCGTGATGAAGAATAGGGGGTGGCTAACGAAAAGCAGACATCTTGGATGAGGACCAGCAAATGAGACTTATAGGATGCTGCTGAGATTTCAGGGTTGGATGGAAAGGACAATGCACTCCTGGGAAGCCCACCAACTCTGGCACGTTAATGAAGAGGTGTTGCACCATTCTACCTCATGCTCCTTCACAAATAGGAAGCAGTTCTTGCCATTGATGTCAATGGTCATGGGAGGTATGTTTCAGACCCGGGTCTTTTCTAATCAGCTTTCCCTTGACTTGATGCTCTCCAAATCCAAAGTGAATGAGAGGCATAAAGGGATGAAGGAGTTGTAAACTGAGGCATGTCCCAGAGGATGCAATTTCATAAAAGCCAGCATTGGAAAGAAGCTGCTGGCTTTTGGTCAGTATGCCTAGGGTGATTTGGAGCACATATCCAAAAGCAGTGGGTCACCTTTCTGCCAGAGCATCACTTTAAATGCTGGCAGAGAAGCAAAAGCTACTTCATTTTTCCCTTTGAGGAAAGACTGCCTCCAGGCCACTTTGCTCCAAAATTCACCTCCCCTGGAGAATTCTGGGTACCAGAACCTCTGGGCTCCACCTCTTGATGTGAAGCTCCTTCACTGTGGGTTGTTGTTTTTTCTTTCTGCTGGCAGCCCTCACAAGTAAGCACATTCTATATAAAGCTGTCAGGTGTTATAGTGGCTAGTGGTCAGAGTAACACCTGGACATCCCTCTTACAGTGGCCTGTTGAGCACTGTAAAGTTTGTGAACGTTCTACAAGTACCACGAAAAGGATCGTGCCTTAGGTGTCAGGGACATGACAATCATTTTAAAAGTCTGTTTTGTCTCCGATTTAATTCTACTGGAAGTAGAAAAGCTCCCAGATATTATAGGGCTGACTGAATCCATGTTCTGGAGCAGATCTATACAAGAGGAGCATAGCAGGGACTTCTTCTGGAAAGTATACAGATTTATCCATGGGGTCATAGCCTTTGACGAGCCATATACATCCTCCATTTCATAAATGCTTCAGTGGGACTATTCACAAGAGGAAAGATAATACAATGATTTGCCTATATAAGCGTGGCAGACAGAAACACAATGTGCAGCTGGAGAGCGATAAGGGAAATTGATTTCTTTTTCCTATTCCTTTTCACTTTATTTCTCCTGGATGGCAGCAGCAGTTCTGTTCATCAATACATTGCCTTCTTCTCCTATATGGAGGCAAATTCTCTAACAATCTTGAGCCTGCTGCAGGTAGATATATTGAATAATCTGCCCTTTAAAAAGAGAGCTGACTTTTCATGAAATTCTGCTCTATGTTGCTCAGGTTATTGGAATATTTTCCATTTTTCTTTATACTATTCACTAAGCTATAGGACTAACAACATTGCTCTGACTGTCATGCAACTGTCCTATTCGGCTGGTGATTTGGAGAGATACATGTCACCTAAATCATGTTTTTTTGCTGGCTCTTATTGCTGTGCTAGATATGGTATTAAACACTTAACCACTCATAAGAGTGCAGTCTCTGCTTGTGTTAGGCTGCAGATGAAGAAATATCAACACAAGCATGATAAATTGGAGGTTTCTTCCACAGAGCACTTGCATGAACACAAACAAACAATTCATTAGCAAGATGATAAACAAAACAAACCCCACAGCAGTCCCCACGAATGTGTCAGTAAATTGCTTCAGGGTGAGAAAACACCCTCTGCATCAACTCCAGGATATCAGGGAGACTGGGGAGGTGCTTCTGGGCTGGAAGCATCTTTTGGGCTGTGTGTTGCCTCTGTGAGAGGAGGCTGCAGAGTAGGAATCCTCCCCTCACCCAAAGGGCAGGTCCTGCTGGCCCTTGTCAGGTTGCTGCTGGGCTTCTGTAGCTCTCCAGGATTTGGTGCTTTGCCTGAAAACCAGTCCTGTGAAGTTACTCAAGATGAAGCAGTTGGAGTTAATGCATTCTGCCACATGTGGGCTCACTCTCAAGACTGCCCGTGTCCTCCTCTTATTTAACTGTGTGTTTTGAAATTCTGCTACAGGGACTGATGCCCCTTAGGGAGAAGGGTAATGTTTGTCTTCTCTTGGGTCTAAGAAACAGTTGCAAATAATAGTTTCAATGATGTTTATCTTTCTGCAATCAATTTGTAGAGAAGGGCTTAGGAAATACACACAAAGAAGTTCCATTAGGAAGTATGGTTTTCCCTATGATTTTTTAATTCTGATTTTTGACTATAATTGAAAATGTTAACTTATTTAGTATTTTGCACCCCTCCCACCCACCCACTTCTGTTGAGCACAACAGAAAGAGTGATACCTATGGGATTCAGCTGTTTTGATTTTTTTCCTCCATTTATGTATTTATTCAGCTGCCTTAACTTTGTAAAAGGTAAGGCAAAGTAATTTTCTCTTTGTTGTCAAGTTGGGCTGAGATGCATCTTCATTTTTTTTTGAATATGTATTTTTACATTAGCTTTGTTTGAGAGTGTAACTATTGATTTCAAAGGTTGTAAATCTACAGAAAATTAAATACAAGAAAATAGAGGAAAAAAACAGCTATGAAGCTCATCCATAAAGAATTTGGAGACTGAAGGTGAGGGAGAGGAATATTGAGGAGCACATATTTAAAAATGGAAAGGAAAAGAGGAAAAGCAAATGATATGTTAAACCTAATAAAAGTAACACAGTATTGGAAGGTTGTAAGTATGTATCTTTTAGAGAGATTTTGGAAAGATTGAGGCTGGCCTGTTTGATGAATAATTTTCTCTGTGACTTATCAGATAACTATTTCATATGCTAACTTTAGACTGTGTGATGTTCACATTCTCTAGAATCAAGGAAGTCTAGGCTGTCTTCACTCATCCTTATCACTTGGTGATTCAAATTATTTTATTAGGAGAATTCAGTGAAACTAAAAAAAAATACACTTCTTTCCAAAGAAAATTTTTTATTCATAAGAACTTGAATAAATTTGCCACCACTAACAAGTTTAATTGTTTTATGTTACACATTATTTCTGAACCAATATAGTAAGGTAGGAACACTACCCTTTCTGGAAAGATCATCCACATAGATTTGTCTTCTTACAGAAACCTTTTTTTTCCTCCCTGCTGCATGCTGAGGTGAAGCTGGTTCTTTACATTGGTAGACTTATAGACATGACTTTTTTTTTTCTGGTAGTAGTATCACAGTGACCTGTTGCTCTCTACCTGCTTCTACCTAGTGAGTATTCTGTTTTATTTTTTGTTTGTTTTTGTTTTTCTTCATGATGCTTGGATGTTTCTTAGCATATTGTCCCAGAATATATGCATATCTGACTGAGTTTGTTGTGGGATGAAATAAGTAACTTAAGTATATTATTTTACATAAGAAGCCTAAATCATTCATCAAGAGTGAGAAAACTTTTCTTTTAAATCATTAAAGGCAGCTAGTACTTAAATATCTTGTGTAGTATAGTTTCTTTAAACAAGGTGCTGAAATAAAATGCATGGATTCAGGAAAATGTACATTAGACTTGTAAAACAATCCTACAAAAATACAGTTGAATTGTCTTGATAGGTATGTTTCAGACATACCTGTGCCTCGTAGGTAGTTTTTTATACGGATGTATGTGGTTTCAAAGACTTCCTCTGTATTTTTAAGCTTCGGATGCCTTGAAGATGTTTTTTATATTATGCAATCCTACATTCGTGGTACTGCCCCTTCAATCTTTCCTCAGCTAGATCTTTTTCTTTTACCGCTTCTTTTTGCCTCTGTCTTTAATTCAGATTCACAAAAGTTCATGCTTCTTATTGCTCAAGTCTCTTTTTCTCTCTTTGTAATTTTTTGTTAAGTGTATATATATATAAAATCCTGTGTCATGGGTGGGACTCAACTAATGAGCAGCTTGAGAATCTGAGTTCTTATAAATTTTCTTACTTTTTAGGTAGTTTTTCTTTCTTTCATTATTCTTTTCTAAAGAGGAACAAGTATGATTGGGAAGTGATCTTGCTTTTCTTCCCTGTAAAAATGTTTGGGAGGGTCATATGGGCTTCTCAGAAGTTAGTAAATTACATAACTGGAATGAATTGAAAAAAGTAAAGATATGATCAGGTCAAAAGTGTCTACAGTTGTAACTCCATAATAGAGATGTTCAGTACTTTGTACCACTTAACTTTTTGTGTACTATATCATTTATATTAAATGTATTTATTTTCAGGCGTATAATTAGTCTCTGCACATGAGAAAATAACTGTTTCTTCAATTCTATATTTTCAAATAAATGCCACCAAGACTCACTGTCATCTCAGAACTGACGCTGTTCATGGAGGTTTGATGCTTTCTGACTCTTATTGCTGTTGGTGTATTTACATCACAAATAAAGAATTATAAAATGAGGCTTTAAACAGAGCTATCTATGCTAGATGAATCAATTCCACAATGTTTTATGTTCCCTGTGTGGGTAATATTTCAGCGGCATTCTTTTTCAGTTTTTGTCAAGCATTACGCTTTGTGTTTGCATTTGATATGGTGTCGGATGTTCACACCATCACACTCTTCTTCCCACTGCCCTCCCAAAAATATGGTAGGATTTTTACAGTGATTTATTTAGCAGTTCACTGGGAATCTGACTCTTCAATTTTATCACTTTTGCTTTTCTTTCAGTTTTGTAAACTTATTATTGCCTCAATACAGAGAAGTTTTTTGGCATTTAACATACAGAAAGCTGTGCTTAAAATACCATTACCATTGTAACAAACCAATAAAACCTGAAGAATTCATTTGAAAGGCTGAAATTATATCCTTAATTTACATGCTTTTCCTTCTCCTTGTTAAGAACAGTGGTGATGAAGTGTTATCCTTAACTTTGAATTGCTCAGCATCTGTTGGTTTGTGGCACAGCCCAACCCTAACATTATTTAAATGTATTTTTGTGCATCTGAATATTAAATGGTGCCCTAAGGATTCAATCCAGCAGCCCAGACTATGGTAGTTACAAGGTTATAATTTCTCTTGTGCTTATTTTTTGTTCAAACTTCTATCTAACCAGCTCAGTTAAAAAAAAATAAAAGAGGGGGAGGGAATCCAGATTATTTTGTGGAAATATTATGAAGGTAGGGTTACCAATATACTTCTTTCCTTTAAATATTCAAGTTAATTCCCCAGAGCAAGAATACTTTAAATTTCTCACAGCATTTCATGTCAGGTTTGCAAATTGCAGGGAATTCATCTGTTCTTAGATTTGTTTTGATTTTCCTTACAAGATGAACCACAAAAACATATGCATATATAATATATACACAACATGTCAGCTGAGGAACACTGAAAGCTGAAATCCATTTCTACCAGAAGAAAAAGGTGAAACTAATTTGAGAAGAAACCTACTAACAAATCATCTAAGTCTGCAAATGGTGGCAGACTGCCTCTGTGTTAAGATTCTCTGTTCTCAAGCATTGCCATGACTTTTACACAGGTTTAAATGGTGATAAATTCAGTAACTCCATTTTAAATGGACAGATTGGATTGCTAATATTTGGATTAAAAGTAGTATTAAAAATAGGGCTTTTGAGAATATGGTGTTTGGTTCAGTTTTTTGGATTCACAGAAGTCATTTTTCAAAAGAACCCAGACATTTTTTTTTTTTTTTTAGAAAAACTCTTCTGTTTTCAGTTGTATGAGCTTTAATAAAATGTGAGTAAACACTGTGTAAAAACTTAACGTTTTGTTTTACCCTTAGATTTCACATCTCTGACCCTACATAAGATTTTTTGATTTTAAAAAGAGATTTAGAATCACAGATGTTTTGAAAATATTGTTCAGTTTTCCACCCCTGGGAATTATCTTTTTTTTTCTTTAAAAGATAGATAAATTTATTATAACGCTTCAGGCATTTGGGCTTAGGAAAAATGAAAGATGAAACAATGTTGAAAGCAGTAAAATAATTGGAGTTTTTCACTACAAGTGTTGCTTCTTTTGAATGCTTTTTCCTTCTTGCTCACCAGGTAATATCAGCTGGTGGCTTCTCAGGGCAAATTCTAGTTTTGTTAAGGGGAAGAATATACCTTGTTGAGGCAAAGAAATAAAAGCAATCACACTCTTTCTTCACATTCTCTGCACTCGTTCATCTCTCTTCCTCCTAATTATTCATCTTTCATATGTGGCCTGGAGCAGAATCTCATCTATTTACAATAATGGGAAAAATATTGCAAAATAGTAGATCCTCTCCAAGCTCCATTAGCTAAGCAATATGATGCATGTTGATGAAAGGTGCTGACAGCCTCTCGTAACTCAGGTCTGGAGAAAGGTTCCATAATCAGGGTCAGATCCATTGCTCAAAGCTCACGCTTAATGCTACCTCTTAAGAAGGCCGCATGAGGGACACCATTCTTTGACTGGACTAACATTGGCATGAAACCTGCAAGGAGCTTGATTCCATACCTCTTTCTCTTGTGATGATTTCTTGTTTGAGTGGTGTAGGTGTCTCTGCAGGCAAAGAGTGCCTCAGGACCCTTAAGTATCTTATTATCTTTAGGCTTTGGTGTTTCTAAGCGTCAAGAACATACGAGCAAATCATAATAAATGGTGGAACTGCTTTCAGAATGATACCTGCAGTCTCAAGTCATCATTGGTGTACTCTTGTTTACAGATACTGTTGGCTCACCCCATATTGCTTTGTTAGACTCAACTTCTTTAAAATTAGTGCTCTGGCTGATCTTGAGAAACCTCTTTGTGAGACCCATCTGAGGCCTGTTGGTTGCTGGTAGTGTCCAAAGCTGTATCACCACATGTAAGAATGTGCTTGGCTGAAAATGTAAATCACTTTTGAGGTGAGGTAGAAGTGTTGCAAGTATTGCAACATTTGCCTAGTATTGCAATATTTGCCTAGATTATATAAGGGCAAACCAGTGAGGGCCAGTATGACACAGTACCTACACAAAACAAAATGTGAAAATAAGCTGTGGTTTCCAACATATCTTCATCCAGAAGAAGCAGAGAAACAGACCTGAACAACAGTGTTTTTCATCCTACTTATGTTGTTGCTTTCAAAGGCGTTATTCTATTATGTGAGAATGATGTGCATAGCATAGCTGTCAAAACATCAAGGAACCACATCCAGGCAGTTGTTGAACACCTGCAAATCCCACTGAAGTTGGTGGAAGATGCAGCTGCCAAGCTGTAACTCAGCTCCTTGAAGGGACTAACTACAGTAAGTAATAACAAAAGCAATAAAAAAAGCAATTAAAAGCCACAACTACCTTGCAATGTCTATTTTAAGGAGATAGGTTATGTGTTCTAGAAAACCAAACTCCATTTCTTTACTGGAAATAAAATGAGACTAATTAACTGTTGCACACTACTGACTATTCTGATTGGTATACAAAGGCTATGTAAGTTTTCTGCTTTTTTTGATTCATGGAACTTTTGGTGTTGTTGCCTCAATAGCAGTTATGCTGAGGTTTAAGAGCCTGACAGGAACTCTAATAAACACTTTTTTTAAAGCGTTCAGAAAGATTGTGCACAATTGTTAAATAAAAAGCAGGATCAGTGAAAGAAATTAAACTGCCATACCTGATGCCAACAGGGGACTGTAGTCAATGTTGACTCTGAAAACCTGGGTCCTAAATTTAGACCACTGCATCTGCAGGAGATTAGCAAGTAGGCATCAAACTGAGATAATGAATTTATCATTAAAAAAAATATAAATCACCTTACTGCAAGAAGAAGTTGCATGAGGGCCTTGAGGAACCCAATGAAAGGCAAGCTGTGTGTAACCTCTTAAGATCTCACGAATGATCTCTACCTCTGTTTGCTTCAGTGCATTACAAAGAGGTATGTATTTGTAATATTTTGCAGTCTGTCTGCAGAGATCTGTTTTTTCTCCAAGATCAAGTAGAGAAAATGACTCCACAGGCTTCCAGTTCTTCATGAAAATATTTTACTTACAGAGGAAGAGTCTTCTTGATTCTTCCATAATTGCTTTATGTATGCATATGTTGACCAGTTGATAGATTACATTCACTTCAGATGTCTTTCATTTGCACTTTGTTAAGTTTTAGCCATTTCTGTCTTTTGGAAAGATGTAAGTGGTGATTTTGAAGAAAACATAGATGTTTGTGTCTCTGGTCACCGCAATCTTTTCAGTGGGACTTTTCCTTCTCATTCACACAGAAAGTCTTGGTTGTGAAATACCTGTATGGGTTGCCACACCCTCTTGGACTTCTGTGGGGCAACGAAGGACTGCATGAGTCATCTCCTATCTTCATTCATTAAGTTCTCCAAAGAATTTCAATTTTACAATGGCTTTGCATGACACTTCATGTGATTTCTTATAATACTTTATTCTACTAGCTTTAAGATCAACACTGCATAGAACAAAAAATACCGCATTGGTTATTTTATTGATGGATGCTGTGGACCTGCTCGGAACTTGGAGAATAGAATTGATCTTTTGACTAACTTTCCCTTTGGATCTGTCTTTAAGACTGACCTCATAAAGTAGGCAACTTCAGTACCAGTGCATGAGCTTCAAACAGATGGAATCATCTTTGTGTTACATTTTCTTTGAACTGTCATCATGTCCTTGGCTCCTTTGTGGTTTTATTTTTTCTTGTTGTTGCTGTTTTTCCCTTCTTGATTCTCTTTTCTGTCTCAGTCCTTTCATATTCTTCAACTCTGAGTTAAAATGACTTGTGTGTAGTTGGCAACATGAACACAGAATTCATTTATATTTGGCATTTAATCAACAAGGAGCAAAGCCCAATGTCAAATTAACACTACAACACTACTTTGTTGTTTAACAGCACAGGAAAATACAAAGTGTATTTTCTTCAAGTTTGTTTGTGAATCTTCTGCCCAGATGTGTCTGAAACTGTATGTATATGTGTTTGGAGGGCAGTTTACCCAGTTTACCTTTATTTTGCTACAAATATGCCTTTTTTTTTTTTTTTTTTTTTTAATAGTAACATTAAGGACTAGGAGCATCACCCTCAGAACAAATGAAACAGTGTTTGGTGGCTGGTTTATCATCCTCTTTCCATTATGGCCTGAGCCTATCCTACACAAGATATCTTGTCTGGGTGTTGTCTTGTATCGAGGATAGACATGACATGAGTAGAGCTGCTGCTGTTAGTGGACTGCAGTCTGGCTACTTTCTCTTGTCTTTAACTGGCTTTGGACCCCAGACTAAAGGTTGGAAACATATGCCACATCCCTGTGTTCAAAATACAGCATATGTACATGCACACACATAAACACAGCATGAGTTTATGTGACAATTATGCTGTTCTAATTGTTACTATGGGGATACAGCAGTTTCCTATATATGGAATGTTTGGATGCAACAGTCTGGCAGCTCAGTAGCTATGTAAAAGTAGAGTTTTTTACCATGTCAGGTATTTTTGTCACATTTCTCTGGAGAGGGCTTTGGGTTTAGACTTGTAAAATAAGTGGAAGTCAGCATCATCTCTGTAGTTATCTATACCTATGTGTTGACTCCCCTGGAGCAGTTAGGCCCATGAGTAAGGTTTGTATGTAAGAAAACACTTTACTGCAAACCTGCGTGCTCGTCACAGATGAAGGCTGAGGAAAGCTTGCTTTATATCCTAGAAACTTACACTGTAAGAAAACAAGGAAAAGATTAGAGCACTAGGAGACAACTGAGTGCATTCAGTTATTGAAAACTGATGGGCATGATAGGTAATCATTTTGCCTTTTAAAAAGAAATGAAGTCACGCAACTAAATTTCATCTATGCTTTGGGAAAATGTGAACATTGCTATCCAGAAGAGATTGTTTATTTCGTGAGACAGATCTTGCTGTTCTTTTCTAATTCCTTTACTAGACCTCTGATATATCACAAAGTTGAAGCATTGATTAAACAAGATGTTAACTACTTAAAGGCTAAAAAGTGTTTTTTTCCTAAAGACAAACTATTCGGACCCAGTAAAATACTTCTATCTAGAATTAATAAATTTAAAAAAATAATGTTGCTTTCAGTTAATTTCAAGGTTGGAGGAGAAAATTTATTACTGCCTGATTTGATCTCTGGTTTAATGCATTCTGTGTATTTTTACCCTATAACTTCTATTTGAGTTACGGCATATATTTTAGACAGCTTTTAGCCTTTATTCAACAGTCACAGATAATGAAGACTTTACCACATCTATTAGTAGTTTCTCCTAATGGCTAATCACTTTGCTATTAAATGTGTTTTGTAACTTTACTGTGACTTTTTTTTTGGTCTGTTTTAAGTTTCCAGCCATTGGCTCTCATTATCTTAAAAACTTGACCTGTCAGTTGTGGGCAAGTTGCTTTATAACACTGTATTGGTTAAATGATATTGAGAAGCTTTCTTTGTTTCTGCTGCTTTACACAAGTGTTGGTTTGTCCTCTAATATCTCTCACAGCTCTTCTGTGATTCTATTCCAGCCTTGAGACCCAGCATGGTTCCACAATAGCCTTAGGCAGGACCACAGGCCCTTCTTCTGCTCCCCAGTGTACTTGTCATTATATTATGCCATCCCATTTATCTATAGCGTCATGCTGTGGTGTGGTTATGTTGGGGTTTTTTTCACCAAACCTTACTCAGATAACCAGTTGCCTCTGGGATTCTGATGAAAGTGCTATTTTGGGGTTCACCCAGGTGCTTTCAAAGGTCATGTGAAAATACATGTTTGAAGAAGCAAAAAAACTGTGATGAGAGTCCCCTTCTCCCTAAATGTAAATTAGCGGAATTAGTGAAACACTCAGATTTCTGCATAAGTACTATATTACTGGAAGGTTCTGTAACTCTCTTCCTCTCTTTTTAGCCTCCCATCACAAGTAACTTTTTTCAGATATGATTCTTTAAAAATATAATTATCCAAACACTCACCTTAGGGTAAGCTGGCCCACTGCTGCTGTGCATTTAAAACTATTAAATCTCTGCTAACATATCCATTAGAAATGAATGAAATAATGATGTGGATGAAGCTAAACCAAAGCACACAATTAATTAGATTTCATTTTCTATTGTGATGGATTCCTGGAGCTCTGTGGGCACTGACCAAAGATACATTTGCTTTCCTCATGTAGGGTAATTGGATTACTAGGTAGTATGAGTCTTTAATCTTTGCTGATAGAGCGAGATAAATGTCTGCTAAATACTCTGAGCAAACAAGAGTAGCTTAAGAAAAGAAGTGACAAAAAAGGTGTCGTGAATGTAGAGGCTTAAGCAATATTTCTTCTTGTGATGGAGAGGAAAAAGCTGTTCTGTTGTCACTTGGTCGGTTAAACATACTGTGACAATAGGGGTAGCTGCTTCTCTGCACACTTTAATAATGTCTCCCTGTATGCACTGAATTTTTAAATGGGGTGTGTGCTTTACATGTCTGCATAAGTGTCTTTGCTTTTTAGGGAATAGGTGTCTGAAAATACTTGGAAATTTTGCTCTGTGAGGAACTCTGAAATATAGAGTGGTAAAATTGAGGTGTCAGTCATTTCTAACGTTGAAAATGGATGTCAGTTTTTCATCCTGTGATCAGGAGAAAATACAGTGTGTGCTTTGGTATTTTGGAGTTGGGGTGGGGGTGCATGTTTGGTTTATTTTTTAAGGTATTGGAACATAAAAGGAAATATGACAAAAATGAAATTACTTTACAATTCCAGTGATTCATCCTACCAATCACCACTCTAAAAAAACAATGTCAGTCATCTGTGACTAGTCATAGACCTTCATTCAAGCAAAAACAGAGCATGAAAATAAAGAAAAGATTATGGGCTGGGATGTTTGGTGGGGGAAAATAAATAAATTGGGGTTGTGCTGGTTTGCGATTGGAAGCAATTTCCTGTGGAAGACCTTTCCTCCCAACCTGTAATTTACGCCCTGCTTGAATGCTAAGGCAGAACCTGATCTCTTTTGAATATCTGAGAAGCACAGGAGGAAGCACAGATGTAGCCTCCAGCTGTGGGAAATAGATACTGAGATCTGAGTGCCTCTGCAAGAGCTCCAGGGACATCTTACATAGCCAGAGTGGGGGACTTACTTTCAAAGAGACAGCATGTGGCCACCTTCTGTCCACCTTCCCTTAAAAGACATCTGAGCTGTTTAATTCATCCATGGTGCTTGGAAAACTTGGCCCTTCAAGGAGCAGGTCTGGAGGACTAAACAAACAGGTTGAACTCCAGTAAGTGGGCAGACCACCTCCAGAAGTATTGATATCCTGATGTCCTGTCATGAAGGCAGCTCTGGCCTGTGAAGGAGCTCAAGGGGTGGCTTACATTCTGGGGGGTCAGATCACTGCCAATTTTAAATTCAACAGGGATTGTCAAATTCACTTGTTAAAGCTTGTTTGAATAGATATCCTGAACTTGTTTCATTTTAGGAAAGCCAGCAATAAAGAGCTAACACCCAGCCCAAACTCTAGAGACCAACTTCCCCTCTTTCTGGGTCGTTTTGTGGTTGTAGGATTCTGGGAAACATGCAAATATATCCTGAACTGTTTCATAAATGCCAGAGAGGTCAATCTTCTTTCCTTGCTGTTTCACAGGGACGTGATTGATGCTTGGTACTTCTGTATAACAATAAAACATTTCCAAAGTTTATGGTCAATAAATTTGTGTAATAAAAAATGCATCCCTGTGCTATTATAGTTCATACTTCCACTTCAATAACTTCGCAGGCTAAGATAATGTAAGTTTTGGTCATGCTTTTTTCCTTTTCAAAGAGCAAAGACTGAAATTTCTTTTAAGGTAGTGCATGTTAAGGTTAGTGTCTCCTTCAAAGAGTGATTTCTGGTGGAATCAAAACTGTAATTTTAATTCGAATTTTCTATGAGTCATTGTAAAACAGTGTGGTCTGGGACTTTAAGTGGGTGGCAAATATTCTCATGTTAGTTATTTTTCTGGAGACATCTGAATACATCTGTATTTTTTCAGTGAAGTACCCCACAAAACTGGCTTTCTGATCAGGTATCTATTAACGAACTGTTATGACATCTACAATCTAACCCAAAGTACAGTGCAATCATTGGATAAGTCTTCACTGCCTCTACCAATATTTGAATAAAAGCTTCAGGTAAAGAGATCTATAAAAGCACTCATCTTTCTTCAGGGTGTAGAGTTCATAAGGTCTTTGCTTTTCTTTTTTTCTTTTGTTTTTGCTGACAGTCTCTTTTTTTTTTTTTCCCCTGACTTTGGATTCAGACAGCAACAGTAAATGGGGCTGATAGAAAAGGACCCCAGTCTTATCTCTACTGAAATGGTAGAAATGACATGGGTTTCTGTTGAGAACTGTGAAGGTTCCTAATTGTTCATGTGAGGGATGTAAATAGAGGTCAGGGACCAGATTTATGTGATTTTCAGTCATAGAAATCCCTAACTGTTCCAGAACCACATTTCAGCTAGCTTTAGAAATTAGCTTTAAATGTTTGTTTTCCTTTTAAAACCTCCTATCAGGTTTTTTGAGACTTTTGGATATGTTAGGCAATGTTTTGTGTTTGCTGGTTTTCATGCAACCATGATAGTTAGGCATGAATTCAGTTGCCAGACCATAAATACAGAGATAGTGGCATAACCAGGCTTCAGCCAGCACTGCAGAATGGGGGTAGTTATTCTTTGGGTCCTGTGCCATACCTACTAGCCTCATCTGAGGCACCTTAAGGGGTCTGCAATATCTGCCTGTGTGTAGACAACTGAATTGACATGTTAATGTGCTTGCTTTTGCTTCCTTTTGCAAGGAAAGAAATAAAAACAGTCTGGACTGAAAAAGCTCTGAATTTCCCTTCATTATTCATTAAAAAATTAACAAGTTTTTTGTTGGTTTTTTTTTTTTTTCCTTGATTTTACCCCTTTTCTCCCAGAACTGAAAATTTTGGTTAAGAAAATATTTAGAAGATGAACTAATAGAGAACAGAAGGTACTCATACTTCTTCAAGTCCATCTTTTAAGAAACTATTCTCTAAAAACTAATTCTGAAAGGTAATTTCAAGGAATTTTCTCCCCATAGCAGATATCAAGAATACACACTATTCTGGAATATGTGCCTGTTTGGGAATGCCTGTTCTCTGTTAGGGTTTGCAGGATTGATAAAGTGATGGTGGGGAGACATAGAAAAAAACATAGAAAAATTAGAACTGACACAAGAGGAAGGTGTTAGTGGTTAGGATCTCAGACTTTGTTTGACAAGGGATTCATCTTGTCACGCTGAGTTTAACCTAATTATCCAGGGTCCTCCTGAGAGAGAAGAACAATCTCCAGAAAAAAGCTTCTCCCATCATCTGAAGAAAGGAGGCCATATGAAACTGATCCTAACCTGTCTCTTTGCTTTCCTCTGGAGTTGACTTGTGAGAGAAAAATTGTGACTTAACATCTTTGCTTTGTTTTTGATAAAACTTTAAGCATTTTTCTGCAGTCTTGTCAGGAGATGACATGTGCCCTCTGCTTTGTCCTCGTGCCTTCTGTCTCATTTCTGCTGTCCTTGTGCATGCTGATAGGATATGATCTAGCTTTTTCTACCCAAAAAATATAGAATCACATTTCTAGACCTGTCCAGTACTGTGCAATAGCTCATATCTCTGACTTCTGCCTATTTCTTCTCACTCCATAAAGGCCAGGGCAATATTTCATGCATTCAGGCAGTCCTTCAGCATCACAGCAGCTCTGGAACCCCAATTTATAATCTATTACCAGCTGCTGTCCCCCTTCTGAACTGCCACACAACAGCCGCCTACAGAGAAGATTGATGCCTCCAAATTAATCCATGAATGCCAGGGATTAATTTAGGCACAGAAAGCTAGTTCATAAGGAGTTCTCAGTGTTCGTGTATAAAAATACTCTAGTAGATTTGCAGCTGATGGCCAAAAGGAGTCTGCATGGGGGAGAAAATACACAGTCACTTGAAAGCTGCAATCTGCTGAAACCCAGAGGGTTCTTTTAAGTTTGTCTTTTCTCTGGTCTGTGTTTGTTTATTCCAGCAGAACATGTTATTGTCCAGAAGATATTTTGTGCTTCAAATAAAACATACAACGTTCACAAAGAGCTCTCTATTTTAAGCTGATATCAACCATTTATGAAGTTCATTGTGGAAACTGCACAAACAGAAATGTGAAGATTCCAGCTTTTAAGGACAGGCTTTTCTCTCTGACTGGGGAGGTCATAGTATCTATGTCTTTTTCTTGTAAAACTTGCACATTGCTGATAAAAGCATTTGGGGCCTCTCCAGCAGATAGCAAAGGTAGGACAATTTTTACATCGCTGGGCTTACAGCTACTCATGACATTGTTCTGTGAACTGTTACTTTTAGGTAAAGAATTTGGGCTTAAATTAGATGTAGTTTTCTTTGTATAGGTCCTCTCTTTGCTTCATTTATTCTATTATACTCAAACTGAATATCGCTACAGAAACAGAACCACACTGTGTGTGATACTATAAACACACAATAAGCTACACTTTCTATGCTCAAGAAGCAAGTAGGCCAAACAGATGAGAGGACAAAGAGAAGGAGTAAAGAAAAATCAGCCCCTTTGTAAGTGCTGGGAACCTGAAGTTCAGAGCTTGTTCAAGGTCACTCAGGAGCTGTTCACCAGAGATGAGATTTAACCAGGCTTTCTGAATTCGAGACCAGCATTGCAATCACTAAAATATCTCTTCATCCAGAAGTTTGCAGTCACTTGACATTTGTGTTAATGCCTGACACTTGACTTCAACGTTTCAGCTTTGATAAGGACACAGTATCTTCATTTAAGATGAAAAGAGGTTTTATTTAAAAAAAAAAAAAAAAAGCAGGGGACTGTTTTTTGTGAAGGCTCCTTCATGGTATGTGAAAAGAGCTCTGTCAACTCACTTTCACTGAATTGGTACCAGAAATTATTTTAATAAAACCTTATTGTAAGGATAGATTAATATGATCAGTGGTTGCCTGTACTCCTCATTGAGACAAGGGAAGTATCTTGTCTCTTCACCATGAATAGCTTAGGCAAATATTTGCCAACACAAATCAGAGGTGTTTCTTACTTTTTTCAGATTTGTTTATGGTAGAAATATACAGGCCTTATGCCAATACTTAGCGTGTGATAATTCTGGAGAATCAGTCTGGAGAGCATGGGACTTTGTAGATCAAGGTGGGCTCATCTAACCTGAAGGTCTGGGCTACTATTATTATTACTACTATTACCACTCGTAGTGTCTTAGAATTTTCAGATAATTTGAGGATTGGTTTCTATGGGTTTGATCTGTGGGATATGCCACAATTTTTGGAGGGGCACATTCTTTTCATTATTTTAATGTCTTTCTCACGTGCTGCCTAGTCCTTTAGGTGAGGGAAAGGGGGTGGGGAGAAAAACAGAAATAAGACTGCACCTACAAGACATCCAGCTTGTGCAGAGGTATCGCTGCTGGGTAAAGTTACTGGAAGAGGCCACCTTGTGGAAGCCAGTAACACAACTGCACATTTCTGCAAACCACTGGCTCATGAGCAGAGGGATTTTTTGGTTTACAGACTGATTGTTAACTATTACTGACTAAGCAGGGAAAAAAGAACCCCTTTTTTGAGACTTCTGTCAGTGCAGCTTCACAGGCTGACATAGAGAGCGCTTAAATTGTGGCATTTAATCTAATGAAGGCAAATACCTTCGCAATTTCAATATTTTCAAGAACATCTCCTTCTCTCTCTTTCACTCCCTTCCCTTTTCTTGTACCCAACTGCCAATTACCCAATAACTACTGGGAATCTGTTTATTTATAATAGTTTTTAGAGAAGCAGCTGGCCATAATATCAGCAATGACTCTCCAGGTTTCTAATTTGTTACTTTTTTTTTTTTTTTTTTGTAGTGCTTGCCTTTGCTTCTGCTCTTTTCAAATGCTTTCAGTGCTGCTAATTGTCTGTTTGGATTATATTCAGAAAATTATTATTATTGTTTTTAACTATGTACTCAAAGTCACTTCCCTGTTTTTATGTAAGGAAGGAAAAAAGTTGTGTCAAGCAAAGAACAGCTGTCATGTATCAAACATGACATTTAAAAGGAAGTCAATAGCAGGTGCTGTGAGCAGACAGCTCCTGCCAACGTACATAGGTACCCAACTTAGGGGCAAAGCCACAACATGGAGGCAGGACATGGGGTACACTGACAATCTGGGATGCAGAGTGCTCCCATGTGTTTCAGGGGGGGGTATGTTTCATGTACCTCTTGTTTTCCCATGGAATTTCCTTGTGTTATTGTTTTGACACATCATGTGTGTGAGGGTGACTGGTAGTCAGGGTTTGGCTTGAACAGGCCAAAGTCAGAGAAGGCAAATGATTTACAGGACAATATTTTAACAAGTGGTTAAAGAATGAATTGCCATGTTTATTTTTATTTTCTTTGTTAAAGTAGAAGTGTAAAACACCCATAACCCTGCAATGGAATTAGTGCCAGACTGTCTTCAGAACCTAAAAAACTAGAAACATGTGGCACAAAATACATTAGTAACATTGGTATATGTTTTTCTACCTGAAAGGAAAGATTTAAAAGAGAAAAACAGCTAATCCTATGCAAAACAGTTAAATTTTTTTAAAAATGTTTGAAGTCATCAAATAGAATAGAAGAGAGGGACCTGGTTTTTACTTGAGAGGAAACATGTCAAATGAACTGTGAGTAGGCTTGGTGATTTTTCCATTTGGGAAGGCAGAGACAAGTTGTACTTAAAGTACCTAAATGAGGGTTGAGTAGTTATATGACATCTAATAAATTAAAGGAGTGACAGCCTGTCTCCTGAGTGATTCCTTGTAGTCACCCCTGTTGGGATCCTAGGGGGGGGGGGGGGAAATTTCATTGTCTTTTTCCTGCCTGGCATAGCAGCAAAATATCATAGCAGAACCCAGAAAAACAGACCAGTAATGTGGTAGAGCCTCCAAAAAAGATAAATCAAATAAAAGATGCACTCAGTCAAAGAATCTGAAGGGTAATGGCAAATGAGTTCTCATCACTGTGTAAAGAGGACCAAGAGTTGTTAGTCTGAAAACATCCTTTGTTAACACAGCTTGTAACTTGGTGTGCTCTCTGAAAGGAGTAGTGGGTAAGCTAGTGTTAATGTCAGATTTATGTTAACATGCACAGAGGAAATCAATACAAGGTAACATTGTTTGCATAGGGTAAACAGATTTCTGGCATGCTTGCTGCTTTTGATTATCCAAAATCGTGGATGCAGAGATGTGAATTTGCACTGCATTGTGCAAACCAGAGAGTAGTTCTCCTGTGCAGAGAAACCAACACATTTCAATAAAGCAGCAGAAAGAGCTTAGAGCCAATTTTCCCTATTGCTTGGCACAGGGGTAGGGGCTGCCCTTTACAACAGTTTGTTTCTTTGGTCTGGATCTTACTCGCTTGCATGTCAACTTGTTCCTGGGGCAGTCTTTTTAACTCTGCTGAGAAAGTGTAAACTGAATTATTTCTATGAAGGAGGGAGTGTGTGGGAAATCTTAGACACAACCAAAATAAAGGACTTACAAGAACCTATTCTCAAGCAAAAAGGTGCACTTAAGGATGCTCAGAACATTCCTTTCTTTGCCATACAGTTAGATCTGAAATGCATATGCAAATCTAGTCAGAAATAATATTTGATCCAAATCGGACTGATTTTACATGCTTTTTGAAATCCTAATATTTTCTCTCATCAGTGGCTGAAATTTTCATCAGCTGCAAGTTACAGTGTATTTAATAAAAAGTTAGGAGAATCTGCATCTCTGCAGATCTTATTTTTCCTTCCCGTACTGTGGTACTACCTGTTTTATACGTTTAATATCCAGTTGTCAGTTTAGTGTAACTTTTTCCTAGGAGACCTGTTAGTGTGCTTGGTCTCTCACCCCTTAATGAAACATGGATTGTTTACAGCTAATGAAGCTCACAGTATCCCACTTTAATTTGAGGCTAATTTTCCTGGGCCCAACCAAAACCTTTAAACCATAAAGAGCATAAGTGGGGCCTGACTGAAGGTCTGAGGTTGTTCAGTCCTCAATTCCCTGGCCTGCCCTCATGCTGCTAGAAGTTATTTCTTTTCATAATGAACTGAGGATGCAATGTTCCCAGCAGGACGGGGCCGTAGGGAAGCAGAGAGGTTTTGACAGCCTTCGGCTGCTGCTGCTGCAGCAGGAGTGATGGACTGGGGCTTTGGGCTCTAAGAAATGTCTCTGTACCCCAGAGGCAGGGCATGCCAAGCTTCATATACCAGTTCTCATTTTCAAAGAGTGCAAGCTTATTTTCTCACATCCCTAGGTGTGGAGATGTCTCCAGTTTGGGAACTGCTATCTTGCATCTGATCCTTTTGACCTGTTTGGGACCAGTTTCATTAAAGCAAAACCTTTCTCAGTGAGAAAGATACAGAGCCACTTCACTGAAGAGCATATTTCTTTCTATCCCTCTCCTACCCTGAAAGAGCAGGCTAGTTTTGTACAGTGAACTGTTAGGGATATATTTCCCCTTAGAAAGATCCATCTTCCACATCCTGAAGGTGCACACTGTCTTTTTGTGGCAGGAAACTTCTACACAGATTCCTCTTTAGGTAAGAAAAGTAAGGGAAGAAAATAAAATGTTGCTCTTTGCTTGCAACTTCACTCCAGACACAACAGCATCTGTAACATTTATTTCTAGACTGTGTGATATTTGGTTTCTGCACCACAGGATGGAAGACTGATTTTCTCACTGCTTCTCCCAAACCCATCAGTATTAATAATCCAAATAATAAATCTAAAAAGGACTCCAGCCCCCTCCTTTACAAGAATAGCCTCTGTGTGTTGTGTTTTGGTTGATATAATACTTCTGTTTTGCTTAATTCAGAAGCATTTATTTTTTCTTCCATCATTCATTTTACTGAATGTTAGTGGTTCTGTGGGGATTCAGTTGATTAATGACTAATTTCCATCCTATGCATGCTCAAGAGGAACCTGCTCTCACAGTACTTCCCTCCAAAATAATATAATCTTAAAAGAGGGGGGATCTTAGGGGAGGAAGACTTTCATGTGAAAACAAAAATCCAGTAGAATCACAACGGAAAGATGGGACATGTTGAAAATATCTGTATTTCAGTAGTTTCCTGGGTGCAAGAGCACTTCTCCTGAACTGGATGCCTATTCATGCATTCCCTTTTGACTGCCCCAGAAGCTGAAGATGTTACTGTCACTAACTGGCTCATGTCATGACCCATTTGGAGGTTAACCCTCTACTGTCTTAACTGGCTGGCTGAATTCCTGACAGCTTATATCAGTTTCCTTTTTAGAGAGCTAGAAAAGGATGGGTAAACACAGTATCATGCTCTTTTCTCCCCTAAGAGAGAACAGAAGCAGGGTCAGAAAGTAGATTGCTCTGGGTCATGCTACAGATACGTGGCAGTCAAAAATTGGTCCCAAATCCAATTCAGCCCCAATCACAGAATTACAGAATGGTTTGGGTTGGAAGGGACCCTAAAGAACATTTAGTTCCAACCCCCCTGCCATGGGCAGGGACACCTTCCACTAGACCAAGCTGCTGAAAGCCCCGTCCAATCTGGCCTTGAACACTTCCAGGGAGGGGGCACCCACAGCTTCTCTGGGCAACCTGTTCCAGTGTCTCACCACCCTCACCGTAAAGAATTTCTTCCTTATATCTAATCTAAATAAACTCTCTCTCAGTTTAAACCCATTACGCCTTGTCCTATTCCTACACTTCCTGATAAAGGCTACCTTTCCTGTAGCCCCCTTTAAGTACTGGAAGGCTGCTATAAGGCCTACCCAGACCCTTCTCTTCTTCAGGCTGAACAATCCCAACTCTCTCAGCCTGTCCTCACAGGGGAGGTGCTCCAGCCTCCTGACCATCTTCATGGCCTCCTCTGGAACTGCTCTGACAGGTCCATGTCCTTCTTCTTATGTTGGAGGCCCCAGAGCCGGACACAGTACTCCAGGTGGGGTCTCACAAGAGTGGAGTAGAGGGGGGAATCCCCTCCCTTGACCTGCTGGCCACACTTCTCTTGATGTAGCCCAGGACATAGTTGGCTTTCTGGGCTGCAAGCGCACATTGCTGGCTTATATTCAGTTTTTCATCCACCAACACCCCCAAGTCCTTCTCCTCAAGTCTGGTCTCAATCCACTCATCAACCAGCCTGTATTTGTGCTTGGGACTGTCTTGACCCATAAATACTGCCTGAACTGCTAAATGTATCCTGTATCCTCTGAGACATCAAAAACCTAGAAATAAGCAATCAGCTCTCAGCAGAGACCGAATACCTCCAAAACCCCACCTGATGCCTGGAAGTGTGCAACACTTCTGAGTGCTTCTGTCTTTGCAGGGAGGAAGATGTGATCTTTGTAAATGAGTTGAACCTGAAAGTTTGCAGTAAAATTCAGTCAGATCCTGGTAATGGCTCCTCTGTGAGGGAGAGCCAAGCCTTCCTCTGCAGGATCACCACATGTCTTTTACTTGCAATATTTTAAGTGGTTTTATGATGTTAATGTACCCTTAACGATAACACAGAATTCAACAAAATACCACAGGCATTTTGGAAACTGTCCTGTTTCAAGGAATTAACCATTTAAATTAGTATGTCCACAAGTGAATTGAAATGCAGGCAGATACTGCAGACAGCAGATTTGGATTTCATCATTTCGCACATCACAAGAGTCATAGGCATCTTGCAAAGGACACCAAAAAACCAACCTTCTCCGGTTACTTCCTTATGCTTCCTCTGAGAATGACACAATCTTTTAATAGGTATCTCAATGCAATCATAGATTTTTTTTTTTCTTGTTGGAAATGAACCAGAGGCAGAGTTCCATTGCTAAATCAATTAGAAAGAAAACTGCAGGTGCTCTTGTAATGCTGCTTGCAGGAAGACAGATTTCCTGATAAATCAGTTCCTTTGACACGCTGTTAATGAGAAATTAAGAACCACGTTGTACTCTGTGCCTAGGCCTGACTGACTTAAATTTCTTTTCTTTCCTCTTTGAGTGTAAAATATATTGGGGAAAAAAAAAAAAGGTATAGCAATTCCTAGCGCTAAGTAGATTTTTTTTTCAAATATGCACATTTATGCATTAGTCTAGACACACAGATAGATTATTAATATGCTGAAAGGACTTGCCTTTGCCAACTTCAAGAATACACAAAAAGAATATTCTTTAATTACTAACAACTAAACATCTTGTCAAAAAGTTTTGAAGCAAACTTGTAAAGTAAGATGTCAGAAAGGAGTATGTAGCATCTTACCAACAAATCAGAAGGCAGAAGAGCTGCAACTTAAGGTCAACCCACAGATATAGCATACCTATTTTGGACCATCATATTCTCCTACCTTAGACTTTGACCATGTGTCTGTGAGTTGCTTTGTGAATGAATTTTTAGCCAACTGTGTTGGATGGACTCATATATGAGTGTGTAGGTTCTGATCCTGCAAAGTATGAAATGCCTTGTAAGAGCTGTAGAGTGTCCAGTGTTGGCTGTGATGGGAAGTGAAAATGTTCAAATGCTGTATTTCTCTGCTTATGAATGTCAAATATATGTTTCAGCATCAAAATGGTTCTGCTGTGCTGTTATTGAACCACATCAAGTAGAAAACAGTCTCAGCCTCCAAAACAAAGTCATGCACTTGCCTTGCCTGTTTTACTAGAAAGTTACAATCCACATTAGGACTGGGAAAGGAGAAGCAGCATCCCTCACCTGTTACAGTTCATAGTCACAGTGCAAACATGCCTTCCCCAGCCCTCAGACATAAAATGCCAGTCTGAAGTGTAACAACTGAGAAGTCAGCACCTATTCCCTTTTGTTGTGCCTGGTCCACGGAGGGTAACCTCCATGCACAAGATGAAGCTTGCAGCTGGATCTGATAAGGTATTAAATTACAGCAGCAAAAATTTCTAGACTCTATCATTGTTTCAGAAACTTTTGCTATGATTTTTTTTCTGTTTTTGTTTGGTTGTTGTTGGTGTTTTGTTTTGTTGGTTTTTTTTTTCCTACTGCCAAGGGCAGTGAGCACATTGTGCTGGCCCTAGTTAGCTAGAATTTCTCTCAGTAGAAGATGGACTCCACACTGGCCTAACTCATGATACTTTATATGTCATAATTTTATGATAGCAGCTGAAATTTGTTAGTTGTTCATAGGAAGACTGGTCTCACAAGATCATCTTTCTTCTACAGATAATCGCTTTTCCCCATGAGATTTCACAAAGAGAGTGCATATGCAAACACACACATACTCTATTTTAAAAAAATCCTCTATTTTTTGTTCCATTACAACATGGATAGATAATCTGCATGTCTCTAGTGATACATTCTGGCTTTGTGTTCAAAGTCTGTTGATCTCATGTTTTACTAGATTAATTGTTTCCTGTCAGTCCTTCCTTTTTTTGGTAATCTCTTTGAAAAGGTATTTTTTGTGTTTGACACAGAGTGAAACTGGAATTTTTTTTCAATGCAGTAGGTATCAAAGGCAAGGTCTGTAACACAGCAGGGGGGGATCAGTAGTTAAAGGTGTTCATGTTTTGCTAATGTAGATTAGAAGGGCTCTGCTGAAGCCAGCAGAACTGAATCAGTTTGTATCATTTGGGGATGTGGTCGATATATTTAAGGATGGAGTTTATGCTTTTAAAAAGTAAGTTAGTTGGATTTTTTTCTGGTGACTATTTCAGTTGATCACATCTCATGTGCAGCTAATATTATATTCTTGGGGGACTAAATCATACTTCTTTACCACTCAGACCTACATAGACCTGACTTCATGGGAATATCAAGTTTATGACTATTAAGCATTCTTTTGTTTCTATTTCTGAGGTAAAAGTTAGGAGCTGAATTGCTAGATGAATAGGCTAATCTTTACATAAGTGGCTAATGATGACCTGCCAACACAAAGTAATTGACCAGTCAACACAAGTTGGACCCCACCAGAAATTGTGTTGTTTCATGATTAATTTATATAAATTCAAGATAATCTGTCTGACCTTTACTAATTAGTTATGAGGCAAAATCACAGACAATTGCAACTCTACATCCACATCAATTGCTGTAAGCCACTTTTGCTCCTCTGTGGCCAGCTGCTTGTGCACTGCTAAGGAAATTCTCAATGTGTCCTTGGTGGCTTGAGAGAGGATGCAAAGTCTTCTCTCCATTAAAAAGTGCTATCAAAATGGAAAAAGAAAATAAATGAAGAAAAATCATTCCATTATGATATTTTCATCTGAGTAGATGTATCAACAAAAGTGCTGTGAACAAATGTCTAGATCAGTCCTTCTCACTACTGGATGTATAAGTTGCCTAAGTAAGATCAGTCTTTTTGCTCAGACACCTGAGGTGGTATCATGCCATTCCTGCCTAGTTGAGACTATCCATTTAGTCTTCTACCACTCTCCCTATACACCTGAATATGTATAATTTGCAGTATTTGAAGGTCTGGCTATCGCTTCACCAAGCTCACTAGTGAAATCTCCACTGGTGTCAATGGTATCAGGTAAAACCTCAAATAATTCCATGTTTTACAATAAACCACCCAAGCCCTGTTCTCAAGGGCTGCTTGGAGAAGGCATTCCCTAGTGACAAAACAACAAGGTCCTACCAGTCCTCATATCCCCAGCTAAAAGCCCTTTGACTCTTATAAAGTGTCTGCTCACCACACTCAGGTGCACCCAGTGATGGTGAACATTTAGTGTTTTGAAGGAAACCTGTTTCCTTTTCCATCATAGGGCAGGTTAGATGGTGATCTCTTGTATCTTTTCTCATTTTTATCAGCTGGCATACATCCTCCCTCACCAATGAACAACTTTGTATAATAGAAAGGCACTGCTTACAATAAAGTAATTTACTTGCAAGCCATCGGAAATGGTGTATGGTCAAAAAAAGCACAATGTTATACAAAGCAAAACACCAGAGAAGAAAAATTCTTATCAAAGAAAAGGCAAAGCAAAGAAAATCAGAATGTGTGTTAAAGATAAATCTTATGTCACGACCCTAAAAAACTCCAGCTGGGATTCTGCTATTCAGAATAGCCCTTGGAAATTATTTTCAAAGGTTAGCTGCATGTGAAAAAGGAACAAAATAAAGTTTGATCACCCAGGAATTTGCAAACATCTTTGTGGGAGCTACCAGAAGGCCCTGTACAGATGACCTGAACAGAGGAAGAAACAGTTCCGTTTTCCAACCAAGCAAGCAGGAGTGAATGTTCTGTAAACATTTGAATATCAAAGGAAGCCTTTTAAAACCAAAACTCAACTTCACAGGAAGCCAGTTTAATGAACATACACCATAAAAAGTAAATTACAGGGCTGGAATACATTACTTGGTGAGATCACACCATTTTGAGGGCTGTCATTTTCCAAAAACTTTTCTGTGCAGGTCAAGGTGCAAGCTCTGATCTGAACCTCATGGTATGATTAGTAGGGCAAGAAAAAGCAGCTTAGGTTTAGAAAGGACCTGGATTAATGTGTAACATTTAAGAATGCACCTGGAGCCAGCTGCTACTAGAAAAACAGTAGACACTTGGCATGAAATAATCCTTTCAAGAGGTTTAATGAAGCTTTGTCTCACAGATAGTCCCTTCTGGTTTCTAATTTCTTATTACTCTATGTCCTTGCTGAATTACTTATTGCTGATGAAGCAGAATTATTACAATACCTAAAAGCTGTGTTGAAGTCTGGGCTTGGTTTCTGATGCGCCTTTTCAGGTGGACAAAGATACAGAGAAGCCTTAAAATGCCGTCTTATGAATAGGAACCCTGAGTGCAACAGTTCAAATTTGGTGAAGGGGAAATTACAGTCTCATCAGTTCTGTACCATATAGTCCTATGCACCAACAACTTCCATTTACCTCCAATAAATTAAATGTAAAAGCATGAGGAAAAACCAGACCTTATTAATTTCACCTTTTTTCTTTTTTCCTTCCTGGAATTCCTTTCAAAGTAATAGGACTATATTCAATCTCTTGGAACTTCACTTTGTAAAACTGAACTTCAGATACACCCATTTTTGAGCAAGCAGTGAAACGCTGGTGCCCGTGCCTACCCTGTGCAAGGTTTCTTCACATCTTCTGCCAGACACAAGCAAAATTTTTCTTTTTATGTCAAAAGTACGACTGGGTTCACTGAAGGGTTAGACAAATTCACATATCTTAATTGTAGCCTGGTCGTTACTTCCAACTCCAGATGTCTCTGTACCACTAATTACAGTAAATCAGGAAACTGTACTGAGGAAAAAATTGCTCTTAATATGTCATCATTATTATATTCCTCAATTAGCTCTAGACCCCTGCTGGAGCTGGGAGGCTGAACTCGATGGGCTCAGCTCCACCCCACTGCAATGCTTATGTCCACCCTTACATGTAAATCCTTTACAAAAAATAATCTCGTTTTGATATAGAGAGCCTGACACAGGCAGGAACAATGTAACTAAGCAGGAAATATAGGAGCAGAATCACAAGTATGATGGGAGATAAAGATGAAAAAGAATTATGTCCTTATAGATCCACTGACGGCAATGAAAATGTGCTGATTTACACCAACTGTAGTCTTTACTAAGGTAACAGTATAAAAGTATCACTGGGAGTATAACAAATGTTTCTTTCTAGGCACAATGGATTACAGCCAGCCATGGCTGCAAGTTGCATGTGCTTACACCAGGGTTTAATTTGGCACAATAACTATAAGCATGATGTGGCTTAGCAAATGATTTATGTTGGCTTTGTAGGCAGCTGACAGCAGAGATCTTCCAATAAAACTGTATCAGTGAGATAAAGGAAGAGAAGCAAGTGGCATCTCGGATGGCATGACCACCCCAATCTGTACAAGGATGTTTGTGTTGTCTCAGTCCATCTGCATGAGCAAAAGACACATTAAAAATGCATGAACAGACCCATAAAGATCCTCAGATTAGGTGTGGGCAGGTTATTTTGTCTTGTAATGATCCATTCACATGTGGAGGGTATTGGAAGGGATAATTCTCTGGGGGTCAACAGGTGGGGATGTTGTCCGTGCATGGCCACCGGATTTGGCACAGAGGTCACTGTGTTTCCAGTCTGACTCCTCTTTTTCTGCAACTATAGTGAGAATGGGTTTGTTCTTAAGTTAGCACCTTGAGAAGAGAAGGTGGGGAAAATCCACTTCTCTAAGAAAAACTGGTGCAAACTGGCATTGCTATGGTTTCCCCAGGGGTATGTGGAAATGAACCACAAGACCAAAGCTATTTGGTCATACCATCTAATTTGACATCATGTGGGGGTGTAACAACTTGGGCAAATTCAAAGAAGCAGCTCTAGCCCAGTAGAAAGTAATGAAAATGAAGGGTGCCAGAGATATTGTGAAGGGGTGAGCAAACTTCATCCCTGAAAAATAGTGAGTATGCACAAAATAACAGCAGTTCATATTGATCACTTATCTGAAAAAGCTGGTAATGATGATCTGGGTGGCTGTGGCACATCTTGTGACCTGGCTTTTCCACACAGAATTGGCTCTGTTTGCAAGCAATAGCACTGACCTGGAAAACAGGTTGCCTTTCATATTTTAAATTATCCAGTTATGAAAATATTTTTTAAAGACAATTATTCAGAACAATCATATTTCAAAGTTATTGACTCTTTCAAATAATATTAAAAAAAAACAAACAAACAAAAAAAATGTCTGGCATGTGGCTATGGACAGAGACAGGACTATGGTTTAGATGAACTGGATGGACTGTTCCTGGATTAGTAACTCACTGTGTTACTTTGCCTTTGAGTGTAGCAACCAGGGAAAGACTAATGACTGAACTGGTCCTCAGAAGCACAGAGAAGACACAAATGAGATCTGGAGAACTGAAGCTGGAGCGTGTACTCATATGAGCTAGGCACACAGGGAATTTAAGGTAGCTTCCTTTATGGACAAAGCAGATATATAATGATAGATATGTAAATACAATTATTATTAATACAAGAAGGTGGCAAAGAATATTTCCAGTCATTAAAGCATGCACTGGAATAGTAGTGCTGTGGTTAGCACACTGTGAACTTCTCATGTTTTATCTCTGAAACGATTTGAGATCACCCATCTGCTTCTGTTCTGCAAGCTGGCTGCTCCTTGTGAAAGAAATTGCTTTGTGTATCCCATCAAGACTTAGCTTGAAATATTAGCTTGCATTGTTGGCTTTGTCTCTAGCATAGACCATATGAGTAGACACCACCAAAAGATTCATGCATGGTCTAATGTGCTGTGGCACAGAAATATGCCCAGAACAATCTTCCATGATGTGAATGTAAGGAAACATATTCAACAACAGGAGCAGGAGTTAGATTTCTTTTTTTTTTTCCTTTTCTGATTTTTCACTTTTACTTTGTTAGAACAAGGGAGTGAGAAGGGAAAATGGATGGGGGAAAGACAATGTTTAGTATGAACTCTTTGCTTTTGACATGTGTTTGTCTCATTTCTGTCTCTTCTGTGTGTGGAGTTTGTCTAAATGTCTAAGCAGTGATGTTTTGCTAAAGACTTGCTCGTATATGATATTGTTCTCTCCATTTACTCTATAAAACTTGACCTTTTCTATGCCAAATGATGTCTGCCTTAGGCTGAATTGTTAAAGCTTTTGGGGGGACAAAGGGGAGGAAGTATAACTGTTATTATACATAAAGAGAAGAAAAGTGGTTGGTTTTTTTTTTTTCTAGCAATGAGAAACCAAAAGTCTCCTAACCATGTTGAGGAAGGTAGCCAGATCAGCATCATCTGCATAAATTCACCCTCTTATAATTCTACAGTATGACAGAACAGTGTTATTCCAGTCTCTCTGTTTTTAGGGAGAAAAATACTAAAACCTAGGCCAAGTTATAATTATCTTAAAAGCACTGTTTGTACATAATTTATTTTTTAAAAAGTTGGCTAAAAATCCTCAGAAGATTGCACGTACAATGTTCAGTGTTCAATGCTGACTAGGTTGGCAGATATTGAGCCGGACTTCAGTCATGCTGTGAACCTAGAGAGCTTGACCCTTCTGGGTGTTCAGGAGGATGTTGATTGGTACTGAAGCAACATGCCAAAAAGCGGGGAAGAAATTTATAGGGCAGATTAAAGGTGTTAGCTCCCCAGAACAGACCCTTATATCATATGACAAGGTTGTGTGCACACCTGATAAAGGAAGTAACTGAAAGCAATGAGCCCAGGGGTTGTCTCTCCTAAGATTTCTTGCACTTCTGGTTACGCAGAGGTAGGTCAAAATCAAAATGCAAATGGGAAGTCACAAATTCAAGGGCAGTTACAAAACATCTGAGGAATTAGCAGGCCAAATATGTTTTGGTGGATGCAGTTTTTAATCAGTTTTCTCATGTAAAGTATTATTTTGTCATTGTGAGTGTGAGACAAATTGTGTGAATAAAAGATGGCTGGGGGAAGGGAGAGAGGGGAATCATGAAATAAGAGGAATTACTCCCTGAAAAGAAACTTCCAAAATCTCTCTTTAATCTCAGCCTCTCTCCTGTGTCACCTGCTACTGCAACACATCCCATCCTCTCCTTCCCTTCTCACTGATCTCCTGTACTGAGAAGATCAACAAGTTCAGAAGAAAGGCCAGGACTCTGCAGACCCAGCTAAATGCTTTGACGGTACTCACAGTATTTGCCTTAATGTTCCTGGTATCACTATAGCAGATGTTCCTGTAACATTTGGTGAAGAAGCCTGTACTTAAGGGGGGGAAAAGATCATTCTTGCATGTTTCTGATTAAAAATGGGAACTGAAGCAAGGACTCCCCCATCTGTGCAGTCGTTCTTGGCTTGGGTGATTATTGACTGAGGGTTTGTGGTTTCAAATAGGAACCTCAGGGTGTTTTTAGGGTTCTGTTCAAATGCTATTGTGTGGATGGGCGTCTGTCAGCAGTCTGTGCAATGAAAGTCAAAAACTAGAGAGAATGTCATAGAGGTTGAGACTAAATGTGTGGGCATTTTACTGCAGGTACAGCTGTGTGTCCACTAAGGGTGTGGGAAAAGGGTATGTTTGTCTGTAGGAAGCTTTGAGTTAGTGTGGCTGGACTGTAACCAGTATCTAAATAAACAGTTTCAATGAACTTGAGACCAATGGCCTTGCTATAGGACCAGCCCTCCCATGTCCCTTGGGATCCTGGTAAGAGGTTCCCTCTGTGCTGCTGCAGCGCAGGTGATGAAGCAAATTTAAGTTAAACAAAATGCAGATCATCAGGAGCCAGCAAAAATCTTGAAAAACATACATAATTCTGGGTTCTTGTTTTCTTCTTTTAAAGAAGAATAATTTCCCCCACCCTTTTTTGTGCACAAGAAGCAAAACAGCCTAAGGTTGATTTTTGTGTTTGCACTTGCTCGGTCTAATTGGTTTGCTATTCCACTTTGTTTGCTTCAGCAACTTTAATTTCATTTTAATTTTATCTGATTTTCAAGTCAATATTTTCTTGAAATCAGTGATATTTGGAAATCTGAGGTATCTTTAAAGATCTGAGCCCAATTAGTAATTCAGAGTGACAGGAAGGTTTTGGATTACATCAGGGAATTGAATGCAGGTCTTCCCAGTCTTAAAAGATACCCTAACTTTCCTATCCCACAAAGAAATGAATATAGAAACCAGGCTGGACAGAGAGACTCTCTTCATGATGCTTGGTCCAGCTTTTCAGCTTTTCTTCTTTCTTCCCTTACCTTATCTTCTAATACCAGCAAGGACTAGATCCTTTTTAGATCAGCAGTGTCCTCTAAATACCTTCCCATCTAATGCCATCACTAGTCTCATTAGAACAGAGGTTTTAATTTCTGTTTGCTAGTAGGTATAGGCATCATTTGATGCTTGCTTTTCTGCTGTATTTTTCATCTTATCAACCTTATTTATATTCATTCTCTTTCCCACTTAATCAAACTCCTGTCCTACTCTGCTAATGGTGTGTTTGTTAGTTGTAAAGACTTTAAAAATAAATTTTTAAAAAAGCACTTTAAAAAATGTGGAGAGTGAGAAAGGAGCACAGGGCTGGTAATATTCCTCAGTTGTCTTAGACTCAGATTCACCACCAAATATAATGCAGTGCAAATACCCTTTGCTTTGATTTGTGATATAGCAGCTCTTGGAAGTGCTTGGTGTTAGAGGTGTTGCATATGTTTAATTAAGGCCCTAAACTGCAAACACTCACAACAAACAAAACAGAGTCATGAGGCAAATGAGGGTCTAAAGATGTGACTAAAACCAGATGATACCATGCTGTAGGTCAGTAGTCAGACGACTGAAATGAAGCTTGCTAACTACCAAACCAGATAACTGGTAGTCAATGTTTGGCCCTGTCTTGCCCGTTGCATGACAGTGGCCATCCTCAGCCTCATTTGAAAAACCCATCATGGAACAAGCTGGAATGAAGTAAGTACCATGACTCTCATCCTGTATGTCCTGCACTAGAAGAGAAAAGTATGTCTATACATGAACAGTTTTTACTGTTCTTATACTTTCCCACTCTCAGCTAAAGATATTAATGTTATTCTCACAGTATTTATTTATAAAGAAAATTTATTCTGGTTGGGGGGTGACATTTATGCTGATTTTACCACAGCCTTTTCACTGCCTGTGTCTTTTATTATAGCTGTATTTCTTTCATTGCCTAATGTTCATCCCCTCTTAGAAGTAAAATATTTTACCAAGCTGACCATCTGATGAAACATTTTTTCTGCTAGGTTCAGAATATATTTACGAAGTAACATTGGAGGAGTGAAGGCATATAACATTTTCAGACAGTGTGCCACAGTATAAGGGTGATAGAGGTTTATGGGAGATATAAGAGAAAGGAGGGAATCACTTCCTTAGAGTGATTAAGCAGATTTTATTTACAGCACAAACTGGACACATGCAAATTGTGTATCCATTAAACACAACACTGCTTTAGATTTCAGGCAGCTGGAGGTGAATGCTTCGGTGTTAATTTCCACCTAGCATATAAATGTTAGCTCAAGTTAAGGTTTAGGATATATCAACTATTCCTAAGTTAAAAAAAACCCAACAAAAACAAACAAAAAAGGCATGAAAAGCAGGGATGTTACAATTATCCCTAGAGAAACCATTGCAAGTACAATAAAATGAAAATGCAAAGTCAAATTTCCAAGACAAGCAAACCGTGTAAGAGGAGGTAGTGCAAAGCTCAACCACACAGGCTATTTAAAGCTCTGCCATCTAGGTTTTTTTCATCGTTTGTTCACACCATTTCAGGAATTGGTGAGGACTGGGAGAAGTTAGGTTCTTTGCCTGTGTCTTGTCTCTCCCTTCATCCTCAGTCTTGCTTCCCAGCAAAGTAATCTGTGCTCCATACAACTGCCACTCTGTGCAGCAGAAGGGGAAAAACTGGGGTTCACCTTCCCCATGGGGGAGGTATCGGGTGATGTCCACAGTGCAGCCTAGGAAGGAGCCATGCACACCCAAGTGTCTGACAGAGGTCCCAGGAGACACAGAGAGGCTGAGACCACTCCTGGGTCTGGCACAGAAACTGCTAATTAGAGTAAGTGGGAGAAATTAATAAAAGTCAGCCTGGACCAGATCCAGTGATCAGTGAACAGTCATGGTGCCAGGTGCTCTCCCAGGCATATTGTGAAACTCATTTTTGCCCACTTCAAACTAAATACAGAAAACCCAGCATGAGATTGTGACTTTAGAGTGAATTTTCTTGCATGATAGTAGGACAGGGACTAACAAAACCTATTCTCTGGTGAGTCTCAGAGCTGCCCCCAACTCACAGAACTTCCTGTGCAACATCCTGTTGTCATCACCCCAAGCTGCTGCTCTCCATAAGGTTCAGATCCTGTGACTGACACCAACGGGATCCTGCCCTTGCTTGTGTATATGTAGATCAGGTGCATTTCTTGAAAGTTAGATCCATGTTTCTGAGAGCAAATAGATAAGCATGAAGCAGGCTGGCTTTTATAATCTTCTATTCAACACCATGTACGTTGCACAAATTCCCCCTCACCCTCTTCCCAATCTTTTTTACAGGAACAAAAAAAAATGCTGAAGTATAGGACATAAAAATCTCACTGGCTTTACAGGTTTCAATTAAACACATCTATTAATGTTATCCTCATCTGCTTATTTATAAACACGATTTATTATTTCCTGCAAGTCATTCATGCAGCTGATGCTGCTGCTATGAAAGTGCTTTCTTTGACTGCATATTTTATTATCAGCATATTTCTTTAGCTACTTTCCATTCGTCCTACCTTAGAAATAAAGTATTTCATTGAAATGTCCATCTGATAAAATATTCCCCTTTAGACATGTATTTTCTCAAAGAATATTTGAAAAGTAAATTTGTAGAATATTTAAGGCAGAAAGTGGTGCCAGTAGCAATAAATTAGTGACAGGCTAACCTGCAGGTTTGTAGGCATTCTCTTCCTGCAATAATATACAGTATGTCATTGTTAGTAGCAATATACATACTCCTATAGATCCTAATTCAAGAAAGACTTATGCACATGCTTTGAACAGAGTCAAGTGCTCCAGTTATCCAAACTGGAAGGGGCTTTAAGTATATATTTGAACTGCAGAGTGAAGCTTCCCTGGGAAGTTTGGGCACTCATAAGGCCATGTCCTTTATGAGTTCCGTAACTGAAAGAGCAGAAGAGCTTCAGTTATACACAGAAGTATTTATTACATGTGAGCATGGTGTTCATTGCAAATTTAAGCATAGCTTTTAATTTAGGACAGACTGTGTTTTGCATTCAAAGTTCAAGCATATCCCAAACCCCTCAGTCAAATATCCCCTGTACCCATGGGGTTTCCACTAGGGGCTGAACACTGTTAGCTGCCAGTGCTTACATTTCAGCTAACTGTGCTGCCATTATCCTTCGCTCTGGCTGCATTACAAAGCCTGAAGCCTGGTTTGTTCCCCACTCACTGCTCAAGTATGAAAGAGCTAACACATACCTGCAGCTGAGGCAAGGAGTTGCTAGCAGTTCACTTGGCACAGCTTGCATGTCTGGTCCCGCGTGGTGGGATATGAGGGGAGTGAATCTTTTGAATTCCCCAAGAGCCTGTGTGCTGGTGGAAGAGCCAGACTCCGCTTGGCAGAGCTGCAGGGCAGGTCAAGTCACAACAATGACTCAGAGAAACAAGTTAGTTGGTAACTTTATTAATGGATCACTTTAGAGCGTGAATTGAGACAATTTGGCAACAATCAACTGATAACCGTCTGATAACTGATTGAAATTAGTACAAAATTTATATACATGAATATATGTAAGAAAGAGAGAGAGAAGAAAAGAGGTAAGAGAGAAGAGAGGAAGAGGGGATAGGAAAAGGGGAATCACCACCCTTGGATCCCATGTTGTTGTAGTGTCACAACCTTGGTCTGTAGGTGGTGGGTCTACAAAGACACACGTGAGGTGTTGCCTTTATACAGTCTTTTTTATGCATGTGCAATAGGTTGTGCCAGAAGGTTTTCATTTTCTCTGGCTTGTACCTGTGCAGTTAGACAAATTCTGTCTCTGGACAACAGGAGGGAGGGGGAGAGAAATGGCCCGCCACCCCACCTCCACAGGGCTTGCTCTGCTTCTCCCACAGGACATCCCACTAGAGTTGTTTGAGATGTCCTCTTTACAAACAGTTTCTTGTTTATGAACAGTTCGTGACACTGCAGTGCACAGATTCCTGCTCTAATTAATCCATCCACTCTCAAGCTTCTTTCTGTAGCCTCAGCTATGTGTTCACCTGGTAGAGACTAGTGTAGCTACTTGGCTTAAGTGGTGCAAGTCCTGCTCCCTGAAATGCTGTAATGAGACTTCAGTGTGACTGAACTCAAAATTCATGAACACTCAAATGTCCTGAATGTGATATATGTCCTGAATTATATAGGCCAGAAAACAATGCAAGGATTCACCTCAATATACATGAGCCCATTTCCACAATCTCCTGATAATGCATTACATTTGCTGACCAAGGAAGCCTGAAAACACAAGGGGATTGAGTGCAGCGAAAAGCCCCTATTGCCATGCTGCTTGCTCTCAGGGTTGCTGTTGTGGGTATTTTGGCAACAGTGGACTATATGTATATTACAGCAGACAAGGGACCCTTCTGTGTCTGACTATCATTTGTAAAAGGCCTTGCAAAAAATAACCTGTGTGTATTATTTTAGCCCTGCAAAAGGTAACCTGTGTGTATTATTTTAGCCCCTTAATTGACTCATTACACAGTAAATAACAGCTCTAGAAGCTGGGGAAGGAAAACACAGATGGATTTGAAGGTAAATAATTCAAATGCACTATTCTTTCCTAAAATCCTTGTTACACTGGCAGAGTATGGAAGGAAGCTTTCCTCTTCATACAGAAATCCTTTTTCTACAGTGTTGTTCCACTCCCCCCCCCCCCCCCCCCCAAAAAAAAAAAATGTGATCTAGGCTTTCCTAGGGTGTGCTAAGAAAGAACAGAGAGATTTTGTCTCTCAAAGAAGCCAGGTGCCACCTGTTATCTCTGTAAGGCTCTATTGTTTTTACCAGAAGCAGCAGTTGCTACTCCCTTTACATTTGGGAAATGATGCCTTTCATGGGCACTTCACTCAGAGTCCCATGGATCTCACCTCCTTTGCTCCTTGCTGTGGCTGACCAGTGGGATTTCTCTGTCTCCATACAATTCAAGAATGGTGCAATGTTGCTCCTTAGCAAGAGTTAACGGGGCTGAGGGACAAGGAATTTAAATATCATATTTGTGTGGTACCTCTCAGTGTGGACATGGTAGCTCAGGTCTACATTAGCTCAGAGATCCTGCTTTCCCAAATCACTTTTCTCCATAGTAACCTCAAAGTATACTTTTAAAGCTAAATTATACTGGAATGCTTAACATTATCTCTGGTTTTTTTTCTTTACACTGGTTATCCCCACTTTTCTCTCGCATAATCTCAGTGAATGAGGGGCTGGTGCATTAGATCTGCATGTCAGTGGAGCTCACTTCCCAGGGGTATGCCCTGTTCACCTGTCTGTGCCCCTGTTAAATGTGTAATCCTCTGTTTCTAACAAATTAATCTTTTCTGTGTGCAAGCACTAACTGTGATATTACAAGCAGAGGATTAGGCTTGCATGCAGTGAAGAGGTAACAGAGGAACAAGCACTTTAAACACTCCTTGAATTTCCTGTTTCTTGTGTATCTTAGTAATAAAGATTTATAAGGGTGAAAAATGAAAATTTCTAAGATTGATATAAATTAGTACTTACAAGGTGCTTTTTGAAGGCCTCATAAAGTCATCTTTTTGCCATTCAAAACCATCAAGTAAGTAAATATTGCTTTTTTGAAAATCTGATTAGGAATGTCTCATTGAAACAGATTTTGAACTTTGAAGGAAGCTTAAGATAAAAAGCATGGAATTGAAGCTGGAATGAGAAAGTGGATGTAAAATTTATTGGAATTTTTCATTGCCTGTTTTCCAGTGGTCAGCCACACTGACCTGGACACCCTGTCTGCTGGTGGGGTACCTGCTTCCCTGTCACTGGGCTCAGGTGGCATATGACTTGGTGTGGACAGGGGCATTGGCCAGATTCAGAGCACTTCCTCACATTTTCACTCCTTTTCATCACTTTGCCTCCCAATTGTGTCCGTCAACATCCATCTAATATTAAACTCAGCTCAAGTGTGGCTTCCCACTGGGTTAAGGCCATGGTTTGTGACATAGGTGCAGGTGAGACGCCTCAGATGTCCACTCTAGTTTGCTCTGTGGAAGGAAGCTATGGCCTGTCTCCATCCAGTCTTTCTTCTCTTCCTCCTCTCCCCTGGGCTTTCTGAACAGAAGAAGATTAGCAGAATTTGCTGTGACATGCTTGGCTGCTCCTATTACCACTTCTGCAGTTCTCATTAAATTCACAAAAGCTCTGTTTTATCTTCCAACCAGTGTTCATAGAGGGTGGAAGCAGGAGTCCCCTGAAGTGAAACTTACTGTGTTAGAAAGAAGTTTGGTGGTGGAGTGTTCAGGCCACAAATATCTTTACTTATTTTATTTATGTATATTGGTGCACTACTTGTGCACTTGATACTGCGGTACCCAGAGTTCAGACTGTAATGGGGAGCAGCACGATGCAGATATTACTACATTTTCATCTCTGGCCTTTTCTTTCTAGCTCTCTCGTTAAAACCCAACTGAATTATCGCAGACTGAAAAATTGTTGATTTAGTACCTATCCAATAATTTATATTGAAAAAACATAGAAAGGGGATTTTGTTCCATTTGTAGTAAGGCACCCATATCCTATTTTTCCCCTATTGCCATGCCAATCAGAATTTGTCTTTTGTGTGGTAGGATGAAAGAAAGACTAAATATTGAATAGGCATAGACAGCATCTAATTGGTAAAAATATTTGTCCTTGGATATAGCTGGACACACTAGAGGGTAAGGATGGGATACTTAAGCTGAGGGAGAGAATTCCTGATGATGATCCTAATGATGCAGAACACTGTGCAGTGTCTGTAATGACTGATACAGGCAGTGAGTATAGTGGAAAACCATTTTCAGTTCAACTGTCTGTACTCCTTTCTAAAATTTTCTAAAATATCCATGATTTGGGATGCCATATTTGTACAAAACTTTGGAAAAATTCCTGTACTATATCTTAAGATGCATTTTAATTAATATCTGCTTTTGAAATGAAACCTTTTGTCTTCAAGCAGTGAAAGAAAGAAAAAGAACAACCACACATTGTAAATATTTTTACAATGCTACGGTGAATTAATATATTCAGGTTTTTTCTAATAGAGATTTTGATTATTAAAAATACAAATTGTCTGATTAATTATAAATTTTAATTTGATTTATAAGATGGTGTTACATATTAAATAATGCCAGATGGTGCCATGAGGGCATTAGCTACCCATAATAGATTCTGGATGACAAGGGAATTAAAAGGGGACAGACTCTGGGAACCAAATTAAACAGGCAGTGAAAACTCTGCCAGAATAAAAATAGTTTCCAAAGCATTTCTGTCTCCTTTTTTTTTTTTTTTTTAAGTTAAAGATTAAAAAATCACCCCAAAACCTACTTATTTTTTGTTACGTTTTCAGCATTTATGATTACAGCAGGACTCCAAGGGCATTACAGCATGAATTACATTTTCAGTAACTTCATGTCCCTTATAAGCTTCCTTCAATATGTTTATATTGGTTAGTAAAAAAATCTATTATTATGTACCACCATTTGAAAAATGTTTCTGGATGTTAGAGCAGCCAGGTTTGTTATTTGTACTACTCCTAGGTAAGAGAGATCCCCTTCCCAGCCTTAGCAGTAGTGGCTGAGGTGCATCATTGCCCTGAAGTGCTGTTTTCTCTTTCTATGCAGACTTAAATGAAGCGCTACATTGGTTTTACTTACAAATATGAGTTACAAGGACCAAAACATTTACTTATACACAGAATGGTCCAAGTACTACTAACGTGATTTAAACATCTTCCTCTTTCAAAGGTGTGTGTGGGGGAAGTATAGAGTATGCAAATACATCGATTAAAATTTCCATTACATAGACATTGTTAGCATTAAATTATAGGGGTTTTAAAAATAATTTTCAGTGTTGATTTTTTTAATAGAAGCTGCCTCTGTATGGCAGATGCACCCACCCAATGAAAACAGGGCTTCTTGGTTACTGAAGTGCGGCAGCTCCTGACTGCTTTTGTTCTCAGCGCTTCGTGGTAATTGGGGCCTTTGGCCAATGGGAGCCGCTGTTGAGCACAGGTCAGATTCGGCCTGTGTATAAATGGAGTCCCCGGGGTCAGCCATTTTGAGTTAGTTTCCTCTGGAGGAGTTGTCTCTTCAGTTGGGATGCTGCCCAAGGAAACTCCTTGAGGTAACCTGGGTCGGGATGCTGCCCTGAGAAGTTCCTTGAGGTTGAGAGCCCTCACTTGTTGGGTGAGTGATAGAGCATTTTGGGTTGTCATTAAACCCTAGGAAGTTGTTTTGTTCTCCTGTCATGGACATTCAAACCTGTAATTGAATAGTTGCAGAGGGCTAGTTAATTGTGTTGATAACAAGTTTTTAATTTTTGGTGGTTGGTTGTTTATTTGAGAGCCTCTGTAACACCCTGTTAAACTCACAGGGATGGGAATTATACTTCAGCATTAACCAGAATATCTCTCTTCTGGCCCTCAGTTCTAACTTCATGTCAATGCAATGTATTTAAACATCTGCCACTGCTTTTTTTTTGCCATAGTTATTTCCACTATGTCTTGCATCTTAAAGGGATATTCTGGAGTCAACTAAAATATGCATCTTCTAATTGCAAGCTTTATTTTGAGTGGTATTCATTAAGAGGTTGCTTGTTCTTTGTTCAGTGATCTATTACCATTATGTGAGCAATGTGTGCTGATGTAGTAATATCCTCCAGAGCATCCTACTTGCAGCTGCCCCACCAAGTATATTCTCATATGCTTCTAGTTTTAAGTTTGGTGTCCTTTATTTGATGCAATTTGTTGAACATCTACAGGGACTTCCTATTTCCATCTTGCTGTACATGGATTTTTCTGTATCAGGAATGAAAGGTGGGTGTATAAGAGGCAGAAGGTTCTGTAAAATGAACCTTGTTATGATCTGCAATAAACATCCAAGGAGCCTGAGAAAGTCTTTAGGCTTAGCAAGTGTATCTTCTCTGGGAGCTGTACTTCTTTCTATTTGCATTTTTTTTTTTTTTGTGAAGGGAACAGTGAAATAGTAAGGCTATCTTTCTTGAACTCAACCTCATGTGTTTTATTGTGAAGTGTCTGATTCAAGAGGGCCATTTTTTTTTTTCCTGGTACTCTTGATGTTCTTGTTTTGATATATCATCTTTCTATTGAACAATGACTGATGACTTCAGGCTCTGCCTAATATGCAATGTTTATAAATGAATTGGAAAAGCAACGTTGCACATATTTGCATGAGAAGATAATGTAATGAAGTTGAAGCAATTTTATCTCTGAAATTCCCTATTTAAAGTGCACTGGTCTTCAGTGTAAGATGATGTAAAAAGTGCTGAGCTTGGACTTTTTGTCTTAAACTTGGAGTTTCCACTGTAGGTGATTCCAGTATTTCCAAATTTGATACTGAATAAAACAAAGTTATATTATCATACAATTTATGAAGGGAGGAAATTTTATTTTATTTTGTAACTACCTTAGTAAGCTGTCTCTTCCTGATAAGGTTAAAACATTTTATTTCAGTGTTTTATTTTTACTTTTATATTATGGTATAAAAACAGTCCATTTAAAGATGAAATGAATAAGAAAATTCCAGTAATTCTGGTACAGATATAGAAAAATCTGATCCTCATTTCATTTGCAATATTACACTATTCCAGAAGTATTTACTGTTTAAAATAACTTGATTTTTTTCATTCATTTCTAAGAAGTATGTGTTTGAGTTAAGTGGTGGTTTTCATTTAGTATTCAAAATTCACAGAATTTGTGTATTTCTACTCAGGCTCTGTGTACCAAAGACAGTAGCAAGAACAGTCTGAATCTCTTGGATTTCACATAACACAGTTTTTAGCAACTTTAAAAAAATAACTGTTATATTTTACAAATTAATTCTGATACTGCTAAACTTAAAGACAACAAATTTAAACTTTGCCACAGTTAGAAGGTGTTTCCTGGAACTGTCCCTCCTCAAATTGTGATCTTGTCACATCTGATAAGGATCTTATATGATCTAGTCTGGAGACACAAGTTGCTCTCGGGAGACCTCAGAAGCATGTGTGTATGTACTTGTATATATGTTTTAATACCTATAATTCAGATAATTGGTGCTTTAAAACAATCCTCTCACCAAAAAAACCCATTGTGTTTCAACAGCAAAGAATGATGGTGTCTGTCATGCAAGAGAAATTTTAACCCAGAACTGCCTTCTCTCTTGGAGCTTCATCTCTGTTATTTCTCCGTGAACTACTCTTTCCTTCTGCGCTTTCTGCCTCTCATTTCATGAGGTGTAGGGTCTCTGTGACTATTTTCAAATATCTAAATATTTAAAGGACTCTGAGTTAGCTGAAGAAAAAAAAAAATGCAAGCAGGAAAATAAAACAGTGTTTGTGACCCATCATTTGATATTCTGATCCTGACCTATATTAATGAAAAAATGCTTCTGCCCAATTTAAGCTGGACTCCTCCAGACACAGTAGGCAATAGGTTAACATCTGCAGTGCAGTTCAAAGGGACCCGAGTCTTTGATTTGCCTCCTCCTGGGTGTGTGGTTGTATCTCTGGAGAAGAGGCAGCCCATATAGCATAAACTGACATAGGTCAGCAAGATAAAATGGACTGGAAAAGACCTCTGCCTGGTATATTGCCTGTGCATTTCCAGCTGCTCTTCTAAGGCTATTTCAGAGGTAGGGGCTAAGAATAGGGAAATAAAAAGGACAGGAAGTATGAGAAGGATTCAGTACAAAAGGAGACTGAAAGCACTGGGGAAACTGAAGATAAAAAGAAAAACTGAGGGATGATGATTTCTCAAGGAAGGTTGCTCAGTTGCTCATGTTTCTTTTTCTTGTATTACCTAATCAAGGAATAATTAAGCTCTCCAGAAGCATATTAAAACAGACTAAAGGAAATGTGTGTCTTCTGTTTTATTATATTAAGGATTTTGTAACAACCTTACGGAATGCTATCCTGGAGGGAGGGAAGGAAGTTTTTATCTGAATCATTTGAAGCAGTTTCATTGTATACAAATCTCTCTTAAAAATGATCAAATTTTTAGTTTTCAGGGCTAATCTTTTAATGAGCTCAGATTAGGAAGACTGCTTTTTTACTCCATAGAGGTAACTTTTACAGAAGTGTCTATGAAGTACTTGAGTCTGGCTACTAGATGAGGAAGACTACTGATCCCATCTGCAGCTGCTGTTTGTATATCACAAGTAATAATGTCCACAAGGATTTTTCCAACCCCCTGTATTAGTTTCAAGACCTGTTCCTTAGTAAAGGACAACTTCAAAGAATTTCTTATCCTGAAAACAAAATAAGGGAAAAACTGTTGAAATTAGAGTTCTCATATTTAGCATAAATTATTTGTGGTTTAAAATATTAAACACACTGCAAACAACCCAGCATTGTTATTCTTACTCTGGTCTTTTTTGTTCATGAATATTTTTGACACTGTCAGTCACCACATGTATGAAATCAGGAACATGTTTTATATTGCCAGTTCTTTAAACAAGAAAATCTGTTGGTGTCTGCTGCTAGAGGCATGCATTTGAGAGGCAGGTAAGCTGCAAGGTAGTAAGAAATTGGGAGAACAGAGGATTTGCTCTGATGTAAAGTTTAATTGCCTGTTTTTCCCCTGCATGCATATAACCATAGAGGTGAAGAACCTCTGAATAGGTTTGCTCAGGTACATAACTCTATTAAGAGTATTGTTCTTACACAAAGATTGATCTAGACTGGGCTTTAGAAACAGAAATTTGACAAAACACGGAAGATTGTTGAAATAAATATGCGATTAATTTAACTTGTATTTCTAACACACACAATACAAGGCATAATTTTTTTAACCTCCCCTGCTTTCCCTCTCTATTCATTGCACATTTAAATTCATTATGGAAAAAAATTAAGAAAAAAAATTCCTGATAGTTATTTTTATGATCAAATACCTTTTCCAATTAGTCTTGGCACCTCACTATAATCACGATGAATGTTATTAATTCAGCAGTCTACATCCTATTAAGGGTTTCATTATAGCAGCGTGTTCAGGAACTTAATGGCTTTTGCATATTAATACTGCAGCCTGTGGTCTTGTGTCCATTAGTGCTGTTTAATATCATGGATTTGCACTCATACATGTATATACAAACATATAAACATATTACATATAAATCTTGATCAGATGAGTGCAAGGCTATTCATCTGATCAGTAATTTGAATTTATTTAAGCAATTATTTTATGTAAGATTGTTGTACATGCAACATGTTCTCCAAGTAACCAAAGATGTAATGCCATTATAAACCAGTAGGGTGCCAGTACAACAACATACGAGAGAAGACAACGGTAGTGGGTGTTGCTAGGCGTTCTGCACAGGCATTGATGATCTTTGAGGTCATGGGAAAAGTACACCTTACAAATGCAATATTAATATTACTGTAAAGGTATTTTAAATAAAAGGGTGATTTTAAAACATCAACAAGGTGCTTTGAGAAATTTTGAAGGTTGATTTGTGGGGCAAAAAGTTTGTTAACTACTGGGTTATAACAACCAGTCTGACAGCCTACCTTGCTTTCTGTTGACAGCAAAATGATTAAGAAAATGTTTGAGCAATTCAGCCTTCAGAGGAGTTCAGATTTTGGCATAAACTGCAATTTTTTTTCTTATTATTATAGAAGACTTAATCTAAGATCAGTTTCTGTGCTCTGAATTTCTAAAGGTGCAAGGGTAAGGGAGGACCTTTATCATTTAGTGTCACCCCCACCTTCATATAACACTGGTAGTTCTTATTTCACTTTCCTCCAGTAAACTTACAGCTTCTCTTCAATCTTTTTCAAAGACAATCTAGACATATTTTTTAAAATTTAAATGATGATTGGTCAATTGATCACAATTTAAATTGTCTCATTAATAAAGGCCAGTATTTAAAAGTCTGTATCTTAGAATTTTCTCAATTTTTTCTCCCTACTATCCTGCATTTTCAAAATTTAGTCAAACTTTCTTCTGTCTTTAGATTTTAAATATCTGGAACTTCTCCTGCAAACTGCTGCTCCACCAAAGCTCTTGAATGTTCCTGGCACTTGGGCACCCCTCAGGAGCACTCCTTTTTGCACATCTTGCTAAGGATCCAGCAGCACATACCAAAATCTTGACCTGGACTTGACATTTCTTCTAAATTGTTCAGGGTGGCCAGGTTGTGTGACCCTGAAGCTTTCACAGAGGTGGATCCAGCCATATCACTCCCTTTTGTGTTCTTTTTTTTTTTCTAAAAAAGAAAAAGCAGTATGCCATGATAATGCTACTACTACTGTGAGTCACCTAGTCTTGGGCAGGCCTTTGACTTGGAGGGAACAGTCCTCTTGCTTCAAACCTGAGCTCTTCCCCTGTCTTCCAAAAGGAACATTACGCAAGATCTATTTAGATATTATGCCCTCATCAGAAAGCACATTTAGAGCTGAGCAATGAAATAGTCCTTGTATCACTAATTAAAATTCAGTGGTGAGGTTGTTTAATTACTCCCTCCACTAAAAATTCTTACTTTACTTTTCACATTTATTCTGGTAATAATGTGTTGAAGAGCTCATCAGCCTCTGAAGGCAGGCAACAATTTTTCTCGTGTACATAATCATTAAACTGACAAATAGGCACAGCACTATACAGTTATCAATATTAGCACTGCAGCCCCATCACTATTAAAACTCATTGCAGCAGGGGATTAAAGTGCATAAAGGGGGGGAAAAATGGTGGGGAAACGACTAAGTTTGAGATCCTTCCCTTTTGCTCTCCTAGCAGCCACCTCAAATCAATTCATACTGAAATTCCTCCTTCCTATACAAAAGCAAGATAATTGAACACATTTCATTCCGTAAAAAATTAATGACCTTATTTGCTTTTTCTTTGTGGGTTAGTCTAAAATGCTTTTCTTTCTTTTTCTTTCATTTTTTTTTTCATTGATGATCATAAGTTCTTAACGCTGATGGATGAGTATATAACTGCCTGCTGCAGACTGCTTTCAAATCCAGTCACCAGCTCTGCCAGTGAAATAAGGAGGGTGGAGGGGTGGATTCCTAAATTACCTTGTTGAATCTTGAGTTGGGTGAAATAACTGGTTTGCAGCTCCTCAGCCATCTTCTCTGACTTCAGAGAATCAGAGTGCAAAGGAGAGACCACCCAAGTTTTCAGCAGTATCTAGCCTTGCTGTATCAGGGAGAAGCAGAACTTCAGTGACTAGAAATAAAAAATACCTGCAGCTGTGTTGATTGTTGGTGAATGCAATGTCACATGGCAGGTCTAGGGCGCAGGAGTAGGATAATGTACATTTTGGAAGCCTGGTTTGGTAATTTTGAACCAAACAAGTGGAAGTCAGTAAGGTAAAAACTGCATTTCATAGTAAGGTTATAGCATGAAATAAAAGGAAAAATACTCTTGTTTCTTCACTAACTGTGCTGGGGATCTGAAAGGCTTGCTAAGCTGCCATTATAAAAAATAGTGTATCTCAGAGTTGAAGATCAATTATCATGAATAACACTGAGGGAAATCCAGGTTCTGTTTCTCTTTTGGTCATGGCATGCTTAGCTCCAGCTTTCAGTTTTCATTCTGAAAAGCATGAATTAACAGAAAGGGGGTTTTCTAGTGCTCTGTAACATCCTTTTAGGTCGGCTTCCCCAAAACATAGAGTTTTAGCTCTGCCTTTGTAAGTCCAGGGTAGCAACAGCATAAGACATGGCCACAGTTCACAAAAAAATTCATTACTATCCAAGCAGCTTCACTGTATTCTAGACTATAGTGATCAGGTCATACTTAGGTGCCTTAAAAGGAGGAGAGGCCAGTCTCCAGCATGGTGATTTTTATATCAGTTTTGCATATGAAGTTACAATCTGGGAAGGTGTTTGAATTACCATCTGCTACAGGCAGCTATACCCTGTCCCATTATTCAGGAGATGAGGGTAGTATGGTTGGGTGCTCTCTTGGGAGAGGTTGTGTCCCTGATTGATAGTGCACCATTATTGTCAGCTTACCTAAAAAAGAAAACATGTCAGGAGGTCTTGTTACTACTGCAGCGGCCTGCAAAGGGACTGGAAAAAATCATGTATCAAAATTTATGAGGGATGCATCATCAGAACAATCTCCCTGTATTTTGTTCACTCTCTGTTGGAGGGAGGCTGAGTGACAACTCCCACAGTCTACTGTCACCAGGATAACTTGCTAGGAAACAGAATACCCAGAAGATCCCCTGGGCTGTCATGTCTGTTCACCTGGGACACCAGACGATAACACACCCTGTGTGGGACTGAAGGGATATGGGGTGTGATGCTGCCTCCAGCTCTTCCTTGTCTAGCATGGCACTCTGGATCCAGACATCTCTAGGCACTACGAATAGGCATGGCAGCACTGCCAAGCTGGGTGGTTTACTAGCACTAAAAATCACTTTGAATAAAGAAGGAAACGGTAGCGAATTTAGCTGCTCAAGAAAATAGCAGTGTGATAAATAATGTATGGAAATGGGATGTTTCTTTAAGAGATGAAGGAATGCTGAAGCTTTTATTGAGCAGTTAATGCCCTCTCTACTTATTATCTTTGGAGTTTTTAAACCTTTTGGCAGTCAGACATGTTCAAATGGAATAATTTAATCACTTCTGTGCTGAAAGAGACGGACCAGGAACTTGATTTGACCTGAAGTTCCAGGATATTAGTTTCATTTTGCAGACTTTGATGTTTTCTGTTGTTTGGTTTTCTTGATACTGTTTTACTATGGGCCCACAAACCGGGAGGTAAAATTCAAGACATGTACCTGGAGTGTGGCACATACCTTCCACAGGCATTTTTGCCTTGGAAAGACAAGTATTTCCTATGGTGTAAAAATTAATTTCCAAATTTACTGGTGATAAGGCAGGTGAAGCAAAGTTCATCGCTTCTAGGAATCACATCCTGGGCTTGTATTTTGAACTTGAGACATTTGCTTACTGTGGTAACCTTGGGCTGTTATTTACTTTATTTTTCAATCCTTTGAGGCACATAAAAGAATGGTTAAGAGGTTGAAAGCCCACATGGTTGTATATTTTTGGCAACATTGCCAAATCTTTTTTACAGTCTTACAGATGAATGTGCATTTCTTGTCCAGAATCCATTCTGTATCCAAATTTCCCCACTGTACCATGAAATTCAGAGGCAAATTGTTCAAAGATTGTGCTAAACCTATTGATTTGGACCAAATCTCTGAAAAGCTTAGAGCAAATGATATGGTCTTTATTTTGTATGCATAACAAGAAAAAATACTTGTAATGGATTTTAAGAGGATTAGATTTCAGGTAATGGAAGATGTGCTTTGTTTTGCTACCTCCAATTACCCTTCATTACATTGAAGCCTGTCAGATTTGCTATTGGATGAACCTCCTGAGAGGAGGTGGTGGTAGCTTCACCGTTTTGAATTACTTTAAAAAAATCTCATTCTTCCAGCAGAAGTTTTTGGGTCTAATGAGGGAATAAAGCAACATATTATGGGTGCAGAAGACCAGACGTAACTGGTCACTCTCATCTCTCTTTATCTCTGAGTTACAAACATAACACTAAATGGAGTTGAGGAAAGCGGCATACTTGAAGGCATGACTTCAGATAAGTGCTTGGATAGCTCAACACACAATTCAGATTTAGGTTTTCATCTAGGGAGATGACTTATTTGAAAGTCAATATTGTGCTGGATATGTCATTTAACAATTATACAGTGCTTTGTTTTCAAATCAAGAGATGACTGTTTGCAATTCTTAAACTTTGTGAAATATTTTGGGGGTAAATAAAGTGAAAGCTATTTTCCCCAAATTGTACGCTGGCACAGCAAGCTAAACAAGCATAGGAATCATTCAGTGAATGTCACAGTATAGTTGGCTATGTCTGAAATGCTCCTATTCAAAAATGATATAGCAGCTCCCCTTCCCAAACCTGACTTGTGTTAAAGAGCTTTCAGAGGTTCCAAGCTCTTAATTTGTTGTGCTGGGTAACCAAGGATCTCAAGAATGATTATACTCCATGGGATTTGCTATGGTGTAATCTTCTCGCTAAAAGATGTTTTCTCTTTTTACGTCTCTCACTAAGTACTACTCAGAATGCAATAAGGTTTTGTATTTTCTTGCTCATAATCTTAAAAAGAAAAACAAGCCTCCCCAATCCAAAATAACCCTGTGCTGAAAGCTAGCCTATGTACACTGGCAAAGTACAACTGCTTTATAAGGATGTGATTATCTTTCATATTTTCCACCTACAGGTGTCAATGATTGCATGTAAAGCTTCTTCCAACTGGAAAGAGCCCTCCCTCTGAAAGTATACTGAGATAATTAATTTGGAAGGATGGTGCTGTAATCAGTTACCTCTCAAAATAAAATAATGGAAGTGACATTGTACCTGCACTCTGATAGCTGTCTAACGAAAAAAATATTTATGGTTGTATTTCCAGAATTACACCATTTATAAAAGCTCCATTTGGAAAATCATTTGTTGAAAGGATATTGAAAATTCAAGGTGTAAAGGGACAAGAAAATCACAGCTCATATGTGAAAAATAATGTGGCTCATTGACTCTTTTTTTTGTAACAGTGGAATATTACCTTTTCTGTGTCATTTTTGGACCAAGAAATATGTCATTACAAAATATTTAGCTATTGAGTTATCTCTGAGAAAAGCCCTGTGATTGAAGAAGGGGGAGAAATTACCAGCTCAGCTGGTGAAATCATAAGTGTCCTAATCAACAGTCTCTAAAACTGGAGGTGTGATGCGTCCTCTCCTGTGCCAACTTCTTTCCTTCAGTATTGGACATATCATCAGCACTCAAAAAAGAAGGCAAGAGAAATTTCTTCAGTAGAGTATAGCTTGCATCATAAGTCCAAGAAAGAGAGGTGTAGCTCAGAAGTCCACATGTTTGTTAGGAAAATATTCTGCTTGATCAGTAAGGGGTTACTGAAAAATTGATGCCTACAGAACATCTGATGCCTTCAGTGTAATAAGCAGCTGTAACAGTAATATGTAAAGACCTCTCCTAAATTAGTTAAGTGCTAAGCCTCCTACTGTTGCAAGCAAAATGTATAGGACCTTGTCCACATTTTAGAGCACAGCAGAAATATTCTTAAAAACAACTGCTTGAGGTGTGGTTTTTTTTCTTGAGAACATGAGACAAAATGCTGTGTATCTCTTTTAATGGGAAGTAATGAGCTTTTCAACTGATGAAACTTGAACAGTGACTTTTGTGTTTCTCCAGCACAGCTGATGACCACAAACAAGCTCTATCTGAAGGCAGATCTCAAAACTGCCAAGTATGCCAAGCAAGGGGCAGTACTAATAAAGGCAAATTTTCCTGGGTTTGGTTATGGTGTCCAACTTCTCCAGTCCCTAATAAGCCTTGAGCTCTAATTAAATATTTTTCAACACATGGGCTATTTACAACCTCCCTTTTCCTCTCTCCTGTGGATATGCTGCCATCTAATAACATTTGAATTCATAGTGCAGTTTTCTGCGTTTTGGAGTTGGGATTTTTATTGAGATAATTAGAGTTCTTTTTCCTCTAGCTGATTACTGTTTATTTTCAAATGAGAAGTTAGTATCATTCAGCCTAATCTCCTGCTGTCAAATCTGATTGATTAGAGAAGTACAGTCATGTGCACAGACAGTATTGGTAACATCTCCTGAAGAAACAAGGCTGAATAATTGGTTCTGGTTCCTGGATCCCTTGACCGCCAGGTGCCTGAGAGCGATTTAGCTGTTAGAGCAACATGTCAGAACAGAAACTGAGAGATGGGGCTGGGGTCAGATCACCACACCCTGAAATTAATTTTCTCTTTTTGTTTCCTTTCAGAAAAAGAAAGTAGTAGGGTTAGGATGTGGGATGGGGATGTTCAAAACTGTTCATAATAGTAGTTTTGGAGTTCAAAATGGGGAAAATACCATGAAAAAATTGAAAATGTTCCTATTTCTTCTCCTAATCCTTCCATATCGTACTCTCCATTAAAAAGAAAAAAAAAAAATCTGTCTAGTATTCTGTGTGTGTGTGTTTTAACTCGCTTTCTCTTGTGATTGTAGTTTATTGACTTTATACAGATTCCCAGGCACCAAATGTTTTACTGGGTCACCAACTAGGTCTGCAGTTTTATAAACTGTCATGTTGCCAGGTTGTTCTCAGTAGATATAACACTGTCAGGTGTGAGGTTATAAGGATGAAATAGAGAAAAGAAATAAATTGTAGAGAAGTAAAGAAAGAGAAGGCATAGGAGAATGGGGCATGTGGTTAAGTGGAAGGTGATGCTGGTCTTTGTGGAGGGCATTTGTACAATGCCCTGAACTCCAACAAGGTGCCAGTATAGGGCTACAGGTTCAGCTGATGGCCCTGCTAATTAAATCAATTAGTTTTCTTATCCTTTATTTCTGTGCCAAATGTATAACTGACATTTCTTTTGTCATCCTCCTGTAACACTGAAAACTCAATGCAGTTCCTTCCTTCTATCTGTTTACCTGGTGGATAACTCTCCTCTGTGTATTATCAGCCTGTGATGTTATTTGTCAGGCTGAATCTCTTTATTTTCTTTTTTGCTCTTCTTCACAATCATTTTAGAGTCCTTTCTTATTTCTGTCTTGAGTGGTGTTTGCAGCTTCTCCCTAAATTTAAATCATCTGTGAATTTAAATAACATGAAGTTTGTTCCTTCTTCTGGAATGTTAATTATTACATTAAACAATCCAGATAGACCGTTTTCATTTTCTTCATTACATTATATTAAAGCACAGTGGTAATTAGTTAATGAATCCTTTAATTTTTTTCATTCCTAGACCAGATCTGAAAATTAACATTAGTACAGAGCACTACACCTTAGCTTGCCTCAGCCTCTGCTTTGTTAAAGAGGGCAAAATACAAGCACTGAATCACTGGAGAATGCTGAGTCTGTGTGAAGGGAATAATTAAAGAAAATAACCTTCCCGATACAGTCAGAGACTCTCACCACAGATAAAAGAATGTATCACTTTGTATTTTATTTAGTGGGGATTTTACCAGGTTTAGTCACAAATTAGACTCCTACAAAGTGGGGAGGATGATTGGCAAGACCTTATTCTATTTGTTTTCTTGTTTTTCCTTTGAAACTCCTTTTGATTTCACCAATATAAAGAACAGGCAGCAACATCAAATTGAAGGTTTGGAATGGCTGCAGGACAGAAGAGAAATTATTTGAAAAATCAAAATGTTCATGTCATCTTTTCTCCTGTTCTTCCCCAAAACAATGGTAAAGGGTTTGTTAAAGTCACTAGAAGAATATGGAGGTCTGTTCTAGCAAACAAGTAGGAGTTCAGGTTTTTAAGAGCTTTAGCCTCACAGCAGTCTTGTGCCACTGAGAAACAGAGGCACAAAAAGATTAAGTGATTTGGCTGTGGTTACAACAGATAGAAGGCTCCTCACCACAGTTTCTCTGCATCCCCTTTTTTTCATGAACTAATTCCATACAAGGTTGTAGAGGTCAAATACATCCTGTTTTCTTCATAGAAAAGGAAATACACTGAGCTTTTTCTGAATGAGGTGGCTTTGTTTGGGGGTGTGTGACAACTTTATTTCTCCTAGTTTGAGCTGAGAGGAAGTCTCTTGCAAGATCTCATACTTAATTCTTGAAAAAATACTAAGGGTTATACTGTTGATCTCTTTAGAAGCACCTGGTATCATATGTTTTTAAAGAAAAAAAACTTAGGTTGCCCATTCACTTCCATCTATAAAGAGAATATATCTGCGTTCAGTCTTTTATGTTTGTATTTTAATGTAAATATTACAAAAATATAATGTGCAGACTGACAAATGCTATAGTTTTTCTATGATATATTTTGATGTTCTATCTACAACTTCAAAGTGTTCACTCATTGAATTATTTGTGAAAGAAAGAAATGTGTGGTAACAGCCTGTAATCTGTTTGCATAACTCCCTCATGGTCTGTTGTGGTGCTGTACAGGATGTGTTGTGTATGAAATATTGCTTTGTCACACTGGCGGGGAGATCTGAAATAGACTGGATCTGTCTGAGAAGGACATTTCATTCTGTGGCCTGTGCAAGAATAGCCTCTTTAACTTTGTCCAAAATTATTTTAAAAAATCCTGGGGGAACATTGACAACAACTTCTAAAAATGATGCTATCTATAAAGCTTGGCTTTCTAGTTACATTTTATGAAATAAAAGAGGACAATTTGGGAAAATTACCCAGACACTTTGGTGCCTCTTTCCAGATGAAATGTGGATGGTTTTGTTTTTATTGAAAATCCCATAAGATCTTGTCAAATTTCCTTTAAAAATCAACAAGAGACAACAAATGACCGTACTGGTCATGGAGAATGACACTGGAATGATTCAGTTTTCTCAGTGTTCAAGTCCCAGGCACATCTTGCCTCTGCTTTCTAGCTCGGTGTTTTCTCCAATGGCTTCTGGTGAGCACTCAGTTGATTGCATACTGAGACTGTCGTGGTAATAAGCAACCATACCCTTATGGACATGCCAGAAGCGTTTCCCCTTTGGTATCATATTCCTTTTCCTTTTCTCTTTTTTTTTTTTCTCCTTTTCTTACACCATCTGAGATAACTTTGACAATCCAAAGCTAAATCTGTTTATAATCTGTAGAATACCTGAAATAAGATCAATTATGTTAAAAGGTCTGTTGCTCACTAGGGGATCTCAGAGTCCCAAGGTACAATGAAATTTGTTGATTAAACTTCAGAATTGTTTCCCCTCAATGTACCTTTTTTCTTTTATTTTTTTGCTTGCTTAATTGCTTCCTGTGTATTTCTGCTCTGTGGGAGAGTTAGAGAGTGTTTCTGAAACAGGAGGATGTCATATTTATTCTGTAGGCATTAAGAGTTCTAATTACTCCCTGACGATTCTCATTCACAAAGCATTTTATTTATGATGCTTTTTCTTAAATGATTAAATATTTATTGGTTAAATGTTTGCTAAGTGTAAGGTCATCACATCCTTGATGCTGGTTCCCAGTAGGAAAATAAGAATGAGGATATAGTAGGTAGCTGTTACAGGAAAGTCTTTCCCAATAGTGAGTAGCTATTTGTCAGGATACAGGCTGCCCTGTTTTTAAATACATATATATATAATTATACTACGTATTTTTTTAATATGTGGTTCCATCTAAATGCTTTTGGTTTTGTTGTTGTTGTTTATCATTTTTCCTGTTTCACAGCTGTTCTGTCTGCTCTTCATCACATAAATAAAACCTTTTGAGGTTTGACTTTGTAAAAATATATCTCAGGTAGATTGTTAGAGTTGCTGCTTTGTTTCCAAATTGGCAACAGCATTTTTTTTTTAAAGTTCTTGCCTTCAGCCTGCTGGAAATCAAATAAAGTGTGTGCAAAGAAAACCAAACCGAAGGACACAGAGTGGAAATTAACCAGCGAAAATCACTGAGTGGCTGCCATAGAGATGCGGGTTACATAAATGTTACCTCTGCGTTTTCAATTTGTTTTGGGACCCTTCCTTGCCTGCTGCTTTTTCTCCCTTCTTCCCTCATTTCATAATGACTCTTGGGATTCCCTTCTTCTAATTTGTTCTTCTCTTAATTTACATTATTTCCCTTATCCCTTAACAGCTCTGCTTTCTTACCAGCTCCCCCTTCTCATTTTCACACACAGGCACATGTGAAGATTGTCAGTCTTGTCCTGTTTCACAGATAATTATTTTGTATTTTCAAACCACCATCAGCGGAAGGGGTGACACTGGCATCTGATGCAAAATTCCTGAAATGTGGTGACACTTGCGCATCAGCTTCCATCTTCTGTTCAAAGTGTGGTTACCATGAGCCTTGAATGTGTGTGTTTGTGTACCCGTATGAAAAATACACTGGGAAGAGCTGGTGGAAAAGCATGCTAGAGATTGGCATTGTAAGGGGGGAAGTGGCTGCTGACTAATCAGCCAAGCCCTTATTCCAACTCTCAAGTTGTCTGCTGAATCTCTTCCTTCACCCTTGGCAGGTTTGTCATATTCTGAATTTTTGGTAACTTGTTCTGTGCTTTTGATATGAAACACATGCACATTGTAAAATAATGTTATTTTAATCTTGATGGAAATAAGAAAGAAGTGATGGATCCCACTGTCATAATTATATTTTCTTTCATGAAACCAATAGCTTTTAAGAAAAAAAAAAATGAATACAGAGGCAGCAAGGTAAACTACTCTTGGTAGTGCATAAACTACGTGAGCTAAAATAACCACAGCCATAACAGATCTTTTATAGTTCCAGTAGAACGTGCCAAAACAGGAGGGACAAAACATTTAAGGTGTGTCTATGTAATGAGGATGGATGGATGGAAGCATTGGGCTCCAGGCAGACTTGGGACTTGAGGTTTTGTAGGTGCTGTATTGAGGCCAAGCAAAAAGTCCTTTGAAAAGTGCTATCCTTCTTGTCATAGTGTAGACAGACACTCAGAAGAGCTACAGCAACAATGATGTATGTCAGTGGAGGAATAAAATGAAGTACTGTGGGCAGGCAGCACAGCTTCACCATGACACTGAAGGTTGAAGGGATAACTACTGGCCTAGGGAGATGGGGGAGGCTTTGAGAGCTGTGGCTGGCTGGGGAACTAGCTTTACTCCTTGCAGCAGTGACTGGGTAAACTCCATTATTCCAAGATGTATGTCTCAGTCCTCCAGTTGTTGACCAGGTCTTGGGAGCTGAATCTCACCAAGAAATGCATTTTTCACTGCTGAGTGATTGGTAAGTTTGGAAAGCCTTAAATGTGCCACTCTTTGTATGTCAGGAGCAGTCTGTGTGTGGGGCTGCAGATAAAAAGACATGATGGAATTGATTTCTTCAAAGCATTTTTATTTCCTGTGCCTACTGTACTGCGTAACATGTAAATTCAGAACAGCTCCACCAAATCCAGAGATGGATGGCATTTACTCTACTGCGGGCGAGATCAAAGTGAGGCTGGAAGATGTATGCATTTTAGTGCCTGTAACATTATGTATTATGCACACAACCCGACAATTCCTGAGCTCAGTTCCTGCTGTTAAGTGCCTTCCTCACAACCTGCAAAGGCAGATTCTTTAATTAACCTTTAAATGATAATTATTTCACTGGCAGTGTACCAAGCCAGAATCAAAGTAACTCAGTTCATACTGTATTAGACTTGTCTCCTGAAGATATGTTTTATTACCTGGAGTAACTTAGTGAAGCTGAAGGCTGCTTCACCTACTTGTTTGTGCTGTAACCAAATAGATCTGTGGGCAGATAAGATAGAGATGTGGTGATATATGGGACAGGGCAGATGATTTGCTTTCCTGAGAAACTCGCTGAGTGGAGAAGGCAGACAATGTAGTCAGGAGTCATTGTGGAAAAAACATGAAAATGTACAGGGAAGTGCAAAGGAGAACTGTAGCCAGCTGCTGTGACGTTGGTAATTATCTAAATGGACCTTACTGTGGCAAGCATTGCTGTGCCGATAGGGAAGGACTTGCTATGATATTTGAGAGACAAGCATCCAGATCGTATTAAATGAGTGGTATCACTTGCTGTCACTTCTGTGAGCTGAGCATGGACTAGTTTGGTTGCATAGGTGGCTAGTTGACATGCTTGGCCTCTTGGAGCTGCAGAGAGCAATAGATCAAGTTGATTTCCCAGGCGTTTAAGATGTTTAATTTCTAGTCCATTCCCTCACTCCTCACTGAATTTTATGCAGTGAGTCCCATGTTATATCCTGAAAGATCAGAACCATCACCTGAACGAAACAACATGAAGTGCCAAGCAAGCAAGGAGATAGGAGGCAGATTTTTGCCTCCTTCAGGCCTCTCAGTGTTGTGTCTGTAAAACCTGTGGTAGAAGTGACTCTCCCAGTCTGGGATAGAGATGCCAGTGAGGTGAAAGTATATGCCTAAATATGTTGATTATTCACTGCAGATCCATCATTTTAGGGAAGGCAGTGACATCAGGGTGAGCAGCTTCCCTTTTCCTCACATACTTTTACTCTTTTCTTCCAAGTCTAGAGGAAGCAACTACCATGGGATAAAGGAAGAAAAATGGTAGATAAACCACCTTCTGCTTTCAGGACATTTTCCAGATCTGATTAGAAATGTCCTTGAGAGTGACAGTACTGCCTTCTGTTATTTAAGTCCAGACTGTCCTAAGAAGCTGGATGCTGCCACCTTCTCCACCTTTTTCATTCTCTCAGCAGCACATCTCTGTGGAGGTATGTTTTACCCTTCACTACAGCCACATTGTGGTTTTGCACACAATTCACTGGTTCCCATTTATTCCCACATGTTCATCAGCAATTCTCTCATCTAAATGACTGGAATATATTGCTGTCTCCAGGCTAGTAAAGTAAGAATAAATGGATGCGACCACATTCCTTATCTCCAGACTGCAGAAACTTTTGTCAATCCATGAGATAGACTGGGCAGAAGCTGAATGCATAACAAGATCATTTGGGGTCATGGTACAATGATTAGATTCATACAGCCTGTGTTACTGTAGATTAGTACTCTGGCTCCCTGGAGGAAAAACAAATCTGAAATTCTATGCTACAGCCAGATGCCAGGCAGGCCATCATAAACAGTGTGTGAACCTGAGAAAAACACTTGTCCTTTTAAGGTACTGAGTTCTTTTCCCAGCAAACCCTAATCAATTCTAAAGGGAAAGCTCAGTTCAGTTTGTAGTGCTGTACCACAAATGGGATGTCTCTGGCTACTTGCAGGGATCACAGCTGTAGTTTGGTAAGCTTTAGGAAGTGGTGTTTTTTTCTTGAAAGAGGAAGAGAGATCAAAATGCATAAAAGCTCTAACTCAGTGACAGAAAGTTTTCAAAAGCTTTGTGGTAAGGTCCAGGCAAGACTGTCAAGGGATTGCCTTTGTGTCACAGAATCAGTTATGTTATCCCCTGAATACATGTGTGAAGGACCACAATGTACTGCCTAGAAACAAATGAGTGCAGGACATGAAATAGTCTAAGGAGATGGTCTTTATTCAGCATTGGCAAAGGGACGATTTTCAGTTTGTGGATGTCTGGCTGTAGTTTCCTAGCTTTCTGACTACACATTCAATGCATTCTGCAGGTCAATGTTAATGTTCATTTCTAATCTGTGTATTTGCTCCTGGGAGAGGGGTTTTTCAGTCTTGTTCTACCACGTAGCTTTTGCAGCATGGTAGCTGCTTTGGATATCATTTGGCTTGTAGAGAAAATAGGCTTAATCCTGATTTACAGGCAGCCCTTACAGTGCTTGAGAGCAAGTGGTTTTGTCCGAAGTCTTGGAATCTTGTAATGAGAGAAGTTCAGATTTCTCTAGACACACTGAATGCCTTCCATGGAGAAATACAGTCGTGGGAAGCTGAATTTCTAATACAACCATCAAGTGGGGAAGTATAATTAAGCCCCATACAAGAACAACAAAATCATTCTCCTAACAGGGCACAAACCCAAACAACTCCCTGTTCCTTCCTTTTTATGCAGTAAAAGAAAGAGAAACATTTCATCCTGCCAAAAAAATAAAAACAAAAAAGGTGTTAGCAAATGTGATCTTATTCCAGCAATGCCCAACCTAAGAGAACAATTTGTGCTTCTGCCAGTAGATACTGCAATTGGATACTATTTTGTAGCCGCAGAATTGTTGTAACTGCTGTGGAGGCACAGCATGCTGCTAAAAACCTGGCAACTTTTATGAAAGCCGTTTATATTACTGTAGGCTTTCTATAAACAGTGGCAATAAAAAGCTAAACTGTTTTAGGAATAAGATGCAGATATTAGAGATGAGTTTTTCTGCAATGGTAATGCCTTTTGGCAAGTGTGCTGGCATTTAAAGAAAAAAGAATTTTTTAAAAGAAGTATCTCTTAAAGATAGAGACTGTCTCACTGCAGCCTTGACAGCGAGCAGAACCCTTTCCCTAAGACAGATCATGGGCTGCAGAAATTATATGGAGTTGGTTTTCTTACTAATCTTGCATGAGAATGTGGACAGAGCACTCCTCCCAAGTAGCAAAGGCATCTTTTCTATGAATGAATATTCAGAGGGGAAGGAGCAAGTTTCTTGGCTGCCCTCTGATGCATGTCTCCACCAGGGTTTCCAGGGATTTATGTTGACCCATTTGAACTCATGTATTAGGAGTTTAAGACTGGTTTTGTTTGTTTTTTCTGGAGCCATCACACACTAGGGTTTTCCTTTGGCTTCCAGTGGATTTTCCAGTGGAGACCTTGGAAACCAGACCACTCATTTATGGGCCTCACTGTAACAAGCCACATCTGATGTTAAGGATATATATTTGAAAGTTTTGAACTATATTAGCTTTTTAAATTTTCATTCTAGGCATAATTTTTAGTGGTTTCCAGAGTTAGAGAGGATTTCAGAGTCATGGTTAAAAACAAACTGTCTCCAGAAAATCCCTGAGCTGAAAATGGCTGGAGGCTAAGAAATGTGCTTGATCTGGTTTTATATTCTTCACTAGGCATCTCCTTTTGGTCACCACAAGACCATTTACTAGGTTTTGGTCTGAACTATTGAAGCTGGTCCCTTATTCTTGTTTCCTTGGGTACTGGTGATGCTTTCCAGCCAAACAACTGCTGGACAAAAAGAAGGGGAACATAATGGGACTATCTTGCTATTTTTAAGCTCCTAAATCCTTTCATACAAGAACAGCTGTATACTGGAAAATCAGTCATGTAGACACAGCTACACCTGGCAGGAATGATCCCTCTATCCCAGAAGCCTTTCATTTTAAAGGAGGTATGTATAAGTCTGTTTTATGCTTTCCTGTGTGATTTAAAGTATTAATAAAATCCCACACATGTCTAACAGCAGATAATTTAGAAAATTTGAGATATTGTAAATTTATGGGAGTCTTATAGTCATTTAGTTAATCACGGGCTAATGGAGAAGCGTGGGAACTGCATGTGAAGTGTATGGACGTTTTCCCCACAGAAAGCTGTTGCAGATACACCAGGGACCTGCTCCCCAGCACAGCAGCACAGCCAGGGTTTGCAGAAGTGTGTCTAAGATTAGGTTGCAGTTCATTATCTGCAGCACTAAAATTACACCTGCCTAAGCCATGTTCAGTGCCTACTCTTTATCCTACCTGGAGCAAGGTAACAAGAGGCTATGATATCTGTGCCCACTCTCTTGATCTTAAGTGATTGTTTCTCCTGCTTTGTAGGAGGCTGTGAATATAAATATGGTTAAATATAGTTTTCCCCCATTTCCTTATTGTTCCATAGAAGCTTGAATTCTATTTGCCCCATTTAGTATTAGCTATCTTGCAGAGCTGGGTACAATATATAACTTTTTTTTTAAATGAGACTTTTTTTTCCCCTTCTATTTGTGGGCTGCTGGTGGATTGCCTTTTTCTCAAAGTTATTCAGTATGAGAATAATTAGGGACATTGAAGCATGAAGTTTGAGGGGAAAATGGAAAAGGAAGGATGATTCGCTGGCTGTATATAGTTTCTTTAGGGATGATGTTTACTGAACACTGAGATGCGACATTCAAGCTGTTTGCATAGGATTCTCTAACTTCGGGGCTTTGTTTCTCCTGTTTGAATGGTAAGCAATCAGGAATCAGCAGAATTTTTTTCAAAAATAATTGCTCTCTGCATTAAATATGAAATATTCACTTACAATTGAATTTTTGAGTAAAGTTTAAGCCCATAAATGAATTTATGGGAATTGGGTCATGTGATTTCTAGAGGTTTATGAATGTATCTTAAACTTATGTAAATGTTTGCTGAAAAATGTGCAGAACATATTTCTTCCAGGCTAATCCCCAGTTTATTCATTAAATAAATGTTTCTGCAATTTTCAGTTGCTGAGGAAACAAATCCAAAAACTAATCAGGAGTCAATCTGCTATTAGTAGTACCAGTAATTAGACTTACCAAATCTATTTGAGAAGAGGTATGGAGCTGAGAGAGGCAGTCTGTGCTGCTTCCATAACCCTCACCTCCTTTCCCAAGTGAGGACTTAAACTCAGAGCTCCAACATATGCCTGCGGACTTCTTTTGAAAACTGCTTTCAGAACTAACTGGAGGAGGCTGGGGCAAAGCATGAGCCTGAGCCCTCAGCACATAGGGGTGTGCTGCCATTTGGACTGCCTTAGGATACCTGAGCACCTGTGTGCGGAGAGCCAAAGGGAACCAGGATCTGCAGGGTACCAGAACGTCTCTAAAGGAGCAGCTGGATGTCACTTGGCATATTCTGTGTCTCTGGGATGACATAAACATATTTTTATAGACTCACAGCATTGCTAAGGTTGGAATGCACCTCTGGACACTGTCTAGTCCCAACCCCTTGCTCAAAGTAGGGACAACTAAGGCAGGTTGTCCTCAGCCATGTCCAGTTGTTTTTATCATCTCCAGGGATGGAGACTCCACAAACTCTTTGCAACCTGTTCCAGTCCTTGGTCACCCTCACAGAACAATCTTTTTCTCTTGTATTTTGAGGTATTTGGATGCCAGGACAACTTGGAATATAAATCCTGTTATGTCTAACTTGAGTACTGTGATAGCCAGCCATGGTTCACTGACACATCCAGGTCCTTCTTTGCATGTGAATGGCCATAAGAGTGGGAAGTGCAGGCAGCATTGTGCAGGGCTGAGAGCAATGTGCCAATGGCAAGAGAGGTCTTGAATTAGTGTCCCTGTAGTTGCTAAAATTGGAGCATATTACATTAAATTCCTGGTGGTCAGATTTGTGTGATGAGTAAGATGTGACTTTAATTTACATGATGCTCAGATTTCCTTGTGTCCCACCAGCACTTATTATGGTTCCCATTATATGCTGTTACATTCAGAAATACATCCCACCTATCCTATGGGGTACACTGTTTCAGGGGGACAGGGAATCATACCTGTTGCTTCCCTGCCTTCACCAGGAGGGCACAAGCTGGGAAATCTCACCCAACCTCTATCCAAGGAAAAGAACATCAGCATCTTATACATAATTTCTAAAATTTTCTAGTGGTGTAAACATGCATGAGCGATTCACAAGTCAGGTAGGAATCAGTTATGCTACAGGTAGACACCTTAGGCAAGAACACGTTGACGTGTCCTTTTGCAAAGAAACAGAAAAAAGCAAATAGCTTTCATATTCAGTGCAGCAGCCCAAGGATATGTCTGCATGAGCTGGTTAATCTGAGGTAAACAGGGGTGTGAATGTAGAGCAAGTAATCCTGTGGTCACTGCCTGAGTGGTCGATGTTCCTGGCAGTAAATGTAAAGCAACTCATTCTGTTTCTCACTGCGTGCAAAGCGGGCTCATGGCCAGCTAATGTGCTATACATCCACGCCCAGGCTTCCCTCCGGTACTCACAGCCTGCATGATACATAAATAAATCAGTATGTCCATCTGACAAGCTTGTTTCAGGCTAGGAACCTTCTCAATAGAAGGTACAGGGTTTGGTGAGAAAGTGGGAAATATCCTAAGCTTTTTAATAGCATGGGAAGTGACCTGCCGGGTTGGACCAAGGGTCCATCCTGCCTGGGACTGTCACAGGGAGACTGTGTGAGCCTGAGTGCTGTCTGTAGGTGGTTCTCCTTGTGCTTCCCCTGCATCTGCAGTCACTGGTTTAGCAATGTGAGAAGGCACATCCTTGCTTATTCAGTATTTGTTAAAATCTGTTGACCATGATTTATTTTACCTCTTTTGAAGATGCTGCTGCCTTCTGCCTCCAGTCTCCTGTGGCAGCAAATTTTGTGGGGTGGTTTTTTGTTTGGTTTTTTTTTTTAGCATCTCCTGTTCCAAGATGGAGCTCCATGCCTGCTTAACAAGTAATTAAAAGCAGCAGTGTCACTGTGCTTTGAGAGTCATTTTCTTTTGTCTTATGACTACTGGATACTCAGGAACTTACTGATTGTCACAGCTAGAACAAAGCCATGAGAAAAAAAACTATACACATTTATTATTTGAGTCAAAATCTTATCTCTATACTAATTTCTATTATAATTGTATATACCTAGGATATGGCTCTGTGTGGCATAAGATCAGAACAGGGCAAAATAGAATGCCATGATTTTAAACCCTTTAGGAAAAGGGATGATGTAACTAACTTTCTTCTACAGACAAAATGTGCCTTAAGTACTTAAGGACTTAAATGATGCAGCAACCTGCTACAGTCAACAGGAACTTCACCTTCTATCAACATCACACCAATCGAGTTTCATTAGCATAAACAATCACAGAAAGAGAATTTCAAAGCTATGCATGTAGTGGTGGAAACAGGATTTTAAGCTAGCACCCCATCAAAGAGACTGAGGAAACAGTGCCGTGCAATTCCTCTGACCCTTTGAATAAAATGATAGCTCAAATAGCTCATTAATAATCCATAGGTTTAAGATTTGAAGCAAAGAAATCAATGTAGAATTCTGAATAATTAGTATTTTTGAGGAACTCTACCCTCCCCAGAGATGAGCAAAAATAAAAGGTAAAATTTGAGACACAGTATTGGGAATTCACTGAATTCTGTTCTGTGGGGAGGTGATATGGGCAGATATCTTCCCACTGCAGATCCATATAGCAGTTTTCGTAGAAATAATTGAAACCTGCTAATGCCATTGCTATCATAAGATCTTTGCCATTTTGTAGCAGTTGGAGTTGGTGAAATCTTGCGGCTTGCTAGTGCAAGCACTTGATCAGACCCTTTGATTGTCATTTTTACCACAACCACAAGCATCTTGGGTTCTTCAGAACAGGAATAAAAGGATTCTAACTTGCAGTTAAAACTAGATGATTATTTTTTCTTCCCTTGAGAGGAGCAGAGGAAAATGAGAATTTGGTTTTTGTTGACATTTCCCTGCTTTTTTTCATCTTTTTTTTTTTTTACAGAAAGCTTAGGAAACAAAATTCAGTGAAAGTAGGTCTTTTTATTAAAAAAAAAGAAATTCTATAGAAGAAGAAAGATTTGAAAGACTATTTGTCCTCAAACAACCTGATTCTCAGGTGTAGTCCATACCCCTGAGAAAATTTCATTTTGATTTATTTGATTGTGAGGGAAAGCAGGCTCTGGAATTCCCTTGTTGGCTCTTTCCACTTGGAAGGTCATTAATATGGTTCCCATGAGATTAGTTGGCCAGTTCTGCAGATATCTGAAGTGTAGATTTGTTCTGAAAAAAGCAGATCTAGAGAATAAATTACGCTGTTCTGGTATACTGCTTACTCTTTCTTTGCTCTGAGAAAGCTTCCTTTGAAAAGGCTGAAAATAGTGGGTGTTTTGTGTCATCTGGCACCAAACATACTGTGATTCATGACTTGATGTTGTTAGGATGCTTCTCTGCAATCTCTTGGCCTGGGTGCCAGCTTGGAAACAGGGCTGGCAATCACAGAGTATCTCTGTCCTGGTTTTGCTCTCCACATGGCTGATACTGTTCCTTCCTGCCCTAGAGAAACCTCACTGCCCATGTATAACACACATAATTGATTTACTTGACTTCATTTATTTACATTCTGACAAATGCTTTTAAATCAAGCTATTTACTAAATTTGTTTTCTCCAGAAATAGCACAGCATTAACTTGTGACAAATGACATTTCAGCTTGTGACATCTCTCACTTAAATTACTTTCAAGTGATTCTGAGTAAATTTGTGATTACATTAAGCATGGTTTTTAAAAGAATATTTTGCCATTCAGTATTTCACACAGTAATGAGGTTGGATTCCTTCCCATCTTACCTTTCTTTGGCAGTGTGCAATAAGCTCAGTGGCTTTTTTCAAGGGCTAAACCATTAAGTTTTTGTAAAGAAGAGCTAGAAGAGTTGAATCTCAGAGCATTAAGAAGAAAAGATGATAGAAGTATGTCACAATAAATCCAGGTTCTTAAGGACCTCTTAAGAGGAGTGGGTGGGAAGATGCTTAGTAATCTTTATATATCTGACAGGTATCAAAGAGTAGTGTGGATCAGTGTATCACTCAAGTGCACTGTAATACTTTGAAGTCTTAATAATCTGTAGGTTTTATGCATTAAGTTGTTTCATCTGTATGCTAATAAATAATGTTTAAAAAAGATTTAAAAATTGGCAGTTTAAGAAGTAAACATTAAAAAATAGAAAGCAATTGGTTAAGTAGGGGGTTTCCAAATGAAAATGTTTACTTTCAAAAGACTGAAGAGAATAAGACATCAACATGTCTCCATTTCTCTCCAGGTAGGCAGAAAGTCTGAAGAGAAAGGCCACCACCTCTGGTTTAGGTGTTGCTTATGACCCTTGTGTGGCCTCTGCCTGAGCCAGGACTAAATCCTTACCCTGAGGTCTGGAGAAGAGATATTTTGCCCTGATCTTGGCAGTGGACATTGGTCTCTTCCCACTGTGGTCATAAACCTTGGTGGAGGGCCATCGCTGTGGCTTCTTTCCATGAACAGTGTGGACAAGACCCCTGCAAAAAACACTTTCTACAAAAAGTTGAGACTGATGTTTAATGTACGGTTTGTGTTGGATGCCTCCCAGATAGAAAGACTACCTGAGTGCATTGTGATGGCAGTGGGTTGGCAGCTTCCCCCAGCCCTCCAGGATGGACTTCATGGGCAATTCAAATGCAGTATTTTATATTGGCAACTCTCATACCCTCCTACCACTGGCAGAAAGCTCTCAAGCTGCCTACTATGGGAACAGGGAGCTTTATTTACTGCAGTCACATTGAAATGACAGGTCTTTCCCATTCCCCTGGTACTGAAGCTATTCTATTGACTAAAAACTCAGCTAAGCTAAATGTTACTCAAGATGCTGATTTTCTATTATACTAGGTTTCAGCTGTGTTCTTAAAAATACTGTATTCAGGAGCAGCTGTAGTGTCTAGCCCAAAATGTTGTAAAAGTTCTCAGATCCCAAGAGATTATGAGAAATCAGAGAAATGCGATAGTTCTTTTAGTAACAATAAAAGCCTAGTTTGATTTTTATAGATTTTTTTTTATCATTTCAAAGTATTCAATTTGCACTTAAGTCAGATTTGCTGTCTTTCTTCCAAAATCACAAGGAATAAAATCTACTTAAAAACAGTGAAAAAGCAAGAAAAGAAAAATAAAGGCAGAAGTATCAACTATTTCAATGTCGTTGGGCTTAAAACATCAAATCTTTTGAAGTATGAGTTATGAAAACCAGCAATACTATGCTGGTCTTTCTGTTTGAAAAAAAGAAATCCCCCTGAATGATAGATATTTCATATTTTATTTAAAAAACATTAGCACTCATTCAAGAGAGAAACAATGAATAACTGTTAACCATTACTATTGCACTCGCATGTGATTATTACTTTGTTTTTATTGGAGAAAATTATTTTTTTATGTATACTGTTTTTATTAAATGATTGTATGTAACCTAAAAGAACCTTAAAAATTAGTCACTTTGTCAAATAACCATGTATAAGTACCAGGGAAAAATTAGGCTGTAGCAAAAATACATGCTTTTGTTATACTATGACTTCTGATTTCAGTTACTAGAAACCCTTGTTGCAGCCTTCATCGTTTGTTCTGATGAACCCATCTCTATCTTTCTTTTAACAGTATAACAAAAAGGCACATAATTTTAGACTTCAAAACTCTTTCTATACATTTCATTCTGGTTTGGTTTGCTTGTGTCTTTGTTTCTAAGTCACTGCCCTTGACAAGCAGTCAATCTTCAATATAAGCTTTATGATTTATAGCTCATAGAACTGGATCAAAAAAGCTTGTGAGGTTCAGGTTGTTATATCTGTCTTCTGCAGGACTACAGGATATAAATAAACATAGAAATTTTAGGCTGAATATGTTAATAAAAAGTCACATATCTTGAGTTCTGTATTTAGCTACTAAAAGGTGGGAAAGAACATTTAATATGTATGGAAATTTCAACTCTAAACTGGAAATTTTATTTATCAATCCCCTGATAGGCTTCTTAAGACTATTACAAGTGTGAACAAACAGAATAATACTGAACTCAAATGTTATTCTGAAACTTATTTCAGGAGTGAGACATCACTGATAAAAACAAAAATACTCTGGGTCTAAGGAGGACTTTACATGTTGGAAGAAACCATAACCTCCATTAGCTTTAAGGTTTGATCTGCTCTCCTCTCTTTTCCACATGAAATAGTTTTATGTGAAACAGTGGTTCTCCTGCCTTCTTGGGATTAATTTGGTACAGAAAGGCTGGATTCTGCCCTATTCCCCGTGCTGGGTAGCTGTGTAACTGCCGCATGGTACCCTGATGGTACATAGGATGGTGCCAGTGGGTGATGAGGGATAATTTTATGACTGGAATGGTATATCTTTTCATGCATTTGTTTTAAGCAAAACAAATAAGCTGATAAGAAGTAGTTAATATGAAAGGATAATACCTGAGACTGTTATTTGTTTCAGAAATATGTCCTATGGCCATAAGTACTATATTTCTGACACCTTTTCCAAATACAGTTAGACCTAGAAAGTGATAATTATACAGTTCTTCCTCTCACATAAGCAAAGTCCAAATTAATTTCTATTGAGAGAATTCTGTAAGAGCCAAAAAATAAAAATGCATCCAAAGTGTTAGAATTTTTGGTATTGAGAACAGAAAAATAAAAATCTGAAGTTTGAGTAATATTTCTTAAAATATGTATTTTTTCATAGAGGAGTCCTAAGAAAAATTCCACTCTGAAAGACATAATTGAGATTTGTTTCCAGTTTGCTCCCTGCCTACATCTCAGTTATGCCTTTTGATCTCTTCAGCTGTAGACCTCCTTAGCCTAGAAAATGTTGGCTGCATCCAGCAAACTTGCCTCTTTGGGGAGGCAATGAAGGTTGCATGCTAGGAAGAAAGTTAGCATAGCAAGGCTGCTGAATGAATGGCAGGAAGCTAGCCAAGCAGTCAATCAGCTTTTTGTACTTCTCATCTAAAGTTCTGACAAACCTGATAGCTTGTGGCTGGTCATTCCCAGTCAGTGGAAACTATTCCATGTTCATGAAAAATTTCAATCACTTGCAATGACTTTTAGATGACTTATGTTACAGTAGGAACCTTCAGGGAGGAGAGTGTTGGGAGGGGAAAAGTAAAGAGGAGGCTATATTACTGCATTATCTGAATTTTCTATGCCATTTGCCTCCCAAATTACTGCTACTTTTTGCTGTAAAATTTCTCATCTCAAAGTGTTTGGAGAGTGTCTTGTTAGGTGGGAAATATGGCTCTTCATAAACCAGGGAGAACTGAACTTGTTGTTTGGATTCTACTTTCCTCGAGGTGTCCAAATTGCAGATGAGCAGAGTTGTTTCCCTTAAAAGTCTTTTAATTTTATGAGACTCAAAAAATGTTAGAAATAACAGATAAAGAAACAAAGGAGTCTGTGTGAAATACTAAAGAGTAAAAATACTGATCAAAAAGGTATGATTAAACATTTTTTGGGCAAAATGTCTATGTGGACAAAATAGCTTTTATACGGAATGTGTTTGTCCAACACGTTTAGATTTCAGTGCTTTCAGATCTCTTCATTTTTAATAAAACTTATTTTTAAGAACTGCCAGAAGTGGTTAAAAGTATTTTTACCCAGAAGAAAGAGTTAATCCTCAATCAAACAATATCATAGATGCCTGTGAATGCAAAGAAAAATTCTATCTTAAAATATATCTGAAAACATTCATCATAATCATATAAACTAGGGATTTTAAAACAAAATATTATTTTCCATTAGTAAAAGCGTTTTCAACTTTGTGACTTTTTAAACTGAAGAGCAGTCAAGAAGAAATATCTTTAGCTAATCTATTGCATTTATATCTCTCTAAGAGGTTGAATTCAGTGTATTGATTTACTTTAAAAAAAAAAGCGCCCTTACAGTCTCTCTAAACCTTCTACTTTTTAAACTTTCGAACTTCAAGGTTTTACTGTATAGCAGATTTAAATCTGACATTTGGAGTAAATTTCGAGAGAGTCAGAAGAACCTGAGTTCTATAAGTCTGTGGTACCCTTTAAAGTCTAACAGCTGAGTCACTCTCTGAGTCAGTCCACATCTGCATTAAAGAAAGCTGAGCTGGGTAATTTGATGTTCTCAGACTTCAGATTTGTGGGCTGTTATATCCAATCAGTATAATCATTACAGTGTTGTGCACAAAAAAATGGTGTTGCTTATTCTACAACACTCTCTCTGCCACACTAACATAATAACAAACGTGGGGCTCCAATGATGCAGTGCAATTTGAATTACTTAGTATGATATGAGTATACATAAACAAATATACTAAACTTTTTCCTACTTGAGAGAGATTACATTAAAATAGCACTATGCCAACCCATGTAAACTGTAAACCCTCTAAGCAAGTCATCAGGGTTTTTTATCTGTCTTGCCTCTTCCGATGAGCCATGCAATGTTTCATGCCCCTTCCAAAACCCTCCACAGACTTTATCTACTTATCCAGTGAGATCCCTGTAACTGACCACATGCTCTCTTATCCAGAGTCTGTTCTCACATTTGACTGCCGTCAGAATTTAACACAGCAACCAGAGAGACACCTCCACAGCAGCAAATCTATCCCACTATTGTTTTTACTCAGAGCTCTCCCTTACCCGTTCCTACCTCTCATGCAGTTAGTGTTGGACTTATCCCAGTCATCTGGTGCTTTTTCTTTGGTATGACAATAGTCTCATAGTTTTCCATAGTTACGAAACCAGTATAGTTGGGACTGCAGGTATATATCCTTCTACGTACACTGTTGTTTTTTAATTCTTTTCTTTCACCAGATTTGTGACTTTACAAAATGAAAAGAATGATGCCTTGTTTGACTTGTTTGTGCTTTAGAGAGGAAAAATGCTGTAAGAGAACTAGGTTTGTTTGTGACTGTTATCCTGGCCTCTCTTCCATTATTTTGACTGCATTATGCTTTGTACAAATTGTTTCTCTTTGTATGTCTGGGTAACTATCCATCCATCTGCAAAACTAGCATTTAGGCAGAAGAAATATCGAACAAAAAGGTGTTTGGTGGGTTTCTTTTTTTGATTTTTGGTTTTGATTCTTTTATTCAGCATCTCACTAGCTTCCCAACAAAAAGATTATAGATTTCTGAGTTTGCTTGTTTGTGAGCAAAGGTGATCATTTTTCCACACTGTTATAATTCAGCTGAAAGGAATATTCCTGTGTAGTAAGAACAACAATGTGCATGCAATTTGGGGTGTAGCCGAATAAAATATGGCAGAGCAAAGGGAAGAACATCCCATGACCTCATACCAAACACTGTGTTATTGCATACCTCAGTTTCCCTAGGTACCAGAATGTAGTGTGTTGCTTTTCCCTCTTTTCAAATATTGTTAATACCAAGGTTTAAAAACTTATAAATCCATGGTTTGGAAAGCACTGTGACAGAGATGTACATTTTCTTGAACCTTTCAAAAGCTGAATAATTGGTCCTTCTTGGTTACAAATTGCAGAAATAAAAGGAATGCTACTTTTTATTGTTTTTAAATCATTTGTTTCAACTCAGAAAACACCTTGCCTGGTCACACTTGACCATCATGTTATCTACCCTTCCCCTGCAGATTTTTCTTTTTGTTCCCATGGTAATTGCAATATTCAGTGTACATGTGCATCTTTAATCACTGTTCAGCTGATGTCTCAGTGGGTAGCAGAGAGGTAAGAGGCTTCCCTGTGCGGAAGATTGATCTTTTGTTGATTTGTTGGTTATTATATTGGCATGGTTTACAAAAGCACAAAAAGTTTTTAAGATGACCAAAATCAATTATTCCTTTCACAAACTGTCATGAGTGACTAGCTGTGACTTAAAAAAAAACCAAAAGAAGCAAAAAGAAAAACCCTCAAAAAATTGAGGTGACATAAGGACGACTTGCTTTTAGCCTAACGTGATCATCTGTGGCTGGAAACCTGTGTGTCTAATGGAAGAATATATGAGCAACAGGATGTTCATTCCAGCTGCTATTTGAGGTTACATTTTCTTCCATCAAGACAAATCAAACACAGATTACCAGCTGTCTGCCACTCTCTTCACAAACAAAGAATTGGATCCCCCAGTAATTACTTTTACTGAGAATTCTATGAGCCCCTTGTCAGGACCAAAATTTGGATTAGAGTCACATTTATAAGAGCTAAAGGGCTTACCTGATATGTAGGACTTATGCTGGATGTGTTCATGGGGATTAACTGTGAAATGAAAATTCAGGTCCCAGAGAAGTAAGTAGAAAACCCACCACTAATGTCATTAGAAGTTGGATTGGACTGTTAAAAAATTTCCTAAGTAGAAATAGGACATTTCTAGTAATGCCTACAAGGAAAAATGCCTCAGAAAACTTTCTCCCTGAAAAATGGTGATGGAACATTTGGAGCTTTTTTCCCCCTCTTTTCACACCCTGTATCTGATCTGTATTTATCATGCACAGCCAGATCTGAACCAGTTTTGGATATGTGTGCTTCATATCACTGTGTTATTTAGAAAGATACATTACACTGTATTTATATTTAGGTCAAAGAGTTTTATTACAGTTTTGCAGTGAATGTAATACATGAAAGGATAATATAGATGTGATAAATAGTGCAGTTTGAGGTGATTACAATGGGAAGAGGGGTTTGTATAAATGGCCAATATATTACAAAAAGTCTTCATCTTTTGAAAGCGCAAAGATGACTAATGCCTTCACTTAGAATGAAAGAACTCTAGAAATAGAAAAGTTTCATTAGCACATCTTCCCTAATCACTCACAACAACCATCAGCTGCCTACTGGTTGAGTGGGTGGAGGAAGTATTCTGAAAGCCCCTCAAAATCAATTAAAAGATTTTAATAAATTCAGTGGATGCTGAATCATCTGAAGTGAGCACTGAAGGGGGAATGGCAAACTCTCTACAAAACTTGCTTCAGAAAGTCCTTAAACAGGCACTACTCTCCAAAAGTGCTTACACCTCTTTCACATTCAAATTTGCCTTGTTTCCACCTCAAAACTTCTTAGAAGCAAAGCATTTAATATCTCAGTACAACAGTAATAGGGATAATACTGTTTTTCCTTATCCAAGCCATCCATCTATAACTAGGTGTGCAGTGAGGAGAGTCCAGAAGAGAACAAGAACATCCAAAGCTATAAAATGAGGAAAGATGAAATAAATTTGACATTTTCAGTTCAGAGAAAGAAAATGCATTGCTGTGGTGTTCCTCAAATATGAAACAGGTCACTATAAAAGGCAAAAAGAATAAACTGATTTCTGAGGATAGGTTGGGAAGCCATGGACTTGTACTGAATCAAGGTACACGCAGGTTGGATGCTCAGAAAAGCTTTCTAGTAGTGAGAATCAGGAAGCAGTTGAGGGGTTACCAAGGAACAGATAGGATCCAAAAAAGTTGGACAAGTATCTGTCAGGGGAGAATTGGATAGAGCCAGTCCTTCTCATATGTTACCTCTCTTATCCTCAAAATGAAACTAGTTATATCTGTTCACTAGCAGCATAGTGTTTTTTTGAGCATTAATTACCTACAACCTACCAAGACTCCTGAAAATTACACAGCTTTCATTTATTATGCTCATGTTCAACATGTTCCACAACTGCCTGTGTATTGCAGGTGATCTGAATCCTCATCAGCTCAAAGTAATCTTTACTTGTTTTCCTTTTTTTTAAAAATGTGTGCACAAATCCCAGATCTCATTTTTATTAAGTATTCACCCTGCAAATTTGGAAAAGTGGTAATTTTGTAAAAGGAGTGTAGTGATCCTTGTCTTGCTGAGCTTACTAGCTTGTTGATTCTGGATTTGGTTGTATTGTTGTTCAGTGCAGGCAGTTGACCTTATTTTTATAACTTTATTCCCAAAACAATTTTTCTTTCAAAAATTCTAAAGTAATTCTCATTTAATTTCATACACATTATTGTCTTTGGCTACTAAGCACCAGACAAAGTAAGATTAATCCCCTTTAAGGACAGAAAAAAATAGAAAAGGAAAAAATATGTTCTTGAAGCTATTATCAGCCAACATGCATGTTTTTCCCAAACTCTTGCATTATGCAAGCTCAAAAAATACTGTAGTATCTAATGTTTCCTAAAAAGAATGGGCTGTGTTTAATACATCATCACAGTAACAAGAAAGCAAAATTATTTTTTCTTTCAGTATCTTACATATTTTTAAGTATTTTAAATCTGTCATGCATGTGATATATTCTGAACTCATGTTTTTAATTCTTTATGCAGACAATGATTGTTTCAGATCCTCCAAAGGAGAAATTCAAAACCTATAGTAAGTTAGGTAAGGTTAGGATCCTTATTGACCTGAAATTATACCCTAATTGACAAGTCAGTTAAGCATGTGTTTAAATCCATCCTTTTTCAGCAATTCATTTAATCTTAACTTTTTGCAAAAATTCAAAATTAAGCATAAATGTAGGTAATGAGTCTTTGAGCATATTATTTAATGTTTCTCTAAGTACGTTAATTAAGCTCTAGTAATGAACAAGACCATCCTGATAGTAAATATTGAATTTCAAATCAAGCATTTCTATAGTTTGGACACCTTTTTTTTTAATTTTTGTTGTTTCCTTTTGCATGTGTACATTTGATGACAGTATTAAAACATAGGGATGGAGAACAATCCACATCTTATGCTTCCTCTTTTGGTTGGGAATTTTTATTTCCTCATAGAATGTAATTTCCAGAGGAAGTTCCCCAGCTTCCTTGAAAGGGGGAGCTTTCAAGGTTTAGAGTCACATTTATAAGCTGAGATCACCATGTGATGCTTCCTTGAAAATGAGGGCTCTGGTCTTAGAGTCCCCAGCAGTGGCTCACTGCTGAGTGAATTCTCAGAAACTGTGTTTGGAAACAGCACTATATTTACAGATCTGCTACTAGGTCTTAATTCAGTACAGGGGTCAAAGAACTTACTAAACATAACATGAATGGGAGCAAGTATTTGTCATAATAAAAATGAAAAAGGAAAACCAAAGGGACAAAGATGAAGAAGCAGCCATTTTTCCATTTCAATTTATTAATGTTACAACTCTTCAGAGGGCAGTATAGATACCATCAAGGACTGGTTCAGCAATGTAACACTGACTGCTAGGAAGCAAACTCCCCATGTGGGTGTGATGTGACATCTAACCAATGTGTTTGTAGTTTCAAAGTTTGACAGAGTTTAGCTGACTAAAAAGGTTTTGGTGCATGCTTCATTTTTATTGAGGAGGGACAGGACTTTTGCAGGGGGGGAGTTTCAGTAATATCGGAAGGGCTCAAAAATGACCTACAAAAACATTTCTATGTACTGCAGACCTGATGTGAGCAGGAGAATCAGGACAGTGCAGCTGTTTTGGGGTTTTAGACTTGGAAGGGATTAGGATATGATTTGGATAAGATCAACAAATACTGACAAAGCAAAAATATTTCTGAAAGTAGACTGCTGTTTTGTATCAGAAAACAGTACTTGATGGAAGGAAGTGGAAGACTATTTCATACCGAGGACAGGATGCCCAGTTCAGACACGAGGTAGTTTAATTGCTGGAGTAATTCACCTAGACATATGTTGAAATCTCCATCCTTGGAAATCAAAGACTGGAAACCTTTTGAAAACTAGGTCAAATCAGAGTCATAGCCCTGATGTAGAAATGCAGACAATAGCTGTCTCAGATCCTCCAAAGCACAAATTCAAACCCAATAGTAAGTAAACTAGTTATTTAGCCTGTACAATGGAAGGCGCTGGAGGAAATGATCAACTGACACCTCAGTCTTTAAAAACAGTTAATCTGAATTGCTACTCTGCATCATAGTTTGGCTTTATTAACGTATAAACTATCAGGCTATCATCTAGAATTTTTTTATGTTAGCCTTTTTTTTTTTTATTATGGTACTGGTATTTCAGTAAAAACACCTGCTTATAGGTTATGGGAGTTGGGTGTCTAAAAAAGAATGTTCTTATTTCTGATATGACATTTCAGAGGCTGAAATCTGATCTGCACCTACTAGGAATCCAGCCCAGCAGTGACATGCTCTCACATAGGATTTCCTAAACCTGGTAACAAAACAGCTGAGAACCACCATAGACAAACAAGCCAAAATATGGTCAGGCAGGTCATTTCCCTCGAGAAGCATTGCACTGAAACTTCATACTTCCTTCACTCTACATATTTTTTCATAATAAGATTTCACTTTTACTCTTTCGACAGGTACTGCCAAAATTGTTGTTTGTGCTAAGTGTAATAAATTCTATTTGACTCCTAGTGCTCTGGGACCTGTCACTAAGTCACTAAAAATATCCTTAGGAGAGCATTTTGTAAGTGAGAGAAGGTGAGATCTATCACAGACCAAGCAACCAAAAGAAAACAAAACATGTGACTTAAGCAAAGTAATAAGATGAGGATTTCAAAATATCATAGTTTTCTTCTTTATTGACTTCAGACATGGGAAGCAGAAATACTGACCTTGCAGGATGATCCTTTCAACTCTATAGGAAGCCAAATTCCAGTGTAAAGTGAATTTTTAAATTCATTTTCATAGGAACAACGCTGCTGTGACTGAACTTGAAATATTTTCCTCTTTATAAACTTACTCTGAAACACCCTGCCACTTCTTTTCTTTCTGGTCCCTGGAGCCGATATGTATCATTGTTAGTTTTCAGCATTATTACTTGTTCTGTAGAGTGAGCTTATTGTGTAATTATATCTACCAGTACCAGTAACTACCACCAGCTACAACTAAACAGGACTACCGGATAAGATAGTTGTTTGCAGAAGCCTCCTTCAGTTATTCTTGTGTTAAATCATACTGTATGACTTCCAAAAATATCCCACAACCAATTGCATGCTGCATCCTAAGGGAAAGGGAACTCAAAATCACAATGCTTTCTGGATAAAACAGAAATGATGGTGCTTTCGTCTTTCCTTCAGACTCTTTCCAGGCTCCTGTGATCCTTGCAAAGATGTGACGCATTGGTATGGTCTCTAGCAAGTGCTGATAACAACTTGCTTATGGTATAAAGATACCGCTGGGAAATCTCAGAGATAAGCAGCAGTTAAACTTAGGTTGCTTATTTAAGGGTCACATATGTTAGGTGTATTATCCACTGACATTTGGGCATAAGCCTTGCCTGTGATTACTGCATGAATCAGTAGTACATAAAAGCTAGGATTCCCAGGTTTGTCTATGTTATCAACCAGTGCAGTGAAAAAAAATGAAGGATTTGGGGTTTGATTTGATAAAATCCATTACAGCTCTTGAATGTCATGTCTGCAACACGTGTGTGCCAGCAAAGAGGCTTATGCACGTTGCCAATCCTGGCCGCACATGCCGTGACTCTGCCCAGCAGGTGATGGTGCACCTACCTCACAAGTGGGACTCTCTTGATGGCAACCTGGCATGGGGCTTTGGCCAACGGGGAAACTGCTTGAGCACAAGTCCCCTTGAGCCAAGTACCCCGTACTTTCTAATATAAATGTGAGACAAATTTATACCTGGAAAGGACCACTTGAGCGCATCAAAATACTAACGCAGATACTCCAGCATACTGTAGCTGCTAGCTGTACTCATTCACTATCTCATACCAGTACTAGATTTTGGTAACATAAAGCATTCAGCAAGTAAAATGCTAATGTGAGAAGAAGAGTTCTCTATGATTTTTTTCTAGAGCTTCTTGAGCACTGATAACACTGGAAGGCTCAGTGTATTCAGCATTTGAGTGCCATATAAAGCATTAAAGAGATACTGAGCAAAACAATTACTATCCACAGTCACACACCAGCACCTGTACTGACAGCGTACATTCCCTGTGGCAAAGACCTTACATACCTTTAAGTTTTCTACCACACCAGATGCACCCATGGTTCTTGATAATATTTAAATAACAACACGAGCAGTAGTTCTGCTTTGATTTTATATAAGGCATGCTTGTTCCACCAGATATTTTCAGGGATGAGAAACTTATAAGAAGGCTTGCTGTTCTGTGCAATCGCAGCGGGGTTTTGTTTGGTTATGTGTGCGTGAATAGCCTGAGGAGTTCACAAATGTGTTTGATTTGCATTGAGCGAAGAACCTTAGAAACCACTGTGATGAGCAGTGAGAAGCACAAGTTAATACAGCAGGCAATCAGTTGGTGTGTAGCTCTCTTTCATTAATACAAAGACATTGTGTCTTTGAAAGCTAGATGGTTTTATTTAATTGTCATATGATGGCAAATCCATGAGCTGAGATCAGAGACAGCCTGGAGATCAGAACATTCTGTTGATTGCAACCAAGAACTGACAGGTCCACAGAATCTGTCACTCCATGAAGGACTTTAAACATGTGTTTTTTTGCAGCCAGGCCCACCTCCTGGTGCTTTGAAGACATCTTCTGCATAGTCTGCATTGCTTGATTTATATACAAACATCTGGAGATTCTACACATTTTGCTCTGTCATTCCAGGACAAGGCATGGACAATCAGTTCTTCCAGTGGGAAATTAAAGATAACTCTAGCCCAGCCTCAAGAGTCTTTATTGACAAGTATTTATTGACTGTCCTCTTTGGATTTTCTGAGTCTTGACGAATGATTAAATAGGGACCTCTATCACGTCCTCAGAAATGCTGATTGAAAATGGTGGGTCAGTGATTATATTGAACAGAAATAAAAGGTAGTCATATATCACTGGGGTTTAATCTCTTTTGCAGAAAGGAGAGCATATTGATTAGAATCAGAATGCTTAAAGTTAGGTACACCTTAAATGACAGTATTGACACCTAGACATGCATCAATAAGGCTATTTTAATGTGTCTTATATTATTCTGCCCAAATTACTTCATTGGCTCTTCTATCATCCTTCTAAAAATGTATTGATCTCTTATTTTCAGTTATTGTTGGTTTACACCAGGATGTTGTTTGTTGCATTTGCAATGATGTTGCAGTTTTCTGATGCTGTTGAAATCTCACCGAGATTGTTATTTGTTAAATTATAATCCCTGGATGTAAATGTGTAGTGAATCTAATGGACTTCTTGCTTTCAGTCTCTGTGTCTCTAGGTCTCTGGTGCACTTGTTAAAGTAGTTTTACTTGGAAGTTCCAGAACTATTCTTAACTGGAAAAAAAATACTAAAAAAAAGTCAGGGACACTTTCTAGTTTTAGAGCAATGAGAGAGGAAAAAAGTAATTTCACACTATTTTCTACATTTTTCTTTCTTTTTTTTTTTGTAATTAGCTTGGTTTCAAAGGTGAATTCTTCACACTTTCTTTCTTGTCGCTCTTTGCTCTGGTTAACATCAAGAAAATGATGAGAAAACGTTGTGCATAAATTTCAAACAGCCATGAATGTTCACTAAGTGTAAATGCAGAGGAGCTATTTCTGTAGATCAACACCTGCGACAGAATATAAAGCAACTATAAACTACTGAAAAGGACATCACCCAGTTTTGTACTGTGCATGTTCCCCTTCTTCAGAGTAAAAGGGCATACAAACGTTACCAAATTTCAGTCTCTGGAAGATGTCTCCAAGGCTTCACAGAGGAGCTGGGAAAATGCTGAAACTTTCTGCTCTTGCTGTATTAGCTGTATTTTCCTGCAAAGGAAAAGTCATTCATAGTAGAAACAGGGCCTGGCTGAATAGACAGTTTATCTATTTATGGGCATATTTATAGACTTGACATATTTAATAGATCCAGCTGGCATGGAATGCACCATTCATTTTGTAACAAAAGCTAGCCCATTTATGTTTTTTTTCGTGTTGGCTGGATGAAGAGAACTGTTTTCTCATTTGGCTTGTTTCATTTGAACGTCCCTTTGTAGATCAGTCTTCAAAGTAATCATGTCCAGATCGTTAAACGTACCCTGCAAATACCGCTGTTAATACATATGTGAAGGGACTACACATTACTGACATTGCAGGAAAAGCTTGAAGAATGACTGCTCTGGATCTGAAGAAGAAAAAACCTCAGGACTCACAGTTTTAGGGTGAAAGGATGAGAAACATGGTTCACAGTTCACCATTTAGTACTCAAAGAGCTGTGATTTTGTGGAAGGTTTCTTTTTGTCACTGGGAAATTTGCAACTAGTTATAGCTATAAACAGCTGTTTATTAGGCTGATAGCACAACTGGTTTGTTAATTCTGCATCAGTTCAGACAGTAATCTGCACTGTGGCAGAATGGCAAGGAGCTGATATGACATGTATGATGTTATATCTTTCAGCAAACTAGAACTCTTTGGATGTGAATTAGGTTCCAGTATCACTTACAATCTGTTTCAGAGCTGCTTTTTTTGAAGGAAAAAAAAGACTGTTCACCCTTCTACCGTCTGTGCCATGTAGCTAAATTCACATAGAATACTTCAGGTCACTTAAAATGAGCATCTTGGCAATCAGGAACATATGCTCCTTAAATAGTCCATCAAAGTCATAATGCTAATATGACTTGTTGTTTGCTGCTGCTTTTGTTTTTCCTGAAAATCACCCTTTCATGCAGACTCTGACAATTCTGATGAAATCAGAAGAAAGCACAGATCCTGTATCAAGTTCCATTTTAAGCTATGTTTCTTTAATCTGTAAATCAAGTCATAACATACTCTAAAGTACCGTCTTTTAAATTAAATATTTGCCAAGATGCTATACTAAGGTACTCCATGATGGTAAATGGGTGAAATTAAATTCTCTGGGATTGCCTCTGTAATAGGATAAATGGACTTGCATGTCATCGCAAAGACCTTAATTTATTACATTTTGTATTGAATTTGGTCATGAACCATCAATTATTTGCACTATAAGTTATTTTTCTTTTGTTCTTTGCTGTTATCGGTGCCTCAACTCATCGACTATTTATTGTGTACAGTTTGTGACACCGTTGCACATTTCTGGCCTTTTGTAAAAATCCACATTGAATCACCAGTTTCTGCTACACGCTTTCAGGATAGATCCTTCCCAGCACAGGAGTGGTGTGGTGGTTTTTTGTTTTCTCTGTGGCACATCCTAAAGTCTTCCCCCAATACAGCAGCACTCTTTCCCCTAATCCAGCTATGCTTTCAGGTGTTGTTACCTTTTCTCTTTGGATTTCTTTTATAAAGGAAGAAATTTTCTGTGGTCACCAGTGACTTCAAAGGGTCTGACATGGAGAAATTTTTATCATCTCATTGCTTGTCGCCTAGTAGTTTGTGCAACAAGTTTTGCTTTGCCATTTATAATATCCAGAAAGCAGCTACCTTTTCCTTAACCACTGTCATCATTATCTGTTGTCTTCCAATTACCTCTTGTAATGGTTCCCAAGCAGATGAGGCCATAAACTAATAAGGGGCAGTTGTTTTGCACACTTTATCTTTACAGATTGCCACAGGCTGTATAGTAGGAGCTGCCTCCACAGCCAGATCTGGTCTCAGTCCATCCTCATTGTGTGCTTTCTCTGGATGTGTCAGCAGCAGTATGCCAGAACTATATGGCTTCAACCCTCACTTGTTAGTGCATCCCCATGCTGACATAGCCCTATGGCTCCCAGTCTGATGGCAAAATGCCTATGAAAGCAAACAAAGAAGGACCATTATATTCAGCACTTTGATCTCCTTTGACCAGCCTTATGTGGTGAATGCTCTGTACTCCTCAGCTGTGATCTGACTTGTGTCACCAGCTGTCCTGCTCCTCAGAATATTGCTATCAGTGTGGGAATACTACACAAGTGTAGCTATCACAGCTCTGTACAACTACACCAGGGTTTGCAATTGTCATGGTTTAAACCCAGCTGGCAGCCAAACACCACGCAGCTGCTCCCTCACCCTCCCTCACCTCTGGGGAATGGGGGAGAGTTGAAGGGGTAAGGGTAAGGAGACTCATAGGTTGAGATAAAAACAGTAATTGAAATAAAACAATAATGATAATAATAATAGTAATAATAGAAAATACAAATGAGTAATGTAGAATGTGATTGCTCACCATCTGCTGACCGATGCCCAGCCTTTCCTGGCTAGTGATTGCAGAGAAACCACAATCCCGGAAGCCAGAGTGAGCTTCTCAATCAACCCTTATCTATACACTGAGCATGACGTTATATGATATGGAATATTATATTGGTCGGTTTGGGTCCATTGTTTTGGATATGCTCCTTCCCAGCTTCTTGTGTATATGTGTACTAGCAGGACATGAGAAGTTGAAAAGTCCTTGATTTCTTAGCAACTACTAAGAATATCATTACGTTTTTCTCATATTAAATTCCATACTGAATCTGAAACACAGCACTATTCTAGCTACTGAGAAAGGGGAAAAAAAATTAGCTCTATCCCAGCCGAAACCAGGACAGCAATCTACATATGCTTCTGCGTAGGCAGGTTTTGAAAGCTTCATAGAAGTCTTACGAGAAGGTGTGGAGCACAGACACTGGACTGTTTGCTATATACTCCAGCAACTGACTTGGCAAAGAAATCAAGGGCAGTTTAGTATAATTCCCATCATCTGGACACAACTGAACTCGAGGGAAAGAATCCTCTTGCATTAACCTTTAGATCAGATCTCTGCCTAAGCCTAGCTAAAGAAATAATCACCAAAGCTTTTCTGTTGGCAAGATATATTGAGGATCACTTGTTATGTTGCTATCCTCTGTAGATTTTGTTCAATAGAAACAAAATGCAGGCCGTTGAACTTGCCTTAGGGGAGAAGTCTGGTCTTCAGTCAGATAAACCTCAGCCATTTAGTTAGGAAGTGAATGGAAAGACCCATATTAACTGTTCAGTTCAGAGTGTCTGATAGTCTCTATGACGTTAAGATGTAGAATAAGTGTCACAGATTTTAAGGCCCAAAGAAGTTGTTTTGATCCCACTACCTAACCCTTCTTATAATGCAGGTGATATAGTCATCCATGTGTTTGTTTTGACAACTATTACTTAAGCTGCACAGATGTGGATTTGGGATAAGAGGTGTGTAACTCATTCTCACCTCCATAACTGTAATATCGAAATGTCAGATGTGAATGTCTTCCTCTGTCACACGAGGACTTCACTTACTAATGAGGGTTTTATCTGCCTATGGCTACCCAGTCCTGTGTTTCTCTTTGTGTTCTTGTATATCTTTTCCATTTTTGCAAATGGGGAGAAATCAAAATGCACAGTGACTGTATAAAATTTGCATACTATACATACTGTAATTTCTCCAAAGGTGACATATTGTCAGCATGTGTAAGTTATTTATTTGCAAAAGATGTGAGATGAGTTCCAGAGGAGTCTGCATCACTAGGAAATAACTCCCTCTTCGAACACACACCAGCTGCTTCCCTTTTTCACTGGGGTTTTTGCATCGTGTCACCACCTGACATCATTTGCCCTGGAGGCTCCAGGAAGGAATAGAAAGGTTGCCATGTTAATTAGAGGAGAGTGATAAAACCTGATGTTTTATTTATTTTCTTGAAGAGGGATTTGTGTGTCTTATCCTGTTTTACGGTAATATTTTTATGATGAATTTTTTGAAGTTTAGTTCAGAATCAGTTCCCCTGAGGAACAAGTGTTGCAGCAAATTATAAGAGGCCTCCAGTGCTTGAGATTTCTCATTAAAATTAACCCACCCCTGACTGCAGTTACCAAACAGTCATTACATCCTCAAGGACCCTAACTTACCTCCTGATGATGACACAGGTAGAATTAGACATATACGCTGTTTAAGCGTTTCTCTTTTAATGACTGAGATGGGTCCATACTGTGATAAAAAACACTAGTTTAGAAATGCTGCAAATGCCTGGAGTTTGCAGCAGGTTATGCCAGGAAGGGAACAATTATCTAGGTTCATCTGCCAGAGGTTCAGGATCTGAACACCTTCATAGATCTTGGCCCATGGTGGTTCTTTTGCCTAGCAAACATCAACAGTTGTGCAAAATGGACTTTAGGGTAAGTGGTTGTTGGCAGAACTCATGGAGTATGTTGCTGCATTTTTATAACTGCAAGGACTCATCACACTTGAATGGGGTCAGGATTAGTCTGGGAGTAAGACTGCCCCATGGCAATTAGATGAACACAGCTCTTCTCTTGGAACAGAGCTGGACTTGGACCTGTGGGGCCTAGAAAGCCAAGGAATAAGGCAGAGAAGAACAGTTGTTTTCTTTGGTCTCAGATTTATCGTAGTTCAAGTTTAGGTTTCAGAGGGACAGACTAAGCTGTCACATATAATGAAACCTTTGCTGAAAATGAAAGTTTTCATTCCTTTCTTGTGATTCGGAGGAATTAAGTGGTTAAAGACCGTAAGGCAAAGACCTGACTTTTATAGACATCTTGCTTTAAAGATCCATTTTGCATAAATAACTTGGACTGAACTAATTCACGCTGCAGCCTTGGCATTTATATTATAATAGTCCCTAAAAACTCCAACCATACATGGGGTGTCATTTTTCTAGATACCATGTATAATTCAATAAGAAGATGTATTTTCCAGAAGCATTTATACTCCAAAAGAAAGCTCAGGTGAGGGGAAAAAGAAAGCCCAATAAGAGAAAGATCATTTAATACATAGTAACTTTAAGCACGGATTAAAATCAGTTGCCATTCAGCAAACCACTTAAGCATTTGTCTCACTAAATTTAGCTCATCATCTATTTGGGGCAAATACAATGTTTTACACTTGGGTAAACAATTTACCTCAGCAGGGTTTTGGTTCTTGACTGTGTCTACTTGAAGCAATTGCAATATGAATGACAACAACAATGCTGATAAGTCTCATTAATTAGGATCACATACTGCCAAAAATACTTCTGAAAAACAGCTTCCCTATTCCAGATTTTGTAGAATTTATTGTGGTTTCTACTGAAAAATGTCTGGGTTTACCTTTGAGCTCTCTGCCATAGCTGTGATTTTAATAAGAAGCTGGTTTTATGCAAATAGCATATTATTCACAATTTTTCACTGTTTGTCTTACGCTGATTACATTAGCAGCTTGTCTTCTGTACTGCAGTCTTGCTGCTAATAATGTTACAGATCATATAATAAAGTTAATAGTGAAAGCAACTGTGTCACTTTCATTGTCTATACCACCAGTGTACATGGATGAATAGAGGTTGCTGTGATAATTTTGGTAGGACTCAACAACCCACCGTGTGTGGGAGGCTTAACCCATCAGGTGTGGAAACTTTTTGCCATGGTCTAGCACTGTTCTCCAAGTCCATCGCTTGCTGAAAAATAAAAGAAGGATTTTCATACTGTTTCCTAAGGGTCTATCTTTAGATTCTATTAAACCTAGTATTTGTATAGAAGAAAACTAGTCAGGCCAAAGAAAATGGTACAAAGATACAGTTTTTGTTCTAATCGTCACAGATTTGAACAATGTGTTCTTGCCAAAAATTTAAATGCATCACTTTATAAAGCTGTTTATGCAGCATGTGAATTATTTGGGATAAGTTTAATTATGGTGATTAATATGCATGACACTGCACCACAATATGAAACCTATCAAGGCTGGATTGTTTATTTTATTGTTGTTCTTTTGATTGTACGCAATTTAAAGGCAAAATCGCCTCCACCCAGTAAGATCTCAGTGTCTTTTCATAGGCTCAATCTCAGTTCATATTTCCAAGATGTGATCGTGTTTTTGAAATGTTAATTTATATGCATAATACCTTTGTTACATATACTTCATAATGAGCAGTTAGGTTTATGATATACATGGAAACTGATTTTCTCGTAGTTAGACTTTTGAGTTTTGTACAAGATAGATGCTGTAGAGTTACCTTGAAAGACCTTCAGTTAACACTGACTCAGGATATACACCCACAGAGCTGTGACTTGGGTTTGAATCTCTACAGCCAGTGAAACAGCTTACTCCAAATGAAAGGCAAATTGAACTGGTGTGCTTCTTTTTTCTCAAAACCTTGTAGTGTTATAAATTTTGCCAAAACCTTGGCCCTAATGAAAATTTGCACCCTTTTGAGAAACTAGGAGGAATCCAGAGTATGGTATGAAGTATAAAAGCTAAAGAGTTTCTGATTGGTTTAGGTTTCATTTTAAATGTTCCTATGAGTTTTAATGAAAAGCATCTCAATAACATTATACCATGAAAAACTCCCTGTCAGTCTAACTTTCATAGATCTAACCTAGTTAGACTTCTGTGAAACTTGTCATAGTTTACTATAAGAGAAATGAGTAATTAAAATGAAAAGGAACACAATTAGTAGAAGGCCCATAAGGTGCATAAGAAACTGAAATACAACAAAGTATTAGGCTTAAGGGAGCTATGTACCTGAGATCCTCAAACCTCCATCTTGTTTAATACTGTCGCACTAGTCATTATGATTAGTGTAATAAATAGGGCTTTTGAAATGTGCTAGTACTTCAAAGGTAGAATGAATGCCAATGAAGAAGAAGGATTCAGGTACTATAAAGAATTTACTGAGTGACCTTGAGGTCCTGGAAACAGGAGGTCATGCATGTCAGAACTAATACAAAATATTGGGCACTGTCAATATTTAGCACTAGGAGGGAAGGAAAGGAGCCTGGGTGTTTTGGTCAATCACAGTATGACTATACACCACCTTTGGAAAATAGCAAATATTGCTCTATCGTGTCTCAGGCAAAGTGTTTGCAACAGAAATATAGAAGTATTAACAACCCTATGTAAAGCCTGCATAGTTTATTTTTATTCCCTGTATTTTTTTTCTGCTCACCTATGTTAGAGAATGAATTCGAACTGAAACAGGTACAGAGAACAATCAATGGGAACTGGAGACATCATACAGAAGAATGAAAGGTGTTTTGCTTTTTTAACCTAATAAATTCAAGGCTGTGACTGCTCTCTCTGAATTCCTCAGGAGAGAGAACCTGCAGGATGAGTGGACAAAGAATAAAGTATGTATAAATGAATTTAGGTTAGAAATCAGAAAAAAACCACCTCATTTTCAGCGCTCTGATAAGGTATCCTATACTGAATGATGAGAAAGCTGCCTTTGTAAGCACAGATAAGCACACAGCTACATTAATGAAAGGAATTATATGAGGTGGCAACTGTTGTCAGGACTTTGATAGGCTGTGATGGACCTGATGACTCAGCTGAATCCTGTCTAGCCTTACACATGCCTCTCTCCCTAGCTGAGTGTCATGCTGTGAATATGACTTTCTCTTGCAAACTTTCATACTAGCAATCTATCCTACTGTCAAAATGAGATGTGAAAAGGGGTATTTCTACTACAGACTGATGCCTTGTAAAATTTTGTGCTTCAGAAGTAAACAGAAGAGATTGCTCCTGATGGAGGAAACTGTAAGTTCCAGAGAAATCATAAGCATGTTTTTGTTTCTTTTGGTTTTTAGTTTTCCTTAGAAAAAACAGTTAAGTGAGTAGAGTTTCCCTAAGAAAGGAATAAACACCTAATTCTGATTTAGACCAAAAGAAAATGTGATTACTCAATACATGTATAGAAATGAGACAGCTGACACTGCCTTGTCTACAAATGATGCTCCAAGTTTCAGGACTGCTCTGTAAGTCCCCAGTTGTCCAAATGGGGAAGATCACACTGCATGACAGCGGGTATAAGAAGAATTGGTGATTTGTATTTCTTCTCCTCAATAGCACAGTTAAGCTCCAGCACACGTCCACTGATATACAAGAAAGGTGAACTGTCAGGGTGTTGTGACTCAGTAGAAATATCTAGTGTCAAATCTTGTAAAACTAAATAACACAGAATGTATTAGAGGCTAATAAACAGCCATTAACCACCCAGCATTCAGATTTACCAATTACCACACTGTTCTAGGCCATGGACCTGCTCTCTGTGGCTGACAACATCACATTAATGAATCTCAAGTCTTAACCTCCTTGAATTCATGAATAACAATTTGACTCCATGTAACTTGATTACTATGAAATGGAAACTTTAGTTGAGTCTAAACATTGGTTATGAGGTTGAGATGAGAGAAAGACAACCTTACTCCATCACTGGTAATTTAAACTCATATAAAACCGAGCACCTGTCACAGTGATAAATGGGTTTTCTTGTTATCTCGCTGTCGGTATCATTTCCCAGTCAGATTCCTATCAAACACCCAGACAACACTGTGGAAACCAAGGTACAATTGTCTTCATTTTATTTCTCTTCCAGAGAAATGGGTAAAGGTCACAAGATGCTTATAAATGTGATTGATTTCATTTTCTTTGAGTCATTCCCAGAACACAGATTAATTTACTTGTATATGCAAACGTAAGGTTTTTATAGTCATCACAGAAGAGAGAGCTGCTCATTGTTTACTGACTCAAAGCTTAAGCCACAACCACCTCGAATCAGGAGGTGTCCCAGTGGGTTACATCTTTCAAGGTCCATTTCACTGTGTATGGTTAAGAGAAATAAATTTTTTAATCTGTTCTACTTTAGATCAGTGCCCTTACTTTAGATCCTGCTCGGTCTGAGGAATGAGGCTGAAAATATAATGTGAACAAGCTCCTTCATTACAACTCCAGTGTGTCTTGCTTCAAGTTGTATCATATTTTTTTCTAGACTTGAATTTTTTTTAGTTCTTTTTTAGTTTAAATCTTTTGGTTTCAGGTCCTGCTGTGTATCAGAAGCAGAAAAGATGTAGGAAGATCAACGCAGAAGGAGGGAAAAATACCCCAATATTTAAAAACATAAAACTTGAAAGAATTGTCTGTCTTGTGTTAAACAAGATGTCTGAATAGACAATCGCTGTGGTCACTTGTGAATGTAGAAGCTATGCACATGCTGTCACTTGGTATCAGTATGAATGAAGAGAATTGTCTCATCCTGACCTATCTGACAGGTTTCGGATTAGCTCTGTAATACTGCAGAGTATTTGTATTCTTTTGGAGCTTCAGTGCCATGCATCCAACATGATCATAGTGAACTTTCATTCTGTCTTGCTGGACTATGGTCTTAAAATATAAATATGTATGTTCATGGATTTTATTAGCAGTTGCACAGAATAGCTTGTGAACATGGAGTGAACCCTCCAGAGGTTACAATAATACTGCTGCTTTCTTTTAAGATGTTGCTGAAGAAGGAGGTGGTAATGATGATTTTCTCTCTTTTATAGAAAAATAAAATAAACAGAAGACTCACATTCTTTCAAACTGTTGCTTTTGCATATTTCTTTTCTCCCTAGAGTGATACAAGTAGCAGACTACAGGTTGATATTGCCCTTTTGAAGCTGTCTCCGTGTAGAGGAAAATATTTATATTACTTGATCATGAAATGGGAGGTGAGAGACAGAGAAGGATTTTGCCTGACAACAGGTCTCTCTCCTTTTGTGAGAAAGGATGTCTGCTTGTAGAAGATGCTTTAACAATTGGTTCTGTATTTTAGCTGGTGGTAAAAGAAATAACAATCCTGGAGAAGGGAATAGAAGGACCCTTTTTAAAAGAGGCAACAGGGTTGTTTGTACATTGAAATAAAGTAATCCAATAATGTGGTCCTCAGGACAGTCTCCTATGGAGGGGCACAGTCCAAGGCTGGTCAAGTGCAGCCGAGCCTCACTGCTCTTTGCTGTTGCCTTCCAGCAAGATACAGCAGCTCTGGTCTAATCTGTGCAAGTGGGAGGCAAACACAGCACAAAAAAATCAGAAGTGGAGATGGGAAAGTGACGAGATAACAACACAATAGTTGTCAAAATGTTTCACTGTAGAATTTCTCTGAGATGTGAAATTGAGTCATGTCAGACATAGCAGAGAATTGAAGCCATTTCTTGAGTGAAACCTCATCTGCTAAGTCTCTGTGTATCCAGGGCAAGTATGTGATACTTCCTCCTCCAGATAAGTTTGGAAGGAAAGGAATGAGGTGTGCTAAGATCTTTGAAAAAAAGATCCTGTAAGCCAGCATTTCAGGAACATGTTTCAGGCTTCAGTCTGACAGGAAGGGAGATGAAAGATGGCTTTTTCTTCCCTCATATTGCCTATTGATTAGGACTGTGTTCCTCCTCAACATGCTGTCTGCGTTGGATCCCACCTGAGCATTCAAGTTTTCCTTCAGTTCTATTCAAGGTTCCATGTTCCTACTAGTTAGCTATTATAGCACTTCTCATTAGGTCATTAGTGAAATCCTTTACTTGATTAAGACTTGTGTTATTTAAGATGTTGCATAAGTCAACACAAAGAATAAAATCCTTACGCTTCTTATCTGTTCCCTCAGGTTACCCTTTCTCTTGTATCAATGGCCAGGCAAGACAGTCCATTATAACATTGACTCTTTGGGATGCAAAAATGAAACTTAGCTGGAAATATGTGAAGTTTTGCTTTTAGTTAAGTTGAATGTCATCCTTTCTTTGAAGAAGACAAAGACGACAAGGAAAGAAAATACAATTTATCCACTGTATTGACATTTGGGTTTGGAAAGTACAAAAATACGTGAACTGCACATACTATTATGATTAATAATGTTAAAAAAAAAATCCTCTCACAAGGGCTTTGTGTTAATCTTACATGATTCAGCTCCTGGCTGCATAATGAAGTTCTTACATATTTAATAAGCAAATTGAAGTAGGCCCAAATGAGTGAACAACATAACACTGTAAAAAGAAACAGGGAGCGGGGAATTCTTGTCAGATGAGGTGGCTGAAAAAAACCTGATCTACTGACATTTTTATGTCTCCTATCAAATGTCATTGTGAATTGAAAGTGGAATGTCTGAAAAAAGAAACAGCAAGTTTCTATATAACCTGATGAATGTAACTCCATTGTTTCCATGAAATCATATTAAAAAGGTCATCGCTCTACGTATGAAAATACCATGGCAGTTGCTCTATTGCTCTTTCAGTTTGAAATAAGCACTTGAATGTCATCAACGAGAAATAGCTGATATTCTATAATTAAAAGTAGATTTTGATTTACAGTGGGGAAGATGATAAGAATGGATCCTTCCATACTGCTGATGTAGACATGCAGCTTATTCAGGAATAAAAGAATCTCTCTGAAGGATGAAGGGAAAATATGATTAAATTAAAATGTCTGGGGTATGAAAATGTGTATGTGAAAGGAACTGAAAAATTCCCTCTTCTTGTGGTGTTCTACAAGTAACTCCTTCGGGTAAAGCTTTTGCCATAGCAACAGACAAAACCTTTATGAGGTGTAAAGTTTTGCTAAGAAAAGAAAGGTTTTCTATTCCATTTCAGCTGGTGTCTTGAAATTAAATTAAGTCTGGCATAAGTATTTTGTGAATTATCATCAGTTTAAAGATGTGTTTTTTAAGACTATGGCAACAAAGAGTCTGGGATGGTTTTACAGAATGAGATACACATGAATGCTGCATCTTCCTGCTGGAGATGAAAACCAGAAATCAGAACCCAAATGAATAGTGACTTCATTTACTCTTTATTCTGCCCACTATCCTGTCACCTGTTCTTTTTCTTCCATGTCTCATAAGTTTTGATATCTGTATTGTTATCTTCCCTTTTAGCCTCTCCATGATGTCTTGTATGTTCTATATTTTTCACATTTTTTTACAAATAGATGGAAGCATTGGGATAGATCTTGGCCTTAGTGTGTAACTTTTCTTACTACTTCTGCTGGCTCAGTTCTTTGCTTTGCATTGCATCCTTTTCTACCTCTCACTGTATTCTGTTCCTTCTATGGAAAATCAGAGATCCAGGCCTTCCCTCATCTCTCATCCTTGATTTTATTTTTCAGTCACCAAGAGCTCTCTTTGGCACCTGCTCCTTTGATAGGCTTTTGCTTCCATTCATAGTAAGGCTCTCAATTACTTTTTTTGAAGACTTCAGCTCCTATGTATTCTCAGTAGTGCCTCTGTGGATACACTGAAATTGAAATTTTCTCATTCTGTGCATTCTTATGACGGTTACTAAAAGCAGAGTTATGAAGGTCTTTGTTATGTTGTTGTCCTCTTCACTGAAGTGCCCCAGCTCTTCACAAGATACAGGCAACTATCTCAGAAGATTAGGGTGAGTCATAAGAGGATCCTCTGATTGTCTGTCAGTCCTGTGAGTTTCTTGGCATTTGTACTCTCGGAATTAGGCTGTGTCAATTATACCTGCAGATGGAACTTCTCCTCAAATTGCTCCAAAACCCACTTTCTAGTTTCATCTTGTCTTTTTGCCTTTACCATCAGTAACATCAGTTTGTGAATGGAAATTCTCCATGCAGCAAATTGCTGAACGCTTAAACAAATGCCCTCTCTCCTTTCCATGTTTCATACCCTGAGCTGTGTAGTTACTTCTCTTTTGCTCCTTTTTTATTCCTCCTCCTATGAGGGATCTGTCCTGACATTGCAGAACTGGGACTGTAAGATTAGAATGACAATGTGTGAAATGGAAATCTCTGTCTATCACTTTGCAATCAGCACTCTGCAATGCTCTTTCCTGGCTGCTATCAAATCTCCTAGTTATGCTTTTGTCAGCTGGTTTGCTTTTATTTTTATTTTTTTCATCAACTCGGTCCTTGAGTGCTTTTTGAAAGCTGGCAGGTCAGCTGAGCTGCCTCTCCCTCCTCTCTGTCTTGAACACAAATGCTCAAGGTCTCAGAAGCGTGGAACGAAAGAAGACATTGAAATGAGGCTCAGAAGTCTGGGTTGTGCTTTTGCACTGTGTTGGCAGTGGGTTGTGTTCTGTACTGAGGAGCCTTCCCATTCACTGTCTGTGGGAACAAATGAACTCTGGGGACAGCAGGGCAAACTGTGACAGCAGCTGGGGAGCATCTCACCACCCCACTCCTCAGCATCACCTTGTGACTGAGGCCAAAACTGCAGCACTACCCTGTCCTTAACCTGGTTTGTGGGATGTTAAGGCTGACGTGCAGAGTCATAACACAGGAAGGAGAGCCCACCTAAAAAGTAAAATGAAATTACAAAAATAAAAAACTAAGTTCTCAAAAAAGGTTTTTGGCCATTTCAGCCCAAGATATTTCTTCCTTGCAAGTGCCAAAATATTCTATACTTTACACTCTCTTTTCTGAAAACCTTCAGGTGTGTGATTAAACTTACTTTTCAGGATAATTTTGGTGTTAAAGTACCTATTCTACAGCCTCTGGCACTTCAATCAAGGAGAGGAAGTAGAAAAGAAAGTGAAAGCAAAATCAATTAAATGGGGAAAAATCATTCTTTTCTTTAGAAAGCAAATTTTTTTATTAATTGTCACATGAATTATTTTCCTCTGTCTGTTGTGTAGGTGTGGGGAGGGTAAGGATGTTGATTCCTGGCTCTCTTTATCCTTCCAGTTCAGTGCAGACAAATTCAGTTAGTTACTTACCCTGCTTACACACACGGCTACCTTCTGCTTTTGGAAGTGCATATTGCTTTTGCCTGATGTGTTTGAATGCATTTGAATTTATATTGTTATATGTATTAATAATTGGCCTTTGAATTAATAATTGGTTATTTTTCCAAGCAATTACTGTGGTTCCCAAGCACTCTGTATGCATCACAACACCCCTGAACTATAAAGGCTACGAAAATGCCTTTTGTGTTCAGTGCAGGTTTGAATAAATGGAAATTTGCTTATGTCCCAGTGCTGAAAATTCTAGATTTCAGTCTTCTCTCACAATGTCCAGCATACCATTTTTTGGTATGGGCAGTCTGATTTATCCTTTGGAGCAATCAGTGGAGTGACTCCTCTTGACTAGACAGTCAAAAAGCTGAGGCCAGCAGCTGTCTGGGAATGAGACAGGATGCTGCTGCACCCTCTACTCTGCTGAGTGCAACACCAGTCAAAATAAAAAAGACAGGAGGTTGAGTCTCCATTGCACTCCTGCCTCTTCAGTGTTCTCCTCGGGAAGCCACTCCTGGGTCAGGACTGTATTTAAAGATCTAGTGATTTTCACATGGCTCAAAGTAGAAACTGAATGTTTAGTTCAGTATTGACTTACACTTTACAAAACCAGTCACAAGTCTTGTCCCTGATGCAGATGGATAAATAGCCAGGTCCTTTGCCTTTCCTTTCCATTAAGAAATGAATGTGAAAGGGAGTACATAAAGTTAACAGTAGATGAAAATCACAAAGACTTTAAATTTCCTGAATGTGCCATTCATTAGGCTGCCTGATAAAAGGTATATGCACCATAGTGATTTTCTCTCAACCTCTCCTTCCTCATATATGGAGGACCCCCTATGTGTGTTCCCTCTGCAGTAGAAGATTTGATTTATCTCCTTTATGCAGGTGCATGCGGACCCGACTTCCCTCTTAGCATTTCTTTCTGAAGGTCAGAGCTCTGAAAAAGGGCCTTGTCTTCTCCCTTCCTGTAGGTAATTCCTGGAAGTGGAGTGAGGGAAGCAAAATACAACATCCGCAGGTGTGCAGTCAGTGAAAATGTCAAGGCTATTCAAAAGCTTGTTCTCTATAGCAGTTAGTGGCCCTGCATGTCAAACAAAGACTCCACCACTTAATCTTCAGCCTTTCTTAGCAGCAAACCATATGTTCAGTCTTTGATGGTTTAGGAAACAAGGCTCCCATCACAAAAACATGGGCCAAAATGTGTTCAAGTTGAGGCATCTCACAAAATCGAAGACCTGCTAGGAAATCCAGCTCACTGGTGAACAGCAAGGATGACAAACTGTGAAAGTTCAGGCTTCAGACTTCTGCAGTTGCTATTTTCAATGTCTTCAAGGTGATCTACAAGAAACTTAGGCAAGTGGAAACAACTCTCAGTCCTTTTCAAAGATGGTAAACTGAGTCATGGAGAGGTGAAGTGAGCACATGCTAACGTAGACCTGCCATGCCTGGGCTCCCAAAAGCTGACCTGGGTCTCCCCTGGGCTTGGGTCCTCCAATCCTAAAGAAAGCCAATCAGTGACAAGGCCTCTTGTCCATGGTCAGGCAAAACTCCTGTGGAAGCACCAGATCAGAAGCCAGGTATCTTTATCTCAGGACACTGCTTTTATTTCTATTTCTTCTTCTACATGCATCCTCCAAGGCTTTATTAAGCATGCTGTTCTTTATCCATTAGAGACTGCTGGTGTAACTATAGCTGAAGTGCTTTCATTACAGTTGGTCTTTAACCATACCAGTTAAGCAGTGTTTACGTAGTGGTCACTGCAGCATCTTTATAGCAGCGTTTGGTGCTTAGCAAGCTCTGAGCGGAGCTCAGCCCTGACCGAGATGTTCAGAAATGTTCAGCAAAAGGCAGGATTTCCCATGGTGCTTGCCCTGTACAGCATGTCTGACATCACTTATGAAATATCTTCAGTTTACTCAGTTATCCAAAGGTACAGTATATCTCTTTGAGTAATGTCTGTGAGTTCATTGCTTTTTTTATGCTACTGAAGTATAGCTAACAACAAAGCTCTGAATTTTGGCATTTGTGTTTCAGCAGGAGCAGAACTGTAAGTGCCTGGGGTTTTGTGTATTTATTTAATTTTCTCTAAACAATGGTTTATTATGAGTGATGATTTAATGCTTTCTGTTCCAGATGAATTCTTTGTGAGCATCAGATAATGAAGAGTTCAGCAAAAAACAACCCAGGCTGTCTCACCTTTGTTTCAGGTATCTCAGTTTGTGTCTCACCCTAAGGATTGCTAATCCCAGTGGTCAGGCTAAAGTCAAAATCTAATTGCTCATCTTTCTCTGGATGGTCAGACCTTTGGGTCTTTTGGTTTTGGTTTTGTTTGCTTTTGTGCCACATTTTTCAATATTGTTCAAAAAAGCGCAGAAGAAAAGACAGAGTTAATTTAGTCTCTCAGATGAAAAATCCCTCAGCACTGACAAAACCTGCTGTGCTTGTGCCAGGTCCCTAACAGCTTGAAAATCAAATTAGGCACAGAATTATTACAGACACTGTTTGCTGTCAACAACCTGAAGAAAATAAAACAGAAAAAGCCTTCTCCAGAAATCTCAGTAAGAGCCATGCTTCCCAATCCATTTGCAGGTTCTCACTCCAGGTCTGGTGTTCCCCTTTGCCAGGTGTCTGGCAACAAGGGCTGCAAAACAATGTTTTAAAAAGTCATTTGAAAGGGAGCAGAGAGACTACATGCTGTCTTGAAAGTATGACAGCAAGAAATATCTGAACTTGTTTTGCCGGTGATGAGGAAACCTCACCACATTCACTGTAGGTTGAGCTCACTGGGGTAGAGGAGGGGGATTTAATCTCAGTATTTGTCAGACATTTCCAGTGCAGTAGGTTGTGCTGGTCAGTACAGTCCTGCTGCCATTTTCTCACAGGGAAGCTGAATGCCAGTGCATTGAAGCTACCTCGTTTATGGCCACCCTCCTTGAATGTAAGAAAAGATGCAGTGGGTCAGATTAAAAAAGAAAAAAAAAAAATTCCTTCTAGCCCAGTCTCTAACTGTGGTCATGAGCAAATGTCCAGAGCAGATTAAGAATGGTACACGCATATATGACACTTCTCTCAGTGCACTCCAAAATGCCATGTCAATAATAATAGTCAATGGATTCTCTGTTATGAAGTTAATGATGGTACTACTGATGCATATAAACCATTAATATCTACAACATCCTTTAGCTACATGCTCTACAAGTCTCCTACATCCTATGGGGCAAATAACCCCTTTTTTTTCTATTTGTTTTGAACTTGGCAACTAGTAGCTTCACATAACATGCCCTAATTCTTCTACTCGTGAAGAGATGATTAATCAGTTCCCATCCACACTCTCCACATTCTGTTTCCAAGGTCTTTCCTCATCCACAGGATTTTCTGTATGTTTGCTAAGCATTGCTGCTTTTCTCAGAACCTTTTCCAGTTCCAGTATGTCCTTGGAAATACATGGCAGGAAGAGATATCTTGATGCACGTCCTATGTTCCTAAGTCTACAGCATCATCTACTTTTCTTAGGTCCATCTGAGCTTAGATGTCTTCTCTCCTCCACAACCCGTGGTCTCTTCAGCAGAGTAGCAGCTCACAGCATATGTGCTGCAGATCTTGTCCTGACTTTCTTGGGAGATGAACAGGACCATGAATGAACTCTTAGCTGGACTAGTGATTCTTCCCTTTGTGTCCCCTGACTAGCTTTGGAGGTAAATTCAGTTGTCACTGTCAGTGAAGGGATGTTGGGCTGGAAATGTGAGCCAACCTGGTACCTCTTATGTATGTGGTTTGATGTACTTGTTTTGTTGGTCTGTCCATGTCTAGTCTTGCCTTGAAGAAGCATCACCACAAATGGAAATTATCTATGGGGGAAAAGTCTCACATGCGTTGCAGTTTGCACAGGCTTTATCATTTCAGTTGTGCCTGAGCCATGAGCAGAGGTGTTTGCAGCATGTTGCTGCTGCTGCAGTTGTGCAGTTGTCACCATTAAAGCTTGAGGCTAGTAGAAGAGTAGGCAGCATCAGGTGAGCTTGCAATTTCAATTTTAGAGTTTTTCTTTTTCCCTCTCCCCAATATGCCTAATCTGACTTGTCACATTGAGCTGCTTTTTTTCTGCTTCCAAGTTGTAAATGTAATCTTGCCAATGATTATGGTTACTAATTCCCAGTAGGCATGTCATGCAGACATTGTCAATCAACTCTGTTCTTGGATCTTTGTCTTGGTTTGGGAGAAAGAGAACACCAGAAAATAGAAAATCTGGGAACAATAAATTAAAATCAAGCAAGAACCTAGGAGAAGTATTTGTAAAACCTCAGCTTGCCTTCTTAAGTTACTGGGCAAGATTTCCATGAGCTACTTCCAACTAATCAGAGAGGATGTAAAGAAATGGAGCTTCCAAGTATGGATAAATTTTATAATTTTATGTTGTCACTCCCTCTCAACATTTTACCTCTTTGTGTCATGTTGAAAGGAAAGTGTTTGTTTTGATCTCTACTTTTTTCAGCACAGTGGGCAGCTTGTTTTTGGAATAGTACTTAATGCTTTGCAGGAAACCCTGTTGAGGGTTTTCAAATGCCTCTTGTTTGCAGACACCAAAAAATTGTTAGAAGTGGGGGGATAATAGTTAGAAATGAGCTGAAGGTGAGGAAAATGTTTCTAAGGAGGAAGTTAATAAAGCTATAGAGGAATATTGAATTTTATGCTGTGGGTCATTTAAAATTGGACAGTACAATATATCCTTCAGAACGTGAACTTGTATTGGACTTGAGGGGTAGATTAAACACTCTGGTTGGCTTTGGGGATGAGATTTTCAAAAGCAGTCAATTTGCTTTTTCTATTTAAGTGGTAATAGTGTTCAGTCAGCATTCAGCACATTTTGAATATCTCAGGATTTGTCTCTGGTTTTATAAGCTGAATCTTTGGTTCTTTATTAAAAGAAAATACCCTGCAACTCAGAGACAAATTTTCCTGGAATTAGATGTGTTTGCAGGCTCCAGGCTGCAAATATGCAGTTTTATTTTGTAGTATTTGAAACCTGTCAAGGAATCCCATGTTTTTGCAGCATCTTGGATCACTGCTGAACCTCTTTTAGGGTCAACAGTTTCATTCCTTCAAGGGTCCTCTTGTGTGATTGACTTTTGGAGTAAGATTATCCTAATAAATCCATCAGTGCTACTGTTGTGGATCCCTGCCTTTGTTATGCTTAGCTCTGTCTGACAGTGGAAGGGTAGAATAGAGCCTACATTCAAATCACCCCAATTTGATTAGCCTTGTAAAGAGGAAACAAAACCTTACAAAGACTCACTTGATTTTCTTTGGAGAACAGATGGGAACCATCAACATGTGCTGTATTTAGGCATCATCATGTGCAGTGCAGGTCTGAAGTCAAACACACATGGTGTTTCCTAACCCTAGCAAGCTCTGCAGCATGCAGTTGTTCTGCCTGAGATAAACATGCAGCTTGAGCCAGTTGTAGCAGCCATAATTTTGAAGACAACTTTGCTGGGGTAGGAGGCTGGACTAGAGACCAAGGTCCCTTCCAGCCCGTTTCCCTATGTCTATGATTCTGGAAGTGAGAGTCCCTTCAAACATGTCCTCAGCTCCTGTAATGATGCACAGGAGTTCTTGTAGATCTGTAGTTTTAAAACCACCGAAGGACTGCTCTGGGTACTGACTTCTGAAACTGATAAGGATAGGGCACTATCAAGACATTTTAATGTTTGAGGCACAGCTTTCCTTTCCTGGCATGTTTTCGAGGCTCCTTACAGTCCTGGGAGGCTTTACCTCTCCATGGGTGGATCACAGTATTTCCATGTTTCTGCATGCTTTTTTCTTGAATGGAAGCACTGAAAGATTTCCTGCACTTTTTCCCTGCAGGTGCACTCCTTGTTGTCACAGCTCTGCCTAAAAAAAGCATCAAAGTACAGTTTGATGGAGCTGAAATAAGATAGATATGATTCCTTAGATAGTTGGCAGGTCACTGAGAAATAGAAAAAACAATAATCAACTGGGAATAGCTGAAGCACATAACTTACTGCAGCCCCATAGATAACACCTTTCACCTTTTAAACTATCTGTTAACAAGGGTTGAATGAAAACCACAAACATTTCATCCCTGTGCTGCATTTTTTTTCTTACCATGCTACCACATTCCCTAAACTGATTATTTGTTTCTTTCTAGGTTGCCTCTGGAGAGGGGAAAAGTTGAAGACTTAAAAGACTAGTGAGATAGTAATCATTGGTTCACACTGTTTCCCTTCCAGCAACTTGCTGTAAGCAAGAACAACAGAAAAAAATAAATATACAAGACAGAGAGAGAAACAGAGCCTGAGGAGAGAACATTCATATTGTCATTTAGATGAACTATGCAGCTATCTCTCTTGACACACCTATTCCACAAACATGTTTCTTCTCAACCTGGTATTCATTTTCTGTCTTTCTTCATTACATTAGTGATTCTTTTTTCCCCTCCTACTCTGCCTACAGTCTGAACCACTTGCTTATTTTTTGCCTATATTAGCCAGGTTGTTTGTATTGCTGTCCCGCGGGTGACCTAGCAGCTCAAACTAATAACACATATTTCTTTGTCAACATGTTAGTCTCCAAGCTTGTTGAAGACATTTTATATGTCCAAATTGCAGTGATGCATTTTGGTGATAATAGCACAGAAGTGGAATTAATGACTTTTGGAACTTTCCTTTCTTGCAAGATTGGACTGGCCTAGATAAATGGTTTTCTCACCTAGCTTATTGTGTTGGTCTTTTGTTTCAAAACCCCTGAATTTAATAATGTGTTGAGTTTTTTCCCCAGACCTCTTCATAGAATTTTTATATTTGTTTTACTCGGTTTGTTCTTATACAGCAGGATCTGCAAGTTCTGGTTCTAACTAAAAATAGAATAAATTGAGACATTCCACTATCATGAAGGTGTGATTGGTTTCATTTACGCTGTAAAGTGCCTGGGGCTGAGATTTATGTATTTGTAGTATCTATCATAATGAGATTTCTTGACTAGGATGAGGAATCTGGTCTGTGTTTGAGATTCCTGACACATGATTGAGGCAATGTTCATGGTAAAGATAAATTAGTTTCAGAAAGAAGATAGAAATTTTTTTTATCTCCCCCATTTACCTTATCATTAAACCTGTAGGAAATTTGTACCTTCAAGTCTGTGACAAATTTGGTTGAAAATGGCTAGTACAGTCAATGCAGATGGGCACATAATTGTCAGATGATCACAGGAGCTTTCTGTGTCTTAAGAAACCAGGCCAGAGAAGAACTGATGAAGAATAGTTAGTTCTTAACTATCCATTAGTGAAGAGAAAGATGTGCTGTCAGAGTCCTTTGCAGATAAGGCGTGGCAATCCAGTCCCACATTCCTCAGTAAAACATTAATGATAATGATTTTGTTCAAGCAATATCCACAGGCCTTAGGAAACTGAGATCAAGTTTGTCCCTCATGTGAGACTCCATCCACATACAGGAGCAGAAAGTCCTGGTCCTACAGATGTTAGGATATGAGAAGATATTAAACAAGTGGAAAATAGTAGAAGAAAATCAATTTACCTTATTAAGACATGTTTTAATTTAGTCCCAGGTCCTCACAGAGAGTTAGGTGCTGAAGTCCCATTGGCTTTCTTGGGAATTAGGTACTTAAATCCTTGTGAAGTTTTGTTTGTGTGTGACTTACCCAAGGTCATGCACATACCATCTGCAGATCTGAGGTCTGAATGGGACCTCACTAAATTTCACTCCACTGTCTTACAAAAGAACAGCTTAATCTGGGTACATGTAAAGTAGGGTCTTTTTGACTGTGTTATATCTAGCCTGGTTTTGGTTTGTTTTTGTAATGTTACACAAGAGGTTTTATTTGGTTTTAACATACAGAGACAACCTGTAGTCATATCTTCATTAAAAAAAAGTTTGAAATTCAATTATAAACCATTAACATATCAAGTCTAATTTGAGAGTTATTAACCTGTGTAGTTAGAGCCTAGTGTAGAAAGGATGCGGGTTTGTTTTGTCACAGGTTTCCACCAGTAGCTCAGGCTGGTTATTCAGTTCCTCTTCTAGATAAGGTCTGTATGAACATGTTAGCTCAAATGTTGTGCCTCACACTCAATCCCATTAGCCACACTGCACAAACTGTGTCTCCAGTCTGGAGCATTCCAACAGTAAGATGACCAACCTTCTTGCTGGCTCCATCCCAACCAGCAGTGTGGGTACAGCTGGTTCCATGCGTTGGCTCTGCAAACTCAAACATAGCTACCAAATGCAGCGTAAATACAAGTGTTCAGTCCCCTGACACTAGGGACATCCTCTGAGGAGGAGGAAATGGCTATTTCCTCACAGAAACCAATCATGCTTAATTTATTTAGCTTGGCAAAAAAAAAAGGCTGAAGAACCAGAAGACACAAAGGCAGAGGAAAACCAGGCATATTAATATTATTAAAAATGGGCATAAACTAGCTATGGATACATTTATAATAGAAATTGGATGATGGTTTTTGACCTTCCGAGGGACAGAGGTCTAGAGCTGCCTTCAAAAAGCTGGACAGCATTTAAAAGACCTGACTTGCTTTAAGAGAATATGGATCCCTTTTCAAAAGTACTCTCTCTGAACACTTTAGTAATTTCCTTTTTGTAACTGAGGAACATGACTTACCTCACAGGGAACACTGTGAGGAAAAATGAATGAATGACTGTGGGATGCTAAAAGAGCTGCTAAATGCTAGGTAGCCAGAGGGGTTCAACTGTGAACACTGCCAATAGCTCAACATGTAGGATGTAGGATGTCTTGTCTCCAGGCCAGTCTGGAGTTTATCCTACTGTATCCTTTTAAATTAGCCAGATTCCAGCAATATGTTACATAAAATGTATGTGAGACAGAGCACAGTGAAGGAAATAAGAAATAATATTTTTCACACTCAAATAGTGGATTCATGTAGGTAAAATGAGCCACAGTATTTGAAATGTCAAAATTGTTAGTATAGCTTTGCATGCATTTGGGTGCTAATTTGTATTTATAATTGAAGCAAAAAAGTGTGTCAAGGAGCAGGTGACAGGCTTTCACCAAAGTGTCTACTCCAGTCATTTATTAATGACAAAAGTATTTAGAATATGTCTAAGAGATGAAAGAGATTTTCTGATCAACTGAAACAAGTGTGAGGGTTAACCATCTCCCCTTGTTCATGGATATATCTATGAAACCCCAAAGCAGATAGCTTTGATATACTCTATAAACTTTTTTGGGAGGCAGATTTTAACAGCTTGTGGGTATTCTGTGAGTCAAAACTCTTGAAATGTGTAAGGCTAATATCTTCCTCACAAACACAGAGCACTAACACTTGGTTTCAGGGATCTCTGCTGGAAGTGGGGGATCTTCCCTTCTCAGTCAGTAAATCTGTGTCTTCAGGTATGCATCAAACAGCCAGACAGGAAACAAAAAAACCAACAACAACAACAAAAAAGAAGTGGTTTCTACAGCAAGAAAACAGATATTCTTAAAAGGTGTAGAGTGATATAATTCCAACATGCACTGCAATTACAAACCAACCTGCTCATCATCTCCATGGTGCTTACTGGCTTACTGTTGCAACTGTTCTAGTAGGATATCCTATTCTAAAACGAGGAAATAGCTCAAGTGCCAGCATAAATTTTCCTAATGTGCTGATTTTTGGTGGCAGCTTGCACTGGGGGCACCAGCCATCTCTCACTGCATGGTCTAGAAAGTAGAAATAAAACCAAGTTGTCTCACTTGAGCACTTATCTGACATGAAATTTTCATTTCATCAGGCACAGTGTTGGTGCCTTGAATTCTAAGCATTTGGCCTTCTGCTGCTGTAAACTGCTATGTGAGCTCTAAAGCAAACAAATGCACATTTTTCTTGTGTCAGTGTTTCTCTTCATTCCCATACAAAGATAATTCTTGGCAAGGTCGCACAATGGCCTCTTTTGCCTGCAAGCAACTGCTTCGGAGCTGACTGCAGAGAGCTCCAAAACCTGAACTGCGGCACTAGTTCTTGTTTATCTCAGCAACAGGAAAGGAGGAGTTACGTGAAAAGAAACTATTTATTTTATTTTTTTTCTTATCTTCCTAGCATCTTGAGCAATAGTGTATGTGTTTGTGTACAAGTATGTAAGAGTGAACACCCGTTGGCTTGTGATTAGTATAAATTAGGCACATATTCAGTTATCATCCTTTTCATAAGACTCCTTTTACAAGAGAAAATTGCTATTTAATGCCCAACTCCTCTGACTTTAAGAGAGAGAATCAGAATCTTTCTTGTTTCTTTATTATTATTGTTGTCGTAATTACAGGTTAGCTTGTCTCTGAGGTATTTGGAGTACATTGTAGCGATCATTAAATTTATTGTGTTTAGGGAAAAGAAAGAAGTGACCACACTACTTACATCTTTATACTAACCCCTGAGCATGACAAAGATTAAAAGATATACTTAAGACATTATTACAGTTCTCTTCTAAGTACACTTCATAGTTCAGAACAGAATTTTGTCTCATGCCAAAATATTTCCTACCACTGACGTTTGATGTTTGCCTCAGTTACTCCTCAGTCATCGAACTTTAGGTATTTTGCCAGTGATAAAATTGGGGTGTTGGTGTGGATGGGCTGATCTGAGTTTAGATAAATTACCTCTTCTATTCTTTTTGGTTTGTACTTTTGAAAAGAGCTGATAAGTGTGAGGCACCCAAATGCTTCTTGAATTCAACGAGATTTGAAATTGTGTCTCTCTGAGTAAATACTCAGAAACTATGACAGTAACCTAAAAAGAGTAACCTAAAAGAGTCCCTACAGTCTTAAAATTAGCCTTCATATTCTCCTAAAGAGCTTCTGTGTAATTGCAAATTATATTAAATAATATTATATTTTTCTCTTATTCAGAAAGTGCATTGAAGTATCTTAGTTTTACTCCATGTTTATAGAATGGTGGCTTCATTGCCACTAGATCACTCCATACACCAATATTAGGAATATATATATATTAAGGAAACCAAAGAAACATATTTCTTTTCTCTCTGTAGAGGCAAGTCTGCCAACAGCCTGAGTTGCACTCCTTTCCTTATAGCTGAAGATAGTGACTCAGCAAGCATGAAGTTTATTCACATCTGTAAATTTGGTGTGTCTTGCTCTTCTGAGGCAAAAGAAGGGCTGTTTTGCCACTTCTGCTTCATGTGCATAGGTTGAGATCCATGGAAAAGCCTGGCAAAGCTCTTGTTGCATTCAGTGGCAAAACGAGATTTTACAGACAGACATAAGGACTGTGATTCTAGAATGACTATGCATAAAGGTGTTCTGTCCTCATTAAGTCTACACCTAACAGCTGCTTTGGTCAACAAAGGACTCGCTGAAACCAAGGGTTGTGACCTTCCTTGCAAACATGCTCAGAAGCAGTACTGAGGGGCCAAAAGTTGAACTATGTGTATTTTTTCAGCCTTTCCTCAGAGCTCAGCTGTTCCTCTATGTTATTGGGCTCTCCAAAGCAATTTTTTGAGCTGATCCTTTTGTGTCTATATGCTGGAGAAGACTCTGAAAACCTTCCCTGTGTCTCCTTATTCAGAGCTGCCAGGAATTCCTTCATATTGGATTAGCAACTAGAAAATTGTGGGGTTTTTTTTTTTTTTGTTTTGTCTTTTTTTGTGAAATGTAGCTGCAGTGACACTTCACATATCCAGTGATTCTGCAGTCCTTCAAAGTTTACTGTAGCCTGAGGAATGGCTAAATGATGAGCCAGCCTCCCTGTTGTCAAACCACAGCACGAACTTCCAAAGTGAGCGTGGTATTTCTTTCTTGTCTCCATTGATTTGTGAATCCATACTCGTCAGAAAATGTGATTTTGTTCTTGTTTCTCACACTTCCCCTGAGCTAACTGTGACTGTTACTGTGTTTTGGATTTGGTTTCAGGTTCCAGCAGAGACTTTATAGCTTTGATACAGGGTGTGAATTAAAAAAAAAAAAAAAAAAAAGGAGGAGATAAAAGCTGAGTTATAATGTCTATGGGCCTTTTGGTGGTTTGAGGTGGTTTTCCAGCCTGGTCTACAGGACATGACTTTTATTCATCAATTATGTCTTTTAACCCCACAGTAACCATTGCGATTGTGCACTTCATTTAGTGAGCATGGATTGAAGGGTGGACGTATAGAAGAGTTCAGCTGCTCTGTAACCAAGCCCATGGAACAGCTCTTCTCTCACTGAGCAGAATCCTGGGGTGTGCCCTTGGTTCACCGCACCATAATACCTGTTTTTATTTACAGAAAATAAAGAGGAAGAAGGAGAAAGGGAATGAAATCTGGAATTCAGGAACAGGAAATTAGGGATTGTTTCCAGCAGGATTCCTCTGCTTGATGCCTCCATTCCTCTATAAATATGAAAAAAATTAGAGAAAAATTTAAGCTTAATTAAGTGCCAGGCTTAAATTTCCCTCAGACATGGAACTGAAAAAACTCTCTACATTTGGGGTGGTAAGCTATTATGAAGGAAACTAAGGGTTATACAGAATGGGGAATGATTAGACATGGGACTTTAGGAAGACCTTAGAGTTTATCTTCATTATCAGTGAACAAATCATGTTTATACACTGTATTCTACTTGGAACTCCTAAGCTCAATTCAGATTTCTGAGTATGGTTGTGGGATATAAAGAAGACAGAAATTCTGGTCTGGTTTCTTGAATTGACACAATATCCTCACTATCCCAGTTTCCCTAAGTCTAAAATTGAAATAATCTGTCTTCTAAGAGACAGGATGTTGATGATTTCTTTCATATCTCAGTCTAAAAATGACATATTATTATGAATCCATCCCTTCTTGCAGTGAGTGTGTCATGATAAGGAATCACTGTACCTTTAAAGCAAAGGCAAAATGTGAAACAACAGTTGCCTCTTTGGCATTGATGAGTTAACCTGGATTTTTTTGTATCCCAGGCTACCCGGATTGAGGAACTCATAATAAATTGCTCACATTACATTTCTCTTAGGCTTCTTGTTACAGAGCTTCTTTGGAAGGTTAATTGTAAAACTTTAGTCTGGGACTACATAATGTATCTCACAACTCCATAACTTGACTTAAGTATTAGCATAAATGTGGTGGGTGATAAAAAGAGTAGTTTTTCATATTATTTTGAAAGGCTGAGCTCATATCATTATTCATGATTGTGTAAATAGGTTTTTATTCAAAGGTACTAACAGCACTATAAATACTCACTTTAAGGTTTCTAGATCTCATCTTACCCCCATCAAAGTTGATGGAAAGGTATACCTTGATATCCATGTTCTTTGGATCAGATTCTTTGCCTAGGATGACTGTAATTCACCTTTCCGTGGTCATTTGGGGCAGTATTTTTAAAACTGCCTCAAAAGAATGAAGTATGAAAACAGATGGTGTTTAGTCAAATGTTTGTGTCCCCTTTTCCCCCCTGTCCAGGGAAGTGATGGAGGAATTGTGCAAATTACACTGATTACTGCCCGCCTTGCACCATCTATTAAAAAGCAGTTATAAAACAGATCTTCTTTATAAAGTCCTTGGAAATCTATCAAGGGAAAAGTGCTATGAAAGAGTTAGGTAAAAGAGGTATTGCAGAAGTTCCTATTTGTTTCCATTTTTCTCTGACACTCTGTACATACTTGTGTCTCCTGAGCCCAAGAACTCAGCTGGATAAAGCCGCCTTCTGAATTTCATCTTTATTGACTGCAACACATATGTTTTAACAGTAAGGATAATAAGATAAGAAGCACTGACACTGACAGTGCCCTGGAACAGATTGTTTAGAAAGGTTGTGAATTTTCCATCATTGAGCATTTTGAAGAAGAGGTCAGAGAAACATCCATCAGGTAGGACATCACTTTTATTGGGAACAGGCAGAGGAGTAGAGAGCAAGCTGAGGTTCCTTCTAAAGGGGGATCATTTTTTGAATTGATTCCAAAAGTAGCTTGAGGCAAAATAACAGTAGCAGGACTATTCTGATGCTCAAATTTAAGTTATTTTTGCAGGTATAAATTCCAACATTTGGGAAATATTTGATGGTAACTGTTCCTATGGAATAACATAGCATTGCAAGGGGTGACTCCACAGTCTATACCTAATGGCATTGAACAGGATCATCAGTCACTATACAAGGTGTCTGCTCTACTCCTTCCCACCAGGTACGAGGCAATTACAGAGGATATGGAGAAGAATCCATCAGGGAAAGTCACTCCTCTCAGTTGCCAGGTTCTTTTATTAGGCTTTGCACAAGACTAGTTGTATGTCTCTGAATGTACGGACAGAATGTACAGTAAGCAGGAACATGTGGGCACCTACAGAGCTTCCAATTCCTCAAGCCATGCAACTAGGCCTGGATGGAGCCTCAATTCTCCCGTTTCCTTATGTTGTGGCCAGCACAGCTAAGTTACCACTGACACAGGACTTAGCTATAGCAGGAAAGACCAGCTGCAGCTGGGTTCCCTGAAGGAAAAGTCAGCTTTAACTTGGTCATTGCTTTGTGTTGGGAGTTGCAAACCCTTGTCTGCTCCACTTGGACCAGACTGTACGGTGCCCTAGATAATATCTAAAATCAATGAAGAGTGTACATATATATATGTCTGTATGTATGCATGTATATATTTATATATAATATGCATATTTATATATAAAAATATGGATGCATATTTGTGCGTATCTACGTACACATGAGATATAGCTAGCAAAGCCACAGTAAAGAGATGTCTAAGCCAAGTAAATAGTAAATGAAGATGATGTTAGTTTTGGACGGTGCTTTCCTGGCAGGAGAAGTCCTATATATCATTCTGTCACTGGACTGTGATCTGGAGTTGGCAGCATCTCTGAGCAAGTCTACTGCAGAATATTGTCTCCTGCAGATAAAAGTTGAGTGGCTATTTCTGTAAAGGAATTTTGTCTCTCTGAGCACAGATTCAGGACACAGCTGCATTTAAGTGAACCTTGTTATAGCATTTCTTAGATCATACCAGAGAGACTTATGACCTTCATAAAGCCAAGAAGGACAAACATTGCTGCTTTAAAAGCTTTTAGGAACTGATCATTTTTCATGCCCACTTGTCTGTAGCAGTTATAGTAAATTTGCTGTTCTCTGCATGGCTCCAAGATACGCTTTCCCTTATTACAGAACCACAACAAAAAATACTGTAGTAATATATGATTCTGTCTTCAAATGTAGCTGTACTGCTTTGGTTCATTTCCATTTAACTTAGTAATATTAACTGCACACAGGTGGATTTTCCCCCTTTAAAAGGGGACATCTAGAAGTCCATAGAAAGGGTGTTGTTTTTAATTTATAGCTTTCTTAGATCCAGATGTCCCTAGAAGTATTATTTTTGCTATACTAGTAAGTGCCTTTGCCATAATCAAGAATCCTTTTTGCTCTGCTGTGTGTATCTACTAAGGAACAGATCCTTGCCCAAAGACCTTTCAATATCAAACAGTGTATGATTTCTACTGTTTCCAGTATTATTATTAATGTACTAAATAACACAGTGCTTCCCAACCTTAGGATTTACTAGGCAGAAGTGCATTAACAAACAGAAGACCTTACTGCCACAGAAACAGGAATCCAAAGGATTTAGCTAGACCCTATTGTGCTGCATGCTATACAAGCAGAAACAGTGCTATTCGGACAACAGATGTCTTACTGCTTAAATGTAAGACAAGATAAAATAGGTGCAGACTCTATGGAAACAAAGGTACACTCATGGTAAACTCTCCTGAAAGTTCATCCTCAAGGATAGCAGAGTCTGGCTTGATCTTTCTTAACAGCGCTGTGATATAAATAATTAACAGTGTGCTAGAAGTGTCCTTCAGGTAGAAATATACAGTCAATTAAGCTGTCCTTAGCTTTACTATTCTCTTCCTTTCTAACAGTTTCACAAAACAGTATTTGTGTTCCCTTTTTATGAATGGCTAAGGAGTATTTGCCAGGCAAGAAAGCACAAGCTTAACTGTGCAATAATTCCAGGATGTTTGTTTTGAGATGATTTAACATGGTTCAGTTTGTTTGTGTAGCAGTGGAATATGTTTTTTTCCCAGGTGACATTTGCAAGGAGATCTGGCATGAAGTCTGTGAGGCATTGTGTGCCCAGATTTCCAAAAATGGCTCTATTTCTTAATAGAGCTTAATGGTTCTAATTGGAGTTTGGAAACAGACAAAATATCCTCTTGTGGGAATTTTCACAGATCTTGGTCAGAAGCAGTAATACTCATTTTTATTGCTGTTAACCAATAACACAACTGAAAAAATGTTCTCTCTCTGGAATAGAATTCTGTAGAACACTTAAAAAACCCCCAAATTAACAAGGGAACAGAGCTACAGAAAGCAGGTCATTTTCTATTAATTTTGATATCAATTCTCCTTAAAATCTGTATAACCAAGGTATATCAACATTAGGAGATAGTACAGTCTGTTAAAATAGACAGTAAACATGAGAAAAATGAAAAGAACTTGATTATTTTTGTAAAAAAAGCTCCAACTCTCAGGAGAAACAGAAAAAACCAAATCACTTAAGAGATTTGATTTAGCATAACAAGAGGGGTTGAGATGCAACTGAGTCACATAATAATATAGTTTCTGTGTCTGTAGTGCTGTGTGTGCCCCTGAGTCATTTCTTCCAGTTGTACGAGTGCATCTCAGCATTTTGAAGTAAACCTGGGGATGTGGGCAGCGAGGGAGCTTCCACAGTGGTGAGGTCCCCAGTTTGGCTGATCAAAGCACCAAAATTCAGATGCACCCACTGTAGAGGTGTAACGAAGGATTCTTGCCAAGCAAACCTGTAGAAGAACTGACTGAGTCAATGAAATTCAAGATCTAGGGAATCTATGAGACTGTGAGATTTTAAAAATAAAAAAAGCAGCGGCATTGTGTCCTCTTTTTTTATTTTTCTGGTTTTCTATGTTCGGAATAATAACACTGAACAAAACAAACGGCCTCAATGTGCAGGCACTTATTTTCTTTCTGAAACAAAAGCTGAGCATTTCTGTGAACTGAGATACTAAAAATATTGCAAGAATCACAATAAATTATTGAGAGCTGGTAGTACTGCAAGTTTTTGGTGTTAAAGGAGGCAATACTTATGCCATAGGAGCCCTTCCTGGAAGATCAGTGTCACTGACACTCTGTATATACTTCATTTCACCAGGGAAGAGAAAATATCTTTTTTTTACAAACTGTGGATAAGACACATGTTCTGTAGTTCAGTAATGATGATTCACAATGTGGTATCAAATATTAATGTTCTTTAGGACATCTGGAAAATACTGACTGGAAAATTAAGATGAGATTAATGTTCCTTCTGATGTTTTTATCCTCTTCATGCCTCATCATCATACCCACTGTACCATGAGATCAACAAGATTGGATATCTGTGAAACCTGCTCACCGGCAGAATGTGATATTCAGGCTGAGGTAAGAGGCCAAGAACAACTGACCTGAAAGATTAAGGTGATAAATTAGGCATCCAACAGGACATCTTTGTTCTAACTGAGGGATGAATACGTGATGCATAGATGTGTTGACTTGTCCTCAGCTGAACCATAATTCTTAAAAGCTACAAACACATATTTTGTTGCTGATTGTTCATGGTTAAGTGACAATGAATAACATTGGTCAACACAGAAGGCAGGGGGAATGAAAAAATGAAGAAAGGAACCTTGAGTAAATAAAATTAAAATAAATATTAAATAATATATGCAAATTATATACTATATAAGAATATAGTATAAAATAATATATAATGCAGCATATATGTACGGGCAATATGTTTATAATGCATATATTTTTATATATGCATATATTTTATACGTAACATATATGCATATAATATATGTATGCAAAATGAAATATTTGTAGAATGCGCATATATATATTATATGCAAAAATCAAATAACCCATTGTCCATGTTCATAGAGAAGTAGCCCAAGAAGTAATAGGTTCAAAATGCAGCTCCATAAGTTAGATGTTAGGAAAAACGCTAACAATTACGCTTGCGGATCATATGGAGCAGACTAGTTTACATTGCCAAAATCAATATGAACAGGCTGGACGAACATCTGCTAGTCATGATATAGCTATATTTTATCCTTAAGACAAGATTACTTTTCAGCATCTTGCCAGCCCTGTGATTCTATATCCTTCTAGACTTTTAAACTCTGAACATCAGTAATGCATTTAACCAAACTGGTGCAGCATTGAAAGGACAAATTCCCTCTTTGAATATATGGGTTATAAAAAAAAAGGGCTATCTAATGAAGAACATGTTCTTCTATCCAGCAGGGAGTGTAAGTGCAGGATATATCCAGATGACATAAATGAACACAGAAGCTTAAGAAACAGTGCATTATGGAAGTGAAATAAAATTTGAAAGAGGTCATGACTTCTGAGACAAGAGGAGGAAAGCAAAAAAGAAAAAATAAAAGCCAAATAACCAGGTGTGTTTGTGCTCGTAATTAAATGTTTCACAGAATGTAATTTTTAATATGACAATGGGAAACAACTAAGAAATTTTCCTCATCCTGACAGTTACTCATTGTTTATTGCTCAGAATTTTTGAGTTACACAAGCACTTAAAAGGTAACTAATACATCTTCTTTATGGCAGTTTTCAAGCTTCATGAAAGAATATCGCAGGGCTTTCGGGATCAGATAAAAAGGAAGCTGTTTGTAAAGGGCACCACTAAATAAATGCATTCTAAAATAAATGTTGAGTAATTCAATCATCAGAATGTATGAACAGAGTGAGCTCTGAAGTGAAACACAGTGACCAAAGAAATTAGTGGAGCCAAGTTGCTAAGCAGAGATAAATAGGGGTCTAATTGGTTTTATACATCTCAATTGAGGTACTTATTCATGTGCAAAAAACTCACAACATTAAAAATAATTTGATTTAGAAATTGTTTTCATAGAAAGCATTTGGTATGAAGTTCCTGTATCAATGTAATATAGTGACAGCAGAAGAGAAGATATTTCCAATTAAACACTTGAAAGCTTCATATCCATAAATTAGTTGGTAGGCAACAGAGTTCATATGAACTGTGGCTCTGAATGGGAAAATATGTTCTCTTCAGAAAAATCATGCAATTGAATGATATAAACATAATCTGCAAATTCTGACAGGTCAGTAGTTATCTTAGTAGTTGAATGGAAAATATGCTTTTTAATATGTTTAGCTGCTGTCTTCTACTGGTGGGTATTGAAGTGGCTCCAAATATTTGGGTGCCCATATGACTCAGCGAAACAATAGAAGTATGTAAATCCTTTGTTAACTACCTCTTTAGTATTATTTTGTATCAGTCGAAATTAGTTTGGGATGCTATTACCTTGAACACTCCAACCTCATGCAGATAAAATGAAAAAAAACTAGTAGTTAGATTATCCAGTGTCAAGCCCTAGTTTTTTTCTCCTGTTTCCTTCTTACCCCATTCTTGCTGCTCAGTGATACAAGAGGGATGAGAACCACCTATTTACTAGCTGACATATTCCAGCTGATGAAGGATGGGCGCGTCAAAACTATTTACTCAATATGGAATTAAACCTGGATGTTTTACTGGATGGGCTCCTTAGTTGCTAGAGTTTGCAAGGTGACCTCAACTCTGTTATGTGAGGAATCTCAACTGGTCAGTGTGTAGTAGCTGTACTCTGACTCAACATGCTCCTTCAAGAATTTGCAAGGACCTAGAGCACTGGTTCCCAACTATTTTGGCCTCATCCCCTTCTTTTTTGTGTTATATGTCATGCTGTTGCACTGCTGCCGCCTTACCTGCTGGGACTTCATTGTGTAAGTGCCCTGGCTGCTATCACTTTCTCTTCTATACCTACTGGTTTTGGCATCACTGGCATGGAAGTCACCATACTCTGTCCAAAACTGCTTAGCAGCTGAGGCAGTACTTGAAAAACACAGGGTTTGACCTCACCGGTAGGGAAACTGACATCTCGACTACTGAAACCTGATAGGCTCCATGTAGGCCACATTTCTGATGGAGATGTATGCCTAAATGAAGAACTTCAGGCAGGTTTCCCAGTGAGTTCAAATTCCAGTTTGGGGCTATACAGTTCCAACCTGGCTGCTTTTATTTCACATAAAGAACCCTGTGGGCACAAAAGCCCTGTATTTGTTGTGGCTTTGAGAACAAAGGCACTAAACAAGTATTTAAAAGGTTAGCCAGAATACTGAGAAAACGGCCATGATTAAAGCAATAGTTCAGTAATGTATTTGCTGAACCAGTCTAAGATGAAGCCAAATGCTGAACTTCTAGATTATTTCTTAGAAGGAAGCAGGGAACAGAAGGGCACTGCTCTTTGCTGGAACTTAATGAAACATGCATAATTCAGTGAAAATAAAATAGTCTTCTGGTTGAAAAGCATGCTTTCAAGATAAAGAGATATGTCATATAAATACTGATATAACTAAATGAATTTTGAGTTTTGAAATACTAAGCTTTAATTAAAATTGTATTTCAGTAAATGGAAGGTTGTAATAGTTCAGATAAAAAAATTAATATGGAGATTTTTTCTAAATGGAAATTAAGCCTGTTTCACAGCCTTCCAACAAAGTTTTGAAATACATAATTTTGTTTCTCAAAACAAAGTTTTGTGTTTTAACGAACATAATGGTCTTTGAGTGTTCTGCACATACATGCAACAGTTTTTATCTTCTACATAATTTTCATCAAACTTAATGCCCTGAAGTCCACTTAGCAAGGAAAAAAGATGTGGAGAAACGTATCTCAGGCAGATCCATGTAATGAATGCTGAATGACAGCTACTCTGGAAAACAAGGATTTCTTGTTTTTTAATGAAAGTCAAGATCACCAAATTTCTAGCTTTCCTAAACAGGGTTGTCATTTAGTACTCAGCCCAGACAAAAAGGATATCACCATGAAACTCTTCTGGGTGAGCTGAAGACATGGACTGGTTCACCACACCTCACTTCAGGTTGTGCACAGCAGAGATTTTTCCCCGAATGAAGAGAGTGAGGATTTTTATGAACTGAAAGGCTCCTTACTCACCTCTTTCCCTACTAGTAAGTATCTTCAAAGAAGGGGCTAGCCAGCTGGAGGTGGGGTTTGGCACAATTTCTTTCTGCATGCTGTGGCATGGCTTCAGATGTTTGATGGGTTGCAGACTGACTGTGTGATGCCATGACTCTGTAATCTGCTGTTGGACTGAACCCAAAGGTTGCTGAAGTGGAGAGTGCCACAGGGTGTGCATGGACATAGAACCATAGGATCATAGAATCATTTAGGTTGGAAAAGTTCTTTAATATCATCGAGTTCAACCATAAACTTAATACTGCCAAGTCCACCACTAAAGCATGTCCCTAAGCTCTACACGTACACATCTTTTAAAAACCTCCAAGGATGGTGACTCAACCACTTCCCTGGGCAGCCTATTCCAATGCTTGACGCTGAGTCTCCTTTTCTCCAGATTAAACACCAGTTCTCTTCTTAAGACTTGCTCTCTATACCATTCACCAGCTTCATTACTCTTTGGACATCCTCAGGAATGGAGAGAATGAAGGCAAAGGGCAGAGCAAACTATTTTCTCTGCTGAAAGCGTACCAAACTTGTCCTCAGGAAACCTAAGGGAGAGAATGTGAGTCAACTGAGAAATACAGCAGGCAACAAAATACTTGGAAAAATTTCTCAACCCCCACGGCACAACAGTTACTGCACTGCTTTCCACCAGGTGACTGTTTCAGGAATGTTTAGCTGCCTGGTTGGAGTCTGTTTTCAAAGATCATAAGCAGTGATTTAATTGGGGGTTTTTAGAATTGTTTTTATTACATGTTTCCTACCAAAAGCAGCAAAGGGCAGAGACTGTCACAAAGCCTGGAAGTTGAAACATAAACTTCAACTTCCTATGGGTTACCTTTGACACTTCTATTCCCTCAGACTTCTGAGCTTCATAGCAGAGAAGCAATCAGGAGAAAACCTGCTAATCTGACCACAGAAAGAAATAACTCAATACTCTAAATTTTTCTAACTGGTCACCTTTAAATTCCAGCAACAAGGAACTGTGACTCCCCCTTTTGGACTCTGTTCTCTTTGCTTGAATTAACACAGTACAGGCAATTTTTCCACTGACGTTTCACACAGAAGGTTTATTTCCAAACAGTTAGAAGTAGTTCCTTGGCTGCTTTTAAAGCTTGAGGAGCTTTGTAATTGAAACACTAAATTATTCTGTGCACAAGACCTCAATCAGTTGCTGTTCACTCACAATGTATGCCAAACTTTGGGGATTATGTTATATTCTTTCTTTTTCTATCAAAAATGTGCAGAACATCCACTTTACAGAAAGCTGAAATATTCTGAACAAAAACTAAAGAGGAAAAAACCCCTTTGCCTTATTTTTTTTTCAGCCTAATTTGGTGGTTCTAGAGGATATTGTTTTTCTGTGGTCATGTTTTGGTCTCCTGCTTAAAATCAACTGATTTAATGTTTAATGTATTCAACATGATCAGAGTTACTCTGACCTTGCAAGAATGTTTTATAGGATCTGGAGTTAATACTAAACATAATGTTTACCAGAGTTAATGTTAAACAAAATATTACAGCTAGAGAATTATACAGCTGAGTGTTATAGACCTGGTCTATTGATCTGGATACATATTTTTTAAATACAAAATAGTGTTATATAAATACATATAAATATCTCTCTGTGTGTGCATATATACAACCTTTTCTGAAGCTGACTAAGAAATAATTAGATAATGTCTTCAGAAAATGTGTCTCACTTTAAAAGTTTTCAAGATACTGAAACAAATCAGCCACTTATGAAACATAATGCATTCTAAAGCCATTGACTTTGGGATATCTCATATCAAATAATTTATAATCTTTCTTGAGGGTATATGTTAATTTTCCTACAAGAACTAGAGCCCAGCTTCTTAAAGGTATTTTACTCTCTAATTCCCAGTGAAATCAGTGTGGATTAGGGACTTAAATTGGCATTAGACTTTTAAATAATTTTGAGAATCTGGATATTGTCTCTTAACCACAATGGCATTTATAGCAATTAAGAAAAATAATACAGCTAAGGCAGTTGCCCAGATCTGGAAGCATTCAACTGTGGATTGAAATTGTTGTATATGAGAGGCAGTGGGATTGAGACATGGTCAACACCTTGATAAAGGTCACCTGTTAAAAATAAAGAAATCTTTCAGTAGCTGACTACTGGCTCCTGGGGGACCCAGTGAATGTCATCAAATGCTGCCTAGCCATAGATCTTAGCACTGTGTCTTGTCCATGCAGATGACTAGATTAGGTCACTTGTCCTGATCCCATTATAGGGCACCTACTTGTCCCGTCTTCCCATATCTTCATTTAGATGCTGCACTCTGTTTTGGTTTTGTTGTTGCTCTCTTGCCCCTTCAAATATTTACTATGTGCTACTGAGTGATTGTTTTCTTCTGCCCCAGAGATGGCTTCATTCATCTCTGTGGTGGCTGAAATAACTCCTGGGCAACATTTGTGCTCATAAAATGCTCATGGGCACCTGAGATGACGATGATGTATATGTCATATGGGGAAGAGAGTATTCTCCTCCTGCCCAGCTGACACAGGTGGCTGAATTACGTTAGCTGGTGTAAGTATACATATATACACATAGGTATATTTATACAGCTTGTAAAAGTGCTGCTTTCTTACCAGGCCATTGTAAGTTTTTCCATTTCGACTAACTTGGTCCAGTATAGCAGTTCCATGCATTTACTTCCACAATCGCTTTCTTTTTTTATCCAGCAACTGTCCTTTTAATTAGCTGCTGCTAATTAAAAAACCGAACAAATATCCAGACTGTTGTGAAAACTGGTGATAGTCTATGGATTAAATGATTAAGGGCAAATAGAAGTTAAGCTCATTAAGGCTTACAGGGGCTAACGAGCAGGAACATTAGTCGAGCCTTGCTGCGAATTGTACAGAGGGGCTTCACTGGCATGTGATCTAACACAGAGGCTGGATCTGACAAGGTGTATGGGGACATGAACAAAATATCACAAGTGAGGGCAAGGATTTACAGACATCGACTACTCCACAGTTGCTTTTATGGAATGGCCAGCACATCGTGAAAACCTACAGTAGATTTTTCTGTGATAAAAGATGGGTGAATGACATTAACAGTGGCTGAGAGCTGTGAAACTTGCTGGAGAGACTTGTTGTTTTCACAGAGGCTGAGCACACCGCAGCCGGTAGTGTAGCTAATCATAACCATTTTTGCCTGTTGGAAAAGTCAGGTGCCTGATGCCAAGCAGCCCAGTAACCCAAGGCTTTTGGGAGAGCTCAGCATTGTATGCAGATGGAAATTTCTGCAATACACTGAACTCCATTGCTGCTTTAATGATGCATCATACATACATGAGACATGGCCACACTTGGGCTATCTCTGCATATGCAGCATATATACATATATTGGTAAAAAGCATGCAGTGTTTTAGGTAACTGCTGAGCCTGGGCTCTGTACGCACTGTGGTACAATACAGCATATCCAAACAGCTCTCTGAATGTACAAAATGTCAACTGCAATAATCTCCATGTCAGGTTATTGAAAATAAATAAACGAAAAACCTAAACCAAACCAAATTAAATAAAACCAAACCCTTTTCCTTATTGTTTCAACCAGATCCAACTAGATCTAACCACCCACGGGTTAATAAATGTTTCATAAATTGGATTCAGCCACACAGAGGCTGCGACTGAAGCATTCAAGAGAAGATGCTTGCATTGTCAGGAGGTAAGCAATAAATGTCATTCCAGTTCTCCCAGATTTGGATGATAATGGGTAATATGAGAGTGGCTGGGGATAGAACAAATAAATCTAGGTAGAAGCATAGGTGAAAATGGCAACTAGGAATAAGCAAAATAAAGCCAAATGAGGCCTAACAACAGCAAAGATAAAAAATTATTAAATAGAGGACATAATTAGAAATTACTGCAGTCCTCATGTACATACAGAGTGTTCAATGTTGAATTAGGCCTTTGCAAAAGTTGTTTGATATTGGCATCCTCTCTGAGGAGAGGTTGGTGGTTTTAAGAACCTCTATGAGAAGAAGCTTGGATGGTTTTAGACAAAGGGATGGGCTTGCTTTGGATAAAAGTATTAACCTATCTGTATTAAAGATTCTATCTCATATTTCAGAGGAAACAGGAGACATTTACCTCAGGTGTTGATCATTCTTTAAGCATACTTTGGCCTCTTCAGGGCTCTGCTTGGAAGAGTAGCATGGTGTGCTGGGTTTGTGTGGCAGGGTTTTTGGTAGCAGGGAAGGGGGCTACAGCAGTGGCCCCCTGTAAGAAGCTTCTCAAAACCTTCCCAGCTCCAAGTCGAACCCACCTCTGGCCTAGGCCAAGCCAATTAGTGATGGTGGCCACACCTCTGCGATAATGTATTTAAGAAGGGAAGCCTAAGAGGGGATGGGGACTTTGAGAATGAGTTACAGCAAGGACACCTATGTGAACACTGAGGTCAGTGGAAGAAGGGGGTGAGTAAGTGGCTGCATGGTGCTCAGTTGCCCTCTAGACTCAAGCCATGACACATAGGATAAAGCCTTGGAGGGAAGAGGGGCTGAAAAAAGCTGGTTAATATTCGAGGATCACCTCCTCCAAGCTCAGGAGTGATGCATCCTGACAAAAAGGAAGTTAGGTAAGAATGCCAGAAGGCCTGCATGGATGAACAAGGAGCTCCTGGACAAACTCAAACACAAAAAAGGAAGTTTACAGAGGTTGGAGACAAGGACAGATAGCCTGGGAGGAGTACAGAGAAACTGTCTGAAGAGCCTGGGATCAGGTTAGGAAGACCAGAGCCCTGGTCGAATTAAATCTGGCCAAGGACATCAAGAGCAATAAGAAAAACTTCTATAGGTATGTTGGTGATAAAAGGAGGGCTAAGGAAAATGTGGGCCCTCTCCAAAAGGAAATGGGAGACCTCCTTACCCAGGATATGGAGAAGGCTGAGGTACTCTGACTTTTTTGCCTCAGTCTTCGGTGGCAAGTGCTCCAGCCACACTGCCCAAGACACAGAAGGCAAAGGTGGGAACTAGGAGAATGAAGAACTGCTCACTGCAGAAGATCAGGTTTGAGACCATCTAAGGCACCTGAAGGTGCACAAGTCTATGGGACTTGATGAGATGCATCCGTGGGTCCTGAGGGAACTGGTGGATGAAGTGACTAAGCCACTATTCATTATATTTGAGAAGCTGTCACACTCCAGTGAAGTTCCTGCTGACTGGAAAAGAGGAAACATAACCCCCATTTTTAAAAAAGGGAAATAAAGAGGACCCAGGAAACTACAGACCAGTCAGTCTCACCTCTGTGCCTGGCAAGATCATGGAGTGGATCTTCCTGGAAACTCTGCTAGGGCACATGGAAAATAAGGAGGTGATTGGTGACAGACAACATGGCTCCACTAAGGGCAAATAGGGCCTGACAAATTTGGTGGCCTTCTGTGATGAGGTTACAACATTGGTGGATACGGTTAGAGCAACTGACATATCTACCTGGACTTGTGCAAAACATTTGACACTGTCCCACATGACCTCCTTGTCTCTAAATTGGAGAGACATGGATTTGTCGGATGGACCACTTGGTGGATAAGGAATTGGCTGGATGGTCGCACTCAAAGAGTTTCAGTCAATGGCTTGATGTCCAAGTGGAGAGCAGTGACAAGTGGCGTTCCTCAGGGGTCAGTATTGGGACTGGCGCTGTTTATCATCTTTGTTGGTGACATGAACAGTGGGATTGAGGGCACCCTCAGCAAGTTTGCCAGCAACACCAACCTGTGTGGTGCAGATGACATGCTGGAGGGAAGCGATGCCATCCAGAGGAACCTCAACAGGCTTGAGAGGTTGACCTGTGCAAACTTCATGAAGTTCAAGACCAGGTGCAAAGTCCTGCACATGGGTGGAGACAATCCCAAGCACAAATGCAGGCTGGGTGATGAGTGGATTGAGAGCAGCCCCGAGGAGAAGAACTTGGGGGTATTAGTGGATGGAAAACTGACTATGAGCCAGCAATGTGCACTCACAGCCCAGAAAGCCAGCTGTATCCTGGGCTGCATCAAGTGTGGCCAGCAGGTCAAGGGAGGGGATTCTTCCCCTCTACTCTGCTCTTGTGAGACCCCACCCTCACCTGGAGCCCCCAACGTAAGAGGACATGGACCTGCTCAATTGAGTCCAGAGGAGAGCCACAAAGATGATCAGGGGGCTGGAGCACCTCCCTTACTGAGGACGCTCTGAGAGAGTTGGGGTTGTTCAGCCTGGAGAGAGAAGGCTCCAGGGAGGCCTTCTAGTGGCCTTCCAAGTACTTAAAAAGAGGGCCTACAGGAAAGATGGGGAGGGACCCTTGATCAGGGAGTGTAGTGATAGGACAAGGGGTAACAGTTGTAAGCTGAAAGAGGGTAGATTTAGATTAGATCTAAGGAAGAAATTCTTTATTGCGAGGGTGGTGAGACACTGGACCAGGTTGCCCAGAGAAGCTGTGGCTGCCCCCTCCCTGGAAGTGTTCAGGGCCAGGCTGGACGGGGCTTTGAGCAACCTGGTCTAGTGGAAGGTGTCCCTGCCCATGGCAGGGGGGCTGGAACTAGATGATCTTTAAGGTCCCTCCCAACCCAAAACATTCTATGATACATATATTTGACCACTTCCTTGTACAAATTTTGCTAGGGATAGAGTGCATTGATCATTCTAGAGGAAGCTTGCTCTGATAATCAGTTGAGAAAGAAAACAAATCCCTGATGACTTGAAAAGGTCCTGGTTTATCATGGGTGTTTTTAGATAAGCTGAGGTATGAGGTCTCTGGGGCTCAGCAGTTTCATTCTGGCTGCCCTGGGACTCAGAATCAGGTAGTAATAAAATACTCCAAAAGGACTATTTTTTTTTAATCTTATCATCTGATCTTTGGTGCACAGATGTGCTTTTGCCATTTTACATTGTTGATAATAACTTCTCTGCACTACATTTCCATGGGGAGAAAGCATTAATAATAATTTTTTAAAAAGTATCCACTGAGTTCTCAGCAAAATGATTGCACTTGAAATTGTTCTTTCCTTCTTCTAATGTCCTGGATTTGGGGATTAGCCAGTAAACAGGAGAAGCAAATCAGCCTTCATCCAGCTCTTTTATGTGCATCTCACTAACCTCCAATATGAGCTGCAGCTGAACAAAGATGCAGATTATCAATATTAAAAGGTCATTTTCATTATAATTAATATATGGGGACTGTCCCGATCCAATGTCAAGGGAGGTTTCAATATGATCCCAAGGGCAAGATTAAGACACAAATGAGGTCAAATGCCATTCACCCAAAATAAATTTTTTTATTACTAAAAGTGAGGAGGGGTAGCGATAGGACAGGATGGAAGGAAAAGACAGAAATCAAGCAAGCATGCGGAATAGAGTCGCAAGAATAGTCACCACCATGGATCCAGCAGCGCCCCACTGGTACTCGGTCTTTAGTTCTTCGGTGGTGGGTGCACACAGAGCAAAGTTCTGTGTTGCCTTTTAAGTTCGTTTTATCAGCCGATTAGCATATCTTCCCACCTTTAGTTTTTCCTCCATTCCCACAGATTTTTACAGACTGCATGCTTCTTGAGCAATCATTCAGCTTCTGGGGCAGAAATGCTCGCCTCGCCTCTTATCATCGGTTCCATGGCGAAGGCGCAAAGTCATTAGCAGTACAATAGAGCCACAAAGTATCGGGTTTATACAATGGCCCGTGATCAGCGGTTCTTGTGCTTGATGAGAAACACCTGGTTTCACTCAGTCCACCTCTCTGAGGCTTATCTAAGGAGTTTGTCAATACAGCTGCAAGGGAGTGGGGAGTGCATCCTTCGATACACTCCTGCTTCCTTGGGTGGATATTCCTTAGAGTAATTACACAGGCCACAGCTGGTCCTTGACGAATGGTCAAGGCACAACTGACACCACCCCGTGACTCAAAGCATACACACAAGCAAACTTTGAGACAATCATTTGACATTTCAGTCTCTCACAGGGACACATCTGGGGTACTGAGGGATGCTGTGGCAATTAATTTCGGTTTGGGTCTAGGGAATAGAGAGCTGCCAGTTTGAGTAGCACAATGATATTATGGGAAGTTCCTTTGAAATAGTGATTTCTTATATTGAATTGCAATATAAGATTAGGACCTCTACAAGTGGCACCATCTCTGCACAATATAAAACCAATCTTCTGTTCCAAAAAGCTGTATCAAAAGGGGACAGCCAGCAAATGCTTTACAAAGGCCAGACCAAAAGCCAGAAAGTCTAATTTGTCTGCAGGAAGATGACACACCTCTGATAAGCCTGGGCCATGACCCAGCTATCTTGAATCCTAAACTGGAAAGTTCGTTAGCCTCAGGCCAACCCTTCTCTGCCTACAGGGCTCATGATAAAAGGGAGAGTTAGCATTCATTTCAAGGGGCAAGAGCTAAAGTTAGATTTTTTTTTTTTTTTTCCTTACTAATAACTGGAATTTCTAACAAGAGACCAAGCACATGGGAGCTTTGCTTTGGGCAGGGTACTGTAGAGGTCTGCTGCTGAACCTTTGTCAGTGACTTGCACTGAGGTTTGTCCTCTCAATGAGAGGACTGGTTCTTGAGTCTGTTATCTGGGACATTTTTTCCCACTTCGTGATTTATTCTTTTCCTTCATGGGAAATTCCATCAATTTATTACAGAACAGGACCATTACTGGTGCAAAAATCATCTTTTGAGCTCCGTCTAGACAGTTTTGCAGATACTTGACTTCTTGGGTAGGGGAAGGTTTCTGCATAGAAAGCTCACCAGATTTTGGGATTTTGCAACAAACAATCTAGTGGCACTCACTACCAACATTTATTTAAAGTCCTAATTTCTTTAACATGATTTGAAACCCACTCTGTCCTTTTGATAAGGATCTAGCTTGCTGTGTGAGAATATGCAAAGGAATGCTTCAAACCATGTGTCGCAGACTGTGCCTGCAGATATTCTGACTAATGGGCAGGGGGTTATGCTTTTCTATTTTAAATTACTTCCAAGTCTATTATTACTGGGGTGTGTGTGTAATATTTTGGGTCCTCTGAAGAAACCAGTCTCCCAATCAATGTGTGTGAGCTGTGGGTGTGTGAAACATATTGAATGTTGCCCACCTACTAAGGGCAATTATGAATTGGTAATGGTGGTCAACACCGTTAATGTTCTGTATGGGTCAGTAATAGTATGTAAGATGATTTCTGCCAGGAAGCAGTTAGTCTTTGGAAATTAGGAATGCGTTATCATATGACTTCTGAGACACCTGCCACTGAGGCTCTGAACACTTTAGTAGGTGCTCTGAGCTACTTCAGGGTATGAAATTCTCCAGGTGAGAGATCTGGGATAATACCTTCAAAGAACTTTTTCAGAACTGAGAATATCCAAAGATACCTTGAAGATATCTTTAAGTCTATGCTTCTCCTAGCAAGTAGTTATCCTTTGCTTAGATATAAAAAGTTTTAGCAAATGTGCTTGAAATTCAATGAAGTTTTGACAGAAAAGAAAAAAAGGTTCTTTTCTAAAACTAACTAACTTTAAAAAGGGAGGGAAGATAATTAGGAAAGAAAAAAAAAGGCAAAAGCAACAGTTTTGAGTAAAACTGAATAATATATATTCTTTTAATTAGTTTTGCTAATGAAGATGATAGAGAATAACAGACTCAGCCAACAAAGGTGTTTTGCTGCACTGCCTGTGTTCAGAGAAATATGATGTTTAGAGAGCTTTTGTAGAAAACAAGCTTGCATGCTCTGGGGATTTAGTTATATGATCTAGAAGGTCTTGGTTTACTGAATATGCTTGTAGTGTTTCAAGATTTTTCCTTACATGGGTGAAGAAATCGAAGCAAGCTGTTCCACAAGCAGAAGAACTGATGGAGTCCAGTGTCATGTGGCTTTGGATGTTGTGATTGAATTCTCTGCTGTCATCTAATGAAAACCTGGCTGAAGCTTTTCCCAGAGACAATTCTAGCAGCTGCCTTTCCCCAGGCAGTGGAGAACGATCTCTCTTTTCCTGCCTTATACACGGCTGTGTATTTTCTTGAAAATCATAGGAACACAAAATTGTTTAAAAACGCACCCTGCTAAATGCCAAAATAAAGGATGTTTATACATGTGTAAGTAGTTCCCAGCTAAAATACCAGTAGATGGCACTTGAGAATATGCAGTGGTGTTCCTGGGTTCTGTAGCATAACAAATCCTCTTCTTCTTATGCACTGTGACAGTATTTTGTTGGTAGGTCTTTTTGTAACACTCCCAACCGGAGCTGCCTCATGGGAATCTGGAGACAGCTGTGCTTGCTGGTTCAGAGTTGCCTGCAGCTGGGGTGGGTGAAAACACGGTGGTCCTATGAGGGGCATTGCTTTTGATTACAGATAATGTGTTCTCTTCTGAATACTAAGAGGTGAGCTGATCAGAATGAGAAAACCCAGCTGTGCTTTGCAAAATGGTCAGGCACACACCTGGCAAATGAAAGCTAAGTTGTATAACTTAGCTTGTATACCCAAATGACACATGACAGGCAGCCTGGGCCAGCTGCATACCGAGCTGTGGAGCCACTGCAGTGCCGTGGGTCCTGCCTCCTCTGTGTTGAGCCTTCCTGTGCCACACCAGGCAGAATGACATAGCTCTTCACTCGAAGGAAAAACAGTTTATCTCTGTCGCCAGTAGGTCGAGGATAGCAGTTGGGACATGACTACCTTAAGGTAAAACCACAGTAATGTGATGACGTGTAATTTCTTACAACATAGAGAAAGACACAATTTTCTTTCGATTCACCCTGGAAAGATTTGGCTCTTCATATTTCCCTTCCAATACAGAGATCCTCTTATGTCTCTTGAAAGACTGGCAGTGTTTGTCTTTGAGGCTCAGAAACCTTAGGGGAAGATTCACCTGGATAATGAGACCTCCCCTGAAGCTCCCTCTCCTTGCAGTTGTGTTTCCTTCCTTTCTGGTCAAGTTATCCCCACCACCTTCTGCAGAAGAATGCTGCACAGGAAAGGCAACATGAGCAGAAGATGGTCTTTAGAGAGTGGTGACAGCAAAAGAGCATTAAATTAGGACTCTTTATGGTGGTGGCAATCAATGCTGAAGCAGCTGTACCGCCTCCATGTGCTTCATGTTGTCATTTGAGGAGATCACAGATATCCTGCAGTGAATCTCATGGTGTGACGCTTTGGTGGCTGCTGGGGAAGTATCTGCTACACGGAGTGGCAATGCTCTGTTTTACTGCTCTGAGTCACTTGTTTTAAAGGAAGGGTAGCAAAAAGTCTGCTGCCCCTGTTGACCCAGTCCCCACACTTTGTTCAGAGCCCTGCCCCCAGTGCTGTAATGCTGAAAGACTTTTAAGTTAGCTTACTTAGATTTTTTTTTTTTTCATTCTATTTCTGCAGTACAGAGGTGTAGTAAGTTAAATGTCCCATAGCCATTTATTCCTTTATATGACAAAGGCTAGGCAGGACATATTTATTGTGACTGAAAAAACAAAACCAAAAAATAAATATCAGGCGTGTGTATATGGAATTTATGCAATTTTTCATAGATATGACTTACCATTTTCCTAGCAACTCTACCACAAGGGACCTTAGAGCTGTAGATGGAGGCAAACAGCATGCCTTAATGTGAGAGAGAATTCTGCTAGCACTTTGCCAGAGTAATGGGCAAAATTATGCATTTGTGTCCCCTGGAAAGGCTGGCATTGCAAAGGGCCTTTTCATCCCAAATGAGCACCTGAATAATATTTTTGACAACTTCTCATGAAGCAAATGCACAGTGGTTTTGAGAAGGATTTTGTTTTTCTTTCACATAGTTGCAAACAATTTCACCTTTACTCTATTGCTGCATAATGTATCTGAGCACCCCTTTCTAGCCTTATTAATATGGCATATTTCATATTGTGTAGAAGATTTTGAATAACTCATGAAAATGTTAAGAAAATCTTCACATTTCTGCAAATTGTTTATATGCAAATAAATCAGTTTTCCCATTAAAACTGCATCCAGAATTCTTATTATTACCCAGATTTACATTTGTTTTCTATAAACCTTTTCCTGTAACGTGTCTTTAGAAACACTAATTCATGAAACCTTGCAGCCAGTCTTGGTGACTTAAGTCTGAATTTCCTTTTTATAATGCCTTAGAGTATTGGTTCGAACACAGTTATATCAGTGAGAATCTTTCCATGAATCAAGCTCACATAGAGACCCTTAGGGGTGAAGGAGGTAGTCTTCTACTCCTTGAAACTGGGGCAATATTCCTACTGGCTTCAGCTTGTGTTGGAGGAGGTACTAAACGTTTTGCTCAAGTCTCACAGTTAGTTTTGGTGGAACAGATTTCAAGGGTTATGCTACGCTATCCACTCTTCCTACATTCATATAATTTAAATCCTGAAGAGAGATCAAATCATTCATTAACCTCCCACAACAAGCCCTAAAATATTTTATAAGATTTAGAGCCTTCTCCTTGCAGAGAGGTGATGGAGAGAAAGGGAATGAGATCTTATTTAGGTCTAGTTGACCCTTGAGCACAGATTGGATAGACGAAGAAGAAAAATTAATAACTGCAGAAGTAAGCAGAGAAAACTGGACATCTCTCTGGAGGATAAGAGTGAGAATACATGCGTGTTATGATGCAAGACTGTTCTCAGTGTTCAGAGGACACCTGGCTACCATTCAGCAAAACCAGAAGACTATGCAAAGCTGAAAAAGTGATAATTCTTCAAAAAACAAATCTGTGGGTAAGCTAAGAAATTGTCTGGGGAAATTCCTGCTGAGATATTGTGGTAATAGTTTAGAAGGTAATACAGTAACCGTAATCCCATGGAAGATGTGTATTAATAACAAGGGATGCTAGTTCTGGAATAAATGCCCTAGTTGGGTTAACAAACTACGTCACTATCTATTATTTGGTGGAAAAAAATATATGCAGTTAATTAATGCTTTGGGGACTTAGGGGGAAGAAAAAACAAGAAAAAAACCCAAACCAGATTTCTCCCAGGTCCCCAGGGATAAAGAAATGCAGGAGGCAGAAAATAATTTATTATTTTATGTTATTTTATTTCAGCCAGAACTTTGTCAGCTACAAAGCACAACTCAGCTTTAATCAGTGGAAATTTTGAGCTTGATTCATTTCTGAGTAGCATTAAATTTCATCAGGTTTTTAATGATATAAATGTAGAGCTCTCAAGGTGATCTAGTCCTTAATAGTTACTAGTGAATTTGGCCCACACATTGCATTAGTTAACTGTACTATAAAGATGCTAATGAGGTGAAGGGTAAGTAGGTAATTCTTTGCTAGCATAATTCCAATGAACTATGAAGGAATTTATTATGGTGTAATTTGTTTGTTCTGAATAGCGTGGTCTTTAGTGCAAACTAGTGGAAAGACTTTTTGATTGGGTGGAGAAAGTTAAGACACCCATTTATCAGTAGAGGTTATTTATATATAAAAAATTTAAAAAACCCAAACCCATAAACACAAAGATAAACATAAGTAATATAAAAATTCAAACATAGTGTCTCCAGAAAATCAGTTTTCAAGTACTTCGAATGGGGGCAAGCTGTAAAAATGTGAAGATACTGAAAGAGAGGAGCTGAACTGTTTGACGATTCTGGCTGAGGATAAGAAAGCTGCTAGAACAATAGTGATGGGAGAAGTAGAGCTCCCCTCTGACTCACTGAGAAGATAGTTTTGACCTGTTGAAGTCATCAGAAAAATTCCTGATTTTCTAGGGACTTTGACTCAGGTACTGATGAATGGCTTAAAGGCTCCTGAAGCACATGAGTAGTGACAGGGAAGAGTGGGAAGGCAGGCAGGAGACAGTTTTGAGCTGAAATGTCAGTATGTCCTGACAGCCCAGACGCAAGTCTTTTGAAAAGCAGTCAGCTTCACTGTTTCACCTGAATGTCAATAGCTCCAGCCTGTGTATGGTGAACATTAGCTATGAAAAACAGCTGTTCAATATTTTTTTTAACTATGCTGATTATTTTTAGTTCAATGCCTCTTTAAATCTGAACTGCTCCCTTATCACTGTACCTCTGAGAAATCTGCCTTCTGGCAGTTTCCCTTTGAAATTTGTTTTTTTGCCCATAAGGTGCAGATGCTTAGCAGCAAGACAGTTTTCCTCCCTTCTCAGCCTTTTCCACTGAGGATATAAAAGTAAAATTCATCCAGATTTCATGCTGTTTGAGAAGTCAGAGGGTTATCTGGCAGATTTGTGACTTCACTGGATTTTGTGCCTGTGTGTGTAAAAATGTACAGATTTGATTAAAATGGGCACTTGGACGACAAAAGTCTACACACTGCAGGAGATTATGTTTTGAAAGTGTGCAAAAGTGTGTTGTATTTAAGTTTGTAATGCATATGCTCTGTGCATGTGTGTGTGTGTGTGCATTTGCATGCACCATGGATGCAGTTGTTGCAGCTTGACATTGTGTTGGGGGATTCATCTTGCAAAGTAGGATACCTAAATTTATGTATTGACAAGTGAGTTAAGGGTGAAATCTGATTGCCTAAATACCGGCATCTGATGCCATTGTAGACATTTTGGGATACACTACTTCTTGTGTATCTACTATTCTTGTTTCTCATAAGAAGTTCTCTATCATGTCTGCCAACCATATATTTGTGTTGGATATTGCAAATGGCACTAGAACTGTATTTTAAGAAAGTGAATCGAACCCCTAAATTAGGTGCGTCAACCTGAAGCTGAATCCCATCCTTGTCAAACAGACGGGATATATTTCAACCTCATGTTCACAGCTTTAACTTGCCAAGTAAAGAAGGACAGTGTCTAACCTTAGAAAGGCATCAATTTATATTTAATCATTAGAAGGACTCTGTCGTTGGCCTATTCTTGGTAAGCATTGGTACTCTGTTACCTTCTCAACAGGCATAAGTCCTTTCTAGTCCTGACCATGTTTGCCCATCCTTATGGGCCTACAAATGCTGTAAGTTTGTGTTTGGACTCTCAGTCAGGTATTCTGATACATCTCATGAGAAAATAGCAGAGAGCGCACATGAGTATGAGAAATAGACATTCAAAATATGTGTGATACAGTTTTCTAACTGTGAGAGCCAATTTTATTCCATTATGCATAATGTTAAACCTGCAGAGTAACACTGATAATGACACTAATATTTTTGCATAATCAGCATCAGGCTCTTTCGCGGTGCTGAGCAACAGCCCATGGAAGCAAATGATATGTTTGTGTGGTTCCTGCTTACAGATCATGCCCAAACAGATTAAATTGGTGCAATATTGGAACTTTAAACTTAAACTCATCTGAATATTGCTGGAAGTTGCTCTGATCCAAATCCTTGCAGCTAAACATTTCTCTTTAGTCCTTGTTCTGGATCTCTTTCCATAGTATATGCAACATAGTTTATGTTTTGAGTCAAGGGAAAGCTTGTTATATCTTTGTATTTTGGCAGCCCACAAGTTAGATCTTCATCGCATTTCTCTAGAGACTTCTTCTTGTACTACACTCTAGAAAGGACCAAACAGACATTCGATAACAGAAGCTCTAGTCTGAGACAAGCAAATATTGACAGGTTTTTGGTGCAAGATGGCAAATGTCAATAGATGAGACAACATCATGGAGATTCGGACCCCAGATGCATAAAGCCTCAAAAATAATTAGTCAACCACCAGTCTTTTAACAAGATTTTACCATTTTACGAGAGTGCTGTCAAACCTAATGCAAATTTAAATCTAATTAGTGCTCTACCAGGGTAGCAAACCCCTTTGTTGTTTAGTTTACATGAATACATTGATAGACTGGGCCTGAAACATAATCCTTACCCAGAAAATCCATTTTGAGTATGGCTCCAGATCCAGAAACTACTTCCCTGATAGGTATATGTAGTGTTGCTGTGAATGTTTCCCATTTTCGATCTGAGAAGTAGTTTCTGTAGGTGTTTCCCCAAGCACATGCATGTGCTCGGGAGTGCCCAGCTCTCCTCCAGTCAGTCTCTCTTTCAAACACAGTTCCCTTAACTGTGAAGGGCTGTCTTGCTGCTAGACCTGCCAGCTCCAATGGCAGCAGGAACTTGTTTTGCAGATCTTACTTGACATGTTTCAGAGAGGTGCCGTTGCTCTTCTTCAAAGAGCATGTCCCCAGTCTTTCTCATGGAGGTGCCCACTTAATGAAAAATTTTTGCAAAGCACTAAAAAAAAAAAAACGGTCGTAGAAAGTTTTGCAATGAAGTTGCAATTTGATTCTTCTTTTCCTTGAAATGTTCGAACTTTCCCTCAAAGGTGATCAGTTTGGGTTTTTTTTTAAATAGTAATTTCTCATAATGGAAAGAAATACTGTTATTAATTATTGCCTTTTATTATTTATTTAATTGCATCAACATGTAACATCACCAGTGCACAGCACCCATGCTAGAGTCATGACAGGCACAGGAAAGATAGCAGCTGAAGCAAATATAAAGGAGCCTTTTTTAAAACCACCATGATATTTATATATTGGCCAATTCATGTTTTTTTTATCTCCTGTCTATTTTAGTGGATCATAATACATTCACTAATTGTCCTCATTATTGCCATCATAAGAGTGGTTTTCAATTTTTTAAGGCACCCACCATACTAATCCAAGGTGCCACTTGGATCCAAAGCAGCCTCCAAAGTCAGTCTTTCCCTTTACCTCTTTGTACTTGGAGCCAGCAGCTCAGCAAGTGAGCTGTAGTCCCAAAGGCACAAGCCTCGTGGGTATTTGATGCCAGTCAGCAAGTGGGATTTCAGCTTTTAAATACCACATTGGATAAGAGGCAAGAAGCAGTGCATCCCTTCTTTTGCCTCAGCAAACCCAGGTCTTCCTGCTATGAATGTTGTACCATGGAGATAGGGATCAGGGGGTGTTTCACTGGCTGAGAAGTGGAAGCCTACGCCAGAGGGGGGCTTATACATATAAATATATATGTTTATATATACATACATCTGTATACACCTCCCCATATGTATGCATCTATACATACACACATATATGTAGGTGCATGCATTTTATCAGTGTACATGTGTGTATGCATATGTGTGTATGTATGTATATGTATACATAAAACAATATTGATGTTGAGAAGTGACTGATTCTCTTTGTTTCTCATGTGTTTCAAAGTGATATGCTGGGTTTCAGATCCCAGGACCATTGCCTGCCCTTGTGGACAGACGAAGTCCCTTTAGTAGCCTCTCTTTTTGGCTATAGAGTTTCTTTAACTTGATGATGCTGAGGGGCCTTTGGATCAGATTGTAAGGGTCCTACACAGCAGTCTGCTCTAGAAAATAAAAATCCTTTCCTTCCACAGTAACTTTCTTATTGCAATATTTACTGAACTCTTGGCAGTGTTGGTGGGGGGGGACAGAGCCACAAGCTCATCTTTTCCCTGTCACTTTTTAAATGGTCTCCTCCCAGTGAGGAGCAGATATATTTCTGTCTTCACATCAGCTTGCAGCCTTTTAGGAGGACAGGGTGAACTAATGAAAGGAGATTTTTGCTTAACCATATGGGGTTGAGTTGCTTCTCCATCCTGGGCACTAGCAGTAGTAGGAAACAAAGCTGGTGTCTGTGCAAGGCAGCTCCTCTCTGCTGCCTGAGCAGAAGAACAGCCTGAAAGGTGTGAACGGGGAATTTTGGGGTGTGTGTTTGTATATAACTAAAACCAGGCCTTAACTGTGGGTCTTAATCAGTCTTTTGCATAAAGCTCAGGCATATTCTACCTGTGGAAGACAGTACACATATATGGGTTCAGATGTATCCTGGTAGCAGAGAAGTCCTGTCTGTGTGGTTATCTATCATGCCTTACTATGATTGACAGAAGTCAGTAGAGAAACTGTTCCTGGTTTTCTCTCTCCCCAACCAAATTCAGGTGAGGGTTGACCTTAAAGAATAGAAGATCTTAAGCAAGACTTAGGGTGGGATTCAAAATTTAAAAGAAATAGTAAATTCCTCAGCTGCCAGTAAAAAAAAAAAAAAAAAAAAAAAAAAAAAATCTCTGTCACTCCATCTCTAGCAGTTGTCTTATCAGGGGAACTATGATATTTTAGGCATCGGCTCCTAGAACCACCACCTAACACTGCTGTCCATGTGGAAGTAAAAAGTCCATTGCATGTTTCACTTCTTTTGTTATCACTTATATTTCTACTCCAAGGCCAATACTCTGCTCAAGTGTGCAATCCTTCATCCAGGAAAAAATGCTTCATTTTAACCATATAAACTTGCTAGCAGTCTGCTAGCTTAGGTTATTGAAGCTGAACTATTTCATGCTGAATCCTTCATTTGTTATGTAGCAGCTTGTTGCCTTTCATCCATTCATCATCCACATGCTCTCTCCATCAGATCCTGTTCATTTCCTGCTTTGTCCTGTTTATTACTTATTATTTTACAGTGAAGCTTGTAACACACAAAATAGCCACTTCCCTTTCATATTAAAGGTTTTTTTTTTTTTTTTGCTGTAGCTTAGCAATGACAGAGATCCAATATCCACCTTCTACTTGGACATGGTCTCCTTAAGTGAAGGATAAAGTAGGGATCATCTGCCAGACCTGTCAGTTCCAAATTTCCTATTGCCCGACACGTTGCAAAGTGGGAATGAACTAAGAACTGGTCTTTTTGACAACTGGATGCCCCTTTGTACCTCCTCATGAGGCAGAAGCACTGTAATCCATCACATGGTGGACTTCTTGCTGTGTGTGAGCTGCTTGTAATAGACTCTAAATCATACTATTGGTGCCCCATCAGTGTTTTGGCTTTGCAGCATGGCTTGGCCCCATCACTGCGGAGGTCTGATGACATTTTGTTAGAGAAGGGTGCAGGGAGTAGGGCCGAGGAAAATAAATTGGGGGGAGGAAAAAAAAAATCTTCTGTAGATTAGTTATGCTGCAGTGATTTCTGACACTCCAACTGGTAAAATTAAGCGTTAAGTTCTTATTAGGCTACTTTCTGTAATTGCATAGGGTTAAAAAAAATGCCAGAAAAGGTGTAAGGGAAATGGGGTTGGTTTGTCTGAGAACAAGGAAGGCTGAACAGTGTAGGGAGCTGGAGGGATAAGATAGCTGTTGAACAGAGAAAAAGGGCTGCTGCATGACAGGAAAGGATTGAGCGGTTCTTTCCATTCCCTTGGGAACAGGACAAGCTGTAATGGGCTTAAATTGAGGCAAAGGCTATTTAACTTAGGCTTTGAGAAAGAGCGAGCCATGGTCTCAAGCTAAGAAGAGTTAAATACAGACATCACCTGCATGGAGGGTTAGAGGAACAATATGACCTTGTATGGCTGCTTTTTATGATTTCTTGCTAGGCTAACAGGTATAGAAAAATAAGCACTGACTGCAGCAGCCTAGTATTCATGCTGTGGGGAAAAAGCAAAAAAATACCACAGCTAACTATAGCTGGGCTTTCCTACATTTCTTTCACAGCGGTGCTCACTTAATGGTATTTGCTTATATACATTTGCCAGTGGGCTTTTGGTTGAAGGAATAAAGCTTTAGCATAAAACACTTGCTACTCATGTGAATGTTGGTGATTTTTTTTTTTTTTTTTTTAAATTTTGCCTGAGAGTAAAGGACAGCAGGTGCTGAGGAAGAGGGAGATTTGATGACAATCCACCATGATATCTTGTCTCCTCTTCCACACATTGCTAACTAGCCATAAACTGCAATTAATGATGTTTTGCCAGGCTGCCAAATAGATATATGCATTTGCATTACACTAGTGCAATTATTTAATGCAACCTCCTGAATAATGTCTTTAACTCATCACAGGACAGTTCAGGAAGAAAAAGCATAATGAATTAAAAAAAAAAAAAAAAAGAAAAAAAGCATGGAGGAGCCTAAAGCAGCTGCCTAGGGTATTAAAGAAGAAAAAAAAATAATCTCAGAAAAACAGAAAATAAGTCACAGTGACATTTCTAGACTGTAAACCATACAATCTTAATTTCCAAGGGTTGGATTAAAAATAAAATTGTAGGAGTCAGTACCGTCCTTACAAGCCTTCATAACATTACTGCTCCCACTATATTAGCTATGAAGAAGGAAGGCTGGAACATTTATATAGGCATTGCTCTTCCTTGCTCATTTTTTTCCTGAGAAAAGTAACTTGGTGTGGGATTCACTGTAACTTGCAGTCTCTGCAAGGTCAAGTGATATCTAACGCCCACCTCCCGCACCCCCCAAGAACAAGGGAACACCAGAAGGGTGCTGTTGGGTAGGTCAGCTGTTGTGCCTGCATGCTGCATGGCTGGTTGTGGATAGGGACACCTGTGGTAGACTGGAACAGCCCCGTGAGACGGGCACTTGTGCACTGTTGCCTGCAGAACCCCAAGGTGGGTACTGCAGAGCTGTCCTGCCAGATAGCACACCTCCATGCAGGACTATAAACACTTGTTATCCTTGTCTTCTGGGCAGCAGTCCATCCAGAAATAAAGAGGAAAAATAAATCTCATGGAGAAGTTCCTAAGATAATGAGACCCACAGCTCACCTGCTAATATAGAAGTCTTCGGCTGATTGAAACTCAGAATGTGTAAGCACTGAAAGGTTAGGATGAGGATTGCACCAAATCCAAGCATGTGAAACTCTTGAAAAAGTGTCCTCCTCTTTATACTTACTAGGATTTGCTATTTTCTAAGTCAGTGTTGACTGGTTCTTGGTTGATAGTATCAATCGACTGTGATTTTCAAAGGACACTATGAGATTTATCTGCTCAGTTTCCACAGAAGAGGGAAAAAATAAGCAGTGAGACTGAAAGTGTAAGCCAAGGCAGAATCACCAAGACTGAGCCAGGTCCAGTTTGCCATGCTAAGAATGTGTGTGAAGGCAGCAGTGTGCAAGTGTGATCCCTGTGACAGCCAGAAGTGCAGTTGTTGCGTGAGGGGACATGTGGATGAAGCAGGACACACTTGTGTACGCATGGCAGGCTGGGGAGAGAATATATGTGTGTGTGCACATGTATGTGGGCATGGGTACCTAGAAAGATATAGAGCTATGACTAGGCATGTTTTCTAACCAGAACTAAAGCATGTCTCCAGACATGACTTTTAACCCCTTAGGCAACTGTGCCCTTATGCACGCAGGGTAGGTGCTGCAAACCAGCATTAATCAGTTATATCAGGGATATGGGTGATGACCAGATGTCCTCTGACACTAACTTTTAGCCGTAGCTGAAATCAATAAATCCAGGTTGTGGGCACTTCAGCTTTTATTAATATCCAGTGAGATCTGTTGGCTAAGTTAACATGTAAATGCCTGAAAATTAGTTTTCCCATAATCAGCACTTTTTAACGTTCACTTAGCTAGAAGATAAAATAAAAACACAGGAGGAGGCATTTGTCTTCCACACAAAATCATACAAAAAGTCTCTTTTTATTAAATATACATTATTTACAGTTTAAGTCTTTCTTCTGTACAACAGTAACCATAGAAAACAAAAGAAGCTAAGGCTAAATTTTTTCAATCCCCGAACAGTGTATTAAGGACATGTTACATTGTCTACAAAACTGACTTGGACTGAGGCAACGTCCTGTGGAATTCTCTTTAGAAAACCAGATAGTGAAAGGGGAATAATCTAAATTTCCGTTTTGCTTTTTACTGTAACTGAGAGACTCTTGCATTACCCTTGGACAGCCCATTAAAAGAAGAAAAGTCTCTTTTTTTGCTTTGCTACTGGAATGAGCTGTGTTCTGAGAGATTATTTAATATAATTTGAGTAGAACAAAGTAAAATGAATGATGAAGGGCTCATCTGTAGAAAGAGCCAGTTGTTTATTACTATAAGTATTTAATCTCAGCTAGCTTTCACAGCCTGTGAAGCTGCTCCTTCTGGCTTTTTTTTTTTTTTTTTTTGCTTTTTAGGGTGCCTTCCTTTTTTCAAGTAGGACACAGTTCACCACAGTCCACCCAGGGGTAGACTCCATTAAAATCCCATAAAATCCTTCCAAAGTCGGTGGGTTCCCAAGTTGGTTGGCAACACACTACCCACAGCCAACCCTCCCCCCCCTACACACATTTCCAGAAATTCCTGAAGGTGACTTAAGTCATGTCATGGGCTTAAGTGGAGCTGAGGTTCATTGCCTTATCCCAAGTTTTATCCACAGTTCTGCTAGAAGACACAGACAATTGCAGTGAACACAACTCTTGCTGACAGCAGTAGGGGATGACGAATATAAGGTCCTGACTTTAATTCATATATGTCAGCCCCAGTTTGCAGGACATCATCACTGCCTAGGGCAATCTGAGGCTAAATTCGTCTGTGATATATCTACATTGACCTCAACAGGATTACAGCCAGGTCTGAAGCTGGCTGTTTCTTTCATGAAGTGGGTTTCAAAGCAGGTTCAGGAACTAAAATGTTTAGCTTCTCTCTATCATCTAGATATAATGGTCTATGTTAAATATTTCATTTGCAAAATTCATAGAGTAGAGATTTTTATGGCTGGGTGCCTGAAAAAACATGTACCTGCTTGCTCTCCTAACCTCTATCTGAAATTTCATGGAGTGGGCTTGGGTGTCCAAGTACTCCTCTATGTCATGAATGGGATGTGAGGCTGTGACTGGCTGTATCTAATATCTAAGCTCTACCTCCGAAGCAATCAGTTTTCTTTCTTAACCATACACGTGCTCAGCATTGGCAGCAATGACAAAACACGTCAGAAAATGGTTTGTTTAAATGGTGCAAGAAGACACTATAAAGGGCATGCAAAAATGAGTAAATAATTTCCCATGCAGAAATTTATCAGACGGGCTCTCTTCAGCATTGTGGGATTGAAATCCGTGAAGAGAGTAATGACCAGCATATCAAAAAGCAAATGGTGTTGCAATGTGAACAGCAGTCAGTAGTTTAGAAAAAAGCTGTCACAAGCATCCTAAGTGAGGGAGGGATGGTGAGAGAAGAGTCTCTAAGCAAACACCATTCTTTGGATACCCTGTTGTACCCAACATTTCATTAAATGTTACCTTTATTTGAGGGAGACTATCTTCAATTCTTTGGGGTATCAGGGAGAGCTCCAGTGATCTAACTGGAGAGATTCAGATTAGTATCACAGGTGTGAAATCCTCTCCCATGTTTGAAGCACATTTCTGATACTTTACAGATCATCAGGACAATTAAAGCTCTGTTTTGGCAGGCTAACTAGTAATTCATTCCATTGCAAAAGTGAATCATGGGAAAAGATCTGAAACCCCCATATCCACCTGATGGTTACCATGCATGGCTTCCAACAGCATAACCTTTCTGAGAGCTTTTGCCGCCTGTGCTGCCTCATCACAATTGTAATTTGGAGAGTTAATGTCCCCATTCCCCCTTACAGGTCACCATCTCTAGGTGACTGCATCTCCACAGTGGAGTGCAGTCTCCCTCGTGGCTGAACACCTGACTGACATTTTGAGAACCATCTTTGAATTTCTGGTTTCTGTGACTGCCAGGAGAAAAATCATAACCTTAGTTAGAATTGTAACACAAGTTCCTCTGCCTCCTACCACCAATTTGATCGCCCCACATGTTAAAGAAAAAAGGAGAAAGAAAACAGAGGTGAACTAGATATGAAGTGCCACTGTCAACACAAACTGTTGCCTTAATCTTTCCTTAGCTCGGCTTGTAGACTCAGCACATTACAAACAACAAACAACGAGCTTACAAATTACAATAGTTCACCAGAAAGTGTGCTTTTTTTTTTTCCAGTTTTTGTTTTTGTCAGAGTAACTTAGTGCAAAAGATCACAAAAATAAGTACCAATACATAGAAATATCCAAACTCCTATATGTATGACTCAGAATAAACAACCAAAGAAAAAAGCTATTTCGGACCCAAAAGAAGAGTGTGTTTAGAAGTTTGATGTACAAAAGGAGCACAGAAGAGGGGGCCGCCCACACCAAAAGGGGACATGGAGAACTTTTCATTGGAAAAGGAAGCGCGGCAAAGTGCAGAACCAAAGGGAACAAATCATGCCTTGAAGCTGTGATAGTAACCCCTCAAAACCCCCAAAGACATGGTGCAAATCTAACTGTAGTCAACCAAGAAGCCTCACACCAACCTCAAGACTCTGGAGAAGGCCCTTAGTTTGGCAAACTTAACTTGTTTGATAAGTAGGCATTAAAATACTTCATGAAAGCTTTGAAATAGCACTTGTCTTAGTATGACAAGGTCTCAGCTTTTGCTCATTTACAAAGTGTTGCTTTCTGAAAAATAATAAAAACCTAAAACCAACCCCTTTGTGTTTGAAAAGCTGGCAGTGCAGAACAATACTTGAAATGTGTCATCTTAAGTGTAAGTTTTGTGTAGGTGACATCAACAAACAACAATGGCATGAGATGGTGGAGCACAAAAGGGTCAAATTCTCCCTCCTGTTATACTCTTGTTAAGCTGAGGTGAAGGACACACTTCAATTGATTGGCTTACTCTGATAGAAAGAAAGGTTGATTCTGTTCTGAAGATGGAATTTTTTTTTTCAGGGATTCATTTCATTGAGACCTTAGGGGTTCTGGATGGGCACTTACTATAATTTGAAAAGCCAACAGGTATCAGACATATCTGCTGGGGGCTAGCAGATATGAGACATGACAGACAGGAGACTTGCATCCTTACTGGAGCTGCAGAGATACTCTAGTTTGTCTCAAATGGCACCAGACACACAGGGCTAGAAAGGCCTCTTAGGAGTCTGAGTTAGCTTTAGATTATGAAAGCTGTGTAGATCTGTCTACATATAAGCTATCTGTCAAAGCTCCCACATGAGGCAATGAATAGATCTTGGATCTAGACTAGCTTGGAAGAACTATCCTCTCCCAAATGGCCACTGACTCAAATGGGTGCTTTGACACCAGATTTTCATGTATTTATTTGGCTATAAGTAGATGCATGCATTTCCTAAGCGGAGATGTCTAGTGTAATTTTAGATGCAAGGAGGCACCCTTCCTTGATCCGAGTTGACATCTCAATAAAAAACAAGTCTCTTTTTAAGACCTGTGCAGATGTGTCTACTGGAGCTGCAAGACTAGTGTAAATTTTCTGTATGTAGGCAAATTCTGCTAGAAGTAGCTAACCTGTTGCCAGGAGCCTACCCTGTCTCTATAATCAATGAAGAGAAAGATGCACCTCTAGAAAGTGATCCATTTAATCTTAAGGGATGTCAGAGACATTTGCTCTGTCCTCGCTGACCACAGGACAGGATTGGATGACAAGTGTAAAACAAGTAGCCTGTAAAACCAAATGTAAAATGAAACAAACCCAAAAGATTCAGATAAAAGCAATCTTCAAGTGCTTCCATAGGTCTAGGACTCAATCTTATGCTCAACAAAATCGACAGCTGACTTCATTAGGCGAAGATTCATATCCCCTCACCATAGTGAAACTATATGATGTATTGATTGCTCATCACCCAATACATGAATACGTGAAATATGTCATCAGCTAAATGCTAATATAGACAAACATCTCATTAAAATAAGAGTTTGGCTTACACTGTAAAAATTGAGCAGTTGCTAAATAGGATGGGCTAAGTCTGGCTAGATCAGGTTAAAATAAAGCAGAGAGAAATCGTCTCATGTTTGCATTTTGGCTGTCAGTTTTAACTTAAATGTCAGGGGACTCTCATGACTGAATGCAATCTGATAACAGTACAGACCTAAATGGCTTGTTTTCACAGCTACGTTCACACAGATGAGAATCCTCGTTTAGCCAATGTGAGTTAAAAGCCCGTCTTTTTTTTGGCTTTGTTTTCACTGCAGACATACCCTAAGTGCTGTGCCATGGCAAGAACAAGAAAAAGAAAAAAAAGTGTACATGTTAAAAATTTACTCAAAACACTCACACTATCTTGTCTCTAGTAAGTGAATAAGGACAGATGAAATAATTACTGCAAATTACATAGATGACTTCCTTAGGACCAGTGTTTTATTTCCAGAAGAGAAATGGGACTCAATTTTCAAAGGTATTTAAATGTCCTGTTGTATTTTAAAACATTTCACAGTAAGGCAGAAGCAGAAATTCAACTGAAATTAGAGTCAAGTGCTCATCTTGTTTAGTCACTTAAGCATTGATCCACATCCTCAGGAGACTAAAGTTCTTTGAAAGCCCACACTTCACTCAGGGGGCAGCCTATGTCTCACTGAAAGTTAGTGGGATTTCTGACAGACAGGCTTCATTTGTTTTCTGTAGCCAGACATCAGGGTTCTCAGACAGTCCTTCTAGTCATCCAACTTGCACAACTAAATATCTTTATAAGCATAGTTACAGGCCAAGTCATTTCTGGAAATCAGGAATTTGGAGTGCCTAAATCCATATCTAAGTGTCTTAGAAATTTCATAGCCTAAAAATCTCTGCCTAGCAATTATAATTTCCAGAGGTTACATACCATATCACCAGGAGAAAAAAAGAGACTTTGTATCATTCTACCAGCCTCTTACTTTGTTATGAAACTTGTCATGGGAGAAGGAGGAAAACCCAAACACCTCCAAACAATTCTTTGACACTCTCAGGTTTTCCATTAAAATAAATCCTGACATTTTATATATAAAAAGTACTATCCCCCACATTTACTGAAAAATGTTATCTAGAATGATAGCTGAAAGAAAAAAGGAAAGACCCCCCCTATTTAAAGAGCAATTTTAACAAAAATAGACATTGCTTGTAATAGATGGGAAAAAAAGGTCTAATTTGAACTGTGAAAAATAAAAGCAATTTTAATGCTAGTAGATTTTTTCAAAATTGCATTTCTTCTATTTAAAAAAAAAAAAAAAATTAATTGCCTTTAACTGATACTGAAATAAATCAGATTATGCCCTCACTAAAGAAAGCATTGTAACAAAAAAAGGAGAAAAAAAAAAAGTTAGTATTAGGGTACTTAATATAGTATCTTTTAGGTACCTTTTAATAAGAATACTGACAGCCTGATTTAGAAAATAGGATTTTAAATGGCAAGTCCATACAAACATGTTCATTTGTCCAGCCCTGTAGCATATAAATATTCACATCTCATTACATCCATAGGTATAGATGCACGTGTTTCCGTATACTCATGTATGCATTTGTGTATGCAGTTCTTTCTTTTTGCAGATGCACACCAGCATAGCTAAATTTTCAAGGAGTTTTACCAGCTTGGGCTATATTAAATGAGGATAAGGAAAAACAGACAAACCAACCACTGAAATTGTTTAGCCAGGTCTGGGCTTGCACACAGGGTGCCACTACACCTGCTCTCTGGCCCAGGACATAGCCACTGAGCTGTATCTGAAAAGTTTGCAGCAACACCAATATCAACATTGGTGATGGGAACTTGATGCTCCTTGAGAAAGGTCAGCATCTTGCAGAATCAGGCCCTAAGATGGCCAAAAGTAATTTAGTCACTTGAGAAATGAGAGGACTCTGCTTCATTGCTCAGTCTCTTTTTCAGCTACTCCACTGCTGGAGCTGCTTTGTGCTTTGTCGTTGCACTTTGCAGTAATCCTATTCCTGGAAACTAACATGTAGGAAAGCAGAAAGATAATTCGTATGTTAGTTTGGCTAGAGAAAAATACACACCCGTGGGCTTTCCCCTCCTTCCTATTCCATTTTTCATAAAGCCAATTAAATACATTAGGACTTCAGAGATGTCTCATACAGAGGTCATTTTAGATTAAGATGACTCAAACATGGGCAGAGGAGCCCATGCACTCACTTATTTCTCCCCTCCTGCCATGCCAAACAAAGAAGCTTTATCTGGGGGAAGAAAGGAAGGAGAAAAAAGAATTGCTTTGCCATGATTTCACTGCAAAAGATAAAGCAACGTAAAGGGAACACAAGTAATGAATCCGTCATTACATATCTCATCATGCAGAAACAATCTCAAGTAATCATGTATCATGCAAACAGCCAGCAGGAAGCAAAAGGGCTGTTGTTGACCACAGTTGAGGAAGAATGGCATCAATACATCTGGTTATGGGGCTGGCCTCACATATTCCTCTTCACGTGAGAGCGGTATCATTCCAAGATTGCTTTCTCTTCACTGGACACTGCTTCTCATAAAATCTTCCAAAAGTGGTGAAGAATCACCATATCCAAACTATCATTTATTTATTCTTTTTTGTCTTTCCCCTCCTCCCATCAAAAAAACCCCAGCTACATACCTTTGTGATGCACTGCCTGTAAAAACAGCACTTGTTGCATGTGTAACCTCATCTCTAGTTTGCTGTGTGTTATTACCTCATACTGTGATTTTTTGATTTTAATCTATGTAAAAAGGATCACCATGTGGAAACCCCAGGATGACTGCAGAAGGGTGTAGGGGGCAAAGAAAGAGATTCAGCTGCACAATCAATTGTCTTGAATTAATCCTTTTCAAGAGTACTGCAATAAATAAGATTATTTTTTTTCTTAGCTGTTGGATTGATTCAACTCCTGTCAGAAACCTTCAAGTCTGACAGCAAATTCTACATGGTCTTCAGAAGCCCTGTGAAGGCAGTATGTCACACAAACACAAGCAGGATGTGAAAAAACTCCCTTGGTGGGACTTCCCCATTTCTTACCCTTAGGATGTCTGTGACTGAATAGAAGTTTTTTCAGCCTCACACTGAAAACCATGCAGCACAAGTAAAATAGGCAGGATTCAAGTTTCAGTATTGTTCCCTTTCAGGAAAGGATAGAAGATTTTAGAAAAATAGGAGAGAAGATTCATCTGAAGTGGAGTATCTGGAATCTTTTTAATCTTGTTTCCTCTTCCTTGTAAACAGGGTTGATTAAATATTAAACTTTTTAGATGTGACATCAGACCTCTCTCTCTTTAGTTTTGGAGAAGATATTCCAATTTCTACAAATAGGAAATACCAATCAATCTTTCATGCAATTTTGTTTTTTTTTTTTTGAGTAGTTGGATTTTTTTCTTTTTTAGAAGAACTGGCAGAAGGTGTGACTCATGTTTCAGATTAAACTATTTTTGTTTGGTCTTGTCTATGTACTTTTTCTTTGCCACAATGGCAACAATGTTTAACCTCAGCACATGATAATCCTCCATATGGCATGAACAGGTATATGCTGCATTTCTAACATCTCAGACAAATATAGAGCACCTAAGTCCTAGCAGCTTCCTAAAACCCTTGTAGATTCAAGCTACTATTTTCCATGCTTCAGCTAGAGTTATGCTAGAATATGTTTTGTCTACATAGCCAGCCTTATGAGATGGACGTGAAAGAGATGCATGGGAATGACATTTATTGTTGATACATATATTGTTGGAAAAGTACTGATAAGCCTAAAAGTTACAGTAAAAGGACAGGAGGTTGGGGGAAGGAGCTTAATGAGGACAGTTTTATTTTTCCTTACCTCATACCAGCTTCTCAACCGGTATAAATTCATGTAACACCATTGAAATCAACAGATATATATCAATTCATATTGGTATCATATGAATTTGGCCAGTTCTTTACGATGGTTGCAAATGAGCCTGTAAAATAAATCAGGCATTTTGGTCTCATTATTTCCATCTATCCTGTCCCAGTATCTGTAGAGCTACGTGTTCAGCTACTTTACCTCTACTTTACATAGTCCAGTTCTAGTGTAAAGTGATGAATTAAATGGCTCCAGAGGAAAACACAACTAAATGCAGGGACTTTGAAACATCCAGGAACCCACAGCATAAACCAGGTGTGCGTGTGGATCTTATTTTGTGCATGGTGGGATAACAGGTCTCTTGCGCTGCAGAAGTAAACTGTGACTGCCAGGTTCTTGTGCAGAGAATGAGGCACTGTGATTGTTGTCAGTGTTTCCTGTGCAGGGCGGTCTTTTCCAAAGCAAAGAGAAGTTAGCAAAAAATGAATGTTTAAAAAAAATTACAAAAAGAAAAAAGGAAGGAAGAAAGGAAGGAAGGCTAAGGGAGTAAGAGTAAGAAGAAATTGCATTGTCCATCAGATGAAATATTCCCGTTTGCACTCGCTCACTGTGTTCTGCAAGTCAATGTCAGCTTTAAAGGAGCTCTCGAGGTTTTCTGGGTATTCCTTCTCCTTTGTCTGGCTGCTTCGATGTGCTTGTTTGTGCTGATAGAGGAATCTGCTCATGATGGCAATGATGCAAAAGATGATGAATATCACAACTGCTATGACACCTGAAGAGGGGTAAAAAAGGAAGGATAGAAAGAGTAATAACCAAAACCAAACCAAAACCCCCACTTACCTCAAAAATACATTACCAATGCACAACAGCTAGTGGATATGATAGATCAGTTCATCTTAGTCTGTACATGATCATCTGCCTCTATCACACCCTCCCTGGTAATTTTTATTTCTATTTTGTCACCTTAAGTAATATTTAAAGCGGCAATCATTGATGTAATTGACCTTATAATTTCAGTCAAATTCTGCTTTCACTGGAAGTAAAGTTGGGTCAGTGTATTTGGTTTTAAAAATCTAGACCTCTATGCTGATTCAAATTCCTGCTCTGCCATATTTTCTTCTGTATTATCTCTGGAAACCTTGCATGAGCCTTGTACACTCTGGTTTATAGCTTCTAGATATTATCAAAGGCAGCTCCCTACAAGGCATCCTATAAAATAAACAGAGATGAATTGCCTTCCGGGTTGTTAAAGGAAAATGAAAACCATACATGAAGCTATGAGGACAATTTTCCCTAACATATGAATGCTTCCATATGACCTAGCGAGTTGCACTACACCACCAGCTTGCAAAGAGAGAGCTCAAGAAATACAGGATATGTGAACACTGTGTTAAGGCTCTCATCAGAGTAGTGTGTAAAACAACTACCAGTTAGCTGGGTCTTAGATCACAGAATAAAATGGATCAGAGAATGGTTGAGGTTGGAAGGGGCCTCTGGAGGTCATCTTGTCCAAATCCCCTGCTCAAGCAGGCAGATAGACTTTGGTTATATTTTAGAAGACTCAGGTTCTTGACGATCCATAATGCCTTTTCTTGGGTGATACCCAACATCACGTGCTGCCACTATTGGCTTCATCCATAATGCAGGTGCCTGTCCAGGTAGCTTGATACAGGTGTGTGCTAATAAATACAGCAAATACTAGAGCTGCATTAGATTACAAAAACCTGAACTGGAATTTATGGGGCCCAGATTTAAAGTACCCTAGATTTCTGTCTTGACAGAATTATTTTTCAATTGTAATCTTTAAAAATGAAGTTACCTCCAATCACAGCTGAATCGCTTCTGACTGCGTTGGTGAGAGGCTCTCTTTCATCTGTCTTCCCAAAAGGATCTGCAGTTGGTTAAACAAAACAGGACTTAGTTTCTGTATCGATTACATTAATTTTCTCTGTGGCTTAGACAGAAGCATCCTCTTACCCTCAAGAATTCTGATCTCTTTTCAAAAGATGTGATTTGGTGGATTGGAGAATCAAACCAGAAAGTGCTCTGAAAAATAAAGTGACCTTGCAGGACAATTTTCTTCTACATCTTCAGGAGCAAAGTCTGTTAAGGGTATGTTTAAAAGGAAACAGAAAGCCTCACTCTAACATCTGAAAGTGTCTCAGTTTATCACTAGAAGAATCAGAGACACATTTGAACTAAATAGCCCACTGGGTGCTTTTCTCAGTCAGATTTTTTTTTTTTATTATTATTTTGATACCTAAGAAACAACATGAGAAAGAAGCAAAAGGAAAGGAAGGCTAGACAGATGCAGACCTGACCTACATTTGTAGATGCAGATATACAAGTCAAATACAATTGCATAAAGAGAAGCAGCCTCTGCTTGGGACAGCTTCTTGGAAGGGATGTTTTTCTCTGCATTGCAGAAATGCAGTGGTCAAATTGAATTCAAGACAGAGAGGCGTCAGAAATGAATTCCTATATTGAAGGCTTCTCAGTGTTGGAGCTCTCTTGCACCCTATCTATAAATGACTTCTGTCAAAACACTGGGCCAAACAGACTACATGCTGGCAGTTTCTCAAATTCAGATCCAAACCTGAGAGGTCAAGTCCTCCCTGAGGTCAGTGGAGTTATGGCAGTATACCTACTTTAGTCCTGTATGTTGCAGAAAATGCTGCATTTTCTATTGCTAGCTAAATCCATCTTTTCTGCACCTTACTTTTTTTTCCCTTTTAGCTTACCCTCTCCTTCAACGAGATTCCTATCTGTGTTTCTCTCCTTTACAAGCCTCCAGGCTATCATACAGAGGATGTACATGGGAGTTACGGATGACTGTCTCTGCTATATATTACACTGCTTTGCCAAACCGATCTTTCTAATGCAAGAGGTGGAAGCCTGACTGAGAAATTCAGTGTTGCAAGGTTTATTGTAATTGAACAGCCTTACCTTAGTAGCTGACTCAGCAACATTTTGCTCTCATTGCCCAAGAAGATATCTTTTATTGAAACAAGAAATAATTTCATATTTGAAATCCCATATTTGAAATAATTTCATATTTGGGTATCAGTTTGGAATGATGGTGGCTTTGGGCTATGTAGATTCTTAAAGGGGGCACTTTTTCCTTATTCTCTATGTCACTGATACCAGCCCCAAAGATGTGCAGAAGGCATCAGCCTCAAAGAGGCTTTCATGTTTTAAAAGATGAACTCTACTGCTAGTTTTAGGGGTGGAAGGATTTCTCATCAAACACATCCACACTGTAAAGTCAGGGTTCCCCATATCTGCAGTTTATTGACTGAGCTACAGGCACAAAAGGGACTTCTGGGGCCAACTGAACAACTCCAGTACACCCATTATTAATGTGAATGGTGATTGCCAATGACAGATTTGGACACTCCGGTTGAAACCTATTTAAAAGAAGCCCCTTGCTTGGATATTGGGTGCCTATAGTGATGTTGCCAAGAAACAAATAGTCATGGCAATTCTTCATCTCATTTACTACATACTAGCGGGACTGAAATGGGGATAAAAATTGTTGTTTTACATATAAATACAGATAACATCATAGAAAAGGTTAGGTTGAAAGGAAAAACTGGAGGTTATTTAGCCTAACCTCAAGCCTTTGAGCCTAAGCTCAAAGTAGGGCCAATTTCAAAGTTAGATCAAGGTTGCTCATAGCGTTGTACATCATGGGTAGGTTCATCTTCTTTATTTTTCAATATCTCAGAGTTAGTTATATAAATCAAAACTAGTAATTTAGGCTCTTTTTATTTAGTCAAACAGAGGAAAAGAACCTACAGATACTTTATACACTAAGATGGCTGTCAAATATGGACAGTGTGATTTGCCTATTTCCTTCCACAAACTAGAAGAGGGGAGTAATCATTATTTTAGACTCCAGATGATTTAACTTTCAGATACTGGACGTTTAGTGAGATATTTTCTACCCCAGCCCTCAGATGGTGCTAGTGAAATCAGTTACAATAAAAATTCACATCTGTTGAACATCAGTCCTCCTGTATCAGAGAAAAATCTCCAGCTGGTATCTGGTGCATGGTATTAGTCAAATAGAGTCATGAAAGACTATTAACTATGTATGAAAAAAGCATGAAATTGAATTTCTATCTTAAAAATTATATAAGACGTCATTCATGCCTAAAAGATTATGTTAGATCTGACACTAAATGCTATTAAAAGCTCCGCTATTTTTCAGAGACTGTTACCAGAATTTAAGCACTGAGAGGAAACCAGAACAAATGTTGGAGATCAGTTTCAGAATGGAGGCCAACAGACATTGGCCTTAAGAATTATGTTTTGCCTGAGAAATTAAATCAGGATACAAGGAGAGGAGGGTTTTTTACAGCGGAGCAGATGGCATGTGACAGCAGAACCATCTCCAGTGGGAACACAATAAACTCTGAAGCCAAGGAAAAGCAATACTGTGTCTCATATGAGACCTTAACAGGACATCCTCCTCTTCTTAGATAAAACTGATGACACTACAGTGTGAATCACTGAGGTTGGAAGCATTGCTGACTTTGGAAGACCCCTCTGGAAATCATCTAGTCCAAATCCCTACTCAAATCAGGGTCTCTTACAGCAAGTTTCTCAGGACTGTATCCGTTTGGGTGACCTTCTGCCACCTCTGCTAGATTTCCTGATCATTGGGATGGATCATTCTTGATCTTGGAGAGGTGATCCTTGAACCAGCTGTTCTTCTCATGAGGGCTGTATCCCGTGGGATCCTTCCAAGAGGTCCATGACCAGGTCAAAGGTTGTCCTCCTGAAGTCTGGGGTTGCAGACATGCTTTCTGCTTCTTTTCCTTCCTCTCAGGATCCTGAACTCCACCATCTCGTAGTTGCTACAGTCAAGATGTCCCGCCACATCCCTGGCCAGTTCCTCTTTGTTTAGAAATATCAGGTCCAGCACAACTAGTACTGTGAGACAGGGACTTGCAGTGTTTAAGCTGCCTTTCAGAAGCAAAATTTTTCTGTGTAGTTTCTGATTTACGAGAGTCTTTGGAATTTTTTACTTTAAATGCATGAAGACCTGCTCTTCAGCTGGAGTGGACAGACAGTTCAAGACTCCACCACCACAGAGCTGAATCTGCTCTGGCATATACAATTTTTTAATATTAAAAAAAAATTAGCATAATAAAAGTCCATTACCTCTATGCCACCAGTGTAGAGTTCAGAATACCAAAACCTCTACACGTGCCTCAGCAAGGAAGAAGGTGATTTGCAGATTTTTGTTAAATATCAAACCACTGTAAGTCACCTTTCATTTTGTTTCCTAATCAGAAAGAATGTGTATGGATAACTGAGCTGTGAGTGAATGAATTTTATTCCATATCTGTCTGCTAGGAAACTTCATTGAAGACAAGTATTCCTCTCTGAAGGAAAGAGCTTCAATTGTTTTCAAGTTATAAATATAGAAAGCTTTTTTCACACATTTAAAGAGTGATTTCCTAGAGGGCTTTTTTGTTGTATCTGTACATTAGAAAATCGACACAGACATGTACAGTCAGCTTTGAAGTTCTATTTTTCGTCTCAGACACTCAATAATGAGAAATCTGGAACTGATGAATTGAGATATAAGCAGTAAATTTGAAAGTTAATCCTTAACTCTGTCTTCTTTTTATGTCTTAAAATGTGTCCTTTCCATGTATAAATGTAATTCTCAAGTACATCTATACAAAGTATAATTTGCTACAAATTGGATTTTTTTTTTAACAAGAATCTACCGCCCAGTGCTCTTACTATAACATATAAAGACATGAAGTCTTCGGAACTAACTTGTTCTGAAGATCTTATTCAGGCTTAAATCAAATCCAGTATGAATAGCAAGACAGTAGTGTCAGTTAATTCATCATATTGAGAAGAAATCATATTTTAAAGCACCAAGTGGCAAAGACAGGGATGAACTTTTACAATAATTCTGCATTTCTGATGTAACCATGTTTAAACTTGACAATAGAGTGCAACTGATTGTAAGTTTTAAGCATTTAAGTCCTAAGATGCCACACTGCTCTGTGTTCTGTCCTGCAGTTCCGATCCTCAGGTTTTACTGCTTTCTAAACTCTTTAAAAACATTAGATCATCAAGGTGACAGATCACAGAGCAAGGAGTACATATTTTCAGTATCATTGCCCATTTGGTATTTACAAGACACATTTCTTCTGTGCATCAGAGCAGATACCTTAGACAACTCTCGGTGGTGAGAAGAAAGTTGCGGGCTGGGGCGAAGCACACACACACACTGGCAGCTGCTCTCCGCAGAGTAATCAGCAGCCTTTTTCCCTATGCAGAATGCTAATAGCATAATTTGTTTTCTGCTGAATATCTTAGGCAGAAGCTGCAGGAAATGGTGATTTGATACAAGTACAAATGTCAAAGGAATCATGTTATGATCTAAAATGGAGATTTATTAGTTATCAGAAAAGAGAAAGTGGCTTCATAGGTCAAGGGGCAAAAAGTAGCCCTTAATCTGTACCCTTTTCTGGTCATTAAGAATTCTGCCACATCCACTGGTGACTAAAGCAGCAACTTGATTGCCCCTGTTCCTGGTGACAACACTTCCAGCTGCTCTGAGTTTCCTCTTCTGCATACAAATTCACGTATGCAAAATACTTAAGATTCCCAGAGGACAGTTTCAGGATTGCAAAAGATAAACGAACTATTGGGATCATCTTACTGGTACTGCTCAAGTAGTGCTCCTTCTCTTTAGGCTGAGAGAATAAAGTAACAGGCATTCAATGGAAGTCATGTGCATGTGTTGAGGGGTTTGTACAAGGATTTTTTGTTCATTTCTGCTAGGGAGGGAACAAATTGGACTTGTTTGTTCTATGACTCCTATTGCTTCGTCACCACTGGGATATGGAATCTGTGTAACATTTATGTTCTCCTTTGAGATCTGCAGCACTGGAGCTACTTAGAGTGGACAGGAATGGCAAATCAGGTGAATAACCATACTTCCAATGCTGTTTCCACTATGGCTCTGGGGCTTTTTTGTTTGTTCTAGGCATGTTTTAGGCAATCCAGAAACTTAGTCTGAAAACTCTGTTTTAGTACAATGACTTTTAAAGGGGCCTTGGCTAATCCTAATGCTCATCCTCAACACTCTCAATTCTGAGAGAAGAGGCAACTTGCCAGTTCCAATATTTATACTATCATAATTGCTTTACAGCAAAAAAGAAGGAAACCTCACTCTACAGCATCTTTTAAATTCTCCATTTCCCTCTTGGCAAGACATACCTGATGAGGAATATATTGTGGTTACTGTGTTCACATCAGCTTCCATTATGGCTGCACAGCTGGATTCAGTCAAGGAGCCTTTGACAGTCACGGGAGCAACGCTTGGATGGCGTAAGGCAGCTTTCAGGGGAGCAATGTGGTTGTACTGTACAGAGGACAGGCAGCCAGTGAAGCCATAGGCATTTGCCTTTGAGACTTCAGGGTCCAGTGACAAACTATCTGCAGTACAACAGAAAAAATACTCTGGGAATTATCTGTTTTAGGAAGGCATTAAAAAAAATTAATCCTTTTTTGCCTTACCCACACCTTTTACTTCTCTTCATCCAATCTCAATAGTTCAGGTTTTCCTTCAGCAGCCTACAAGTTCTCCTTGGCTTGACCCATGATGTTGCCCTCCCCAGTCTGTTCTCTACAATGCTACTTACATTGAATCAAGTTGGCTCAGACATAAAAGCCTGCATTGTGCTTCTTTTCTCATCCATTTTCTCTACTGTCTGGACAATAACTAACACATCACAGGTTCTAACCATGACAATAATAATAATAATAAACAGTAAAAGTAGCAACACGGAATAACACAGGATCCTGGGGATGATGCTCTTTAACTTTTTTTGCATCTGTTAACAACATCATTTTCACAGAAATGGACCATATCTTTAAGGCATTCTGCCTCCTCTACTCTATTAATGAAGGAGCCTGCTCTCTATGTCTATTATACAATGTTTCATGCGGCCTAATATTGAAGGCTTCCACCCTTGTCCAAGAGTTTATTTTTTAACTTACTTTTTTGATGCACCTAATCACGTTACTGCATTTTTATAATCAGAGTTCCTAGGAATCCTCCTAGTTATAGGCCAGGCTCTCACTCTGCTAGCCCCATTCCACTGATAAAATAAAAAATGAAACTATACCTCTTTTTATCTAAATCAAAACCAAAGCCAGTATCTCCATGCTCTTTTCCAGCCTGAAGATGACATAGAACAAGTAATTTATCTGATAGTCTGTGTTAATTTAAATTTCACAAAGAGGAAACCAATTCAAAGGTAAGTGTTTTTTATTTCATTCCAAATGTTTTAGTATCAAAGATTGTTTGAGAAACTCAGTGAAGGATAGTGAAGCCATCTTCTCTTTCCTCCAAGTTCTCATTTATTTACTATCCAGAAATTGAAATTCATACTGCTCAGAGGTCTGTAACATGATACGCGTTATATCTAGGTCAATCAAACAAGAAAAAACCCACAACTCACACATATTTAGTATCAAAACTTATTCACAGTCTTAAAAATTATCTGCTAATGAAAAAAACCTCTATCATTGAAAGTTTTGGAAATATCTCCAATGACATTGGAAAATAAGGATTCCCAGCTTTTCAAGTTTATTTTCAAAGCTTGAAAGAGTAACATGGTAAACTTTAAAATAAGGTCCAATTTTTCCACTTTCATTCAAATACAATGATTTTACAAGTTCTCAGCCAAAAGGATTTAGGAAAAAAGTAGATGTTCTCTTATAACTGACATTGCTACCTGAATTACATAAACTTCTTTTACATGTAAAAAAAACCTCAAAGAGAAACCTCAAAGCTACACCAAATCACACATTATTTTGGTGCTCAAGATCTATGACCATTATGTCATGCAGTCAGAAGGAATTAGCTGAGAAAGATTTCTAATTATGTTTGAATGTCTTTATGGAAATATAACGTGGAAGAGTTTGGCTGCTTCTCAGTAAAGCAAGGTATGGTGTGAGCTTGCTCTCCAATGGGTCTTACAGAAGATATGCTTAGTCTGCAGAGCTGTCACAGGAACAGCCTCTGGGCTTGGATAACTGCAAAAAAGAGAGATTGGAAGGGAAACAGTGAGGCTTTGCCACTGGAAGAACAGGAGCCTTACAGAGGTTCACATTTGCTCTTCTCAAAGTGTGTCAAAATTGGCTGCATTCAGGTTTTTAATGAGATTTTGGCAGCGGTATTATAAAACAGACAAAGAATTGCTTCCAAGTTTCTGCAAGAAGGCTTATATAAAATTAAAAGACTGATTTACAGTATTTGACATCTTTGTTGAATTTATAAAACCCTTTGTAAACATTCCTACTGTCAGCCTTTCCTGTTTTCTTAGCCCTGACACAAAAGGTAGATTTGTTGGCATCTTTTAGACATCAGGCAATCTAAATTGCTGTGTTCTGCCCCAATGTGCAAAAGGTAAAGCCTAAGAAATAATGAATTCCTTTCTCATGGTACAGTAGTTTGAAAAGTCTAAGATACAGTACTGTTGAAGGCTTTTTTTAAAAAGTCAAATTAAGGGCCAATTCCAGAAGTCTTTTGTCAAAGGAAGCTTTGCATGAATGAGAACTAGGAGATTTGTTGTTGAAAGGCTTTGAAATTTGAAAAAAAGAAATCAAAGAACAAACCATAAATAACCCCAGAGTCCTCTGGTAAAAATCCCACGTGCGCAGATACAGTTTGCTTTATTATATGGCCCTAGGTGCAAGTCTTACGTCTTTCAGAAAATGGGGCTTTCACTGTTCTCAACAAGAGACCTGCACAACTTGGATGTGAACGACTCGTGCTGCCCTCTGAATTCTTGAGTGGATAACGTGAATCTGTGACTATGATGTGGTTACCTCCATGAAAGGCTTATTAAAGGCCACTCTGTCACTGAAGTCTTTATCATGATAAAATGTTTTTCCAAAACATATTTTCACTACATGACATGACGCTCAGTAAGAGAAGCAACTTGGTGAATTTCCAAGATCTATGTTGAAGCAAGGCCATATGAAACATCAGTGGCCTTCCTCTGACCTGGTTACACTGTGAATCTTTCCATGCATTTGACTGGCCTGGAAAATCACACCAAATTGCTGCTGATGGCTTGGTTTGATCTTCTGACATTTTATCATTGTGTTTCTGTTCCCAGTACTGGAGATTGAGTTACTTAAACGACTTCTACATAGGGGGTGAGAAGGCAATCTTTTTTGGCTTTTGAGTAATTTAACTGGCCTTTCTCCACAACTTAAGTTTACCCATATTTTTTGGAAGTAATTTTTAAGCTTTGTCTGCTGAGTTGTGCGTAAGTTGGTCTGGCTTCTTGCTGGGTCCTCTAGCTGCTCCCTGGAAGCTGTCTGCAATGTCACAGGTCGGTAAGTTTTGTGTCAGTTTTGCTTTCCTGTTTTCCATGTTTTTGCAATGGCTTTCTGTGATAATTAGCATTAAGTCTAACAGGTAGCTGTATTTTTTAAGCTTTATTGACTGTATCAACAAAATTTATCTCCTGATTCATTCCTATTCACCAAAACAGACATCCTGTTCCACTGATGTTTCTTTGTGGACCTCTGCCATATATAACACACTTGTTTTAAGACCATAAATAAATAAAGCAATTTTAAGTCTTAATATCTCAGTAATGGGGAATTAATTTTCATCAACAATAGAATTCTGCCAGAATTTTCTAGCACCAAACATTAAGCTGCTCGGCAGTGTATCAGCAAATTGACATAGTAAACAGTAACTAATATGACAGGTAACTGGAATGAAAGAGAAATCAAAAGTGTTATTTGTGTGCAGAGAGAGTGGCTCAAAAGACCATCTTTCTAAGGATATCACAGTGGAAAATGGACCATAAATATTATCCAATATCTTTTTGTTCTTTCTTTATAAACATTAATTTTATGTCACTCAGAAACTTAAATCTGAGGCCAAAGTTTACTCGTGTGATCACTTTCATCCAAGGAAGGCCCATCATGGATTTCCTTAATCAAAATTTATTTTTAATGTTAGCAGGAGCAGACATAGCCTGTTTTAAATGTCTATGCCCTAATTAATTAATCTAAGTGAATTGCTGGTAAAAGTGCAAAGGGTAATTTACTCTGTATGCTGAAGCACTGGTTGTCCTTTTATTTGAGTCTGAGAAATAGAAAGATGATTTTTGTGGGACTTAAAGTGTATCCATCACCTCATTTTGTCAAGGTGCTGAACAGCACTGGCAAGATTACTTCTTTGATATGGTCATTAGATTTTAGCCCATGACTTTGAAGTAAAAGACTCTTGTAGTCTCCACACTGCACCTGTCTCAGAGTTGACTAGCAGGTAGGTACTGTGTAGTTACCTCAAAAAATATGCTGCTATGTCCTTCAACAACCTCAGTAAACATTGCTGATACTAATCATTAATTTAGAAAGGGCAGAAAGCATATCTTGAATTGGACTGGAACCCACAAAAAGGCATCTTTGGAATAATTTCATTTCCTGGTGTGAGCCTGCCACAAAGGCAGCGGAGTGAACAACACAGAATATTTTCCTGGTTAGAACCATTGAGCTCAACCAGTTTGGCTCTTGCTGAAGAAAAGGATGTGTTTGAACAGGAGACAGGCTCCAGGCATTCAATGCACCTCCAAAACACTTCTGAAAAAGCAAGGGAGAGCAAAAGCAAAGGAAATGTACTTTTCCTCACAAATTTTCCCAGGAATGAGCAGAACGCACCAGGATTTGCTTGCTGGCAATTGAACATTTCATGACAAGTGGAACACTTGAGACTTTTTGTTTCATTAAGCTTACAGGAGATAATTCCAGACATGCATTTAAGTATGTTTTCTTAAAGAGAGTTTGTCATCGAAAATTAAGCACTGCTTGGAGTTGCAATGTGAAATTTGTTACCTGTCACAGTTTTTGACATTTGAATCCTAATCTTTCACAACACAGACAGCCCTGTGTGATTTTGCATGGGCTCAAAATACAACCTATAAAAAGGAGAAAATATGCAAGAAGATCGAGAGATGATGTGCAAAAGAACACATGCTTTTCTCAGGAGCAGACAGCTAAAATCAACTCAAGTAGCATGAATTCAGACTAAGAATAAAATTTCTGGATAGAAGTTGGACACTTATTTAGGCAGCGTTATCATCAAGAATCCGGGGATTTAAGTATGGTGTTATGATCATATGGTAAATGGTATTGCTGGGGAGAAAGTCTGAATAGATTTGGTCTCTTTTTGATAGAGACATGATGGCATTATTGGTTTAGACTGAATTGCTTGAAGTGCCTGGGGTAGCCAAACTTTGCTTATTTAAACGGCTGCCATCTTGGTCCCAAATGCCTCTCCTCTTTTATCCCAAGTAGTCATTTCCATTTTCCTCGATGCTTTACTAGGCTACTAGGAGGAAAACCAATTACTTTTAAAGGTGCCCTTTAATGAACCCAAGAGATCTTTTTCCAGTGTATGGTCTTTCTAAGAAATATTAGGACAAGAAGAGTCTGAAGTAAAGGAAAGAGCTTTGTTGTGACCAGAAGAGTTCAGCCAATATCGCTTGCAGCCATTGCTGTATTGTTTAAAATGCTAGAGCACGATATTCCAAGACTGTGACTTTAAATTTCTCAAGCAAATTCTGATCTTGTGAGCTTAAAAAAGGGAATTACTTTCCTCTGAAAGAATGGACTTAAGTCTTTTCCATAGAAACTCTCTTTTAGGAGATGCTGCTTTAGGGAAGCTTTTGTATATCAGAGTTAATGCCAACTTACCCCTTCTGATTTAATTATGCTGTTATCATCTCCCCCAATATGATATCACTCTGATGAATTGGACTTTGATCTCTTCAGTGTATAGAGTCCACTTTCTTCTTGTGAACTTTTAATAAGAAAAGCTATTGTAGAAATCGTAAGAATTGTACTGCACCTACATAATGATTTTAATAAAATTACTTTCCAGATAAACTTTTTTCTACATACTTTATATCAAAGCTAAATGATTCAGTGGAAAGACTCCTACAACTTGACTATGTTTTAGCTCAGGCTTTTAGAGATAAAAGATATCATGATTATGTGCTAGACTACACAGTTCTTTACATTGCCAGTGTGGGAAGGTCTGCTAATTCATCACTTTGAAGAAACAAGTAAATTAGGTCAACATTAATAGATGCTAAAGAAATCTGTGCAAACTTTTTCCTCAGAATACTCTTGAATCCCTTTCAATGCTACCCTTTTACTCTGGTATCACTACACAGCTAGTATATTAAATTGCTCAGAAGAAAATATGCAGACAATGAGATTCACTTCTCTGCATCAGTGATTATTTTTCCAGGGACTGTAATAGTGAAAGATTTAGACATGTTGGGGCACAGTTAAGAAGCTTTCAAAGATTCATTAAGGTCAACCCCAAAACAAATAAATGATATTTTCCATTGGGATAGCAGCTTTTTCTAGACAAGACCTAAACATATGCAAATGTGTTTCTGAGATCAGAAAATTACAGAATAATTTAAGTTGAAAGACACCTCTGAAGGTCAGGCAGTTCAATCCCTTGTTCAGAGCGAAGCCAGCTTCACAGTTAGGTCAGATTGCCAGTAGAGCTCATGTGGTTAAATACAGCAGTATGATCTCTGTAAGGAGTACTTAAAGTAAATGAACTGGGACTCTGGTTAAGATTTCACTGAGGCTTTGCCATAAACTGTATGACCCACTTGGGACCTGAATCCAGTACTCACTCAGTCCATGGAAAAACTCCCATTGATACTGATGATCTTTGGATAGGTCCTTTTGTGTCTTGCCTCTATATTTGTGAAGTAAAAATGACAAAAAACTACAGGATAATAATATTTTTCTATTGCTGTTGGATACTGTGAGGATGAATTCAAGAAACGCCTGTTGGCTACTTGAATGTTGCTTCTTTTTAGTCCCTTGTCTTCAAAGCTACACTTATATTTAGATTGATCTTTCTAAGGCAGCTATATGGCCCCATTACTGTGGATCTGAACAGCTCACAGCCTTTAATGCTTTTATCCTCCCAGCACCCCTCTGATGTAGGGATGTTCTATTATCCATGCTTTACTGATAGAGAACAGAGATAGTAAAGCTCAGACTGGTTCCAGTGGGAATAAAATGCCTGCTTACCTTTACATCTTCACATAAATGGCTTGCCCAAGGTCATTCAAGCAGTCTGTGGCAGAGTGAGTGTCCCTATGTTTTGAATTCCAGGTGAGCCTCCTCTGCTTTAAATGGAGGGTTTTTTCCTGGAATTCAGAGCTGGGTGTAGGGCAGCCATTGGAAGATATAGCAGATTTGAAAAGCAGAAAAAAAAATAACAGTTTAAGTAGCTTTTGACTAAAGGAATTGTAATGGGGCTGAATTGGGAGGGGGGGGGGGCAGTGTGTGTGTGTAAGATGGGGGAAGCACTATTATTTAAAAACTGGTCATTGTATGAAAGTGCACTTTTCAAAAGTTCCAGCTGTGCTAAAATGGTTATCAGAAAAAAGTCTGTTGAGGAAGAGGTTTCAAGCTTTTATGATGTCCTGCTGAAAGCTCTCTTTGAGATTTCTCGTCCAGTGGGAAATGAATGGTGGAGTTGAGAAAGAAGGTGGTGTAATCATCTGGTTAAGCAGCCAGGATCAGGCTGTTAGAGCAGGCAAATGAGCAGTGGTGTGACAGGAAAGAAGGAGAGAGAGAAATTTTCAGAAGAGTATAGCACGGATATGTAGGACACGTAGAACAGAGGTTTTTTATAAGGTTCTATTTTAGTGGACACTTAAATGTTCCTAATGAATGCCTTCAGGTACCTAAATCCCAGTGACATCCAAAACAAACACTACAGGAAGTCTAGGTCTACTTTGAAGTATCACATGCCTCTGGAAGTTTATGCTTTGCTGAGGGGATGAACAATGACAAAGAAGAACTTGGAGGATATTGGTTTAGGTCACCCATACTCACCTTCTGGTGATCCATTATTAAAAGGAGCTATAGTCAATATTTTATCCATATAATAGTACAAATGATGAATGTACATATTTATGTAAGTTCTACATTCCTAAAATGACAAGGTCCAGCTCTCCTCTTGATACAAGGCAATACTCTTGACTTCGTAGCAGTGAGGATTTTTTTTTTTTTCCTTTTTTTTTTTTTTTTGCCAGCATGGGATGGGACAGTGTGCAACCTGAGTAAGTTTGGAGATGATACAAAACTGGGAAGAGCAGTTGGTAGACGAGATGGTTGTGCCACCATTCAGAGGGACACTGGCAAGCTGGAGAAATGGGAAAACAGGAACCTCATAAAGTTCAACAAAGGAAATGCAAAGATCTGTACTTGGGTTAGGAATAATTCCATCCACCAACACTGGTTGGCACTGACCAGCTTTGCAGAGAAAGACATGGGGGTCCTGCTGGACAAGAAGCTGACCATGAGCCAGAAATGTGCCCTTGCAACAAATGCAATCAATGACATCCAGGGTTGCCTTGGGAAAAGCATTGCCAGCAGACAGAATGTGATCCTTCCCCCATACTCTGCATGAGTGTAACACTACTGTAGTGCTGGGTCCAGTTCTGAGCTCCCCAGTGGAAGAAAGACATGAACTTTCTGGAGTGAGTCCAGTGAAGAGCTGCAAGAATTATTAAAGGACTGGAGCATCTTTCATATGAGGAGAGGCTTGATAGAGCTGGGACTGTTCATCCTAGAGAGGAGAAGACTCAGGGGGATTTGTGATTCTGTGAGGTGACAAGGAAGAAACTAGAATTAGGATTAGACTGGAATTAAAGTGACTTGCTGGGATGTATTGTGTGATTCCTGGTACAGCAATAAGGTCTCCCACCATATAGATGACCAAGTTTATGGCTCTAGTGTCATTACAGATTATTAACTATTGCTATTATTATTACTATGACTAAAACAAAATCCCAGTAAACTTTGGGGCAGGAGAGATATAACAGAAGGATATATCCATTAAAGGCTGTCTGGAGACAAGTCTGTGGTGTTCAATGGAATTGAATGCCAGAACTCTGGACCTTTTGGCTTTGCAACAACCTTGCACTTGGAATTAATCATATTCTTGTGACTAAATCTAGTTTCCCTCCATGATGCTGAGCTGTACCTTGTCAGCTTGCTGGCTACATCTTTGAAGGTCTTTGTGTTCCATCTTGCTGGTTAGAAAAGACTTAGTTTATTGGTTTGGTATCTATAGGTGGAGCTTTATGTAGATGTCATGATAAGCAATGTTCTTTTAGGTTTTCAGCACTACAGCTGACAGTTGACAAAATGAGATTTTTAGCTTAGCTCTGACCTGGGCTGGAAAGTGTCAAATCTGTCCACAAAGGCTTCGAAGATTGCTGCATTTTGAACAAACATTAAATATAATTAAGGGGAAAATCAGCCCCTGCTCTTAATCTACTTAGTAAAACATGATGCAGAATGCACTAATCTCATTATACACAATTGTATTGCACAAGTAGACACTAGAGGAAGTCTACAGGTTCTGTCTAGCTACCAGTCCTGCAGGCCTTAGGTGCTATTAATAAAACATATAAAATTGTAATAGTGAAACAGATGTCAGGCTTGATATGGAGGTCCAATTCTAACAAAGGAATAAAATGTCTATAACCAAGGAAGCATTTAGAATCCTACTGGAAATGAATAAGACTTTTATATAAAGTAATATAACATACTTGACAACAAAATAGAGTTCTACTTTCCAAATTTCAGGCAGTTTTCCTGGTCTTGTAATGGCTTTGTTAGTGTGGAGGGGTAAAGATCACGAAGATCCAGAATTGTGGCCTCAGTGCTATATGTAATATAAATATTCCTTGCAGTGAAAAAATGGTAGAGAGGATGAAGGCTCACAATGCTGTTGTTCTTATCATTAGGAAACAGAGATGGCTTGAGAGGAGCAAGCTGTAGTCAGCAAAATGATATCATTAGGCTAAGATGCCAGCCTGTGCAGCCACACAAGCAGTATGAATCACTTTACTGGAGGGAGCAATGGGAGAAGTTAATATTGCTATCAGTGCAATCAAGGAAAGTTGCCAAATTTTTGCATTGATGAGATATACAAATAGGAGTACTGGAATGCTCAGGCCAACTCTTACAGCTAAACCAGACAAACAGAACCTCAATCCTCTTAAAAACCCAACATTCAGCACAGGTTAACTCCAGCACTATAACAACTGATGAATCAGGAATATTTTTAGTAGAACCTACCTGTGACCTTGCCCAGGGTGAGTGATTTGATGGCCTTAAAATCAATCTCAGAAAAGTTATGTTTGAGTTTGAGAACTTGATCAACCTGGAAGAGGTCAATAAAATTAGTTCATTATAACAGCATGTAGACACCCTGAGATCTCTCTGTACTGCAAACTTCTGGGAATGCTCTCAGCTGCAAATCAGTTAATTCTGCCCCCAAGCGTGATTCAGTTTCTAAAGATAGCAAAGTGAATGTGCTTTGATTTTAGCATGAGAAGCTGAAAGGTACACCACAATAGTCATAATAAAGGGCTTTAAAGAAACTTCCTCTGCAGAAAAGCTTAAAATGTTTGACACTGAAATCCCCCTGCTTCCCAAAATCCATGTCTAGTCACTTCAGAATACACTCAAAGGAGGCCTCTCTAGAAATATATTGTGAAGAATTACTTCTGCATAAAAGAAAACCACACTGCAGCAGATAATAGAAGACTGATACTTGAGGAAAAGCCTGGCTTTTAGCATAAGCCTTTTTCCTAGATAGTCAGGCCTACCTACCCTAGTTGCATGCCGTGTTGTTATTTTACCACCCAGACATGGAAACTGTAGACAAAAGAAAAACTGTGGTGCTCCCTGTGTTTTTGTCTCCTATTCCTTAACACACGGCTTCTCTGCAGACTGCCACCTTTCCCTGTTAAATGACTGCTGCCCAGATCTAGCCAATTTGTTTTGTAATATGAACCGCTATAATCAGCCTCAGAAGGAAGAAAACCAGAAGGAGCAGTAAGATGGTCCTCTTTTCCCTGCCTTGGAAAAACAGGCGATGCAGGGAAACAAGGCAGAGGAGGGTTCTCGTCTCTCATGAGATTGTTACATTCAGCATGGCTTGCTTCTAGCAAAGGGACAGGGCATTGTCATGCAGATCATGGCTGCACCCTGCCTTCCCTCAGTTTTTCCTTTACTGTCAGAGGATAAGGCAGCTGGGGTCACATTCTGCCTTGGGGCACATACCCTAAATGAAATTACATTCCCAGGTGCCCATTCCTCAGCTGTTTTTCTCCTTTTGGCAGCTTTTTAATGATCCATACTGAGTACTTTCTCTGGGACTACAGGTCACACAGACATCCCGAAGTTCCAGAACCACTCCAATGGTCCAGATAAACTTCTGGCCAAAGTTGTTTCCTAATTCACAGACTGTCAGAGACAAGGGAAGGAAGAAAACACCATAGTTGGGCACTCTTTGAAGCAGGGTCTAGATGAAGTTTTGGTCTAACCTACAGGGCTGTTCTGCTGCTGGACTAGCTTTGGTTGTACCAGATCAATGTGAAACCTTTGCCTCCTGCTGGTGATCAGGCACTGAAATCAGTGGGTCTGCTTGTGGCATGAGGTATTATTTAACACTCAACATAAGCCATGGCATACCTGAATGACGAGCTCTCTGCCTTCTCTGTTAATCTTCACATGGTGCAGCTCTCGGTTGGCAAAATTTCCAGAGTCAATGGTGAAAATGAGGAGCCCATCCTTACTCAGCTTGTATCGGACCTGTAAACTTCCTTAAAAGCAGAGCAAAATTCTATGTATAAAACCTGTGCCAATAATGAGATACTGTTCAATACCTTTACAAAACATATAGCTCATTTTCTTTTTATTACAGTGGAGTAAGAAGGTTAAAAAGTCAAGAAGGAGGTTGAAGAGAAATCAGAGTTCAAATTGTAATGAAAAGTGTGAAAAAAATAATGCACTGAAGAATTTTCCTTCCCACTAGCTAACAAACTCTGCTTCTGGAGAAACACAGCTTAATGGAGCAACTCAGCATATCAAAGGAGAGTGTGTCTGTCTGCAGGTCACACATTTAGCACTGCCATAAAAACTGATCTACATTAGTCTGTTAAGGATCGCTTCCACCAGAGGGCATGCAGGTCTTGCACTATTCTATTAAACTGATATTGGTGGATTTTACTATTCCTTTTCATCAGGATGTAACAGACAATGCAGAAGACAGTGACAACTGTGAGAATTATAACTTAATTTTAAACATTTAAAGGCCCAGACTCATTATAATTTATATGCAATACAAGAAAAGATATATTGTAAATGTTTATACAGAAAAAATATTTTTACTTTGGTGTTCTAACGTATTTGAAGAAATAAATATAATTCATATAAAAATGAATGCCAAACATCTCTTTCAGTCTTTATATCGAAAAAAGCATTGTGACTTCTGATAAATAACAGTACCATAACAAATCAAAATGCACAAGAAAACAAGGAATCCAATATGAATTTTAATTCACCCACAAATGACTACAGGGAAAATATATATACACACAGATATATATAATTTAAAATGAAAAGAACCTATTCTGATAAAATCCTTTCGAGTTTACTTTTCTGGGAATTGAGTAGCAGGGAGAAAAAAATTCTCTGAACTTTTGGAGCTCTTTTTTATGCATCATCAACCTAAATACATGGAACAACAGTGGTACCATAGAGTTAAAAAGCTCTTCTGGGGCTATTTTGTTACTGTCTCCAAGGAGAAAATGAATGCTGACAGCACCACAACCCTGAGCAAAGGGTCCTTCATTTATTTGCTGTTCTCAAAACCATCATTAAAAAAACTCCCATCTCCTTCCATTTCAGCCCTTCTGTTAGCACAAGTTCAAACTATTCCAAGTATCACTAGATTCTGCAGAAAGCTACAGGCAAATGTTACCTATGCTGACTGATAGGGACCAACTGACTGACTGTCATTGAAGGATGTGTTCACACTGTTTTAGCTCTAGGATTGGTTTCAGTGTTTGCAGAGGCAACGCCTGTGTACGCATCGTGATGCAGCACTATGTGAGAGAAGCCCACAGCACACCTGCATGAGCTGCTGCCTATGCGTGGTGCACCGCAATGTTATTCAGAGGGACCTCTGATCCCAGAAGCAGTCTGTCTGTTTAATGAGATGAATGAGCAGCCCTGCTTGGCTCCTATATTCAGCCATATTAATGCTGCAAGCTGCTTGCAGGTCTAGAGTTAGTGAGAGAGGACATGGGGCAGTTCTCCTTCACTACATAGTATGGATGCACCTGCTCCCTTCAGCCTTCCAAGTCCTCCCTCAATAAGGTCAACTCTGTTGTCCTACAAGCTGCTGTAAAACCACTTTATCAAGAGCTTAAAACAATGTATAAATTTCCTGCAGAGGGGGAATTTTGCCACCTCTACACAACTCACAGTGAACTTGGTAGTCCTTCCAGATCAGACCCAGAATACAGTTAAGATCATCCCTCCTCCTTTTCCCTCACCAGGGTGTTTGGCTCCTCGGGCTCCTAAGAGCTGCACTTTTTGTAATATTCAGTATGTCCCAGATGAGTACTGCCTCTCTCTGAGCTTTGGAGGATAGAAACAAAGCTTCCAAAAACAAGAGGAAAAATGAGAATGAACTACTACGATGAGGGCTTTTTAGCTGATTGACAGGGGTGAGTTTTTAAAGTGAAAATTAAAAAAAGGAGATAAAAGGCATTTACTTTCTCACACATAGTCATGCATGTTAGAGGGGAACTTGTGAAGAGACCAAGTTCAGTAACAACTGCTAAATTGTTCAGTGTGATATTATAGGTCCTGATTCAGCTGCCCCAAATCATATTGCAAAGCTCCTATCCCCTCATTGCATAGCCAGGACTGTGAGTGAGTTACTCTCTATCACCATTATTGTCACCCTTAAAGGTCCAAATTTAAATCACAATCCCATTTTCTGGTACTGAATTAAAGATACATCATCAGGGAATAACAGTGTAAACATCTTACAATCACTTTACTCTAGAAAGACATGAGAAAAGAAGCCCAAGGGAAAGGAATTTAAGGTACCTTCTTCAGACTTGATTGTTAGAGCAGTGGGAGAGTTGATAAAAATTGGAAAGCTTGCCTGACCCTGCATACCACAACTGAGATGACCACACAGAATAAAATGAAACAAAGATGTAATAGTGTAACAGATTGGTCGAAACTAGAAATCATGTCCCAGCAGAAGTACTTTATAGGCCACCTCTTACCTGGAGCCTTTGAAAGGGGTGCAATGTGAAAACTGGAACAGGGCCCAGATTTGGTCTGTGACCTTGTACTAATTGCTTAGTTTGCAAATGTGAAAAACTTCTCTGCTCTTTTTGAATGCTATGAACACAGTAGTATATAAAATATAAATGGTACTACTATATCCAGGTGATCAACATAGCAACTAGCACATTTGTGTTCAAAGAGAGTCAGCAAGATACGCAATCTATTGAGGCTCTCGGCTGCTGCAAACAGGGATTTAGCCACTGACTTCATCAGAGAAGCACTGATTTTAAACCAGAAACCATCTGTTCCATTTGTTGGGACACAATGGAGGAGGTTCTTGACATCTGTTGAGAACAGATCTTACTTTCTATAGTAGTATAATTTTACCTTAAATCATTTAGAGACATCAGCGAATAGTATCTTACTTTATCAAATTGCTTTGAATTCCAATGGCAACTTTTTTTGGATGGCTGCTCTCCAAAATCATTGAATTCAAGTTGGCATTTTGCCTGGGGTCAAATTTGCATTAATATAAACCAGAAGTACATGGGCTCATCTCTCCAAAGGTGTTCTGGAATTTACACCAGTGTAGCCAAGAGCTGATTTTGGCTTGCATTCAGTACCAAAACTTCTTTCGTTATCATAGTACAGAATAATTTGTCTGGAAGATTACACTGCCACTTTGCTACTTGACAGGCAAAATAAAGGTATTATTAATTAGGATTATTATTAAGAATTTTTTTTTGTCCTTTGAATTTTGATTATCTGGTCCACTGACTTTCTCCATCACAACAGCCCAGTGTCACTAACTGCAAATAAAAATCTGTACATAAGCCAGCTCTATTCTCCCTATTCTCTATTCTCTCTCTATTTTGCATCATTTTTGCCTCACAATAGGGATTCACACTAATCATGAGCAGTGTAATTTCTGGCAGTCTTGTTGCAGTCATGCCTGTCATCCTCTTTTCAGCTCCCCGTGTCTGAGCATGCACACCTGGAGTGCCATAATGCTCAAGCAATGCATTGCCTGTTGTGTTTTCTTCCTTCTCTGATGCATGTGCAATTGCTGGAGGCAATTTCTATTAAGTCCGTAAATGAGGGACAGAAGGAAAGAGAGAGGTGTCATGTTTTTGGCCTTGGGCTGGAAAATTTTAGTGGGCATATTACCCCAGCAGTGTTAAGTAAGAGGAGATTCACGCTTGATCATAGTCATCCCTTTCAGCTTCAAATTCTGCAGACTGCAGATCAGCATGAAGATATGCTGTGCTAGCTCCAGAGTAGCTGAAAAAGGGAGCAGGCATAGTTTAACCACAGTGTTACAGAGTGCAGCATGGCCTCTTTTTGCCACTTTTGGAGGAAATGAGTCCATGCGGGCTGCCATGCTACTGTGATGAGACCACTACCAGTACCAAAACTGGCTTGCTACATATCACTGTGGCCTTCAGTCTGTAATCTTCAATAGTGTAATCCATGACTGTAGGGCTGAATGACATCTATCTGCTGATATCAAACAGCTACAGAGCTATTTTAACAGGGGTCCTGAGGGTCCCTGTGTGCAGCAGGAAGTTCTGAGATATAGAGATCAAAGGGCATCCTTTATTTATGCCATCCCATGCTGGTGACTAGGTTGGGGATGACTTTTCTGAAACAAAACACTCCCAGGACACTTCAGTTGTGATAGAGGCCAGGGTTAGTACTTGCTAGCAGTACAGTAATGATCAGTGTCAGCATAACCAACCTCCAGGCAGCTACAGGAATAGCATGGTGCCTTCAAGCTGTTTCTATCTTTTTGCTGAGGACAAGAAAGATGTAGTAGCAGCTCTTAAGACTATTGGTAACAAGGACATTAAACTGGTTAAAGATTTCAAAGTGTTCAGCCCGAAGAAGAAAAAAATATTCCCAAACTGCACAGTGTGAAGAAATACCTTGGTCATGATGTTACATATTCTGTGTCCAAAACGTTTACTGATTGAACGTGTCAACAGGACACTTGTCTTTTTTTTGCCTGTGTCTACAGCAGTGCCTGAGTGGAATGTCAGAAACATCTGGTGGCTTTGTGGCCTATGCCCACTAACTTTACATTCATTCTGGACTGCCAAAGCTTGTGTTTAAAATAAAATATTAATTTTTAAATAATCAGCTGGGAAAGGGAACATGGAAAAATGTTACAGAGAGTGTTCTAGCTCATGAAAAGACTTTCTGGCTTGAAAGATCTCACCCAGTGCTAGTTATTTGGCAAAAAAGGTTGAAGCAGTTCTGCAGAAAACAAAAAAATGGATACCAGGATTTTGGTCTATAAATCCATCAATCATAAGCAAGGTTCTTGTCACACATGTCACCAGGACCACAGGTCTTGTGTCATTTAGTCTTGAAGAACCAAACAGCAAAGAAGGGAATGACATGCCCTTTGAGTCTGAGACTTCTTTGCAGGACCTTCATTTACAGAAACTGGTTTTAAATGAGTCCAGATTGAACCCAACATCTCTGCCAATTTCAGTAGCACTTTTTAATGACTTAAACTGGCTGAAGCAGCTGGCAAGACATCTTACACCACTTGGAGAAGTTGAGGTTAGTTCAGGGAGCACATGTGGATGGCACACGTAAAACGTACAACTTTATCAACATCACGTAGCATCAGGAAAAATCATTTAAATGAGGGCAGCTTACAACTCTGATTTGGGAGAAACATGTATGTATGAAATAACGAAACACTGCATTAGGAAAAGGGCCTTGGACTCCCCTGCATGTCTCATTGCCTCAGAGGCACCCAGAAACAAAGGAGTTTAGGACCAACAGAACCTCTTACAGCTGTCTCAAACTGGCAGTCACCCTCATCAGACTGTAAAATGTTAACTATACCACCGCATCCACCCTCAGCACTCACCTGAGCTATAGCTAAAAGAGAAAATAATTAAGGAAGGCACCAATTAATCAAAGGGTGGAATACATTAGTGAGGCTAATGATAAAAAAATAAATAATTAATGTATTTAGCACAGAAAGCCATTCAAAGCTCATAAAGTGGAAATGTTTGTTCATTCCTGATCACAGAACAGCGCATGATAGTTTTCAGTCATCTCTACTGCAAAATACCTCTCTGGCAACTTGCACAGCTTCAGCATGACAGTGTCCCTCTTCATAGCCTAGATATTTAAAAATGAACCACAGTTTTATTGGTTAGGAGCAGCTGGCTAAGAAGCCTGCTCCTTAATTAGCAGCTTCTCCCCAGGGATATTTACGCAGTAAATGTACTCTTCAGTGGAAGTGCTGCTGGTGATTCGAAAGAACAGGGCCCATCTCTTCAGCATCCAGTGGCATCTAACTAAGAAAGTACTTGCACAATTTTAGGAGGTGACTCTTCCTATTTGTTTTGCATGGAGAAAACAGAGGCAAAACTGTTGAACATGTTTGCTGATATGATTACTCAGCTATTGTATTTGCTTAGATGAAACTGTTTCATAGGTTTAAAAAAAACCCCACTCCCCCAATTTTTTGTAATCTCTCATGGTAGTGAAAAAAATAGGTGCTTATTTGAATGCCTCCCACTCAATGCTTGAGACATTCAGGACTTAAGGATCATATTCAGGCCACCCTATATTTAAAAAACCCACCACTTTCATGTTGCATTTCTTCAACTTAGGAAAAAACACACCAACAGAAGTCCTTAAAGGAGCCTGTCTGGAGGCCCACGATCTCAGTTCACTTTGCAATCCTGCTAAGGCAGCTGGAGCCAGATTGAGAATGTCACTTAAACATCAACAAATGTAGCTAGTTCCCTTACGTGACTGACAAATGTGTTTAACCTTCATAGACCTCATTCCCACCAGCCGCCAGTTGGCTTAACACAGGCTGACCAGCAATTAAAAAGGAACTGGCAGATGTTTCTTGCTCCAAAGCTAGAAAATATTGCAAGTCTAAAAGATGACCCAGAGGACCACAGTCATAGAGCTCATCATGCATGTACTGAGTGGTTTAAACACAGAGCTTATTCCAGTGATTTTAAGGGGAACACTCGTCTAAACAAAACAGTCTATGTCCTTGCTGATGTGGCTGGGCCTAAAATTGGAACAGGGCTAACCCATGGATGTGGGATAATGCTAAACACTGTCTCTCCAGTTCAGCTTATGGGTAAGCATACACAGTGGTGTATTTATGTACCCTGGAGGCAATGGACAGAGCACTGCCACAATTTGGGATCTAACAGCTTGATGACTGCTGACAAATTGTCTTCCTTCTTTGTGTCAGTTTATCTGTTGGTGAAACGGATGAATGTTAACATCCTTTGGAAAATGACATGAAACCTCTGGATGAGCAGCAATTTAAAAAAATACTATTAGTCATTATCATTATCTCTCCATTCCTAGATATTTCTTTTTGGTGAAGGAACTGGTTGCTGTTTCTTTTACAAAGCAATGCTACATTAATTATCTTTTTTTCCTGATGGTGACTGAATGTAAAGAGGAAGGGAAGAGCTGAGGGCATCAGACGCAGTTAAGTCTCCCTGAAATTACCTCTTTTCTGATGGCGAAATTTTTTCTGGCAAATTTTAACCTACACCTTTTCTACGCATTCTTTGGAATGTTAAAAGTCACTTTAAGATGCTTCATTAACAGAAACTAGCTGTATGATACTATTGGATCTGATGCTCAGATCTCTCTGTCTTTAAACACACACTGGATGCCATTAGTATTCTCACGGTCAGACATTCAGTAGGCCCTACGGTTTACTCACCTTTGTACGTAGAAGAATCTTCCCAGGCTTTCATCTCACACTATACTTTTTATTTAAGACTAGCATAGCAGCCAGGCTGGCAGAAAGAGCTTTTATTCTTTACCCAGTGAATGAAATAAAAAGTATCATACTATGAATTTTTTTTCCAGAAGTTAAACCTGGCTTTGCAAATTGTACATCATCACTAACTCTGTGCAAACAGCTTGCAGGCAAAAAAGACTGAGATCCTCTGTTGTGATACCCTGAGGAATTCATACCAACCTCCCCTCACAGAGATCCTGGCTCACAGTTTCCATTCTTTCCCTAATATCTTTCAACCATTCCTGTTTCAGTTTTCGCAGTACAGATAACTGTTCGAGCAAGGACTTGTTTCACGCTGACCTAACAAATCACCATAATGTTCAGCAATGACAACATGGAAAAAGATAGTCTGAAAGAAAAAAAAAAAGAAACAATCAATTTGATCATTACATGATGTCTGTGGAGCCGGAGAGTGAGCAATAATATTTTAAATAAAACTAGAGAAAAATAATCATATGCCTCTTCTCAAACCTCCTTTTCATTCTTAACTCATAATAAAGACAGCACAGTACTTTGTGGATTAATGGCTTTCTGAGGTTAATGATCCTTGTTTGTGTTGAGCTCTCTAGACACTGCCTGGCTGGTCACTAATCTCTGGGAAATGTTCTGCTCCTCTGACCAGTAAGTCCATCTAAGCACTGCCTATTTCAGAGGTTATGCCAGCCTCTGTGACTGGATAAGCTGGATCCTTTAATCAGTAACCTTCTCCTGATTATAGCAAACTCTCAAGGGAGCTATTTGAGTTTCATAACGAGCCACAACCACTGGCATACAAAGAACTGACTTGTGTTCTTAAGTCATCTAATGGAGAAAATCAGAGGAAGGATGAAACATTTACTTAGTAACAATCCTGGTACAAGAACCATATAAAGGTAACATTGTGATGACTTCTGTAGGAAAATACATGCTTATACACATATACTTTCACTACTTTACCTTCAAATGCATACTTCTGCAATCTTTCACCGATTCATAGAATGGTTGAGGTTGGAAGGGACCTCTGCAGGTCATGTTGTCCAACACCCTAACCCACCTCCCCCCTGCTCAAGCAGGGAGACTCAGCCAGTTGCCCAGGGCCATGTTCAGATGGCTTTTGAATAACTCCAAGGATGGAGACTTCACAATTCTCTAGGCAAGATGCAGCAGTGCTCAGTCACCCTCACAGTAAAAGAGTTTCCTGATGTTCAGAAGAAATTTCATGTGTTTACTGTTTGTGCCCATTGCCCCTTGAGTGGCCTTACAATGACATCTGCCAGCTCTCTCAGCACTCATGGGTGCATCCTACCAGGGCCCATGGATTTAGGTACGCCCAGTTTGGTTAACTCCCTGATCTGATCCTCTTCCACCAAGTGTACATTTTCCTTGCTTCAGACTTTTCTCCTGGTCTTGACCTGGGATTCCCGAAGGCCAGTCTCGCTCACAAAAACTAAGCCATAAACACCCAATTTCATCAGGCAAGAAGGACGAAGTCACCTTTTCATTATCCAGCCAGCATAACTGATACATTATGGGAAAAAATAACATGCTGATAGGGATATTACAAGGAAGATAGAGAATAAGGTTTGCTTGGATCCAGGCTGGCTCTTCCAAGTATTATTATCTTGGGCTCTATGTTGTGTGGAAACAGTTACACTGCTCCTAGGCAGCACTTGAGGCAGCAGTTCTGCTGGACTACAGCTCTCACTACAAATCTCTCTACATCCACAACACAGATAATTCACAATTTAAGAATAACTGAGAAAGGACTACTATCAATCCTCAGGTTTAAAGGTTTTGGTATATTGGGTTCTGAAGAGACCCTCATTTCAGAATTATTGAAGAGCATGTATCTATCTGCAGCATTTGTTTAAACACAGGAGCTTGTGACCCTCTGTCCTTCCTCCCCACCCCTTTCAGGACAGCTCCACACAAAGCCAACAATAAAAATGAGCTAGGAACTTAAGTCCTCTAGGAGATAAACACCTCCTCCAAGCAAATGGGAATGTATGTTTTCTTCCTAGCTGATTATCTGCAGCCAGTGGTCTGGGATTTTATGCCAGATACCAGTAAGTTCAAAGTCAGTCTGTATATATGCAGAGAAGAGATCAATTATTAACTGCATCCTCAGCCTTTCCTGCTCAATGTAATCCAGTTACAGTTGCCTTGTTTTTCCCTTGTGGGTCTCCAGAACCAACTCTTGACCCTTCAGTTTGGCAAAACACTCTTCATGAGTACAAACATGCCCATGAATCCAGCTAATGAGACAGATCTTCAGTTCTCCCCTCATGGAAAGCAGATAAAGAAATCTGCCAGAGTCCTTGGCTGAATGTTGTGGCTGCTTCTCCTTTCAAGTTAGTTTTGCACTCTTAAAGATTTAGAGTGCCATATGCTAAAACAAACAAAAAAAATTGGTTTTGGGAGCCAAGTGTACCTCTTCCCTCAAAGACTTTTTAGTGCTGGATTTGAACTGAAAACTAATCAGCATTCCTATTTTCTGTGAAGTATGCTTACACCAGGGAATCATCCAAGGGACCAGAGATGTTTCTAACCAGAGGAGATCTCCTGCCACCCTAACCCTTTCTACTCATGGTGCCACAGCCAGCCTCCCATTTACAGGCAACTAGGAAAAATTTCTTTTACATTCACCATTCCAAATCAAACTCTCACTGGTCACTCACTCGGTAAATAACATAAGATTCTAGGGCCAACTACAACAATTGCTTGAAATTATTTTTAGAAGATAAATAGTCATATCTGCCATATAAAATCACTTAATGGCTGTGAACCAGAGTTAGACTGGGAACAATTCTCAGTCACTCACAGACAGTTGCTTGAAAACCAGTCTCCTCAACAAAGCTGTCTCCCACACTTCCCAACACGACTCACTTTCCTGCTCCTATTCTGTTAAAAATAACTATACCTGAACCTTGGCACCATTTTCCACTTCAGAAACATAAATTGTGCAGGTTGTTCAATGGGTGTTGAAAGTCTGTAAGCCAGAAGGTGTTCTCAAAAGACAAATGCACTAGCAATAACATAGCCTAGAGGATCTTTCTGCAGCAGTTAGTTATGTCCTGTGGTACCCACATCCCAAAACTAAAACTTGCAAGGTGGTAAAGCAAAAGAACCATCAAAGTCACCCCCAATACCCACCCCTCAGTGTTTCAGTAAGTCCAGTTTTCCCTAATTATTTTAACTTTACCCCACTGAACTCTAGAGTGCACAGCTTAAACAGAATCAAAAGTTTCTTTGCCTCAAAGACTGAACCAGATTTTTTGCCTTTCTTTACCACTGAATGACAAAAGCTTTGTTTTTGCTTGAGAAAAGTTGTTGGAGATGAAGCTCAACAGACTTGCAAGGCAAAAACAATAAGGAGAATTTACATGCCTTCAACAGAAAGGCTGCTTCTGACTTAGAGACAGGAGGAGATTACGGTAGTTTTCTAGTTTATTAGAAAGAAAAAAAATCAGTAGCTTCTCACTGATGACATCTGTTTCTTTTTTGCAGAGTGTTAATTCAGCTCACCTCTATTACAGGTTTTGGTTTCTTTTCCTATTTACTTCAAATATCATCTGATTTCAAAACCTTATAGGACAGGGCAGTGGAGTTGATCTAGGTCCTGCTACTGTATTCTGAGTATCAGAGACCTAACAGAAGAATTACTCAAGCTGTTTTCATTTGTACTTTTGTTTTAACTGTGCCTTTTTCCTTGTCTTTAATCTCTCCCATGCAATTTCAGAGTCTTGCTTTCCAAAAGAAACTGAGAACAGAGCTCACTGTGATGGCAATAGGTACTGGATAGAAACAAATAATAAAAAAAAAGGACTCAAATTGTTTAGTTTCTTTTGAGATCAGATAATAAATACAGATAAATTTTCAATCACTCTAGGATAGTCTGAGATTCTATGTCTTTTCTTTGATGCTGGCTATCTGCTGTTTTTCTAGATTAGGAATCATACTGTTTCCATGGAGAAAGCCAACAACACTGAGAATCAAAGACTTGGGAAAATGTTTTCTAGACAATATACTTCATCATATTCATATCACATTTGATTACTTTCAGGGGGGAAGGAAGAAGGGAGAAGCACTAACAGTTTCTTTATTAATATTTTTCTCTCCCATCAATTATTGTCTTTAGGGATCAAGGAAAAGATAATAATACTAAGGTACTGGTAACTTGGTGAAATCATGTAAATGCGAAAACATACAGTGAAAATTTAGCCTGGGAAAGAAAAAACTATTTTTTTCTTGGCAGCAGCTTCCCATGATGTGAATAACTTCTGTGGACTGACACAGTGAAAAGGCTAATTAGAGATGTTTACCCATTTTCTGTAGCTTAGCAATGGGCACTATAATTTGAAATTTCTACAGCACTGATATTAAAAATACACTGCCAATTATTACAGTACTGCTAATCTTTTGGTTGTGAGATCAATGGGACTATGTCAGCTTTACATATGTACGCATATACACACCCTTCTATATACATGTATACATGCCCATCTATATACAATACATACACATCTATATATATGTGTAATTTAAAAATCCATGGGTACAATATGTAAGATTGAGGAGGAGCGGACAATGCACAGTTATTGCACACAATTTTCAAAGGCACGTGCATGATTTAGAATCATAAATATTAATTAATGGCAGAAAGAATCCCTAAATCCTCTTTAAAAACAAAACTTACCCATAAGCTGCTAGGACATCAGTCAGTTGATCAGAAGTAAGAACAACCTTGTGATACAGATAAGTTCTCTGGTTGGGAACTGTTTCTAGAAATATTAGCTGGTGGGCACTAATTTTACCTCCTTCATGAACCACCTGGACTCTAAGGCTCCAAGCACTGGAAGGTCTTTCTGTGTGGGAAGCATTGATCTGTGTGGGTGAAGCCATGAGTGGGCATGAGGAGATTTTATTTCCTTTCCCAGACCTGACACTGGCCTGTTGGGTGACTATAAATGAATCATTTTACTACAACAATTCTAGTGTCTTAGTCAATATGTACTGTATCTTCTAATGATATGACCTTTTTTACAGACTGACAGTGCAAAGTGTGTTGGGGTTAAATGTGATTATTTATTAATTTTACTGAAACCAATTGATTTTACAGGAAACATTTCACACCTGACTGGATTAGACCATAGATGCCTATACAAGTTCACTTTCATTTAAGCCCATTTTAATATACTCTATGAATAAGCCTTGCAGACACTTTCACTTCTTTTATGTTAAATATTCTGAATTACCAGAAACATTATTCTCATTGTCACTTTTATTAACTAATAATTTGCCTAGTTATTTTGTGCATAATAGAAAAGAGGAATAACAGGATACAAAAGCAGCAGCTTGAAAATACTTTAAAAAGGTGAAGTATTGAAATATACACAGATGTTCCAGTCGAGTTTCTTAACAAGTGGAAAGGGTCTTGGGATTATGGCAAAGAATATTATGCTCAACTCTTAAGTGTAGAATGCCCATTCCCATTTCACCAGGAGCCTAACCTTTATTTAACCAATCAGTTATCCAGCAGGGACCTGCTTAGGTCCTACTATACACTCTCAGACTCACCAAGATTCCTTGAAAATGAGCCAGTAAGACAGAAGGAATTGCACTCACTTTTAATGCTACAAAGGACATTGCTATTCATAGTCCAGTAACTTTATGGCAAGCATATACCTCTTGGAGGAAGAAAGAGTAACATATCTGAACATTATTTTCATTGGAATAATTTCAATTCCAACAAGACTGAAAAATAAGAGGATATGAGATTTAAAAAATTATTACATTTGGGACAAAAGGCAAAGAATATACATGACTGAAATGACTGTCTTGAAAGAATTACACAGAAGCGTGCACAGAGTAACCCTGAAAGAGACTTTCAGGAGTTAACCAAGGTCAGCAAGTTATCTTAATAATTCCTTGTGTATAGTGCTACATTTTATAGTCCAGAGTTTTGGAGGCTGACATCTCACCAACCCTCTAAACTACTGTTACCTTCTTTTTACAACTGAGTATATAGAGGTACAGATCTGAGAAAAATACCATTGTTTAAATGATCTGAGTGTGCTGAGAGCTGCTCCACCTAATTTGCAGAAGTACTGAGAGTCTCTGTCTCTGAACCAAAGCAGAGATCTGCAGATGGTGCAGCTGCCAAAATGCAAAGCTTATCTCTGCTCCTGCTGAGCTGCCACAAGATCCCAGTGTCCTGATCCCAACCCCTTGGCCAACCACCGTTAGAGTCCCCCCTTCCAGAACTTCACAATTATAGCTTGCTTACAGTTGTATTTCATCAATAAAAGTCAATTGACTCATGTTTCTAAGGTCATTTTACACTACTCTGGCAGCAGTAAATGTGATTTAAATGGATATTACATTTTCACTCACTTTAGGGCTATTTCCGATTGCCTGAGTGGCATCAAGAGACCTGAGTGTAACTGAGAAGCAGATTCCAAGGTTTCAACCTCAGCAGGGGATAACCTCTGCCACTCTGGAGCTACACCCCAGAATATTCATATATCTGAAAATCAGAAACACTTGCCTCTGAGAGCAAATCAGAGATGGATATCTGGGACTGGACAGGAGAGGAGACAGGGTTTCCTCAGTAGTCCCACCACCCTTCATTGACTTCACTTGGTGAATATGGGTCTAGGCTGATACTGTGCCAGCCGCCCCTCCCAGGGATTTGGATACTCATCCCATGCCAGCCTGAATGCTAGCCACATGACATAACCAGGAGATAAACTACTGCAAAGCCCATATAAAGACTAAAACATTTTTTTTTCCTCATAGTTTCATTTGACAGTACTTGAAAGCTTAGCTGTTTTGGAATTCGCAAGGCTTCAGAGTGGTCTGGGTCATTCGGTCAAATGTACATATTCAACCACGTAGCATTAACTTTCTATTGTTCTGCCACAGGCTAGTGACTCATCAATATGCTTACTCATCACTTCCAGAGCTCCAGTGCCTGAATACTCTTGAATAATTCAAACATCCCCATTTGTCTAGGATGCTGTTTGTCTGGAGTGAGTTTTCTGAAAGCACTGCAAAGATTCCGGAGCCAGATTCTACTGAGAAGACATACGGCCTATGACCCTAAAATCTTTGCATGTTTTCAAAAAGTCCCCACACCATCTACCTTTTAATAGAAAATAGATTTACACCTCATATTTTGGTCTATGAACCTAGAAAACTTTGACATTTTCTGGCTTTAGTATTCAGACGTACTGGCCATATTCCATTGAAAGAACCCAGTGAAGAGCAATACATGTGCCAAAACAGAATGCAAAAGATAAAATGATAATATATTGCTGTACCAAGTGTTCTTGTACATTCATGGTATTTCTCATTCCCATATCTTGGAGGCCTAATGGATCTCAGTGTGGAATAAATAGCAAGGAATTGCTATTGTACAGTCTTGCCAAATGAAACTCAAAGCACATTTTAAGCCCCAACAACATGATTATTCAAAGACTGAATAGGCATGTGTAGCACTGAATGCCAAATAAAGGGACATAAACAAGAGTGATGGCCATTTGCATGAACTGAATACCATGAAGTTGATAAAGTTGCAGACACAGAAATGAACTTAAATCAGTGCAGAATTCTATACTATTCTCACAAAAAACACAGTTACACTGGTCTCCCTTCGGTAGCAAATCAAGAGTACTTACCATTCTTGGAGAGAATCACAGCCAGGTATTCATGAAAGTAGGTGTTGATGTACAGCAGAAGGCTTGGAGTATGTGCTGTGAGAAAGCTAAATGCAATATTTTCCTTGGACATGACAGCATCCGCATAAATGGCAGAGCTTGAGGTGCTTGCATTTTTTGTGACAGGATAAGGTTCTTGGAAAATATAGGTAATGGAAGTGCCGGCTTCAAATACTGCAGAAACCTCTGAAAGCATATATAAACCAAGGGTATAATTTCAGATACTGCATTTACAGATCTCCCAGACAGGCAGGGACATGAGCTGACTACCTCAGAAGCAGAACACTGCAAAATGCCCCAGACCCAGCTGACATCACCATTCCTTAATTTGGATGAGCAGTGTGTCTTTCCTTACAGTCTGTTGTCTGGCACAGAGAAGGACAGTTTATTGAGACAGGTCTCTAAATTCAGCTATTTTAGTGCTGGAATCAGAGCTCCACAGAATGGAACAGGCCAAAACGTCTGTTAGCCAAATAAACGCTTGGTTCACCATCTTCTGACAGCTGACATGTAAGGCAGTATTCTCTGTCTTTCCCCCACAGTAAAGACAATATATTTGTCCTTTCTAGCCTTCTTTTTAAACAAAGTCATTATTAAAGAACACATTGACCCAAAGACAGACAGTAAGGGAGGTTGTCTTTCATAGCTCCAAAAGAAGAGAAACATCTACCTGTGCATGATCAGATCCTGAAAACTCATGTTTGTGTTTTCAATAAACACAGCATAGTCTGGACATGAAATACACAGATGTGATAATGGCAGTTTTTTCTAATGGGAGGCACAGGCCCACTTAGTAAACCTGTCGCATTTGTGAGGTGAGAAGCAGCCGTGGAAATTAAAACACTCACACTACACCTTGATGTTATTGAGCGGGAGTTTTGTTAGTGCCCTCCTCTGCCAAAGAGCATGCTATCATGTTCTTTATTTGCCCTGCTCCTTTTTCTGATGTTGGCAACATCTCCTATGAGCCACCAGAAAGGTTCAGTGAGGACACATTCACCATACAAATCAGTTTTCTCCTGAATGCTTCACACTTATTTTTAAAAACTCTTGATGTTTAGATGGGTTGTCACAGGAATGGGAAAAAACATGAAAAGAGTACATCTTTTTGTCATACCATTGCTCCAAAACTCTGTAAATAAAAGCTCTCAAGATTTTATTTAGGTGGACAAAGCTGGATGAGGTTTAAAAACAAGCAAACTAACGCAAACTGAACATTCAGACATGGGCAGACAACTGTTATGAAAAATTTCAGCCCTAGTTGTTAATGTCTGGGTCAAGTTGTACGCAATCGAATACAGGAATCATAGTGGGATATAGTTGATTAACAGTACAACCAACACCATTTTAAGTTCTGAGGCCATCAATGAAGTCAACAAAAGGAGGTGTTATAGACTGCTTACGATAAACAGTAATGCTGAGGGGACAGCTGATATTAGAACATCTTCTTGTAACATGGGGGACACCAAGCTTTCATGGGTGAAACTGTGCTGTATATCAGACACTGATAAGGACTTAGGATCAAAGCTCCTGCCTACCTTCCTTGCAGAAGGGTCCTTCGTAGGCTGAGTTCGTACAATCACAGGAGTAACCATTATACTTCTCCACACATTTTCCTCCATTATGGCACAGGTTACCATAACTGCTGCAATGTCCTGGACATCCAGGTTTAACACCAGGTGTCGTTTTAGCTCTCTCTTCAAGGTCAAGTTTCTGTCCATTTAAATGCAGAGATCGAATGCATCCCAAAAAGCCCTTTTGTCTGGAAGCTGTTCCCCCTGAAAAAGAGAGAAAAAAGGACATGTATTCATTGGTGAGTCTGCACAGTAATCAAAGCCCTGAAGTACAATCCAGAGGTACAAATATGAAACCATGAATTTAAAAAAAAAAAAATCTATTACATATCAATGCATACAGTGGCAAAAGACAGATGGACAGTCCTGGAAACTAAAGGTCTCTATTTATCTTTATGAAAGCACTAAAAAGCTGTATGTGACACTTTCTTGTTGTGATTCTTCTCTTTCCTGCCTTATCTACTGCCCTGTCTGGCATTTAAACTGCAAATTCATTTAGGAAAAAGATTAGCTTCTTTATCTTATGTCTGCATATCACCTAATACATGCAAAACCCCAACCTAAAATGTTTGGGTTTTTTTTTTATTTGTTGCCATAGTACAGAGTATAAATAACACCCTAATCCCAACAGCAGGTGAGTTACACATGCTGATGAGTGCAGATAGCAGGGATGAATCATGTTCAGCAGGAGGCCTGATGGCTGAAAGGAAATGACTTGAGTCAGAATTTATGCATGACTGCCCAACCTGATGTTTCATGTGAATAGTTGTTGTAGGAAGAAACATGGGTTCAGGTCACAGTTGTGTTATTTATTACAATTGTTAAGCATAATTGCATTTCCTTCTGAAGACCAGACCTGTATGGGACTATTCAAGAGGGCAGTTCAGTCTCCACAACCTAACTATCTTGTTATCTGACCAATGAAATTGCTGACAGTGTTACAATGAAGATACTTTTTCTGTAAGAGGTGGTCTCTGAGAATGATGGTAATGATGATTGTTAGAGCACTTTGTGAAAATATCACCATTTTTCTTATTGTAGGTTTTGTTTGGCAGTTGCCAATGTTTTGCTTTCGAAGATACTGCAATTCTGATTGCTGCTAAGAAATCTAATTCTGGTTCAGGAGTTATCAGCATTTCCAGGCTCTAAAATGATAGCTTTATTGGTGATTCTCCTGCAAAAGTAGTATGAAAGAAGTTATCTTCCCAAATTATTCTTCTGTAGGAGTTGGTTCTATATCAAAGTGCATAAGATTACATCTTTTGATAAGTCCTTGCAGAAGAGCATCTGTTTATTCATAAATTGTTTAATTAAAGCAAGACTTCTGCAAACTAAGAGAATGAAGCAATGGTCTGAAAAGCAATCTCACCAAAACCCTGTTGTTCTGCTATACCATTCTAGCATATTTTTCTTTATGGTACACTAATAGCAAAAACACCAGATTTGAATTAAATAATTGAACTACAGATAATAAGTGTAAGACAGGTTTATTTCATGCTAATTTTATGATGCTTTTCTCAGAGAAACAAATATTTTCAAATTCCCCTTTAGCCAGCTATTCTTTTCAGGTGAGCAAATGTTAGCTCACTTATTTTAAAGGCCCTCTGAGCACAAGAATCAACCTTTTGCATTTGCTGAACTGTGCACACACAGTGCAAATTTTTCTCCAAAACCAAACATACCGTGCAGAATTTTCAGTAATATCCAAATAAGTAGGAATGTGATTTCTCTCTTTAAGGTGGTTGGTTAATCTGTTTTCTTTTGCATGGAAGGTAACAACAAATATTACAAGGAAATGAGTTTCCTTGCCTCCTCTCTGCACACATATAAATCCCAGCTGTAACATTTAAAGAATGACTACAAACTATTGCTAACTATTCCACAGATGTCATGTTTATTGTACTACCCATATTCTTACTGCTCTCTAAAGCAGTTTGGAAAGCCATGTAAAGTAAGTTTTTCACTCTCCTTTTCTACTGTCTGGAGAGTATAGAGCTTAACAGAGACCATCTATACGATCTTAGATCCACACAGTACTGATTAACCAAATCTGTTTATTATTTGGGCAGTTTTCTTCAATTCAACTAGACTTAATCTTCAAATACATTCCTGCAAAGCAGAGAAAAACTGAAAACAAACAAACAAAACTCTTCCCCAAACTAGGCTTTGCAGATTTTTCCTACTCTAATAGGCCTATTGGACTGGACAATTTCATGTATGTGACCTAAATGTTTTGTTCAGGAAAACGTATTTTAGGATAAGCCTCAGGACCATAAACAGCAAGGTTAAGGGTGTTCTTTGCTGAGTGGAGGTGACAGTCAAATGAGCCATGCTATTTTCAGCAAGGTATTTATACAGCTGAATTTTACTGAGAAGCCTTGGGGCAAGGAAGAGTCTGAGAGGAGGGGGCAAGAAGCTCAAAACTGAGCACTCATGGTGTATCTTGGTGACACAATTGGCTAAATAATTAACATTCTATCAATGAATTGAGGATTTGCTTTAAAAAGCAAAGGACTTTTTGTTCATAAGAACTGGATTAGGGGGGCTGAAGCGGAGTGAAAAAGTATTAGGAGCATTCTTGCTTTATGTAACAGATACAAAGAAAAGGAAAGGTCACGGGAGTGTAAGAATCATAATTATTATTACTCAGGAGTAGGAGAACTTGCTATGATATTCCTCAGAAGACATCCAAGTCACACTTGTTAGTCTCAAACTGAAAGTTGTACAAAGCACACAGGATACACAAGGAGTTACGCATGAATTCCTCCTCCTGGTCTCCACAATATCCCAAAGTGTCTACAGATTCCTTTAAAACCAAAAACAGTAAACAAAGTATGCCCCTTATATTTCTCTCCTTCCTTTTCTCTGTCTCCCAAGAAAGTTTCTCAGATGCTGACTCTCTTTGGGGTATTGTTGCATTTGGACTGTCTACAACAGAGGAGATTCACCCAAGGATTCCTCACTCCCCTGCACCCAAGACAAAAGCAGGAACCCAAGCACTTAACTTTGCTAGTCTCCTTAACATACCAAATGAATAGCACAAAAACTTCTGATCAAGGCTTTATGCATCAAATTAACTTCTTAGATTTGTATTTTGCTTCTCTGAAGTTACCAGTCTGAGTGCAAATCCTGTTCTCAAAGAGATCTGAGAGGACTGTCTTTCCCCTCCCCACACTTCAGTGTTATGGTCATGCCTTCTCCACTAGATAAGACAGTTTCATCTCAGACTACATCATGAGAGGAGATGATGACACACCTCCTCCAGGACCATAGAGGCAGCTGCACAATCCAAAAGCATGTCACTCATTTTGAATGCTGAAAGCAACTGTCCATTGAAAGGAATGATTTTTGCCCGTCCCTTCAGAGCACGTAATGTTCCGAATTGGCCTGTTGCTGCGCAGTTTGGGCAGTTTGGTGCAGCTGATATTATCTAGACAGTACATTTGTTTGGGGTTTTCTCCTTCTGCTATAATTTGTTAAATTAGCAGAAGAAACATAGCCAGGTGCAAGTATATTTATGCTGTGACTGAGGATTATAAAGCAGCCTAAAGCAGTTAGATACCCAAGACCCACTAAAAGAAAGTGAGAAATGGTTTTCTAACTCCTCTAGGCTGCTTTAAAATCCAAGCCTGTTCAACTTTGAGTGTACTGGCAATGAAAAGTCATTTCTCCCTTCCACTTTGCACACACAGAAAGCTATCTCAGAAGACTGCCACATACTCCATGTGTGCCAATGTTGGCCTTAAGCAGACTTTCTGTCTTTAAGTTATTGCGACAAGTGTAGCCATAGAAAAACTCTTTCTGGTACTACATAGATTAATACTTAAGTGCCCTGTATGTCAATTACACATTTAACACACCATCTAATCATAGGATCATTACTTCATTTGCACTTCTGTCTCTCTCTTAGTGACTATGCAGACTATATATACTGACTATAACAGAGAGAAACCATAATTGGATACAGATATTTATAGGAAGTGATAGAATAAAACAAGAATTGCAAATTTGAATCCTATCACATTGTGTTGCTATGGATGAGGAGATAAAAGGACAGAGATTAGATTTGAACAGCTCCATTTTGACTCCCCTCCTTTTGGTTTTATCTCCAGGCAGATCCAAACAGAAGACAGTCATTTCTTATGGTTATTCTGAACAGCGTGTGTATGAAGTCATCACTGCAGCAGAATCCGGGGCGTGCTGTCCAGAACAAATGTTAAGGTTCTGCTCCCTCAAGGGGAACATCCCCCAAAGACAGACATGCAGGGCAGACATCATGTCAGCAAGATGCAAGAACAGCCAAGAATCATTGAATCAAACACAAAACAGGACAATGAAATGTGGCAGAGCAGACCTGAATGAAGAACAGGTGGTATGGAAAGAAATGACACCCAAATTCCAGCATTTCTGTGAATACAATGAATAGTATGAGCATATGGGAAGGAGCATCTGATTCTTGGCTCTATCCTTTTATACAATATTGATGTATAAAAGAGACTCTGGGGTAAACAGAAATCACTATGTGAGTACATCTTTCCAGGACACGTAAAACTCATGTGAACTTCTCTATCTGTGATGATGTATCAGCTCCAAAATGGAAGTATTTTGGGGTACATTTGTGTGCAGATAATGAATTACCACTAGTTTATGCTTATCAAGGCCAGAAGTGAGTGAAGAAGCTTTCTTGCAGATAGTACTGTTGATCCAAGTAATGTAATGTGAGTTGAAGCCGAGTAAGACATGCCTAACATTCAGAGATACTCCACAGAAATGCAGTTTAAGAACATTAAACACACCCATGGTTACACTTAAGTACATAGAATAAGTTGAAAATTGATTTTTACCCTAGCAATGACCCAGACAGGCTTAAGTTCAAGAACATGCACAACACAAAATTAGCATAGGGACAATGTAAGTCATGGTGAGACTCCCAGGTTCTGCTATAGTCTCTGAACATCTGGATCTCTCTGCTGGAATAAACAACCATGGCATCCAAATACTGAACTCACTGTCATTACATATCAGTTAGTATTCCTCTGAAACAACCCAAATTCACATTTTTCACAGTCTTCAGGACACAGATTTGCATTAGTTCACCATCAGTGTTTTCTTCATCTAAAATTACTAGACGGTTGTTGTGATTTGGGGTTTTTTTGGTTTGGTTTCTTATGGAAGAGTATAATTGGTCACACATGTGGTATATTTTTATCTCTGAATCCAATAGTTTTTCATTCCTTGCCCAAATTTGAGAGAGAGAATATTATGTTCTCCTATACTTCAAGAAAACTGGTAGCAGGGTAAATAAGAGATAAACAGCATCAAGGTCTCCACTCAGGAAGACGGAAGTGTGAATTCATCCCTTACTGGACATAAAAGTACCTACACAGATAAAAGAGAAATCCTTCTCTGTGCTTAGTCATTGGAAAATCTTCAGTAAAAGCCTAAATCTCCTAAAATACCTAAGTCAGTCAATCTGAAGATAAACTTCCAAGGCAAGTCAGGCCTTCTTAACTCTCATCCTTACGAAGTATTTAAAGGCTGATTAACTTCCTCACAATGTGTCAGTATCGCCAGATCAGAAGTAAATGAAGCACAACTCCACGACTGCCTACAACTGTTTTGTTAACATTGCTGGAGAAGGCTTCTGTTCAACTTTCTTTACTATATATCATAGAAAGTAACAAGTCTGTTTGACAAGCCAACTTTTAAAAAACCCCAACAAATTAACATAAAACCCCCAAGAGCTATATTCTTCCATTGTTGGACTGGATGATCTAATGGTTGGACTGGATGATCTTTAAAGTCTTTTCCAACCTAGATGATTCTGTGATTCTGTGATTCCCTAAAGTCCCAAATATATCTGGGTTTTGGGTTAAGAAGGAAAAATCTGGCCAAAACAGAAGTAAATAACCAATTCATAAAACAGGCAGAAGCAGTTGATAAGGAATTAATTGGTCCAAATTAACAGAACTCCTTAAGAATTATGTTATATGCCAACTGACCCTATAGTCAAATTTTACAAATGTCCAAATTTATTTTATATGTTTGATCTGTATATAACTCCCTAAAAGGAAAAGACACAAAACCATCTCACATATACTACATACAGGCTGATGTTTCTGAAGCAACAGGAAAATAATCGTAGTTTCAAAGCTACAGTGGATCACCATTCGATCATCATCATAATGCTACATGATATTAATACAGTTCCTTCATCCCAAAGGATCAATAAATCCTTCCAGAAGATAAATAAACTAAATTAAATTTTGACATTGAGCCTTATTTATGAGATTTACAAAATATTTGAATTGATTCTGGAGAAGAATCAAGAGAAAAAAAGGTTATATCTTAATGACTAGTTACCTCCAGTGTGGAAACAAAGTTCCATGTTTAAATTGAATGAATTAGGGAGATTCAATCAAAAAAATATTTTGAACATTTTTAAAATAGCAAAGCATGCCAGTTATATAGATTATTAATTAAGAATGTGCATTCTAATTGTGGAAACCCCTTAATCACTGTCAGTATGCAGAACGCTGCAGAAACAAATATGTTGTGGATTACAGTGGGAGTAAGAAGTAACATTACGTGTTGCTGCTTCTTTCCTTTTTACAATGTTGTTTATGCATTTATTTTTCAGATGGGGTAAAATTCATTCTGCATGGTTGAGGTATTAAATCAGTTGCTTCCTAATAGAGATTGGAATGAGACTTTCAGTAGAGACAAATTATGCCACATCTGTGTATTGTTGGACTTCTGCCACCTTTCCCTGGAGCACCTGGGGACAAACAGTATGAGAATCAGGAGGCTACCCAGGTTTCCAGCTCTGCTGACTGCTCTTAGGAAAACTCAGGAAGTCACGGACGATTTTGGCTTTCAACATGGTAGAACTAAGGGCCAAAAAAGCACTCCTAAAAATATTAGGCCTTCTGTCCCTTTTGTTCAGGGTTCAGCATAAGTGTGGATGGACAACTGAAAACAATCTATTTACTGCACAGTGAGAACTTTTCACCTCTTGGTTGAGATAAAGTAACTTGTCCTAGAGGTTTCTGTAAATATTAAGTACAATAAGGTTGGAAGTCACTGCTGGAGATCAACTGGTGCAACCTGTTCCTCAATGTACAGCTACATTCAGATAAGGTACACTTTCACTTCACCAAAAACAATAGGACCTTTTCTGCACAGCTGTTACCCATCCACTCAATCCCCAGCTTGTACAGATGCATGATGCTATTCTGCCCCAGGTACAGGGCTTTGCATTTGTTTTTGCTGACAAGGGTTCCTGTTGGCAAACTTCCCTGTTGAGGTGTCCTGGTTTCATCCAGGATAGAGTTAACTTTCCTTGGGCTGAGAGGGAGCACAGCTAGAGGGTCAGGCCTGGATCGATCATTGGAGTATTCCATATCATGTAACATCATGGACACGTGCTCTCTCATTTTTGTTTCGGTTTCCTGGTAGGTGGGATTTCTGATGTGGTTGGGCAGCATACCAGTCACTGGTCAGTGAGCCACTGCTGTATTTCACCCATTTGGACTTACTATTGTTTCTGTTGTTTTGTTACTACTACTGAATTTTTTTTTATTCAACCTACGAATTTCTTTTTTTTGTCCCTCCCCTATTTCACCGGGGAGGTGTGTGTGGGGGGAAGTAAACGACTGGCCATGTGGTGATTGGCTACTGGCCATGACATGAGGTCCTTAACTATCATGGATTTCCATAATGTAATTCATTGATTATGTCTCTTTAAAACCACCATGAAGTTTGTTCAGGTAACCTGTTTATTTTGCTGAGGCAGAGAAGCAAGCTTATAGGCAGATACTACTTTTCAGATACGAGATGGTGAGCAGTTGATAGATATGACATATCTGCTAGATGACATGATAAATCATTTTTACTCCTTTAAAAAGACACAACCAAAAATTTGCAAAAGTCTATCCAGTCATTAAATTCTCTAAGTTTTCCACCTGGAAACAGTACCTTGGCTAGATTTCTCTGATGTTTCCAAGGCCTTTAGCAGCCCAACCCTACTGCCTCCAGGCCTGGCTTCCAGCAGAACATGTTCTTAGGATCATCTCAGCATTTGAGAAATAAGTGATTAGCAGCATGTTTCATAGCAGAAAACAGAAACCTTGCACTGTGACAGTCTTAAGCCTCCCTTCTCTGAGTTCTTCAGTGAACTTTCCTCTGGCTGAGTCTATCAGAGATCATTTTAGGTATAAATCAACAGCTATGTGGGAGGGACTCCTGGCCATCGATGCAGCTGCATCTATCTATTAATAGATTCATTCCTTACATTCAGAGCCCAGTAATGACTGCACACACACACTACAAAAAGCTCAAATAAATACCCCAAAATCTTCTTAAATCAAAGGGTGTGGATACATGGGTAAACTTCATTAAAATTAATTGACAGATTGAGGTTTGTTATAGCATTTCATCTAAGTAAGAGAAACCATTTTAAGGAAAGAATCAGTAGTTACCTGCGTGGCCCTGAATAAGAAGCAGGTTACAACCCCCTCCATCACTGAGCAGATTACTCAGAAAGACAGTGTTTGAATACAAAAAAGGAAGAAGTCCCTCTGTAATCCCTGATTATTTTATCAAATACAAGCTGGTCCCAATCTAGGTTTCATTTGCAAGGGAGATAGGGAAACAAACTATACGCAGAGTTTCTTTCCTTTTTTCCCTTTGCAAGATCACCTTCAGTTAAAGTAACTGTATTTGCTTTGACTGTGTTCATAGTTCTCTCACACATGCACTCTATGGCCAAATAAGGGTTTTGGCAGACACATTTGAAGGAACAGACTTTAAGACCATACTGTCATCAGGCTTTGCCCCAGAAACTTATATGATGAATTTGTGCATTTTACATTGCACCTAAAAAGATAGATCACATTTCCTACAGCAAATTACACAGCCAGTGCTGCACAAGAAGAAATACTATGAATTCTTTGGCAATAAATATGTTTCAAGCAATCTTAGACCCTAAAAATACCATCTAGTATAGTATGGTTAAACTATGGTTAGTGCTTTGAGTGTAAAGGCAGTAGTTTGGGTTTACTTTATGTTGCCTATGCAGGATCGGAAGAAGAGAAAGCAGAATTAGGTCACCACATGCAAGCTCACTGCTGAAACAATAGCATTACCATGGTATGGACATAGAAATATTGTACATATCTACAGAAACCCTTATATGGTCCCTACCTACAAATAATTGGCTGTTGAGCTGCAAGCGGAAGTGCCCCTCAGCAGGTGCCTCCAGGACCTTCTTGGGGAGGCTGTCCACCTGGAGAGAGGTTTGCTTGAGGTTCCTCTCTGCTCGGACATAGTGCCACTGGTTGTCATTCAGGGGTGTGGGAGACTGCACGGTGGCTTCTGTGGGGCCATTCCCAACATCTATTGAGAAGGTGATCTCTTTGGGGGCTGGAATAGAAAAACAGATGTGAAGACAAAGTGAAGGTCTGAATTAAATTGTGGTTTTGACATCAAGAAGTCTTACATAAATACAGGGTCCACTACCTTTTATGTCAGCAAATAGTACAGCAGCATTTACTGCCCATCTCCTACACAGCAGCTTATACATAAATCTAAGCCTGCGGCCTCACTGTTTGATCTCTGCTGTGATTATGCTTGGCTGTAGGTACCCATCTTTTTTTGCTATAACAATTACAGTGCTCTAGAAATAGTTCTCTTTTTGAAGTACAGGTGCCAAATGCTGTACAGAAGTCACAGAATGGTAGCAAATGATTTTGGACAAATAATGCTAAGATGAGGGAAGGAATGAAGGAGCTCTTTCAGACTAAATCTTTTGAAATGCATGTACTTAACAATTACAGAACTTGGCTGCATATGGTGGGAGAGAATCCTATAAGCATTTGTTTGCCTTAATAAGTCTAATCCAAGAAGCAAGGAAAAACAGACAACCAAAATTAGTTCATTGGTGATCCTAAACTAAAGAGGAATATGTAACACATGTCCAGAGATAGTAAGGCTCCTAGAAACAGGATGATAATTGAAAAACAACAGCCACATATAGGAATCCATCTTGCTCTGTTGCATCTGGCCTGAAAGGGGCCAGAACTTTTTAACATCTTGCTACTGACTATTTTTACTGTTCCTAAAATGCTAAATACACCAGAATGACCAAGAACTAGGTCCACAGACCACACAAACATTGAAAATTCATAAAAACCTGTTATTTCAAGCCCAACAAATTGGATAGGTCTGGTTTTGGAAGCTGATTCTTAGATAGTTTGGATAGGAAACACTCCATAGGGATAGACAAAGATCTATTCTGAGCCCCTGCATCTGCTAAAAGGCTGTTTCCCTTCAAAGCAGCTGGTCTGTGAAGCTTCCTTGATACAAGGCCTTTAGGCTGCAAATTCCATCTGGCAGCAAGAAACACTACACCAAACTACTAATGAGAAGCCTAAGTTTAAAAGACAAGACTTTTCCCAAACTTTTAAATAACTCATTTCTCTAGGAGTACAGATTTAACACACGTACAAAAGCCTTCACTATACAATCCTCTTAGTAGTTTACAGTATTTTTGAGATCAAAATGCCATTTTTACTTCTATATCCCTGAGAATGAAATGCAGTACACTAAAGTACAACCAAATTGGACTTTGATGTGCAATTAACAGTAAATCATACCTCATTACCTTGTGATAATGCACCATGACATTTACCATTGGTTTAATGAATCGAAGGGCCTTGGGGCCCTGTTTTATTAAATTTTATGTTGGGGTTATTATAAGGATATTATAAAATGCATAACACTCAGGTTGTTTTTCCTAAGCTTGACAGAATTTGGAATACAGAAGTTGCATCTCATGTCAAATCCACAGTTCTCTTTTGTCACTAGTAAATATTGGAGGTCATCAGGAGTGAGGCAAAACCTCAGTAATTAAGTTCCCTGCTACTCTCCTATATATACTGAGTAGCAGTTATACTGCAGCTACTTACTAGATTTTGAAGTATTCAAGGCCAATTACAACTGTGACTGACGTATCTTGCATTAGCATCCTGTCCTTCATAGACTCTCACCTCATAGTTGTACCATACACACTAAGTTCCTCTGAAACACTAGGGCTGCATCATACTGGGTATGTTGCTGATACAGAAACAAAAGTAACCATCAGAGTGGTTGTGTTAAATTTTCCATCTTTCAACTAAAATCACAGTCTACAGGTATATCTAATGAGTAGCTTTTTCTCTAAAGAGAAAAAAAAAAAATTAGTAGCAGTGTTGAAAAAGTAAATTCATTCACCTGTGTAAGAAAGATAAACCTAGCCATAACAAGATTAAGTGTAATGACCAAGGCTATACAGGGAAACTCTGACAGGAGAGGTAGATAAGTCTAGATTAATGAGTCTTTATGTCTCCATTTTATCCTTTTCAGGCACCTCAAGCCATCTCAAGACATAAGAAAATATGTCCTTCCTACTTCCCTGCACCTGTCAAATTTGGCAAATACACCAAGAATTCTCGATAGTGAAACTTACAGTTTATTTCAACTCGTATGAAGTCTTTAATCCCAAGGTTTTCTAAGAATACCCCAGAGACAGCCGTAGTTTTGAAGAAGAAGGAGATGTCCGCGCTGACCTCAGCGTGGAAGGTGGGGAAGTGCAGGTAGGAGGCCTCCGTGTTGAAAGAAGCAGCGTTCCAGAACTGCCCTGCAAACACAACGCCCTTGTCTATAGTTATTTGGCACAGGACAGCAGCTGCGAGCTGCATGTGGAAAGCCACCTTTCATCAGATAAATACATTTTAAAAAAACAAAAAAAAAACACCAAAAAGAAAGAGGGAACATTTTGTACCTATCGAAATTGAGAAGAGCTAGTACTCACTGTCTCCATAGCAACGCAAAGGGCCGATTTTCCAAGCAGCCTCAGAATTTGATCTGTTTGTGTCAGTGATCACTATCTGAGTTACAGGCAAATGGTCTTTGAAAGCAAGGAGGCCGGTATCATTTGTCCTGGATTATAATAAACAAACAGAAAGAGATGGATTAGTCACAAAGAAAATCCCCAACATTCCTTATACAAGGCAATATTTGAAAGATGCTTACTTAAAGATGAAAGGTCTTTTTCGGAATTACTTAGAAGAATTGTGACTGGTACACACTGCTTAAGATACATACATGCACATGTACAATCTATGCTCATACATAATACTGACAACTGAAGACACTGTGTTTGGATACATGATACTGTCTGGTATGGAGTGTAACTGTGTTTCAGCTGTGCAGAATGACAGTGAAGCCGAGTGCTGCCATTCTGCCTGGCGGGCATTAATGTAAAATGGGCTCTACTGAGTTTCCTCAGCAGGATGAATTTGATGTGGATCAGGTATAAGCCCAAGTTTGCATTTCTGCTAAGTTAGCTGGAGACAGATATTTATGCTGGCTTTATGCTTTATCCAAGCAGGAAGAGGACATCTGATACCTGATCCAGCGTGCTGTTGGCATGGGGCAGCCAGACAATAACCAATCCAACCTCAAGATGGCTGGTACGCAACTGACTTAGCACATTGCAAAGATGGTTGAATTGGCAGAGTAAGTTTGGACTGAATCAGTCCTTTGCATTATGTCCCTGTGGAAATTTTGGTTCAGCAACTGAAATACTGAAGGCTGATTTACTGCACTGCCGACCTACAGTCTCTTGTTTGTATCAGCTGGGCTTATTCTTCAGCTGTGACTAACTTACACACAACTGCTAGAAAGCAAGAGAAAAGAAAGATTCCTAAAGGACCATTTCTTTGGTTCTACTCTGAGTGTGCTGGGCAAATTGTTGTCCTCAAAATGCAGCACAGCGTTTCATGGCAGCCCTCTAGTCCCTAAGCCGATTAGTGGCTTTGACTCTGGCAGGGTATACAGTTGTGCATTTATCCCACTGTACTTCATGAACTGAACTGAGTCTCCCAGGCATCCAACCCTGACCTTAACAGAGCCAAACTATCCTCTCGCGGTATTCCTCTATCAATTGATTATAGAGAGGCGAGTGCTAACATATCTTATCTCCACAGTGGTGAGTTTTTTCTTCTCCTAGCTCTTTTTCTCAGGGTTGAGGTCTTCTGTGCATCTGGGTTCATAAGCCTGGCAGAGCATCCTTAATGGAGATGAATCTCAATAGTTTTGGAGAAGAGGATCCCTACCACTGTATGGCTCAGCAATCTGCACGCAGGGTTGGGACTCAACTCACTTGTCTACTCAGAGGTGAAAGACTACATGCTGCACATGGGGATGGCAACAATGACCAGATCCAAAATGCCAATAATCCCAAATTTACACTCATTTCTCTTCAGACAGGTATGACACAAAGCCTCAGGAAACAGGTATCACTTTTTGAGTGATACCACTGCCAAAAGAGTCTGACATCCCAGGCAGGATCCCAGACTACCTATATGCTGCTCATAATGCCACCTTCCACAAATGTACCTCTCATTATAGTTCCATCTGTGGGAAGGGACCCAGGACTTCAGCAAAAAATAATAATCAGGGTGAACACTGCAGCTGTGCTCTGATACACAACCTCGGATGTTTGCTTGGCTAAGTGCTCTACTCTGATTGATGTTAGAAAAAAATAGAAGAGGTATTTTGATATTTTTGATAAAGGCTGCATACATTTTATTTACTTTTCATTGTTTCTAATTGCATGCAGCAGTTAATTGTCTCATAATTCCAAGGGGAAAAGGAGAGGTACCCTCTCCAACCCTAAATTTTTTTCTTGCTTCAGTGGGTGTCTGACATGCAGATAATTACAGACAAAGTACAGCAAGATGAAATTCCCAGGCATGAGGCAGAGTGATGCTTTCAATACAGACTCAGAAGGGAAAATACCATGTATGAATCAAAAGTACATGGTCTCCAAATCCCTTCACGGACGTCTCTCAGCAGCATACTCATACAGCTTATTGTATCAATCTTTGAAAGTTAGTGTAAATGTTCTCAACAGATTATGAGACAGTTGTAACAAAAGCTGAACTACTTGAGTATTTCTCAATAATTGTTTCAGTGGGTGGGAGGAAGAAGAGTAGGCAGAATGAATGAAAGGCAGGTAGAAAGACGCACAGAAAGAAGACATAAAATATGCAATATACACATGAATAACTAAGCTGGCATTCACTCCTTTCAAAATAAAGAAAAAAAAAAATCACAAAACATTTAGGGAGGTTTCCTGCAAATTTATTTTCATTCAAAAAATAGTGCAGTCTTTTGACTAGATATGATAAGTATTCAAATAAAAATCAGTATCTTCCTACAGCTACTACTGAAGATATCTACAAAAAAATTGAAATGGTGACATTTTAAAGATATCTATTCCACATCTCTGAAAACTGCATTGCTTATTAGATATTCTGTTATATTGCATGAAGTTCTTTTATATCGAATTTTATGACTGAGTTTTTACTAGTTATATGCCAGTGTCACAGAGAACTTTAGTAGCATAGCTCAACTGTGAGAAAGAAAAATATTCTAGAACTAATAAAAATCTTCACTTTTATGTTAATGCCTTGAAAACTCAATCAAGTTTCTCTTGAAGCTCAAACAGCACATTTTATGTATTTTATTCTCTCACACATGGAAAAAAATACTTGTGCAAGGATATGTATTCTCATACAAGCAGACATTGAAATAAAACCCATCAGAAAAACATTCTGCCCTTCCAAGAATGTGTTAATGACAGGAAAAACATATCTATTGTTGCAGTTTATTATTATTATTATTTCATGGAGGGAAATCAAGTTTTTGGTGAAAAGTCAACACCTAAGATGTTTCTGCTAAGAAAAGCAGAAAAGAGATTTGAAGACGCTATGCAGGCCCTCATGGGAGCTAAAGTTTGAGTGTTTTAAATTTCTGGTATTCTTTAAGTTGAACTTATTTCAGACTCCATTTCTTACAAAGCACCATGATTCCTCTTCTCTTTATGTGGTACACCATGGCAGCCTCAAATGTATTATGCCTCAGAGAGGAGCAAGAGAGCTTCATGTACCTGTACAGTAATTTCCTGGAGGCACTGCTGTGGCACTACAAAATACAAATATTCCAGAGTTTGGACAAAACATTTGGAATTTTGCCTGAAGGGGGCTTGGGGATCACTTTTAATGTACTACAGTTTTTTTTAAAAAGTGCTATTTTCTGATAGAAAGCATCTGCAGTATGATGTGCATATACATGATTTTGTCTTTTAAACATAAATAAAACCTTGTTAGAGTCATTGTTGCTGTGTTTGTTCCCAAAGCTAGTTTTCAGTTATACATATTTTAATTTAGCAGTTCACATATACTTAAAACCAGATTCTGTTTGGTTTTCCACATCAGTTTCTCAGGTTAGCCAAAACCGATACTTTATTTCTCTTAATGGGTTTCACATAGCACTCTTTGACCACTTCCACCAAGCATGCCTTTTGTACCATGCTATGCCCTGCTCCTCAGTACGGAGAACAATGGGTGGGTCCTGCCTGCAGGAGGGTCCTGGGGAGGGGGTGCTCCTTGGTCAGGAATGTAAGTTAAGTTCTGGTTTCACAAAAATCAAAGCAGATTTCATCCCTTTCCTGAAAGGAATCCTGTACATGCAGAAAATGGTGCAAATAAATTCATGAAATTGGGAAGCAGACCTTCTGTTTACCTGACTTAGCACTCAATTCAGCACAAATTCAGATGAAAATCTGAATGTTTTTCGAGGGTGGAAATCACCCTCCATGAACAGATGTTTCTCTGAGCTCTTTGCATAAAGGGTAGCATTAATTTGTACTTCCCATAAGCAAAACCACAACAAAACAAATCCAATAATGCCCTTTAAATTAAATCACTGAAATATTTTCAGTTATGGGTATTAAATACAGTTGGAAGTTATCTATTCATCTGTTTCTGAAGATTAATGTCTGTATCTACCCAAAGGACTTCCTCAATAAGCTATGAGTCATGTTACACATCAAACAAATACTTTATGCATGGGGAGGAGGGCAAACAAAAAAAAAAAAAAAAAGAAAAAAGCTTTGCTGCAAGCGCAGCAATGCTAAAGGTAACAGTGCAGCAACTGGATACTTTAAGATGTAGCACAGGTAGTCTTACCTGTAAACGACAAATAACTATTTTGATGGTAAAATTATGAGACTATTTTTCTTCTTCCTGGCTACTAATAAAAGCAATCTCAAAAAAATCTCACTCTATGGTATTCTAACAGTGTAAACCATCATAAGTTGGTAATCTCTAGGTAGCTGTTTCCATATTTTTTCTAACAGATGGTAGAACAGTGGTGCCACTAAATATAATTTCTTCTCATATGATCCCCTATTGGTACATTTTCTTGTTGTACATTAATGAAAAGTCTGGTAGGGTCTGAGCCTCGGTAGCTCAGATATTCAGTACAGAGTTTCATGAATTTGGGGAAAAGAATACTATCATCATCAGATGTCAATAAACTGCATGAGGAATGGGCAAGTGAAACAGACTTCCATCAGAAAAAGTTTTGAGCCCTGTGCAGGACAGATCATTAATAATCCAAAGGAATACATTTCAAATGCTATCTTACCCACCAGCTGCATCCAAAAATTCTTAACTGGGTACAATAATGTAGAGTCACAATAACGAAAAAAACAGCATCAAAAGGGGACATACCTAATAGTTAAAGGCAAGATGCAATGGCTATATTTTGCTGAATTAGAGAAGAGGTACAGAGAAAAAGTTTGGTAATGATAGTAATGAACTGATTCCTGACACCTCAGGGGCCTGCTACAGTCAGCTCCCTGCAGGCAGCTTTTCTAGTTTGTTGACAAACGCAGTCATAAAGGCAGATATCCAAGACAGCTCTATACAGGCCAGGTCACCTCCGGCAGGGTTTTTTTATGAGTTCACAGGCTCTGTGGAGTTGCCTGCACTGCTTCTGGGGGAACGGGTTCAGTGCGGCATAGAGGCTAAGCAAACAAAACCTGTCAAATCTGGGCTTGTCAGCGGCTGGGTTTCTCTGCCCTGCTCTCCTCAGCTCTTCCAGTTTTAGCATCCTGGCTCTGGCACAGCTTTGCACAAATATAGCTTGTCCAAAGAGGGCTTAATTTGCTTCCACGTGGCTTTGCTCCTCCTTGAACAAGGATGGATATACTCAATATATCTCTGGGAGCCAAAGTGGGTCTGACAATAGTAATATCCCCCCTCCCTTCCCCCCTCCACCTTCTTTTCATGTCCTGTGGCTTCCTTGTTGCTTGCAGTACCCCAAAGGCATGGTAAAGAGGTGACTGCATGTTACTTCGGAAATGGGAAGACTCAGAGGCTTAGTTCCCTAGTGAAGGCGGCTGTTCTGGAAATAAAAGAAGAGGATACTCCTATCAATTTGAATAGTGAGGCTGGAGAATAGAAATAAAAGATGGCCAATCAGCTACTGGTTGGAATCCACACTATCCACCACACTGCTGAAATGCCTGAGCTTCCTGTACAAAATAGCTTCCAGAGATATCGCTCTTTCTCTACAAAATAAAAAGCTGTAAAGTTCTCCAAATTCACAAGGTTTCCAGCTGAATGCAGTCAGTAAGAAATAGGTTTGGTTTGATGACTGGCTTGAATCAAGTGTTTGCATTTGAAGTGGAAATGGATTCCAGACAGAGAGACCAAAGTAGCAAATGGACAGTCATGTGCCACCATGGCATGAAAGAGGTTCCTCCCGTTTAAATGAAAGGTTTGGTAAGCAGCAAGACTTTCATTGCCAAGGCAAGAAGATTTTGCTTGAGAAGACAACCTGGGAGAGGTATTTAAGGATCCAAAGCATATCTAGAATGGACTTAAGATAACACAACCCTGTTTGCATTTCCGAAATGGTTTATTCTTTAGATCAGTTTAACATCTTTCCCCAATAGTGCCTGCATCAAGAATGCACCTCCTGTTTGAAACAGGGCATATTTTCTGAAAGACAATTGCAAATCCATCTCATCTATACATAACTTGTCCCAACAGTTAACTATTCTCAGTGTTGGGGAAGGGGAAGAGAGAGAAAGACAATATTGTCTGAACTAGATTTAGCTGCAGCTTGCAGCCACTGGATTTCTATGAATGTTTCCAGTCACTAGCAAAAGCTTTCAACAGGAATCTCTCTTTTCATGTTTAACACCTTTTCAAATCCCTTGCTTGGGTCAGGGTGACAATTTACGCCCCTGCTCCCTCAGCAGAGTTCTTCTGCTGTTCTCCATCAAATGCCATGAAGATGCTCCACTGTTCTGCAGTGACAGAATCAGCTGTCATCATACTGCAGTTTGGAAGCATGGTGAAGAGCTGGATGGAAAAAGATACTTTTCACTAGAATGCTTTAATAAAAAGAAAGGTGAAAAATACAAAAGCCTTCCCCATATAGCATGCAACCAATTATATTCCTGTTCATCTGGCCAACATAACTCGAGGGGGACTAACTTGGTGTCAAGTAAGAGCCCAGAGATAGCAACTGGCTCAGGTGTCTGCTTAGATATAATTTAGAAGTCAGTGTGCCTAGAAATGCATATTGTGTGCTGCCAAACACCTGGCTCGGGACATTTTTCAGGTTTGTTTTCTCTTGTTTTCTGTTTCTTTTGCTGCTCTGAGAAATAACTAGCTTCTTCTGCACCCAAGATTTAGTCTAGGGAAACCAAATCAAAGCAAAATCCTAAGCCTGTCTCCTCTTCAGAAGGACACTCCAGCTATTCTGGTGAGTTCCTACCTCGGAGCTGCAGTGAGCAGCCTGATTTATCTAAAAGGAGCAAAAATGATTTTCTGGTTTTCCACTCTGCAGCACCCATTTTATTTCATGCTAAGGCAAATAAATGCATCTACTGCTGTCTTGCTTCTTCCACTATAATGTATAGCAGGTTAAAGTCACAGTTCAGATCTCAGCAGGTTTCAGATTCAAATGCTCATTATATATCAGGGGGTTAGTGTTCTAGCGGAGAAACACAAAAGAAATCTTCAAGAGGCATAAAATTTCTTATGTTTAGAAACTCTTTGTAAAGGTCAGGGTTTTGTTAGCTTTTAAAAAGGCAGCCTGCAATTTAGAATACTACCAAAGTCCAAATTTCAAATGGATTAAAAACCAAAATAAAACGCCTGAACCCCCAAACCAACAAACAGTAGGCAGTTTAGCTGAGGAAATTTCTATGCATATCCTGTTATCATAATGAAATTAGGAGAAACAAGTAGCTCTGTAAGCTGCAAAACTAATGAAGCATGATTTTCAACATCTTTCTCCCATGAGGGGTTTCCAAAATCTAATAAAAGTGTATGCTTCCTTAACTTCCTTCTTGTGGGTTTTAATTGGCTTTTTCCCCTCAGCCTGGCATAAATTTTCATAGAAAGTGTGATTTCTAATACTTTTGAGATTTCTCCTTCTCTGTTAAAGATGTCTGAAATGTGTCTGCTTGTTCAAAATCATTGGAGGTGGGGGGGGGGAAAATGGAGATTAAACACCCACAGCATAACTCACTTAGGCCTCATTTCCTTAGGAGACTTAGCTGAAACATTATAAAACTGCATTTAGCTTTCACCTTGCATTGGATTGTACAATCTAGTGGTGTACTGTCCTGCAATCTCAGACTACAACCCCAATGGTCTTGAGCAGAGTAACACACCCTGCTCTGCTTGACTAGCAGCTCACCCGAAAGTGAAATGTGGATTATGAAAAGAGCCAAGCACCAGTAAAAGCAGATGTTTTTGATGCTCATGTGTAAACCTCACCGAAGTGCATCTGATAACCACACATTAAAGAAAAGATAGATTAACATGCACAGTAAAGGCCCTTCTATACAAATCTATACAAATCAGATTCATAAAGCAACATTTACATAAAGATCTTCCTGAAAAAATCCCCCTACAGTTATGATTTTTGAAAGTGAATAGTGACCCCAGGGATATAAAGGGTCTAAGTGAATAATCACACTGTCTGGAAATTGAGCAACCAAAAAAGCCCAACACTTACAGTTACAAGTAATTTCTGATTATTTTTTTTGTTTGTTTCAAGATCCCTTATAGTTGCTTTGTACTCATTCTCTTTTAAGTGAAGGTTTCACAGGGATAATTCAGAAACTATTTCAAACACAGTAGCCTATTACAACAAAACATTTGTCTATTTCCATGAGTCATAATTTCTGAACTACTTGAGGTTAAAATATCTTTTTTTTAGAAAAAGGGCAGCAGCTCTCATCGGTGAGTGGTCCAGAAGGGAGAAGGGATGAAGCAGAGTTTCCACATGTATTTTCAGTGTTTCAAATGGTACTTTCAACAATACTCATCTGGCATTTTTGTGCCCTCCAACACAAGTATGGAATTAACTGAAAGTTCACCAACTAGCTCTTGACTGCTGGAGAGTCTCTCAAGGTGCAGAGAACGGGAGAAGCTTGTGAGGTGGCTTTCGCAAAACCATGCAGCATTGGGGCACAACAAAGGTCTGAACTCAAAGAAGGCTTTGAATGTTCGTGCTGTAAATCTAAAACTTCCTATGGAGACTAAACCAAAACATACAGAAGCCAAAGGAAGTCTTTCCATTGACTTTAAAAAGCTTGGGACCCAATGTAAAATAAAGTTAAGGCACATACAGATATACTGTTTCATAAGAAAAATACAAGTATTTTTGATAGTACAGATTTCTTGTTCTTTAGCTGAATGTACCTGAATTTGGCTCTATTCCAAATAGTCTATGCCTGAATTTTCTGCTCTGATGTATACCCATTCCATCAACCTCCTAGAGCCTTTATTCATGCAACGTTCCAACTGAATCAATGGAAATTTTTAAACAAATAAAATGACTGGATTTGGTATTCAACAAGAAAGATTTTTTGAAGACAACCCATCTCAGCGATCTGCTTCAGAGAGATATTGTCTTTGGTTCAAATAAGAAATTTAAGATGAAATCAGAAGTCCAAATTCTAGTTTGACTTTCATTCTCGTTTGACCATACCGAAGCCATTCAAGCTTCCTGAGTTGTGAATCAGGAAAAGATTTCAGCCTTCTTGCCCTATTTGCTATCCCCAGCTCTCACACAGACACTACTATACACATGTTAAAATTATTACCATTCTTCTCTATCTGCGTCACAGTTGCAAAAATATCTCATATCCAGACAACTTTCTTCCAGTCCACATGCACACTGTTGAATGCCCGGAAGAGATCCTCCCCAGTAAAGATGCTTTTCATTGGCACGGCCAACCCACCAAGCAAATGGCATTCCATCTGGATGAAAGGGAAAAAGAGGGGGAAAAAAAGAGAAAAGAGAAAAAGAGAGAGAAAGAGAACTTGATAAGCAAATTGGATTCTCCTGAGAATGAAAAAGAGAATGGAGATAGACGTGTTAATACTGAAAGATGTGAACTACAGATGAAGTAACAAACCATAAACTTTGCCCAAGTTCCATTTTATGGAAGTCACGTTGAGAGAGCAACAGCTCTATGGTAATTCCATTCGGTTTGGGGAGCAGCTGTTTTCCCCATAGGGCTCATGTGTCAATCACCCATGAGAACCTTGGCACATTTCAGCTGCAAAGACTTTTGACATGCAAACCCAACACCATTGTCTGCACCAGCAGTGTCCAGTGTTTCTGTGTGATGCTAGATGGGAGATCTGATCACTGAAGGAGTCTGAAAACAACTCTCCTGCCACAACTCACATTGCACAGGTGCTTTGAACCACCCAGTATTGGCCAAGGACCTCTTGCAGAGTCTACCTGTTATGAAGATGACTCTGGCTCTTAGATCAGAATTTTTTACCTTAAGACTCATATATAAAGAGCAAAAATTTTCAGAAATAACACACAAACTGACCCATTACTATACTTAATACAGTTCCTCTCAAAACAAAGACCAAAATTTGGATTGGTTTCTAAGGGAGCAGGACTAGGGATGTTAATATGCTCTCCAAGGGTGGAATTTACAAATGCAAAGCTCCATAAGATATTAAAATATCCTAGATTAAGGATTCAGGTAGGACATAAGTGGGGAAAAAGATATCCCTACTTGGGAATTAATTTGTCTCTGTGAAGTTATTTTCTATCTACAGGAGCTCTAAGATCTATGTATTTATATAAACCAAGATAGCTTTTGTTTAAATTCCATAATCCGTTATACATCAAGCATTAAATATTAATAGATACAGTTAGCAGATTCAGAATAATGAAATCCACGGATTAACATTTTGCTAAGATTGACTTTGTCTTCCAGCTCAGATAACTTTTTCATTGACTTCTTAATCCTTAAATCAAGAAATGTAATCAGTTACACATATAGGTAGAAGGCAAAATTTAGCAAAATTGACATATCAAGACTTTTTGATCAAAGGAGCTTGGAAAAATAAACTGCACAGTTAATGTAGAAAAATGTATCAATTTATTCTTCTGCTTTACTAGCATTATTAGTAGGGAGTATTCCTCATTATACAAAGCAAGAAAGTCTAAAATATGAAATGCAATCAAGGTTAACTGTAGAATGTAAGGGACTAATTAAAATGAGTTTTAGAATCACTTGGCAAAATTAATTCATATTTGTTTTCCTTCTAAGCTTAGACTGCTGAACTGTAAATTCATGAAAAAAGGAAAATAAATATAGGAAGAGTAACTCCATTCTCATGATACCAACAATTAAGACATGATGAGTTTGACCAATACCCAGTGGTACTCATTAGAAAAACACAATTCAAGAACATCTAAGGATTCATCTTACAAAAATGTGCACACTCATTTTAGGTCTCATATTATTGTCAACGCATTTATATTTTCTCTCTTTTCAGCTGATTTTCTTGCAGAAGTTGATTGTTGCAGCCAGTGAAAAAGGTCTATACTATAGTATTGGGAAATTACTTGGTAAAGCTTGGAATAGTAATGTTAATTGAATAAAAGTGTGATTTGTCTAGGAGTTGAAATAGATATTATACAGAAGTGCTCAATCTAATTATAAAAGTACCCATTCTGGAAAAATTATTTAGATAAAGATAAATCCTTCAGGCCATCAGCAAATAATGGTATCCATTAATCAAGTTCAACCTGTGTCAGATTCTTTTGGCAGAAATAGTTATATACTTAAATATAACAGTGAAATAAGCAATCATTCACAGGAATTAAGAATGAGTAGTTTTCTGATGTCTTTTTCAGATCTGTTGTTATTTGTTTTATCGAGCAATACCAAGGAAACAGATACACATTCAGATTTATGATATAGACTGGGGAAGTGGTAGAAGCACCACAGTTTGAGTCATTTACAACTAAATTAAACACACTGCTAAAAAATAGAGCATTCAACATTATAAGGAACAATCTTAGATTGTCAAGGGAACAGACTATAAAAAAACAGTGTCTTTTCAAAAATTCTATTTATAAGGCAGAGTTCTGCCACCCTTTACTCAAGATGAGTAAATTTTTCTCCCTAACTAGTCCCTTAGAAATCAATTGTAGTATTAAGGAAAATTATGCCCTGATTCTTCAAAACTCTTTTCTACATGCTTAATTTTTAACACATGAGAAATCACAGAGCTATTCAGCAAAGCTCTTAAATCTAAGATACTTCAGCAGCATTGGAAGTGTTTAGGAATTAATGAAACATATATTGTATGTCATATACCTGTAATGCTGAAGTAATGCAATATTTCACTAGCAATGCCAATTAATATATCCCTGAGTTCTTTCCAGAAAGTTTACACTGTTATACCCTGGCAGAGCTGGAGGGTGCCTTGCATTGAGATTGAGTTTGGCCAACAGGTGCTGGTTAAGATTCTTTCTTCTAAGTCTGTAGATTTGTTGCAATATCTTCACTTCTGTAATCATGGTATTACCATTTTTTCAAAGCATTATCAGTTCTCCACCACCTCAAAATGAATTAATTAGCTTTCTGTGCTGAAGTCACAAAGTCAATGATGTTAATCGAGGAGTTAACATGGCCCCATAAACTAATAGTTACATAGGTCAGTAGAATTCCACTTTAAAATTTCTAAGCTAAAAAGTCCATTAAATAACAAATGCTACTAGTTCTTCATTCTGTGCTTACACTGTACCTAGTCATACATTATTTAGTCAAAAAAGGTAGTCAGAAGCCTACTGCACAAATATAAGTATTATTTTCCATGCATTTTTATTTATTTAGAACTGAAAAAAATCAGCAATAATAAATTTATTAAGGTTCTCCTCGAATTCCATACTATGGTTCTGAAGGAGAATATTTGTGAAAAAAATCTCGAACCAAGAAAAGCAAACAAGCTCCCAGTGACTAAATTCACCTGTAAAAGAACAGAGACTAGTTTCTAGGTTCTTTCAAGTGACTTCTTCCTGTACTGCTCAAGCTGCCTTTGGAAGGTTTTAATTTTAAGGACATCCCCTCAAAAAAGTAAAAAAATGTTTATTTCCTGCAGAGGACAATAACTTTCTGTGATGATGCTGTCTGGAAGCCTCTACAAACAGCTGTGATATTTACATCACTGCTTTTACCATAATTTAATATGATACTGAATAAAAGAACTGAGCAGGCAGACAGTATTTTGTATCAAACCAAGTATTGCTACTCGCTCACACTGCCAGGCACAGGCTGCACAAAGTAAGGGTGGCACAGGCCTTATGAATCTTCAGTTGATCATCTTGATGTTTCCCTCTACCTGTCTTCATAGCCAGGTCCTTTGTGGTCTATTGGTCTACTCAATAGCTACTGCATATATCTATCTGAATAGCCAAGTAAGACTTTGGAAACCCTGGTATATACAACACTGAAACACAGGGACAAGAACTCATTTTCTCTCCATCCAGCAAGGCACAGAGAGTAAGCTCCTTTCAGATGTCAGTTCTTCAGCAGATCTCCAGTACCTGCTCTATCAATGTGCTTAAATAAACTGTTCATTGTTAGTTCCCTGTATGAAATCTGTTTCAGCAGAAGCAAGGCCAGCACAAACTGTACAGTTCACAAGCACAGAGGCTGAGGACTATGAAGAGAATAGCAGATACATGGAGGTTGTTTCCAATGATCCTTAGAAGGAGATGCAGATTGAGATCAAATTCACCCACAATGTGTATCTGGCTCTTCCAGTGACGAGAATGGCTGAACACATATTTGGTGTCCCTCTACCAGCTTACAAGAAAATGTCTGTCCTCTTAGATCTCACTTGTACTGACAGTTATCTCATTTTCTGTATTAGAAGGCATTGACATTGCTAGCAGTACAAGATATTTTTAAAGGTTTTAGGCTTGCTCATGTTTAAAATAGCAGAGAATTTTGTAAAAAATTATTTGTATAGGCACTCAGAAGCTGGAGGAGGGGGAGAAGCAGCATATTCCAACAGCATCCAGGTCTAAATTACTCTGTATATAAATCCCAAGCAATTTCTGTGCACTCAGTTTACCTTTATATAGGCAGAAAGACTTAGCATTGGCTTTTATGTTTATACACCATGAGTTAAAACAAAGCCAGGCATTTTTAACATTATGTTTTAAATACTTGTCAAGATTTGTCTGCATCATTTGCCAGGTGGTTCTTTTTATTGCAGCAAACAAAAATCTAATGATGGAAATATAACAAGATAAAATGGATCTCTTGTTAAACTCCTGTGCTATATAAACGTGAAGTAACTGCATATCCCTAACACAGGTAAGGCTTTTGGGGTACCCAAGTTACTAAAACAGGTCAGTTATAGGTTTCTTCCACCACCACAGCAAGTCAATTTATTTGTATCTGTCTGTTGAAACACTGAAACTATATTGCATTAAAACAACATTCTCTTGGCAGTCTTCATCTTCAGTTTTTTCTCCAAAATCAAACTGATTTAAGCAGAATTGAATTTGTTAAATCTTACATCTATACATCTTACTGATGAAAACAGATTAATTTACATTTATGCTGTTTTCTCTTAAAAGGAAAGATTCGCATATCAAGAGATAGTGAAAACTAGGAAAATATTAATTGTAGAATTGCATAAAGCAATCAAAGCCAATTCTTTGCTGCCGCACTCAAAAATGTAAAATGTCTGTTTGCACTAACCACTTCAACAATATCAAATCCTGCAAATGGCTCACCTGATACATTGAACATTATGTGAAACAAGCAGTTAGCAGATTTTTTTATACATACATCTCTCTCTATATATACACACACACACATATGTATATGAGGCAATTTCAACTTGAATAACTGAATCCAGAGGCCAATCCAGAGTACAAATTATGATCTCAGCTAATCTATTTTCAAAAGGCTCTTGAAAAATGGAGAAAGGGGTAGGAGAGTGAGAACAAGGGAAAACTGTGACTCAATACTTTTTGTAAGAGTTTACCAAAGTCTTGTTTTCCCATGCTTGATTTTTTTCCATTGCAACATTTTTCTAGCCTTTTTTATCAGAATTTTAAACATTAAATTGAAGTAAAACCAAAACCTTCCCCTTTGACCTTTTCAACATAAAAAAAAAATGCTTTTGATAAATCATAGAAAAAGTGTGTATAATAATTCTGGACAAAATTATGGACAAATTGGAGAATATTTTGTGTTTAGTGGATTACACAAAATTAAAATATTCTTAGAGGCTGTTTGTTCAGTGAAGTCGTCTATGGTGTTAATGACTCAGAATCTGTATTGGTTTAAATGTCAGCTCACACCTCTGGGAGAATACACTAATAACACAAAGCAGGGTGAACTCAGGCTGTGCTGCATTAACCAGTATGTGCTACCCACTCTCTGAAGTGGATGCTGAGATTTAACAGTGAAAAACATTGCTCTTTGGTTTACAGCCCCCAGTGATGGTCTCGCAGCTCTGCCCCAGCCGGAAGGAAGCAACGCCCACCCTCTGAGGTGGCAGACTCTCTGCACTTCACAAACAAAACCCTGTTTTTAACTCTAGATCAGGTTATCTTGGAAAAAATTACTATATGTAACATGGACCAGGGAAAAAATGAGAATACCCAATGACATGGTTTCTTTGAACATTATTCACTGAGTGAGCCACCAAGTTGTCCAGTTGTTTTTGTACCATACTACTATGCTTCCATGTGGGCACACACCTGTTTTATGCATGGATCTTCTCTTTTCAGTACAGACCTAATGACCATCTAACAATTCCTCCCTTTTACTCAAAACATTCCCTACGGCAATTGTGCAATTCAGTTTTATTGTCCTTTTTCTTTCTTAAAACTGTAACCCACATATCACTGCCCTAATTTTCAGGGATGACAAACACGACTGCATTGGAAATCACATCTGGTCAAACACTGCAGCAAGACAGACACCATTCTGTAGTGAGCAGCAGTGGTGCCGGCCAGTGTTATTAAGATTCACACAGAATTTTATTTCAATTTCTGGTCAGATCCTGTAACCCTCATTTAGAGCAGCTATCCAAAAGTGAAGTAGCCCTGTTAATGCCAGTTGACCTACTCCCTGGGCAAATGTTACTTAGACACAAAGTCTATCCCTCATTTTATAATTATTTTGTTAAGCGTGGTTCAGAAAAGGGGAAAGAATGGCAGTACTTTGCTAACATTTTCTTTCTTGTTATTCAGCTTTGCTGCCAAGGTGCGCTGCTTTCATACAAAGTCCCAGATTAAAGTTATTGCTTAAAAAAGAAAAGAAAAAAACATGCAGCAGCATTTTTCTGTGTCTCTTTCTCTTAAGCAGAGAAACTGCATCTCCCTCTGGAGCAGCTGTTATCACGGTGTGTTCTGTTCTTCCTGGAGTTGTTAAGATATTGTCACAGATGAGAATGGGCAGAAAGAAGGTAAATAAACATGGACCTTTGCTTCTTCTACATTTAACAGGAGGCTAATGAGCAGAACTGCTGAGCTGCAATGACAGAGTTCTGCCATTGCACACTAAGAGCACTTCAGTAAAAGCAAAATCATCATCAACCCTTTTGAGAGACAGATTTGAGGATGGGCATAAGGATTTCAGACCCAAACAGTTTTATATGCTGAGGAAGATTGACTCTACATTCAAACTAAAATTTTATGCCTCGTGAATGTCTCTGCTGAAGGCCAGTACTTGCATTCTCCTCTGCCACCTCAGGCTGGGTTGTTTTCTCAATAAATTTCTGGCCAAGCGACAAGTTTCCTGAAAGATGCAAGTGGGACTCCAGCCAGCAACAGAAACTATGGGAACAGCTGAGAGCATGCAGGTTAGGAAGAAAAAGCAACAACAACAAACCAACCCAAAACCAAAAATGCAGAGAAAATTACAGCTTTTAGGGACAAATGACAAAACAGAAAATAGCAGCATTGAATCCTCAGGAGTTTTGCTGAAGATGGACCAGACATCCTACCCTGTTGAAACAAAAAAATTAATCTTATTTCCTTTATCTCTTGCATTCCAGCTCAGCTTCACTTCAAACTTGTTCCTCTTGCTTTCAGCTCCTTTTCCTTTTTCTTTTCCCCTTTTCTTTTCCCATCTTCTCTGTTTAGCTTAAGTCATCCAGATAAGTTCAGATAAACACGCCCTGCATAACCTTAACAGATAGGCCTATGACATTGATGCATGTCCTGCCGCATCCTTACTCTGTGCTGGGACCAGAAAACCATCAATGGCCTGGATTCAATTGCAAGTGAACAATGACAATGGATAAGCCACAGTGGGCTCAAGAATGACCCTGCCTGGGCCAGAAGAGCAAGTCCTGCTCAGCAAATGTCTGGCTATTTTTTTCTATGCCATAGGTATAACCAGTAAGAATAATGACAATAAGATGATGCCACCATTTGTTGCCCTCACACTGCTCATTCAGGTCCTATGTATTCATTCTCATCCTCTTTCACCAGTACTATCTCACCCATTTCCACTGGAAGATCACCTCCTGCGGAGACTCAGTACAGTGCCCAGGACAATGGTCTTTAGTTCTTAATCAGTTCTTTTGCATAAGTATAAAAATAGTTGTGAGAGTAAATAGTAGCAAGTGCTGGATTAATAAACAGAAGATAAACCAAATCATGTCATTCCAGTTCTTGTGAAAATGCTGAATGGGTACTGAATGGCCATATGTGATTACAGCCTGGGGTTCTCTGCATCTGCAGCAGACCAGTGCTCCTCAGCAGCTCTCTAGGGTCTGAAGAAGACAACAAGAATGACACTCACAGCCACCCTGTATGCAGTCAGTAACACAGGCCAGCCTGTCAACGTTCTACTGAAGTCTTACCCATGTTATCTTATGAGCTCACCGATTGAGGTGGCCTGCTTTTAGATCACCATACACCACACGGACTGGAGGAGAGCATGGAAGAGATGAGTGAGTTTGTAAGGTTAGGCAGATCATATGCTCTTTTTCAGAGCTTTCTTTTTAAAGTGTTTTATAATGGATGTGAAAGGACTACAGGGTAAGGAGAGACTACTGAACTAATGTACCTTATAAACTACTGTAAGGTGAGAGAAGTAGTTTATTACAGCAGTTTTTGTTCTTATATGCTATTTAAGTTTTCATAGAGGAAAGAAATTTCAGAGCCTAGAAATAACATCACAGAGGACAGAGGGGAATAACTGAAGCATCAGACTATGAATGGTGCATCAAACTGTAAACCAATCATTTCACCACAAGAAAACTTAGTATTCAACTAATAAAACTTAGTATTCAATTTTTCATGGAAATGTTGAAGTGAGACAACAACTTTTACAGGACTGTAAAAACTACATTATGAGCAACTGTCCCAGGAAAGACTGTTGGGAAGAAACACTTTGCAGATCATTCATTCACTATTATTTTCCAGGGATAAAAAAGGCCAGAGTCAACAACTGGTATAAACGCATCTGGCTCCAGCAAAATCAAGGTAGTCGTGATGATTTACGCTCAGTGAGCATCAGGCTGTTCACAGGACAGAATGTCTGAGGCTGGAGGGGACCTCTGGAGACTGTCTAGTCCAGCCCCCGGCTTCAAGCTGTTCTGAAACCTGAATTGGTTGTAAGAATTCCTTAGACAAACTCTGTGGCCATCACCGGGACAGGTACAAGTACCACCTGCAGGTATGCAGCGACTGAAATAAAGGCCTGAAGGATCTTTTTTTAAAGGGGGAAAAAAAGGAAAATTAATTGTATATTTGATCTATTTACTCCTGAAAGATCCAGCGTGACATCTCAAGCTCTTGGGACAGGGCACGGATGAAGAGTAACAGAGGGACCTACTTGCAGCACTTTGCACCTCATGCCCTCAATGTGGTGCAATGGTGGAGCTGTACAGCAAAGCCCCCAGCTCTGCATGGCTCCCAGGCTCATATACTCTTACCCGCCTACCAGCCTGAGCGCTTCATCAAGAAAGTCAGCAAAAACCCAGGTCTACAGCCTGGCCTAATAGTAGTCTGGAAGCCAGGGCATAACTCAGAGCAGGTTGCTCAAGGTTATGGACACAAGTCAATTGGAGTAAAGTCAAGGGGAAGTAATACAAGGTTTAAACCAATTCTTGCAGGAACTTGTGGAAGGTTTGCTGGATCATGCTCACAGCAAAATGCAATTTGATAGACTAGAAGAATAAAATAGATAAAATGGGGACATTTGGGACAGTTAATAAGAGACTGGATAAGTTACAGAAAACCATGCTGTGGAAAGCAATCTTTGCTTGGTCCTTTGGGAGAAACTACATACACTAATAACAGTCCTTCTCCCCCCACTTTATTTTGAAAAGTGTCTGAGTAAAAATGGAATTACCTTACTCAACAGAACTGTTTCCTGTATATGCAGTTTTAACTACCAGCATTAATAATGAGAAAAGTATACTTATTATTACTTTTTTCCCCTTCTGCTCACACTGCACCAATACAGTCACAAGTGACTGAAACGGACTGTCTTCTGATTTGACAGCCCTCCACAAAAGACAGATTAATCTTGTTCCCATTGTACTTGCAATAGCAGCTTCTAGGAATAATAAAAACTAGATTTGGGTATAGAGATCTTTATTAGCCATATTGATTCATGAAGCAATGAGAACACACCTTGTCTTTCAGCTCCCAGGTTAATACAGCATGGCTGTTTAGAAGAAGTTTCTCGCTGTTAGAGAATAACATCTATTTACACAGAGTGAATCTGATCAGAAAGTCATTGGGACAATGTCATTTCCACAGAGTGCCCTTCTGAAGTGTAACCACTAACTGGTTCCTGAAAGTGGTTGATAATAACTATGGAATTTCATGGCTTAGATTGGTCTTAAATCAGAAAATATCATCTGTAAATATGCTGAATTTCTGAACTAGAATAAAAACAGAAAAACAGTCTTAACAGAACATAAATTAGAAGAGGTAATAACTTTGAAGCTGCAATCCCTAATTAAATAAATGAGGGGATTTTCTTAAAACTGATAATAGCACTCACAGATATTATTGGGATGATGCTTCTGTTTTGGAAAGAATCCTTCAGAAAATGAGATATGAACATCTCAAATTCCCTGTAAAATTAATTGGGCAAATAAGCATCTTCAGTAAGAGGGAAATCCAGTATCATTCCCCATGCAGCTTTATATAAAAAGCCAGAGTTGTTTGTTTGTTTGTTTTTAAATTAAAAAGGCAAAAAAGCAGTATATTTAAATTTATGCTAAACAGTTGAAAGTCCCTGTGCAGAGCATGCAATATATTTCCTGTATTCTAAAAGACAAGCATTGTAAACAACCAAAAAATGAAACCAATACCCGGAAAAGAGTTTAGAGAATAATCCAGGCACATTTACGAGTCTTATACTAATTATGAGCCAACAAGGCATCTCGGACAAGCGGAGTAAAAACAATGCTCTTAGCTTCTCCTCCTACTCTTCTGTCACATGCCCATTGAATTGAAATATCACAGGGACAGTTGAACTGGATTGTTTATTTTTTGCTCCCAAAAGTGTTAGTCGGCAAAAGACAACACTTAGTTGTACTTACTATGATCATAACAGCACCCATCTGGACATCCAGCACAGCAGTGGAGAAAGTCCAGTTTTAAGTACTTTATCAAAAGAAAAAAAACCCAGCTCATTGAACTGCATCCCAGTAGTTCCAAGAGGCTACAAGCATTACTGCAACTCATTAAACTTCTTGATAGTCTGATGTGTTACAACACATTACAGAGCAATGGTAAATAAATAACTGCTGATTTGCCACTGCTTTCAACTGCTGAGCAATTCCGCTTTCCTCAATGTTACAATTAATGTCAGCAGTTAATGCCTTAAGTGGTAGAATCAGAAACTTGACTACAATAAACAAATGCAATCAAGTTTCAACTTAAGGATATACCCAAACTGCAGCATGGCGTTGGTTCAGCTGTCCCCGTCTTGGGCTGCAATTACAGTTCTGTTGGTCAGAGCAGCAGGGGCATCATTTGTCATCCTATGGAAGGCTGGAGTGCTGTGAAATTGGGCACTTTGGAAAAATGCAGCTGTAGCAAAACATATGTATAGGCAAGACCATGAAATGAACTGGCTCCAAGCCAGCATGTAAGAAGAAAAACAAGAGAATATAAATGAAAAAATTCATAGAATAGTGTACTCAGAAGATGCTCCTATTGATATATCCTGACCAGCTTCAAAGGTCAGGATGACAACAATCTCTCTTCTCTGCGGAACAGCTTAATCAATTTGCAGCTCTTTTTTCTTCACCCTGTTTGCAATGAGTTTACATCTTTCAAATGGATCTTCTATTTAGTTTTTGCTATTTAATTGGTCTCAGGTTCCTGTATATCTCTCTATACAACTGTAGCAAACAGAAGGATATATAAATGGTTGTGTATATATTCATGCACAAACTGTACTGGATAGAATACAAACTGCTCAGCTATGCTCCGTAGCTCTACTGTCACTAACAGACATTATTATTCAGCTCAAGAGATGTCAGTTTTCTGCTCCTGGAGCAGAAGGAAGAACTCAGCTGTAGCCTTACCACTGCAGTGAATACTGGAATGGGCAGAGGCTGCAGAAGAATGACAACCATGCAGCCACAAGAAGCCACCAGTCCTTCCTCTTTTTCCAAATGCTGAACAGAACCATGTGAAGATACAGACTCCTTCCCCCACCACACATACACACACAGTGCAGAGCAGGGCTGGGCACTTCAGCAGCTCTACGAAATGTATCAGCATATGCCCAGTATCAAGAGTTAGCCACAAAGCTCAACAGTTTTCAGAGAGAACACCTCCTGCCCTCTGGGCAAGATCAGGGCATCTTATCCCAATCCAGCAGAAGATGACCTGGCCTCATTCATTGATTTCTTGGCAGTACTGGAGCACAGCTCTTGATTCTTGAGAGAACTCCAGCTGCCACATCATTTGTGAGGAATCACACAGGTTGCAATGAGCATATCAAATACTTTTTTTATTTTCTTTCTTCCCATAGAATATACAGTTAACAAGGTTACAGTTCTTATTTTCAGAGTAATTAATCTTGTGTTCATTTAATCTAATTTTCAGCATTTAACTGAGATGGCTACATCTGTGTTTAATAGCGAGAGAAAGAACCAACATTGGAGCCATTCGGTCAACCTACAAACTTCGTGAAGTAAGAATCAAGATCTTTACACACAATGTAACTTTCTACCATATGACTTTCATCACAGCTGAATAATGACAAACCTTTCTTGTGGGCTGCATCAAGACTGAGAATGAAAATCCTACAAGATCATCATATACATCATCTTTCCTTCCAACAGTAAGACTCCTTAATTGAATGTACCTTCCTCAGGACAAGTATAGCTTACTACAAATCCTGTCTACTACTGGTTTGGAGAGATGTAGGCATCTCCCTCATGTAGTGATGCCTGGTGGAAACAATACAACCGAAGCAGGTAAGTCTCTCTAAGACTGGTGAAGGATTTTGGCAAGGTGTACATTAATGTATGTTGTTAGAGTTCTCCAACAGCTATGCAGAAAGTTACTGGGCTCAATCACTTCCATTCAACTGTCTACATCATTTGCCTCCTTTCTTTCAAGACACAGAGCCCCAGGGGGCTAACGGTCAGAGGAAATGAAGTCATGGACAAGATTAGACCCAAGACTTGTATTTTAGAGACAGGCCTAGATCAGACAAAACAGGAATGCCTGAGGGGCAAACTACTTTCAAAAAATACATGAGAGTCCCTCCCCCCAACCTCTTCTCTCTATACATATGCCTGCATGCATATGTACACCTCCATAATGGAAGTTTTTCCACTCAGATTTACGTTAAGGAATTAATAAATATAAGTTACACATTTATGGCTGTAATACACTCCTAAGGATTATGCTTCTTCTCACATCTGAAGAGCAGAACAAATGCAATGACAAACATTACCCTGATGTATGCTTCATTACAGAACAGACTGCAGAAACAATCAGCAATATGCAACCTCTTGTAAAGAAAAGTGACAACTTTCCCCCCCTCCCCCCATCTCACTATTGCTTTTTTTGTCCCTTCACTCTCAGACAAATGACATTTGGCAATGTTGACGCCATGCCATGTATTTTCTTCCACTCACATGCAACTGGTCAAGATAAGGTACATATGCCCAGAGATTCAGGTAAGATGCAGCTGTATTATGCTATAAATTCAGAGATACAGAAAACTGATGTGCATAAAGGAAGCAACCCCCTAATACAGGAAGAAATATATTTGTCTGAATTTGGGTTTCTTTTCTCTTCCACGTTGTGAGCAAAGGTTCTAACCGTACAGTTTTACTTTTAAATAAAATACATAAATGACTCCCAAACAGCTGGCCTACTTAACACTACTATGTAAACATCTGTTCACATTCATGCATGTAAATAAGAACATCAGCTAGCAAGTCTCTTAGGCTCAGATTAGTCTTTATCAAGTCCTCCCAGAAACCACTGGGGTTGAGGCCAACAACTGTGTGAAGGGGAGGAAAGGGAATTCTTAAGGTTTTTTTGGATAATTGATCCTTGGAGAAAAGATGGATGATGGAGAATACCAAAAAACACAAGTCCCATGCTTTCTATTTTTCAGTATATTTGCTTTAATGTCAGTTTCCTACTTCATCACATATTTTAGCAGCCTGTTATATAACTGGACATTGTGTCAAATTTTTATTCCCCTTTATTCAAACCATCTTTTGAAAGTGTCACAGATCCCAGGCCTGCTCCTGCTGAACTAAATGGGATTCTTGACATTGACATGAATGAAAACAGGACTAGGCCGGCTGTATGCCTCATTAGATACGCAATTCTATAGCACCCTCTAAAATTCTGCTGAACTTTCCCTTTCAAGCAAATAAAGCAGGTAAACTCAAAGGCCATGAAATGTCACTATTACATTTCGACACTTAACTGAGGTACCTGATGAATTAGCCATCTTCTTGCCAGGCATCTTAGAAAACTGCAGCCCCCGAGGGATTTCCCCTGGCCGTTACCACTTATTGCAAAGTCAAAGAGAGAAAGCTAAGGTTATTGTTTTGCCTGTGGAATCAAAATATGCTGAGAGAGCATGTTATTCCCTAGACTTACAGGTTTATTGCGTTTCTAATTCACACCTAAGGTCACCATATGTCAAGTGAGTATGCATTCTGCTACCATGGCTACTGTCATTATTTTAACTCTAATGCTAAATAGTCCTAGACTGGAACAATACTGTCTTAGAAACAATGCAATTTAGGGCTTATAGCAGAAGACTGGTCTTCTGATTAAAGATGGAAAATTGAATGTTCTGGTTCCACCTTTGGGTTTGTCAGACTCTCCAAAATCTTATAGTCAGTCAATCACTCTGGATCTTCATTTTCACACCAGAAAGCCAAAGAACTAAAAGCCCTGAATAAACAAAACCAAAATAAACAAAGCTACTAAAGCAACAATTGTGTCTGGTCTGTTGAGAAAGGTTAATAAATGAATCAATCTTTGATCAAATTTCATTCAGCATTTAAAACTACAAGATGAGGTTTGAAATCAGTTTCTTGTGGCTTGATACAATTATGCCATGATGACGATGCTTCCCTCTGCATAATGCATTAATGTGAATTTGACCACACAATTGTCATTTCTTGTCATTTAAGTAGTCTTACAGTTAAGCAGCCACAATTGTCCTTTGGGTGTTATCTTAAATACATTAAAAAAGAAATTGAATGCTTTCACCACATTATAGCTGGGACACTTTTTCAAAGCTACTTTCTATGTCTGTGAATTATTCATAATACACTTCAAACAGGCTCTTCTGGATAAGGTAATTGACCTTGTCTGCATGAAGCACCTACTACCTTGCCTTGGGATAATTAAATCTACGATGTGGTCCATTATTTAAAGGTAATGTCTTTTCATTAGGTTAGGCAATATATTATCACTCAACTAGTCACCTAATTCTGCATTTAGCACATTCAAGTTTTCACTGTTTTGTCATGGGTTACACTCATCATAGCAATACCTCACATTAAGTAGCATTGTATAACAGTAAGACAGCATTCTCTTGATAAATGGAAGCAGGACTTTGAGGACTAAAATGTCAAGATTTACCTCTGTATTTGCAACCTCAGTTGGCTGTGCTTGTTTTTTCTGAGGGTGAAAGCAATAAAGTGTGTCTATTCAGTAAAAACTGGTGTCGGGTAAAAACTCAGGTACAATTAATGTACCACGTGGCAGTAGCTATACAAATTCACATACTGTTCAGCGGAAACACTTATGTGCAGTTGAAAGGTATGCTAAAACACATGTATAGAGTTCCGTGATGTAAACTAGCTCAGGTACTTCTACAGTTTTATTTTGGTGTGTAGAGAAACCCTTGGTAGGCCTGCCATCCAAGGTTGCAATTAGCAATGCTGGCTGTTGCCCAGGCTAGCTCTGAAACATTTCAGCTTTCCCTGTAACAGATTACTAGCACTCAATTCCCCACTACATATTCCCTCAAAAGATGTTGCTCAGTGAAGTCCAAAGTAACTGATTTTTTTTTTTTATATGCATGGAGTGAAAACTTCTGAGAGAGAAAGCTAAACAGTTGAGCACCCAACTCTCACCTGTGCTCCAACTACTTTGAACCACTTTAGCAGAATAAAGCAGCCCTGAATCTATTTTAGTCAGTGACTAAGTCCTCCTGCATGGGTAAACTCTTGAGTGGCACAGCGATCTGAAGGAGCTCCTGCATCAGTCCCTTTCCTGGCTCTGAAAAATGGCCAGAGATGTTATTCTAATTTATATTGTACCACTCCAGTAACCAGGCTTAAAGATACTTCTCCACCCCCCCTCTACATCAGTTGTGCAGGATATACCTCCCTTTTCTATTACAGGAACACAGTATTGGATTTTTCAATCTATCAGTACTGAAGTGATTAGACTGATTGCAAATACTGCATGAACAAGTTATGGATAAACTTGTTAGCTCCTCTACATATCTGAATTTTTATAGTGTTTCTGTGTTGTGCAGTTTGTTTTACACTAAAGTGGAATTTAATGAAAGATGCAATAACTAAGGTGTTAATCCACCATCTTACTTACCTAAATTGGTATAAATATACTGAATCCAATGGAAATGATCCTGCATATCTTTGAGCTTTTTATTTTTCCAGTTGAATCATTTGATATTGTAGCTTCTCTCAAGCTGCCCATTAATAGAATGTTATTATGTTAGCTATTCAAAGCTTTTTAATCATGTTATACAAACACAGTTCAGCCTATGAATTGTTTATCTTGATTAGATATTGTTTGAGTGTTCACTTAAAACTATGAAGCACTGTTTTACATCAGAAATAAGGACAAGAGCATCAAAAATACTTCAAGGTGTTAAGAGTGAACATTTACTCTGAAGACCTTTGGCTGAATTCCTATTGGCATGAATATTCATGAACAATCTGTTCATGCCTCAGGAACATTTCTGCAAACACGAAAATCTCAGTATTGTGGTCCAGAATAATATAAAAAAAAAATTATGAAAATTATCAAAGTGAAATTGAAATTAAATTCCAGTAGGATAGGAAAGAAATAGCTGCCATTTATCATTTTCAATCAGGTAGAACAAACTAGCCAAGGAAAGCATTGTTCTAAGCAGGATTACTTGTAACTGGCCTGTCTGCTAAATCATATTTCATAACGGTCGACTGCCTTCCATTGTGTAACCACAGTTGTGTACTATACATTGATAGCTCCTGTCACTATAATACGATTATGTTTACCCATTAGTTTCTGCTTTTGTGCCACAACCCAGCAACTACAATATTACAATGGTTCTAATGGTCTGTTTCACTTTGTTCATTTACCTATTAATTTTGGCAATGGCATATTTCATGCAACATAAATTTCATCCTCTGAAAACATGACAACCTGTACTACAATATGGTCAGACAGATTCTGGAGCTTTGTATGGAAGCAAAATGAATTGTCCAGGGTGGCATTTTGGAAAGAACATACCTCCCTCTGGAGGCATCGGTTGTATCTAAGGTGATTACTTCAGCAGTAATAGGATGTAATTATTCACTCACTAAAGTTCTGCCGCTATTAAGTAGGTACTTCTAATGTTCTGCAGATTGACTGGTGGCCCTAGCATGTCTCACAGAGGCAGTAAACAAAATGCAACACAATCTCCTTGTCTGAATCCAGAACTTAAACGTGCACTGGGAAGGAAGTGACCTAGAAAGCTGGCACTGCTTTGAACCTGGAGGCTCTGGGAAACAGGACCCCAAAACAGAACCTGAAAAATGCTTGTTGCCAGGACAACCTTCCCCAGTTCAACGATAGATGTTAAAATGGCAAAACAAATGGACAAAACTGACTTTTCATAGTCAGAGAAAAAGCCAAAGGGAGCTGAAACAGAGCCTACGTCAGGAGAAGACAACTTGCCCTAGAATCCCACCCTCTGCTGTTATGTTAGAATTCAGTCATGAAGATCTCCCTCTGAGGAACAGCCCCTAAACTTCTGCCACACACCAAAACAGTTCCATCTGGGAGGTTGAAATCACAGTGACAATGCGGGGTAAAGAAATGCTAACGTACAGAAAGCCTTTTGCTCAATGGAGAAAAGAGTAACCAACACTAACTTGTCTTGCACCAGGACTGGCAATGATCCATCTATCCCAAGAAGTTAATTACAGTCAGCTTTAACTCTCATTTTCCTCCTAACATATCTGCACATATGCAAACACATACTTTCCCAAAAAGAGAGCACTCTGTCTATATCAACAGATAATTTTATGGACTGTACTGACCATTTGAATCAGCAGCTAAAAGAAAAGTTAGTATTTAAAATAAACATATCATTACTTTTTCTTCAGAACCACTTTTCAGATCTCTGCTCATTTTTTAAAACATCCCATCATAGTCTCGGACTCATCAGTAAAACAAACCTGTCAGACCTGAATTGGGTTCAGTAATGCAAAATTGACAAAAAGAACAGCCAGGAATCATTATCATCTTTTCTTTCCTGCCAACAAGTGCCACTACCAACATTTTGATCACACTGAATGAGACAGTCTGAACAAAAAGAAGAATCGAAAATGGCTACTGATTGCAGACTAAGCTACTGGGAGCACTTTTCATGCGCTATTAATGTTAATATATTGGAATCACTCCATGTTGTAAATTAGACACGTTATTTTAAACTTTTGTCAAACCAAAGATATAGGGAAAGGGGGGACATGGACCTAAGCATCATGGATAAAGAAACAGGCAGCACATGATGCAGACAGACACTGAATCTAGCACAGCAGCATGTGTCCAAAGATCTACGAAAAACTGATGAAGTTCAGTTGAGTTTAGGATGTACATTTGATTAAGTTTTTGTTCTTGTGCTGAAGAGACAGACAGACATCTGTGTATCTGGCGTGGTGAGAAAATACGTGCATCTGCATCTCATTTTAGCCCAAATTATGATTTCCTTCTAGCACTAGAAAACTTGGAGTCAGCAGAAACTGTATAGTACTCTCTAATCCCTGTTGGTTCTAGCAGGCTTTAGATACTAATCTTAACATGGTTTTCTAGAGAAATGAGACATATTGGAACATGCCATGTGAATGTTTGTGCACATGTGTCTGTTGTTCAAGTAACTCATGAACCCACTGGCCAACTTCAAGTACATCTGACTGAGAAATATGTTCCTAGAGGTTTCATGTACTGTCTAAACAGAAAACAGAGAGGTCCTCCCAGTATCCAGCCTAAGAAAAGGTTGCAATGCATTTTCAACCCCCAGTAGGTATCAGACAATCCATACAGAAGCTCAACACTAAAACACAAAGCATAAGGAAAAAAAAAGCATCATTTATTACTCCACCATTCATTGAACTATTTTTTTTAGCAAAAATAAACAAAGAAGCAATGTTCTCAACTGCCAAAAAATCAGTAGCACAGAAAAAATAACCAAAACTGTATAGTTGGGAGAGATGCTGTTCACGAAGCAGAAGCATGAGAACATAAAACGTTTAATCAGTTTGATCAGTTCCTGTTTAGAAAGGTATCTAAAGTCGGAAGTGTCACTTTCAGTTGCACATATCTCTGCCTGGAAGAACTTGGGCATCAACCTTGGGCTGAATACATAACCTTATGACAGCTACAGTAAGACTACATGGATTCCATCCTAGAAATGCAGGCCTTCTTCCTATAGCTCTAATAGGTGTAATTTCCAAAAACAAGGGCGCTGTTTCTCAATTACATGGAATCCCTTCTTGCCCTTTACAAAGGAAGACAACATCCTTATTGTACAACTATACCATATACTACAATAACAGGTATGACCAGGCAACAGGTAGAATAGTTGTAATGGTCTCTGTCTAATTAGTGCAGGTAAGAACAGTCGTCTACCAATGGTAGGATGAATTCTAGTATTGAATCAGCATTATTGGAGACAGACTCTGAAGACCAGATTATGAATCCCTGCCTCCTGCATCTGGCTGTGTTCAGATCCATACCTAGATTCAAGCCATCGTGTCTAAGCTAACACTTTCTGAATGAATTGCACTTATTCTCAGGTGAGCTTTTCCTTCCTCAAAACATCTATGAACAAAAAAGACAGGGCTGTCCATATGGCATCTGAGTGTCTAATAAGGAAAGGAGGCTTGGGGTTCTCACATCTCTCCCTTTGCAATCAACCACTGCAGCAAAGCAAAATCCAAACATTGCCTGGGAGATGAAGAGGAAGAAATTTGGTGCTTGATTGATGCTTGAGACTGATGATACTATTCTTGGGCTACAGTGCAGAATCACAGCTTTTTCTCCTTACCTGGCTGAATATACCAAACATCTCATTACACCTCACCTGAATATACCATTACCTCCCTTGTAATTTGGTAGGTCCACAAGAATTCAAAGAATCATGCCTTCCTTGATAAAGAACCATAACTTTGTTAATCAGTTCACTAGAAAAAAACATGTATACCTCTAAGGGATGACATGTTCATTCTTCCACCAGCAGCAGAAGGGCAAGGCACAAGAGGTACCTATGTAAATCTCACAGTTGGAGTGTAAGACTTTAGAGGTGTTCATCTGGGGGTAAACACTCTTCTTATGGCTCTTTTTTGTGGATGCACAAACCTGGTCATTGGTTCTAGGGTGGTACTTTCCAATAAATCTAATGGCCCATACCAGTTTCAAGGGAAATTGTCATCAATAGCAACCTGATGACTCAATTTTCTTCTCTGCTAAACAAGGTAAGAAACCTACCTTTAGAGGAGGACTGCACAGATTAATTGGTTAACCTTTCTAAATGCTAATGTTAAAAAAAAAAAAAGGGTTTTCTTCCGAGACTTTTGAATTCTGCTTTTGAGAGCAAAGGAAGAAGGCTCTTGATGTTGCTTTGAGTCCTGGACAGCTCAGGCAGGGACACACCCCTTGACTAAACCAGTTCCCATTAAAGTCTGATCCTTCCTCCTATCAAAAGGGCTTGGAACAAATTCAGGCTCAAAAGCTTTTTCATTTTTGTTCTCAATCTTTCTGGCCCAGAAGATATGAAAAAGCTTCTCTAAAGAAAGTTTTAAAAGGGTTGCTTTCTTTTAGGTCACCACATCTTTCCAGCTACTTGTCAAGTGTCAGTCAGATCTGATCCTCCCCCAATCAATCTGGGTTTTGGGGGGGAGGCAAATAATTCTCAATTGCTTTAAGATGCTTCTTGGGAGGGGAAGAAGTACACAACTTTTTTCACCAACGGTCTGGAGATATTTTCCCCAAGCATGCTTACTTACCCTCTGTATTTTGGTTTTTTTTTTTTTACAAAAGAGAGTAACAGACACCTAGAAGAGTTACTTTTATGCTTCTCTTAACATCAGGTGGTTCATATAAGCAAAACATTGTACTAAATACTTTTAGGGAAGGCTCTTGTTATGTTGCTGTTTGAACACCAAACACAAAGTAATCTGAAAATACAGCCTTCAGCTGATCCTCATTGTTTCTTTTCCCCTGTCTCTGCCTTCACACCTTCAACAATAGAAAATATATTTCCCATTGGCTATCTTCACACTGTAATGGGGGTAAAATTCCAGGACTCAAGATTTACAAGCAGTGAATCTAAGTGTAACCCAATCTATACAGAGTAAAAACTTGACTCCTTTTTCCATAGTCTTACATTTTCTTTTCTCCTAATTACACCATATAATTAAATTATGCCATTGATAATCTCATGTATAGCCTCTGTCTTCTTGGATAGGTCACACCAGTTAAAGCGAAATCAAAGCTTATGGACTCTGTCCCATTCACTTGCTCCACCCCATCTGATTTTCAGCAAGCACCTGGCTTTGCATGTACTTTTTTCCCCAGATCTAAAACAGGAGTCAAATGAACCCAAAACACACATAAAACTGAGACATTACAGCCCCAAATGCTTTGCTATCCTCAAAGATAATGTGAATAGAAATGCAAATTACTATTGCTTCACTCATGTGGCATCTTGGTAGAAGAGGTCAGCTGAGAACTCTTCCACCACTACGATTTACATCTTCTATTCTCCAGAATCAGAGAACATCACTCTCTGCACTGGCCCAAATTTGACAGAGAAATTAGTTTAATGTCAGTAAGACAGTTTGAGTCTAATGGAGCCCAAGATGCTCAAAGTAGGACAGCCAAATGAAGCAGACAAATGGAAGTGTGATGAGAACACACTCCCCGCTGTGGCTCTAATGAGGGAGAAGGCACACTTTTCTGCGCAGGCAGCAGTTCTGCTTTCTTTCTTGAATGGTGGACAGGTTGCTGTCATAGCTAATGACCCATTAATATAGCAAGCCATGGATTAGCTGTTTGTTTCTAATTGCCATTATTTATTTATTGTTAACAATATGCCGAGTCCTGCAATTTAAAAAAGACTATCACTGTTCATGATTAAGGGAATGCTGGCTGAGATAGCCTAAAAAAGTTGTCTAATTCTATCCTTCTTTGAATTGTGTGTATAAATAGCTTATACGACTGGGTCTTTCAAGTCAGAGGTATCATTAAGACATGTTTGGTTCTAGCACACATGTCTCATAAAACTATCTATTTCCAAACTCTTATTTGGACTGCAGAATTCCCTGAATTCAAGGTTTCTTTGTTACTGAGGTATAAGTTTTCACAGGTTGAGCAAAAGATGTCATCAACTTTACTCCAAATCAGAGATTCTTTGGGAACAAAAGTCCCAATCTAACGGATTATAAAAGTTAAGCAAACATCTTGCAGCATCTGTTCACAGCACTGACTTCCTTACAGCATCACCAATAACAGTTCACACAATGACCTTCAGATTCCAGGCTCAAAATCTGTTGTCTAGGTTTACATTTAATTTACCTGTCCTATCTGTCTTCATTAACACCCCCGGTACAAGCTTCCTGTATATTGGAAGAAGTACTTTCCACGTCAGTAAATACAGTAAATCTATTCAGTTTGAAGCGATAAATTTGTTTTCTAGATAAACTGTAAAAGGTCTCTTAAAAAATAAATAATAGAAGTGTAATTGCAGAATTTCTCCTTACACTTCACAAAAAAAAAAACCAAACCCAAAACCCCCTGAAAAATCATTCAAGGGAGGAAAAAAAACCCACAATAAAAAACCAAAAGAAATATCCAGTGACAGCAGAAGTATGAAGGACATATTCCACAGAAGCAAAAAGGAGTTACCCTTAGAAGCTCCTTTCTCACTACTGTCAGTCCACACTTCAAGAAGTGTTTTTTAATTCACCTGACATATTGTGTCTAAAGCAAACACAGATAATGGTGCTCCAAAGTTCACTGGACTAGTACCAGGAGACTCGTGCCCTTCTGGTGTCACACCACAAGTATGCCAGGTATCATTAAGCCTGTCCTCTCCTGCAGTGGGGTTCAAGAAGGGAGCATGCTTTCCTCCCACTGGGTTAGAAAACACCCAGTATATGACTGAGCAAGGATTTCTTCCCATGTCTTTCCCATCTCTTGGCCTCTTGGCTGCATTGCAAGCTCAGAGAAGCACAATGGCTCTAGAGGAGAAGTAATGTCAGCAGCTGCCATTCCTTCCTTGGCAGGTATAGCAAACTTTACCTCACTGCCAGTCAGGAGGGATTGTATATGGTGAGGGAAGTAAAGAGTCAGAAACTGGGATAATGATATGTCTGTTACTCACAGGTGCATGCGTGCTAAATGCCAAGTTACCTCCTCCACACAGCAGTTTTTTTATTCTACTTAGACCACCTGCATTTTAATCAGCTGCACACTACTAACAATATAGCATCTTTAAAAATGGCCTCTAAATCTCTTCCGGCAAATAAGGGGGCATGTTGCATTACTATGGCAAACTCTGATCAAAAGTCTCTAAATATAGCACAAGTTATCTAAAATTGTGCTTGTGAGAAGCTGTGAGCACTGCCACTTTGGAGGTGAGAGACAAGGTATGGTGGTGGAAACACAGATGGCAAGTCAATCATTCTCAAGAAAGATATCTGAATTACCCAAGAATAATTACAACACAAGATCTACACCTGCCACCTATCCCCCGCTCTCTTCAATATGAACCACTTTTTGAGGGCGGACTGCCCTGTTCTATGTTATTTTGTGCAATGACAAATAGTCTCTTGGTAATGCAATAACAATTTAAAGTTATTTTGTGCAATGACAAATAGTCTCCTGGTAATGCAATAACAATTTAAAGTACCTGGAATGATAAAATGGAAATTATATTTGAAAGACATAAAATAATAGTGAGCAAAACCCCAATCGTAAATGACTTGCTTGTTATGGGTCATTTTATATCACCTTATGGTACATCTATGTAAAAAACTTCAACAGAACCCAGGTTTCACACGCCTTTCTCCATAAAGATTTATACTGCTCTAAAAAGTGGTGTCCCCATTATATGAAACCTTGGTGCAAAACCATGCTTCAAACACTGTGGGTCACTTCTGGGGAAAAAATACTAGAGCTAGTAAAGGTCCAAGAAGGGCAACTTAAAAGGACTATAAAAGCACTGGATGAGTGCAGAACTGTGATTCACTGTATCCTGAAACAGCAGAACTCAGCGCACTGAGTAAAACATTAGTTTAAAAGATATTAAACAAAAAGTAGTTCATGTGCAGCAAGTAGGGAACTCCTGGGACTTGTTTTCCTAGGAGGCTGCAGAGGCAGACAATGTTCAATATAGTTCAAAAAGTGATTAGACAAATTACGAACACCAGATCCGTAGTGGATACTAAAAGGTATTGGCAGTGGCATAAACTCTAATGCCCTTAACAGAGCAACTGTGGGTGATGGGAACATATTGAGGGATGTGCTGAAGACATCCAGACTTTTGTACTCACCCTAAACTGCATCTGTCCAGCAGCCACTATTGGAGGCAGGACCTTGCAGGACATTTCTTAGCATCTTATGCTCTGACATCACTGGAGGTCTTATCTGGAACTAAAGAGGGAGCTTGCACAGACGAAGACCTCTAGCAACATACAGAGTGTAGATAAAACACCACTGAACTGTCTCAGCAGCAGAATTAAGTCTAAACTCTAAACTCAGAAATTAGGACATGCTCCCTACTGTGAGCTAACACTTCATCTTTCCCTCTAATAATAGAGGCACAACATGCAAATGTGGTGGTTCACAGGTAAGGGCAAAAAGCTGTCTGGCATAAGGAATCACAGACAGCACATGGTGCAGCTTGGCACCGAGATACAGGTCTAGCTGGGAGGCAGAGGGGAGAAGAGGAGGTAGAAAACTGGGTGCAAGTCATATAATACTGAGACTTGACAGATTTTAAGAGGGACAGGCAGAAAGTTCAGGGAGAAAGTGCATTGTTTAGGATGGATGTTTGAAATCAAAGCTTGAGGTGACATGGTGTGGGAATTCTACTGGAAAGAGAAAAATAAGGAAGGCAGGAAAAAAAACACCACCTAAAGACATTCCTGTTTCTTTGATTTTGCTCTAGGACTGATCTTTTCTCAGTCCCTGCCTACACAAATGTGCTATGAACTTGACAGACTGTCAGCCAAGTATTGTAAAGCAAGCTATCCTGCCACTGATACAGCCATCACGGTGTTAAGTCCTTGATATGGTGGATGCGAGGCAGCTTCCCAAACGTTAAGTCTTTGAGTACACCCACTGCTTCTAGAAAACTAAGCAAGTTCAGTCAGAGCTGAGGGTTTCTTCAGTTAATAGTGTTTTCATACCTTCAAACATCTTGTATGTTAACAGTTTAATTAAACATGCATGTGCACACACCCACCTATCCTGGCACACATACCCTTTTTTCCTAGGTATTACCTGAGATGCTCTACAAAGAAAGGAAATCAGAGCCCTGGGGCCTTAAATTTCTTTTCAGATTCCCAGAATACAGACAGCACATTTAGAGGTAGCCAAGGCCTCCTGCCCACTCACCTCCTCTCCTGCTAGCTTGTCTTGGTCTGTGCTTCTAAGGATGAGGCGGTGGTAAAGTCTGTAATCTCTTGCTAAGAGTGTGGATGACTTTCCTAATTAATGCCAACTGTCAGATTTGCTCTGGTTATGTGAGTGTCTCTCCAACAGGCATGGAGAAGTCACAAGAGACTTGAAATTACTGGACAGAAATTGTAAGTTTCGTTTGCCAGCATCACGAGAAAGCCAGATATTCCTTTGATGAACAGACATCTATTCTGATGTTCACAAACCTCCTGAAAATCTATCTGATGGCAGAGATATACAAAAATGCAGTTCAGGGCAATTTAATTTTAGTTTTCAAAGACATGCTTGCAGCTAAACTGTAATATGACAACGAGAACTGATAAGGCTGTTCCAGACAGCAAGAGATGGAGATGAGTAAAACCCTTTACCAACTGCCAGATTGCATGTCTGACACATTTCAGATGTAAAACCGAGTAACTCAATGGGGAAACTACGCTGAATCACACCCACTGGGAATGTGCCTATGTCTTCAGGACAAGAGGTAGTAGGAAGAGAGGAAAGACAAATTCCTTCATATGAACAGGAACAATTTTATGCAAACCAGGAGCTTCCCTTGGTTTCTCTCTGAGGCAGCCCAGAGTGCCACGCTTGCTCCTTTGCCCAGGCACATGATTTTTTTCTTTTCTTCCCCACATCAAAGATGCTAAAGCCAAAATTGCTATGTAACAACATGCGTCTTTGCTGGAGAGTAACTTTATGAATGAAAGGGAAATTTTTTTATTGCTTCTCTGTGAAACATGACAGTGTTTAGATCCTGAAGACAAGGATTTGGGGTTTTGGTGCTACCAAATCATGCATTCCATCTCCTTGGAAAAAAAAATAGCAAAGCCCCAAACGAGAGGAAGCTCAGAAACAGATTAGATTCCTTGCAGGAAGGGGAATTTTTATAGCTCTGTCAATATCAGATACACCTCTGGAAGATGCCCCTCCATCAAGAACTCACTGCTGTGCTTAGTCCAGAGGTATTAATGCATGGTGATATTCAGCAGGCTGGATTAGGTCATGTAATGTTTCCTGCTGGCCTACAAATGCAGCATTGTCATCAATACATGTGCATTGTATACTGACTTCTGAAGGAAGATGTTAAGTGTGGTTCATTAACTGCAATTACATATTATGATACCCTGGGAACACAGAGAGAACACAGTGCTTCAGGCTTCCAAAAGCCTAGACTGAATCAAGAAACAAAACCCAAGAGTTTTGATTTTTTTTGTTGTTGTTGTTCTGACCCCAAATCAAACTCGCTCCAGTCACTTCTGGGCATAAATAACACAGGTGAGAACCTTTTGCAGTGAGTCCAGTAAAACACCCTAGGGTTATTCACACTTGTAGCTCGTCTTCAAGTTTAGGAATGGAAATTCTTAAAGCTTAGAACTCTTCAAGACATGTACAGTGTTCAGCACCATTGGGTCTCTAGGCTCTTCTATAATATAGCAGCAGTTCACCTCAAAATGAATCTCAATTAATAGAGCTATTTAAGGCTTTGGGGAAAAAAAATGACTCGTCATTTCAAGAACTCAAACAATTTATTTTTGAGCATATTCCACATCTTGCCAAACTTACAGCCTTAGGCTATTGAGAAAGTTCAGGATGAAAAACTGAAAGTGTAATTAAAGAGCATAAAACAGGAAGAAAAAAGAGAAAAAAATGATAGGGCCTGCCACATGCACAGCACTGGATTGTAATTTTTTTTCCGACTTATCAGCTGGAGCTATACTAAAGAGTTATGAGTTGTGCAATTCTTGTGTGGTCAACTGTGGCACTGCAGCAGCTGCAAGAGTGCAAGCCAGGCTGCTGGACACTGTCCCCACGTCCTCTCCCTTGAGGAGTTAGTCACAATTTTAGTCCGGGAGAAGTGGAGAAGGAGCTGCCTGTCACAAATTAGCTGGTCTTACAGTTGGTAGATAGCTTTAGCCCTGAAGCTGGATAGTTTATATACTTATATAATATATATAATATACTGGATAGGATATATATTTATATACTATATTATATAAATATATAATTTACACAAGATTATCTGCTAGTTTTTTCTTTTTTTAAAGAAGAAACGATTTGGATCCTTATAAGTGTCCCTAGCTTTACAGAGGCACCACATACAAGAGGTATCTCAAAATGCACTCAATAATGTATCTTTTCCACATACACATGACCAAGTAACTCACAGAAATGTGTAAAAGCAAACACAGGCAGACCTGCTCTAATGCTGTGGCCTTCATTATTTTGGAAATAATGTCAAGTGTGGTGTGTGATACACAAGCCAGCAACACTGGAAGTATTTGTAAGATATTAGTTCCCCCTATTTATGAACAGTTATGCATGCTCATTTTGTTTCCCCTTTGTGTTCTGTTGCTGATATTAATGTTTCATTCTTCAAAAAATGATTAGCAATACAAGAAGTTCTTGGCTGGTAAATTCTGATCATAACAAAAGACATAATTTACAGGTTTTAAAAATAAACTGACTGTAAGGCATCTGATTACTGGATCCATAAACATTCAGTGTTATAGTAACTTTGCTAGAACCAGGCATGTTTTTGATATATCTCATTAGGCAATGTATTTTTAACACAATAGGAAGTCCCATTGCTAGCTCCCCTTAAGGCTTTCTGTGGGATTTCTTCTAACCTACTAACAAATTTAAGAGTTGCTAACAATCAAAGAATCACCAGGACCATACAGACAAGTAACCAGATGAGACTTTGAAGACGTTCAGAAGCCTGCCCTTAATGTCATTCGTCTCTCTGGATGAGTAAACATAAAATCCCGACCCCAAGAGAGAGTCGAGTGGAAGGCAGCCATCCTGAGTAGCCACTGGAAATATGATACCGCAGAGTGACACAGACTGATCAGACCCTCTGCTTTCTTGTTGCTGCTACATTAAGTCAGGGCAAAAAACCTTGTTCCTTCTATCATGAGAGGAAAATTAGTTTTGCCCCAGAAACTGTTCCACCAAGCACCTTAAACATCATATCCACGGCTGTGGGACTCAGAAGAGGGTACACCTCTCCTCTCCAGAAACATCATATGAGTCTGGAGCAATGTGGATGCTTTCTATCTTTAATATACAGTCTAAAAATGTAAATGAATAACCAAATCCATTTATCATCAGCTAAATACAGCTTTTGTGGTTTCTAAGTAGTATTTTCCATTGTAGAAGCTTTCAGAGCCTTTGCACACATGAATTTACAGAGTGCAAACTCCCCTGCAGAGCTCTGACCCTCTTGCATCAGAGGACAGGCACTGCACAGTGCTATCCAAGAAGGTTGTGGTGGGTTAACCCTGGCTGGATGTCAAGTGTCCACCAAAGCCGCTCTATCACTCTCCCTCCTCAACTGGACAGGGGAGAGAAATATAACAAAAGGCTCAAAGGGTTGAGATAAGGACAGGGAGAGATTACTCACCAATTACCATCATGGGCAAACCAGACTCAACTTGGGGAAATATTAATTTATTACCAATGAAATCACAGCAGGATAATGAGAAATAAAAACTAAATCTAGAACAGCTTCCCACCACCCCTCTCTTCTTCCCAGGCACAGCTTAACTCCCGATTTTCTCTACCTCCTCCCTGTGAGTGGTGCAGGGGGACAAGGAATGGGGGTTGTGGTCAATTCATCACACATTGTCTCTGCTGCTCATTCCTCCTCAGAGGAGACTCCTCACACTCTTCCCCTTCTCCAGTGTGGGGTCCTTCCCATGGGAGACAGTCCTCCACGAACTTCTCCAACATGGGTCCTTCCCGTGGGCTACAGTTCTTCATGAACTGCTCCAGTGTGGATCTCTTCCATGGGGTGCAGTCCTTCAGGAACAGGCTGCTCCAGTGTGGGTCCCTCATAGGGTCACAAGTGCTGCCAGCAAACCTGTTCCAGCGTGGGCTCCTCTCTCCATGGGTCCACAGGTCCTGCCAGGATCCTGCTCCAGCGTGGGCTTCCCACAGGGTCACAGCCTACTTTGGGCATCACCTGCTCTGGTGTGGGGTCCTCCCCAGGCTGCAGGTGGAGATCTGCTCTGCCATGGACCTCCATGGGTGCAGGGCACAGCCTGGCTCACCATGGGCTGCACCACGGGCTGTAGCGGAATCCCTGCTCCAGCACCTGAAGCACCTCCTCCCCCTCCTTCTTCACTACCCTTGGTGTCTGTGGAGTTGCTTCTCTCACACCTTCTCACTGCTCTCTTTGGCTGCAGTTTCTGGGGTTCCCCCCCTTTCTTAAACATGTTATCATAGAGGCTCTATCACCGTCACTGATGGGCTCGGCCTTGGCCGGCGGCGGGTCTGTCTTAGAGCCGGCTGACATTGGCTCTGTTGGACATAGGGGAAGCTTCCAGCAGCTTCTCACAAAAGCCCCCCTTATAGTCCCTGTGTTACTAAAACCTTGCCGTGCAAACCCAATACAAAGGTAAAAGGTTTTTCCCTCTGTTCTGTATTGCTACTATTCATTTTGTTTTTTTTTTTCTCCTCAGTTGCAGTGCAGCCTGTACCTGCCGCATAATCAATAAGAGTTAACGAGGAAAGATTTGAGATCATGGCACTTACTTGGGGTATTCAGGAGACGTGACTTTCTGCAGTGGTAGGCTGCCTCTTGTTCACAATACTCTGCACTGTTTATTATGGCTTCAAGTTGCTCAGCACTGCTGTTGTAGTTAAAGGACATGGTGTATGGCTTCTCTGGATCAGCTCCTTGAACTCTGGTTAGCCCTGTGTTGTTGTGCTGCACTGCAGTCCAGATCTTATCTTCTGTTAAATGAAAAAGGATTGAACAGGAAGTTAACAAACTTGCAACAAGCAGGGAACAAAAAAATAATTGAAATATAATTCTTTAGTGCGTTGGAGAGAGCATCAGCAGGACCCTGGGCTCCTAGACGGTCACTCTGTGATGAAGACCTATTACAGGTCATTGTAGCCTACAGAGATGTTTCTCCCTGAACCAGCTCAAGCAAACACTACAGAGCCTGCTGAGCAAGAGAGAAACTATAAGCTTCCCAGGAACCATGGGAGACCTTCAGCATCTTCTATTGCCAGCTATCTGAAGAAAATTAGATACCTTGCAGCTGGCTTTGGCCCTGAGAGAAAAGACATAGTAATATGGCCCATGGGGGTAACACTCATCTTTTGCAAACATAGCTGTACCTGAGAGCACAGCCTATGCTGTTATAACAACAAATGGTAGAGGGAACTGTGGCTGATGAGCTTCCACAAACTCTTATCAAAAAGCTAAAACTGAGAGTATGTTCCTACTTCCCAGTTGGAAGTCAGATCACTCATTTTACTCAGTTCTCAGATTTTTCTACATATAAATTGAGTGATGCCTTGCTTGGATGATGGTGCAGAACAACATATGACTCAGCATCTGTAGTTCACTGTAAATGTTGATACTTTTCCATGCTTGGGAGTCATTCTCATCTCCTTCATCGCATTTACTGTCAGAGCAAGGGATTTTGTAGGTGACAGAAGGCAGAATCTAGGCTTAAGCACAACTTGCACTGTAACAACCCAGCTCGTGACCAGCACTGGCGTTGGCATGATAAGGAGGACATCGCAATTAAAAGCAATTAGCTTAGCAGGGAGGCTGTTTCCTGGATGTTTCTGGTGACATAGCAACAGGCAAAATAACAAGGGCTGCCTGAAGAGCCAGTCTGCCAAGCTGACCCAAAGTAAAAGGCAAACTCTTTAATGAGGATTCACAGGACTGAGCCCTGCACGTGCTTCACAATAATATTGAGTCACATCCGGTAAACTCCCTCTTAATTGAAGACCCTGCTTGCCTAGGAATATACAAGGTACTGACAGGGCACAAGTTTAAGGAAGTAAATTTTAATCATTTGATGAGAGAAAGATTCAATCTCACTTGCAGAAACCTACTAACAGGCAAGGTCTAGACAAGCTATTTCTACTTCATTATTCATGCTTCAACAGAGAAACCCTGGATAATGCTGAACCAAATATTTTCTAAAACAATCTTAAAAACTGCATTTAAGTATTCAGATGGTTTTATCATATTACCTGGTCTGACTTCTTGCAGGGCATGAGTGTTCCAGTTACTCCTTAATACACTGGCATAATGTGCCCATTAGCTTTGTGGCCACTGCAATGCACTGCAGTTGAAGTATTTTTTGTTGAGCTACAAATATCCCACAGATCACTTCAACAGAACTCTAATAGGTGTATAAAAATCCTAAATGGACTATCTGTGCAAAGACACTCAGATGATTTAATGGATTGTCATTATGGAGGCATGCAGATGACAGGCAAGTAACAACCACCATCTGGAGACTATGTAAAGAGGTCTGTTCCGAGACCTGGCTGCAAGTTATGGAGAAACTACTCCCCCAGTAATGTATAGCATTAACTGTAAGGGCAGTTTACACTCAGCAAACCATACATTCACTCACAATGCTCTCATTATTTCTGTGATGGTAGACAGAAAGAGTTTGCTCATAGATCTGTAATTCTGTGGTTCTTATTGAGTTCAAGATGCTGCTTGTGGATCCTTTGAGTTGGAGCTCAAAGAAACATTGCTGCAATGTGTGATACACAAAAGTCAGATTAAAATCACCAGAAATATTACAAATTTATTGCTTGTAAAACTTGCTCCACTGGTTGTAATCACAGTCAACACTATAGCACAATACCCTGCACATATATTGCTTCCAATGCAATATAATTCAATGACTTCATAACACACATCTTGTACATCTGAAAGTAGTGATTCTTATCAGCCAGAGTCTGTTTTTTCGTTTGTTCTCTCAAAGATTGACATGAACAGAGTGGATTTTTCAGAAGCAGTTGAGGGTGAGCTAACTTTCCTCTCACTGAAGTTGGTAGAAGTTTAACCCCTGCCTTCACTGAAAAACCTACTGAAAAGGCAAACATCAAGTTCCTAATGCTGTAAGTGAGATATAAAACCAAGAGATGATGGAATGAACTGGTTGCTGAAATTCCAGATGGGCAGTCATAAGTTCCTCCCTACTGAGAGTTATTAACATAATTTTGGGAAATTGCAGTAAGATTAATGCTTACAATAGCGGCTACAGTGCTGCTCAGGCAGTACATCAGCCTAACACTAGAGTTTCAGAGTGGTTAATAATACTGTGCTTTCCAGGATGTACACCAGGAAGGGTGCTGTGAGAGCACCTGAAAAGCCAAGAGCGTCAAGTTCCAGTAATTTAGAAGCAACGAAGGATTACCGGGAAAAACTTATTAAAAGTAACATAGCATAAAACAGTCTTGTCAAGAAGTGTTGAAAATGTAATTAATTGACATGTTTGAAATGAGGGTGGACAAGACATCAGCAAACATACTTTTAGCAACAAGCACTCATTAACAAGTGTGCTGGACAGACAATGTGACAGGTCTTTCTCTTATTCTCTCTGTGATTGTTCATTAATTTTCAATGGTGTTGTTATCATTACAGCTACACTCAGCTGCCCCTCTGAGATCTGAACTTTGACATTCAAGAACTGGTTTTCTCCACAGGATCTTTTAGAAATAAGAAGCTAACTGCAGATTTTCCATCCTCTGGTTTGTGAAGGGAAAGGAAAAACAAATCAAGTTTCTTTCTGTACTCAAAGAAATTGTGATTTAGCAAGTACATCAGAACAGAGAGTTAGAAAAAGTAATAAAAGAAGAATTCTGGAGTTACATTTCAGACATTTCCTAATCTACACATGCCTGATCTGTTATGTTTACTACTTTTACAGATCAGATCTGTGCTTTGCTGGTCACTTCAGAGATTCCCTCTGTGCTCCATCTTTGAAGTAAAGGTAACCATCAGTACAGCTTCTCAAAAAACATGTTTGACTACATGATCTAGTGAAAGGAAAGTCACAGCCACCAGCAAGCATACCTCTAGGATGGCAAAAGCTACCACCATTCCAGTTTGTTTCTTTTCCCTGTGCACAGTTGGTGTAGAAAGAGCACAAAGAAACACATCCTCTGGTACCTTTTTATTTTTAACAACAACCAAAAAAAAAGGCAAAGAAAGAGACTTTAAAAACTTGAAGTCTGAAAAGGAGTCTTCAGATTAGAAGGGGAACCCAACACACTGCAGATGCAAGACAAAAGAGCTGGTGACAACAATGTTAGAGGAGGAAAAGGAAGTGAGATGTGTTCAACCATCTCAGCCATGCTTTTTCCTGCTTCCCAGGGAAAGGATAAATACTTCCATTTTAGAAAGAGGGACGTGAGGTGTAGAGGGGCTAAATTACATACACAAAGTCACACACAATCTGCTAGAAGAATAAGGGATTACATTCACATCACAGTAAAAAAAAAAAAAACAAACAAAGAAAGTTCTTTCTTTTGAAAGGACACCCCTTTGTTTACATGAATCAAATGAGCCTGAAAGCGATTTAAACTTTAGTTTGCTTTGGACAGAGTGGGAGAGCTGACACTGCTCCCTCTGGAGTCTCAGTTGACTCGGGGAGAAGAGCTGGAGGGCAGTAAATTCTTGAACCATTTCAAGACAATAGCAAAACCATGTGCACCTGCTTTCGTAGAACAGAAAACCACACAAAAATAATGAAGACCCTCACCATTCAGGTTAACTCTTAGGCTTTATTCAAGCACTATTTTCTCTACCTCAAGCCCAGCAGCATTTAGAAAAAAGATCATGCTATCTTCTCAAATTCACATGCACAAGTGGAGGTAGGGCTGCTCCCAGAATACAGCTGCCTGCCTCAGAATGAGGTCAAGGAATTTTACCCTTACAGCTCGATCAGTGTGTACTCTGACGCCTACTGCCAACAATCTGGGAGCTTGCATTCCAGGAGTGCTTCAGGACCTGTGTAAGAAATACAGCTGCAATCTGGACATGTACACAGATCGCTACAGCTAGAAAGTAGTGCAACAGCTGTCTGCAACCTTAGCTCCATGACTTGCATATGCCTTTGCGGAGGCATACCTCTGCACAGATTATGCCTATGGCTTTTGAAAATGGGGCTTCAAATAGTATTCATATTTCACAATACAAGGACTGATTTTTTGAAAAAAGACCTTTGGGGTTTTTTTGTTTGTTTTTATTATATTTTTAGGCATGGACACTGTAATCATAGATGCAAACTAAGTTTAGTGCCACTGGCTCCTTATAGCCACTTCCATACTTGGAAACTTTTAAACTAGGCAAATAAGGCTCTTTTTTCCTTTATTTCAAGAAAGAAGTTATCATTATCTTTTTACGTCTGTCCATACTATATGTTTTTTTCCTGTTTACTCAATTTAATGAGCTCTCCCTGCACTTGTGAATTTGCAATGAGAATGAAAAAGCTGTTCTCCAGGCAAAGGTCACTGTTTATTTTTACCTTCTATTATTCCACTTTATTATTTTATTACTTTCTCAGCTTGGTAAAATTTCAAACCGCACACAAGCTGAAAGTCATTCAAAACCCGGTAGGAGAGTGCAGCCACATCTTCTACTGTATAACCTGGAATAGTTAAATGCGGCCTTGAAAAGCAGATTTCCTAAATGCTTGTTAAATTGTTCCATAATTCAAAGGTGACAATGCTTTAATTTCAGGGTAATGCTACAGCTTTATGACTTCGCAGTTTTATTTAATGGTCCAATTTACTAGGATATTATGCTGCCTGTATTTGGTCCTAGGAGATGTTTTTACAGCATGGGACTGCAATGCATTTAGCACATTTTAGACCCTCTGTTTAGCCTCACCCATAGTTCTATCATCTTGCTGGAAGCCTCCAAGTTGCTTTTGACGGCACATAAATTAAATTGTGGGAAATTAGAGCAGCTGGGAAACTGGCTTTCAATGAGTTCTGTATTGTCTAATTCTCATTTTTATTCTTCAACTTGAAATATCTCTGTGGAGCACATTTCACCCATACAAACTGCATCACTCCTTTGTGATTTAGGAGGTTTGTCACAAAACAAGATTATTCAGACTGATTAAATTGCCAACAAGCCAAACATACGGTAAATGCTACATGAGAGAGAGAAAAATTGCTCTGAGAGCTCATATGATGCATTTGTTTCATAGTGCTCTACATTGAATGCCAAATGTTGTCCTGAAAGCTGTACCTATAACTACAGGAGTAACCACAGGAAGGACAGACTCTCCTCCTTGAATGTTGTACTGTTTTAAGCTGCAGTGGCAGTTTAACCCAGCCACTCAACATCCACCCCTCAAAGAATATGAAAAGATAATTTCTTATTGCAAACAGCTTTAATTCACTGACTGCAAGAAGATGTTTTCTGAGTCTCCTATGAAATCCACCCCTTTTTTTTTAATAGCTACCTTTTTTTTTTTTTCTGTTGGCTGACCCAGCAATATGTGCTTTTGCAGCTTGTTTCGTGCTCATCAGCCTCCTCCTGGTTTCTGATTAAGCCACTTCCAGCCAGTGCAGAAGCACTGCAATGCATTTCCATGGAAAGAATTCTCGGGGGGGTTCCTGTCCCCCCCAGTGGGCATGCAGCCCACTCTCCGATGGTACTGGCAGACTGCACCTGCCAATGTGCATTCCTCAGGGATGCCCACGCCTGGAACCATTCCCCATCTGTAAAACCTTTCTGGCAGTCAGTAGTTGGCACCAGGAAGGCACCACCCCACCCCTGGCTCCACAGCCAGGCTGCCCCAGCCCTGGCAGAGAGGGAAGAGCTGGATTCCCAACTCTCTTGCTCGCTCTGAGCCCATGGTTTGAGGCACCTCTGTCAGTAGAATGACCATACCAGGCGGCTCTGATGGATGAGAACAAGACACCTCTTCTGCAATCCCTTGCACCCTCATCCCCATGTGCTGGAATCCAAAGATGACAAACCATTATTCCTGCCAGCCTACTTTTTGATGATACTCCCTTTCCATATTTCCTCTAATACAGGGTATCTACGACAAGCAGTGAGAAATATTCCTCTCCAAAAATTGAAGAGGAAGTCGCTGAACTAGTTCCTAGTGCAAAATGGACACTTCTCCACTGTACTCACACTTGCTGCACTTGTGACAACAGTGCAATCCTCTCTGACTCAGTTTCCTTCATCTAAGGTGAGTTTTGAGAGACTCAACATACTCCCTTTACTGCTGGTTCATATGCTTTGTGATGGCTCAGACATCTGCATGAGCCTGGCTGACACGAAGTGGAGCCCACAGGAGACCTGCTGTTCTGGTGCCACACCAGGAGGCTGGGCAGGACATCTGCAGGTTTCCAACATGGCACTAGACACCCGTGTCTGGGGCAAATGGATTCACCCCTTGTAACTGAGACAGCTGAAGTGACTTTTAGAGAGCCAGAGCTTATCTACTGTTACGTTCTTCTGTACTAACACTTCCTCGGAAGCCTCCTGCAAGTGTGACAGTGAAGGCAGCCTGCAGGACTTCTGCTGTGATGTTCATCAAAAACACTGAACTCATCATTTTACTGAAAACATCAAGGTAGCTGTTGACAGCACAATGCCTTTGACATAATATAAGCACTAAAGAGTTTTCATATTATAAATTCTGGAATAGTTATTGAAAATTCAAAACAGAAATGTATAAATTGTCAGAACTACAGCGTGCTGAAAGACCTGTAGTGTTTGAGGGGATAAAGTGTAAATCTTTAAGGGCTGTCTTTAATCTAAATAGTAGTAAATAATTTTTAAAGGATTCCCATTCGTTGTTTTCTCCAGTGATAAATTCAATTACAATTACAGACAGTAAGCTGCAAGGTACACTCATTAAAAAAAAAAAAAAAAAAAAAAAGACAACAAAAAAGGCACTCCAAGAACCTCCTTAAGAAGTTCAAATCTGTAAAATCTTATCTAGCTCATTCTGAGAATCTCAGGGAGTTTCACCATTTAAGTTCTTGTCCCACAATTACAGAGTTGCAGGTAATAAAACCAGAATTAAGGGCATGATCTCCTCCTTCTCCTCTCTTATTGCCTCAGTCTAACTGGTGGCAGTCCTCCTTTCCACATGAAAGTCTGCCAAGTCCACAGGAAACGTAACAATGGTTAAATCACATGGTGACTTCTGTATCAGTGTAATTGCTATACAAAGTAAAAGGAGGTGATTTCTTATGGAAAATGAACTAATAAATTATATAAGCAGATGAACTGAGAGGCTTGTGTGGAAACAAAGGGAAGGTAGATGCTCTGGAGAGTAATACCACCAGTTCCATGATTATTTTGGGAACATCACTGGGATCCCTACTGCAGTGATTGAGGTTCAGCCAGCTCTGCTTTGTAGTAGACTGTCTCTTTGTTACTCCAGACTGCTCCTTGTTCACAGCAAAGTGAGTGAAGCTGAACTGCTACAGTATTTTCCTCAAATAGCTGATCAAATATCATACTGTAAATGGGACTATTCAGACACCTAGAGTATTTAGACACTTCAGCTAAAACACAACTTGTATTCTCCTGAATTCTACCCCCTTTACATGCCATGAAATATGTACTATCTGGGAAAATAAAATCTTGATCATTGTTAGCTGAATAAAAAATAAAAAATTGCAAGTATAACTTTGGCAATCTCCTTCACATTTTAGAATCCCTTAATCTGTCTGAGATTTAAACACAGTTTCAACACAGAGATAGAGAAAAGAAAGCTTTACTTTTCTGGCGTCAGAAAAATAGGCAATATTTGCATTTTGAGAGGTGACTGCAAAACTGAGATGATCCACAACAAGGAGAGATATATTTTTTCCTTAATTACTTTTTCATCATGTCAGTTTCAATAACAGATCTTGGACTAGCAGCAAGACCTGGGATAAGGACTAATTTTCCCCCAATCTGCACCCCTGGAGGAAAAGAGGTGAGGAAGGAAAAAAAAAAAAAAAAAAAAAAAAAAAAAAGGAGACAAACTATTTGAGGACTGAACAAATATCTAGCTAAGATAAAATTAAGCATTGATTTAGTCATGGCAATTTCTAAGCATTATTGATTTGATAGCCCAGGATCTGCACACAGTAAAACAGCATCAGTGAAGAAGTACAGTGGCAGAATTACTCAAGTGTATTGTAAGCAAATCTTTCAGATATTAAGGGTAAAATTTACTCCAGAGGAGATGAAAAAAGCTCATTACACTTTCCATACAGGACAGCAAAACAAGTACATGGATGTAGATTGCATGTCTATAGACTTTGCACTGGAGAAAGTGAGTATTAGCATTTAAGTAGTACTCCAGACAGATCAATAGATTTCTAAGCAACAAGAGAAAAAGAATAAACCTCGCAATGATAGAAAGACTGCCAGACCAGAGGTTCAGAGGGTCCACTAGATGTTTTTTGTATTGATTGTTATCAGTCACTTCAGTGGGAAGTGAAGATTAATTCAACTGGTCTAATTATCAAACAATCAGCCTACAGGGAAAATTTCTTTCCCAGCGCTGGTGGTTATTTATTACCTCAAAGCATGACAAGATACATTCTCTCTGTACTTTATGCAAAAAAGTGTGGGCATAGAGCACCATGGATGATGGGAGACCCGGGTAAAACAAGCAGAACTAGTTTACATTCCCATCCAGACAGCCCTGGAAAAGGCTAGCTATGTTCCCATGGCGCTGAACACAATCATCTCAAATTAATAAACTCTGCATGGACCCTCATGGTGTCTCTCATAGCATCCAACTACATATGATCACGGTTTGGGCACATACACCTGGTTCACTTCCCTCATGCACATGCATATTTGGTGTGTATTCCTCGTTGTTTCTTACAGTTGATGAATTTCCCTGTGAAAGTGACTTTGCTTTGTGTATAATGGGCATATAAGGTGAAGAAAACATTATGTTAATAAGGCACTGTCTTTTTTAAAAAAAAATCTAGTTTTGAGTTTGTTGTCTTCCACTGTCATTGAACTGTCTCTTTATTCCTATTGTAAGAAAATGCAAATAAACATCAAGATCACTTCTGTCAATGAGTCCTATTCACTTTGGATCTTCCCAAACTAAATAGTCCTGGATTATTTACTTCTAACCTCTCTCTATACAGATATCTTTCTATGCCTTTAATTAGGTACATTACTGTTCCTGACAACCTCCTATTTCAACAACATATTTTACTTTTAGAATAAACAGCCTTCAAGATAAGATCCTTCTAAAGTGCTCCACACACTCTTCCCTCTTCTTGACCAATTTAAATAATAGCATGCCATCTACAATTTTTGTCACCTTGCTTTTTCAGCCACTTCTCCAGACAATTAATACTTTTACCCACTTTGTTATCAGCAGATATCCTGTGACACTCTATTGTTAAATTTCGTTCCATACTGAAAATTGGCTTCATATTTTTAAATAATGTTTTCCTCATTTTGTCTTCCTGCAAAATTTCCCTTCCCTTAATTTCTCTCTCCCTCTTTGTCTTTGTATGATTGTCCAATTCCCTCTCAACACACAAAATTGCAATTTACTGGTTTCTTCAGAATTTTTATTCAGCATTGGACTGTTGAAGTTGACAGGCTGCAGAGAAATCACTGGGACCATAGACACAATAAACTAACTTGTAATGTCGATACTTCCCATATCCACATCACATATTGGATGCCTATGACCAGACACCAATATGTGAGAAAGCTGCTGTTAGTCTGCCCTGGTTAATAACTGGATACAAACAAGGTCCCTATCTGTTCAATTAAACAGGTAAAAATTAGAAATAATTTTAAACAAATGTAAATGAACATTAAGGAACAACACTGTTCTCTATATGCAATGATGCTGCTCCTTACTGATGATCTGATTCCTTCTTTGAATTCATCCTTCAGAGATTCAAGGCAGTGTAATTCCCAGATGTCATTAGTTCACTGCACCTCTACTTTTAAAAGCACTACATGAGTCATTTCCCTGGATTTTCCATTCCACCTCTAAATTCTTCAGCCTGAACATGTTTTGGACATAAAGAGGTTACTGCTTCTTGAACTGTATACAAAAAGAACAGCCAGAGTAAAAGCAAACCTTCGTTTAGCCCAGGAGCCCACCTCTGTCTTCGAGGGCGAACACACACCCAGGCAAGCGAGCAAAGGCAAAAGACTTTCCAGAAACTCATTCCCATTTCCCAGCAATCTTTGTCTCACAGCTGCCTGAGCAGGGAGCTGCAACTAAACCTCCCCATTTAATTGGACCTTCTGAATCTATCAGACAAGACTGGGGCTTTTTCCAGCCTCTTTTCTTCCCTTTGTTGATACATTGACCTCCTTGATGTCCTGAGGTAGTAAGTTTCAAGTTGAATTATTCATTTCATCAGGAAAAAGAAAACAAACAAAACCCCTCCAAATCTCTCCAAATCCTGAGATCTAATAATTTAACTGTTCCTTAGCTCCTATATGATGAAAAAGAATCAATCCCTATTTGCTTTCTCTATGCCACAGATGATCTCCATGCTTTCCTGTGACAGTTCCCTCCACCACTTTTTTAATTTGTTTAGTCTCCCTGTACGTGGAAGCCATCCATGTTTCTGACCATCTAGATTTTTCCATGCACAGGAGGTGCGGTATGGATCTATGTCACTGAACAGTAATGTTGACTTTTTTGTCTCTGTTCTTTGTATGTTGCTAATATAACAACATAGAATTTTATTTTTTGACTTTCCCTGAATATTGATACTTTCAGAAAGCTATGCAGAAGCATCACTTAAAAAGAACAACAAACTCAGAATCCATCCCTGTGCACATACAGTTAGTTTTTCCATATTTTGCACTTAATCTATTACTGTAAACAATTTTTATCAGCATAACAATAACGTATGTTCCCAGAGAGAAAAGAAGTTCTTGTGATTAAGGCACCCAAACCATATTTAGATGATACAGAAGCATAACCCAACTGTACCTCAAACTCTCTGGACAACTGTAAAATAGTAATTTCTTTCTATGGCTCAGTCCTTTTTTATGCAATAGGAATAATAGAGATGCCTGTGACAAATGACCTTCCCCTGCCTCAAATGAGACATCTAGGGGAAAATAAGAAATACGAAAAAGTTTTCCAGGCTAGGAGGTTCTGCCAGTTTTCCCCACCTCCACGTTTCTCGTAACCAGAATAAATAAGAATGTCAGCAAGTTCATTACAGATAGAGAGAAAATCAGGTATATGCCTCCTGGATTTCTGCCAAATAAAATTTATTTGAGAAAAAGCAGATGCTTTCTGCAAGGAGTTTGTCAAAAATCCTACTTCTTCAGCAGAGATAAAAAGCACTGACAATGTTTTGATCACACACATTTATATGATAAATAATAAAAATGAACACATTTCCCACACTGGAGATCAAGGAAGGATATTCAGACAGAAAGGTGAAACTGTGTTTCAATTCTTACGAGATTCAACAACAGTGAAGGAGACACATCTTATTAAATATTTGTTACACTTGAATAAAAAACATACTTAATAATTAACTGGTGTTCATTTAATTAACATAATGATTGCCCAATTAAATCAAAATGAAAATTTAATTTGAGACACTTTAAGTACAAGGAGATTAAGGATAAAACATGAATATCCTGAGTCCTTAGTTTTCAGGACTGAGTGTGGAGGTGATATGTGGCAAAGTAGCTCAACCAGAATTAGTAATTTAGAACAGGTAATAAAATATTCTTTCATCAGCACCTGGCCACAGGAAGTAAAAAATGCTGAACAGGAGACAGTCTAGGAAATTTCCTCTCCATTTCAAAACTAAAAAGCAGAAAGGACGCTCTATGATATGAGCTATGTAATCTTTTCTCATACCCTTGCATGACAGTCCTATATACAAAATAGAACCCACTTAAGGGGAGAATGTCAGACAGGTATATTCATTTGAAACACTTTTTATTTTAAAACTACAGAACTGTAAGGTTGAAAAGTCTCAACCAACAGGTCACCTTGCCAGGATCTTGTTCTGCTACCTGTCTCTTCGGTGCCCCTCTTCTTAAGAGAGCCATGCCTTCTCCTCCACACAGATACCCAGGACTATCAAGGTTTCTGTTCTCTGGGACATCAAAGGCAGCACATCCATATGAGGGGAGGTATGCCTGCTTAAGTCAGACTGGAAGGGTTTACAGCTAGCTCAGTGAAAGGAGTTTAATAATTGTTCCCAAATGTAGTGTTCTAGTAAAGCAGAGAAACTATTCAGTTTCAGAAGGATTCAGGTCTAAGTTTCTACATATTTAGTAAAAAACACAAATATCTCATCATTAAAAGTTATGATATTATGAAAAATATATCAGCAGTGCCCTTTATAAGGTGCAAATACCATTGTAAATACCACTTAGCAACAGTACAAGGTGAGTTTTTCAAGGAAACGTCTCAGAGTTGAACTTCAGTTACTATCAGTTCCTGCTTTTTCCCCACTACTGAAAGACCTGTGATTGCACAGTCTTCTTAGTAGAACAATGATAGATATGTCAATAATATTAGAGCCAACATAAAGTACTGAAGACAAGGTTAGGTCATTACCTGTTATATTGCAAAAAACACGGAGTGGTCCAAGTGGTCCACTTCCATCAGAATCGATGTAGAAGAAACCTGACGTCTTCCCTTGGTGTCGGTAACCCTCACAAGATTGTTCATAGATAGCTTTAAAAGAGAGAGAGTAATTGCATCACAAACAAGGAGAAAACTGACAGACACATTTTATACATGAGTACTGCTTTAAGCATTGTTATGAACTGTTGGTTCACTGCTGATTAGCATGTGAAGGAGTTTACTGCATTTGGACTTGAGTCCATGCTCAAAATTAGGCATGTATTTAACTACTTCCTTGAACTTAATATATTCTGGCTTTAAAGATATGGCTAATGGCCTTATTTTGGATTGAAGTATGTAAATTCTTAAGTAAATTGATATGAACTTTCAGATGTGCCACCATCTAGTTATGGAGTGATACATATATGTGTTCAAATAGTATTTCAAAGACATACGTACTTACACACATGTACACATGATTTACTACCTAGGCATGTGCTCAAGTCTTGTCAACACAGATGACATATTTTTGCCAGTCCTCAGATTCCCTGCAGGATATTGTTAACAGGTAGCTATAAACCACCATCTATTACCCAAATGAAAACAAGCCATTGTCCCCTAGCAGAAAAGCTCAAACTCAGATATGGTCTCCATTCTGGGTGACATATTTATGCTTCAGACCTACTTTTATACAACCAATTCTTTCTCTCTGCTTATCAATATTCTTCTTCTGGAGGGCTAGTGCCCATGAAAATCCAAGAGGTTAATAAAACAAGCACAGCAGGTCACCAAGACCAAGAACAGGAGGAAAAACTCCCACAGGCCTGTACAATTCCTTGTATTTGAGGCATGTTTTCAGGAAAGATATCATAACTGTCACCTCACATGGGGCAAAGAGAAAACTCCCCCAGAGAGGCATTTAAGAGGTATCAGAAACCTATATGCATGATCGTGGATCTTGAGCAACAGTAACGTTAAATCCCATTGCAGGAGGATTGATTTTTTTTCCACTCTATTAAATACGTACCCGATTATACTGACAAGCTTATTCACCATAACAGCATATGATTGTTCAACTAATTGTCAGCAAATAGAATAAAAAACACAGATAGACTTAGCAGATAGATCGAGACTTCCTTTTTTCTTCCTATGAGACGGAGTTATTTGGAAGACACAGTAATGGAAATGCAAGCAAACAGAATTACCCCTAATCGTTAAGTAAGCTTTTCAGTTCTACCAGTAGCAGAACACACAGAAATATATTTGAACATCATCTCCGGCTTCTGTGAAGTCAAATCTATCTTCTTCTTACCCCTTAATTTTAAGAGCACATTTAGCTACTATTTGCATATTCGTACATCATTATACAGCAAACACAGGACAACATATTGGGAGATACTCAGGGAAACTGATGAATAACCCATTTGTTAGTCACTGCAAATCTTTTTTTCCAGGCCTCCTCAACTCTTCAGGCAGCAGAGCAGTACAATTAAACTTGATATAACATAATATCTGCTGTATCGAGGTTGTAAATACAACTGCAAAGTTCCCAGTGTCTTTCATCTGGAAGGAACTCAAGATTTGCAGACCGAGTGCAGTGAGAGCACTTCCTTGCCACTTCTGAAATGCAATTCCAGCCTCTCCTGCAGAAGGCAGCAATTGCTCTGCACCAGCAGGAAGAGTTCCTCATTCCCACTCCTGTGCGATCATAGACTCACATCCCTCCTTTCCCCTCATCCCCTAGAAGTAGTTTCTCTAATGCAACAAATTTCAGAAAGGCTTAAATGTCAGTCTGAAGTAGCCTTGTCTGACTATTATTCTGAAGAATGCTATAAGATAGTTAATCACTCACATTTTAATGAAATTTAGACATTTCTTCACTTCTGCTGACAAAACAGAAGAATCACAGTTCTAGGGGCTCTGATCCTAAACTGCGTATGAATTAAGAGTCTCACCAGTCAATCACTTGTACCACTCACTGAAATATGCTTTTCCCTTGTACATGTCTCTCCGGACCAGACACCTTTAGCAGGCAGAACATCACTAAGTGCTAAATATGCACAGCATTACCCTTCCCGGAGTTAAGAAGCTGCTTAAGGTACTCAGCACCGCGTGAGACAGTGCTTTAATTAGTATCCATCCTATAATAAATAGAATTAAGAAAGCTTCTTCCTGACAGTCATTAGCCTGGTGTAGAAAGCACCGTAGGAGTCCAGAAGATCTCTAAATTCCCCCTGTGATAGCTGGCCAAGTGTACATATTAAACGCAAATAAAATAAAATCCCCAAACCAGAACCTATTGTTCCACTATTCACAACCTGAGGGGCTAACAGAGAGTCCCTCAGTTGCCGAAGTGCTGACAAAAGCAACTGGGATATGGAGGGTCAGGGAAGAGACCGTAACAGGCGATTAAGTAAGCAATCAAGGAATCATGGTTTGATCAATTTGCAAAGTTCTCAAACTGCAGTTCACTTAGTGAATTTGCTGTCATCATCATTACAGGACACTTTATCTTGTCTCATTAGGGAATATGCCAATTGCTCCCCCTGAATTGTTTGCTGAGTATTTTTGAAGACAAAGGGTAGTGCAAGGGGTAGAGACATAAAACTAATATGTTGTCAGTGAACTGGCACAGCTAGAAACTCATTCTTCATCACAAACTTTTTCTTACTAAGTGTTTTGCTGCTTCTTGACTGCCATTTTGGCTGAAGGCCAGATATACTCTTTTCAAATTAATAAGGAAAGATGTGAAGATTCAGCCATTAATAATGTGGGCAGATGCAAGCAGAGATGATCTACTCACCTTTAGATGGCCCTTTGTCACTGCAACTTTAGGAAAAAAAGGCTGTATAGAGCTAGAAATCAGTCTAGGCGTGCTCAACTGGTATAAATCTGAAAGGTGCACAAGCTTCAGTGAAACTACAGTTATGTCTGCCAGAAGAAAATCCATCCTGGTATGTTTTCCTTTTGGTTATATGAGAATTCCAGCAGTAAATACTAGGAAGTAGCACAAGAAGTGGGAAAAGGCTGTAAACCTCGAGCTGTAGCACATACTCTATCTATCATGACTTAGAGGAGATCTGGTTTGGTGGACAGTTTCTTTTGTAGTTACATGCTGAGTGTTTCACATGCTTATATCTTAAGCATTTGGTACTGCATACTTCTAGACTTGATGGGCCATTGCTTTTAGTTCTCCTTTTTGCTATTTATCCTGTATAATGCATCAAGGAGAAAACTATATTTGTTTTCCAGTCACTGGCAGATGCCCCCACAGACATTTCAAGTGCACCATCCATTCCAAGCTCTGCTCAATGTCTTTGCAGGCTGAGCTGATTGCTTGTTCCAGAATAAAGTTATGCAATTCCATTTGCTGAAAAAGGCCCTATTACTCCAGTGACAACAACCCTAAGCTGTCTTTATGGTTTAATGAAAGACAAGGTCTCTTTGCAGTCATTCTTCTCTTTATGCAATCAGAAATAACATACAAAATAAAAACCAGGCGAACAGTCGGCTGTGACTGTTAAGACCCCAGAGCCTTAACTCTGAAAACTGCCTTCATAGTTATGTTCCATTTTGCGCCAGGCATCTCTGATGTAGATGGAAATGTGGTTGTTTTGGGAACAGTAGGAAACCATTACTGTAGTTGTCATTAAAGAGTCACCAACCATTTATGCATGTAATAGGGCCTTACTTTCAAAAAGCAAGCACCAAGTGTAATTATGGAACTGTTGACAAATGCATACATTTTAATGTCAAACAACGTTTGCAGTAATTGCACCTTTTTAACAAAGGAGAGGTATTCATCAGTTCATTCAGAGTAGAACCCATCAACAATTTTCAAGCATTATTTTTAAATTTAAAAAACCAACAAAAACACAAACAAAAAACAGTGATTTTATTCCTTTCTGTGAAGCATTTTAATAGTGTTTATTCTTTCCCTCCTTCAAGTTTATTTTCAAATTTTAAAATGTTCACCAAAATAACAAAAATAATGTTCTTTACAGGCTGCTCATGCAAAGCTTGTTTCCTCATTAAAATGCTTAATCAAGCACTTTTTGAAAACATAATTTTAAAAATGAAACCTCTAGGTTGTCTTTTGTCTCAAAGAAGCAAGACAGTTTTCCTTCTCTAACCCTCCCACACTTTTTTTGGACTAATTTTGACTTATACCAGCCATTGAAGCTAAAATGATAGTTTCCATCAACATTTGCTTCACTGAGCCAGAACCACTGAAAATCACAGTTTATGACTTCTAGCCCCTGCTGCGTTTCCTCAGGCCCTTTTGGGAATGAGCTGCACTGCCATGCAGCGATAGCACTGCAGTTCCTGCCCCCGAGTTCCCGCAGGCGGTCAGGACGAAGCTGTTTGCTTCAGGGAGTTGCACTACGCTAGTGCTCGACAGAAAGAAATGACAGCAGTGCACATGAACCCAGGCTACTCCCCTGCAAGTATGACTTGGACTTCAGAGTCAGGTATGGCAGGTAAAATCATTAGGGTAAACTACAGCACAAGGCAAAAACCAAAGCGTAAAAAGAGTCACGGGGCAGAGTTTGGCTGATGAGCTATTGCTGGTAACAGTGGGCATTCCCGGAAGACAGAACAAGAAACAGCTTGACTCCAAGGTCCCAGATTTAGTAAGGGAAACTGGACATCAGAAATATCTGTTTTACTTGGTCACAAAGAGACTGGATGTCTTTTATTGACTTTTTCTTTTTTTTTTTTTTTTTCTCCCCAGAATCACTTATGAGCTGTAACATTGGACCCTGTGCTGACATTTTTGCAGTGCCCTTCAAGGAATTTTTTTAAAGGCTACTGCTGTGTTTCACAGAGAAATTTAAAATCATGCCAGAGCTAGCTACTGAAACTGATGCAGCCTGAGAGCCCCATTCTTCATACCAAGAGCTATTTCCCTAAGTACTGTATGTGTCTTGCCTACCCGCTAGGATGAGCTGTGCTGATGGTGCTCAGGCATGCACAATACTGACAGAATTCAAGATATCTATTTCCCAAGCCCTTATAATCCTCTGTGAAATACAAATACCCAGTTTTTCCCTCAGGTATCTCTTTCAGCCTTAAGTATCTCAAATTAAACTAGCTTTTCAGATCAACAACTCATCCCATCAGAGCATTCATTCTGAACACTGCTTTACTCGCTGATCATAATGGCCATCTTTTTTTTAGTTCTCACTTCTCACCTTTCTGGGTGATTAAGAAATGGTTCGTCAAACTTTGATCAGCATTTACAAAATAAACACTTTATCGCCAGTCAGATCAACATCACCCAATTCTACATGTTCTCTTGTATCTCCTGGGATATAAAGATTCATAAGTTCAAAAATCAAAATTATGGATCTGAAACATACACATTCCATATTTTCTCAAGCCACATACACTACATCTCTACAGGAGCATCCTAGCAAAAATATAAATATGCACTTTGATTGATCAAGGTTCGAGCTGTAGATCCATGATTCAGACTTCAATGCCAGAAAGGCATTAAGAATTTTAATGACCTATTTTGACCTTTTGTGTAAAATCTAGTACAGAATTTCATTTTCTAATTCCTTCATCAAGACTCTTATGGCTGGTCAGCCAGAGCACATGCAGTAGCTCTCTGCACCCTGCAGTCAGGTCTGACAGGACTGGGGTCCCTCTTAGCTTGGCTTTGCAATTGAAACTTCAGCCTTGATTCAGTACACTGCAAGAGCCTGACAAGTTTTAAATATGAGCAATTTCATCACTGTTCAGCTCTCTGAAGTATCTTGAACCTGTTAATCCAACTGTTTTAATTACAGTTCTTAAACTAGAAGAGATTGTGTCCCTGTCGTAGCTGAAATCTTTAACAGCACATGGCTGAGCACAAACATTTGCAAGGTCAAACTTCCATCATTTCCAATACAACATTTTTTAATTTAGTTTTCCACTGACTACCTGTTATTATATTGACATTTGGCTTCCAATCTTACTTTTGCCCTAACCAGTTCACCTGCAGTCTCCACGACAGCCTTCACTAAGCACATGCTTACTGTTTCACTGTGGAGCTCCCAGGCAGATAAGTCTTCATCTGACCTCAGTTTTCCCAAGTACTTAACAGCTCTGTTTCCTTTGACTCCATGTTGCTAACTTATAAAACCTCTCCTCTCTCTCAGACCACTTTAATTTCATTTTTAGCCCCGAGTTCTAAAAAAGAACCCCAAAAAACAGACTGTTCTTTGCTCACATACTTGAACCTCTGCAAATAATCCCCAGGGAGCAATATATTTAAATTGATGGATGAATGAACTTGTTTATTCATCCACTAAAATGGACCCCTTACCTACACTTAAAATAGTGCTGGGTGTTGGACTGAATGAATTACAGTGATATCCAGACTTCAGTTTTACTACTGGGAGACCAGGCAAGGTAAACCTCTCTGCCCTCCACCCAGCAGTACATTATTGTTATAGATACAACTAAGGGAGTAAATTCCAAATCAAAGGTAATTCGTTTGTTTGGGGCTTTTTTTAATCAGGGGATTTAATATCCTTTTAAAATTTAGTGGATATCGAGATAACTGTCCAAAAAAATAAAATTAATTAAAAGTAAACCTTAAAATTCCCAATATTTCTTTCCTACTGTACTTCCAATTACTTTGGAAATTGATCACACATTTAATTGCAAATACTCTGAGCTGGAGATTCAGAATTTGAGCTGTACTAGTTATAATTATCAAAATGAATCCTGCAGTATTGCTGTTTCTAGATTGGATTCTCATAATCTAATAAAAGTAACTGACAATTTTCAGATTCTCAGGCGGATATAAGATTTTATGGTGCTATAATAAATAAAATGAATTAAAAAGACCTAAAGAATTTTAATTCTTAATTTCATTGGGAAGTGCTGACACTGTCCACTCCCCAGCTAAAACACAGCAGTGAGATGCATGTTGCTTTTACTACCTCTAACAATTGCACATTCATGAAAAATAGGAGGAGGAATACTTATTGCCAGATCATTTGGGACTCATTTCATTGCTTTGTAATTCTTTGCACCTTAGATGCAAAGAGTAATAATAACCCCTATAAAAATTATTGTTCTTGTATTCTGAGGTGAAAACTTATGTACTGGTTAGACTGGAAAGGCCAGTAAGAGCTAGGGATTCTTTCAGGATCCGCAACCATCCCTGGACTGACCTTGGACAAATTGATACACACAAATGCCAACATAGGCTGAATTAAGCATTCTCACCAAAACGCTCAGAGCTGCTGGAGGCAGACTGGATATGACTGTTTCACCCTCTGCTTCTAGACCTCAGGCCTAACAGATTTCTTCTTACAGATTCAGCGTGGTGAGTGTTCAAATCAAGGATTTTTCTAAATAACAACTAAAGCAATATGCAACATGAAGTTTCTTCTCATTCCAACAGCAGAGGGATTAGTACAGTCAATGAACTCTGGGAATGATCGTCATTCTCACTCTTATAATACAATTGTCTTGTTAAATGCCAGAAAATGAAATCTGCACTCTCAAAAGCTGGATTTTGACAATTCTGCTGTTGACAGGCTAATGCAGTCTCTGCTGTGATGTGCCTGGATGACAGATGGCTTATTTTTCCTTTTTCAAATATGTATTTACTCATCTGATAAAGAATGAGCTATTTCCATAGATAGCTTTAAAATGACTTTTACCACAATGTCATGCAAATGGATGTTTGGGAGGGATCCTTCCATTACACTTGGGGATTAGACAATTTCCTATCATCCAAGCTAAGGCTCCCCCTGGCCAAGGTACGAAAGGTCATGTCAGCCCGTCCTCCCCTGTCGCTTCCCCGCTGAGGTTTGAAGGCGGCTGTGTCAGTCACACACCCCAGCGGCCCCCGCCCAGTGCTGGTGCAGAGTGACCTGCAAGTCCTGCTGCCGCAGGAAAGCAGTCAGGAAGACCAACAACATTTTAAGAGCAGTGTTGGAGGGAAAGGAGAAATCAAAGACTTGACAACACTGTGCAAAGCATGGTATTTCAGCCTCGCTCTTGAAAGTACTGGCATCCCTGTGGCGATGGTCACACCTGACACAGGCAGGCTTCAAAATGGATTGAGTTAGTCCCCCATATACTCTGTTCTGCAGGTAAATTCCAAAGTGGAATATTCTCTGTGTTATTTATAAGAAAATGTCAGGCAAAGGGAAAAACTTTTTTTAAATGAACACCACTGAGAAATGCAGATATACAATTTACAGATACACAAACTGAAGAGAAAGCATTAATAAGACAGTAACTTATTACAAAATAAACAATGAAAATTCATATGCCAGAAGCATGGTACGAACAAAAATATGCAGGGACACCAAGTACAGTACTGAAGGCTTGATATGAATATTAAACATGTTTTGTTTAGTCAAAGAACACCAAAGTGTTTAAATGCACATGGAAAAAACCTATTCCAACAATCTCAGACAGGAAAATTGGCTACTCAGGACATGCAAATTACATGATCAGACTCACTCTTAGACATCTGGCAGACTGAAACCCTCTGAACCTCATTTGCCCAGCCAAGAAACTGTGTACACATCTCTCTACCTTGTAACACAGGAGAATTGCCAAATCCATGGCTGACACTTTAAGATGCACCTCCAGTACTGCTAACAATCTGGCTGAAGCTATATTAAGGTTTTCAGATCAAAAATAATATATGCAGTAAGCATATCTATATTAAAAAATACATTTTCAAAGCCTGAAGTTATGTAAGTTTATGTCATACCAACAACTACATGACATTTCCATTATTGGATGGATCTTTCCTCCAGCAATTACCTAGGCCAATAAGGCACATGCCTGTATGTGCAAGACAGATCACACACCAAAGCAAATATTCAGAATTAAATTACATTCTGTTAATTATCACCTTGCAAAGCTTTGGGACATGTTGATATCCCCAGAACATGAAGAATAAAACCATTATTTTATATTTCTCATCATCTTTTAGATCAATGTTCAGCACTCTTCAGAATAAAAAAATACACCCAAGACTAAAGGCCATCTGAAAACTATCATATATAAAAATAATAGAAATACAGAAGGGGAAGATGAGGCTTTCTAAGGGACTAACATAACTCATATAAGAGGAGATTACTAATAATTACCTTGCAATAAAGTTATAACATTCTGTATCTCAGGGCCATTTTACACTCGTCTACTGCTTTCACTATCACATGATAATTACAAGGAGAATTAATAGTATGAGAGAGATGACTATGCAGGTTTTAAACTATGACCTTTCAATTAAAAATATTTCGTATATATACACCTGTAAATCCTCACCCTCTATTTCTCTCTCTATATACACCTATAATTCTGATCTAGCTCCAGTTGCCTACTGTATGTTTAAGCTAAAACAGCCTCCCTCTATAGACGACATAACACTGGCATGTTTCAGAGGTGGTCCATGAACTTACCATGGAGACCCTATCTCACAGTGAGATTAGTCAAGTTCTGAAAACAGCTCACACTCTGTTAAATATAGAAAGAGACCAGACGACTATCTTAGATTAGATGTCACAATATCAGCCAGGAAAAAATAGATGAGCTGAATCCCACCCAGGCCTTTTTCCCCAGCTGTGTATTAACATCAGTGTTTCTATCTAAAAGAGGAAAACAAAACAAACATTACAGTATTATCTATTTTTCTATGATTCACACATGTAATTACATAAAGGATCCTCTCCTATCTATCTAGATTATATCAGACTACTCCAATACCTTATGGATCAGTAGGCTACCCACCACACTGTAGAAATGGGGAAAGTGTCTATCTTTAAAAAGGCTTCAGCTGAGTTAATCTTCCAAGCTATTTAAATGCAAGCTGTGTGAAGCACATTTAAAAGATAAACCAAAAAGCAAAACCATGCATTTTACAGACTCAAAATAAGATTGTATCCTCAAAGCACTGTCTTAGCTACAGATAAGCTCAAGTATCAGTACGCAAAGTAGTTTCAAAGGAAAGAATCCATACCATTTCAGTAGATGATATAGATCACACACCTTCTAATATACCTGCAAATTGGATCTATTCCCAACAGAGGTGGAGAAACTAAGGCACAACAAAACTCATACACAAGCAAATGTAACTCACCTACCATTGGCTTAATATCCTATATGGTTATTCCATAATTCCTAGTTTCCCCAAACTGCAGGCAGTGAAATGGGTACCAGGGGACTGCCACCACAAGTTCTACATTTCCCATCAAACTGCATGTCTGTCCACATGCATTTGTGACAGCAAGGCACTAGCACATGCCTTGGAGTTCCACAGTAAAGAGATGAAAACACAATTGCTAATCAGTGCTGTGACCAGCCAGCAAGAAGATGTGAATTGCACTGGAAGCTGGAATGATGAGAGATAAATCCAAATCCTCTTTTCCCATTGAAATAAAAAACCACCCCACCACCCCATCACACCCCCCCCCAAAAAAAAACCCCCACAACAAAACAAAACCACCAAACAACCAAACAACCCACACACAAGAGAATTGGAAGGTATTGATAGTATTCCATACGTGGCAGCTTATCAAGGAGGATTAACTGTTACTAAACAGAGAAATGGACTTATGCATGAGGCAATAAGCTATGCAGGAAAGAAACAAGCTGTTTAGAAAACATTCAGACTCTCTCCATAAGTTACTGAAATCCAGAAAACACCAATGGATTTTAGCACCATTTTACTTGTATTTACAGCTAAATTCAGAGAAGAGGAGAACAGAAGAGGACCATATGAGACCAAGAGGGAATGGATTTAAACTCCAACAGGGGAGGTTCAGACTGGACATCAGGAAAAAATTTTTCACAGAAAGAGTGGTCAGACAGTGGAATAGGCTGCCCAGGGAGGTGGTGGAGTCACCATCCCTGGATGTGTTTAAGGGTCATTTGGGTGAGATGTTGGGGGATATGGTGTAGGGGAGAACTTTGTAGAGTAGGGCTGATGGTTGGACTCCATGATCCCAAGGGTCCTTTCCAACCTGAATGATTCTGTGATTCTGTGATTCAGGGTGAAACTTGTCTGCCACAGAATAGCTATTTAACAGGACATGACTCTACACCCTTTCAGTGGTGGACCCTCAACTGGATCTGCCACACCTCCTGTGACAGTTTAGGAGCATTTGGGATCAGAAAGGATTTTGAGTGAGCAGGAGGATACCTGAGGTTTGCAGAAAATTGACTGCCTCTAGGAAGATTATATTAAAGCCATGTCTAGACCCAGCTAATTCTTTATATGTATCTTGAGATGTGCACTTTTGCTTCATTCACACATCTTGAATGTCAGCTATACCCATTTTCAGTCATGACAGACAAAATCATGTCCCACATATCTGATGTGGTCATGCAAACATTGTCCCAGCTGTGTCTTCTCTCAACTTACTGTTCTGCCCTGCCACTGTCTACTTCCTTTCTGTTGCATCAAATGCAAACTATTTATCTTTGCTTTTCATGACATGTTTCCAACCTATCTACCTGTCATGACTCTAGCATTTGCCCTGTCAAAAATGTCAAACTCCTCTGGCCATAGCCTTATATTTTTCAAATGAGCACATTATTGCTTTCTCCCATGTCACTCCATGCCTGCAAGCATTCAATTTCTTCCTCTTTTTAATCTCTACTTTATGACTTTTTGCCTACAAAAAAGCCTAGCAATAATTATGTACCTGGTAGACTGAAACTGCCACCTATGATGCTGATGAAGACTTTCTGGCACTCCATCACCTGTGCCAGAATAGTTTGAGCCCTCAGAAACTTAACGGCAAACTCTTTGGAGCAGGGATAGTCTGTATAGTTAGCTGTTCCTCATAGCAGGATCCAGTGTGGTCCAAGAATACTTGGAAGAAACCAGTAAGATTGCTTATGTATCAACCACAAAATGTATTTCAACACTTTACAGATGATGATAGTAAGTTAGGGACAATGTATCTTCAGATCTCAGTTCTTAAAATTGTAAGGTCTCCCATTCTGAGCTGGTAAAACATAAATCGATTAAATCGGGTTTGCAGATGCATGTCATGCAGTTCTTCCCAAAAGCATGGCAAGGAATGAGTCTTTTTACATTGTTTAACCAGTGGCCCCCAACTCTTACAAACATCACACCAAAAAGAAGTAAAAACACACTGATGAAACTCAGACAGAAAAGAAATCCCATTGACAATTAAACTGTTCACACTATGTTTGACTTGCAGCAGATTGCTGGTTAAATCTTTCCACTGTTGCTGCATGGACTTGGGTCCGAAGGGCAGGTTAATAAAAGAAATAGCCTCTCCAAAGTGGTACGAGTTCAATTTCAGGCCTGTCAGCCTCAGTGTTCTAGTAAAAATCAAAATCTGTTGAGATAATGTTTCAAACCTTAAGAAATTAGATGGTTTACTTTGATAGAACTACACTGAATTACACGATTGGAAGACTTGCTGTACATTGAGGATATTCTGGAGTTCTGTTGTGATCAGATCTGTGGCTTTCATTCACCTTCTACAAGGTACTCCTGTATGTCAACCACTATCAGCTGAAAGCGATAACGTCTCTTGTTCTGCAGGTTTCTTATCAATAGTCTGCATTTGCCCACTGGCTTTGAAATGGTTTCATTGCACATTTCAAGCACATGAATGCGTTTTTCCAGACTAATGTTGCTGTTTATCAGTGTTGCTTGGCTTACAGGGCAGCTGGCTCTACAATCTTGCTGGAATCAAATTAGCTGTTGATAATATGGTTGTAAATAAGCTGAGCAGCTGAATAGCTGTACATCACATGTGTGCACAGCTTGATCTGCTGGAAAGTCTTAACAAACGATCTTCCTAAGAAATTTTTCAGAGTAGTTTTTACCTCAGTGAACCTTAAATAACTGCAGCTATGTATGTGCCTTTGAGAGCACAGACACGAGTTCACAGAAGCGGGAGGCTTCGCTAGCCCCATGTCCATGGGGAAAACTAGTCATGAACTAGTCCTCTGCAGTAATGAGATGGTCTCTTTTGGACACAAGCCACTCTGAGCTGGCATAGACATAGCGAACTTCAGGCCCCGAGCTAATATGACAGTGCAGATGTATTCTAGAAGTTAGCGTTCCTAATTGCCTTTGACAGTCAATAGCAACAGACCTCTTCTTTCCCCAAGGAGCCTCTCCCTTCTCAGTAACTGATTTGGCCATCTAGTTTTGTACCAACCATCAGCTGGTGTACATACTCTGCTATGGCCTCAATCACTGCATGCAGTAAGTTGGGTTTGAAGGTTTTGAAGAGCGGTGATGCCTTTTGGAATGACAAAAACATTGGGCAAAAAGTAAACCCTCTTTTCAAAACTATAAACTCAGCATTTTTCATTCCATCCTTCATCTGGCTTGGCATGATTTCTGCACCAAACCCTTAGCTTCCTTTGTGCTTACAATGTAGAGTTCAGGTGACTAATCTATGAATAGACCTCTCAACAATCTCTCCCATCAGATGCAGACCCCACACCACAAATGATTTCACCATTAATTAGCAAACCATTAAAGTCTGCAGAATTACAGTACAACTGACAATATTCTCAGCTTCAAACCACTAAGTACCTTTTCTTCTCTTCTGCTTTTTAGCTTAACAGGGAAAAAAATGCATCTCTCACCAATCTCATTGTATCTGTGGTCCAAGTGCTCATCAAACACCTGGAGTGGTTATAGCTGTATTCCTGGAATTGTTATTCTTACTCACTCTTTTTTTATCTTTATTTCCTGTGATAGAACAGGAAGTTTACCTTCATTTTCTAACTGTTTTCCCATTTAGTCAGCTGTATGAACAGGCTTTATTTTGGCTTCCTCTTTCTCTCTACTTTTTTAAATTAGAACTCCCAGCATTCTGTGTCTCTACTGTTTGATACTTTTTTTTTAAAAAAGCCTTTAAAACACCTTTAACATTCCTTTTGCTGTGAATTTCAGTAGAAGAATACTTCATGTACTGCCACTGTTTCAGATACTGTATCCTTGCTAATAGCAGGAGCCCAAATAATAGTTTAGCAAAATTCCAAAATTTTAAACTGTTGAAAACGGGATTCTTGCAACGTGATAATCTAAAAACTAAGAAGCCCATGATGCCAAAATTGATGTACAGCCCAAACACAGATTAAAAACACCCAGCTCAGCCCAGCTAAAATCAACTAAATGTCTAATGACTAATGAGTCTACAATGTGTATGTAACATCAATGAATTTAAGATTCTCCAAATCAATGTATAATATGAGAAAAAGTTGTGGAAAATTAGTTAAAATAATCTGGTTTTGTTTTCTCCAGAATATTTTTCAGGAAACATGCATATTTGCAAATGCATTTCTGTGCATTCCCAGCCCAACTCTTGCCCTGTTTGAACCATGTCAGGACATGCTACATCCTATAATACAATATGATCTTTCACAAATCTCCTCTCTCGTTTATGTGTACCTTGACATACGAGCTGCAGTAGAAAACACTGTATATGTGGGTTTACTTACAGTTATGACAGGTAGCTCCCATGTAGCCTGTATCATTACAATCGCAGTAAAAGGTGGTCCAGGACTGAGAGCATTTTCCTCCATGTTCACAATAGTTGGGTAAACATCTAATTGGAGACAGTTTTAAAAAAAAATCCCAAACAATTAATTATAAACATTTCTGTAAAAATAATGTGCTGAAAAAAAAACCCAAACCAACTGTCTTAATTCCTCATTCAGGCAAGAGTTTCATAGGGCTGAATCACTGTATAATACCTCAAATAATTACTTATTCCTCTGATCCATGATTCACTTCAAATACAAGCATTGAAGACAACAGCATTTAATGTATCCAGTAAGTAGGTAAAGATTGCTTTCAATAAAAATATTCCACTTGTCCTCCACTTGTTAGCAATTAAAGTGTCACAAACTTTCCAAGCACAGAGAAGGATAAGTAACAGGTGAAATGCTATTGAAATCTTGTTTCAAAGGAGAATCCCCCGTTCTCTGATTAAACAGGCATCATTGTTATCAAAATTAGGCTGAGTTACATTTGTAGTAAAACAAACAGCATGAAAATCTCAGAAGTGAGAGGAAAAATATGCTTCAATTATGAGTTCTGTACTCTCTCTTCTTTCCCTCATTTTAGTTTGTAAGCCTCTAAAGTATTACTGTGAAGCAAATTATTAAAAGAAGAAAGAGGCACAACAGCATGCAGCTTGGGAAGTGAAAAGAAACAAAAGCTGTGGGAGATAAATTCAATCTCCAGGACAAGAAGTGAATACTGATCTGAATTACATCGGTGTAAACACAGGTAGTGCAATAGAGTTACACCAGCCTAAAGGGAAACAGAGATTGTTCCATTGTTTGCTTTTTCTTTCTTTTTTTTTCCTTACTGTATATTAGATAATCTCTTTTACACTGTATGTTTGACTTTCGAAAAATGAGTAACTTATTTATACCACTGATTCAATTGTGATGGGTGGATGGATAGAAAACAGGCAATCAATTTATCTCACACACACCAGCACTCTGTTAGGGTTTGCTTTGTTGTAAATTGAGCTTCAAAAACCTTTTTATGGCCCAGATCTTTCAGTGGTGTTAGTGGTGAAGTCACTGAGGCAACCTAGATTTGTACTTGATCACTATTTATACCATTGTACATAAAATTATAAAGATCATATAAAATATTAATGTGAAAGATTAATTAATTTTTATTAATGCTTACTCAATTATTATAGTAATTATGTAATATTCAAATATTAGAGACATAAGGAATTCAAGAAGAAAGTATGTTATTTATACCTATCTGTAACATCTGTTAAAACAATTATAAGATATATTGGTCTTATAAAAATCATTGTTATGGGTTCTATTAATCACTGGGCTCAAATACAAAATGAGGGAAGAGAATGGGAAATGCATGCCTAGTTTTCCAGCTCACCATGGAGCTTTTTTCAGTGCTGTGGAGAACACCTTGTTTCTGAAATTGGAAAGAAACAAAGGGGACAGCCAAAACTATTGGGTTTGCCACAAGCTTACAGGGCAGGAAGTCTGAAAAGGGATGAGATTTTGTCTTTTAATGGTATGCTGGGAAATCAGCTAACAGAGCCTAACAACCTGCTGCTACAGTGACAGCCCAGCCAGCCATTACATCTACTCTTGGCAATGGTAAAGAGAGATTTAGAGGCTTTGGGTCAATGCTGAAGAAAGCAAAGGCAGCCAACAGGGTGGCACACAGAGGACTGACTGGTGCACGATCTGCACCCAGTTACGTTCTGCAGGACCATGCCAGCTCTTCAACAGCTTTGTCCCAGAGGCTGCAGGAGAAGCGCAGTGGTTCAACAGCTCTATGGTGAATTTTGCCTCTCATGAATTTTGCCTCTAAGAGTACATTTGCTCATATTTGTGCTCTGGTTGTGCCTGCCCTTGCCCTCAGCATATTGCCTTTACTTCTATCTGCTACTTGGTGATAAACATTCATTTATGTCACTTGTACAACAGCAGTAGTTATATTCACATCACAGGAGTGCTGGCAACAAGAAACATCTGATGTTAGTAAAGCTCTTTGGAATGGTAAAAAGAACAGTACCGTGTTATTATCATAATTCACATCATCAGTGTAATGGACAAATATGCTTTCTGCCTATTTTAAGCTACCTTTTATTAATTAACCCAATGCAGTAGAGCTAATTACTAGTCATTTGTGGTTTGCTAAAGGCCTCTATCAGAGGCATAGCCCCATTTATTCCCTTAGAACAGCTTCCTTTTTAAAGGCTTTACATAGTTGAGGGTCACTTCTCCTTTCTACTTGTCTTACAAATGCAGACACTTTTTCTTCCTCCAACAATGCACAAAACGCAAGTTGAACTAGCCATGTAAGCTTTTAATGATATTCATAAATTCAGAATTAAACTTTTTTTATTCCTTAGTCTATTTGCTTTAATTAGCACCAACCACATTGATCTTGTTTTTGGTCAGATAACGAACCCTTCTAAGAGCTTATGAAACAAATTTCTTTGCAACTCTAATAATTACCATAATCCCACTCTAGCTGAGCAGTTGTGTCTTCATTAGGAGCAGAATTTATCCTAATTGTCAGAGAACTCAAAATTAAGAAATAACTATGATTAAAATTAATCAAGGCATGGATAAATCACAGGTTGTTCCATTTGATAACAGTCCTGGATCCTCATGTTGAAGGATTTAAATACATGTAAGTTAAAATAAAAATTAATATTTGCATTCCACTAGAATCAAGCAATTTTAGTAAAAAGCGCAGTGGTATCACAGAACATTTCATAGGCAAAAATTTGCAGCAGGCAGCCTGTGACCTATTTGCAATGGAAATGAACAAACAGATCAACTCAATTTTTGTAAGTATCATAAATGTGACACTTTGAAATTTAATTATTTGCCTAAGACAGTATGTGACAGACCAAGGACTCTAATCTTCCAGATTAATTCATAGAATATATCATGGTGAATGAATCTTATAAAAAAAATAAACAAAGCAAATAAAATTTTCCCTCCTTTGGTCAAGCTGAAAACCACACCTTAGCTATCTAAGTGAGCAATACGCAGAGCCCTCACAAAAGCATTCACTGCCCTTAGATGAAAAATTCACCTCCAAAACTGTATGTGTGCTTCCTTTGAATTCAAAGGACAAACTGCATAGACATTAGAGGGCAAAATTTGGTCCTTTGATAGGAACAATGAAGAAATAACAATGACAAAATTACTTGAGTGGGAAGGCTGAAGGAGTTCTACATATTTGATGTTACTCTTGACTGGAAATAAACTGGGTACTTTCAATAAACACCTCTCGGATTTTGTTATAGTCAGCACAACACATCCTGCCTGCACCACTCTCTATTCTTCCTAAATAAAGAGGAAAATAAAGAGAACTATCAGAGAGAGAAAGAAAAAAGGAGCACACACCCTCAATATATTAAGACTGTGAATATACATAATTTTGAGACAACCACTAAGTCCCTAAACTCAACGTCCTAACAAAAAAAACCACATGAAATTTAGACATTTTTCTATCAAGAAAGCATTTGACTAAATGTCTCAAATTCATTTTATTTCAGCTTGTTTTCCTATTTATGAGCTGTAGCTATTTAATGTGTAATTAACAGAATATAACATTAACAGTGATGACTTAATATAGTAGGCATGCATATATGATGAAACTCATGGTGCTACTGTAACAGCCTATACTTTGCTTCGGTAAAATGATGTCTTTCCACTAAATTCAATAGATTGAGGCCAATTGCAACAGCATGGATTTTGGCCCTGCTCTGCTGAGCTGTGTATCTGTGAAATTCCTTGCCAAAGGTTATTTTGGATACAAGAAATGGGTTCAAGGGGAGACCAGACAAGTGTTTCAAAGAGAACTCCACCAGTATTATTACATAGACAACATGTAACAACTTCAGGGATTTACCAAGGGGAAAACAAATGAAGATCAGAGAGTATTATAAAAGAAAATACCACAGGAGCATTTTTCCCTGGATGTCTGTGGTAAAATGGCAGGCTAGGTCTCCTTAACCAAAGGGAGAAAAGAAAACTACCAGAACCTGAGGGAGGAAAGGAGAATGAGTAAGTAAAAACAATATTAAGACAGGCTGTAAAAGAGTTAACACTCTTCAGATCTTTAGTTTGCCTCAGCACATAATTCCTCCTCATAACCACACCTCCCAACTTCTCTCCTGAAATTTAAGAAAACTAAACAACTTTTAAAAAAAGTGTTGTGGCATTTTTTTTTTATTATTTTTTAATCCATTTACATTTTCTTCCCTAAATTCATTATGTTATGAGAAGTCATGGAGTACAAACAGAACAAGAGTAATGTGAACAAAGACAGTTTTTCTTTTCCATGCCGGAAATCATTTATCACAGAATAGATGTTTAAAAAATCTAAAGAAAAAAATAAGGCATTTTTGTCATTTTAATAATTTGTCACAAAGGTAGTTTTTTCTTCTGTCAGAGATTTATAAAACTTGATGACTGAACTTATAAAATTTATTGTTATTTCCATTGCTGGTCACCCTGGTTCTCAGACTCTGCACTTGCATTCCACTGTGAGGCCAACATTTAGAAGATCTGAACACTGATGCTAACTGCCCTCGGGCATGTGGCTGAGACAGAACTGAGGGAGGAGGTTGTGCTGGGATTGGCACAGGTGAAGGGAAAAGAGCCTGTTATCTATGCCTTAGATAAAAGGCATTTTTTTAAGGTTTGATTGCTTTGTTGTTAGAACACCTACATTTTTAATAGAGGTAAATGTGCTGACAGTTTGGCTTGGCATCAGCAGAAAGGATTTTATATAAATAAATTTGAAAATGAAAAAAGGGAAACAAATAAACCATCCTGTACAGACAGCTGTTCCATTTAGAATTCATCATTTTACAAAGCAAAAGCAGAAAAGCCATCTGCAAAAATCAAACAAACAAACAAGGACAGGATATTATATCCTACATGCATGCCTGCAGTTGGCCTTTAATTTACCATGGGGTTGCACATCCCATGAATTTTGACTCTAAATGAATAGCAATGGGGGTGAACTCTATTCAGGTCCCCCCAGAAACTCAATTCCACACTCAAGTCGGATTCCAAAAGCCACTTAAGTAGCCCCCTACCAACCTTCAAACCACCTTATTTCTCCACAAGGGTCTCATTTAGAGCAAATCCCCTCTCCAGCACTAGTGGAAGTCCCTCCACTCTGTATCAAAGACAAAATCTAACTATCTCCAACTCCAGCATTTCCACATGTACAAGTCATTGAAGCTATAGGAAGGAGTTCACCTTGGTCAGACCAGTTCTGTAGTTATCCCTTACAGCAATTACTAAACATATTTTAAAGGACCAGCTCAGCACTGCTCTTAGTTACTCAGCATTGGGTAAATGGGATTTGAATTCAGCACCATTTTCTTACTTCACATGAAAATAAACAAACTTACTTATATGGAAAAGAATAGAACTAAATTAAACCACGATCTGTCTCCAATTCAGATGCAGTGAGTATGTCAGATAAATCTGAAGAATCTGTCTTTATTTTGCTTTGAAACACTGACCAGTGCAGCCTCTGTAGGCCTGAATCATTTTCTGCAGCTGGTCTTGCAAGTATGAAACAAAGTCAGGGAAAACAAAAAGCCTTAAAATTAAGGCAGGGCAGGCAAGATCAACTCATGGCATTGCCCAAATAATCTGAGCATTCCCTTTCATTCACATTAAAGAAACACAAAGGACAGAAAACTCCCCCATCTTCAGAGGTAGCATCTTCCACTGTGACTGCCTATTTTTACAGAGACTTTGCTTTGCACACACATATTCCTGTTTTATAACTACCCAGACTGAGCTCATCTGACAGTGCAAAGCTCATATACCAGTCCAAGAGGAGGAAATTCTTCTACATGGTTTTATTACACTTCATTGTCAGTCAGCCCTTAAGCTATCAGAGAGAGAAACTCTGTCACTGCCTACGTTATCCAGCTAAGTTTAAACATTAGAATAGATAGGAGAAGATGGGAGGATGGTCTTCAGTACTTCAGGGATTTTACTTTCGACACGCAGGTTTTGGGTGTTTGTGGGTTTGGATTTTTAAAATCTTGCTCAGTTTTTCTGCATCCTGTCCTTTCACCCTAAAACTTGGGCGGTATTCAGGGGGTTTCCAAGACTCACACTACAAAATGAGCTACCTGCAATGGTTTGATTACATCAGTTAGCATGTCTAATTTGTGATGTAGGTGCATACTTTTGGGAGGGACCCAAGGGGTTCATCAACTCTCACAGAACATCATGTATTCCTCTGTTTAATATTAGTTCTTCCACTGTATATTGATCTTACAATGGATTAAGTCATTAAGATACCTTTTTTACCTTTTCCTTCCCCATCATGTAACATAGTTTGGATTTAAGATCTTTCCCCCCTTCCATTTCCACATCATTATTTCCACTGTTTTGCTTTAGTTTTAGTACAGAGAAAGAGGAAGAAGATAAATTCTGTAAGGACATTTCTATAAGGCATTTCTAACAATATCATAATTTTTGCTGCACAAACACAAAGCAAATTGTCAGTGTTTTACAAAGTACCAACACAAGCATGAAAAAGGGAAATTTTTAGAAAATCTGTCCAAAATTTCCTTAATTAAAATAGAAACTGAAAGGAGACATGAAGCTTCAGTGTGCCCTGTGCTAGTTGTAAACATGTCCACTGGACCCTACATTTGAAACAGGCAAGGGACGCAAAAGGTGAGGGGGAAAATAGTCACTCACAGGACTGAAGTTATCTTTTTAAGGTGACACAATGGATCAGAAGAACTATAACCTAGACCATCAGATCCTTATAACTAGGCAGGACAGCCTCTCCTGTATGTGGCATTTAATGGAACAATTCTAGAAAAAGATCCAGGTATTCCAGCATCTGAAGGTGTACCATTAAGTGCTTTGTTTTGGCTGATGATGAAAATACAGGTGGGCAACATTCAAATCTACTTTGGGATTTACCCAAAATCAGGACTGTTTAAAAAAGGACAGATGACATCCCCTCTTATGTCTTCAACTCATCCCAGTTTTGATCACCATCCAAATTCAAGGAGTGTGATCTAAAAACATCTGACTCGTTGCTATAAAACCAAGAAGGGAAAATGTAAGAGGATTTCCTGCAAAGAGAAAATAATCTGAACTATAAAATAATTGTCATTTCTGCAGAGAAGATACTAAATAACTACTGAAAGTAGGAATACTAGAGAGAATGAATAGAATGGATGCCAAATTGTGGGGTTTTGCTCTTTTGGGTTTTTCTTTATTCTTTCTGCAAAACACTGCAGGTATTTATGTGGGGGTGAATGCAATACTAAGTGTTTGCTTTTTCAATCCCAGCCTGAGACTGTAATAAATAAAATCAAAACTCACTGGGCATAATTAGCCAGGATATTTTCTCATTTGCATGGCCAACTTTGGGGGGGGAAAAGAAATCATATAAAGTTTGGCTTCTGCTGCAGGGCATACATTAAATCTTAGAGGAGATTTGGGAAATGCAAAAAGAGACTGCTTTCATCGGATTTATCCTAACACCATTCACCTGCAATAGTAATTAATTTCCCAAAGGCCCATTTTGACAGTACAACACATGAAGCAATGTTAAATTCAGTACTAAAAGAAAAGGAAGAAAAAGCCAAAAATTATTATGATTTCTTACATGTAAAAATTGGTAGTAAAATCTAATGGAATCTACAAAAGAAATAGGTATAAAGCAGGAATTTAAAAGGTCAGCTCTATTTAGCAGGAAAAAAAGAACATTTTAAGCTAATTTATTTAGAAAATGTTATGAAGAATTTTCACAGATAAAACATGGGTAGCGATAAAAGGATGGGAACTAAGGACGCTATCTGTGCTTCGTGACCCAAGTAGTACAGGGAAGCAAACTCATGAATCAACTCAGTATGCTTTTCCCTAATGAGGTAAGCTGTTAACGCCAATCCTATCGCAGTGATTGTTATGTATACCACATGCTGCTCTCTCCATTTGTATTTGCTAGCAGAACCGGAATATACAGATGAATCTTAGTTTAATAAGGATGGCAATATCAGCGTGTGCTTATGTCTGCCCACTGATGCTACAGAGATGAAACACTGCCAGGATTCATAAGAAAATATCTGAGGTCAGGTTTGCGTTCCTCCTTGCAGATCTCTGGAATTCCCAGGATGGCCTGCAAGATGCACCATCCATTCAGCTGCCAAGGTGGATTCAACGTGAATTTTTTTTTCCTTCTCCCCTCCCCCAGGTCACTTAAGGGAACTGAAGTTTCCAGTGTTGTCCTTGACAAGTACTGTCAGTATTTGCTATAGCGAGGGCAGGGTGCCAGCCAAGTAAAAATAGGACAACCCAGTCAAAGCTTCATCAGCGCAAAATCAACACGAACAGCAGCAATCAGATTAAAGTACCCTAGCAGTTGTAGACAGGGAGAGCAATGCATGCATTTATCTATGCATTCATGCAAATCTGAGCCTAAAAGAAAGCAGGCTCTCACTGTCCTTGCAGTTCATTTATGAATAATGACAGGTTCAACACATAAATGGCCTTCTTAATCCCAACACTACCTAGTCTCATATACTCAAGTACAAATGGTGTATAGAATTTATGACAACATAACAATGGGTGTACAACACTGTGCTTCTGCATCTGCCTTAACCCTACTTCTGTCCAGGCAAACTTTGCTACCAAAAAGTTAACAGTTTCAAGCTATTTCAGCCCTGGCAGGGATAGCAGAATCATATGAAATTTCAGGCTCTTTAACAGAGTTTTCTCTGTCGCTGGCCAACACATCCTTTGTGATGCTGGTTGAGGATTTCAAAAGCAATAATGTAACTAATGGCATTGTTAAGGATGTGTCTCAAGAGGATGTGACACATCTAAGGATGCACCTCAAAAGCCTGGTGGAAGCAACAATTTGTATATCACCATCTTGAGAGGCAAAGGAGACTATTTTCATGAGAGCTATCAAGTCAGAGGAAAATGAGGCCAGTTTTCCACTTAGACAGCTGTTTAACACGAGCTATCCCAACTGCAATGCCTCCTAAGCACATCTCTTTACAGAGTTAGAAGGAGCTGGTAGGGAAAAACCAGACCAGTTCTTACCTCTTTGTGTACCTCTAGGAGTGCAAGAACTCCTAGAAATGGAATTTTCTTCTCTGTGACTAACACTGCAAAGCAGTTTGTCCCACTGCATGCAAGAAGTGTATGACATTAATCAACCCATGCCTACAGGCAGCACCGCCACCCTTGCTGTTGTATTCCAAGGGGGCCATCTGCTGTAAGAGCAGACAGCCTTGCTCAGCCCAAAGGGAGCATCTGTGCCATATGATGAAGGGCTGGAAATCCACAGTGTTTCTGGACTGAGGTTTAATGATTTTCTGGCACATTTTCCTAATATCCATGGCAACTCTTGAGCTGCAATATCTCCTGAGCCCACATTCCTGCATCTATTCTCTGAACAGGATGCCAACCACAGCAAACAACCAACTCAGCTTCAGGACTGAAGCTAGTATTTCTAGGCTGAAAATCTGGCATTCCAGCCAATTGCTGAATGGGAAATCCCAGAGCTTCTCAACACTGTGGCCAAATTCTCAGCATCTGCATATTTGTTTTCCTACCCATTTCATTTATTTTTAAATGAGAGGCTGCCTGAATTTCCTCCAGGCTATGCTTTCCATTGTTTGCTCACACACAGACAGACCCACACCCCCACTATTCCACTGCCAAGTAGGAAGAGAAAACACAATGCAGAAAGTATTAGTACTCAGCAAGATTCACAGTCAGATTCCAATGTATTTTGAGATTAGCACAGCTATGACAAAATATATTTTAGTTTTGAACAACGGAGGTACAAAGACCTACCCACAATGAAAAGCATGTCTTTAAAAGAGTAAGAAACTTGAAGCTTCCTAGTCCTAAGATTATCACCTCCCTCCAGACTTCGCTTCAGATCAACAGTGCCTCTCCTCCAATTTCCTTACTCCCACAGTGTCATGGCAAAGATGCTGATGAAACATGTTTAAGAGCATCCCACTGAACACTTTGCCAGCTTCCAGCAGGCTGTGACTTAAGATTCATGTATGCCTTACTGGCTTTTTCCTTTACGTTTGACCCCTACGGTGTCTAACAATATCCAATTTGATGCTGTGTAAGACGAATTTGTGAGAAAGAGTAAATTCTTGTTTATTATTCACCTCCTTTATGCTGCTCCTCATCACACAACCCTGCCTAGCTCTCTCTTCTCCAGGCTGAAGAGTCCTAGCCTATTTAATCTCTCCTTGTAGAGAACAGTGTGTGACACACAAAAGAACCGAGTGTCAGTTTTAGAAACAGCCATGAGGCCTGAATGACAGACTCTTATGGTCAGAGTTATACACAGCACCACCTCTGAGTGGCCCAGTGAGGATGTACTTCTTGGAAAGGGCTGTTCAGGCCAAGGTTGAGGTCAGTGAATACATCCAACTGGATTTATGTTTCGTCTTTTAGCAACTGAAATAGAGATTGTGAAGGGATCGACACACAGTTGTTAGCTTGATTTACTAAGGGGAAGATGTTCCCATAGTTATCCAGTGCCTCAGTCCCCACCTCCTCCTAACAGCTTACAAACTTCTCACCATCATTTTGACCACAACTGAAAGAGGGACAGACACCTCAACTCCAAGATGTCACAGGATCTCATGAAAATAGAGAGTCAAATAAAAGGAACGCAGTTACTGTTCATCAAAGAAAAGTACGCAGCCTGAGCTGAACCATCATTCTAAGCATCATGGAATCTGCAAAGAAGAAATCTCAAGAAAAAACAGGGCAATAAATTCTGCAATCACAGAGCTTCATCCTGCAGTTGTGAAAATGAATTCTGCATTTTTAGAAGCAAAAAGCAAATCATAGAAGTGAGAAATGAGTAGAAACTGTTGCTCCTTCTCCTCCATTTCCTTACACTTGAAACTTAACATATACATCTCAGGTTAAAAAAAAAGGCCACCAAACCATATCTATGGGCCACATGGTCCCTATTCCCTGCCACAGCACTACCTTAGACTGTCTGAGAGATACATCTACCAAATGAGCTTTCTCACAGGTGTGAGAAATTCTTAGCTGAATTCCTCAAAGATATTTCCCACATATTTTTAGTTTGATTTTCTTTTTTTTATTCCTAAGCAGTGTTATTGTTGTTGACATTTCAGAACCCCTAAAGCAAGAACAAGACACAGCTGTTCCAGCTCAAGGAGAAGCCTGAGCAAACGCAACAGAATTTCACAGAGCTGGAGGGAACTCAGAAGATCACTTAGTCCATGCTCACACCCAAGGCACAATCATCCGTACCCATGTTTGTTATTTCTCACAGATTCATCTAACCTATTTGTAAAGCCTTTCAGTGATAGAGACGACAGTCTCCTCAGACAGTCTATGCCATGGCTGCTCTCCTATATATCCTGGGCAGAAAACACGATTATTCCCTTCTGCACTGCAGCAGTCTTTTAGCACCTGAAGACCACTATCCTGCCTCCCCTCAACAATCTCTTCTGGTTAAAGAACCAGAATTTAATCAATCTTTCTTTGCAGGGGATGTTTTCTAGACCTATTTTGTGTCTTTTCATATAGACAGGGCCATTCAAGAAACAGTTTGGGTTCTGAACATGTTTATATAGAATAGAAATTTAGAAGCATGACTGCTAATGAACCTAGGACAGTTGAGCACCAAATGGCAACCCTGGGTAGTTTTTACCATACAGGGTTTGCTCATCTCCCTGCTGCTCCTCACTTGGACGCATCTGCCCACCCTGTTTTGCTCACTAACTCCATTCTGCATTTCAAGATTTGTAGAGTTGCCAGTGACCCCAAATTTCAAAAGGAAGGCTGTAAATGATAAGAGCTTGTGTACTGGGTTTGTGTGTGTGGCAGGGGTTTTCAGTAGCAGAGAAAAGGGCTACAATGGTAGCTACGCCTCTGCGATAACATATTTAAGAAGGGGAATCTGGGAAGAGGAGTGGGAGTTGTGAGGAGGAGTTGCAAGGGGGACACCTATGCGAACACTGAGGTCAGTGGAAGAAAGGAGGAGGAAGGGGGTAGATGTGCCGGTGCAGAGCCACTCCCTTGCAGCTCGTGGTGAGAGGGCAGGCTGCCCCCCTGCCACCCATGGAGGTCACCAGCGGAGCAGAGACCCACCTGCAGCCTGTGGAGGACCCCACGCTGGAGCAGGTGACTGTGCCCAAAGAAGGCCATGGCTCTGTGGGAAGAAGCCCCTGCTGTTGTAGTTCAGCACTGGGAGGACTGCAACATGTGGGAGCGACACACACTCGAGCACCTAGGGAGATGCTGCGGCCTGCGGGAAGGACTCAGGTTGGAGAAGGTTTGTGGAGGACTGTCTCCCGTGAAAGAGAACCATGCTGGAGCAGGAGAAGAATGTGAGGAGTCCTCCCCCTGAGGAGGAAGGAGCAACAGGACTGACTGCACCCTCCCATTCCCTGACCCCTGCGTCACTGTGGGGAAGGAGATAGAGCAATCGGGAGCAAAGCTGAGCCTGTGAAGAAGGGAGGGGTGGGGGGAAAGTGTTTTCAAGATGCGGTAATGCTTCTCACTGTCCTATTCCATCTGTTAAGTGTTGCTCTTGTTAGTGTTTGAATTAATGTTCTTTTTCTTCCCCTAATGAGCCTGGTTTTTGCCCATGACTGTAATGGGTGAGTCATCCCTCTCTGTCCTTATCTTGATTCCTGAGCCTTTTGCTTTATTTTCTCCTTCCCAGTCCTGAGGGGGAAGGGGTGAGTGAGTGGCTGCGTAGTGCACCAGTTGCCCTCTGGGCTCAAACCACCACAGCTTGGATTTTTGGTATCAATGGTACAGCTCAGGGATCCTGCTCAGATGAGGGGAATGGCAGCAAGCATGTTTTCCTTCTATGTCAATAAGAGAAAACATTGTATGAAGAAAACAGCAACTTATCTGAGTTTATGACTCACCACAGCACTGAATAAACCTCAGGTTACAGAATCATTATTAACACTAGAGAAACCAATATTTTTTTTGTCATGCTTCTGAAGAAACAGGTTAGGGTTTGTCAGTTTGAGAAGGCACAAGACTCAACTCTCTGTTCTGCCACATGCACATGCTAGCCATGGAAGGGAAGCACTGGCATACCTGGGGACAGCAGCCTGGTGCTTTTCATCAGTGTTAAAAAGACTGAAAGAAGAGCTTTGTACCAGCCACACTGCCCAGATGGCCACTGCAATAGATACAGCTGTGATTTCTCACCCTGCTGAGTGAGAAGTTTCTATAACCACATCCCTAACTCATTTCCAGGAGGCTGTTTGACAGGCTCAAGAAGTCTTTGCAAACACTGTAAAATACTGAGGAAGGAAATGCATAAGTGAAGACACCATTAAGAAAGAGACATCCTGTTGTGTTGGATTTTTTTTTCACTAAACCAGAAGTACTTCGGAACGTCTTTCCAGCTTGTATCTGTAAAGCCCCTAACACGCTACCTGCAGGTGAAGGACGGGAAGCCTGGCCATACACTTAAAGCTAGAAACTTAGTGGAGCTCAAGAAAAGGGTGTGAATCCCTTCTGACTTACAACATCTATGAGAAACCAATGACTCTTTCATGCTGCTTGTCACCTCCCCATCCCTTAACACTGACGTCCTCCCTACAGATGCTACAGGGTGAAAGACAGAAAGAATTATTCTGTCCTTATTAGACTTTTTTGCAGCTCAGGTTTTCCCGTGGAAGCTTTTAGGTTTAATGTGTCACCCCAGAAGATGCCTCCCTTCCCAAAAAACACAGTGAAAAACACCAGGAGCGAGGGCTGTACGGTCCCTGTAGCCATGAACTTAATCTATATCACTCTGAACTGAAAATAAATTCAAAAAGCATCTGCATTTATTTGTTTGGCACTATGTCTGATGGCTTTTGGTTGGAGATGGTCAATGTAGTACATGTACTGCTGGAAAGACTTCATAGATACTCAAAGATATATCTTTCCCTCCACAACAAAAAGTCTCTGAATTCTAGGGCTTCATGGCACCTTCACTTCCAGACATCTCTGCCTTGTAATTTTCTGTTCTGTACCATGCCATAGAGGGGAAATGCCAGCATGCTGTAAGAAACTGTACTTTCCAACTTATTAATTCAGTGTAAAGCAAACAACCCCTGATGTGTACCTGCACTCCTAACTGAGCAGAAATCCTGAAAAAGCAACAAAGAGGTATAAAATTAAATCCACTTCCTTTTAAATAGGGAGCAGACCTCTATGGCTTAGCAGGATATTGTCTCATTTTTTCTTCACATTTCATTGGAATTGGGGATAAATGCATTATAGGAGCTATGACCCCTAACACTTCATAACAGGAGAAGTGTAAGCACCACACTTTGCAACATCCTCAGAAAAGACTGAGCAATCTGTGTATTTGGACAACCACAGCAAATATACATACTACGAAAAAAAGAAAAAAAAAAAACAAACTGGATTAACAGCAGGCAGGCAGTAGGGATAATGCCAAGATTGCTACAGGAAAAATTGCTTCCTCCTACAGATTCTACTTTTCTGTTCCACAAGGCATTGGGAACAGTTTGCAGGAACAGCTTTTTCTTGAAGGAGGTAAAGAAGGGAATACAGCATTATTTTGCAGGGCTTGTGGAGCAGACACAGCTCTGATATGAATAGATTGGGGATGCCTCTCCTTGCACAAGATGTGTCACCTAAGGACAACATGTAGATACTGTACAAGGGGATGTCAAGTCAGAGATGACTTGATATGCAGCAATAGGAACACTAGTGATTCTGGCATTACAGCTGAGAGCTAGAAACAAGCAGTCTCTTAACAGGAGATGTTGCTAACTAGCCTTCTTCCATCATTGGGACAGTCCATATTGCTGTGTTCAATTCCAGGCTGCACAACATCTTAATGTCCTACTGAAAGTACAGAAGACATGAGTTTTCTGTGTGTTATCTGCTAATCCTAGTTATTGCAGATACATCCTGAACTGCCCACTCAGCCAGGACCAGAGCAGCTACTGGGTGGCCTTGTTCACAGGCTGCAAGGAGCCTCTGGAGGTCTCTACCAAAAGCCCCTTGTTCAAAGCAGAGTCAAGAACAGGGTCAAGTTTGCATGTGTCTCCAAAACCGTCTTCACTTGGCACTGTCTCTCCAGCCACTAAATGGAAAGAAGGCAAAACTCTGTATATTTCTATGGACATCCCCATTTTTGTGTGCTCTCTGATATCTCAGCTAGTGACAAGGCATTTATTTCCTGAGAAGTAGTCACTGCAGGATGGAAATAACAAATACAGGGAGACAGAAGGCATTCATGCCAAGTTCACTTGAGCACACATATAGTTCAAATACTAGAGATGAGAGATGATGAGATATTAAGGCTTAGTCCCTCAGATGGCTCCCTTTAAATTAATGGAGGCTCATCACTTTACATATAGAATCCCGGTGTGTGTGTTTGGCGCGGGGGGGATATGGTGTGTGTATAATATGCTTACACAACTATATTCTCTCTTGAAAAACATACTGCCAGCATCAATAGTAGTCCCAGTTTATCATACTTCAAAATAAAGTAATTAACTCCCTTTTTAAGAGCAGGCACAAGTTGCAGTGAGCTGCCTAACCACTGTGTTCAGAGCCCAAGTCTGAATGAGCTTGGCCTACAAGCCTGTAACAAATAAACTGCTTTCTAAATAGAATCATATTCCTCAAAAGAGGTTTTTTGCTTAGATAACTAAGACAAATGTCCCATTTACATGTTAATTAAGCTACACAATTCCCACATGCGTTAAAATTACAAAAACACGTGCTTTACAGTGCACACAGCAATAAATCTTATAATTAAGAAAGGGGAGATCACATTTCTCGAAGAAGATGTTTCTACAGTGTTTTAACACTCCTTATATAGAGAGAATGAGCAGCTGGATACTGCATGCCTGGAGCCAGACCCCAACCTTCCTATAGTCCAGAACTACTGTGATACAGATCACAAGTTGAACTATGGTGACCAGTTGAATTACAGTAACTTGAAGTGTCAGACATTTTGTGCAATGAACCAATTTGAACAAGATCTGAAAACATACTCAAGGGTACACCATGCAGACTGGACAGCAATACAGTCTTTAGATTTGAATTCAAATCTCCTGTTCCCCCAAACTTTCCATCTGTATTTTTCTGTAACCAACTATGCCGTAATATAGGCTTGCAGAACCTAAAATTTAAAAAAATGGTTAGGAGGAATACACTCCATGAATACTTTCTTGTTCACTCTTTCCCCAGCTCACCCACTAGCTTAGGATCAATTGTGTTGGCAAAATAACATAAAGGATTTGCCTCTTGTCTGTATTTTCCTTAATTATTTTCTTTGAATTTCATCCTTCTTTCCAACTGTCCCTTGCTGCTATGACAACTCTTGACTTCACTACTGCACCAGCAGTACTTCGCCCTGGGAATCTTTGAACAACTTTTGTAACTTTCTGAATTCAATTCTTTAAATTTAACCCCTCTCAAGATTGTGTCCCAAAGGTGTAAAATGAGTAATATGATTTAGACAAAAAAAATTAAAATCCTTCCTTCTTCCCTGCAAAACAGCTTCAGCACAGTTTTTGGAGTTGCCAGACAGGGAGAGAGTGCTGGGTTTTTCACTGAATGAGAAAGTTGCAATCTCCATGGTGCCAGTGAGGCTCACACCCTTTCAGGACATGGCAGGTTTCTCTCTTTCCCTTCAGCGCACCTCCACTGATACACCAAATCCAGCTGTAAGAGACTCACTTTTGCCAATTGTAAATCAAATTCTTTTTTTCCTTTTTTTAATCTACCTTGGGTTTGTGATCATATCTACTATATGATCTAGGTAGATCATATCTGCTATATGATCATAACTACTATAGATTTACCTAGATCATGTAGTACAGACACATAAATTAATGCTGTCCAGAGAACTTCATTGGAAGAGAGTGCTTTAATCTTCACTAGATCATGTATAACTTTTGTTTACATGTCTGATATCTTCAAGGCAATGATTATGTAAAGTACCACCATTCTTATTATGTTTGGATCCTTGCCCTAAATAATTGTAAGGTATGATCACAGACTGCTGCTTGTCATCCTTAGGATACTGAAGATGAGGAAGACACTCGCACTAGTACCACAGATTTACACTTTAGCCTGGACTTGGTGACAATGAAGGCACTGGAGACATTTCACAGCACCTCTGCATCATTACAGAAGAGTTCTCTGTTGTTTCAATATATAAATATACAAGTTACATTTGAATGGCCCATTTGATCTTAAAGAATCTGTTTTTCCAAGAAAACAGAAAAATACTTTCTCTCAATTCTCAGGAAAGTCTACATTTTACTTTCTTTTGTTAAATCAGCTGCATCTTATCAATTCTGTCTTTCAGGCACACCAAGTGTGAAATTCATATCCCCTGAATTCAGTCTTTGTTAAACATGGAAACAGGTTTGATCATCAGAGTCAGTATTTCCTCCTACAAGTTAACAAACATGAACACACAAAGACGAGCACAATGGTCTCACATAACAGGTTTTGCCCACTTTTGAAAAGATTGTAGCTGGTCCCTCCTACAGTAAGCAATAATGGAGATTGGCCTTCAGCTCCACCTAAGTAACATGTCTGAAAAAATTACATTAAATGCTTAAGCTCCTAATGCATTTCCAAAATATCCTTACTACTCCCTCAACTATCTGAAGTACATGAAATTTCCTGCAGTTCCATTTCCATTTTTCAGAACTTAGCTAGATTAAAAAAAAAAAAAATCAGAGCCTATTATTCCACATACTAACTTCAAAGTACACATTTTCAGAAATAATTCAGAAATATTTAGACACTAAAAATCCAGAGGAAGCAAAGGAGAAATTATGAAATACTTAAAAAAAAATTGGTTGCTTATTTCCTCTCTACTCTTTATGAGAAAATGTGGGTTTCCTGTCAGGTTTCATCTTAGGAGGAATTCAGATCAGTATTTAAACTGAAATGTGTCTCTGGTAGATACAGACATTTCATCATTATATTGTCCTACTGAATGGGCAGTATGTCGCATGAGGTGTACCGTATCTTCATGATAAACGTGCTGTGCTGTAATGGCTAACAAGAAAAATTGTAAATGATCTACTTAAGCAAAAACAGCTAATATATTAAGGGGATGACATGTTCTGATGAATCAAATAATTTTTCCTTCTCTTTCATTTTCCTGTAAAACTTCAAAGCAATCAAATATTGTTTATGCATAAAATTTAATCCTTTCACCAATCTGTAGTTTGATTGAATTTGCATACTCTATTTGCTACAAGTCAATGTGAAGAGAGCCTCATGTAATTGAAGCTATTTCCCCTCCAGTCCTCCTATCTTCGCTGTAATATTTTCCATTAGTAGCTCTATTATGCCTAATATCCGTAATGTTGTCAGATTAGAATTTTCACTTAATGCAACCTGTATTTATAAACCACTAGGATGAAAAAAAGAACAAATACAAGAAAGAGGAAACAATTACCTGTCTTTGATGCCACACAGATCAATGTGTAAATCACTAAAATTCCCCAGGGAGCCTTGCTGAACTAAAATTAGGTCCTTGGGCTGGTTATCAATAAAGATGAGCCTCATACAGCCTTGAAAAGCAGTAACGGGATTTAAACATTGGGAATCAGTGAAATTGTCAGGGCACCCTGTGGAAAAAAGAGAAGAGGCAGAGAAGAATATTGGAATGTTCATCTGTTTCTGCTGGGATTTCCTGATGCAAGAACTAGGAGGCTCATTATTCCAAGTGGTTTCATTCCTTGTGCTACACAACCTTCTGTGCTATAAATGCTTCAGTAAGAAAAAAAAAAAAAAAAGAGAAAAAAAGAGAACCCACTAGAAATATCAGAGTATGAGGTTTTCACATGTGCTAAGCAAAATCAAAATTCTTTTTCCATCTTCTTTAAACTCCACAGTCGATAGCAGCTGACTCCCATAAAAAAAAGCTGTGCAAATTGTAAAATCATTATGGGTTACACTCTGCTGCTGAGGCAATGCACAGAGTAAAAGGATGAAATTCTGTGGACAGCAAGAAAGAAGCCATTTGTATCTGAGCTTCCTCAGTATTTGGCCAGCTCTGAGATCCAAAGCCTTCTGTGCATCCTCACTTAGTGCTGTATCCAGAGGGTTCATCGAGATCAGAGCCTCACTACAGTAAGCACTACACAGAAATATATTAAAAAGACAGTTGATGACACTCCCTTTATCTAAATTAATGCTTGCACTCCAAAAAAGCAGAAGGCAGTATTTTTCAAGACTGTTCTTTCCATTTTCACGATTGAGCTAAACCTACATTCATTTCCATGAAAGCACAGTACCTAAATACCTTTGTAGATCTGAGCCATATGTCAATTAAGCTCTGAAGTCTAAAGTCACTGAGCCTGATCAGGACAGTGATATCTACAGGAATATTAATAATACTCATAGTCCTCAGACCTTTTAACTAGAAAAAACACTTGTGGCTAAGATAGCTATGTAGCTTTTGCATGTTTTGCCAGCTAGATGTAGGTACCCATTGGCTACAACTACCAGTAGTCCACTTTTACAGCTGTGTTAGCATTTCTGCTCCTTCTCTCTCTGTCAGGGTTGACCAAGACCCTTTGATCTTCCCACAGTGCTGTATGCATTGCAGCTCAATAGGGGGTCTAAAATCAGTTATTACAACATTTGCTCTTAGCTGCAAACAGAGTGCACCTGGGGAGACATCAGTGGTGAGCACCTGAGGATCTGCATCATGAAAACCTGTCCTGCATCTGTCTGAAACAACCCACCTCCAAAATAGTAGCTGTTCCCAGAGTAGATCCTTGAGACAGTGGTTGCGTGGCTAGCAGTGGCAGCGTTGTTGTCCAGTGTCAGGGTAATGCGATGTCTTCTGGCATTGATGTTAACAGAATGCCAAAGCCCATCGTGGAGATTGGTGCCTGGGAAAATACAAGTGCAAGGAGTGAAAAAAAGAGGTGCAGGAGACAACTGTGTTCTTCAGGCCTCCTTTTGCTTCCAACTTGTGATCATGAATGTACAGTTGATCCCAAAAATGGGAGAACTGGCAGCTGAAAAGAACTCATTACCTCTGGAAACAAACTGGTGTAGAAGAAAAGGCCCAAGAAAGGGAAAGCTTTTGAGAGTATTTAAGGTGGTCATCTTACATTTTAATCTAACCTGCTTCTGGTACTGTAGGCATTCATCAAGCTAGTCAGGCCCTTTACCTTTCTGGTAGCACATTATTACCACTTTCTATGTTTTATGTCTATCTTCAGTGTGTTGGGAAATGCTTATAGCTTACAGAAGGACGCAGAGAAGATCTCTATTGAGCTTCTGGTACTAAATACATGCCTGAGATTGCAGAGAATTAGATTCAGTGAGATGGCCATAGCCTGTCTCAGGCTCCAGTATGAAACCTGACAAACTTCAGTTGCTATCAGTAGGATTTTTGTTTCTTAAAACCCTTCAGCAGTAAGTTAGCACACAGACTATCTGATGGATGTACTGAATCCTTATGTTGGATTTTGACATGGGTCTTGTGAGAGCTGGGATTGTTGCTCTGACCAGGAACCTGTGAAGGTACATGAGAGATGATGGTACTGGGTGGCCTCTTTTTCTTCTAGACACTTGTGCAAAGTGGGAAATAACCTCTCTGTTTCCTTATTCTGAAAATCAGTGTTGCATCTCATGGCTCTTGAAATAGCACCGCACAGCTACAAAGAAACTCCACATCCTCTATTCAGACAGCTGTGAAAATCAGTGGGAAAGCTTCTGAGCTCACACACAGTGGTGCGGATCAAAAGTAACCTAATTACAGTTCAAAATACACTACCGTCAGGCTGGAGTCACTGAGATCAGGCACAGACAACTAGTATTTACTCCCCTCCCTAATGGAATACTTTTCGTTAATGTAGCTTTCAGAAGAAACAAACGAGCACTTAGTGACACAAAGAGGTGTGAGAACAGTTCAAAACAAAATAAAAAAATTGTGGGTGCTCTGTGTATGAAAAGCCATTTCATTATGAATTTGAAAATGAGACAATTTCCACAGTAATGGCTGTTAATGCATGCACAATTTCCATAGAATAAGAGGTTGGTTTTCCAGCAAAAATGTATGATTTTTCAACTAGAATAAGTCCATTTTGAAGTGAAATATGTTGCTGAAGTTTAAAAAGATGTCAAAACAAAATAGGTCCCGTTTGGGGCAAAAATCACTCCATCCTTGAGGAAGCATGAGTTTTGTATCTGACATCTGCAGAACATGGCACTTAGAATTTCTGCATATTTTCCACGTGTAAGTAGGCAGTTTAGCAATGTTTTGGATAACACCAAAGGCTGGGCTCAGGTTCATGATTTCAGAACTGCATAAAACAAATACACCCAACCAAATATTGACACTGTCTCAGCTTTGTCAACAATTTAATTAAGATTGCAATAAAGGCTGGAAACGCAGTTTTCAGTGTTCAGCTGCAGCAAGCTAAGGCTGTACCAATCTACATGAATGAGGATAGATGCAGGGCTGCCTCATTTTCTGTCATAAAGGGGAATGAAACACACATGCGGAACAGCTCTGCTTTGACAACTCTGTCAGATTTTATCTCTGCTTCTTTTAATAGACACATCTGCCCTCTTTCAGTCTGTACTGGGAATATTTTAATATTACATATTTTTAAACAGCTGCTCTTTTAGAAAATACTATTATTATTTAGTTCCATCTGAGTTTCATCGGTCTATTACTCATTCACCTTTGGAAAATGGGTATTCAACCTATGCAGAAAATTAATTTCCCAGTCTCCCACCCAGCATGGCTGCATAGCAGCAAGGGATGTGCACAGGCCCTGAGCTAAGAACATTTCTGTTTGGGATGCCAGCATGGCTTATAAGGTCGTACTGGGATGGCAGCTGGGCTACTCTGGTCCTGCCTCTATTGTACAGTCTGAAATTGTTTCCCTGTTTTCTCTGTGAGCCAATGCATATCTGTTCTGGTAAGTGTTTACAAGCAATTTCCCCTGAACTTTAAGTCAGAGAGACAACCCCATTTCACCCTCTTGCATCCCACCAGCTGCACTGCACAAAGCAACTTGCAAACTGGCTAAGGAAGCCAGTGAGGGAGAGTGAGCAGAGGAAGTCCATGGTCCCTCTCTATTCTGAGCATAGCTTAAAGAGAGAGTGTAAAGCTACAGTCAGAGGAAGAAAATCAGCTCTGAGGCTGTCTTAACTTGTGATGGGGAATGGTGCAGCGGCTGAGCTGGCTCCCAGCTGACTTCAGCACAATCTAAGGATGGGAAACAGGAAGGTCTTCATGTGACCTGATTGATGAAAATTTAGTGTGACTGTTTAAGAACACAGAGGCTGAGCTAATTGTCAGGTAGATTGAGTCTGGAGATCTCAGGATGCCAGATTTCCATGCTTAGATCTACCTCAAGCTGCACACAGTAGTTCTATACTAGAAAGCAAGATAAAATTTGAAAAAAGAAAGGAAGATTGGGTGCTTCCTTATTACATCATCCTTTTATCTTGTGGGATTGGACCTTTGTATTTTGAAAGGAGACAGGTGAAAGTAAATAAAAATTGAGTACCTTCACTGATTTCCACTGGGTTCTCTGTCTCTTTCTGAATAAGTAGTGTCAATCTCCCACCATGGAGGTAAACCAAGAGAGGTCCTGAATTTTCAGACAATTCGGTGAACAGAAGTAAGCCATCTTTATTCCATGTTCGAAACTGGAAGCTGACTGACAAACCATCGATTTGAGGAGTGCCAGGTAGTAGCAAGTAGCTATGACTGGTGCTGACAAAGGTGATAGGAACAACTTGTGGTTCTGAGCAAGAAAAAGTCACATTCCCCTGCAAATAATGAAAATCAAATGTAAATCAACACAACAATTTTTTTTTGGTCATCCTAAAATATCCGTAGTTAAATAAGCTGACTGGATTTCTAATGGCCCTCAAGGCCGAAATAGGTATTGTTACTGAGACACAAATCTTTGGAACTCATTAGGAAATTTATCTCTCCATTCTGGGAAAACACATCTGACTTAAATATTTTACTTTCACCCCAAATAAGGGGGATCAAAATTCAAAACCTCAGTTCTTAGAAGGATCTAAACACATCCAAATATCCCGTATTGAGACCATGCCTGGGTGAAGAACGGCTTATTTGCTAGCCCAGACAGACCATCTCCACATGGCCACATCTGCATTGTGTTTCCCAGCACCTCCCACGTCAAGCTCAAGTTTAGCTTTATGTCAAGAAAATCAAACTCATTTGGATCTATGCTGACTTGAGGAACTGACACCGAAGGTACAGCAAGTCTGCTTGCACTTTCATGTGCTGTGGGATTTGATACAAGTGTCCTGCATTGGCTTTTCACTGATGGGACTACAGGGATGTGAACAAGGCAAGCTGCAATTGAAAAAAGCATCCTCCAATGCACAGGGATCCTACCAAACAGACTAGATTTATTCTAAATTGAAGCCAAAAATCAGCCATTAATGACAGTACTTTTTTTCCCCATTTACACCAATGCTACATAACCTTAAAAGCAAAAATTCCCTCATCCACTTGAATCTACTACATGGGGCAAAACACGAGGCAAATTTCCTGGGTTTGTTTCAAATATTCAATACATAGCTTGCAGTAGCAGTACTGGTTATGTTTTCTTTCACCCAGAGTGACACAGTCTTGTGCTACTCCAAATGATAAAAGTCCACTTCATAATAATAATACCAGAATTAGAATTTTTCAGAAATTGTTTCAAAATTCATAAGGAAACTCAGAGAAAAAGTCCCTTGAATAAAGTACTTACAGTGGGATGAAACAACAGTGATGTTTCCTGGGCAGTGCTAGGTCCTACAGTTTTCATGGGGCATTTTGAGGAATTATTAAAACATTACACACACAGCAAGCATGGTGAAATCCAACACTATTTCAATGCCAAACTTAGTTGATTACCTCAGTCATCCAGCCCTGAAATCAACGGCATAATTTGCCCAGAAATGCAGCACATTTACTCAAAGCAGTCAGCAGAATCTGTACGTGCATGTACCATTGTAGTTTGTAGAAGCAATGACTCCACCATTTTGTTCAGCCATTGTAGATTACCCAACTAGGTCATTCAAGCCATGTAATAAAACCTTAACAATATATAAAGCTGAGATGCATTTAAAGAGTCATGACTTTCAAAGCCACTCCAGGAGACTGCTACAGACAGCTTGCTTTGAACTAGGCTGCTTTGCAAAATACCAACTGGAATCTGATACAAACATTGGAGTAAAAGTATTTCTCCATGGTACTGTTTCTCAACAGAGCTGGTAACTCACTCTAACAGGATAATTATAATGAACAGCACTTGATGGATGTGTAGGAAGTTTACAATGCTTGGGGAATTCCTCTCTGAAATCTCAGACAGCTGATGGAACTGTTCCCTATCACTTTCAAATGTCTTTCTAATCTTTGTTTTAAAATAGAAAATAAATAAAGTGCTAGAAGGAGACCAAGTTATCACTGGATGAAACAACCCTTGATAGATACATATCTATATCAAGCTACTTACATATTCCTGGCCCTGTTAGGTGAAGAATGCTACATAACAGATTTACCAATGGCAAAAGGAATGTATGGATATATTATATTAGAAGGAGTTCTGAGATATAATCCAAAGCTTACCCAAACTCACCTGAACATTAGTCAGGTGGGAAGTAGGAAATTTGATCTCAACAGTTAAAAAGTTTCTACTACCTGCTGGGTTCTGCCTGCACAAGAGATGCCACAGGCTTTTTTTTTTTTGTCATTGTTGTTATATTTCCACCTCCATTTTCAACCAAATTCATGACAAATTACAGAAAACACAGTCAGCTGCAGTGATATAAACAAATATGGTTAACTTTCTCTAGAGCTTTTTAAAGGTTTAGACATTTAAAATGCGAAAGAAAAATTTTGTTTGGAATTTTAGACATTTACAGTGATTCAAATAACTCCACACAAAGCAGGAAAACATTTACAGATCTTATACATACATAACACTGGAGCTTGGAGGAAAGTTCAAACATTATCTGAGTCTGCACTGAAGTATCTAATTTGCTTCACTGGCAGTGGGAGGCTGTAACAAAATTCAAGACTGTAGAGGGGAGGATTTGCAACATTCGGATAGGATTTTTGTTTCAGCTCTTTGCAGACAGGACAAGCTATGCCTAGACTGACTTAATGGTGCCAGAGAAGGTGAATGCTAAAATGAAAAAACATGTTTGCAATGCACAACAAATTTTCACATGACCTTAAAATAAGCCAGTAAAGACCTTGTGCAGTCAATTTCAGCTTTCAGCTATTTACAGCAACACCATAGCAAAGTACCCCTGATGCATATGCATAGGCCCAAATATAAGGTCAAATTTCTGTCTGCTTTTGATATGAGGTTCTCAGCACGTGCAACTAGTCCTAAACTCATGGATTGCTGTGACCCCTTGAAAAACTCAGCAACAATCTTGTCTACACCAGCTAGTAATTCATGCCATCCACACAGAAGTCTTGTACTGGGACAGGAGCAGCAAAGAGTGTGAACTGAACCCATGGCCAATGCTGGGACATATAGGCAGCACCTACACATCTCCTCCCATGCTTAACCTGGTGAGACTTCAAGCTCTGTAGCCTCTCCACTGACTACCCTGCAGCAGAGTACGCGTGCTCCCACCTGCCACAAGAACAAGCAGGTGAGAACACATAAAGGCAGTGCTGCAATATTTTGTGTACATAGGATTAAAGGTACATTTGGGGGATAGAAAACAGGCCTTTTGCAAGGGTTCTTTTAACAAGGTATTTTTGTTACTCTTACTCAAGAATTGAGACCTTCATGATGAAAGAGCCAAAACTAATTTTACTCAGAGTTAAAAACTAGCTGGGACATTTGGGAAAAAACGTTAAATAAACCAATTGATGCCATGGGAACTTAAATCAGTTCACCCGACTCATTTAGGAGGGAAACACCTTCTTAAAGCAGCATTCCAGAGCAAAAACAGATGATGTAGTTAATACACACCAGCAGTAGCTGCTGGTGTCCTTACACTGACCAATGCTGTCTACCTTCCTAGAGAAAATAACATGAAAATTTGAAAAAGAAATACGCAACAGCTACTTTGAAAAATGTTCATCCACTGAAGTGGGATAGCTTCCCATTACAAAAACTGTTAAATTTGCCCTAAATGTTATTCTCAAACAAATTATTCCAGCAGGTTCAAGTCAGAAAAGTAAACAGCTCCTCCTAAACCTGCATCTGATCAGGAGCATTTTGCTTTAATTGGCAGCAGTTCTGGAACTCTCCAGGGTACATGCAAGACTTCTGGCAGACACTTGATTTTATAATTGAACCCAGTTTAACTGACAAGTAAAAGCTCATTGGCTAGGAAATGGGATAAGAAGAGTCTAATCCCTAGAGAAAACAAAAGAGACGCTCAGCTCTACCCAGCTGCTGGAAATTCCAGCTATCATGTGGTGTTTGAGAATTCCACTGAGTCCATCATCTCCAGACTGATCAATGACTCCTCTCACAAGCACTGAAAACTTTCCAAAAGAGTTCTTATTGTTCTTACAAGAGAAACCTTCTGAATCTAGAAATGCAACGGAGATATTTGCAATTTGTTCACTGATGACCATGACACTTGCTTCAAGACAAGAGTCCAAGTACCCCAGATTTCTGCAGGCAGGGTACTGGTTGCAGAGGTGGTTATTGTTCAAGTAAGATATTGAATGAACAGGCACAGCATGCTACAGCACTTTTAAAGGAAGAATCAGAGCCTTTCCAATTAAAAAAGAGAATGGAAGAACACAGTTGCTAAGTGATGAGATTAAAAGTGGATTACATAGAAGATCCTCTGAGCCATAAACCTCATCCAAATCTGACTGGAGTCTTTCCAGTGACTTCTGTGGGACTTCAATAAAACCTGCATAACTTTAACGAATCATTTCAGTCTTTTCCAGCCTTTCTTCATGCAGTTTTATGTACTGTTGAATGAAGAGAGAAGACTGCTACAACACCACAGCCTGGGCAATAGGTGACAGGTTTCTGATACATCCCCCTCTCTCTCACAGAATACTAATCAAAAGTAATACATACTTGGGAGATTATTCAAACTGACGGCTGAACTGAAATCCTCAACATTTAGCCTACCAAAGGATACAGGCCAAGATCACAGCTTGAACAGGAAGAACAATAAATGAGTATTTCTAAGCTCTCATTCTACCTGTGGGTTAGAGCATCAAATGGGCACTTACTTTCCTCATTAATCACTCTATGGATATTATCCAATAAAAAGGATATCTTGTTTTCTGCAGAGGATTAGAAAGGAAAATTTATTTCATATGACAGGTAAAGGGACTAAAATCCCAGGCCTGGCTGAGACACAAATGTGGGTAAACTGGCAAGAATATGTCTAGCTTGGAAATTGGAGGACTATTTCTAGCTGTGAAGAGACTGAGGTTACAGACAAATTTGCAAAGAGAGTAACAGAGGAAAAAGGTGACCTCTGGTGCAGTTTTAAAAGGATAAGATGAAAGATTGTCATTCAACTCTGAACAACTGGATTTTAAGAATTGGGGAGGTCCCTTCAAATCCTGTTTTTAAATTAACTGTCTCAAGGAGAACAGATGTCAGGAGACCCACATAGATTTCAAGTACTTTTCAAATCAAGACACTGCTAAGCACTGAATGAAAAGCAAACCAAAGTGAGATATCAGCTCCAATCTTCTGAAATACTGGTGCAAATTGTCTTCAAAGACGATGTGGGAGCACCAAGACACACAGTGTTACTTGCATTAGGACTAGTCCACTGAGTAAGCAACTAGTTCATCCCAAGAGCAGGGCTCATACTTTAAGAGAAGTTCCTATACTGAGGTGGGTTTCTCGTTCTCTGAGCAAAATTTCATCATGGAGATCTGAAAGCTTTCCTGATCCCAATTTCATTGAAATTAATGTATCCTTTTGAAAATCACCCCTGAGATAGAGAACTGCCCTATCTTTACTCACTCTAGGTATCACATATGTCAATAAAATGCTAATTGTTTATCACATTGACTTAAGTTGCTTACATTAAGATAAAGTTCCTATATGGAAAAAATAGCATTTAACAAAAAAAGCTTTGAAAAAACTGAAACATAGTAACTGTGACAGAATCAGGGATGAGATGTTTGGCTAGACATTTCTGGATGTTATCTCGGACTCCTAAACTATGTCACTCACCAGAAACGGAACAAAGGATTTTACTATTTTTATGCCCATAGGAACTGTACGTTATTGTTTCATTATATGGTACGATAGCTAAGAGTTGCTGACAAAAGATGGGAGCAAATACAGAGCTCATTAATAAAAATCATACATCATTTCCCTCAGAGAGATAGGAAAAGGAAAAAAAGAGCACAGGAAGAAGCACAAAAAAATATACACCACTTAATATTTTTTCTCCTTTGAATAACAAGCAGGAATGAATCCAGCCATTCAAATGCACCTTGCTAGAAGTGAATAAAATAGATGTCTTAGATCAAACTGGCAAATTAGCCCAATCCAAGCCCAATTTTTGTTCATGTTTAAGGTAAACTGATCGACAGGTTATTAGGTTTTATCACCTGGAACAAAACACAGCAGAAGGAGATTTTTTTTTTTTTAAATTATTAGTATATTACTATTATGTATTTAAGTATTATTATTATGATGAAAACAGAGGCACATATCTTAAAGTAGAAAAGGGCATAGAAAACAATTCTTATCAACTTTTCTTAATGTATTAGTTTTCTTTATTAGATTTTGCTCTTTTAAATTCCAATCATCTGTGTATCATAGCACAGCACCAGCCTAAATGGTTGGTATGAAATGCACATACTCCAGGCTTTTGACTGTGATGGGCTCAGCTTGCCCCCTTCTGTTGTGCCAGGCAGCCAAGTACCAAGCAGTTCCCAAGGCCTTAGCAATTGGAATAAGGCCTTAAAAGACATTTAAGCTTTGGCTTTTCAGCAAATTACATTCTTCTCCATTTTCCTTATTCCCTGCTAACTCCTATGACAATAATTAGCCATCTCTCTTGGTCTCCTACAGGGACTAACAGCCTTATCACCCCCTGCCTTGAAACATCCTCCTCTGCTCAGCAGGTACTAACTGCCCTATTCACTCAATTTGACTACCTAGATAATGTAATAAATTAAACTCTGAGCAACTGTTTCTAACCTGTAATTTGCTAAAGGCTGATGACTCCCAAAAGGCCTTGTTTGCTCAGAAATGTGAAATTTTTTTCCTCATATGTCAACAAGTCTTCTAAAAAGATATGGTCTCTCTCCCCAAAAGACTTGCTTCACTTACGGTCATCACAACTATCAAAATCCTAACACAAAGAAACTTTTATATTAAGAAAAAGAGAGTTTATTATTGGAGCTACATACTGGATTAAGTATTTACATACTGAGAGTCTTCAGAATTGTAGAAAAAGCCAACTGAAATCAGTTGGAAAGCTGTCATTTAGATAGACTTTATTTCAAGTTCTTGATTGAGGTGACACAATTTCTTTTAAAACAATCCTGTTCTGCCATCCAGCAACAATAAATTGGGACCTTAAAATTAATGCTATCTATATAGACTTTCTTACTATTCCACAGTGCAGATAGGATGTGAAGGAAACTCATCTGAAGACCCAGACAGCAGACAGGAAGATAGAAGAAACCATAAAAAGCTATTTTTACAGGAATCAAATATTTCTGGAATATGAGTTCACTTGCCTTGTCTAAAGAACAGCAAACTCAACTACCTTTTTAATGTGTGTGTGTGACTCACACTTTCATTAAGTAATTGCATAAGTTTATTTTTTTTAATAAATTCAACTTAGTCTTATAGGAAGTTGTGAAAAATGTCAATAAATAGTTCCAACAAATTTATTTATGATTTCTATAGTCTGATTGCAGTGCAAAAACTAATGAAAAATAAAAAAATTAAGAAAAAAGAAAAGATAAATCTATCTCCTGGTTCTCCAAACCCTAGTAGGGGCCTTCAAAAGTCACCAGCCTGATACTCACAGGTATATCAAAACTTGCAATAGTGGCAAGAATAGTGGTAGAATAAGACGTGTGTAGACAAGTAAATTCTTCTCAAGATGAAAGTATCTCAAATCAGCTTAATAAAATAGCATGTTTGGATTCTCTATAAAGGGAATGAATTATTAGTTTACATTCTCCTGTCACTAGGTATCTTTCCTTGCTCTTTGATGCAGGCAATGGGTTATTTCCCTGAGGCACTACAGTGATGCATTTACATGTCACCACATCCCTTGCTGTGCTGAATTGTCACTCGCAGATTCAACATGGCAGGCCAACGTAGAAATTCAAGATTATCTGAGGGCTGACAACTTCTGCCTTACAAATATTTTGCACTCCTCTCTAGTCAGTGCAGAGTTTGCTCTGCTAAACAAAAATACAACTCCAATTCCTGTTAGCCAAAGGTGATGGAAGGGAAGGGGGGATAGGGTTTTCCTCAATTTCAATGAGTACATAGGGTGGATCATTGAGAAGGTCAAACACAGCATCTTTTCATGACCTCTTAATTTCTTTCCTTCAGCTAGACAGCTTCTTATTTTGACATCACAAATCAGTGACACATGAAAAGACTTAAGACCCTGGCCACATGTCACATTGGAGCAGTTTTTGAAGGTACAACCTGAAACTAGCAGTAGGTAACCACCGGTGGCCAGGATACTATCGTTATTTTCAGGATGCTATAGCTATTTTTCTCTTAACTACTCCCTCAGCCAGACATATTTAGCAATTCTCAATGGATTTATCTTCCTAGAACTTGTTCCATCGTCTCCTGCACCTACATACACTCTTAACAAGCACAACATCTTTCAACGAGGAATTCACCATCCCAGATATCAACAGGTCAAATATCCTTCTGTGAAGGACAATTCCCCTTCTGCTTCTTGTAAATATGGCTCCTATGGTGTATTTTCCTGCCGCTAACTACTTGTCCAAGAAGGGCGAGTAACTGCTGTACCATTTCTCACAATGGGCAGTCTTCACTTCTTTTGTGCTGAGAAGACAGCTAGTAAATAGGGCAGATTTTTAGATTATTATTTTAAAGCATTTTCTGAGGTTTCCCAAGGGTCCAGCCCTACGACCATAACAGTGGTAATTACAGAAATTTGACTTCTCATAACCTCTGGCAATTAAAACCAGTAATCACTTTGGATAGCAAATAAAAGATCCCTTATCATTTCTCCACACTCAGTGACCTAGGGGAGAAAAAAAACACAGAGCAAAAAAACCCACAACATACCATCAGGGACAGAAGAAACCCCAGAGAGTAGACAGCCTGTCCAAATAGATAGGGCTACCATATAGAGAGGTTAAGTATCAGGCAATATAAAAATGGAATTCTGAAGGCGAGTTCCAGTTCAGAGACAGGCTGCCTCGTTATCTTGAGATGTCTTCTCCAGGGGATTTATTGCAAGTCTGACAACTGCAAATGAGTTACAGAAAAGAACAGGCAGAATGATAATCACAGCCACCACCCAAGAGGACAATACATAGTACAGTACTCTGTTATTGACAACCTGTAGTTTCTTCCTCTGACTTTAAATGCAGCTGATTTGGGACCATTATTTATATGGATAAGTAACTACTTCATAAGAGGAAATCTATACCTCCAAAGCTGATGTACCATTCCCCTGCTTGTGTGAAAGATGTCAACAGTAAAAAATCCAAAGTTGATGGGTATGAAAACCCACAAGTTTGGCTCACTGACTAGACTGTGTTAACGTTCACAAAGGCACAGAGAATGAAGCAGAGACTGAGTGTTGAAGTCTGCCGACCTTTTGGAATCAAAAACTAGTGTCTCTGAGCATTAATGACTTTCTAATCTCAAACCAGCCAGTTTGTCCTCAAATACCTTTTGTTAGGAGACAAAGGTATTTTGGGTACTAACAATGCAGAACCATCTCTGGTGATCTCTCAGCTTGTGGGGAGGGAACACAGCTATACAACACATTGTTGGAAGAAGTGATTCCAAGTCCCCGACATATTTAATTATTCTTCTGTGCTATTTCTTTCATCATATTTCCACTCCAGACAACCCTAGCAACTACAAAGACATGAAGCAGAGAAGCTTGCAGCTCCCTGGGGATATGGATTGTTTCTTGAAAACCTCAATGAACTTTGAGTAAAAGCATTTAGTGCAGAGGAAGTCTGGCAGGCAAAAGACTACACTTAGTAAGAACAAGTTATTTTAATTTGAGTAAGTAAATTGCTAAGAAGTGAGGAAGAGCAGGAAGATGGGAGAGGGAGATCAGTCTGTGAAAGCTGGAAGTACCTGAGAGTTGCTAGAGGAGATAAATAGCTGTGATGGAAAGGATGCTGGAAAACCAGAGATTTACAGGGGCTGTTTCCTATAGAAGGATGTTCATCTAAGATTATGAGGTGCTGTGAATGTGGCAACCTTTCCATGCACTTTGCATACTTAAGCGTCACAGACAGCATGTATCAGCTCATAAATCTTGAAAAATGCAGTACAGCAACCAGCCTTTGAAAACTATCAAGTTAAAATCATGACTTCTGTGAGGGAGATTGGAAGATGGGGCCAAATCCCTGCTACCTTAAATTGACAAAAGGAGCAGGATTCCTGACCTTCAATCTAGCATTGACTGAACCAAGTATTGTGATAACAGAGTTTCATTGCTTGGGGCCACGTTATACCCAGACAACACCCTTTCCGAGAGAAAACACATTACAAAGTTGTTCTTTTCCCCTTTAGGAAGGCCTTCCCATTACACAGCTGTCAAAACAACCAGCTATTTAATGACCTAAGACGCAGACCAGAGCTCTTTGCTCCCCTTAGAAAGTAAGCTGAGGAGAAGAGCAATTTAACACAGTTCATAAGATTTGTGCCTTAGCATCCTGAGTCAGAGCAATCAAACTTCAGGTTATTAAAGCAAAGTCTCTCAGGCTAGGGGAACATCCTGGAGGAAGTCTTGACTGCCAGCAAAAGAATGCAGCACTTCTCACCCATCACCTTTCCACTTCCCATTTCCCTGTGTATTCAGCCTCACCCTAGGCAGGGAAAATAAGGAAAGGAAAGCCTTCTTGTGGTCTTCTGGCTTGCTTTGTTGTAGCTTCAGTCTGTTTATACACATTACTACAAACTAGAAGATGCCATGAGAGCCAGAAGCAGTTTCACCTCCACATTCTCCAAAGACACAGTATTAGCCAAAAGGCATATATCAAAGTGTGGTACAGGAGTGAGGCATGAGCTAAATAAAGAGCTGAATTATTTACAGTTTGTCAAGGCTGCATGGGAATACACTGTTCTTTCTACTTATGAAATAAAATGTTCTTTATTTTGCTCATGATATATTTAAATATATCTATGATTTTGGACATTATTATGAGTGAAGTTATGTTTATGTTTTATGTTAGCAGGCTGGATAAGACCATAGTTCCTTTTGCTTTACCTCTACCATCTCACATTTAGAGACACTAATATCAGGTCAATGGTTCTCAGAACTGCCAATACACTGAATATAAGGGGTGGCACAAACTAAAATATTTCCAATAGTAAAAGAAACATTTATTCTTCTCTATAATACCAACTCAAATAGCAAAATAAAATTTTGCTACTACTGTACTCCACAACAGTGATGGAGAGTGGTTCAGAAAATAAGATTTCAACTGAGTTAACCAGAAGAAGTCTTTATGACTTCTATCATCCCATCAAAAAGACACATTTTAATCTTGGAGAAGGAATTAAAAAGTTTCTCCAAACAAATTGTAATACACTTGGAGAGTCAGAGAAATGTATTAATTTCCACACATGTCTTTCAATAACTCTCACCACAGCAGTCAGTGCTGGCTGGTGTTAGCCTCATCAATATCATTTTAACAAGCTAATTATGCCCATAGATATCTAAATCTGAACTCCACTCATTCAGTGAAGCCAGCAGCACCAACAGCATGGAAGTAAAGAAGGAAAGCATACATTATTGTCTCTTACCACAGTATAGATCTGAGGTTTGCGTCTTTTTGCCAGGTCAATTATATTGACTCCATTGTAATAAAGGTTCTCGATGCACCCATGGAAATTTTTCCTCTGAAAGGTTCCTGGTTTCCCCGGGACAGGAATACCTCCAAAACTGAGCTTTTGGAAAAAATAAGAAAAGTATTTAGCTATCACCCCAAGAGAAAGAGGGCAGAGCCCACTCCATGCAGCCAAGGCAGGACATTATCTAAGAACAAGTCACATTAATAGCATCCTGCCAGAGCACAAAGCAGGTCCTGGCTGCCCAACAGGGGAATTACAGGCTGCACAGCATTACAGCTGTTGGAGAAATGCTGCTGGCACAGACAGCTCACTAACTTGAAAACAGCTTTTAAGTGCCTTGACACACCACTTCACCAACCCAATACCACCAGCCCTCCACCCAGGAACACCCAATGCACAAGATAATGTTCAAATGGTCTCCAGCCCACAGGCCCCATGGGCCTGGAGGCTGCCACCCATCAGCAGACCACAGCGGCCAGGAACCGCTGAGCAATGGAGGAATAAACTCTTCATGTCCACAGAGCACTGGGTTTGCCTGAGAGCTGGAGTCAACCCTTTCCACCAAACATGTATCTGAACAGTTCTGATTTCAGCCAGTGGAGGGTAGTATCACACACGCAAACTACCCCATTTGCACCTTGCAATCGTTTTCCCTAATTTTCACTGTGGTTTGGTCTTTAAAATACTCGCATGTGGTATTTGAGACAGATCAGCGTAATGAAGAAGTTCTGCAAGTTACACATTTAAACAAAACTTCTGCTGGGCTGTTGTCTAAGTAGTGGAATATGTTAGTATTGTGCAGATTACAACTCATCACTCAACTGGAGGGCTGAAAGTCCTAGGAGGATAAAGAGCCTAAGAAAACAAAGCTTCCAAAATCCTTGGAGCATGATTACTTTAGATTCTTTAGAAAAGACAGACAGACAGACAAAGACATAAAGACAGACAGAAAGACAGACAGAACCCACACCCCACACCTCACAACCCCCAAAAATTCTGATAATCCTGTTTTCTTTTGCCAGATGACACAGCTCATTTCTAATTAGCTCCACTGGCCTTTTTGGCAAAGTCTTACTACTGGTGGTACCACTGGATTTTTACTCATTTTTCCCATCGCAACCAGCAGCATCGTGAGTGATGTAATGCCGGTGGGGATCCTGCAGTCATCACAGTTCACAGTGGTTCCAGTGCATCAGGAACTGTGCTGCAATCCCGCTGCATCTGCTGCAGCAAGGGCATGCACTGCTGTGTGGTGCTGTCGACACTGACGGCTGCTGAAACCTGGTGAGCCTTATGCCTCTGTCACAACTCCTAAAGGCTTGTCTCAGCTCATTATTACAAAAATAAAGGGAAATTTGGGGGTTATTTTTCCTCCCACTCCACCTAACAAGATGGGATACCTAAGCAAATGAAACCTCCCTGGATAACCTTGAAAGTACTTCTTTGAAAACAAGTCCTTAATGAACTTACACCTCAGTTGTATTCATTGATCAATTCAGAGAAACAAAGAGGGAACAGACTGCTGTTTTACATCACTTGCAGGGTTGTTATTGGCATGAGGGCTTATGTGGTAGCAATGTTTTTTTCCAGTGAGAATCATTAGTTCTTCCCTTAAAACACCAGACTTTCCTTCTTTCATGTTCTATTTCTTAAGTCTTCTGTTTAGGGACTCTGTACTGGGTTTCAAAACCAGAAGAAAAATCAATATCAATTACACCACTGCATTACTAAAAAAAGTTTCCTTTGTGATTGGCAATAATTTTAATTACCAAACTAATGGTTTTATTACCCTCAGTAAAGCCTTCAATCCCTAAAGTGTGCTGAGATAAACTTTCAGTAGACTGTATTATTGTAACGTTCAACTGAAAGACTGTGCAAACGGAAAGAAAACACACTGCGTGAAATCCTATGCAGCAGGGGCCAGGACGTAGTGCCACAGAGGTCAGTGGTGATGCTGATTTACATCAGCCAAAGATCTTCTCTACCATGCTTCCTGTTTTGTAATATCTGGAAAAATGTTCTGCAAATACATTGAAGCCTGAGTTTTCCCTAATTGACATCAACCTTGTAGCAGGAAGCAAGGAATTTTATTACTTTGAAATTAAGAAAGGTCATGACTATCATTTGGCTTTTCTGAACTCCATCTTGAAAGTAGATACAGCTTTGGCCCTTGCTAGTTCAGTCTGAAGCTGTTACAGAATCTCACTGCTCAAATGTGCTGTCCCTACTACATGTGCTCATGATTTGGTACAGCAGTGCCAGGGGACAGGTACCACTCTCTCCACCCTGCTTTGTGAAATGCAAAGAAGGGAATTTCAGCTGAAACATGAGAGGAACAGAGAGCAGGCACCTGCCACTGCCGAGCTGTCTGCTTTTGTCTCTTGGGTGTGCTGGGAATTGATCCTTTTCAGAGAAATGAATTCGAAGTGCAGAGGGGAAACTTGTGGTCTCTTAAGCAATGCCAGCTCAATGCATGCAGACAGGGTGATGGCTCTGACTGTGCAAGCATGACCCTGTGCCTTGTGGGCTAGCAAGGCTTGGTAGACAAGCGCGTGGGGATAAAAATGAACATGGGTAATTTGTACTCAGGTGTGCGTTGGTGGGGGGAACAGATGAGGAACTGCCTTGCATATAGATATGATGATATAAAAAGTTTTAAAGGTATTTTTTACTGACTATCAGTCACAAGCACTGAACTGCTGGAGTGATATAAACTGCACTCTGCCACGCCTTGGGCTCATCACAGGGGAGCACACCAGCCTCAGATTTTATGGGCAGTCAGGATGTTTCCTCTGCTCAGTCCTCCTTTAGCTGAGCTGCTCTGGCTCCCTAGGCCAGGATGCTCTGCATCACAAGCCCAGATATGAAGGGATCTGGGTCAGAGTTAGTTGTCTTAACAGTTGTGCTCAGGGTCTTCCATTCCTACTGGGAAGACAATGGTCTTTACCTGCTCATCTCTATGTGGAGAGCTATAATCTGAGCAACTGGAGTCACAGCTCAAGCTGGTATCCCCATGGTCATGTCAATCAGATGCAGGGATGGCATGCAAAAATCCCATTAAAATCACATTGGACATGATGACACAGCACCTCTCCATACAGATAAGTGCAGTTGCCCCCTGAATATTTGACTAGAACCCAGACTATATCTTTTAGTTTAGCTCAAAGTCTGCCATACTTTGAAGTGTAAGCATAATCCATTGCATATTTGCCCAGAGATTGGCCATTTTCTGAGACTGTTGTACATAGAGTTGCACTGACATAGCCTATGTTTGTTAACTATGAAAGAAGCTCTCTGGAAAGAAAATATTAAATAAAGAAAAGATCTTTGCTGGAAAGAAACAGCTCATAGGGTGGTTGCTTTTCAACACATTCATTTTATATCAATTCAGCCTGATCTCCCAGGTTATAACCTAAAGGGCTTCACACACCTCATAATCAATATCCAGGTGATCTGAATCCCCCTTCGTTCGGAAATGCTGGGTGTGCTTGTCCACCGTGAAGTTCACTTGCTTGTTGAAGCGCTCTATGAGAACTGAGTGCCAGTGCTGGTCATCCAGGAGGCTGCCCAGGGTGACGGATGTGTGGCTGTTACTGAAGTGCAGGTTGGAGTCCCCTAGAGGGGCAGAGACAGGCAGAAGACACCAGAGTTACCTCCAGCCCCTTAAGTGAAGCATTGGGACTTAAGGGGAGCACAGAGCAATGCTCCTAGATGCAAACTGGAGCTCTGCTCATCAGAAACAGACCCTTGTCAAAGCTTGCCCTGGATATTTTGGGCCTCTTATTCATATATATATACACGCACATGCACACATACACATAAACCAGGAGGTTTTCCTGATGCTGCACCCACACAACACTGCAGCATGCACAGGATCGCTGCTCTGCCTGGCCATTGGTTCTACTATGCATTTGAGGCCTGGTGTTTTAAGAGCTCCCTTCAGATTGCACCAAAAGTCTCCTGTCTATTCACATTAACAGACCACTCCTGACACTTCATTTTCAACTACGTGCTTTTTGTCTTTTAACAAGAAAATTGCGCCTGTTCATTTTCAGAGAAAAAAAAGCCACAAGTCCGTGAAGCAACATGAACGCGTTTTGTTCAGCTCAAAAAGATTCTTAAACCTGGCCTGGACCTCCAAAAGTTTAGATCAAGAGTCATAAAAATATTTAGGCCCTAACCCTGGTGATTTCAAGCACCCTTGTTTTCCATCTGGTTACATGTCTGAACACTTCTGAGTCTCTCATTGAAAGGGAGTATGTGTCCTTTTTTGTATTCCAGCAGAATGGAGAGAACACGTGCTCCAAAACTGCCAGGCAAGATGCAAGCAGATTCAAGAGCAGGCATCAGAAGCCTTGCCCATGACATATGAATGCACACAGAGGACTTGAAATGGCTAAAATCTGTACATTTGGGGGTACTGCTGAAAGACAAAAACCTCTTATCTCAGACCATGTATTCACAACAGCATCTCCTCTGGAAGAAGTGACATAATATATTCAACGGTACTATATCTTACCCTAGTATGAAACATTTGTAAGAGAAGGACAAATGAATGGAGCCAAAGAATCCCACATTCAGAGACTTTGGATGTAGCTACTTGGTCCAAGTAACATCCAAATATCAAATCAGAAAAATGCTGCATTATCATTTCTACTCTTTGATAAACTAAATAAATAAAAAGAAAGAAAGGGAGGAAGAAAGAAAGAAAATACTAGTTGGAGACTAAGCAATTAATGAGCTTATGAAAAAATTAAATTCAAGAGCTGTGGAAAATTGTTACATTTAAAACAAACATATTTAAGTATGAGGGGAAAAATGCAGAAAAAATTATCTATGAATTCTGTTTTAGTTTGCTCCCACTAGTTTATGATTTCTTTTAATTCCCCAAGTCATAAACAGGGGACTAAGATACTGCACCGTTGCCTGCTTTATCTGCTCTAGACAGACTTCTTAAAGTGTCCTGGAATTGCTAATCTGAGATCTGCCCCTGTTAATACTATACATTACTGGATACTACATCTCTCACTTTTTTAAAACCAGCCTTGGCAGTCTAAGCAACATGTACATGAACTGCAAAAGGCTCAGATTACTTTAGTCAACAAAGTTACTAAGATTGAGAATGGCAGTGAAAACCTTAGACCTTAATTCCCTCCTCTCCTTGCCCATTCCCTCATGGTTAAAGGGTTCAGCTTTCCATCTGGTTGGGCCACTGAGGTTTTCAGACCAAATTCAATACCCAAACAGGGTAAGTGCAGCTCCTGTGCTGACCAAAGTACAGCAATGCAGGCATGGAAACTTCTGACCAACTCAAACCCCTCAATATGAGAAACGTGACTCAGCAGGGTCTGCTGAGGCCAGTACCATGGGTCACCCACAGATGAAGCTAATGAAGATTTTGCCACAAGGCTGGGAGAGAGGGTATGATTACTCCTACTACAGTAGTTCCTGCTATTATCAAAGTGCTTTAGTGAATTCACCAGGAAAACGCAAGCATCCTTCTACAGCAAGAAATTAAGCCAGCCTTTAATCTGTCCCAACATGATCATACAGTGATGGTCTTCCAGATATTTACAGTTTTCATCTGAAACCATCTCCAGAAGCAAAGCAATACCAGTGTGCACAACGTTTTCACCAGAATGTTTTAATTTAAATTCTGTATTCTCAGCTCAGTTCCAATCACAGAAAGGAAAAAATAAGACACAAACCAAAAATAAACCTTTGCACCCCAAACCAAACTTTCTGGGAATGCTATTCTTAAAAATTAATAACAATAAAAATAAAAAAGGAGGAAGGGAAAAAACAAAACTTTTTTTTAAATCACTGCTTGAAAGCATCATCAGGCAAAGGTCAAAACTTCAAAAGTAATCATTGAGCATCTCAGCCTTGGTTGGCACTAGTTAGAAGAACCAGGGTCTCTTCTTGGTTCAGCTATCATGTCCTGCATGACATAAGTCTATCCTCTTTTGCTTCCCCTCCCACCTTCTCTGACCAGCATTTAAGCTGTGAGCTGTCTGAGACACACAGCATGTTTTGTTGATCTCAGCTGGAGTTTCTAGATACTGCCTAATACAAACAGTTGATTTATAAAAGCAAACCAAGACAATCCTTATAACAGTAATATGTGACCCAATAAACCTAATTACCCTTACCCAGGTTGATGTGCAAGGAAAGCTTCCCTTTCTGCAGTTCCAAGGTAACGTAGTCTCCACGCTGTCCTTCTCCATGGAATAAGACTCCATCACCCTGCATGCTTTTGAACTTCAAGGAAACCACATCTTTGAATGTGCTCATCAGCTTCTGATTGAACCTGTAGAGGAGTGAACTTCTGCCATCGAAGTCTGCAATATCTGACTCTGGGAGAAAGAAGATGGCAAAATGAAGAGGAGGGGCAGCATCAGGAGAGGGACTGTATTTTTTCAAAATCTTTCCAAATATCACTTGAAGCCAGGCATTCTCAAAGCATACAATCCACAGGACATACATGGCATCTGGCCAACCACATTTCACTCATTTCCAATCCTCTCCCTCTGTCTGGGGAAAGGGAAGACTAGGATGAAACCAGAACTTCTCTGCACTTCTCCTCTCTCATGCAAGACTGCTTTCTCACTCAACTTTTCAAAACAGAACAGTTGACTTCCATCATATTCAGATCTCCAGAACAGGCCTCAGCATGTTTACTGTATGTCTCAAACACACCCAGGATGTTACTCATTGCTTTGAATACTTCAGTTCTCCTTCCACTTTTTGTAGCTTCACAAGCATCTGTTGAGCAGCTTCTGCGTGTCAGCCATGCCTGCATCCACCTTTGCATGCAAGTAAGCATCGTCTTAGTTTCTGAGGGTTGGCTGCTTGTTTGTGATGGGCATTTATCAACCATGTTTCTGCATGCAAATTGACTAGGCTGGCAGGAATACTCAAATATCAATTCAAAAAGCTTTTGAAGGGATTTCATGGGAACTGGGCATCTAAACTGATTATACACCTTTGAAAATCCTATTAAAAAACACATTTTCCTCTTCAGCCAGCCTCTAAAACCCAATCACTGTGATGGGAAACAAGCTTCAATTCTTCAATTGCAATTAATATTTCCTTTGGCAGCAGCAGCCTGCAGTACTCTCTTTTTTATATAAAGTGGTATTTTAAGCAAAATTTATTTTTAATAAACTTACTTTTCTAAATATATATATATATAACCAGAATGTTTCAGGTACCTTTAAATACTTTTAACTAATAGATTGTTTTCAAACGTGTGACTAACATATGTAAATTCAATTCCAATTTCTATCCTGTTTTCTATGCTGTTTCACGTCTTTGTTGGCAACATGGATAGTGGGATTGAGGGCACCCTTAGCAAGTTTGCCGATGACACCAAGCTGAGTGGTGCGGTCGACACGCTGGAGGGAAGGGATGCCAGCCAGAGGGACCTCGACAGGATGAGAGGTGGGCCGAAGCAAACCTCATGAAGTTCAATAAGGCCACGTGCAAGGTCCTGCACATGGGTCGAGGCAATGCCAAGCACAAATACAGGCTGGGTGATGAGGAGTGGATTGAGAGCAGCCCTGCAGAGAAGGACTTGAGGGTATTAGGAGATGGAAAACTGACTATGAGCCAGCAATGTGCACTCGCAGCCCAGAAGGACAACCGTGTCCCAGGCTGCATCAAGAGAAGAGTGGCCAGCAGGTTGAGGGAGGGGATTCTCTCCCTCTACTCTGCTCTCATTAGACCCCACCTGGAGTACTTTGCCCAGCTCTGGGGCCCCCAGCAGAAGAAGGACATGGACCTGCTGGAGCAAGTCCAGAGGAGGCCACGAAGATGGTCAGGGGACTGGAGCACCTCCCTTATGAGGACAGGCTGAGAGAGTTGGGGTTGTTCAGCCTGGAGAAGAGAAGGCTCCAGGGTGACCTTATAGCGACCTTCCAGTACTTAAAGGGGGCTACAGGAAAGATGGGGAGGGACTTTTTATCAGGGAGTGTAGTTATGAAAGACAACTTCTAACTCCCTGAAACAGGGCCTGAGACAAACAGGCCTGTGAGAAACAAGGACTGAGAAAAACAGCCTGAGAAAAAGATAAGGCATGGGGCAGGGGGGAGAAGGCCCAACGAGCTGAGGAATGTCTCTAACATGCACAAGTAACAAAACTAGAGTCATGGGGTTGATAGTGTGGATTTTGGAGCTGATAAGCCTGCCTGGATAGCACAGGATGCAGCTGGAGGAAGGAGCCCTGTGAAGACAAGATGGTTCTGCTCTGGTGCATCTTGTAAAGTTTCAAGGGCCATCTGTCCAGTGAATGACCTTTGCTTCATTATCCACAAAATGCATATTAAAGTTGACACCCCTGCATATGCTAATGAAGATTAACAAAATCAGGCTAGTTACATCATCCCATGAAGCACCTTATCCCTCCCCATACATGTGATATACAGATAGGTAGGTTGACCTAGGGGAGGAACCCAAGGAAAGTGTGTATAAATTGAGGGGGGGGCGAGGAGTGAAAGAAAAGGAACGAAGTGAAGCAAAGCAAAGTGAAGTGAAGACGGATGCACCTTGAACCCTCATTGGCAGGACCAACACAAGAACCCAGACCGGTGATCTCTATTTCTACATCTCTCTCTATCTCTCTTATTCTCTTTTTTCCCCCTTTTGCCTTATCATCATTAGGTAATGCAAGGCATATTATATTGCTTGCCATAACTCGTTATATACTTAGTCAATTATCATTTACCCAATTAGTACATTGTGGGAAATTAATAAATGTCTGGACTTTACATTGTGGGAAATTAATAAATGTCTGGACTTTGAGACTAGTCTCACCGTTGTCTGCTCCATTGGGGACTTACAAATCTAAGTCACTTGTCTCCCTTGTTTGAGCAGGACGTGACAGCAGTGATAGGACAAGGGATAACAGTTGTGAACTGAAAGAGAGTAGATTTAGATTAGATATAAGGAAGAAATACTTTACTGTGAGGCTGGTGAGACACTGGAACAGGTTGCCCAGAGAAGCTGCGGCTGCCCCCCTCCCTGGAAGTGTCCAAGACCAGGCTGGATGGGGCTTTGAGCAACCTGGTCTAGTGGAAGGTGTCCTTGCCCATGGCAGGGGGGTTGGAACTAGATGATCTTTAAGGTCCCTTCCAACCCAAACCATGCTATGATTCTATGATCCAAATGCAATTTGGCACAAATTATGGATAAAATATACACTTGTAAATAATAAATCTGTCAATTGCTATTTCCTGTTGTTAAGAAAAATATTAACAATTAAGAACACCAGATGATGAAGAATCTGAACAAGGGTTTACTAAGCTATGTAACTACTGGGATATATGTGAATAAAGACAAAGAATACCTTCAGAGTAACCAAGAAGAAAGAGCACAGACCATCTTTGTTTGCAAACCACATGTTTTAATGACAATCCAAGGCTATCAGCTTTCCATTTTCTTTTGAAAAATAACTGAAAGGTCCATAAGAAAAAACCAATCAAGTCTTCCAGGTCAGCATCTGCAGTGTTATTAAAGTTGCTGATTTAAGTCACATAAACTCCCTTGAGAGTTCTTCTATCTTTTTGAGCATTAATGGTAGATTCATTTGCTCCTCTTTGAAAACAGAAATAACAGGGATTTTTTTTTCCCCCTCTTTTTCATTTTTGGACCAAGATTTAAAGAGGTTTACAATTAAAAAATATTGTAAGCTTAGAAAATAAAAGACCCGTTAATGATTTGTTACCATGGAAACTACCATCGATAATTTCTGCATATCAGTATGACAGTTTGTACAGAAGTTTGTGGCACATTTACAAACTTGCAGAGAGCCCAAAATTTAAATTTGATGTGAAATTCCGTCATGCAAAAAAAGATTCCATTCAAAATCTGAAGGCAACTGATTATTTCTTATGAGAATAACACTACAAAGAAATTCAACCCTGGGAAAAATTCACTCCAGAATAAACTAAGATCAACTTCTTATCTGTGATGTCAGAATTATAACATGCTGTTTAGCATCATACATGGAAAAGCTGCTAGTATAGGAAGCATTATGACTACAAAAGTATTCACGCCACCTGCTTTTACTGTTTTTTATTTCTTAATTAGTTGTTCAGAAACAGCTCCTTCAGAATTGCTGATTTCTCTCTATTGACACCTTGACTGCCAGTTTCTGTAAAGGGAATTAAATTCATACTTTAGTTCTTATGAATTTCCCCTAGCTAAATTAAATACTTCAATTTGTTTAAAGTAAATTGCAAGTGTATCATAAAAATGGTTTCATTTTAACACAGGCAGGAATTAGGAAATAGCTTATAAAGAACTTACTGTCTTTGATTTCCAGTGCATTTTGCAGTTAAAGTTGATTTTCTGCCCAGCTCTCAAAAACAAAGATACTGTAAGAGAGCACTGATTCAATGTTGCCATAATAGCAGCCTGTTTTTTCTTCTTCTTAAGATCTAAACTCAAGTTCACACTTCAGTCCTTGTTCTTAACTCTCCACTAAGCTACAGCATAACACACAATTTCTTGAAGAGCTCTACTACTGACATTTATGGAGTATAACACAAAGGAAAATTTGTTTCTGAGAAGTTCACTAATTATCGGTTGTGAGTCCACTGGCCAATGAACAGCCCTGAACAAAATGGGAATATGTCAAATAAATGCTAAGACTGGCAGCCAAAAGTCATTAGTGGCAGTTTGCATGACAACAAATCATTGGCTTCCTGTTAAAAATTGAAAGATACAGCACAATTTACCAGATAACCTGCTTGTTTGCTTAGTGTTTATTTAGTCCATGTATGTCCATAATCTACTTGCAGCAAGAGAACAAGGATCAGAAATGTTATAAGTCTCAGAAAACCTGTAGGAATAACAAACTAAAACACAACATGTGGTTTGATTCCGCACTTCCTGCTGGTTTACTTATTCTCCCTGAAGACAGACTTAACTCAGTCTGGGTACTTTTCTATACTGTCCTCATCAACAAGGCTACAAAACTCAAAAGTGAGATCAGGCAAAATATGCTTCCTTCATGTTATTCTCCACTGACCAACAATTCAAACAGATGCATCTGCTGTAAATACATACAAAATCACAGAATTATTTAGGTTGGAAAAGACCTTTAATATCATCATGTCCAACCATAAACCTAATACTGCCAAGTCACCACTAAGCCATGTCCCTAAGTGCCACATCTACACGTCTTTTAAATACTTCCATGGATGGTGACTCAACCACTTCCCTGGGCAGTTTGGACCAATGCTTGACAACCCTTTCAGTGAAGAAATTTTTCCTAATGTCCAAGCTAAATCTCCCCTGGCACAACTTGAGGTCATTTCCTCTTGTCCTATCCCTTGTTACTTGGCAGAAGAGGCTGACACCCACCTCGCTACAACCTCCTTTCAGGTAGTTGTAGAGAGTGATAAGGTGTCCCCTGAGCCTCCTTTTCTCCAGACTAAACAATCCCAGTTCCCTCAGACATTTCTCAAAACTTGTGCTCTAGACCCTTCACCAGCTTCCTTGCACTTCCCTGGACATGCTCCAGCACCTCAATGTCTTTTGTGTGGTGAGGGGCCCAAAACTGAACACAGTGTGGCCTCACCAGTGCTGAGTACAGGGGGCAGGAGTATCTATGTACTCCTGCTCACAGGTGAAGAAGTTCCCATAAAATAGGAATCATTCATCAAACTTTTATGAAATTCAGTAGAGGTTCTGACTCCAGGGGTGCCAGTTACATCATTGCATTTGAATTTCCTTTCCCAACATAGATCCAAACATTAAAGTCACTTGGGGGTGGGTGTAAACACAGGCAGTTAGTTGAAGGTGGATTACCAGGTTAATTCAGCTTTTTTTTTTTTTTTTTTTAAAGGGAGCATGTGACCACAGAGCTCAACCTCTGGGACCAGCTATTCTGAGAGGACCCAGGCTAGGAGAGATGTGAGAGCATGGAGTTTACTTGTGCAGCGATCTGCTCCTGACAGCAGAGAAGATATACATTCATACTTACAAAGACAGTCTTCCTAGTGATGATGGAAAAAGTAAACACTTGCTTGGCAAAGTTATTCCAAAATACAAAATATCCTCTAGGAACAGTTGCAATTTGAGACAGAAACTTTTGGTCTTGTATTTGCATCAATGAACAGAAGCTTTAACTCCCTGCAGGAAGGAGGAGGACCGTTCCTGGTCTGAACAGATATGTCTCCTGGCCAGTCATGACTTACTGGTTTGAGTTAGTCTAAAACAATCTGGCTTCGCTCTTCATACCCCTCTCAGACATGCAATCCAAGGGATGAATGTGGATGAGCACTTCAGAGGTGACTGTTCTGCTATGCAGCTTTATCCCTATCACAAATCTATGTCTGCAGCTTGGTAAGCAATCATTTCAGTATTTATCTTATGCAGCTGGTTACAAACACTACTGGTCAATGACCATCAGACTTTAAAGTGGTGCTCTACAATGCATTCTTTTCTGTCTCATAGGAAGACAAAGGAGAGGATGAAAGAAGGTGGGGAAAAGAGGAAAAAAAAAAAAAAAAGATAAAAAGATCCAGTAAAAATATCATTTAATCAAAAAAGCACAATATCAGATCATATTCCCTGAAGCAATGACAGCAAAGGATGAGAAATCAGAGTCCTGAACTGTGAATGAAGAACTCTGCTCTCAAAAGCAGAAGATAACCTGTTCTCACACCTTATCATTGTTTCTACTGTGGTTTCCCAGCCTGTTAACTGCACATACACCTGATTCTGCTGATGCATTTTGGGCTGTTAACCAGTTATAGAATATGATCAGCATCTTCAATGCAGCTATAAATCTTATCCTATAAAAGCAATTGTGTCAGCAGATTTTTTTCCTGCGCTAAGCTAACAAGACTTTTCCCAACTATAAAGATATACCCATTCCCCCCTTACCGCCCCCAACATCAAAAGCAATTGGTTTGCCATTTGTCTGAACACCTCCTCTGCTGCAGCTCTGGTTATCTGTTACAATCTCACTGCTTCTAGAGCCACTGCTGCAAAGGGACATTAAGAGCTTACACATACCTCTGCATGGAAATTTCCATTTAACTCATCATAAAATCTTTTCTGAACAGGAAACAACAACATATGTTTTCAGATCAAGATCATCTCCTTCCTATTTCTGTACCTATTTTGAGCATGTAAAATGGAATCTTTACAGGAATTTCAAATAATTAATTTTCATTTATATATATACTTTCTGTGTAAGAAAGTAAACAATTAACATGTGTCATCTGTGAATTCCAGCTGATTTGATGCCCTTGGGAGTGCTTTGTTGCATAGGAACTTCGATCTGTATGGGACAGGGTCAAGCAAACTCATGTGTCTGAAACAGCTTTACTATTAAAAACATGTTTTTATGTTCCAAAGAAACAATGTCAACTGGCAGCCAATTAGAGGTTGAAAAGAAAAAAAGGGGAAGGGAGGAAATAAAAAAAAAAGAAGAGAAAGCTCTCTTGTTTGACAGAGAAGTTTTGGGAATAAATTCATAGTAGCAAATTACTTCTAGTAGGATCAATAAAAACCAGTGAGTGCCATTTATCAGCACAGTGAAATCACACGTTAAGTTAGTCACTGGCATCCACTGCACGTAGCAGTTAATCTCTAATATGGTTCTTCGGCATTTTTTGTTACTGTGTCCTGGCAGAGTGTCTGGTGACCTACAAGACCTGATGCCTTCTACTTGCCACCTACTAAACTGTCAGCATTGAAAGCTGCATTTACCAAAAGGTAGCACAAGGTTGTGTTTCTGGGACCTCTTCAGCAGAGTATGTTGCACAGGACAGTCATACTTCAAAAATGAGAAATCAGAGCCTTGCGCTAACACAAGAGTGTAACATTCACCTAACTTTGCCATCAAAAAAATGCTTAAGCAACAGTGAAACCACAAATCTCTCCTGCAGCTGTTATCTTCTGCTCAAATATTCAAGGTTATAAAGGCGCTGATGTGAGCGGAGACCGTTCGAGGAACCACTGGCTATTTTGCATGCCCTGGTGTATCACAGCAAGGTGCTCAGCTGCATGTTTGGCACTAGTCCCAGGGTTTTAACAGATGTGCAGCAGCACATGAAATTCAGATGGCCTAAGCTGCCAGTGTCCCCAGACTTTTGTTTCAGCCAACCAGTGAATGCTGCTACTCACACAAAAAGGATCTCCAGCTTGTCTGTAAATGAAAACTGTACTTCTACAGCTTTCTGCCCCAGATATCAATATAAAGTAACTGTTTTCAGATCAGGTGCTGTGCTTCTGGGGCAACATTTGCCTGAAAGGTGGAATGGACAGTCAGCGGTCCAGCATCATCTGAATTTCAGTCTGCTTCTACAAGTAGGCTAAAAGCTAGAAATGACCCCACAGTCACACATGTGCATTTGGGCAGGCTTTGGTTCATATGAGTTTCCCATGCACATGTTCTGTTTTTGTCTTATACTTCAGGACTGGATCCAAAGCTAAAATGCCAGTGGAAATCCTTTCTTCAACTTCAGTGGACTTAAGATCAAATACTGCAGGTTTGCTTATCTGTAGAAGCCTTTAAGCCATTCCAACAGCTTAAAGATGATGGGCATAACTGGAAATTAGGGTCTTACAGATTAATTTATATCAGTTGAAACCTTTGATACAGGTAGGTGACTATAACGCTGTTTCTACTCCCAGGCTCCCATCCCTTCTTTCATGTACAGAGAGACACTTGCATGAAGGGTCATCTCAGAGATGGTGCACACTTGGGACATTTGCTCTTCTTCTAGCTCCATTTCCTTCCTGGCTTGTCCAATAGCTTGTTTCTAGTGATTTTTTTTTTTTTTTTGTCATTTTTTAAAACTCTTTTCAAATTATTAATATATTACTTCTGCCAGAATTGAACATGGTGGATGATTCTGTATGCTGTCAAACATTACAAAATGCAGTTATGTAGGTGTATACCAGGATCTGATGCAGATATTCTGTCAGTATAACAGTAAAGATGACATTTTATAAATGATCAAACGTATTTTGTACAGTGCTGGAGTGCCTGGGTTAGGAATAGCCAAGACTGTGAAACTATATAAGCAAAACTTGTAGACAGGTATTGCTTGGCATATACAATTTGCCAGAGAGAAATTTGAATGGCACATTTATATAAACAGAATGAATATTTCAACACTCTGCAAAACTTTTATGAACCCCGTTATTTCTTTTCTGGCTTGCTTCAATCTCATACCTTAATTCTGCACAAGCATTTTTATTTCCTGTATCTGCAGGGTACAGGACAAAGATGAAGAGTTAGATGATATCAGTGTAACTAAACAGCCTTCAAGTGACTTTGAAGTCTTCACATCATAGAAGATACAACCACAATATGACATGAAAGTAGTTCTCATGTAGTATTGTACATGGAGTAGCACCCAAACACACTCAGCTACAGAAGTTTCAACCTTCAGTTCGAGTTCTATTTGTTGCACATCTCTTTGAACTATACTCTTTCTGCACAGCTTTGGTCATCATTAACAGAATAAAGCTCTTTGAAAAGAGATGAGATAAATGCTTTGGAATGATGTCATCAAGGGCCATTGGTTTTGATTTATAGGTTTCAGTTTCCATGTTCACTGGTAGGGCTAAAAGTGGTCTCTTATCCTAGTGACTATCCATCCAGACCAGGCTCTTGCAGATCTGTACTTACTCGCAGTGCCTGAGCATCAAAGTAGGTGGAAAAGCAGCATTTAAAAAAAGCTGAATGGATCTTTTAGATCTACACATAGATCTACACACAGACCACAACAAGGATCTTTGTGTGAAACCATGTGAAGCAGTCTTAAGACCCAAGTGTAGTGATGAGTCCTGGAGCTGTGTCTCTGTTCAATGGGATCACATGAATGAAAAGGTTTAAGACACTTTGCTCTTTGATTCTGCTCAAATGAATTTAAGAAGTCTCCCAAATAGAGTGGTTTCCACTTTTTTACCTTACAACCCCTTTTCTGCACCCAGCAGGAGCAGATTAAGATGGAATCTAAATGGGGAGATGTACAAGTACAGTAGTGTCACATGATGGTGACTTGTGCCACACCACATTGAATTTACTGGTAAAATGCTGTTAATCCCCTGAAATCTTCCAAGGAAAATCTCACCTGTCTGCAGTTGTATCTCAAGTCATACTTGCCCATTTCAGAAATAAACCCACAGCCACATGAGAAACATAGCGGGCTTGTGTTTCCTCATTTGTGGACTTGTTTTTGTTTTGTGTATGGGAGCAATACTGCTCTGTTTTCTTTACATTTGCATTCTTCCAGGCTGATAGGTCATATACCTGTAGCAGTACACCAAGATAACTATGGGGCTGAAATGCCTTAAGGCAACAAATGTTTATAAGCTTCTCCAAAGCTCATGTGACAAAGTGCTGCAGACCGTGTCTTAGAGGCTCATCACCATGTGTTATGAAGAAGAGCACTAAAGTAAACACCCATGCAAAAACATTTAAAGCAGCAGATGAGTTCTCTGCTCTCTGGAACTATAAAGTCATCACCCTCAAATAGAAATACTAGCTGAACAATCTGCAGCACTTTCCTCAACAACTAGTTAAGTTGCCTTAAAACCAAAAATGAAGTATTTAAGAAAAAAAGTGGTACCTTTTCTAAATAAAGCCCTACAAAAGATCCCAAGTAGCTCTGTGCCCTCCAGCAGGGCAGGAGGTTTTGCAGCATCTGTCAGCCTTGCATTCACAAGAACCAGCAAATTGCTCTGTGGTGAGCTCAGCTCTGAGAAAGCTTCACCAGATGAGCTAGATGGGCCAGCACATCCCTGAGCAGAGAGGCAAGGACAGCTACTGAAAAAACAATGATGGCTATGTATTTCATATTACATTTTAACTCATAAAAGTCATGCTGGACCCATCCCACAGCACTGACAGCATCAACAAAAAGCTCTTTGAGAAAATGTACGTTAAGATGTAACAACTTACTATAGGAGCAGCCGAAGACCTCAACTCTCAGCCCTATCCGTCCACCAACATTCCACTTTAGAGGGATGAAGCGCAAGAAGCGGGCTTTCATGGAGTGCAGAAATTTGTGGTGAACCACACTGTCAGCGTTGCTGTTCCCTGTGAAAACCTGGAAGGATAGAAAGCCTTGGTGAGACATTTAGCACCAAGAGGTGAATGAAGCACTTTGAATTAAGGCTGGGAACTGCCACCCCTTTTCCCGATTCTCAGTCTCATAAATTACTCAGTATTATTTAAACTTATTCTCAAGTTTTCTTCTAAGTGCTGTGTCTCTTATAGAGGGAAAGGAGGGAGACAGCAGCACACAGAGCACCTCAGCAGAGTCAGGGGACATATACAGGGAGTCACAAAAGCAGGTTGTAGATGAGGATGTTACAGAAGACGCTGCATAATTTCTCCAAACCAAGGATATTCCTGTGCACCACAGTACTCCATCAGCCCCTAACATACCCAGTCCCTTCAGTACAGTGAAGGATGGGGCCCAGTTTAGCCTTTGGTTCATTCAGAGTAGTAGAAAAATATGGTCACACGGCACTGAGGTTGGCCAGAGCCTAGGAAGATGAACAGGAAAGTGTACATCTGGATACACCACAGAAAACACAAGCAAGACACAGGAAGAGATGAAAGCCTGAGTCAGTATACAGGAGAGTCAACAGTTTGACTGTGTTTGAACCCAACAGAGTTAAATTATTATTGTTTGCAAGCGTTAACTTTTTTTCTTGCCTATTTGATTAACTGCTTGCAATTGCAAGCCAAATTAACAGCCCTACTTGGAATTATCACTCAACGAGAAGAAATTCTCTCACGGATGAAGAATGACTGCAGGTTTTTCAAAGACAAACCTTAAGACAAGCATACAAGCTCTGATCCCACCTGAAGCTTTTTAAATTCATCTTTACACCCTTATTCTGTAATACTGGGCTAGGAATATCACAGACTTTCTGCTATCTTCAGAACATTTGAGCAACCCAGCTAGGATTTAAATTTGAAGCTAACAGTTCTGTAAAATGTGAAAACCAAAGACAGAACTCACAAAAAAAAAATCTCACAGGAAGCCTGTGTTTGTAAGAGGTCTTTCGCTTTCTCAGTATAAAATTTCATCACAAAAAGTTGTACCACTTTTAAACACTTCTGCCATTCAAAAGCTAGCACCATTCAACTATGCAATACAAATGCAAGCACAAATCAGAATAACCCCAGTAAAGTAGACCTACAATTAATTCTCGATGGCTGAAGGATGAGTTAAAGAGATTGTGGATTTCATCTCAGCTTTGAAATAAAGGACTAATTAACAGCTGTTTAAATTTTTACTTAAATGCAAACATTCCAATTTTTTCCCAAATGTCGTTAAAATGGTGTAAAACTTCAAATTCAGTGTGTTCTTGTTTCACTAAAAGCAGTGTGCTATCATTTTATTAGAACTATATTCAATAAAAAAATCCTTGAACATTTCTAAGGAACAATACTTTGAAACCATACTATGCTTTTTTTCATTTCACCTTAAAAACTCTAACCTGGAAAAATGCTCTTATATGTAATAAGCCTTATTTTCCATCTAGTCATGAATGAAAAAGACAACATATATCTTCAATTCCTAAAACATGCTTTGCAAGTACATTTCACTGCTGCTATTGCTTGCCTCTGAAGACAAACAATTTTACTGAAACAATGTCTCACAACCCCAGTTACTTCAGTGACATGAAGAACCACCCTTCAAAACATATGATCTGTAAAATTATTTTTATTAGAAGCTTATCAGGCTGAAAAGGGTATATAATTTGGCTATCCTAACTGTCCCCAAAACTTTGCTTATCCTGCATCTCTTATTCTGAACTTTTTATGCACAAGTTCTTGTTTTCTACAAGCCTTATGTGATGGTTAACTAACCTCTCACAAATTTAGCTATATTATGTAATTAATTTTTTTTTGGATGGCGATTCTTGTTGATCTTAATTCAAAGTTAACCGCATACAGCAGCTCAGGAGCCTTGCCCATCAGATATGTTTTGAGAAATGCCACAAGTAGCACTTCAAGATGTCCTGGGCTTACTCATACTGCTCTCCAGATAGGAGCCAAATTCAAACTTTGGCAAACAGTATTTCAGAGGTTTTTTACCTTATACTTCAAGTGAAAAAACCTTGTTCTTCTCAGTAATGAAACTGTCAGCAGAAAGTAAGTCTCACAGCCAGAGCTGTGGCAGCACTCACATTATTAAGACACCCATGGATATATGAGATGGACAAAGGGGAGCATCGGTTTCTACTTGTTTGTTTAGTAAGCTCATCCTCTTGGAATCCTGCCATTATGTAAAAATCTCACATTTGAAAAGATAAAAAAAGAAAGAAGGAAGAAAGAAGAAAAAGAACAGAGGGGCAGCAAAGAGTTTCCAGTCCTCCCAATTGTGAAGACAACCTTAAAATGCAGTGACTAGAAAGCAAGTGAAAGGTGAAAATTAAGAGACAAAAGAAAAAGTACACCTTAAAATAGCAATACTGTGAAACAAGGGAAGGGTCTGTATTGTTTATTTTCCCATAATCCTCTCATACACAAGGCTGTCAATACTGCACAGTGCATCACAGGCCCACCAGGTAATCACTTTTTGGTTTATATAAAAAAGAAAATATTCTGGGAGAAAGACCAAGTTGAAAAGCACAGCACCTCTAGAAATATCTCCTTGCAATTACAAAGAAATGGGAATTAGGTGATTTGTGAATATGACTGTGTGCTAAACAGCCCACATATTCCTGCTTGGGAAGGAGGTAGGAACACAGCCCGCGCCGGCACTCAGCAGCATGCTGTGATCAGTGGGGCCTCGCAGCTGCTGGAAAACCATAGAGGCAGTTCTCAGCTACCTGTAATGATGCTAAGGGCAGTCGTGACACCTCTCTTGCAGGGCAAACCTGTAAATACATTTTTTGCAAAGCTTGTGCAAACCGCATAGTCAAGCACAATGCACGCGAGCATCACCACTGCTCTCAAACACTGAGGCAGCCCTCTGCCTCCAGGCACTGCTGCGTACAGCATGTTTCAGGGACTGCCTCTGCAGTCAAAGGCTCTTTGTGGTTTTGCCAGGTGAAACAGACAGCTGTACCCCACTGTCATAGTCATCTGTGCAAGACAGTTTCCTCCACAACACTTCAAGGAACAGCCAGAATTACCCACACCCAGCCTCCAAATCAATTGACTCCAAACCTGATGTGCAACTATGTAAAAACATCCTTCCCATGTTGAAACAGTCATGTCGGTACAAATAAATCCTTTAGAAGTCCAATACATCCCTTACAGCAGTGTTTCTCAAGCTTCTCTAATAACCAAAGAGCCAGCGAAACTTTGGGGGAAAACAATCCACAGGAAATGCTGTAGCTATCGATCTGCGCCTACGAGATGGTTTTGCATGCAGCTGGCACATCACAGCTTGCTGCTAACTGCGGGGTGTCACTGTGTATGCCTTTAGGATTGCTTTGATTTTCGCTTCCAACTCCCACTGCTATACAGATCACCTTCCAATGTTTTATGGACCACCTGTGGGCTGTAGACCATTGATTGAATAACACCAATTGCCACGGTTGGTCACTTGAAAACTGAGACCCACAGCTGACACAGAAATAATCCATCCATTAAAGAAGATGAAACAAGGATGCAGTACCAGATTTCGTAGCCCTGGACGTTCAAATATTGATTAACAGTGAACATTGGTGAGAATGGCAGAAATATTTTCTCCTGAGAAATGGCCTCTATTACAACTTGTTGTTGATATGGATTAATTCACAGGAACAAAACGACAAACTAGCGAAGAAAACAAAGCACCTGCATGCCATTTCCCATGCAACACAGTTGCTCTGGGGGGGAACACAGCACTGAAATCTGTGGTTTCTTACAAGCCCTATAAACACAACAAACTGATGATTTACCTGGGAAATTCTGCTTCTGGCATTCTATGGGGCTTATAAATCAAAAAGCTCCATTAGCACCAAATACTGTCACCTTCTCGAAGGCAAAAACTTTTCCCTAGTGCTAGCGGGTGTAAGGTTAACAGCTTGCCACAGGCAGGGCTGCCTCTTGGACCCAGCTTGTTTCACGATGCCTGGCTGCGTGGTGCCCTGCTGTGACACAGACCATGGCACCACAGTAATATTTTATGAGGCATTTTTTATGAGCCAGCAAAGGCAGGTCCCACTGGCAAGAAGAGGTGAGGTAAGAACAGCTGCAGTAGTTCAGAGCAGGGTCCAACCAGCCTAGTACTGCCTCTTTGGCAGCGGCTGTCGACACGGAGGAAGGAGTAAGAATGAGACAAGCATATACAATGCTCTTCCCAATGCTCAGCCCACCTGGTTCATGGGTTATACTGAAGTGGAACAAAATAGAACTCCAGTTTAGATGAAAAAGAAAACTTTCAAAAGAAGTTTAAATCTGAAAACCACCATTGTTACCTGGAATTTGGATGTATGACTCCCTCAGGAAAAACAACAGTTCAAATGAATGGGCTGTTTATACAAGTCTCCCATTCAGAGGGATCCCAAAAGCTGTTCAAGGGCAGATCAGGAAAATGTCACGCAACCATGGTGAAATTTGACAGTTGTTTAATAACTCTGCAGACACACATTTGTTTCGCTACCTCATATATTAATTCAGATCTATGCCAGATCATACCAGTGAGATCTGATGTGCTAAACTTTATCTAGCACTTTGGCCAAACTCTTAGACAGGTCTCCACCTTTAGACTCACAACTGGAAATTGGATGCAAGAAAAGTGTCTGCTCATGAAAGCCTAATCAATTCAAAAGATAGCATCAGACGCAGGCCTTTATCTCAGTCTTCCCGGCACGCACACTCTGCACAGGAAATGGCAATTTATTTACAGAGCTGCAGAAGGTGGTTCCCATAATGACTCTACTGAATATATTTTGCTCTCCCACTTTGTTAGGCAGGTAATGGGATGCGTTCAAAATGAGTATGCAAGCAGCAACACAGGCACAATCAGCCCTGAATGGTGAGCTGGCAGACCTGAGGTTAACTACCTTCTAGGGAAGATATTTGAAGTAGTATTGAATACCCTCATTTCTGCCAAAGTCACTCTGATGAACTGAGCTGAGGGGGGGGAAAAAAAAAAAAATCAGATTATGAATGGGCAGAGGGCACATAACACAGATGTTAGCAATTTACAACATTTCAACCTTCACTGAAAGAACTACAAGCACAGAAAAGAGCACTCCACCTTCAAATCTCACCCATAATATCGCAGTATGCTGCCTCCAGTGCCTAAAGAAATAAGGATGGAAGCACACTGAATTCAAGCTATCCAGCAGTTTAGTGAAGGAAATAAAGTGAGATAAAAGCAGCTAAGCCTGTCATAAATGCCAAAACTGCAATACTTAGAGTAAAACAATGTCATTCACCCTTTTAAACTTTCTTTCTAGGATGAGAAAGATCATGAACTAGGAGATAGCACTGTGATACAGAACATGCTACCTTGTGTATGACCCCCAGGACCTCCTCAAACATTTGAATGTACATTCACTTTAAAGAAAACATTAATTTCCAACTAAGAAACAACATGAAAATCTGAAACAGGAAGGAGAAAGCATTGTCTAGATTTTCACATTTTCTAGGTTGAAACAAACTTTTACTCAAGGATAGCTTTTACCTTCTCCAGAGGCAACAGCATTTCAGTTCTGCTCAAGTTTGTATTATGTGGGATGCAACTCAGTGGGGCTATTGAGTGTGGGTATTAAATCCAGGTTTTGGGGAGGCCAGTGACTGAAATTATGTTATAATAGGGGTCCTGTGCCTCTGCTTGTATGTGTGGAAAGAGACTGAATGCTACCATGATAAGGACACAACACAGCTACAAATGCACCATATGGAAACTAGGCAGCCTCTGATTTTAATGGGAAGCTACAGGTTTTTTTTTACAGAACAATTATACTGCATCGGTGCCTGCTAGCAACACCTTGGGCTTGGACAGGTTTGTGGTGACTTTTTGTAACAATGAAAATTAAAAAATCCATTTAGTTTCTGCTGTGAAATGAAAGCAACTGTCAGTTCAGGCAATTCTAGAAACTCCTCCCCTCACCTCAGCCTGGCCCTAAAACAAAAAACAAAACAAAAAAACAAAAAACAAACAAACAAACAAAAAACCAAAAGAGAAAAATGTGGAAGAACAAAATACAACTTCAAAGTCTAAATATTCTTTTTACATTTTACCTTCCCTACATACTGTTCATGTCAACAATGAAAAATGTCCCTTTGCCGATGCAATGGAAAAAGTCCTGCCCAACACATCAAGCCAGAACTGTTAATATCTTGTCATGAAGAAACATAGTGAAATGGCTTTTCTGTCATCTCAATCGCCCTGTGTCCAGACTGGGAGCTGCTAAAAGCTCCACCTCATTTGGAGGGCGCGTTAAGAGCAGCTCTTCAGCACAGGGGTTCATGGCAGGACCTGGCCCTTGGGAGTTGTCCTCTTTCAGCATGTGGCCTTAAAAATCCTTTTGCTACTAGAGACAATGGGGAGAAGGAAAGGATGACAAGGAAGACTGCTTGGCTCCTTAAAGTGATGTAATTTAGATCTTTGTTTTCACCTACTGCGCAGCTTCCTTTGGTACACGGGCAGCAAACCTCTGCATCATGTTTTCTCACTTCTCTTTCTCAACAATCAGGTTACATTTTCCTTCCATTTTCTTTCAACCAATCTCTAAAAATGAAGGACAGATTTTACTTCAAGTACAACAAAGTTGTCTGCTTTGGAGAGTCAATGGGAACCTTTTCCACCAATTTAAGCAGGTTTTATTTAGTCTGAGCCCAAGAGGAAATGGCTGCCAGTCTAGTCCACGGACTGGAAGCTGGAAGGCAGGATGTGTCCTCTTAGCACATCACTCACCTCTGAGCATCTCTTAGTACTTCATGTCTGTCTTTCCTGTTAACTCTCCATGGTCTTCATGACAAAAGGTAATTGGTCATTTCTGGTTAACAACCTTCTGAGTTGAGTTGCCTGTTTCCAGGCTCATGTTTTCCCTTCCAGGCTGAACACTATGACACTATCTAGTCTAAAGCCTATCCTACCTTCAGAAAGAGAAGCCTGCATTCTGCTTATGTTTCTTTTCTTCTTTCCTAACAGCAGCTACATTCTTCTCTTTGAAACACCCATCCTTGACAAGAACCTCAAAAGCAATATCCCCTGGCACAGTGTCAGAGCTGCTATTAGGGGGAAGCACGGGGAAAAAGAATACAAGAGGCACCTGTCAAAATTATCCTCCTATAACAAACTATCTGAGGAAGTGACAGCTTCCCTTCCCATTCCTCCACCCCCAATTGGAAGAAAAAATAAAAAAAAAAAAAAAATTGGTCTATACAAAGAGGCAGTCTAACTTCTCTATACAGCAAGAATTAAAATTAATGGCTGCAGTACAGATTATCAAGCAGGGGTCCTACTGGGAAACATGCATTACATTTGTTACGTATTGAGGGGCTGACTGCTGTGCTTCAGCAATGCAATGTCCACCTGGTTTCCTACGTGTTAGTCACCTCTGAGCTACTGTCAGATCCTGTATGTAGCAGAGTAGTCCAGGGGAAAGAAGATACAATAATGTGGCAGGGTCCATCTACTTAATCATTTCCTTGAATAATCTGCTTAAGTGGGAAGGTTATTTGCCTCTGATCTACTCCATTACACTGAATGCATACCCTTCGCTCTGGTTAGTTACAGGAACAAATACTGTTAATAACAGCATTAGCCTCAGATAGATGACTGTCCAACATAAGCCACATCTATATTAAGGATGTTGTTTATTATCCTTGTGCTAACAGTTAGTAGAACAATTCACAGATTATCCAGATTTTTCATCTACCAAAATATTTTGCAAGAGAAAATGTTTTACATGTTTTTTAAAGACTATCTATTAAGACAATCTATGTAATATTTTGTTTTAGACAGGTCTCTATCATTCCAGAAAACATCAGTTTAATGATAGTAACATTAAAAACATGAAGCTTCTTGGGTCCCTTCAGGACAATGAAACATTTCTATTTAGACCAAAACAATTTAAAATGTTACAGAACTTTTGAATTCTTTGTGCTTTTCTTTTTCCTTTTCGTTTACTCCTGTTCTGATTTACCCCTAGCACCTGTCAAAATTCTGGTTTTCTATACTGGAATGGACAGTCTGATCTTCAAACAGTCTGAATTAGTGTAAATCTGTTTCCAGAGTCTGCCAGACTTAGCAAAGTCTGAGATATCGTATTCACCAGAGACCATTCCCAATAGGCAGCTTAGGTACAGTGATCTCTTTTGAAGAAAAGAGAGTTTACCAAACGGCTAATATAGGAGCTACAACACTCAACCTCAGGACTAGAAAATGGTCCCTGTCCCCTTCTATTTACTCCTACAGATGTAGCCCAAGTGTCTTATTCAACCTGTAGTTGGGCAGGCTGCCCTTCTTCTTCCCAGCAATGGTCCAAGTACAATTTCCCTGCCCTACTGAGACACACTTTGAATACAAATGCATACATAGAGTTGCATTTCAGTGATGAAGAATTGATCCCCATCTTTAGTTTTTAGAATCAGCTCTGTCTTTGAAGCACTTGGAGGTGAAGCTGTTATCGCTGTTATTATTATCACTGCTACATAAATTAATAATAATGGAAGCAAGAACCAGCAAAATTAAACACATAAATTACAAGTCTAAGCTAAAAGTCGGCAGCTAATTCCTGTTTCTGCTCAGCCTCCTGCACTTCATCTTAAAGGCAATCCTACATATAGATAGTATTTTAAGCTATATCACTGCAAAGGATAAATATTTCCCTAGTACCTTGACTAGATTAACCTTAGCCAACAGACTGAAACTGCTCTTTCCACCGCCAACATTAATCATAGATTTCAGCTGTTCTTCTGCATAAATCTCATGGAGACCTTCATGTTTTACATTAAATTAGTGGGATTAACAATGCAGCGAATGTGTTTATGTCTGGCAATGTTGGGGAACTCTGGGAACCTTCCCTGTATTTAGCTTCATCAAAGTGCGTTTAAATAGCTAGCGCTGTACACTTGGTATCTCTCTGGTTATAATTTGCCAGACGGATCCAGCAAGATGACACCAGAGGGGTGTTAGTTATTCCATGCAACAGTGACCTTAGATGAATATTGTGTTTCGTTATCTTACGTTATTTCCCTGTTAGGAAGTTTGATGGCATTTTCATTTGGATCAGTAAAGTAATATCCTGTGGAAGAGGATAAATAGGTAGACTTGATTTTCTCCAGTGTTTTATAACGTGTTGAAATGCACGTACATACACACATATTTTTTGATATACACAGCCTTCTGTATTTCTTTTTTCTCCTTTGAATAGGAGAAAGCTCACATCCTAGCCAAGACAACAACAGTTAACATCACAAAAGGTCACTGTAGACTGATCCCACTGTGCTGTTTACCTTACTCAAGATCATCTCTCAGGAGTGTCATCATAAAGTATGCAAATATGAGGTTACAAATAATACTAATAATAGTGATTGTTTCTAAGGTTTGCTATGCTCTACTTACAAAAACACCATGCAATTGCAAATTAGAAAAAAATTTATCTTTTTGCTCATATATTTCTCTAGACTTTTTCAACCATGCCTTGTTAAACTGCAAATTCTCCTGTGTCAATACACTGTGAGTATCAGTATACACCCTGTATTGGTATAAATCATTACTGCACTCTTCAGAGCAGTGAAACCATGCTCATGCACATCAGCCATAGTCTTGGTCTAGTGAGTTGCATAAACTTCTCTCGTACCACAGGAGGGTTAAACCTAACTGACATAAGCTTCCTCCTAGAAAACCATTATTGCAATGTTTGCAGCATCCTACATTTGAGTCTTGTCATTCCACTTTCATATTGGGGTCCATCACTGGACCACATAAAGTAATCTCCAGGACACTAAAGCAACTTAAATAAACCACTTTTCTTCCTCCTGAAAAAGAGTAAGATGAGCTTTTGTAACATCTCTGTGGGCATATATGCAATGTCTTCCAAATGCATGTTGGCCCATTAAGTTTCAACCACACCAAAGCATCCTCAGCAGTAGGCTCTGAAGATCATGATGTTCTCTAAACTACAGCACAAAAAAGGGTAATATTCTGTTAGTGATGCAAGGAGAAGGTGGCCTGGAATTCTGATTCTGAAGTGTAAATTTTGCTTGCATATGCAAAAGGCCTGTATCTGTTGTTATGGTAGGACATTAAGCGAAGTCATGATACATTTGGGAGGCCCAAGATCACAGTAGGCCATAAATAAAAAGTGCTTCATAACTTTTATTTTGGAAATGGTAAGAGGATGGGAATTGCTCTGTGAGTTGGAAGTGTCAGGACTTGTAAAAAACATATTTGAAAATGAGCATGATCACCATGTTGCTGAACATAAGCGAAGGAATGTGAAAATTGTTTCTTGCAACAAGAGGAGTTTCTATGCAACAGAGGTTTCTGTAAATATCTAAACCAGGTTGCATTATTCTGGACTGTCCTTAGGACCTTCGATAAGAGCAGAGTTCTTGTCCCTTCCCCAAGGAGAATGATCTTAGAGAACCTTTGTCTTCTCATCCTCTAACAGTAAGATATGCAATGCTGATTTACACAAAAAGGTCACCAGTTTTAAGCAGTTGTAATGGATTGCCCACAGGAAGGCAAACAAAGACTGATAATTGTCATCCTCTGCTGTACACCTCCATTCAAGAAAGGAACGTCAAAGACGAGGTGTGGAAATATTCCTAAGCCTTGCACTCTGTGGCACTAGGTTCAGGAACCTCACACACCATTTTAGAGATGGAAGAATATTAAGAAAATTAGATTATTTCTGTATGGACCTGCAGCCCAAAATGTACCTTAATGGATACTTTCAAAGGAATCAAATCAGCTTAGGTGAAGGGAAAAGGTTTAAGTGAAGTGAAAAGTAGAATTATGTTTTAAAATACCATGTCAATAATTTCAGTATAATGCCTCTTAATACTAATTGGATAGTTTGCTTTCCCAGAGTGTTCTTTTTCCACACTTCTTATAAGATGCCCTTTCTCCTTTCCCTTCCATACAGTTTTTCCCTAAATCATAGCCAGGCAAACACTTAAAAACTAGAAACCTTAGGAGTCTCTCCAACGGTACCAATATTTCCCATTTAAATATGAAAAACAAGATGGGGAGGGGGGATATAATAAAATAGAATTTAAAAAATCAATAGCCACTTAACAAGCCCTTCTCCTGAGGTATGAAATCTAGCACACAGGGCTCTCTTACTCTTTTTAATCTCCTGTTCATCAGTGAAAGAAAGGACCCAGGACTTGGATCCATGAAAGAGCTTGCCTTTAGAACAAGAAATAGAAACACCTTTTTTAAAAAATATTAGATGAAGACACTGTGTTTAAGTTTGGGGGTTTTTTCTTCCCTGAAAACAGTATGAGTAGCTACATCTTGAAAAGTAACAAAGAAGGGAAGAAAGAAATAAGTGTTTTAGACAATGCAACCCACAGAGAAGAAAATTAACCTATTACAGGATTTCCTTTCAAAACTTCTGCATACTGCGAGGCCTGCATAATAAACTTCACTAGGACATTATGTTCACTATTCAGTCTTCAGCAAAGATGAGCTCATTTTCTGCCAAACAGAAGGAGAGTGTGCAAATATACAAATTTATCTTCTAATAAAGTAGGACACTGATATGTCCTCTACTGCATCTGCATCAATACTGAAGTCTCATGCACATTTGAACTCCTCAGGTTTCTGCAGTATAGCATTAATGAACACCCGAACTGGTATCCATGCTGAGAAAACACAGCATTAAGACAACAGTTATTTAAAACACCACTAGAACAACACATTATGACTAAAAAAATATGCAGCGATTCTGCAGGCTCCCAAATCTTTTATTATATGACATCCTTGGAGAGACTCAGATTAGCATTCTCAGAGACTCCTATTTCCCTCTATGTCAGTGTTCATATGAGTCATTAAGGAATGAACAGAGAATTTCTTATCCCTGATTATAGCACAGGACAGAAAGGGACGACATGCACACGTCTTAACCAGCAAAGCATGGTCTCAGGAAGTCAAGTCCCATTTAAGCAGAGCATGTCAATACAGTTCTCCAGGGTTACATCAAATGTACACGTGCTAATTCTGGAAGTCTAACTGACCTGGGTGAAAGCCTTGCTTATTTGAAAATACATCCCAGCAGACATATCAGGAGCTTAGTGGAAAGCAGGCACTTAGAGGAGGCAGTACAGTTGCAGTTTCAGGGTAGAAATGACGTAAGGATGGAGTGGGAAGCACTGGTAAAAGAAAGGTTAGAACCAATAGGGACAATGAGTTACTATTGATCATCCTAGTATTTATATGGATTGAAATTCTTCTACATTAGTGTTAGATCTGGGTTATCAAGAACAGGACCAGGTGATGTTACCATTTCACACAACAGAAGATAAGGCAGTAAAAAAGATCCATGAGTAGAGAAAACACCTTTGAATAGAGAGGGTAGCTGTCATAGTGATTTAAACCCCTAATTTTAGAAAACAGAAATGTACAGTTGCTGGAATTGGTAGGCAAGGTACCTAGCACACAAACACAATGCTTGCTTTAGACTTAAGCAGCACTCAGGATGAAAGCAGTGTTATTGAGGAGCTACTCTGCAACACTGGTCACACAACACTGAAATTCAACACACTCAAGTGCAGAGCAACAGATACACACAAAGATACTCCTTTAAAGCAGAGCTTAATTTCAAAAAGGAGAAACACATAAAAATTAGGACTTATTAGATAGAAATTAAAAGTAACAAAAGGATAGATTATTTTAAGCACCATAGAAGTATTTTAAAGTCATCATATTAGAGATTCAAAATAAATCCACACCACTAATTCGGAAAACAGATTTCCTCAAAAAAAAAAAAATCTGGTAAAAGAAGAGAAGAAGAGAAGAGAAGGAAGACTTCCTTCTAAAGTAGTCACAATTAAATGATAAAAATGGAAATCAGGATCAGCTCTGTAAATACAGAATACCAGCATAATGTAAAACTTAAAAAAGAAAAAAGATAAATCATTTGATATAAGGCATAAAAACTAGCAATAAATACCTTTTAAAATATGTGATACAAAGAAAGCCTGAGAGAAAGTCTGCAAAACAGACTTGAAGAAGACAAGACAACAGCTGAGATGTTAAATGAGTTGTTTGCATCAGAGCTGAGTAGGATGCAGCTTAGGGTAATTCCAACTCTAAGCTCTTTCTTTTGGGGGAATGGGTGAGAAAAAGCATTTTAAATTGAAGTACTGAATTAACATATAAAATGAACAGAAGCAATCCACTAAGCTCTGTTAATATTCTTCCACAAGGAAATTCAATATAAAATTGCTCAACTATTAACTGTGGTGTCTATATACACTATCAAGGAAATTGACTTCATTACCAGAAAAACAGAAGGTGGCAAATGCAGCACCACTTTTTTAAAGGGCTTTAAGACAGGCCTGAGTACCCACACATACAAATAAATCCATACATCAGTAGAAATTATTTTAAAAATCAGAATAAGCAAACATGCAGATCATTATATAATGTCTAAAACATGTCTGTTTTTTTCAAAGGAAAGACAGACCTCACAAATTTATTGGAATTCTTCCAGGGAATCAGTTTATGTATTGATAATGATGGCATAAATTGATGCTATGTACTTGCACTTTCATCAAGTTTTTGTTGAAAATCACTGAAAGAAAAGGCAAACCAAGCTGATATATGACAAAAAGGAATGTGTCTTCACAGGTTAGCAATTTATTAGAGAATAGGAAAGAAAGGTTGGGAAGAAAATTATCAGTGGACACTAGGGGGATGCAGTCTAATCTATGCTATTTTTTGACTTTGTAAACGCCATATCAAAGAAAACACGGAATATAGAGAACTGACACAACTTCATGATAACCTGAAATTTGGTGGCTTTTAAAAACACTGATCGTGAAAAGCTGCACAAGTATCTGATGATACCGAAAGATCAGGCAGTAAAATGGAAAATTAGTAGCATCAGCAAATGTAAAGTACCACAGCACGCAGACAAAATCATCCCCACCACACACCCTCTTCTGAAATAGGCTGTAAATCTGCTACTGTCATTCAGGAATCTTGAAGACTTGTAAACTGCTGGATGCAAGAATCACTTCTGGACTCAAACATGGCCAAAACCCCAAAGAGGTTATTAGGAATTACTAGAAAAAGTAGAGAACAAGCCAACCAGAAAGCATGCAAATGACATTATATATTAAACAGCTATGTGATCACAACTTAAAAACTGAGAGGGTTTTGTCTCTCCATTTGACAAAGATATAGTTGAATTGGAAAAAATATAGAAAACAGCGAGAATATAAGGCCGATGGTGTAAAACATCTTTAGAATGTGGAAAGATTAAACAGACTGGGATTTTTCAACCTGAAAAACCAATGTCCGAGGTAGGATACAACACAGAGCTGTAAAATAATGAATGACAGACACAGGAGAAGATTGAGGAAGTATTATTCATGTTTACTAGCACAAGAAAGCTAAACAACTAACATCATTTCAGACAACTTATGGACACAACAGCTTTTGTTTTACTAGCGATTTCTGGACATGTTTTTTCTAGTCAAATTTTTAGGTCTGTCTATATGAAGTGTCAAGCTACTGCTAAATTTTCCTGATCTCTTCAACAATGCTCTAAAGAAAAAGACGACCACAGAAAATAGGAAATTAATAATACATGTAAGCTTTTAGATAAAGATGGGTATACTGAGATTCATAATTAGTCAGTGTCACAGAGCATTTACTGACAAAAGACTTGAAAAACCTCTACTCCTTTTTCCCCAGTGAAAAGGATTAAGAAAATTTCTTATTTGGAGCTGGTGACATTTCATAGGAAATTGTGCATTAAAAAAACATAAATAAACAACAAACTAATTTTATTTCTGGACTATTTATTCATTGGCTTATTTTCCAACAACTATACTGAACAGAAGAAATCTGGAAAACAATAAAAATTTAATTTGATTTCAAAGTTTCTCTTTGAAAAATATCACTGAAAATGTTCCTTTCCCTTGAACAAAAAACCAGTACTGACACAGGTCATCTTTCAAAAGGAAAATTTCTCCATCATTTGACTAGTCAGAACCTGGGATCATAACTACAAAGATTTTGGAAATCAAATACAGACTTTGCACCACAAGCCCACTGGTTTCCTTCCACTCCTTTCTAGCTGACCATCCTTACAAACTGTATCACACTTACGAAGCATCAGTATCTACATGGGCATCCACACTACTGAATAAAACAGCTTATGACATCCTAATTTCTCTAAATACATTCATTGCTTCAAGTGGGCGTTTCTGCCTCCAATGCATTCAGAATTGAAGTATTACAAAACTGAGCAGAAAAATATTACTTGAATATTTTTGCATGACTCTTGCAAAGAAATTTTGTGTTTTCACTAGTTCTGAAGGTTTTAGGATGCTCTCCCAAGGAGCGGTACAGGGCAGACACTACACCAACCATCTCCCCGTGTTGGCTTCCCAGGCAGGAGCCCATGGGCAGCTGCTGCTCACTGCTACAGGGACAGTTGGGGCCTTCAGGGACCATTGTTAGAACCAGGAGTCGGCACAGTTGTCACAACCACAACTTCATGTTAACCTGGACCCTCTGCAGAGCAGGTATATCACCAAAACCTGAGCTCACAGCACGTGTACAGAACTGTCCCAGCCCCCATGGTGCCCTGGCCTTTCTGCCCAGGTGCTGCCACTCCAACCCAAATCCCCCGTGGGACTTGCTGCTGTGTGCCACGTGCTCTTGTTCCACATGAGCCATCCTGACTGTCCCAGGCTCCCGAGACCCCTTTAAAGCAGAAGCAGGTACGCAACCTGCCATCCCCTGGCCCATAGCCGCCTGCCTCACAACATGGTGCACTGGTGGTGAGGAGTAGGGGGTGCCACTCACAGTGCCCTATATATTGCCCAATTTACAAGTGGATAAGTCTTGTTTGTCTGTGTTTGCCCTTTACTAGATTGATGCCACAAAAGCAGCCCCTTTCTTTAATACATCTAATTTACGTCATGGTTCTACCATGGCTTAGGCAGGGCAAAACAAGCTCAGCTGCATTCCAGGAAGGACGATCACTTATTTATCTTTCCCTCTGTCTCCAAGCCAAAGGGCTTTATCACAGCCACTGGAAAGTACCACATCAGCATCTCTCAGGGATTTGCTGTTCAGTGATGACTTTCTCCAAGGTTGACAGTCCAAATGGTATTTTCAGTTCCAAATCCAAACCGATAGGGGCACAGTGGGGAATGCTCTGGTCTCCAAACCTGACAGGTACCAGCCTTCCCTCAACCTGTAGAGAGCAGGTGGCAGAAATCAGGAGGGCCAGGACACTTAACATTAACAAGAGCTACTATTATCTACTAAAGAAAAACAGAACTGGACATTTTAAATAGATAAACTCTTATTTCATTTTTATGTACCATAACGGTACATTGAAAAGACATGGTTTATGTCTAAGGTCACCCTTGGCATTAGTTTTCACCACAATTGGGTCAAATTTCACAAAGTATACACTTCCTATCATAAGCACCCAAGGCATGATCAGATCACGCTGATTAAAAACTTCTCCAAGCATCTTCAGGTGTTGCATATGGCAAGTTCCAAGCCTGGTGCTTAGGACAACACGTGAGCTGATATGTGCCCCAATCTAGACAAAGCAAATGAGAGCACATAGTCAGGGAGACCTACACATGAGCTCTGCCATATCAAAAAAAAAAAAAAAATTGAATTGAGCTGGACGGACTTTGGGTCCCATTGATTATCAAATGTTACAAATGCCTTTGGTTGTCAGAGACTAACCTGAAGTGTGCCCTAGAAATCTCATTCATTATGTATTAATTTCTGTTGTATGAGTTCTGCGAGCTTTGTTAAAATATTCCTCTCCCAAACTACCATAAAAATAAGAGATTGCTGGCCTCCTAGACAAATAGAAAACCTGTAAGTCTTGCCAGCTGAGTTGGAGGTCTCTTTAAAGGAGAGACAGTACCATCTGTTAGTTTTGGTTTAGCACTCCATTTCCTGATTCATTACAAACCTCTAACCTCAAATCAAAGATTCACCAGGAACTTTTCAAACCATCCAAATTTACCACTCATACAATCTAAATATCTAAACTAGATTGGAGAGGGGATGAGCAATCAATCTTGTTAATTACCCTCAATCAATTAAAACAGATTTCTGTTATTTCAAGCAGGGATGTTCGGTTTTGGGTTTTTTTAAACTCGGAAGTAAAATATTTTAGTTATGTGAAACACCATAAAAAACTCAATCTTCTATTGGATGAACTTCACATTTGTAAATGCAAAAATAAAATTTACATCCATATGTATCAAAAACGATTGAGAGGTGGAAGAGTCAAATAAAAAAGGCAAGGCAATGAGAATGTTTAAAACTTTTAATTCATATGATTCCATATATAATTCCTAGGTTCTTTTATGACATTGTCTTCATTTCCACAGCTTTGTTTGACTAACACACATTCAATCCAGCACTTGTGTAAGCAAAGAGTTCTCCACATTGACCCAAGAAACTGGAAGGGCCTGTAGTGTGACCTACTGTTTACTTGTTAGGTTGATAATATATTGCTTTTCAAATAGCCACTTGGACTCCTGCGAAAGGATAACAGCAATATAAACAAACCCAGATGGCACTGTTTTGACATACGTAAAATCTTGAATCTGCCATCGGAGTGATGTGAGAAATCTCTACTTTTCCACTATCCAATTAAATAAAAATAGTCTATTTTTAATACTTAGGCAGATGTGTGCACAGCTATCACCAGGGAGATCTCCAGGGCATTTTAAACTCTCTCCAAAGATCTAGAAATCCTTAAGTTTAGGATGTTTTAAACGACTGGCATGAATCTCTAGGAAAGCATACTGGGGAAGAGAAGGTTTCAGAATAAAGGGATATGCACCAAAAAACTGGCTTCTTCCCGTTGCTAATTTCTCAAAGTGTGATACAGTTTCTGTTCTCAGGCAAAACATCACTAAACACTCCTAACAGCCAATTGCAGCACTGGCAATACCTGCCTGAGCCCAATGGGTTGAGACTGCTTTGAATCACCTAATCCTACACCCAATATTTTTTTTCCTACCATGCTGATTTTACAGGGCAGTTTAATGAAATTTACTGATATTTGAATCAGCAAAGCAAAACGACTTTCAAATCATTTCTGCAGAGTTTTCCCTGCCCTACCAATGTCATCTTAATAAAATCCCTATTAGCTACTGAACTGTGCTTGAATGTTTGCACCTCTCATTCACAGGAGTGACCCTTGGGACTTCACACTACCAAAGCCACCCTTCTGCTTCCTGGGGCATCTCATGTCTCCCTTGTACAATGATTTGACATTTTCAATCCTCAAATTCCAGGCTGTTTGGGACAGACCCTCACCCAGGAATGTGGTTTGTAGCAGCATGTGCAAATATACACATTTTTGCATCCCCTGTCTGAGAACTCACATAATCGCTAGTGATGAAGGACACGTAACTACTAGGATCATTGACATTAAATCTTATCACTCCTTTCTTCTAATCTGGTCGAAAAATCATCTGGCCCCAGAAGCCGTTAATAATACAACACTACAAACTGATTTGTGTCTGTAATAATATTTCCTCAGTGCATGATGGGAAGAATGTGTTTAATTGAATTATATAAATGGGAAGCATTTTTCATTTGTTTGATTTTTAGCCTTTCAAGTTTTTTGTGTGTTTGTTTGCGCTTGTTAGTTTTAAATATTGGATGAAGGAAACAAATTAAGCAAGAAGAAAATGAAATAAGAAAATATTGACATTGGAAAAAAATACCACATTCCTAGCGATTCAGCCATTTATCCCAGATGATATGAGAGCACACTAATAAGTGTTTCACTAGAATACAGAAACCCCAAACCAAAAGTTAAATTACATTCTGCCAGGAATTCCAAAGGATAAGCCTTCCCCACAGAATGCTCCCAGTCCACACCGACAAGACAAAAGCTTGACTGCAGACAATTCTCATTCCTATTGCTATAATGGGTCACTGAACCAAAGAGAAATTTGCCCAAGATGAGGACAGAAGCCTGTAGCAGGATGTAAAAAAAAAAAACAAAACCAAAAAAAACAAACAAAAAAACCCACCCCAAAAACCCCACAACCAACTTATTTAAATAAAAATCAAAACCAGAGCATATTTTTAAACATCTTGAGAGGAACAAAATTCAAAACTAAACTTTTTGGAAACTGAGAAAGTCTAAATAATATCTCTGATCAGGTTCCTCAGCTCCAAAAGCAGGAAGGACTGGGCAGCAGAGTAAGGACCTGCAGTTTGCCTCAAATCCCAACCCCAGTGAAAGCTAACAGTAGCATCTCTTTATGTCAGCCTAGCAGTGGGGATGTCGGTAAGTTTTAATTCACTTACAATCTGAACACAGGGTTACAGCAAGAGGAAAGTTTAGGAAAAAGATTTCTATAGTGTCCACTTCTCCTTGAGTCCTGTGTTTGCTATTTACACTTGCCTGCCACTTAGTGCATCGTTAGCAGCAATTGCTTCTAGAACAAATGTACACAACCCATTTCTGCTGAAGTTACTGATGAGGGTACTTGCAAATGATTGTAGAGTTTTGCAACTCGCAGAATCACAGAATCACCTAGGTTGGAAAGGACCTTGAAGATCATCTAGTCCAACCCTTAACCTAGCACTGACAGTTCCCAACTACACCATATCCCTAACTCCACTGAAACTAGAAGGTGAATACTGAAATACATCTTAACATGCACAGGGTAGAGACATCCTCTGTCTCTATGTAGTTTAAGAGTCTCACCAACACCTTGGGATTTGAAGTAACACAATACCAGGAATTGAAATTGATATTCTTTGATTTTAAGAAGAAGAAACTATACATTGCATGAACCTTAATAAAAAGCCTCAGTCAGCAGCTATCATAACTACTTCCAGACAAAGATATCACAGCGACAAGATCTTGTTTCTTAAATGTGCTACTGTCAGTAACTGCCCCACTATGAACTCATCAGAACATAATTAATGTCAACTTGGAACTATGAGCTTATTGTCCTTTTTAGGCTATTGTAACTACCTTTTAATTCCTTTCTATGTTTTGCTCTGTTGCCTAGATATGTAAAGAGAATAGGAGTCTCTTATCTATTTCAAGAGCTCCTAGAGGGACAGCCATTTCTTGTACGACAAACTGCACTGTATTCTCAATAGGAATGACAGCATAATAATGTAAAGGATCTGCAGCTTGCCCCTGATCTCAGTCTCATAAATAACCTTCTGAATGCTTGCTTGGAGGGATATGGATCTAACAGGGTCCATACAAAACATGGCCCAGACTAAACAAATCCCAATTCTGGGGGAGGGGGAGTGTAGTTGGCATCAAAGCTCCAAAATTCCTAGCTGAGAGAAACATTCCTAACCTATACTGAGGAGTCAAAAACCTGTATTGAGGAGTAAAAGTCTGCCTTGCTGACTATCTGCAATGTTATTTTAGGTCACTGAAAATGCTGCCCATCGGACTCTCTACTGATGTCCAACTACCATTATCAAATGCTGGAATTACGAAAGCCATTTCATGCATAAAGGCTGTTTATGCATCTACTATACCACTGTCTTGTCTTGATTATGCTGAGTCAGAGTTCTCCAGTAGCCCCTCCTGAAGGCTCTGCCAGTCCTTGGCCTTCAGCCTGTTCACTGCAGGAGGCCACTGCAACCAACTTGGATTTGCAAAGCAAGATGGGATGAGGAGGAGCAAGGGATTCTGTTCAGCAACAAGCAGTGGCAAAAACATCTCTACCAATGCACGAAGTCGACTCACATCTCAAGGTTTATGTTACTCTGGGTGACAACAGTCACAGAGCCATGCTACAACTGCTACAATATATATCCAATGTCACCTTCTGAGAACATGATTAAAGAATATCATTAAAACGATTTTCAGCAATACATTGTTTCATCACTGAAATTCTGCTCATTGCACTAGGACATATTTTAATTTGCATTTGAGTTTTGGTTTGGCACTGCTATGAACAGAAGACACTGCGTTGTAATCATGATTCTTGATGGTTTGTGTGTGTGTATGCAAAATAAAAACTGGTTTCACTCACACCTAAACTCTTGTGACTTCCACTTCATGATTCAGAACTGTATTTCTTCAGTCACAATCACTATGTTTTGGGTGGATGTAGCTGTTAAAGTAACATGAAATTTAAGAAATGGTACTGTATCAAAGTAGCTTCCTATTAAAACAAACAATTCACCCTGCAGATAATAAAGATGCTCTTGGAGTCTATTTTTAGAAAAGCAGCAATACTGCTGAAATTGGCTTTAGTGGTGAATAGGTGTATGAAAATGCATTCAGGTAGGCAGAAGAGATGGACAGCAAATATTTTAAAAAAATAGGACAGCCTAAACTTCACAATGCACAGAAAGGCATACAGCTAGTATGAGTTTTTCCACAATCGCTTTATCCTCCACTGTCCCTTGAAATAGTGTACAAGAAAATGTCTCTAATTCATTGCAGTAATGTGACACTTTACACTGAACAACAACTAAAGTAGAAAGATTCTCTCAGGCTATGATCTGGCACCAAAATTTCCAAGACAGCAGTGTGCTCATTTCACCTGTCCCACACACTTCCTGCTTATGACCCTGGTATCTACATTTTTAAATCTGGAGTCTCAATTTCTTGTGTTTCAGTGCTCAGTGTATCTTAAAAGTAACTCTCTTTTGTCCTTAATGACTTGCCAAGTCTGCATAATGCTCAGCAATGAATACAAAAACATGAATTAGATTTAATATTATTACAGGTAGTCGAGAACTCATATTCCCTCTCACAAGTCATCTCCACTAACAGCCTAGGCTGTGCTGTACAAGTCCTGAGGTACCCACAGAAATTATATCCCTTACATGCCATTGAACTACTTCTCATTCTGACACTATAATGACTCAACTTCAGCTCATCTCGGTCACACAGGAGGAGAGCTAATTCAGCATTCCTTTGCAGTGTCCTTCCAAATGAATGCCACAAAGTGACACGTCTGGCTATTGCATCTCTAGCCAAGTTCAAGCTGTTATGATCCCACTGAAGTCAGGAACAAAGCGTGTGAACCCTCCAGTGTTTACTGAATTGAAGAAATTTGGCTGTGTGTCTCCCAAAATCATCATGTTATTCCTATCAAATAGCATTGTGTCTTCTCTCTTTTTTCTAAAATTAAATAAATAAATACATGATTTCCTCTGTCAGTGAGAAAAAGCATTTTATAACAGATTCCATATATGACTAACTTTGGCATTTGCCAGTTAGGATGCAATATACAACCAGACTGCAATATTTTAGAACTAGCCATTACAGGTATTTAGCAGGTTAAAAGCTAGGACAAAAGTTCTCCAGTCTGTAGTTTAATGTATCTGGGCTACTCAGGCTGGGCACAGTCTCTCTGGTGACGTCTGAAGTGCACTTACCAAGCTCCTTGGTCCATGTAAATACCTTGGCCTTGCCTCAAAATGCTGTACTGACTGCTAACCCATCTTTCCCCTACTTCTGCATCCCACTTTCCATGACAAAGAAACTTAACTGCATAAACTGTAAGGAATTTCTAGCATGGTCCAGATCCAGCTCCCTGGATTAAACAACACCGCACACTAGGACCCGAAGGGCCACATATTATTTTTTTGCCACTTAATCCAGACAGTCCCTGGGTCCTGGCTCTGCATCTGTCAGATAGGGCTAATAATACCTTGTCAAGTCTTTTTCACCTACTTACTTCTCTTATGCAGAGATCAACTCACTTGATGGATGTTTGTGGTGCATGGCAGCACACAGCTCTGAACTTAGCTGAAAACTCTTTATATACTTCTGTAAAAATGCTATAAAGTAATACTAATGTAAAAACATATTCTCTCTCTCTCTCACTAGAAAACCATTATCCACAGTCCACCAAGCAATTACCACTAATTGTAGGTGTGAAGAAACTTGAGATCACTGAAAAGTGCTAAAAATTGAAGAAAAATTCTGTCATTAAATGAATAAATGATTTCCAAGGTGTATAGGAATTGTAATAGCTAAACAGTAGAGGAAATGATGGATAAAGAAGTTGTAACAATACTAAGCTTTAAGAATATAAACAGCTTGTAAAAGGAAATTAATGGACTGAACAGATTTTGATATGCCCCCCCCCCCAAGAATTAATAAAGAAAAATCTTTACTTTTAGAACCTGCTTGTGTGTTGCATAATCATTTTATGGAGGATATTTTAGGGGGAGTCTCTCACTTATACACGAAGTGAATCAGCATTGATGATCCTAAGATGCTGCTGCAATGCCATGTTATTTCCTGTCACATAAAGAGTTAGAACAACTAAACAAACAGGCTCAAACTCCATCATATCACCTAAAAGGTACAGATTGCTTGTTTTAAAAGAGAGGCTTCAACTGTTTTTTGGTGGGGCTAAATAAAATAAATATGCTGGGTTCAGATGACATATTCTCGTTTAAACCTGCAATAATTTTTATTTCTTTGGCAAGATGAATCTGCTGCTTACCTGGCTAGAAGTTGAAATTACTAACACAAGTTGGAGTGCCACATTTCAGTGAATTTAAGTCTAATCCAGAGACCATTACTATTCTTCCCTGTACCTCCTCTGTGCACTTTTGATTGAAGGCAGAATTGCTAGCAATTAGCATGTTAAATTCTCCATCACAGATTAATCCTTTCCTTCCCCAACAGATAGAATTTACTTGTGTAAGGAGGCATCCTACAGAGGATAAGTGAGAGCACCTCTGAGGATTGCTTCGGATCTGTTCTCCTAGACCTTGCCCATAGATAAATAGCAGATTATTCAAATGGTTTATCCAGTCCAAAAGATTGCAGAGTTCATAGAGCTGACCAGAAGAAACAATGTCATTTTACTGTGGCCATTCTCATTTCAAAATTACCACCATGCTTCTGCGGTCTTTCTAAAAAACCTCTGATCTAGTTCTTCAGGACCTTTTACCAATGGTCAGTCAAGGAAAAACAAGGTGCTTCTGACTGTTGCAGACACTTAAAAGCAGCAGATATGGGCCTCTGACCCTAGTTTTGAGCCATGCAAGACTCAATGACACTACAAAATAGTGCTTGTTTATTCCAGTTGTGGGTTGTTTTTTTTTTTTTTCATTTAATTAAAGCATGGACATACAGTTATCTATATGCTTTCATGCCAACACATGCACACCGATCCATCCACGATCCTTTGTCAAAAATATTAAGGCTGCTAAGCAGATACTTAAAAAGCTAGGAAATGTCAGCATTCAGTGCCATAAAGACTACTGTGGACTCCTCCCCTCCTCTCTATTACATGGTTATTTATTATTTCTGCAGGACCGTAGTTTCAATTAGCAGTTGAGAATGTTCCTAGAAAGCTCTAATATTAGATGCACTTCCTCAGTAAAGCAGGTGTTGCCTCTAACATATTCATCCTTGCAGAACTTGGGGGGTCAGCAGTAAACGAGCAAGAGGAGAGCAAGCCAGAAAAAAGTAACAGTTTCATTCATAAAGCCGGGGAGAATATACTTTAATCCCACCTGCACCTCAGAGACAAAAGAAACTGCCAATTATGAGATACCAGTTTTATGGACACAAACTGTAGGTGAAAGACAATTATGAGTTTTGTTCTAAAATGTTATTTACTTTTAATCAAAAAATGCTGATTCATGGGAAGAGTTCCTACAGTCTATTATGAAAGCAAGTCAGAATAACTGCTATTTTAGGGCTTTCAACCAGTTTGGGAATTTTATGCTCAAAACCTTATTGACCCTCATTCACACCTGGAATGTGGGCATTAAAATGGAAATGGAAGGACCATCTGTAACCCTGTTTTGGATTGTGCCTTAAGGGATAGAGATCTGGCTCACTTCATTTAGTGCTGGTTTCTCCATCCCCTTGCTTTAACCACTAATCCCTGTTATTAAAAGATTCACCTGGAAGCAGAGAGACACTGCCTCAGTGTTCCCAATGACAGGTCACTTCTCCTGCCCCTCAGGCAACTATTTCAGCTACTTTGCCTTAAATTACTTGGGCGAGGCCACCTTGGAAAGGGTACAATTGCAGGAAATCCATGCAGATGGAAACGCTAAGAAGCAGCAGCAAGCATTACTCTCCTCATCAGCAAAAGGTTCAAGGCCTCAGCTGCCAGGAGTATGCTTGTATACCATCCAGTAATTTTTAAATGCAGAGCAAGTATCCATTCCTGGGAATAGAGAAGGTATGTTTATTTTGATAGCTACTTCTCACTATCACCAGGGCTGGTCTTTCCAATTCACAGCAGCAATTTTTAATGCGGCTTTCTACCACCTCAAAGATAGCGGTTTAGTGGCTTAATGACATGACTAGGGAGGCAACATCTCTCTCTGGCACAAGACACGTTCTTGCTCTCACTTGTTTTTTTCTTTAAACAGGTTGAAGTCTTGTTTTCAGCCTATGCTAGGTGGGGGGAAATAAAAATCTATTTAAAATACTGTGATCTGATTTGCTTTACCAGGTAGTTTATGCAACTGAAATAAATTGGAATTTTTCTTCAAATGCATATAAGCTGCTGAAAGACAAGTTTTATTCGCCTTAAACTAAGCTTCAAAATTAATGTATGCTTTTTCTTTGTTATACAATTCACTGTCTGAAAAATCATAATAGCCCATCATCCCTTTCTGATGGTGTGAAAATAAACAAATATTTGTGAAATAAATTTTCTTGTGAAGTGTACTTCAGAATTTCCTGTCAAGAAATGAATAATTACATTTTTGGAGCCAGGTTTGAAGAGTATACAGTGAATACAACGTAAGGCCACGTACTGAGGAGAAAACAAAATATCGAATAGTTGCTCATTAATTAAAGACTATCCAGTTTGAATGCTGAAAGGAGTGGAGGATGCTGTGCAAAAAATAGTTTGTGAACAGGTAATTAAAGCCCTTCCTACTGCATACACATTAGGGGGTCTAATTAAGTTAGCAATGACATTTTCTATCCTTCAGGTTTCTAACTTCACAGCTTAATAATGTCTTTTAACATTTCCTCTTCATTTATAATAGCTCTCTACAATGCCCCAACAAAACATTTATACATTAAGATATTTCATATAAATGCATCTGCTTCTGGGTTTGTTTTTTTTTTTTTTGGAAAAGAATTTATCAGTCTTTATATCACAGACATAAAATGAAATATGTAGCACTTTCTTACCTACCAGGAAATTCAATACTTTATTTTTTTTTTTTCCCCAGACTCTTTGAGCCCTTGGAATATGCTGTGGGATCTCCATATTCAGCTTCACTCCAGCTTTGGAGTTAACAGAAGAAGAGCTCTCAGTTACACAAGAAACAAAATTGCTGATATCTGTACCACGGATCTACAGATAGGTGGGATTACCATAGAAAACAGTCATTTCCCAGACATTTATAAAACTCTCTCTTCTCTACAGAACATTATGCTTTTCCTATGAGCCTGGGCAAACCAGGTAAGAACAGGGAAATCTTCAACCCCACTTTGCTTCTTTCGTCCCTCTTTTACAGAACCAGTTTAAAGCAAAGAGCATAAATTTAAAAGTGAAGTGTGCATATGTGGGAATCCTCTAGTGTGCAAAACACTCCTTCCCCAGCTCTGCTTCTTTATCCTAATAAAGAGTGATGTTTTTCTTACTAAAACTTGAAAAGCACTGTTATACCCAGCTACACCCTAAGAAACATGAGGATACAGACCTCTTGTGCTGATGAACACCGTCTTTCACTACCATACTTAAAATCTTCCCTCTTTCCATGAGCTCTGCTTTCCTCCAGGGAACTCTGACAGGGAACAGCTACCAGCAGGTGACGGACCTGGACCCTTGCCTTTTCCTCTACCACACTTGGAGGTGTTGAGGATCCCTGGGGCCAAACTGCCCCGTCGTGCACTCAGTGCTACTGGAGAAATACAGAGTATTATAGCTAAAATCCACACCTCTTCTCCATAACCTCCATCCCTCCCCTAGGATTAACAGAACTAACCACCACAGCATAAAGTACAGGTTACGTATACATTAAAGAAAGCAATGCTTATAAATTACCTCTTCTCTGCAGCGGACAGTTTAAGCCACCACATCTTCTTATCACTAAGATTTTTCTCCATCTAATTCTATTTGCTGTTCCTCAGTGAATATCAACAATAACTCATTTAGTTTTAATGACATTAAAAGTAGAGCCTGTCCTTGAGATAGCATCTAATTTTTCTTTATGAAAGCCAACATAAATTCTATGTATGAGATCTCTGACAGCCTGGTAATAGAGGTGTTGTTAAAGTGAGCTAAAAATACAAACCAAGAAAAAAAAAAAGTATCTTTCAGAGGAATCATTAGAGAAATTGATGAGGTCTGTTTGCTTTCCTTGCAATCTCTGAGGACACATTACGTATATAAAGCATGAGCTAACACTAAGTCTGTCACAAAAAGATACTAGTTGAACAGATCTTGACCTTTCCTCCATCTATGCAATAAAGATAAAGGTTATAACAGGAGCTCTGCAAGAGCCCCTTATTATAGTTATCTCACACTCCATATGAGAGTTAGTAAACTTGTAGCTATTTTTTTTCCCCTCTAGGCATCCCCCATGCAGGGGGGAAAAAAAAAAAAAAAAAAAAAATCAGGCCCTTAAGTCCTAGATAAAAATGCATATAATTAAAGGAACCAGACTAACGTTGCCCAGGCAACTAGTTCTGCTATTTCCTAACTTTCTGCTTGACTTTGTAGCCTTGCTATTTATATTTGTACATAGTTGTGTATCTGAATGTAATTATTAATAGATTTGTGAGTTTGTGATATGCACAGCTGAGTGCTATTGCGGTGAGTGAATTTATCACTCAGTAATAACAAAATTAACAGTACAGTCCTGACCTATACATAGGGTCTGAACAGAACACTGAAATACATAAGGAGCTTTTTACACATGTAATACAGGATGAGACACTGTTTCACTGATCTAATGATACCAAACTACTTTCACACACTCAGGAGATTTTTCTTCTGGTGATTTGAGACCTCTCTGCAATATGGCAGAGAATGGGGTGAAGGAACATAATTGCCATGATAAACTGAGATGTGGAGAACAGGAGCTGAAAACAGTCAGGCACAGCGTAATAATCCAGCTGCAGAATTACTTAATGCAGTGTGGTGCCAATGCCAGAGATTTGCCCACTGTCATTTCAATACAGGAAATGTCAGTCTACACTTTCTCTGAAGAAGATGCCCCAGTCCTGGGCAAGGACATACCTCAAGCTGATTAAATATGAACATAAAATTTCCATCCACATGTCAAGCAATGCAAACCTCCAAATGGTTCATGATGAAAAAAATTCTGCTGAGTTGAAAATTTTCTGGGAGAGAGAAAACATCAAAGTTGCACATTTCTCAGGAGTAGCTACCAGAAGAGAAAGTATAAAAGAGATGCACACCCAGGCTGTGCTTAGGCAGGCCACCTGATGTAGTATTTACCTTGTTCTGATACCACATGCATCACTAACACACTGATTTTGCTCAGCACTTTTATGTGTTTGAATTACACATGTATCTCAGGAATACAAGATCACTATATGGTTTGTCCTATGTAGCTTTAACTTAAGCTAGTAACAGGAAGAAAACGCAACATTCATGGGACAATTCTGTTGCATCATCTTCTTGTTCTGTCGTCTCTAACTGCTCTCCTCAGGGAAAAAAAAATACATTTGTGGAATTCTTTTTAAATATATTTTATCGAGAATATTAACTGCATTCTTATTTTTACTGACTGTGGGAGAAAACAAATAATCCTATTTGCATAAAATGCTGATGAGTCACAGAGTTGGTTCCCAGAGCAAATCAAAATCTTGTAGTATGTCAGTGGTGTATTTCACTGTTGTAAATGTTATGCATGACTTTATAGTTTGACACACACGCACGTCAGCCTGCAATAAGGAAAGGGCATTTTTAAAAGTTACCGGTCATGACTGATAACAGACTCTTTTTACAGAAATCCCTACTGGAGTCTGAAAATGCAAATACAGACACCCTGCCTGAATGCAGAACAAATGAGCCTCATAGGCAGTCCTGCTGTCCCGGCCTGCTGATTCTGCCCATGGGGGTATTTTTTGGAAGTTACCATGTGCTCCTCCAGGACAACGCACCCAGATTTTCAGTGGCAATAGGCACACCAGGAAAGATGGTGGGGAGTGGGATGATGTGGCTCAGTCAAGATATTTGGGCTAGACAAGGTCAGGGTGCATGGGTGGATGTGCTGTACAGTTTCTCCAAAGTCCTGCATTTGGGGTGGCTGGAGAACCTTAGTAAGTCTCTTAATTCATGTTCCTCTCAAAAAAGAATCAAATACGTCCATTTCTCTCATCATGAAGGTCTAATTTTAAGAACACTGATGGGAGTTTCCCTTCGCTTCCTGACCAAAAGCCAAGAGAAAACAGAACTAGGCTTCGTGCAACCATGCAGCTAAACTGTGATTAGACATGCAGTGGTACCTGATGAGTAAAATACTCCATTAAGAAACTTTGAGTTGTGTTCTTGTATTTGACATCAGCTTTCTGTAAGACTTCAGGAAAGTCTTTTTTCTGTTTGTGCTCCAATTTCTCCAAGTTTGGGTCTTGCCTATCCATTACTGGGTAGCAACAGTAATGAAGTATTGAGCTTTACAGTAACAACTCCTACACATCTGTTTAAAACAGAAGTATTTGTGTTACTGCAAACAATTACTCATAGTGTAGAAGGGAAGTCAGTATGTCTGGAAACAGAACACTATACTTCTGGAAAAGATAATGGTACTCTGTAAAAAATGAAAGTAAAGTGCATATAGAGTAGCTAATTATCTCAAATAAGGATTCAGTGCCCAACCAAATTATCATTGCAAAACATTATTTTCACAGCTGTAATCTGGAGAAAGCAGGTAGAAAAGACCTTAGAAACAAATTCCTAACCATGGGTGAAAGAACTGCTCTGCCAAGATCCAGTAAGTTTCTCTGAGTCTGCAAACACTAGCATTTTAATAGCCCAGATGAGTAGTAACCTTTGGCAGGTTTGGGGAAGTGGTGTGGAATTAATGTTAACTCCTTTCTGAAAGGATTTGTTTACCCTCTGTTTTGTCATGGGTACTAAAAGGTCAGACCCAGCCCTGATCCCGAGCATCATTACATGTTTCTTAATGTTTCCAGGACACTCAGATCATGAAAACTAAGAAAAACATTACAGCTAATGTGCATGTTACTTCTGAGGGTATCTGATAGCCTCAGGAAGAGGAAACATCCCTCTTGGACACCTAGCAAGAATGCATTATAAATATAGACCTACATTAATCTGGGCTAAAATTCAAGCAAACTTTGTGAAGTCATGCTGCAGTAACCACTTGCACAGAAGAATATTAATTTGAAAGTTGGTGATAAGCCAGCAGTGATGCAGGAAAGTTGAAGGTCATGATTTTGCCCAGAAAGCAAAAAACCAACAATTAAAAAAAGAAAATAAATTAAAAAGCTCCTCTGTCTTTAGGAAACTCCAGCACATGTCAAAACTTAAACAAAAAATGCAAATGATCAGAAATAAAAGATAAAAAGAGACAGATTTTTGTACTACTGGTAAAGCTTCTTGCAATGTTTATTTTCTAAAGTGAGTAATAAGGAATTATTTGGAATTCTGGATTCATAATTTACTAATCACACTGCAGGGCTACATGCTGAAAATTGATGATAAGGTTTATTCATCAATAAAGTAATGAACTGAAGAGGCAGCATGTAACTTAGGAACCTTCCAATTAGGTACCCCTAACATTTTGCCAGCTCAACGAACCTTTTTTTTCTCCCTTTAATTTTAAGTTTAAAAAAAAATTAAAAAAGAGAAAAAACCTCATGTGCAATGTTTGCAGCCCAAAAACATAAACCTTACTAAACAACCATATTATCTATTAAAAAAAAAAAAAAAAAAGCTTTTCTCTCTGATCAAAGGATGCAATCAGAAGATGAAAACATGAAAGAGTAAAAGTTAATACCAATATACAATAGACATTTAAAGATCTTGTAAGCATCCATGCACACAGTAGGATCCTTTGGGGCTCTGTATTCTCATCAGCCAACACTGCATTGTCCAGAGTACAGCTCCCTTCCTCCACCAAGTCCTACCTCTTTGGCCACAACACTTGTCAGGACCTTCCTGAAGGAAATTCAAGGTATGTCTCACTCCTGTACAAATGTTTTCGATGATCAGAGCAACTTAAAAATTGTACCACATTGGTTTTAGTTCATAATAGTCACAAAGTCACCAGGGGTCAGAACTGATATTGGTGCAACCAAAAACCAAGCTATTACCAAAGCTTGAAGAAAGCAAATTCAGACTAAACTATGGCATATTAGTACATGAATAGCATTATTCTGTATGTAGTTCCAAAGACCTCTCTGAAGTTTTGCTCACTGTGTAGCAGGTCCACAAGATCCTCAAACATTACTAGCAAATTGCAGCACACAAGGAGTAATGAATCCTGGAAACGACCCTTGGGATCATAGAATGAATCCCAAGGCCCAGTGTAACAGACACAAATAAAAGCTTTATTTACAGCTTTCTTTTTGAGAGCAGTAATGGACCAGAATTTTCAGTTGTATTGTAAAGTCAAAGGAAAATGAAAAAATTCCTCTCTGGATACACGACTGTCCTCTAGCAAAATTAGGATACAGTGACTTTCAGAAAAATAAACTTGACAAAATTAAGATTTTTTTTTTCTTGGTTTTTATTTCTGAAAACTTGAGCTTATGCTGTTTCTTACAGGACTAGCACCAAAATATTCCCTTTGCTACTTACCAGAGTAAATAGTAAAGTATATTTTTTTGACTGCACTACATTAAGGTTTAGTAGCTAAGTGGCAACAAAACCTGTGCTATAAAAGTTAATAAAAACACTACAACAAATAATATTTATGGAAATTACATCCAGCAAAAACTTTGAAAGAAAAACTAAATAGATGTAGCAAAGCTACATTAAAGAGTGTTAAAAAAAAAAAAAAGAAAAAATTAGAAATGAAAGGTGAAAGAAAGAGGAAAGGGTTGTACAGAAGGAGCTCTGACAAACAGTCTCTATAAGCAGGAAAGATGACTCATTGGTCTAAATAAACACTGAAATGTGCCAATCTCCATATGAAGCAAACACCTTCATTGGCATAACCTCCACTGTGCCCCCCAACAGCACCACTTTAGCATGTGCAATTTTTCTAACTTGCATTTTCATATATAGTTTAGCTTTTTACCAAATGAACCGCCCCAGGAGTATGGTGCCTTGCCTCACAACATTATTCTCAGCCCTCTTTTAAAAAAAAAAAAAAAAAAAAATCAATACATTAGAAATATAGTTTTAACAGATTTGTTACCTTCCCATTCCACCTGCTATCTCACCCATATGCAAGTTGAGGGGATTCTTGCCAGCTCAGACATTTTGCTCAGTGGCACTGACCATCTCACACCTCAGTATGCCACAGAGGCCCAAGAAATCAGTGTCTGCAGCAAATTTTTAAAAAGGTCATATGTACAACACTGAATTAACCCCCAAACGCACACTGATTAAGCAGCCTTTGCACCTCTCTTGTTCGTGAATGTCAGCCTTACTAATTAGTAAACTCAAGCAACTAAGCTCCCATCCCTAACATGCTCTTCTCTGCCTCTTCCTGGAAAGTGCAAGGGAGTACATGAATGGCAGCTCATATTTGAGATAAAAACAAACAAGCAAAAAAAGAAACATTTTTTGTTCTCTTATACATACTTCTAAAATGCTCTGATCTATCACCCAGAACGGAGGTGCCTCTGGAACCCAGCAGAGGTAAAGGCCAAATGACAGTTCAGGATGGTCTGAGTGCAAAAGCAACTTGCATAAAGTAACTCTAAAGTTTTGTAGTGAGCTCTGGAAACCACGATGCTGAAGGACACAGCTGCAGCTCCCACAGTGAGGAGACTGACAGAGGAAACCATTTATGCCACTTAGTAAAACGTAGATGCATTTGCTCAAACAACAAGTGACTGAGTGGGTTTAACAAGCAGGATAATAGCTTAGGATGTCATTTTGATCTGAATACATAATTAAAGGAGATCAAGGAAAGGCTCAGGTTTAGAAGTGGCCTTGAATATCTGCAGCCTAATTAAGAATTGATTTTGCCAATCACTGCCTAGAATGCGAGTCTTCTGTTTGCACTTGGTTTCCAGTAAAACCTGTCAGCTGCCTAAACATCAGCATAGCTTCTACAGGCATTACCCACATAGAAAATATGGTGGGTCCAAACCTGGCCTAAAATGGTTATATACAAATCCTATGGGTTGCTATCTTTTAGCTTTAGATTACTCATGACAAGTGCAATCAATAAGGCTTGTTAGCCTGAGGCTCAGAAGGGCTGTAGCTATTTTTTTCATCTTAGCCTGTATGCATAATATGATAGGGCGGTGAGGAGGCACAGATGAAGAAGTTTGTTATTTATGACAATATCAATCAATGCACTCTAATACTAAATGAATTAAGTAGCACTGCAATAACTGGCTTTTCTGCTGCAACTTTGGTTTTTAAAAACTGCACAGAAAAGTGATATTGATCTGCCTAACTCTACTGCCATTTTATTACAATTCTCTCACAAGGGAACAGAGTCCCTCCTACCAGTGCCCCAAAATTTTTGTAACCATAAAACTAGATTCATCTAAAGACTCACAAAAGGACTTCAGCAGATTTAAGCCTTGGAAATTCAAAACTGTGATTCTAAACCTCTCAGCAAAGCATCTGGTTGACCCAGAAAATTCCTAAATTCTTTGACCATTGACACAAAGGTTCCCCAGTTTCCTACAGCTGTTTTCTAGATGCCCAGACCTGCAAGTCTATGCAGTCAGTTATTTTGCTGCTACCTAACATTGGACCTACTGAAGGTGAACCTACAAAACACTCAGAATTCTCCAATGCTAACAGTGACCTCGGCGGTGTTGCAAATGGAAGTGGCCAGAAGGAAAGAAGGTGACATAACAAGAAACAGGTACCTTGGGAATGAAGCACCTGCGCTCATTCAGAAGTGAAGGACCTGGGTCCAGCATCTCATCTGAAGGAAGCCTCACCACAGAGCCATCATTTTTCTCATTGTTTGTCACTACTAAAAGAGCCATTTCATTCTGGCTCACTGGGCCAGAAGATCAGAAAACAACAGGGAACCCAAATGCAGCTCTGGGCCAAAGCCACTCACCTTATCATGGGAAAACCTCAGGAGATGAGTCATTTGGTGTTGATCAGCTGTGCTTTCATCCCTGAAGGAGGTCCAAAGCATACCAAGACCTAGAAGAATGACCCAAGGTAACAGGATATATAGGGCTGCACAGAGATGAAAAATCTGTGTGATTTCAGCCTTTAGCCAGCTATAAAGAACGTGGGAAAATTTCAGCCTATTTGCCAAATCTGAGTTACAGTGAACCCATTTACATAACCATGTGCTTGAAAGCTAGCAGGTGTAAATGGGCCAGAAAGGTAGTGATTAACGTATGATGAAGAAACACATCTAATCAGAGGATTTAAGAAAAATTGATATAAGACAAGGCCAAGACTCACTGTCTAGGGCTGCTAGACATCTACAACTGTGCCACCATCTGTGGCACTGTGATGTTATGTTTATCATGGTGTTTGCTGCTGCCCAGACAAAGAAACCCTCTGGGACCATCTAATGCTACATTAAGTTTTGTGCCTGAATACGTAAGGGTCCCGAGAAGGCAACAAAAGAGTTCTAGTTACTTTGTAATGCTACAGAAAACAGCAGGAAAATCAGTGCACAACTTAATGTGCAATTGTGTGGTAATATCCAAGAATTTGGCTGAATACCTGGACATCCTCCAACTACCCTTTAGCCTGCCTCTTTTTGCACCTCAAAGCCAATGCATTTTCAGTTTTTGTAAGGTCTATTTGGGGAGGGCAGAGAGATTGAGACAAAATACTTTCTGGTAGCTACAAAGCTATCAAAAAATGCAGTCTAGGATAAAATGGTTTTATAAGTGACAAGGGCTTTGGAGACCATGAAATCAACAAGAGTTTTCCTTGAATGACAATATTGGGATGGAGACCACCAGGGAAAGGCTTTGGTGGGCATGGAACCAAACATGAAACCTGGAGCCCATAAATTTAATCTAATATGGCCACTGAACATCTATCTTTTATGTAGATAAAATGCAGCAAATGGGTGCTCTGAAGTGTGAATAGGCTTATTTTTAGGTACCCACTGAAAGCATCTCCAAAGAGGAAGTGCAAGTGTCTTCTGTGTGAGGGTTTGTTTTGTTGTTGGTTTTTGTTTTGTTGGTTTTTTAGACCTGGAAGAATAAACAACCATTGCAACTTATAATAAGGATTCTGTTAGTATAGAACAAACTTTGATTTGGTGTATGCAGCTAGAGGAAATTTGCTTCCTTCCACTTCCTTTTTACAACCAACTGTATGAAATAAGAGCCTGGACTAAGTCCAAGGGACTAAACCAATTATGATAAATAGCTAAATTTGTGAATATGTAGAATCAACTGATCATCGCATAATTACTTATACTCCTGAGGCTATGGTAAAAACGTGGCAGCAGAATCATCGTTATTTTCATCACAGTAATTATAAATCATCATCGTTGCATTCTTGCAGATATGGCTGGATGAATGCCACCTGAAACTCTGCCTTCCCTCTGTCTCTCAGATTTGCTTCTCCACTGTCCTATGACTTTAATTTATTTTTACACACACACACACAATTGCTCCGCATATTTGCCAATAACTCTTCAGAACTGCCCTAAATATCTGTGAATCTTTAATTTCATAAGAGTATTCCTTGCAGATCACCATTTCTGTTAACCTTTATAATGATGTATGCGTTACCACGTGCACTTATTTCTCAGGGTGAAATAGCGCACATATTTTACAAGGCTATAACCAAATAATGTCCATGGATTATAAGTATAGGTACCATTATAAGCCTTCAAATACTAAGGCTAAGCACTAAAAGCTGACCTCCAGCTTAGTAGACGGAAAAGAAGAAACAAAGTTAGGTGAAGGATAGTGAGAAGTCAAGGCCTTATTTCACAGCAATGTGCTTCTGCAGCTTGTTTTAAAAATCAGACTGCAGATATGCATTTGCTTCTAATGACTGTCCAGCCACAAAATGTAGGAAAGAAGGTGGCCCCTCAGGATGAACAAATAGGTGGAGAAACAGTTTTCCAGGGGGGAAAAAAAAAAAAAAAAACAAAAAAAAACAAAAAAACAAACTTCACAGCAAATGAGAAAACTAAGTAAGTAACTTTCAAGTTCAGCAAGTATATAATTGTATAGCCCCTACTCTACAGTATGTTATGTTCAGTACCTAATTACAGGTGTGGGATGAAATCCTGGCACCACTGGAAATTTTATTATAGAGTTATTTGGAATCAACATTTCAGATTTTCTCATTTCTAAATTGTTATGCTTCATGGCTCATTCTGCAAATGTAAATGCATGAGTTAAGTGCCCATATGTTTGCCAGATCGCAGGCTAAAATCCTCATTTAGATGAGTAGTTACTTGTACCTGAATAACCTCACAGATTTTAGAAAGCATTGTTCAAAGTCAGTTACTACTTGCTTTAAGTGGAGGTAACAGAAAGTGGTCCCACTAAAAAGGAGATACTGAGAACTTCCAAAACCTCAGTAACTGTTGTCTTTAGATCCTTTTCCATTTGATAATTTCCACAGAGAAATTAAACATCCCTCTGATCTCTGTAGGAAACTAAAGGCTATCTAGATTTTAATCTCTGCTATCCTCTTCACTATAATATATACTCAAGTTGGAGAGCAACCAAAACAAAAGCAGTTTACTGTGTCTGATGTGGCCCTGTCTGATGGGATGAGTTGTTAAAGGAAAAAGTAAAATGAGAGGAAGAAGAAAAAAGGGGGGGAGGGAAACAGTATGAAAGGAGAAGTTGTGAAAAAGTTTTTTCACTCCTGCAGTACACAAAATTCTCTCCTCCTACAAGGAAATTCAGCATCACACCCAGAAGCTTCTAGACATGACTTCCATGGCCATCAGGTTTCAAAGAATCGGTTTCTCAGAGGGTGACTATCTTTCCCTTTCTTTGTGCATATTTTTATGAGTCCCACAGTTCTGCAGATAGCAGGATGGGAGAGCACATCTGAATGCTTTCTCCCTACTATAGTACCTAATCATGAAGATTTACTGCCAACAAGAAGTTGCTACCTGTAAACGTGTCAATCATGACTTACATGGCTGCTATACAAATCACAACTACTTGAAATTTTAAAAATCATTCTACAGGGATAGCTTTTGCTTTGGCTGACTGAACTTTGTTATGGTTTGTTGGGTGTAATTTGTTAACACAATGTGCTCTCCACAGAAGTCAGCTGCACATTTCAGCTGTCTGAACTGATGTAAAGGACTAAAACTTGGGAAGGGATTTAAATCTCTGCTTAGATATCACAAAACTGTTTTCAACACCAAAACCAAGAGTTTTGATTCTCTTTCCAGAGAAAAGAAAACCCAGAAAGGGCTACATATATCAGTGCACTAGCTCCAAATCTTCTTCAGCATACATAATTTATGGTTTTGTTTGTGATCTTGTAACAAGAAACAAACTAAAATTTGAAAGTTTAAAGAGATTAGAGAGTGCTTATAAAAGACCACATATTGGATGCACATAAAAGCCTGACTATATGCATCTGGGACACAAATTAAAAGCAAGAATAACTACCTATTGTAAAAACATGTAATGAACACAGTAACAGATGCTTGAACAATGTTTTCATTGTAAAACAATGCCATGAGATGGAAATTTTTCCTAAATTTCTAAAGAATAGTTTTTTTCCAGAGACTGCTTTATCAGAAAAATACTGAAGTGTGCCCTCTTCCTTGGAGAGAAAAACTCTTCCCTGAAGTACCAGCTGATGCAAGAAGGCAATATCTGAAAGATATCCTTCAAAAAGGATGAATTTTGGTACCTGCTCTTCTGACTAAATTCTATCTGTTTTTATTTACTGAATGATAGACCACAAAAGGCTTTTCAGGAGGCATTTTTTCTCTCCTTCTATTTAACTTTTTCAACTGAAGTTCAAATGAGAAAGCACCAAGAAGCATCTGCTGAGCATATGCAACTTTCAAGTATTACCATTAAAGGATACTGCTAATGGAAAAATTTTGTTTACTGGGCACACATATATTATGACTGGCATACAAATAACTTCAGTCTGAAGGACTTGACAAGGAGAGCTGAGTAACTGTGGACCAGCTCTGTAGTGCAACAGCAGCCATCTGTGCCCAGAGACTACCAGGAAAACTGAGGTTTGGGTCTGACACAGAGGCAGTAGGTCACACTTTAGCTGTTTAGGAAATCTCATCAAAGAATGACATTGAAGTGTAAAATAGGATTAGAAAACATGGATCCAGAACTCAGATTGCAATTTTCTTTTGATACTACTATAAAGTACTTGAGACTGCCCTGCAGCTAAAGTCTTGAGACTGTCCTGCAATCTCAAGAATCTCAACTCTCCCCCAACAGCACCCAAAGAAAGGATTTGAAAGCATCAGCCAAAAATGGCTATAATCCTAGTGCCAAAAGGGCCTGCATCTCTTGGATTTGTAGGGATTTATTGAAGGAGATTATATAGAATTGCTAGGCATTGCCAGAATTACTTTAGTCTTCAAAACAGTTCCCAAGTGGAAGGTGTAAAGTTCTTTTGGATCAGCTTTCTTAAATTAACTGCCACAAGTCTGGATGCTTTCTTGACTTTCTATCAAGACATAGACCCTCCTGAGGCAACCATGATACATATTTTAAACGGGTAGGTCTAATTTCCAAATAGAAGCTGTTCAAATGAAATCCTTATTTTCGAGAGCTGAACCTAAACATGAAATACTCCAAGACAATTAGTCTTTCCATATAAATTCTCCAAAGTCTACCAAACCTCATCTCAGGAAAGCAAGAATCTTCTCCACAGAAGATTTGTCCTTTCTTATCACTGATGTGGGACCCTGAATATTTGAAATAAAAATAAGTGACTCGCATTAAATGTTCTCTGAGTACAACTGTTTGACTAGCTTTTATTTGAGCTGAATCTCTTCTCTCCCCCAAGCTGTAAAGGTATATATATGGAACATTTTATCATGTTTTCAGGACTGCATTTCTACCCCCAGCTCATGAATACTTATTCCCTGAAGAATGAAAGTTCTTCAAGTAATACTACTTCAGGATTTACTCTCTATCTTGGTTTGCTCACACATTATTTTATCTTTGATTACTAACTCCACAAACATAAACTGAATCCTGCAGAACAGGTCTATGCAGCTCCCCAAAAGTGTCAGATGCATATTAAAAAGTTTCCCAGTTAAGTCAAATTTCAAAGGAACATGGACAGGCTTATTTATTCTGCAGACACTAATTTTTGTTCTTAATTTTTTTGTACCTCACGGGATCTTCTAAGGATTTCTATCCTTCCCCATTCCCCTGAGAAACAGCTCTGAGAATCAAAAGTACAATTGGTATAATGGCCTTCAAGATTAATGATTATATAAGTGTTTTTAAAATTCTCATGCACTCAAACCTGGAAGACATTGAAAGAATATAAAAATATACACCACACATTTGGAAAGACAATGTATTAAAAGAGGTCCCCCCATACTAAGAATTTTATTTGCATTCATTTTTGAAAATATCAGTAATCTCACTAATTATTCTTTCTTTTTTAATTAGGCAACATATCTAATAAAATCTATTAAATATTTATATTTTGTCTATATTGGGCATTATAGAAACACTATTTCCAGGCTTGGAATATTCCAGTCCAGGCACTGGCAGTTAAAAAAAAAAAATTAATAAAACTTGCTTCTATCAATGGCATTCTATCAATGTTTAATATCTTAATAAAATCGCAGACCTAGAGTGGTTTGCAATGGTTTGTTTATAGCTTGCCTCTTCTTATGTGCCATTTCCACTACGCTTATGTGCCATTTCCACAAGCTTCTCATTACAGGAATAATCTAAAGTTTAGAAAGGGCTCAGAGCAAAATAGGTACAATCTTAAAACAGTTACTGAAGACCAAGTAAAACCAGCAGAGCTGATAACCTAGGTATTTATTTGAATTAATCTAATCTAAGAGTGAATTAGTGGAAGTGACACACTTTTCAGCAGCAGGACAACTTGTCTTATTTTATAATACATGATAGTACAGTAAGAGTACACCTGCTAGCCAGGTCTCCAAAAGAACTGGCTGTTAAAACAGCTAGAGCCATTCTCAGTTGTTCCAAAATGTACCAAACAACTGCAAAGAAATTCGCTAAGACCTGAGTTCTGGAAGCATATGGATTGAAGCACTATTTGTTCCATACTTATTTATAATTTGTAAAGGCACCTATTTATAGCTTCACATACCATAGAATTTTCAAACAAGAATAATGAAACGTGGTCTACTGATATAAAGAAGTTGCTGGATGAAATCCCTCATCTGAGAGGAAATGTCCACTATTTTCCACATCAACCATCTTAGCATGCTGCCACTAACATTTACTCTCTTAGTAGATGCCTGGAAGGGAAAACAATAGCTCTCTGGCTGTGGCAGACAAATCTGCTGGAGGCAGTTGGAAGACACATATGTTTTAGGGCCAGACTTCACCAGCCAGAACCATACCAACCAGACTTTCCACTCCAGTTGGCTAGGGCCATCACTATGAAGTCATACTCTCTAGTCCCTAGCATGAAGCAGCAGAGAGACAAGATCGTACAGAAGATCTAGAATGTAGGAAAGAGAAATCAAGGAACATTTCACAGCCTTCCTGTGCTAAATGGTAACAGAAAAGATATGTTTCAGGCAACTTGCAAAGGAATAAGAGCGGGAGGTCAGTGACGATGTCACAGACTGGAAATAACCACATTTCTTGTAGTTTCCTGGGTCAGGGTGAACTGCTGCCAAATACCAAGCATGGAGCATTACTGAAGACATTACTGATGACTATCATGTTAATACCAGCATTATATTATCTAGACTCCACCTTAATATCACTTTACAGTTAACCAACTATAAAAGCACATTGTAAGGTCACAGAATTCATACAAAATTCAGTTAGCTTAAGGCTAACTCAAGTATCTCAACACTAAAGGGTAATTTGCAATCTAAGTATATCCATTTTATTCAGGCATAAATCCGTACCGAGTGTACTTAGCAAAAGCAGATATACTGACACTTTGAATTATCCTCCCAATGGGAGAAATGCCTTGACAATATCAAGAAATAGATAGACTTCCTGAGAACGTGCTCAAGAGGCCAGGTTTGCAGCCAGCTCAGTAAGCTAAACCAGAATTAGAAGCAAATTAGTAACATCCAAACAGCATCTCAGAATCAGACAGTCTTAAATCATAACAGTCATAAATACAACAAATGGATAATAGTTGCCTCTTCAAAACCTGTAATAACAGAGGTCTTATAGAAAAAGGGATGAAAAACTCTGAAAAATCTTGCTTCCTGCAGCAAGACCGAACTGGTTCCTTCGTTCCTACTGAAAGTAGCAATTGGCTTTTTTTTTTTTTTTCTTCTTTGCTTCTTAGAGCAAAGGTGATGGAAAAGAAAATAATCCATAGTACTTACTGTTTAACACCTCTTTGACTGGCAATAAGTATTATGCATAGAGGAGATTAAATATATCTGAATACTAGTACAGCAGGAAGCAGTATAACAAGACAAGCAGAAACTCATTTTCTAATCCAAGCAAACAATATAGGATTTCTCATCACTACAGGTGGAATTTTGCTCTGGCCGTGCCTGGAGGGCATTAGGACTAGAAGCTAAAAGATGCTTTAGAATAAATTAGCACATCTATAAATCTGACAAGAAGATTAATATTCTAACTATGCGTACAATAATTAACTCGCCAAAACAGTTCCACGATCATTATCCAACTAGAGTGGAAATGGGAAAGTTTACAGCACTCCTGTAGATTTATAAGCCAATTAAGAGTGACCCTCCTCTAGATTTCATTAGAAAAGCCTCGGGTTCAGCAGAAGCTCACACATGCAAGTAAGAATTTTCCTGAGGAAAGGGGATGCAAGGGATCTTTATCACCTCTATTAAACACTTTTCCTGCTCCCCTGATAATTGCATATTCTTAATGCATCCTCAGCCTCATGTCAACTCTCCAGCCTTGCACAGCACCCTTGCACCTGCAAGAAGTGGGACTGACACTATGGCACTTCTCCATGGGGAAAGCTCTGCTCTGTACCTTGCATGACCTAGGTGTCATGGTCCAACACCAGAGGCATACTTCCTATCTTGTCATTCAGCTTTGGGGTTCAGGCTTACAGTCCCCCTTCCACCCAAAGCCATCTTTGCCCTTCCATGTGCAGCTGACAGCAGATGTGTAAGAAGCTTCACCAACTAACAGTCAGCTTCAAACTTTTGCTTAATATGTGCAAGTATGTGCACGTATTTGCACAGAGTATGATGTATCTCCTTGCTATCTATGCTATTTTTCCCCTTCATTGGCTTTCTGCACAGATTCATTGTTCTAAGAGCCTTCTCTGCCACTGTCAGAGCAGCCTCCCTTTATCTCCAATTCCACAACTTCCCTTTCTCCTTTCAAAACTTAGTCTAAAGAACATCTCTTTTCTCCTTTTGTTGCATACATCTATGCCTGCTCCATCCCCTTTCTTTTGTGTCTTCCTGCATAGTTGTGTTTTTCAGCTTTGTAAAGTATTTTCAATATAGCTAGCATAAAAATTGCTATCTAAAATGAAATACCATTGTATCACAGCCCAGACTTTTTGTCCCAGTAATATACACAATTTGGACTGACTCAAGCTGTGGTGTGTATGCAGGTAAAGTAAATTCTGAATTATTCAACACTTAAAAACACTGAAAAATCATTTACTTGTTACAAGCAATAAGATTTATGTTTTATGTCTCCCAATCAATAGCTAGTATGTCCACACACAGCTGATTTATCCATATTGAAAATATAATTATAAGTCTAGTTTGCTCTGAACCACAGAGTCCTTTTGTAACAAGATTATTTAAATACAAATGGGGTTGGAAAATTGGTTTTAAATGGCTAATCTGTCTTGTCTTCAATTCCAGCTGCAGAATTTACTAACATCATAAACACAGGCTGAGTGAAAATGTAAGAGGTTTTCTGATTCTCCTCGCGATCTGTCTATGCAGCGCTCATTAACGGTGAAGTTGATGGGAGCTGTATGCATGCCGTGAAAGGGGGATAATAAGCCTTGTAATCTCTATAAAGAGAAAGGGACTTTTACTAGTGATATGTTATATATACTGGCGTGCAAACGTCTGTCTTATCAGCAGCCCAATAAAGAATTTATGTACCCGGGTCTCAGATGCACTGAAGGACACATATGCCATATGGGTGGACAAAACCTATACCCAGATGGCTGGAAACAACTCCTCAGGAGCACCACTTGCAATATGGAGCATCAGACATTTGCAAAGACATGATTAGGAAAAGTTTCATCCAGGCAGATTTATTCAGGGATTATGAAAGGAGCTACTGCCTTCCTGTTGTTTCCACCAAATGTGGCCGATGGCCCATGACATGCAGTGGGGGAAGGCTGTGCCACTAACTACCTCCTCCTCCAAGAGAGCACTGCAGTCCAGCCAGCTGGGAACAGGCCGTAACTTTGTCCACAGGTCATGCAGATGGACTGGAAGAAACTACAGTTCAAATCTGACTTGGGTTGAGTAGAGTTTGAAGATTTCTGCCAGTTTTAGCTTAACAGACATAGCGAAGAAGAGATTTCAACACCCTGTTTCCCTTTGCTGGAACGCAAACAAATTAAAACAAAGCAAAACCTCTGATTTCTACTTGAAATAAAATGCTTGCCTTGAAACCCAGATGCTTCTTACACCCTTTTCAGCAATTGAGTATATCATTATTCTGTCAAAAGGTTTTCCACATAGTTATATTGCCTTCAGAAAACAAACGTATTCACTAGACTACCTAGGTCCCTTATACTGATACATAATCTCCCCTTTCAACAGTCGCAAATGAATGATAATTCGTCACCAATGAGCCATTGGTGCAAGACATTCAGTAATATCCGTACAGCAAAGCACAAACTTCCAGCTAGTTTTACTGAAGTAGAAGCTGTATCAGCAAACCTGACAGGTCTAGTGCATATCAATATTTTATATTGATACAGCAGATGCCATCTAATGATCTCCAGGTAAAAATGATTTAGATTTCACAACCCCATCTGAGCTATGAGTCAGTGTTGACTACCTCTTAAGTTAGGAAAAGCACAGCTTTCTGAAACAAACAGCAGTAAAGCAGGTAAACATCTAGCCCTTTATACACAAAAATTTAAAAAGGAAATCTTAAAAAGCTCAAAGTTCTGAGGGACATAGAGAGTAATAAAACCTGTCCTAAGGACTGCAAAAATAAGAGCTCCAAAGTTAAAGCGGGGGGGTGGGGGGGGTGGGGGGGTGGGATTCGTTTCCCACCCAACCATCTGAAATTTCTGAAGTGTCTCATTTTCCACAATAACCTAGATTTTAACCCCTCCACTTCCTGTGGATGAGAAGTAACCTAAGTTGCCACCTTGCTCTGAGATAGGAGACTCCTACCTTGAATCTTGCTTTGACAGACCACCATGCCCACCCCAAAAAAAACAACAGGAGAATGTGCTGGTTTTGGCTGGGGTAGAGTTAATTTTCTTCATAATAGCTAATATGGGGCTATGTTTTGGATTTGTGCTGAAAACAGTGTTGATAATACAGGGACATTTTCTCACTGCTGAGCAGCGCTTACACAGAGTCAAGGCCTTTTCTGCTTCTCGTACCACCCCACCAGCGAGTACGCTTGGGGTGCACAAGAAGTTGGGATGGGACACAGTTAGGACAGCTGACCCCAACTGATCAAAGAGATACTCCATACCATATGATGTCATGCTCAGCAATAAACTAGGGGGAAGGTGGACTGGGGGGCTGCTGCTTGGGGACTGGCTGGGCATCGGTCAGTTGGTGGTAAGCAATTGTTTTCATTTGCACCACTTGCTTGCTTGGGTTTTATTCCTCTCTTTGTTATTTTCCTTTTCATTACAATTTATTAGTAGTAGTATTAGTATTTTTATTTTATTTCCATTATTAAACTGTTCTTATTCTCAACCCATGAGTTTTCTCACTTTTACACTTCCAATTCTCTTCCCTCCATCCCGCTGGTGGGGGAGAGTGAGAGAGTGCCTGTGTCATGCTTAGTTGCTGGCTGGGGTTAAACCACAACAGTCCAGGTGTTCAGGAGCTTCACCTTGTTCCAGAGCAGTCTGTAATAATCCATGACAAATGGTAGGATTGTATTTCTGACCCAAGGCAGTCAATTCCAGGTGTACTGGATACTCCTCCATGTGAAAGGAAACTGTGGTCTGCACAAACTGTGGCTGCCAGAGGGACCGAGAAAAACATGTTTGTGATACCAGTTGTTGCATACCATTTGGCGGCCTTTGACTCCAGTTCATATTGGAGTTCTAGCATGTCTGGTATGGCAGCACTCAGCAGCATCATGACTTGATAGTCTAACTGCCTTGATAGTCCAACTGTTAGTCTCCACTTTCCATTAGATCAGGATCCTGTAGTTGTTTGGAAGTGAAGTTCCAGACCATTGGAAGTGAGAAGTTCTCTAGATACTTGCCCATATTCTCCCACATGCCATGTCACCCATGACCATACTCTTGCAGATCTTGGGTCATATTCCTAAATTGTTTGTTAACCTTAGATAAAACAGAAGCAATATTCCTAAGAAATACCAATAGAAGTATTTCAACTACCCAAGGACATTCAAGATACTGAGAAGTTATTGTAAGAAGGGAGAAAACAACATAAAAGAAGGTGGCAAAAGTGCCTATCTGTTTCCTCCACAAAAAGCCTCTTGGAGAAAGAAGTATAATTGTTAATTGTCTCCATGAGATGGTACCCAAAGTACAGTAATGGCTTCAGTACAGAGCCCAGATACCAGATTAAGCTCAAGGTCAGTGTTTTAATAACAAATCTCTCAGGCTAAACATCACTAATCACTACAGAGCACAGCAAACTGCAAAAGCCAACATGAATCTTTAACATGTATAGCAAAAAAAAGAGCATGATGCAGATCACATAAACATCGAGAACAGATGAATCAATATTGTGACCTGCAACTGTTAACAGATAAAATCCCTTCTAATATGCTCTGGTCAATATGTTATTATCTCAAACCCTTTGAGCCCCATGTTGGGTGCCAAAGAGGGTTGTCATGGTTTAACCCCAGCTACAGCTAATCACCACACAGTGGCTCACTCTCTCCCCCCACAGCAGGATGGGGGGGAAGAGAACTGGAAGGGTAAAAATGAGAAAACACATGGGTTGAGATGAGAACAGTTTAATAATTGAAATAAAATAAAAATACTAATATCACTAATAATCCATTGTAATGAAAAGGAAAATAACAGAGAGATAAGTAGAACCCAAGAAAGACAAGTGATGCAAATGAAAACAATTCCTCACCATTAACTGACCGATGCCCAGCCAGTCCCCAAGCAGCAGCCCACCAGTCCACCTTCCCCCTAGTTTATTGCTGAGCATGACGTCATATGGTATAGAGTATCTCTTTGATCAGTTGGGGTCAGCTGTCCTGACTGTGTTCCATCCCAACTTCTTGTGCACTGCCAGCCTTCTCACTGGCAGGGTGGCGTGAGAAGCCGAAAACACCTTGAACATAGCCCCATACTAGGTACTATGAAGAAAATTAAATCTACCCCAGCCAATACCAGCACAGACACAGATTCCTAAGGTTGAAACTATTAACCTTGTGATAGATTGGTACAGTGTACACTGTCACAGATTGTGACAGTGGAGTCCACCCTGGGGTGCTGCTTTCCTGTCCCTGTGAAATGGTTCACTCCACTGCCTTCCCTTATGTTGAGGGTGACGGTTCTTTCCTAGAGGTGTGCAATACAGAACTTCCCTTTCAGCTATTTAACAGACAGATGTTTAGGACAAGCATCATGTTGTGTTTGTCTTCATTTCATCCAAGGGTCTGGCTTTTATAGAAAAGCCTTCAACATACAGCATGCTGGACAGCACACTTCTATTTTTCTTCTTAGTTAGAAAAAAGCCTAATGAAAGGATTAATGCCAGTAAAAGAGAAACACTGCAAAATTTGAAATTATAATTCTGTACAAGCTTCTGAAAGCCTCTTTGGCTTTCCTCTTTGTGCTCTGAATAGCTCTCAAGATCTAATTTAATTCAGTGAAACAAATCTAAAAGTGCCAGGAAAAAAGAATCAACTTTTGCTTTAGTTAAAATAAAAACTGTACAGAAGGAATTCTTGATCTTCATTAATTCCATGGGCAGGCATACAAGCTCCTAGGTGTTAATGAGACTTGCCAGTTTAGGTTGCTGTAGAGTCTAATGAAACATCAAATGAGCTCACTTTGGATTTTCACTATCAGATATTTTCAACAACGAAGTTTGGCGATGCATCCCAACCATCTCTTCAAGCCGTCTGCCTGGGGACTTGGAGCAAATTGTTCTTCTGGACTGGAATTATGTTACTGGCTCGCATGGTCAGTGTGACTTGTAAAAACTAATGTGAGGGGAAAAACATCCAAATCCTTTTCCAGTGTTACCTTTTCCACATCCAAATTCTATTTCATTTTTCCTCAGTTATATACAAAACTATCCTCTGTAGCCTATGGCATTTTTCCATTAGAAAAGCATACAAAAAATTACCCCTCCAGAAAGTAAGCCACCAGATCTACTGAAGCGTTAGAACTTGTGTCAGGATCTGCTCTGAATGAACTTCATGCCTAATCACTTAGTAAAACAAGAGAGTTCAGGTTCTTCATAAATCCTAACTCACTGTTAAATGCCTGTTAGGCTTGTTCTTATTCTTGTGTGCAATATTAGGTGCCAGATCAGAAACTCACAAAATCGGATTTAGGGCGTGAAGATTTGTTATGGTAAAATTCTGTGTTGTCTTTTCAAGTTTCTTCTTACAGGGAAAAATATACAAAAGAAAATAAGAGGTCAAAGGTTTCCAAAAAGGAAAGGACTGAAAAGTTAGACACATAATAAAAAAATAATTTGTCATAATATAAAATTTTAACAAGGCACATAATATTTTCAAAGAAAGAAGCACTTAAAGACACCAAGTCTGGAAAAATATCTCAGTTCTGGATTTCTAAGTTCCAAGGGTGGAAGTCAAGAGCCAGGTTAAATGATCACGATATTCAGTCCAGAATGGAATTCCACTGTTTTTAAAAATTAAAATAAAAAAAGTTTATAGGTATCTGGAGCAAAGACAGCCTAATATAACTTTATAAGTGACAGATGAAGCAGAGCCACACTTCACAACTTTATGATCATCCTTGGGCCAAAGTTGTCTTTCTAAAGGAAGAAGGATTTCCTTAGCTTTCTCTAAATTAAACCATGATAAAACAAAGACAGTGGCAATGCAATGGATTTTAAAACCACAGAAGTTAACCTCCCTCTACATGCATCCCCACTGCCTGCAACATGCTCAGGAAAAAATTAAGCAGCCCTTCTCCCCTCTTCCTGCTGCACCACCACTCTCCTCATTCGCAGTCAATATGGTCTGGAAGCAAAATCTGTTTTTGTGACAGCATTTAATGAAGGTGCTAACCAAAGAAAAAATTAAGACAAGAACCAGAAATCTATTTGATCACCCTTAAAAAGTTCCCTTTTATTTTCATGAAGAATGTGTTTCATTTACCACTGCATACTGTCATGCTACCAGGGCTACTGATCCTCAGAACTACAGAATATAGAATACAGAATATAGCACAGGGAGAATGCTACCGTTCGTTAACAATTCACTAACAATTCACGTTTTTCATATGAAAGGAAGACTTTTAAACTTCTCCATCCATACCTGAGGTTGCACTGCTACCACAAGCAGTCCTACTGACAGCACCTGGCATGGCCACACGTTGAACTTGAGACACAGCAAGCATCAAAATTAAAATTTTAGGAAGAGCCTTGAGCACTTTTAGTGTATCTGCTAAATCATCCCACCACTCATGCTGCAGCTCCAGCCTTCTCCAGCCAAGGAGCAATTTACCACCCACCTCCCCCAGCATGAGTTCTGTTGTTCTGGCCAGCAAGTATGCATAAGACACAGAGTTAATTTCCATATTTCCTGGAGAAAGTATGTAGATGATTATCCCCATTTACCCTGGTGTGCCTGAATCCAAGCCAACCAGGCACAGAAGCATGCAGGTCATTTTGAGTGCCCTGAGCACCCTCACAGTCTCAAAAACCATGTAGTCCTGAAGGCCTAAACTTGTATTACACAGACAGTCAGTGACATAATCCATTTAGATCAAAATATCCTGTAGAGTCACTTGGGTCTGTGCTCACACCACTACAGCACTCCTCTGATCTGAAACCAAAGACGTTTCTCCAAATGCCAAAATGAGCACGAACCAGAAAGATCTGGGGGCAAAGGCATCTGCAATTCAAACCTACCCAGACGGTGTCATCTTGTCTGTACTGTTTCCAGTTGCGGCCAGTGTCGCTGAACATCAGTGTATAGCTGGTTACCCAATCTGAGCTCCCGTACCTGCCCTGGGTAGCGACCGCAACAATCTCCACTCTGTCTCCCAGATCAACCTGGAGCCACTGCCGCTCGTTTGAGTCCAGCGGGGACCAACCACCAGCTCCTGAAAGAGATTGGATAAAGATAATTTAGATGACAGTGACACCCCAAGGAATTATACTTGACAAAGAACCATGTTGTTATTTCAGGTCATCACAGAGGACTCTACTTCCTGAACATACAGCTGCTTGTTCATATTTTTATATTAGGAAATACACTACGAGGTGTGCTTCCTTAGGGTTTTCTTAATTAACCTAAAGTTCATAAGGAATTTTGAGTTTCAAATAATTTTAAAGACATTTACTCTTTAAAGACATTTACTGGGCAAACGTCGGTGAGGTTGGTACATCCTCAGTCACAAAAAACATACAGTATCTATCCCCTCCTTGCATGCTTGTGCAAATCTGGGAATGCTGATTTCTAACTTCTAATTTGCTTTGACATTTTCACTTTTGCTATGCTTTGAAACACATTCAAAAATATTAGTTATCTTGATTTGAGACCTATTAAGTATTTGAAAGAATGGTTTAATTACAGGTTATAAAAGCACTTCAGATAATACATTGTAAAGCTAGAGACCATTTGATTGAACAACTGAAAGGACTGCCTTTACACTGGAAAGTAGCCTCTTCCTTACACAAGATGCCTGCTAAGTGAATATGTATTTTATCTTAAACAAAAGAACAAACAAGATCTTCATAAGGACAAACATGAGTTGCAAATTATCCACTTCCATGATCCACTTCTCCATTCAGGAATGAAGACTTCAGAAGTCACAATGACATGAAAGCTGATAGCTTGTAGCTCTTGTTTGTCCTTTAAAAGTGAAGAAATGTACTGTCCTTTGAATTCTTTTAGGGGTTAAACAGGCCTGTGGTAACGCCAAGCCAATGAAACACAGAACTGCAACCACTGCTGGAATTTCACCACTTCACTCACTACAATAAGTGTGAGCTTATGGTTAAAAGGCAAATCTTTCCAGACTGGAATATATTACTTTAAGATCTTTTGCTTTGTTTTACACCTTAAATTATAGGCTATGTTTATTTTCTTTTAACTTGTTTCTATTTGCACACATTTATTCTCCATATACACCCAGCATTCACTTCAGCCTTAGAAATAAGAGAGCAATGCAGCTATGAAGAACACAGAAGCCACTAACAAAGTATCCAAAGTAGCAAATTTTCAGGCTGTCACTGCTTCTGCAGCCCATCATCTTGTTTGTTGTGCCATTATTAGTGAAGTTTACAAGAACTGTTCTGCGTGGTTACAGTGAACACAGTCACATTGGGAAGGAAAGGGGGAAATACAGGGTTGAGAGTAAAACATTAACAATTCCTCATGTGAAGTACAAGAATGGTTCCAAATGTGCATTTCCAAACAAAAAGCATCACTAAGCTTTGGTTATAAATAGAAGGATTTACCTTAATAATTTTATTAACTGATACATCTCAAAGATGCTCCATGAAGAGTTTATGGAAGCGAACTGAGTTAAAAGATCAATAAAGGTGGTTTATATAAAAGAATTCAATTTCAATAACTATGCCTTTTAAAAAATTTCTTGATTTTCCTGTAGTACACTGCATTTTCCAACTCACAATTGAAATTCCTTTGTCTAAAAATAGGTGTTAGAATTTTCATTGTTTACAATTCATTAAGATAGGTTTTAGTCCTAATTCCTGAAACAGAAGCGTGTTTATTTCTTTGCTGGAATTATTGTCCCTGTTCCCCTGGATGACCCAATCTTCATTTCTCTATGAGAAGTCTCCAGGGAAAATAGTTTGTAACCAATAATGCATACTGTTTGCTCGTGCCATGCTTTATTTTACTTTTTTCAATCCCAATAGAAGTCTTCATTGTCATTGCGATTATTTTACCTGCCTTAAATAGAATACTCTCCCCTATGAGCATGCCATGAAAGACCTAATGAGAATGTTGGGAATTTCATTACTCGGTTCTCTCTAACTACTTCATGGCTCTCTTAACTCCATACCTATAACTTATATAAGACTATAGTACTTCCCATTAAAAATCTTAACAATGGTTCTTCTTCCCCCTCACCCTTTTTTTTTTTATATATTTAAAATATCATATAAAGAATATTTCTGTCTGTCTTTTAAGATACAAACTATATAACTGGCTTCAAAGACAATAACCTGCATATTCCTCCTACATGGAATCGTGACTAATATATGTGGGAGCCAAAGGAAAATTTCCTTTGGATTGTAATATCCAATATCTGAAATAGACTCTGAACACTATAGTTGCTGCTTTGTTTATAGCTTTATTTCAGGAACTGGCTGGACATAGAACTTCAGTTCAGAAGTTCTGACAGGTCTGTGGCAAAGTTGTTTCCTTCAACACTCCAGAGAGGCTATTCTAGAGGTTTTCAGCAAATATTATAAGAAATGTGGACATTTTCATCTTTCCTTTATTGTTATTCTACAACATAAACAGCAACAACTAGATGGAAGAAGATCACTTATAACAAGTAATCTGTTCGATGAGTTTCTCATTAAAAAAAAAAAAAAAAGAAAAAAACACTTTGCTTTCTCTTTCTCTCTTCTAGTTTATACACAAGTTCTTAAGCCAAGCTCATTACTAAAGGTACTTTCCAGTATTTTGTTAGACATTATAACTAGCATCTACTCTACGTAGATTATGCGCTCTCCCTTCTGCTGCTAGAAGTGACAGAAAGGTGATATGCTTTCCACAAAAGTATTTGGCTTTACTGAGCACTGCTATTTTCCAGTTTGAGCATGGCACAACAGGCTTATATTTTCAAAGTCAGTCAAAGAAACGATACACACTGAGTGGAAATTTGGGAGATCTGTGGTGAGCTTGAGCTCTCAAATTGCAGATTACAGGGCATCTCTGAACTGCATCTCTCTTCATATGAGCACATTTTTCTGTTGGGAATGTCACGCTTTAGATGTAAGCACTGCATGACACAGCAGTGACACCTGCTCATCTCATTACCTCTCCAGAAGCTGGTCTTGCAAGGGAGATTTTATCAGTTACAGACCATGTCTTTACAAAACAGCAGCGACTTCATGCTCCTTTTCCCACTGGGAAAAAAAACACTGTATTTCCCTCTCCCAAACTTTCTACCATTACTATTTCCACAGATGGACAGTAATTCTACTGACTTGTAAGAATGGCAGTTAAAATCCCTGCAACAGCAAAGCTGCATTGACTGCGTGACTGAGGGCAAAACTAAAGCTTCTCCCATTGGGCCTCTCTCACTTCTGCTAGTAAAGCAAACACATAACTTCTGCTTACTTTTGTGGGTTTCCCAAATCCTCAAATACTGCTGTAAGTACGAAAAATCAATAAATGTTCTTTTTCCTCCATATTTGCTCTCTTATACAGAGCAAGTAGCACAAAGGATAGTGGCATCTTTTTCCAGCACAATTTGTCTGCACATTTCTTTTATGCACGTCATTCATTATAGAGCGTCAACACCTCGCCCCCTACTTTTTTTAGTAAGTAGCAAAAAAGCGCATCCAAAGTATAGCAACTCTTTTACAACCATTTTCTCCTCTACCCAACAGTGAGGCAGGCCCAAGACAAGGGACAAGAACGTAATTTGTGAAGGCTCTAACAGGCAACAACAAGGACTACTGAAGACACAATATTTACAGGACATCAACTCCTTTGAACAGGTACAACCAAAAGCCTGACTCCATTTTCCTGCAGCTGGGCATGAGGAAATTGAAGAGGACTACCTTTTATTAATAGTGTGGCATAAACATAAACCAGACAAAATGTGGCTCTGATTACACCCACCAGATATGTACTTTTTTTTTTTGATAATCTGGAACGTACTAATGTATGAAGATGCCACACTGACTCTTTCACAAGAAAACAAGAGAGAGAGGGTACTCAATGAAGTCAACACATTTAGCACTTTATGACATCATGTCTGAGGGGCATTCAATTTCCCGATTCTTCCCACCAGGTTCCCACTGACATTGATAGGATTCTGTGCACTGCACTACACCATCATTCCTCACAGTTCACACATTTCACATTTTCTGTGGATCATTTAAAGGGAGAGGTTCAACACGGTATGGAGAAAATGCCCAAGTGGAGAAACAGTACCACAAGAATCTGATATATTGCTTATATTCTCCATGGCAACAAATCATAGTGCTAGAAATATGAGGAGAACAGAGATCAGATGGTTTCTCAGTTGGAGATCCCTATGACTCCAAGAAATATGATCAAATACTTTTTTTTCTTTTTCAGACTATTTGTACATTTTGCCATAATTGTTCAAAAAATTGCATTTAAGCCCAGCGTTATGCAGTCAGTGCTCCCTGATGTTCCACAGGGCTGCTCAGGATGCCCATACTTATTTGTAGTTTATTAATACGAAACAAAGGGAATGCTTGTTTCCACCCTACAGTGCCTTACAAACAGCTCTACTGTCTTTATATTGTGCTACAAACTCTTGGACTTCCTGCTGCAACTGTGTGCTTCCCTGCTGCAGAATTTTACTTTAATGCCCAGATCAAATGCTTCCTGGCCATAAAATATATTCTTTTTGACATTATATATATTTTATACTCCCATACATAATTGTGTATACTGACTACTCAGGCTGAGAACTAACAGAGAACTGAAAAAGCTCAGTTGATACAGTCATACTGCAGCAATTTTTTTATTCTTTTTCATTATTTATTTACTGTAAACAAAAAAGCCGATTAATCCCTCTCATGGGAAAGCAATATATTTCATACCTCAGAATCATATTTATCAGAATTATACTAACTGCTATACTATTACGAGTACAGATTTATCAGCATTTTAATTGAGTGCTTTCAGCAGCTCACACAGTGCTTTACTCATGGGTAGTTTGTGTGGTTTTTTTTTAATGGCACATTTCACTGCTGCAGGCCTTTTTTTAAACAACAGCTTTTTAGTTATTGTTATCTATTACTGAATCAACTTGATGAATTAGAACTTTCTATTGATGTAGGTCTGGACTGTATTTTATAAACTCATTTTCACCTGCTGCATTCATATTTACTTTAACAAAAGTATTTATTTGGCTTTCTACCTGGAGGCACTGTTACTTGCAGCACTGTCTTATCAATTACAAACAAAGCTAAGCCAACTCATCAAAACACTCCAACATTATTAGAAAGCCATGGCACAGTCCTTGTTAGTGAATATTATTTCTTGTAGAGATATCTACTGTTTGCATTCAAGTGCCAGCCAAAGAAAGTTCCTTCAGCCACCATCTACCACTGCTTGCTCCTCTAACCCAAGATGAACCACCCATATGAATTCTGCTGGCACTACATCTGCACATTTCTACAAAAGTCTGTGCAACAAAAGAAACAAGCAATGTAGAATTTAGCTTCTAGGTCCCTGTGTTGGGCTTAGCTCATCAGTTATCACATAAGTCTTCAGAACATGACATAAAAGTTGCTGAAACAACTCCCTTGCTTAGGGCTCAGTTTCAATATTCTGTCTTCCTGCTCCCATGATTTATGCCAAAGGACAGTGTAGACCTTACTGATGCGATACCGTATGTCTAAAAAACTAGAATACCTTACCTCCTACTACATGGCAAGACTACTCTAGCACAGCTAAATAGGACCTATTTAATTTTCTACCCTTAAATTGAAATCATTGTCAATTTATTTTAGATATTGTTATACCACTTTAAAATACAGTACAACCAGAGCTTGACTTGCAATAATATTGACTTTGAATCTCTTCTTCTTTTCTGCAGATTAAATTAGTCATTAGAGCCATTTGCAAAATCACGTAAGCACGTCTGTTCACTGTCCCAGCTAGCAGTTGGAGACAAGGACAGAGCAAACTCAAAATTCATGCTCAGTGTCTACAACTTTCCTTATGTTGAGCAACTACCATATGACCTTCTACTTGCTGAGGAACTCTGGTTCAGGAGTTTAAATATGATATCGTAACTCCCATCTAACACTTCTCCAATGATCTAGCAACTGTTTATCAAGTATCTAAGAGAGAGCCCTTTACTGTTTTTCTATAGATTTATCAAATGGTGTTTGATTAAAACAGACATTTCAGAGATTAAGTAGGAAAATTATCATTTATTTTCAATTTAAAATCTCTTTTCTAGTAGTATACTTTCTAGTGTTTCTCACTATGAAAATCATATGTAACGTGATAATACAGGACCTTCCTCTTTTAGAGGCTCTAACTTGGGAATAAGATGGGAGCCAACAACGGTGGCAACACGGTGTCAAAAGATGTCCTAGATACTGCCAACTCCTCTTTTCTGGTACCAAGTTTGGTCCTAATAGTTTCACCTTGTGTGTGAACTCAAGCATTCTTCACTGCAAATGTCTGCAAAGTTTTTTCATTCATTTTAACTGTTTCTGCAGAGATCTGTAATCATTGAATTCTGCTGGAATGTTATTATCTAGTTGCTACTAGTTTTAACAAACACCTACGCTTTAGAATATGGCCTCAAGTCTAATGACCTTCAAGCTCTAAAGATTATGGGAGCTCTTCAAAAGCAAAAAGACTATCTGAACTTCCTTCAGGATGTTTCTATAAGTGGAGAGCTTTAAATTTAATGGAATTTTTCTATAATAAAGGAAGGAAATGCTCCTAAACAGAGCTCTCACAGAAGCATAAATTAATGGCTCTATTCAACTTGGCTCTTAATGCATTCTATACAAACAGTATAAAAATTTATTCTTTGTAAATGTGATTAAAAAGAATAGTTTAGGCATTTCATACTGCAACCTTACCATCTCGCCTGTTGAGCTTTGCAAAGCTGGGACTGTGAGTACTGAAGAGCTCAGAGGAACTGGTAAGGGCTGTTGAAGGTAAGGGAGATACCAATGCATCATCACAATTATCTAAAAAAAAAAAACAAAACAAAACATACAGATGTCATCACATGAGGAACAAATACGCCAACTTGTGCTATCTTGAGGTGGTGGTTTTTTCTACTTACTATAGAGAGACTGGAGAAAGAGCACACTTGTGTTTGAATTCATGTGCAAGACTGAAATTTACCCTCCAGAATGACAGTCTGGTGGGATGGCACCTGGATGGGAGCTGTTGTGAAGACATCGAATACTTGAAAAGCTGGAAAATGTTTTCCTTTCAGTGAATGAAATTTGATGATCTACCCTCCAGTTAAAGAGGGTAATGACTCTTGTTACAAAAGCCACTGGAAGAATGTAGTAATGCCCTGGCAGACTTTAGAGAACACCCCAGGTGTTAAGTAAAGTCTGTCCACAGAGCAGATACATAATGTAGGAGTTACAACTTGATACTTCTGTATGGAAGCGACACACAGGGATATGCCACCTGGCCTGTTGCAACATGTAAAATCGTGTCCCATGCTTCACAAGAGTCTCGTGCTGCACTGTGATTACAAAACCTGAACAGTTCCTTAATTTCTTCCTCAAGCTCATACACATATACGTTGACAAATTAGATTTGTTCACTCAAATGAGTAGTTTGCTATGTCTTTCCCCTCTTTTCACATCATCATCTGAAGACAGACGGGTTAGGCTAACACTCAAGTTTGAATTTTTGAGCCCATAATGTCTGAATAAGGACAGAATTAGGTAAAGTAAGTTTGCTCATTACAATGCTGTCACATACACATTCAAGAACATAGTGTGGGGTTTCAGTAGGGAATAATAATAATATAACCCTCTCATTTTTAATTGAATCTCCTATGGAGCAAACATGGATCTAATTACTGGAAAAGTCCTGCAGGTTAGCAGGGTCTCAGGCATCACAGTGTTCTTGCACTCACAGAGTAAATGTACAATTTGCAAAGGGGTTGTGGGGGCAGGGAGGAAGTAATGCATTAATGATATTTCAGGGCAGGGCTACAAAAGACAAAGAATAAAAGCAAAAATTGTTTTATAGCTATAACAGCAAATATAGACCGTTCCAGAACTGGATAATACCTTTCCCATAATGAGCTAGATTACATTAAAATATTTCTCATCTCTTTCTACAATGACTCTCTAGAACAGCCCAGATACTTTTGTAATCAAAATTCAGCTCTATATGAAAAAATCAGTGTAATCAATATAATTCATATCAGTGCATTGACTGATAGACCTCAAAAAGTAAACTTAACTACAAAATCCTTTCCACCTCTTCAGTTGCCATCAGCAAAAACGCCTAACAAGATCTGCGAGTTAGATAAATTAAGGACAAGTATACCACTGATGTTTTGAATAAGAGGATAACTAGCCAACAAAACAAGTTATCCAGATCCTGAGCAGGTTCTCTACCCCTCTACAGCCTTTAAGTCTTAAAGAGAACTTCTGACTGCAATGCAGAAAGTGGACTGCTGTGTCCCCTGGTATGGCATGAAGTCAGGCCATACTTGTTCTGTCTGGACTTAAAAAAAAAAATCTGTAAATTAAAATGAGGCTCTTAAATTCACTGTCAGTTGTGACCCAAACCGTGATTTAAACAAAGATCTCAAATGGTAAGTACATCGGGGCACCAAACTCACCCAAACGTCTATAAAACGCAGCAGAGGGGTTGGGAACCTCTCAAAAGGAGGTTCAAGGTCTTAGCGACAGATCTGCATGACTATTCAGCAACACTTAAAACCTGAAGTTGAAAATAACTGAATGCAGAGATTTCAATTTAAATAGTGCCTAGACTGCTGGCTCTCTTCTGTTCCCTGTTGCCCCTGGACCACAAGAGAACTCAGCACATCAGCCTGTGATCCACAAGCTGTTCATAACAAGAGTCACAGTGACAATCTCTGGGTTCTCACTGTTCCCTGAGGATAGGATTGGACACCTATGGGACAACAAGTGTCTCAGCACAGCAGCAAGTGTAAACCATTTCAGAGGAATGCATTTAAGGTCTTCCCTGGGATCTCTGGAGGCTTCAGCCTGGGAAGTGACAATTACCTCTTCTAACTACCAGATACTTTGTCTACATTTCCACATCCTTTGCTTCTGTCCCTAGACATACTCCCCTGGATCTCTGCTGCTACAACATTACAACGTAATTTTTACACCAAATTCTGGGATCCTTATTTGTTTTTCCTCTACAAAAAAACCCCACTACTGCCATGAGTTCTTCCCTGAATTCATATTTAACTATAAAAACATGTAATTATAAGGCTTCAGGATTTATGACAGCATTGGCAATTTAAAGATAGTTCTGAGAGCACCAGGGCCAACACAGTCCAACTTCCAATACATAAGAGAGTAACGACTGATTGACTTTAGAGTGCAAGCAGGAATTTCCTCCAAGTGAAGTTGATTTTTGAATGGATAACTCTGACAAGATGTAAGGTCACTCTTCTGCCCTTGCCTCAGTCAAAACTAACCTTGCAACATTGGAGGCTGCACCTGACAGCTCTACATGCACAGACCTACAATGCAGGACATGGCACAGCTTTTACATGCCGAACAAAATTTCGAAGTACAGTACAGTAAAGTGCTTGGAATGCATCAACTTGTACATGCACAACAATCCAGATCATATGCAGAATAGCTTTGATGCATCCCTTGTCAGAGACACTACACATATGGCCCGTACAGATTTGAGATTGATATCTCTTTGTAAAATTTAGCTGAAATAGGCCACAGGGTTCAAAAAGGTAGGATGTGCACATACAGTGAGGCTCATCCCATAGGCCCTGCTTCCATGAGAAGGCAGAATTGACAACAAATAAAACAAAATAAACAAAACATCCAACACACACCTCTCAAGATTACAAAACTCTTTAAGAAAGGATGTTATCGTATTTCCTTTTATGATGGGTGGAGACAAGAAAGAGATGAAACGTTTTGTGCTGATGCAAGGTCAGAGAAGACCCATGGTAAAGCCAAAAGCAAAGCCAATGTATCTTGATTCCCACCACATAATCCCAGCACACAGATTTCAAGAGACTTCATCTCCCTCACTTGGTGTGACAGAAATAGACCTTCATTCCAGGTGCTTCCACATTTCTAGTTTCTGACGTTGCTTCTTTTGCTTTGGCAGTTTGCCTGTCAGAACAAGAACTTTGCTTCTTTGAGTCAACTGCACCATATGTATGTTAAAAGCATCGTTTTTAACAAAGAAAAAGATCTACACTACAGAATCATTTAAAACATCCAGACACCCACAAAGAAAAGCATTTACTAGCCAGTTGATTTCTCCTGTTTTCTTGCCAAACAAATAAGAAAAAAAACCAAAACATCATGGAAAAAAGTGTCTAATTGTACCTATAAGCCATCTTCTTCATGCAAGTCACATAATAATACAGATGTTGACTTGCATTTGAGAAATGGGTGCTGACTTTGACTATGCTGACTTCTGAGAAACAGGTAGTTATGGATAGCATTTAGTATCATGTGTATTATTAGAACTGTCATTAGCAATCTTGCTACTGAAATGAAGAAAAATATTTACCCGTACCAACTTAATTTTTCAGGTTTTTATTCACTTTTGATTTTTAGAAAATAATGATAAATTAACAAAAAACAAATGAGAAACTTAACAACCTATTATGAAGCTGTTTGGTTTATTGGTTTTAATTCCTTTCTTGTAGCTTTACTTGTTCTCCAAGTAAAAACAAGGAAGTCTCTCCACCTTTCCCTGTGTATTTTAATTTTGTCCAAAACCATTTCTTTTAAAACACAAATATAAATGCTATCAGTTCAAAAGCATCCAAATGAGATTTAGACACTAAAACTCTTGGAGTCCTTTGAAACATGATAGATAATACCAGCATTAGCTAATAATCCATGAAACAGTGAACTTCAGTTAAGGCCTTTTGCCCAAATATCTGATTAAGCTCTATATTTTGTGAAGGCCTTCAACACCTGTGACAAGTATGAAACAAATAACTGAGAAAAATGTATCCAAGTCCTAAAGACACAGGATTTCAAATGCTTCTGAAGCACAGCACTTATGAAACACAGCTAACCTATTACCAAAATTGAGTTTGCATAGAAATCAGAGATCCAGCCCAACTTCACTAATTCTTCTAGTACATGTTTTACATTGGTGTTGATAGGCATGGCATGAGCTATTTTATAACTTTCTTCAAGCTTGAGATAACATTCAGTGGCAGCAACCAATACAAATTTAGAAGATTTCTGATCAGTGGACACTGAAGATATTTAGAAAGCCATAAACCCTAAAAATCCAACATGATCATATTAATGTTTCTTTCACTTTGTTCTTTGAAGAGGATCAATCCCTGTAATGTGGGCAGGGTTATTATCAGCCATGACTGAAATGTGTTAATAAACCTGTCCTGTTACTATTTTCCTTGTCCACTTGAAGAATCAGTGGGACAAAACACATTGATTTCCACTTGTGAAGGCCATCCAAAAAGGTCACTAACATATCCTTAATGAAAGCTTTGATGAAGAGGACACGATCGGTGAAAGATCACCAACCCCTGAGCTCCATAGATTTCCTATATATCAGATTTTAACTGCTTTTAGTAATGCTGTACCCTCACAGAGACAAACATGCAGAAAATCTTTGACTGTGAAGCTCACATTACTTCTGCGCGGTAGTATATTGCTAGTCAAGATCTCTTATCAGTATGATAAGTAGTACTATACTTAGGCCAACAATCTCATACCACCGTAAATGGAAAGTATTTGACAAGTAAGACTGTGGTCTATGCTGCAGCTACTCTATTAGTGACCATAAGCATCATGAAATAGTTAGAAATACCGCAAGACAGCACCACCCAGAGTAGAAACATGGGACTAGTATCACTCAACAATGAAACTGAAGGAAGGGTAAGAAACAGGTCCCAGCATGCACATTATTAACAGAGCAAATATTGCCTCTTCTTTGCAAGATACACAAATTGGAGAAGATGAAAAAGGATAACCCAGAAATTGGTGTGGGTATGTCTCACAATGGAGTCCAAAAGACAAATTCAGAAGAGGATAAGTGACATGCCTCCTGCATCATCCCACAGTAATAAAAGGCTTTTTAAGGGAAGATAACTGCCTTCTGTAGGTGCTCGTCAAGTACACAGGCCCTGCCATATCACAAAGAGCTCCCAGATTAGACCTCGCTCATACATCTCTGCCGAACCGGATACAAGTTGTGCAATGAGGGCAGGAGTACTTGTGACCAGCTGTGCAAAGCCTTGTCTGAACCATAGTACCTGAGCTTCAGAGGTAGTTTAACACAGGCTTCACAGAATCACACAGACCTTTTGTCCACAGCTTGCTCTTTAAATGTAGATATATCTATTTTATAGTAAACATGAAGGAGATGTCAGGGTAAATCAGAGACCTTGTAGTTTCCTCTTGGAGGCCTCACTTGGAACTTAAAGGTATTTTATTGAAGTGGGACTTTTGTTGCCAAGATATAATTTTATTCATTATTAAAATACCAGCAGAGTTACAGATGGTGCTGAAGTTAAATTGTGTGCATCATTTTGATTGCAATTGTAAATTGTCTCCGTACTGGGATTTGAAGTTGAAAAGATTCAGTGGTATTTATAGGCTAGATAAAATTCCTCTTAGTCTCACCCACTTAATGGCATACTTTGTTTTAAAGATGTAAACCATGCATTTTGTACCATGCCTCTAACAGTGCTCGGGAGTGATGCCTTCCACTTCATCTGTTTTTCTCCTGCCTTCTGTAGCTACAATTCTCCTTTGTAAAGACAAGAAATAAGTATTTGGACTTACTGTGGAAATTAACCTTCTACCTTTACAGTACAATGAGGTGTATGGGAGGAGGGTCTTCTGTGAGGGCCAAAAAAATATACACACAAAAGACACAGGAAATGCAGTAACACAGAATATGACTACAGATTTGGAAGAGACTGAGAGATTATTTCCATATCAAGAGTCTCTACACAAAGCATCTCACCAGGACTACCACATACTACTAAGTTCTACTACCATGAATATCTTAGTGAGTGGTTCTTGGAAAGATGAAGAGAAAAAAAAAAAAAAAAAAAAGAGAACTGTTTTTCTGTAAAGAGAAATTCCTTCTTTTTTTTTTTTTTTTTTTACTAGAGACTGGCTACACTTACATGCACAGCTGTGAACTCCATCTGTTAGCTGAAAGGCATGGCATATTTTTCAAGATATAAGACACCAGAGAAAGTACTTAACAACACAACAACATTCCTTTTTCTTTCCTCACTATACTGCAAGTAAACATCAATAGTTAAGCTAATCATGAACTCTTCCTAAACGACTGTAAATTATGTAAGTGTTCTTTCATATGCCTTTAAACCTTGACATAAAAGTATTACTCAATCAGTGATTTTGTAGAGCACCCTTTTATGATACAGTCTGCACATGTAACCTTGTCTCACAAAAAGTGGTCAAGTCCGATTTTGAATAATGCAAGGGGCTCTCAGAAAAATCTGATTCAATAGTGGGTCTTACATTTTTACTGAAACAAGCATGTTTGCCATTTAACTCCCACTCACAATAATGAGGTAAGAGTCAAACTTGAGGAACAGAGCAATCACATGACACTTGGGCTTATGAAGCCAAACTGTGAATTTCAAATAACCATCAATGCAGCTCCAGTCAACTAATACACATAAGCAATACTTGTTTTAAGAGGGTCAAAGAACATCAGACAAAGCCAATTACCAGCAAAAATTAGTTAAAGAAAAATGGCCTTATGTTTAAGGAATGAATGTTCTCAGATTCCAGCTCTCTCATAGTCTATGCCATTTAGGTGAGTCGTAATGTCTGTATCTACAAAATGAAGGTACCCGTCACTTTAGATTACACACTTTTCATCAGATCACAGACTTTTTTTTTAGGACAGGAATGAGGTGTTGCCAATGAACAGCAAATCTGTCACAGAAATCCACTGAAAAAGAAGATAGTCTGAGATTTCAAAAATTACTAAAATCATTGTAATTTTTATATGGAAAAGAAAAAAAGACCACATGAAAAGGATGTAGTGACTCAGCTTGTCAACATTTATATTCCAATGAACAAACCTGCAAAAGCATATCGTTGTCTAAAGCTGTGATTTACTCTCAGCAGGTGTAACAGCAGTTGTCAGGGATTCTTATTATTTTCTAGTCAGAATATAATGCTTCTTGTGCCTATTTGCCTTTTCCTTCTGCATTTGTGACATCCTGATAATTTAAGACTGCTCTGATCTTTGACCTGAGATCAGAAAGCTACAAAGCTGACCCAGTGGATGGAACAGGTTTAATATCTGAAGTTTGCCCTTTTGACATGTAACACACTTTAGTGGACAGATGGTATAAATTTCTGCAATATGTGGCAGGGCAGTATATCCAGAGATATATTTCCTGTACAGAAAAACACAGGCAAGTGATTTTGTCAGCACAGGGGAGTTTTTGCTACATTATGAAAAACAGAATCCAAGAACACAGAGCTCCTTCATTATAGCCACACAGCATCACAAGCATTCTTTTTATTCTGCCCTACATAAGACTCATTACTTGCGCATTTCAAACAGAGTAGTTGATATATTCCAGAGATGAAGACTGTCTTTTATAGTTTCAGAAGTTTTACCAGCACTCACAAAAACATAAACTTGATGTTCTTCGAAAGCATTAGACTTTGCTACAAGCATGCCCTGTTCACCAAAGGTCATCATTGAGGGAGGAGTTCATGACTCCATCAGTTAAACCATGGATTTCAAAAAACAGAACAGTATGTGCCTTAAAATATCATAATACATGCAATTAAAACAACACTGAATTTGCAGGAAAAAAAATGTTAATGTATCTGCACCCATCAGCAAGGCTGCCGGGCTCATTATTAGAAGACAAACACAAGAATGATCAGAGGCAGCTGGACTGAGTTCGGTATAGGCATTCACCAACATAAAATTAAAATGCAGAGGGGGTAAGGCAGATTTTCTGTTGATGTTATTCAGAGTTAAGATTGTTCAGGAATTCATTGGTGAAGCAGTTTTTCCAAGTTGTCTAAATACAATTTTTTAAATGGGAATGTAAATACCTGTTTCAGTGAGAATTAGGTTTATTGAAAAAGAGAAATAAAGAAAAGCTTTCTGCACAGAAGCAGCAGCAAATAGGTTACCATGCTGACTGGAACATGAAAATCATTTCAGGAAACACAAGTGCTTTATTTGTAAGGGTGAGGGGAGTTCACCATCTCAGGTAACTAACACCACTGGAGAAAAATAAATCTGTTTTCTAGTCCAATTTGGAACTAGAATAGCTTCAGCAATCTAAGTAGAGGCATGACACCTTCCACCACCTGATATTCAGCCCACTGAAACAGAAATATAGTTCTGACTACTTCTCCAAACTGGATGAGTCTTTCACACAGACAGACATCTATGCTCTTCCCCACACCTTGAGTGACCTTCAAATTCAGCGTGCTTGCAGCAGCACCGCTACAAACTTCAGTGGAGCATCTCAACACCAACTGCTTATCATCATCACACCTGTGACCACAGACACAGTCTCAGACCTTTAAATGAGGACTCCTATTACCTTACTCTGCCTTTGTAGAGTTGTACAGTGTTAGTAGGGATACCTCAGAGAATAAAAACAAGAATCTGATTCCCATGATGGGTTTCCTTTGAAGGATTCACACTTGACCCTGATTTCCATGAGTTCAGCGATGAATGTAAAAAGGGAAGTTAAGGAAAACTTAGCCTTTTATAAGTTCTGGGTTCCTCCTGCTTCCCCAGCACAGTACTATGGTCCACATACTCTTAGTTTCTTTGCAGTGCTACAGTTTTCCCCCCAGACTTGGAGCAAGACCCACGAGTACCTGCCTCAGTGTGATGCCCCATTCCCATTCTCTCTCTTTTTAACTCAAACAGCAATTCAGAAAGGCAATGAAGTTGGGCAACCTCCATCACATGGGGAACTCAATGAGGCCTCAGCTTTCTTATTCTGAAACAAGATTTTTCTGCTCTGGTTTTCCTATGGACCATTATGGAAAAGGCTTCATTTATACAGGCAGCCATTGACAAGACTTTCAGATAATGCCATATCTTTGTCTGGCAAGGTTATTTTGTGCACTTCTAAATTTACAGCTTCTATCTCTGAGCAAACAACAGAAGCAGCTAGAAAGGTGTGGAATGCTGATGAATTTCATGGGCATACCCATATAACAATGTACAGCAATTTAAAAGCCATCAATAACCAAGAGGTTGTCCCTTGAATTTTCAAATCAATCATGGTCAAGTGAATTCAATTTTTATTTTTCCTTTGAATCTTTGGTGAACTCATGGATAAAACTGATTAAAGTGAAAAAAATACACAGCATGGGGTTCACTAAATATTTTCTGTTTGGAAGAGAACCTCTTCAAATCGTGTACCATGCAGGATAGCATACTGAAAAGCAATTATAATTCTGAGAATTTCAGTGCATCCCATATAGCTGAGAGAACGTTCAATTTGCAGGCTGTGAGCAAGGATTAACAGAGATGAAGGTAGTAGTAAGTGCCCATGTACCATTCCATTTAAATGTAATGTCATTTCAAGGGATGATAAGTAATCATTTCATGTCTCAATAACCTCCAACAAAAACGCCTTATTTAGCCCCAAAACACCAATTTTTAAGACTCTTCTATGCAAGTTAATGGTTTAGATAGGGGACTGGATTGAAAAAAAGTTTAAAATTCCCATTTTTAAGCAAGGTGAATGCAGATTTGATGACAGTTTAAAGATGGAAATTTTCTGCCAGGCATTTCTTAGGGCAGTGTGTTCTCTCTTCATCAGTCACAGTGGCATCTTTAGTGCCACAGGAGAAAAGAAACCTATAGATCTCTTAGTTCGAACACATTGTCAAATAAGCAAGAGAGTTTATACACAGATTTTTATTTTTTTCTCTCCAAACATGATTATTTTGTGAATCAGTATTGAGATTCTCATGCTATAGTCTTTGATACAATCTTATGTTACGTTAGGCTTCAATCCCATGCTCTGAACAAATCCATGGCACTAAATGATCATGGTCCTCAGACTTCACATCACTACAGTTCTGGCTCATAACTCACTTCAGCATCTCTGTCATTGAATTTTTTTGTAAATGGAAGGTATTTCCTGACTCTCTGACAAACTTTCATCACCCATTGACATTATGCAAGTATACTAGAAGATGTTAGCTAATGTGAGGACAGAGGACTCCCCAGCAAGCAGTTAGAAGACTGGGGCACACCATGAGGGTGGTGGCAGCAGCATCTATCCATCACCCTCAAATACAATCCAAGAACTGTTAGAAAGGATGAGCTTGTGGTCCAGATATCGAATTGATAAAGATATTTTTAATTACCAGTTCAGTCACAGAACCATTCAGGATTTGAGCCTTGCTGAGATCAACTTTTCAAACAAATTATTTCTTGCCTTCACTGGTCAGGACAGCAACAGTTGAAGAAAAGCTGTTTCTCACTTTTGTGAAAACCTGAACTTTATTTGTATGCAGAAACAGTATCCTTCTCAGTCAGTAATGAAGATGCTTTAGAGAACAGATACACCCCCAAAAACATAAATATTATCCATTTTTAATGGATCATCTATTATTAATAGATTCAGCATACATGTTCCCTTAATCCACATTGATGATGTTTTTTAATTCAGTATACAGGAAAATCTGTATGAACCCTGGAATGCCTTTAACAAACCCAAAGAATTAGACTTTTTTTCTTAATGGAAATCTTAGAAGCCAGGTAGAGTGGTGGTGTCAATGCCACACTTGTCACACCTGGTTAGTGGCTCACTTTCCAGTCCTGTACAAAATCAACTAGAAGTTTTACATGCAAAGATACAAACTTGATATAAACCTAGCGCTTTCTGCATCAAACATTTTCAAAGAGGCAGACTGCCAGTAGCTATCCTGGATTTAACACAGAACACAGGAGGACTGGAGGGTGGGGGAGAAAACTCTCATAACCTATGCAAGTACAGTATAATAAAAAAAAAGGGGAAAGGACATAACCAGATCATAGTATGATTATGCACACTAGAGTTTTGCAAATTTGGTTTTGCAACAAGCTCACAAACAATAATAACAGAATTAAGAGGTAAAATACACTAAGGATCATGGTGCAGTATTCCTTTCACATGGGATTAAATAAAACTAGGCATTCTTCCTTTTAGAAACACAGTGAAAACTAAAAAAACAAAAAGGAGAAATTCAACAAGATGGCAATTTCAATTTAAAATATTGATTAACGTATCAGTTTAAAAGCCAGCAGAACTCTAGTAGTCAGGTACCTTTTGTCTAAAGAGGTCATTTTTCACCCAACAAGGAAAAAGGATCATCTTCTATCAGTAGTCCTCCTTGTGATGAACTTTGCATATGGAAAATAAAATAGTCTTGATTAAAAAAACCAAAACCAAACAAAAACCCCATGTTCTACTACCTCCTGTCAAAACCCATTATACAAAACAGAGCCATCTTTACAAAGTTACTGTTGCAAGAATCCTTTGTAGATACAACTGTCAGATGTGGAACAATTTGGGTAATAATTTGATAACTTTATTTTCAGATATGACAAACAGACAAGTCCCCCAGGCTCTCTAATTGCTTGTCACTGTTTAGACAGATCTTACTCCTTCAATACTGAATGACTAGCTCAAATGCTTTCATACATAATTATGGCTCAGTTCAAGGATGCTTTCTCAAAAACAAAAGAAACTGTATATATTAGGGTAATAATCTTTTAAACACAGAGGAAAGCTCATCTGTGTATTTTCTTACTCTCTTTAAACCAAATCCAGATCCTGGTTAGATTTCTGCTGGTTCACATCCCATTTTAATATAAACTCCCACAGGTTTTATCTCTTCAACAAAGTAATTAATAAAGCATGGCTCAAGCCATTAAAGGTTTGTTTTATGCCCTTCTGAATCCTTTGAGATAAATAGGAATTGATGTTTATTTTGAGACTTTTGAAATCTGAATCATTTCTGCAAAGTTCTGCAGCCCTTAAACTAAAATCTAATTACCTGCAAGTGTTTGCAGATATAAGTATACATTCAAACTCACTCCCCTATGTGGCAAGCTTTTTAAAGATCAAAGAGTTTCCTCTAGCCTTGAGGCTTCTTGTTTGAAAATGCATGTTAACATTTAATGGTGTCACTCACCAAAGCCCTGCATATTGCTTTAAAAACATATCCCTCAATGGTGGAAGTAGCTTTCCTTGCTACTAGTGCTAATCAAAGGGACCAGGAATATATCTTCAGAAGATCCATGGCCAAGGCCTCCACCTCAAGAAACGCAAAGCCCAGTTGCCTCGCAAGTGATTATTTGCAGCACCCTAATTCAGTACATCAGCCCAGCAAAAAGGTTCCCTTCAATTTTGCCCTGGAGGAGTCAACAACCAGCTCTTACTCCTTTCTTGCCATTGAACGGAATCACTTATGAAACTCAAAATTGAAGAATAGTTGAGTTTGTGAGGGACCCCCAGAGATCATCTTGTCCAGTCACCCTGCTCAAGCAGGGACCCTTATGGCAGATTGCCCAGGACCACATCCAGACTTGTGTTGGTGCTGGTAAGGCTTTTCCCTAACCCTTAGGGGCAAAAAAGCAAGGTCCACTTTGTAGGTTCATTAAATCTATCCTATCCTACAACAGAACATGGCATTCAGGAATAAAGAAGCTCTTATAGTGTCTTGATGGGCTATAGCCTGGAGAAACTCTATGAAAAGTCACCTTCTGTGTCCTATTATGCTGAATAGAAGTGGGAGAGCTTCAGATAAATTAATTCTCCAGGACAGAAAAAAAAAAAGATAATAGCATCTCAAAATTTTTGTTTATATGGTAACGCAGAGCATTAAAGAGATTATGATATGGAATTTGTCATGTGTCTTTGGGGAAGGGTTAAGGAGGGCAGATCATTTTCATCTCTTGATCTGTATTCTTCATATTTGTTTTCCTATTTTCTGGGGGGAAAAAAAAAAAAAAAATCAGTTCCAAACCAGCACACTATGTAATTGCTTATATTTAGGTGTTTATTTGAGTAAGTTTGTTCATTGGAGATACATCTAAAATATGGAAAGATTCAGGAATATGCTTGAATAAGGGAGGGTGGGGGGTGTGTGTGTGTTGTTGTTTGTTTTTCAACCTTAGGGACTTTCAAAATTCTGAAAAAAAAAAAAGAAAGAAAAGAAACATGTCAGTCAATTCTAAGGCATATTTCTCTGTTACACTCAGTTTCAACTGTAGGAATCCTGTGTTACCCTAAAGATGCTAAGGTTGGACCACATAGTGAGACACCATACAGAATATCACAGATTTCACACTGGCTTTTGCTACTTCTCAGATTGCTCCTTTCACTTAGATTGGTAATAAAGAGAATAATGAGCAAAAGTGGTCAAGCCCCTCCCAGCAAACCCATGAAGCTCCAGAATGACCTAAGCAATCCCTGTCACACACTCATCCCTGGAAGGTTAAGTGGATTTTGATGAAGCCATCAGCTTCAGCCACAAAGAGCTTGAGCCAATGCCAAATGAAGTCAAAGGGATTTTTTTTTTTCCCCTCCATTAGCTTCAATGGGCTCTGAATAAAACCCAGTGGGCTCAAGCATGCCTACTAATTGCAAAGGGAATTAGAATCCCAGTAAATCATTTCAACTATAGACACTTGAAACCAGAATGTCAAAGGAATATGATATGATCCCTTGCATATCACTGTGTCAAACACTGAATTCATGCCAAAAATGTGATAATGTTGTCCCAGAACCTAGGAATACCACCTCAGGCAATGTGAACCAGCACCTAGTATACCAGATTAATTCTTGTCCCCTTCAATTCCAGAGCAATAATTCCTCATAAATCCAAGTGACTTTTTATGTACTCACATTAAACCCCCCAAATAGCCTCTCTCACTCTCAAAGGTAATCTAATTTTCACAAAAAGATTTTGAAAGTTCATGTCTATTGGTATAAAGCCAGAGACTGATTCAAAGGCCATGACACTATATCTTTTAAGGATACAAAGTATCGAGTGAGAAAGGTTTATATGGCCATATGTAATCTTATTTTTTAAATAAAGCTAGGCCAGTTTGCTAACCAAATTCACAGCACAGCAACAGAGAAGCTGTTGCCATACAGAATTTCACACTGAACCATTCTTTAAATGTTGGTCACCAACAGGATGCTACTTAGCAGCTTGTAGCAATTTGTCATTGCCCTCTCTAATGATTAAATATGATGAGTCATGTTATTTAATTTTTGTTTCTTCTCTTCACAAGTGTTTTCAGAACAAGTCCACGCCCCTGTGGCATTCACAGATACTCTCTGCAGACAGTTGTCCTCGCAGAACTACGCACAGTAATGTCTGTGGGCAACATGTATGAAATCATGCCAAGGCTAGTTAAATGAACTGAAGCAAGTGCAAGCTTGTTTGTTATTCAAGTAACATACAGCAATCCTAACTGAAGTAGGGACCTTGCAGGGTAGGAAAAGCATGCAGCAAGAGACCACTTCGAAATGGTGCTTTACATAATATAAAGCACGCCTTCCCTTTATCTGGCAGGGCACGTTACTTTAACTCCACATTGCATACATGGAAATGAGACAGGAGACAAGGTCACACAGAAATCCTTTTGGATAAGTGGGAACTGAACTGCCCTCCAGAGCCCCCAACACCAAGCAGCTCTGCTCCCATTATTCCTTCTTCTTGTTCTCATAGAACCACAAGAACAAGTCATTTGAAATTCATCAAATGCATGAAAAGTGCTAGAATTGAGTCTGGGAAACGGACAGAGAAACTAAAGAAGAAAATTAAGAATACAGGCATTAGAAGAGTTGAATAGGACAACACAATGAGAAGAGGACAAGCCAGAACAGTTATAAACTTCCACTTTTAAAAGAGCTCAGATCTGTTAGTATATTATTTGAATGAAGCAAAATGGAGTGCTATGAGGATGGTAGAGTGGAAGCTAATTTAGGTACATGTCTGGAGCTTAGCTTGATTAGGTCATTCACAGCCTGAAGCTTTCTGTCCATAATAGCGCCTATTCCAAACCATCCCTGCTGTGTCTCACTTCTGTTTATTTGACTAGTTCTGTTCAAGGTCCAGATTTGGCAGACCCTCTGTTCCCCCCAATGTGCATTTCATTTCCAACCATCTGCTGAAGACTCAGAGCCTCTTCTCTGAAATTTGAAAGATTTAATGACAATTAGCTTGAAAATACTCTTTTTAATTTTATTAACAGATTGTAGAATCAAGAAAATTCACAGGGGAAAAATGCATTAAATAGCACTGCCTTTCCCCATCACTAGACCTGCCTACCAAGCAGTATGTACAAGGCACATATGGGGAGCTGCAAAGCACTTTGAATTCAGAGCTATGACATTAATCCTCTAAGAATAATCACGATGCCCAACTTGTGCTATCATATAGCTTTACTGACTCGAATAAGACCTTGTGGAGATGCCCTAAGCCATATGCGAGTCATTCAACAGAATCTTGTTATTTAGTGTTAAGTCCCCTACCACTGGCCCAATCTGCCAGCTCTCTGCTCCCTCCCTAAATATCAAATTCAATAAATATTAGAAGAAAACATGTTCTCACATCACTGGTCTGAGAAGTTCAAGTTGAATAAGACTTCATCTGGGAAGTTTCATCACTACACAATAGATGTACAATATCGGACAACTTTCATATTTAGAAACATTTTTACTTTCTAAAAAACAAAGCTACTCATTAAGTTCCTTGTTTCAAGATTTCCGTAAATTCATGACATTTCCATATGTGTCAAAGGCACTTTTCTTTCATTTCCTGGAAAACTTTTTTTTTTTTTTAAATATACACTGTCACTGTACACACTCTCAGCTTCATAGTAATTTATGTCACTGGCAACCTTTAGAAACTTGACTCATACTGTTAATGTAGTAAAACAAGGCAGACATTTAATTATGCCCTGAAAAGAAAATCTTTTGTAAGCTTTAACAGCATCTCAGACATCAATTGGATTAGTTCCACCTGTCAAAATTACAGGTGGTCAGATATGTCTCAAGAATGCCTATCTACTTGAGAGTTCATATCCAACTACTTACATTTCTTCCAAAGGAGAAATTATCTCTTTTGGTACATTATGAAGCCAAAATATTTTATTTTTTTCCAATTGGAATAGGCATTAGATCTTTCCCTCTGCAAGCTTGTACACAAACTCTGCCTTACAGACCCAATGGAGAGGTATAGTTCCAATCTATGGCCGAACTTATTTTTGACTCAGATTCCACTGTGTATTCCATATGGCCAAGCCACTGGTTCTGCACAGGACTGTCCACATCAGTGCAACTGAAGTCTGCTCTCAAAAATAGTTTTTCCATAAAAATCATACAGGTCAGGACTCCTGAGCTAGAGTTGGAGGAGAGGCAGCACTTCAGAAAACTTGGTATACAAAAACATTCTAGAGTACTTTGGGAGGTTTGTTTACTTTCCAACCCTCTGAATCATGTCATCTGGAAACCTTTAGTTTCAATGGGCCAAGGATAGAGTCAAAAGGTGAGTTACCTGTGTTCAAACAAGGTACATTTTCCAGAAAAAAGTCAACAGTCTTGCACACATCCCCAATTTCCATGAGGAATAATTTGTGCAGTGTCCCTTACTGAAAGCACAACTTTATTATTTTTGGAAGCATAGAGGGAGGAGGTTGGATTTTGGAGCTACAGGAAAAGTAATAGCTAATAAGCCAAGCAACTGCAGCATGAAAATATGACAGGTGCAAAATTAGCTGCTGTATTTCCATGCCAGACAGAGTGTGCTTACTCATTCATAATTAAGCTTTTCACACCTTATATAGTCCAAACGGATTTCTGGCAATGTTTACTATCATAACACTCCTCTTAATAGCAGAGACCTCAGTAAGTAAAAGTGCATTTTGATCACGCTAATAGGGACTAGGTTTCCGAGTCCTGCTTTCATGTTTTACATTATTGTTTAACCACTAGTAAACAGTTTTGGTTTTAAATTCTTCCTTTAAGTACCATTCCATAGCTCAACAAATACCTCATAAAAATACAGGTAATTTGGACAAGTGGAAAAGTTTTCAAAATAAAAACAGTTCTAAAATCATAGAACTAGTTCATTTTCAATCTTGCAAATCAGTCATTCTTTCCCAATACATTCCATAATTTTTTTTACATACAACCTCAGTAACATTTAGTTTAAAAAAACTCAGATATTGTTACACGTTCCTATCAACTTGTCATGTGAAATAAGCTGTACTTATCTCTCTATAATTCAACAGACTGGGTATTGAGAAAAGTCCAACCAACAATTAAGAGGGAAAAGTATTGCAGTAAACTAGAAGTATCCAACATTTATTCTAACAAACTTCAATATGCAGATAGATATTCCCCTCCTGGGGGAAGAGACCTGAATATATGCGTACTTAAATCCCATGGATTTTCTAGAAGGATTTTCCACTTGAGGAACGTACTTTAAACAAATATTTCCATCTAAAATTTTTTTTTAATTTCTCATTTTAAGAACTTAACCGGAAGCCTGAATTATATTCATGCAGCTCGGTGATGGTCCTGCCATTTACATGTCTGATGCAAGTAAAGGTTACATTTCTCATTTCATCATCTGACTTGAACAAACTATGGACTGGAAGCTATTTTTAGTTCAGACCTAGAACAACATGGCACTCACAAAATGAAGTTTGATTTTTAAACATGACACGCTGTTTTTTCGGTGAAATTTACCAAGCAATATTATTTGCATTGTTCTTACAAGTTCTCCAGGACTGGGTCATTTCTAACTCTTACTAATTGCTTATTACTAATTATCTTTTATACTTGAAGATGTTTGTTTCTGTTCTTGAAGGCTAATAATATTTACAGTCAACAGCCCTCATCCCTTTTTTGCATTAAACCACAGCTCCCACCATCCTCTAGAACCAAAGATCATTTACATCATGTTGTCCTGAAGCTCTTTATGGTCCAGCCACACCTCAGCAGGCTGTCTGGTGAGAGACAACAGCCTACAGAGCAGGTCCTGCCCAAGAGTTCCTTCCTCCCTTCTTCCCAAAGGATCAGGGAACAGCTGGCTTCACAGTGAAAGCTTCTCAGACAAGCTGAAGCCTTCCCAAGCCTGAAGACCTGTCACTACTGCTTCTGGCTCATCTCTTTCTCCCTTTTGGAAAGCAGCAGTGGAAGCACCTTGCATGGTGCTGTACAGGAAGGTACCTTAGCTGCCTACCTTTGCTGCCACTGGGAATCAGCTAACAGTGATGGAGAAGCCCATGACCACTTTTGGGACCTCCAGATATGCCTCTGCAATGTGACATCGAAGTGCAGTAAGAGACCTCTCCTTCCGTGATGACACGCTCCAATCCACTGCTCATTTGCTGTATCTTCAATCCTGTTTCACTCCTTGGTTTTTGCTAGACTTGCTAGAAAATGGACCATCACCTAACAGCCCAAGTAAATTTCTCTTTAGGCTATTTCTTCATGATTTTGCAGATGATTTCATCAACATGCAAAGGAAGATAATCACAGGTTTCTGATTTGCTCAACTAGATGCACCAAATGCTGTCACTGACTTTTTCCACCAAGGTATTTCACTGCAGGTGTCATTTCATTACCAATTCAAAAGACATGAATACAAACCCCAGACGATTCATTCATACTTAGGATTAGTCCCACCAGGCTATTAGTTGTGTGTGGTATGGAAAGAAACTCTTAGTAATGCATCTCACAGTCTCACTCCATATCTAGGTCTATACCTTTCTGAGGCTTGAAGGGTCTGTTACATTACTTTGTTGAACCCCCAGCATAACTCAGGATCTATAACTGTGCATAGCCATTCTTCTATCAAACACAATAGACTGTTGTCAGATAAAGTGCCGGAAAACTTATTTGAGGTTTGGGGATTTTTTGGTTTTGGGGTGGGGTTCTTTTGATTTTTTTGATTGGTTAATGAGTATAGGTGCTTTTTTTAAAGAGAAGAGCAAATTTAAAAAAAAAAAAGAGAGATAGAAGAATGAAGTTATGGCATGTTTTTTAAAATGCATGAGGAATTTTTTTTTTTAATGTGCAATCTTGTGCTTCCTTCCTGCACTGTGAATTACTGTAATCCAACCATTATTTTCATCTCCGAACATTTGCAAGGTCAGCACTGACTATATCCAGCTCCCAAAGGCAATTCTGAAAATGTTCCTTCCTGCACTTTTCCTTCATAAGAACCCTAACAAAGGTGTTATTTAAAGATCCCTCCAAGCCAATGAATGGCATTGCTATGTAAATGAGCAAAAGTAAAGCTGTGCTGATAAGATGACAAGGGGAAAAAAAGAAACCAACCAACCCACAACACATGCTCCTGTGCATGATTCAGCCCTTTACATTTTTCATGGGAAGAGCAAATCCGCATTTCTATGAACCTCATTACACCTCTTTGATACAATCCATATCGGTCAAGATCTCTAAACGCTGACACTCACTTGCATTGTGGACTCTGGACTACTGCTGATAAACAACCAGGAAAAGGGGACATGAAGTTAAAGATTTTTAATATTAAAATTCAGCTGGTATTATATTTGGTTGCTAATTTAGGGAGGAGAAAAACAAAAACAAACAGAAGCCTTGGTACTGATGCCACACAAAAGCTGAAACCATCAGTAAGCCACACCAGTTCTTCCCTACCAAAGCCAGCAAGGTTTATTCCTGAATATCATACAACTCTGGAAGGAGGAGGTCTAGAACCAAGCATGGAGAGTGGTGCTATCTGCCAGCATCAACAGGAAGGCAGGTAAAGGGGGAAATGCAATGAAAAATGGGCTCCAGTTGAAGGTTGGGTTTTTTGAAAAGATGAATGACCTGACTTGAGACCTGAGACTCTTTACTCTGACTGTAACACACCAGGATAGTACTTTTTCAGAGTATTATCACATTATTTAAACACAGAGCATTGGTTCTCTCCAAGTCTCACAGGCCAGAGAACAAGCAGTAAAGAGTTAGTCAGATTGAGGAAAAGCTGTCTACAAAGCAACCTGCTTCCTTCAGAAACACTTCCACAGGGCATACAACAGGTCAGAGAACTGTAGATATGGAGTCCAGCGATGAGGAGAAGTTAAGCAATGACTTCTCAGCACTCCATGGACAGGACTGACAAATCCAGAATTTTATGCCTGACAAAATGGTCAGATAACTGCATTAGGAGTGCAACAATGTCTAGATTATTTTCCCACTTACAAAAAAAAGAGGGTAAAAAAGAAAACAAAAAGAAAAAGCCCAACAACTTTCACTTTAAAAAAAGAAAAAACATTCTCTCCCAGTGTGAAGTGCATAAATCATCTGCTTTTCTTGAGTAGCAATTTTTTCCTCAAACTCATCTCACTTTTCTGTGAGGAATATGACAGAGAAAAGAAATTAAGGAAGCAAATTAGGAAAAGACTAAAACCTGACTCCTACAAGACCTAAAGATTTTAAGCAATTAAAAAGAAAAAAAATCGACATGCCAATAGAACCAGGAAAGAAACCCACATTTCAGAATATTTCAAACAACTGAAAAGTCTGCTTTGCCCTTTGATTCAGTGTCATCAAGTTGCAAAGACCTATTCACCTGACAAAACCAGAGAATACAAACATAACCCACAAATACTCTAGGTCATTAATCTTTCTTATTTCTTTCTTATTGACTATATCAAATAGAGAAGCGATGCCTACTGACACTGAAATAGCAAGATGTAGGAGAAGACAGCAAATTTTTAATCCACGTACCTTTCAGAGAGAACTGAAATGACTTTAAAAAAAAAGGAGGCAAAAAAAGCACAGCCCAGGAACTAATTACTAATTAAACACATCCTCCACTTTTTTATCTTTTCCAAAATGCAACTTTTCATCATAATGTTTTCTTTCCATGTACCTAACTTCTGGATTTTTGAACTCATACAAATGCAACCATCCACTTTCTTTTAGCACAAAATCAATCATCCATCACTGCCAGCAAATTGCACATAGCCCCAAGTATTATACAAGCCCTGTAAAACTACCTGTAGAAGCCACACAAGTTTCTACCTTCAATTTTAAATGAAAACAGTTTAAAAATGTTTAACAACATCACGGCATCTATTTCCACCACCACCTTTCCCTGCCAAGAATCCTGTTATTCTTAATCGCTCTGCTATTTCAGCTATTGGGTCCTAAGGACAAGTGCCACACAGGGACTTAAACAAGAAATATTTTCTCCAGGAGTAATTTTTGCAAACAAACAAATACCAATACAGTGGTCAAGATCTTATGTGGGGTAAATTAAGATAGAAGTCCTAGATGACTCTTGCCTGTGCAGCTACAGTCACAATTCTACACGTTACCGTACCATTAGCAATAAACTCTTAAGGGTAATTTTACAGCAATGTCTTCCCTTTCAACCGACATAGTTTAACACAGCTTAGCACAGGGAAGAAAGTAACTGGTTTTGCTTTACCAGTTTGCATTTTAATGTAGCACATTGAATTTAAGGATTTTTATGCTACCAATAGAAAGCTGTAGCAGTCCAAAAAGAATTTTCAGAAGCAATAACTTACTGCATGTTCAGCCAAAGCCTGTATGGGTTTCTTTTTGTTTGGCTGAGTTTCTTCTAAGTTTTACCCAATGACCATAAATCTTTGTAACAGAAATATTACCTAGAAGTTGGTGTGAATGAAGTATGAATGGAAATGTGTGTGAAGCATCAGAAAGCAGCACAAAGGGAAAGAGAAAAAGACTTAATTGATAATGAAGGAACCCATTCTCCAGACACTGGTTTTAGCAGTGGACTAGAACAGAGGAACTTATTGTTTATGGCACAATCACAAAGCCTGCACTCTTGAGACCACAGCATGATGGTTTGTCAGCAGAAGACACTGTGTCCTCCCAGCAGGAGAATGGCAAAAAGGTTGTAGCATGATGTATACCCTTTTCTTGCTAACCAAAAGGAGGCCAGAGCTTCTCCGTATTCAAAATGAGGAAAAAAACAGACAAGAGAGAGCAACCCAGATGAAGATTTATAGAAGCTGTAGTCAGCCAGGTCCTGAGGCAAAAGACCACTCTGCAAGAGCTGATGAGTCCTAGACCATAAAGGACCTCTCCAGAAAGTAGATAGTCACCGCTATCAAGAGGCACCTCTCAGACATGATGAGGAGTTGTCAGCTGATGTCCATTATTCTCTGCAGCCTGTCCAATTGGATATGCTTATCTTGGTGCTTGCAAGTACACAGATGTAAGAGAACTAAATCTATGAGTGCAGAAGTATGAACACTTAAAATTAACTTGCTTAAACATTTTGTAAATAAGTATCACCTTCCCCTTTCATAAGATCTCATTTCGATTGTTTTTACACTATTTTCCCTACATGTTTAGGGCTGAAAAAGATCTATTGGAAACCCTCTAAGTGCTAGGGAGAACAATTAGCTGTTGTGGGAAGAAGCAGGAGAGTCTCAAGGTCCTGTATCTTCCTGAAGCACAGGCATATGGTTAGTCCATGCATTAAGAACAGATACCAGCTGAGTAAAGAGCATGTTTTCTCCATGCAGAAATCAGTTCTGTTCCTAAAATAAGCCTCAACTGGAAGCAAATAAGACTCATTTTCATGTGCTTTGTGATAGTGTCTTAAAACCAGACATCCCTAATTGCTACTTCATTGTGATTATCAATTCATGCAGGGATGATGCATAGCACATAGTAAAACACAGCACAGCCCTGCCTACACAGAGCACATCATACTTACAGTATGATGGGAAAAATTAGTAATAACTGTAGAGGAGATGTCAGGCTCAGTTTTATAGATATTTACATTTGGGTAGGCCCAGGAAAAGTGATGCTTAAGGGAATGTGAACAAAACACAGATCATTCAGGTTCATCCCAAAAGTATTTCAAGCAATGGTAGAAATAGAAACTATATAGCTGCTACTATTAGGAAACCATGGACATGTTGAATTCCCAATGAATACAGCTCCTGAGAGAAAAATAAACATCTTCTCTCCAACATCCAAACTTCTTTCAGTTCTTTGAGGCTGAGCAAGCATGTCTTGGTGAAGGATGTGATTCACATGCAAGGACAAGCTCACCAGACAAACGCTCTAAGGAAAAGCCATGCATTAGTAACTAGTATGTGCAAACATATTTGGTCACGCAGCAGAATGCATCTTATTATCTTATTGACCTCACCATGACTAGGTGAGCTCTGACTACAAGTGTTACTGGTTATAATCAGATTCCTATATCCTGGGGTGCCCTTCTGACCTGCTTTCATAAGAGACGGCTCAGAAAGTGGGCATTTGCCCTTCATTGCCCTACAACTAAGCCTATCAAAATCTACATCTTTATTAAGTTTTCTTTCATTAGAGGTCAGCTTATTGCCTTGTGAATATTTAATTTTAAGCTGAAATGCAACGGAAAAAATTCCAGTCCAGCCCAAAATGGGGTGGGGGGGGTGGGGGGGGAAACACCCTCCTAAGAGCATATTATACAATGTTTTTCTTTAGCTTTGTTACTTCCTTCCATTACTATTTTTACTCACTTTTAGAAATAGAAATGTTTCAAAGCGCAGATATCCTGGTTAACATTTTTCTGAAAGACTTTATTCTTCAAATCACATGACTGGGTGATAACCTCAGCAGAAGCAGCAGTTCTACCATGGTCATGCATTGAAGAAACTATGTCAGAAAATTCTTCTACAGGGCTGTGCACAATGTCATCTTTTGGAATATCTCTTCTTTCAGTAAAGTTCTGTAACTCCAGCCAGCATAAAACATATTTGCCTCCACAGATATTTCTGCTAACAAGTAACAGGGATCTTAATTTTAAAGCTTGTTTTAGCTTAAGACAAAACTGAACAAAGAGTTAAGGAGGAAAAAAAAAATTAAAAATTAAAAAAAAAAAAAACAACCAGAAACAAGAAAACATAGCAGTTGATTTAAATTTGCACACTGGGGTAGTTACCTTATTTCATAACTTTTAAAGACAGTTTCATTGCACAAAACAAACCCCCACTTAGGTCTGAGCTGGAATTAAATGTACTTAATCACTGTCAACACAGCAGTGAATATTTCTATAGTGAACACTGAGTGGCGGAATAGAGCTTTGCACAGATAATGATAGCAATCAAAACACACATGGACTGCAAGCAGTGAGCTTTCACTGGAGAGCACTTTCAAACGATTCATTGCTATAGAAGTAAATTTGGGAACACATTTAGAGCTATTTAAAGGTGCTATAATCAACAGCCAGTGCATTTTTTTTAAATAAACAAAAGGTCACAATGTCCCAGAAGTGCAAGAATGAATGATGTTTGTGAAATGCTGGTTGGACACTCTTGAATCTGAAATCTTTCATGACACGGTCCTAGGCTCACTGGCTACATCGGGGCTCCTGGGTCACTCAGCGCACAAGACAAAAATCAAAGCCAGTGTAATAAAGTCTGTAGGGTGAATGAATTATGTCATCATCCTCAGGAGTTTTTCTACAAGACCACTCCTCTTTGTTGATGTTGGAAAATATGTAGTTGAGTAGAAAATATAAGAGAAAGGGAGTTTCAAGCCTCACCTTTGCCCAGATCTTGTAGTTGGCTGACTAAGTATAAAGACAGTTTCTAAAAGTCATTCCTACATGGAAGGGTTAAAGCTTACACAAACTTGTTTCCTGTCTGAAGAGAGAGACTTAGCATCAAGCTGAGCAAGCACAGGGATTTGAGAGGGCTGATCTTCATGTATCTGCTGGTCAGCAAGGGTTTTCCTCAATTCAGAGCACGTAATGGTAGTTACTGCTCTCACCCCGAGTCTCCGCTGACCAGCCTCTGATGCTGTCACCAGTCCAATGAACAAATCTGAAATAACATCATCTTGTAATAACTCTTGCTTGCCAGTATCAATGTTAGAGCAAGAATCAGACTTTAAGGGCTCAGCCCTGAAAACACTTTAGTATCTTCACCACTCTGGAGCTCTTCTCATCCAGCTGTTGGGCAAATTAACCACAGAGCTGGTTTAATTAACTGCTTAGGGATTTCCAGGGTGAAGGTGGGATGCAGACCATCGTCAGCTCTAATTTATCCCTATTTTCAGTCTCCTGTGTACAAGGCATTGAGTTATTAATTGGTTTAAAGGCATATATTGAATGAGAGAAAGAATTACTGTTACTGATTTCTTTAAAACTAAAGATAGCTTTGGATGCAAGAATTTATTTTTTTTTTTTACATCACCTTCCTTTCCAACTTAATCACTGCAGGAAACTTTTTCATCAAAGCAACTCCAAGCATCTGTTCTCTAAAAATCACAGTAGGAACAACAACAAAAAAGATTACATTTTCATTTCTCCACCAAGATCTACCTGATCTGGATGAAGATCTTAAAATGAATATTCTATAATATCCATGTCTGCAGGGAGAAAAGATGAGCACAATCAGTCTGAGGTAAAGTACCAGCTGCTGAGACCTAAAAATCGAATTTATCAAAGATGCACTAAAGTTCTGTTAATCCTCCAAAAGACATGAAGGTTTTAGTGAAAGGAAATTGAAGCACTCCTGTCTTCAGACAAATTAGGACAGAAAATCTTCTCTGCTTAGTTGGTCTTAGATTATCAGATTCAAAATGGTATCTTAACTTCTATTGTCACTCACTCCCAAGGTCTGCAGAATGTGACATTTCAAAACACTTTTTATCATTTAAGCAAGTATTATAAGCAGACACACCTGAAAGTCAACTGATTTTATATTTTCATATTAGTAAAATTCTGTGCTAACTTTACAAGTCTGATACTGATTTAAAGTAACCTTTTAAGTGAGGACTAATAAATACGTGTGGCATTCGTCATCAGAAACATGGTTGCATTTTTTTCCAGATTGCAATTCACCTCTGCAGTGAGAAATATGACTTATGGCTTTTAATTTCTTCTGATAAACAATGAATTATGCAGATGTAAACAAAGTAGATGTCTGTAGCTTCTGGTCTCAGCTCACACTATAGAAGGAAGAGATTCTGTCATTCTATTGTACAAGGATTTTACCGTATTGTATTTCCAGTTTCAACCAGGACCTTGAATCATCCACACCGGATGAAGCTAGAAATGTACAAGAGTATACAGTAAAGTGTACAGCTATTTCTTCTGAATAGGTCTTTAATTTTAATAATGATGCTGTTATTCCTAATAACAGTGAGGATCACATACAAAGTATCAATATATTTCCACATCTCCTTCAAAGACAAGCTGTGTTGCTGGGAATCCAGCTTGACATATTTCCACCCTCATGCCAATTACTTCAGCCAAAAGACTGACATGACACATTTAGGAAGGATTTATTTTTATTAAATGCTCAGCAAGCAAACAAGGACAAGTCCTGAACTATGAATGATATAGCAGGGGATACTACAAACACATCATTAAGTTCAGCACAACACTTAAAGTCAATAATACCAAAGTTTTCAAAATTTTTCCTCTTTGTATCCAATTCCCTTACAGTATAATACTATAAATGGAAGATCACCTTTCTACATTTCTAGAGCTGTCTGGAAATTTTCTGTCATGATTTCCTGCTTATCAAAAACAGTTTCTACAGAATCTTAGATTTCCATGGAGCATGTTTTCTCTGATCAAAAATCAAAGTGAAATCTGGCTGTATCATTTAAACTCAAGCCAATTCTTTTGTTCACATTTTCTCATTCAGCAGATTAAATTCTTAACTCAGAGACCCAAACTGGCCATTACTTTCTACCCAGTCTGCACTTAGCTTTATTGGTATAAATTGAATAAGTAAGGACTAAAGGACATGACCTCTAGTTTGCAATTATAGAGTTTGAGATTATATCAAGAGCCCTTTTCTTTCCAGATGACCTTGTTAATTTTTCCCCATAAATACACTTCTTATTATACACAGCAGAAGTACCTGATCAGAGTCTTCAGCTGGTGTTTTTCAAAACTGCCCCTGGGCTTTTGTGTAACTGAGCACAAGTATGCCCTTCCATATTGAGATGGTGACATTGTCCGTTAAAGCATTATGGTCCCATGAGAGTTATAGATCATCCCAAAGAACATAATATTCTCAATGCATTAGAAGTAGAAAACATTCAGTAAAATAATTAAGTCTGCCTTGGTCAAGGAAGTGTCTAATTGTGAAAAGGAGAGAAGACACAAAGGTAACTGAATTTTCCTTACCCTACAATAGCCAACACCAGGCAAATACGGGAGACTTGACCCCACCTCAAATACTTCTTGGTTATAAATATATTCATCGCATATGCACAGCTGCACAAAGCATATGAGGGTAAAGCAGATAGTTATACTTTTTCATTCTTGTATTTATCACCGAATGCTACTTGTTACACAGGAGATTTATGAATACAACTTCAATTCATACAGTATTGAACACCTATCTCACAGGTCTGTAGTTTGAATGCCAGCAGGACTGCTGACCTATCTGTAGCAAGAATACATATTTACAAGCAGCTACCATTCACTTGCATCTCAACTGTAATGCAAGCTCACACACACTTTGCTCCAGTCTCCAAAACTAGAATTAAATTCAGCTTTTATTATGCTATTCTGCAGAACAAAGGCATTTCCATAACAGCAGAAAAAACCAAAAGCACCTGAACCCATAAGCATGTACCTGCATTCTATTTTATGCAGCTGTAATTGTTCATGTATAACATGCTGATGTACAAATTCCGTAGACAATTCACATATGGGGTTTTGTGACAGATTCACATTGAAATGCACCACAGTGCCAGGCTGAGGATGAATGCTGAAAACAGCAGCAAGACCAGAATTGAACCTGTCTGACATTTTACATCAGCAACATTTGATGACAGCAGCACTGAGGAAAATTGTTCTTAATCAAATCCCAGGTGATACTCAGGAGGGGGGATGACGACAACTAAATTATCAAGCCACTTCCTCAGCAAAAAGAAGCCGAAGGTTCCTCTGACTAAGATAAGAATATGACCCACTAAATTTAAATTTCTAGAGCTATGGTAAATGTAAAGCTGGTAGAAGGAGAGAGATTGGCTGCAGTGAAAATAAATTTCTCTGTATGCTTAGAGAAAGAGATAAAAGGTAGTCAGAGCAGGACTAATTTTCCCCTCTCTGAGCTTGTCCTGCAGAGGTTATATCCACCTTCACCCAGAAGTTCGGTCTCAAAGCTGAAGGACTGTGAATGAGGTGGCAAAGATGTGTGAAAAAGAATAAAAACCTCAGCTAATCCACAACTATTAATAAGAAACAAACAAAAAAGCCACAAAAGCCTTGTCCCTATGACATTTTACTTTAACTTCTTACAGACTCAAACAAAATGCTAAATTATCCTACAGGCATAATCTTATTTCTAATTGAAATATATGCAACTGTTACAGTGCACTGCATTATTAAATGTAACTCAGTAATACAATTTGCCTTAATGAGAACTGTATAATAACCACAATGAAATATCACATATGATGCTTTAATGAGGATTATGGCATGTTAATTTTAAACTGAACAATAGGGCGTGTAATGTAATCCATGCCCTGTGTACAGTTCAACAGCTGCTAACGTGCTGGACCGGTTCGTACTTGCGCCTGACATAGCTCAATAATGAGCCAATTACAGAGCTGCTTGGTACACCCGTTTATGGTGTTAACTACTTTTTTGAACACTGAAATGAAGTAATGAAGACCCCATTCAACTCCTGATCTGTTGTGCTTCTACAATGAGGACAACCTTTACAGTCCTAGTGTTCTTTCCTGCATCTGTTTTAACTGGGGAGCACATAAATCTTGGTCTATACTGACTGGTCTTTATGGAGACCTTCAGCTATTTCTAAACAAAAGTTTACTTTTCATCCCACATGTAAAGTTCCAGGAAAGTTGTTATTCTTCTACACTACTGCAAAATTCTGAAACCAGTTCCTCACAGTCATTTAATACGTGATGATTTAAAATGATAAAGAAAGGCCGTAATTTCACGTGGTCCACATACAGTTTTAGTTCTCACTACTAATATTATCCCTCAGCAAACAGTTCCTGCAAAGTACAGAGCTCTACAGTGTAAAGTGTAAGCATGAAACTTAATGAAATGTTACATCTAAGGGAGTGGCTGTTGAAGATAGTGTTCTCACCAAAACACGGTATCACTGAACAGATCAAGCTGGCACAATCAGTTCAGCGATTCCTACAGATTCAGGAGACTTCACGTGAGTACAAACCAAGACAGGCTCTCCTGAGGTGCAGGCCAAAGCTGCCATGCTTTCTAGGAAAACGTGGATGCTGGAGGTGAAGATAAAGTAGGAGTTGTACTCAAAGATGACCTTTGGTTTCAGAAAAAAACCCAACACAAACCAACCAAAAAACCAAAACATATAACAAAAAACACCAAAAAAAAAAATATCCAAACCTTGTCAAAACCTCCCAGAAGAGCCATGCAGAATACAGTCTTTTCCTCACAGCAGGGTCACACCAAGGTGGCTTCAGATAGAGCCAAACTTTGCTCTGCAAGGCCCTGACCACTGAGAAAAGACAAATGAGTCTGCAAATCTTGACAGTGTTGATGCTTCCCTTCTCCATAACCCTTATGTTTAAGCCTAAACGTGGTGATCCCTTCAGCAAGGCCCTCACTTTAAAATGGCATAAATAGGACACATTATTTTATTTAAAAAAACACAACACATACCCCTCACTGGCATTAGAAGTAACTTAAGGTCTGTTTCATCACAGGAAGGCTAAATAGCTGATTTCTCAAAATCCTTGCCTCCCCTCTGCATTTTCAGATGATTACATGACAAGCAGCAGACTAATTTAAAACAAAATCTCTTTTCACACTAGAAGCTTATTTTAGTAGGGCTTATGACATATCCTGTTTCATCTGAAAAAAAAAGCAAAAATAAAAAAAATGCCTACCACCACAAACACATAGGAGGAATGAGTGATACTTCCCTCCTGGCTCAACTATCAGATGGAATATGTAAATTTTAAAGGATTTAAAATAATAATAAAAAAAAATAAAAAAAAAAGATTAAACCTTTTTTACATGGATGTTTCCTTAGATCCTTTAATTCTAAAGCTCTAACATGTCTAAAAGTAGAAGTAGTAAGAGGAAGAAACAATTCCTCACAGTCCAACATGGGTGAAATTCAAGAGAGGTTTTTCAATAGTTCTGACCTTCATTCCCCAAGAAAATAGAGTTTTCCAAGGTGGTATTCGCAGATATACCACCCTAACCCAGTAGGTTTGTTATGATTTTTTCCCCATGACAGTCTAAAGGTTTTTCTTTGGAAATGAAATATGAAGCTGTAGTGGACTTTTCTTCGGCCTAAAGTTTCAGGCAAAGAAAGTTGAATTCACAAGAGAGAGAGAATTTAAAATGAGAAATTCATTTACATTAGCAATTTTGAAAAAGCAGTAATGACGCTGGTGAAATAAAATACCATTATATTTCAGAGACTTGATTTTGGTGTATCAGTTTTTGGGGGGTTTTGGTTGTTTTTTTAATTAAAAAAACCTTTTTATTGAAAGCTCTGACTGAAAGAGAAAAAAACCCTCAACTGATAAGTTTCTATATCCAAGCAGCAGCTTCCGAACTGTTATCAGTAAAACATATGCTACCTGCCCTTTTTCTTTCACCTCCCTCCCCAGAATTGTTTCCCTTCGCTGTTATTCTAAGAGGCCATAAATTGACATGGGATGTGCAACTTCTTACCCCTTTTTTCTCCCGCACTGCAGGCTGAAAAAATGAACCAGACTGAAGAGAGGTTTCTACAGGGAACTACACTGGAGATAGAAAGCCACCAGCTTACCCACCTCAGAACCACAAAGCTGCTGAGCTACTAGCCTCAACCGAGCTAGGCAACCTCCCACTGAAAACTGCTAAAAACTTCCCAAATGTATCTGGGTTGTGGATGGTGGACATGATGCAAGATGGCTTTCTTCCATTCAAGGAGTCCTACTTCCACTCAAGGTTCTTCCTGGTGTTCAGAGACATCTGAAGAGACATTCTTAAGTTGACTGATCCTGTAGATCCTCCTCAGCTTCCCCAGTCACACTGTATTGCACTGAAGCACAGTTCTGAATTAACTGAATGTCTGTTTTGAATTATTTAGGATTAAACAAACAGGCCATAATGTAGTTAAACATGCCAAGAATGAACAATGCAGAATGTGGGTGCTTACAGCTGTCAGGAATTAAAAAGGGAGGCTGCATGAACATTTATTATTTGCATCAGCAGCTGGTTACTATAGAAGGGAAAAGCTAAGCTCCCTGGAAGCATGCTTGACCTCTTGTGCAAATACTGAGCAAGTGTATTATAGAAGCACAACCACTACTGATACAGTCAATGTGAGTAAGAGCATGAGCATCCAACACAGCAGATTTTCTACTGCATTATTCAGAGAGCATATGTTTTCTGTTAAAAATATATGAACAGAAAATACAATTCAAGAGAACCAGTCCTTGTGGTTTCTCCTCAAACACACTTTTCACCCTTGATACTTGCATGCACTGAACTCTACCACAAGTAACCAGCAACACTAATAATCTAAGCTTTCCTTCACCACCTGACTTCCAACTTCTAGAGAACCTGAACCTCCTTTGACAAGGACAGGGCAATAAAGAGCAAGTAAAATAGGAACTGTCTTTCTCCTTCCAGCCCTAAAGCTCCAGACTGACTGAACAAGCACCCAGCCTTTGGGAAAGAAACTGCCAAGAGACATCATCCAGGAATGGAAAGTAGAGAAGATGCACAGGCAGTTCCCTAATAAAACACCTTTTTTAAGAGAAGCTTAGTTCTAGTTGAAGTGCGTGCACAACAACACAGAAGACTTATCACAAACATAATACTGGAATCTTTTAAGTTTGGCAGAAGTTGCTTTCTCAACTTTCTCTATATGACCAAGAAAGAAGTGTTTCCAAAAAGGCTTCATTTCATTTTGCAAGATACGCATCCCACTTGTGTAACACTGGCAGAAGTTCCTTACTAGGAAACCAAACTTTTCCCCCTCACTGACAATCCCCTAATAATAATAATGCAATTCATTTATAAAAATAAATAGAAAAAGAACTTCTCCTTTCTCTAGCTTTTGGGGAAAAAAAGGAAAAAAAAACATCACCAAACCACAAACCAAAACCATGTCTTAACTGTGGAGACTGTCACTAGTTCAAACAAAAATTCAAACTACTTCGAAAAACACTTTAAAAATAAGAAGTTTTTAACACACACAACAAGATAACACTTGTAACAGCTTCTGAGACAGCCCAGAGATAGTTCAACACACTAAAAATGAGTGATTTCTCCTCCAGAGTAGAGAGAGATAACAGCTATTTTTCAAGTATATTCAAATTTCACATTTGCTCTTGAGGCATTGTCCTGTTAAAAGACAACAGCATAATACAAAGGTACAGTGATAACATAACCATGCTTCATCAAGGAAGAGAAGCATTACAAAAGTGATACATGTTCAAATGCTTTGGAATAAAGACCCACTAAGTATAATTTAAGGAACATAAAAAAAAAAATCTATTGAGAGTCAGCTACTATGATTTAAAATGCTTAAAAATTAACAACAATAAAATCCACTTAATGTTTTTTGTAAGTCCTGTGTTGTACCCTCATTATTTCCAGAGTGTCTTATACTACAGCATCAAGACACTAACTACAACAGTTTAGAATTATAGAGTATCGTGCTTTGAGGATTTCACAAGTGAGTTTCCTCTTTGCATCTCCTTTCATTTTGCAAGTTGATAATTCCATATCAGCGAGATGGGTTTTGAACCCATCTTACCCTTTCTCAGACAAAGAAGTACCTGATTCTATTCTCTGTAGATCTTTTGATGATCTTCTTTAAGCTTTCTTGGAATAGGATATTCTCAGTAAATCACAAATGGAGTAAGGCTTTACTGTAGCACATCTTGTCCCGTCAACAGTCTTTGAGATTGAAGGAAATTAAATATGTGAAACACCAATGTGACCTGGTCTACAATTCACTGTGCTAAGGACCCAGCTTGCTGTAATAACCCAGTCTGGAAGTAATACATGCAAGTTACACTGCAACCAAATCTAAAGAAGACAAAAAGCACACACCCTCCACTGTAGCATGAAGAAGGTGCTGCACCACATGCTATGTACCTTTTACTTCAGAAGATTAGCTGATGATTTTCTTGCCCCATGTAGCCTGGATGAATTTGGGTGAAAGAACAGACTTTCTGACTAGAACAAGCACTCTGCTCTATCAAGGAACAACAGATAAACACAATAGCCAGTGGTGTCTCTCTCGACAAGCAAGCATTAAAAGGGTTGCAAATTGTTTTAATCAAAAGGTTCAAGAGGCAATAAATAGAGAGTTGTGTTGGACACAGGAAACGCCATAGATCTATCCCTTTTAAACATTTCCTGATATTTCCCTGCCCACCTGCTAGAGAGGAACAAAATCAGTTCTTTAAACTTCCCTACTAAAAGTGGAAGTTTTTGTTCTGACTTTATAGTCTGGATTCATTTCATCCACTGCTTTAATAAACCATGGTTCAATGCCATCAGATACAACTTTCCATCGACTACCTTGTCTGCAAGCTTTGGGACGAAGCTGGAGATGCAAGAGGTCAAAGACGTGCATAAAACACTATGAAATCTAGTGATGATGCATCTATGGCCCAGACATAGAACTGTATTACTGGAAGCTCTGCACATACCTCCTCCTCCAAGCAGCACACACGGTCCTTCAGAAACATCTTACGTGGTGGTGCCAATAAAAAACACTAAGCAATGAGGACTCCTACTGAAGCTAAAGGAGTTACAGCTACCATAATGATTTAGGTGAAAAATAAAGGGAAGGAAGGATTATTAGTAGCTATCTGATTTTCCATTTACCTAATCAAACAGCTTTAGAAGCCAGGGAGGTATTTTTCTACATTTCCACACCACAACATGACTATCTTCGACTGTCAAATTAGTTAGCAAGGACAAGCACTCAGTTTAGGTTCCAAGTGCAGCAACAACTACATAAATCAGTCATTACCCTGACTTGTCAGAAAAAAACTAACCTAATTTCACCCTGACATTTGAGCTGAAAGAATAAGAGGAAAAAGAAAAGAGAAAAAACTAAACACCCAAACAACATATTTCATGGACATCACTTCTTTTTTTTTTTCATTCTTCAATGAGCTTCTACTGCAACAAATTCCAATAATCCTTCCTCCCAAAACTAGTAATTTATCTTTTAATTTTTGTGATTTTCCTTTTACTAATAAATACTGCAAAAACTGTGTGCTACTTCTCTCTACTCATGCAGCTCACTTATTGCCTTACTAACTTTTATTACAGCTGAGGCTTCCATAATTCACTTCATTTCCACTCCTAGTTCCTTTTGTTAATCATAGGCATAATTTCGCCCTTTTCTTGGGGCAGCAAACAGAATACCTTCTTAGTTTGCCTTATTATTTTTGACACCCATCTTATTCAGTGGCATAAACTCTGCAAATCCATGCTACTGCTGTTTCTGTTTGCAGCACTATACATTTGAAGCCTCTTTGGGCTGCGATACTTGCACTGCAATCTCTGAAAAATTCATACCAAAAAAAAAAAAAAATCAAAAGAAAAAAATAGATATGTGGGCAAAGAAATATGTGCTGTTTGTCTAACTTGTTGCAAACATTTAAAAAGCCCCTAGCCCCCAAGTAATTAAGGAAGACAGCTTGAACAATTTAAATATTAAAAATGCATTTTATTATTTAAACATTTCATAAGAGGAACACAGAATCTCTGCAGCAGACAAAATTAAGGTACAGTCAGAGCGCCAAGTGCATAGTATGCTGTCAAAAAGAAATAGAATTTTCCTGTATTTGGTACAATATAAATTTACAAACCCTGCAGCGAAAAGAGGGAAATTGCCTCGTGTTAACCTTAAGCACAGGGTTCTGGAACAAAGCTTTGGTCACAGCTTGTGAACTCCCTGCTTTGTAGCCATCACAAATTCACTGCCAGTGTCTACAGAGGTACCATTCAGTTCAAACCCAAAAATCAGCTAGTCATTTTACATTATTCTACAAAATACGCAAATGCTGCCTCCCCACCTCAATGTCCTCAGCTAAGCATTGGTATGTATTGCTTTGAGTGACCATGCTACTAACGTAGTAGCGCTCTGGAGGAAAGGCAGGGAGCTTGTTTTAGTTTGGGTTTTTTTGTTTAGTTTTGAGGGGGTTTATTGAGATAAGAGATGAGAAGAAAAAATGGAGAGCAGAACAGACCCGGATGAGCATCTAGCCTCCTTGATTCCCCCAAAGATTCATTTGCATACAAACTCCAACTGCCAATTTATGATTAAAGAAAATAATCTTTTAGAGAGCTACAGCACCAGGAGAGATTCATTTGTGTCTTAAAACATCTATGTTACTGAGGTTGTGCCCTACTCCTTGAGAGCCGATATGGTGGCACTGTTCTCAAAATGCTACTGCCTTTATTCAGAACAGCAAGGGTAAAAAGTGGGCAGAGATAAAGATGATTCATCCATGCTTTGACATACATTTACAGTGAAAAAAGAGCAAACACAGAACACTACACGTTTTGGTTGTCTCAGCTCCCCCCTACAGCTGTCAGCCATGCCTGCAGAGCACATTTTGGTCAGTCACCATACTGAGCTTAGTCCTTCTTTGGCTTCCGACACCTAAGTGGAACTGTCTCTATTAGGAGACATCTTTGTAGATTCAGCTCAGTTTCATACCTTCCATTTAATAAGGGCCACAGTTTCCAAATTACTTAATTTCAAATATACTTTCCCTTACACCCCATAAAAGAAGTGACAGCTTTCCTTTCCTCTTCCTGAAAGAGGTTTTTAAAACTCTAGAGTTCTTTTGACATTTTATTCGTCTGCAAATTAAGGCTGGTAACCTATTTGAGGCTGAAGACAAGAACATGGAAGTTAACAGCTTTTCCCATTGCTTTCTGAGCACCAGAATGTCTTTAGCTATTATATGCCTATCTTCACTGGTTTTCACACAGATCCCATTAAAAGTTACAGTACTAAGCATTCATGCAGGATATGCTTAATAAGATACCCATAGTTAGATGAACTTTATTTCCCTGACAGATCACTTCCAGACTCACACTGTTACTGTATGTTATTATTCAAAGACCAACAATTTGCAGCATTTGCACAAGCTCCACACACTCAGTAATGTGGCTCCACACTCAAGTCAGATTTAAGCAGTTCAAAGTTAATTTTCCAGGAATGTCAGAGACTTTGACTAAATGACCAACTATTGAAGGACACCTCAAACACCACCCCACAACAGCTTTCAACCAAAATGTCTGCCACTTGTGTCATCTTAGAGCTATCAGGTCTACATCATCCCAGGATAACAGGGTATTTCCAAGATGCTGCAGGGTATGACAGGACTGCACTAAGAGACATAACACACTTCCCTGTCAGTGGCTGCTGTCACCTGGGGCTTTTTACTTCTGAAAACCACCACCTTTCCCACCAGGCAGCCCCACTCAGAAGGAAAGAAGCACAACACTGACCTTGTACAGGTTCAGGCCTCCTCCCTCTACATCGCAGATTATTCAATTTTCTCACTGGTTTCTTAGTCTATGCCTCACTGCTGCACCTCAACAGCTTCCTCTCCAATGTTACTCTCTCAAAAACTCCCCCTGAAACCTATCCCATCCCAGCAGGTGAAACGCCTTTGCAGGCCTGGGTGTCTGCTGGCCATGCCTGGGTGCAAATAGCCACCTGGTCACAGCTAAGCAGAGTACTTGGGTCACTCTTGCAATCCTGTCAGTATGGCCCAGACCACAAAGACCTAGAGCATTTCCATTGTTCTAAAGCAAGATTTCTAAGTTTTGCCCTGGTGTTTTGCAAGCACTTCCATTTCTCTGTTCCTTCAAAAAACTGCTACGGGCTTTCTGAGCAGTATGGGGCAGGAACAAATAATTTAACTCCACTCCAATTTACTGTTTGCAGGGTACTTGAATGAGTTTTCTTATGCAAAGTTTTACCTAGCCTTCAAGTTGTGAGCCAAGTACTACATTACAAACTACACACTGTCACAAGAATGGGCGGAATGAAAATATGAGCTACTGACCACAGCCTAGGGAGCCCTTGAAACTTGGACACCTGAGAAATTGAGTGAAGCATTACGGGACTGTGAAGAAAACTTCTTAGCAGCGTATCTTCCTAAAGTGTTAGGCAATGACAATGTTAACAAGGCTCATTTTTCTTATGTCCCACATGATTCCAGCATGCATTATCTGAAAATAAACTCCTGTGCTTTCGACTGCAATGCAGCACTAGAGAGCAGAAGTCTGTATCTACTTCGCAGTGTCCAATCTGCAAGCCAACATCTCAACAGCAAACTTAAACCTTGAACATAGAATACCAAACACCTCAGGAAGCTACTGTGCCACAGGAAGAGAACAGAGAAATGAGTCATGCATTAACATGAAACCTTCCAGGTGAATGTTTCTGTGAGATTTTACAAGAGTTGGCCTGCCTTCATTTTGCCCCATTCAGCCATAATCCATTTAACTAGATTTTCCTTATTTCTGCATTACCAGTTATAAAATTTGAGAAAGGACATTTACCCCTGGATTAAATCCAAAAACACATTTAAGCATACTTGGAAACATGAAGGACACAAGTGGTCCAATTGTAGTCAGTGAAATGGAGCATACATCTAATTTTTCAGAATGCCAGCTGTCCAGCAAAACCCTGTCTTTTTCCTACTTATTTTATGAAATTTTAAAGCAAAATGAAAACTTCATTCCTTCCTAGAATTCTAAAATTTTATTATTCCATTCCAAATAAATATGACATGAGAAGACCAAGTTTTTTGACAGAACAGGAAACATCAAACTTAGAGAAATGCAGAAATGCTAGTTTATTTTCTCTCCTCTACATCAAACTATACCACTCTGAGTTGTGAGATTCTTTCTTTGTCCCTGTTCTTCTCAGAGCCAAAGTCCCTCAGAGTTCATCTTTCATGATGCTCTGTGGTGGGATCAGAAAGGAGGGAGACAGTAGTACATCACGAGGGACATAACTGCGCTAGAAATCCTGATCCAAGTAAGAGAATAAGCACACTAAGAACCTGAAAAATCCAATTTTGTGATGCACCAAAGCATGTCCTATCTGAGTATTTAATAGATGTAAAGCATTTTGAACAAAATGCTTCACTTATTGTTCCTATAGAAAGGAAAGTATAAAGATGAGCTTCTAGTAAACTTTACTTTCCACTGAAGAAGACTCTCAGACAAGGATATTTCAGTCTGAAAATGTTTTGAATGTACAAAATATAAAAATAGCACAGAATATAAAATAGTCCATTCAATCTTAAAATAATAAGGTGAAAAAAATGAATGCACTTAGAAGAATCACAAAGGCTGAGATGCTAAGTGATATTGTCAACAGGCTACAGCAAGTATATCCTGAATGCTTTTCACCTGCAGTATGTTTGTTGTTTCAAGTATGTTTTGTGTATGTGCTATAAGAATTTTTTCCAGGTTATTTTTACCTAATTTATATAGAAATTGTGGTAATTAACCCCATGTACATGCTCATACACGTACTTGTTAGTTTGCTTGGCTCCCAAATACTGTATCTGATATTTATGAGACAGACAGAATGGAAGCAAGGGAAGAAGACATTTGCAGCTTCAGATTGCCAAAAATGTAATTTTTCAGAAGAAAAATTTCCAACTGTAATTATTCACTCCATGTCATAACATTCTTTAGGTTCTTATCCCCTTGACTTACTAAAGCACTGAATACTCATTCTCTTCACTACAACTGAGAGCTTGTTGAGGAGACTGCTGTTGGCTGGAGATGTTTGGAAAATTTAAAGGTTAGAACTTTATTCTTCTTTCACTTGCAGTTATTCCTGATAAAGTTCAGGATTTTCCATTCTTTCCCTCTTATTTTCCTTGCCTTCCTTTCCTAATACAAGCAACCATGTAGTCTGAGGTCTGCATGTGAATTAGGTCATCCTCAGTTAGCAGATACTTCTGTAGAAATATATTGCTCAGATGTGCTTTGTTAGATTGAGCTACTGATTCTTGTAGTTCCATAACCTGTCCTGAGTAATGCTCCCGATACACATGTACATTAATATATATACGCGGAGAAGAAATTTTCACACTCCTTCAGTGATCAGTTTTGCCTGTGAAACATGGTAGAATGATTGTTTACAGAGCAAAATGATCATATTCCAAACATGAGTTTGTTCCTTCACCTCCACTGAAGTCAGTGAATGACTAGCTATATATTTCACTGTAAGAATGTTATGTTCTTCTTGGTGACACTGATAGATACTTTCATAATATGTTAGAATTTGTACCTAATCATCTAGAGGGAACGGAAATTATCGTATGGCCTTTAACTCTTGTAAATTACTTTCTTGAATGCACAGAAAATAATCTTCCTGGTCATTTCTCCCTCACTATGTAATTTTGAATTTCATGGATCTCTTTATTCTAGATCTGTTTCCTTTGCTCTGTACTTATTACAGTGTCTCAAACTGATTTTATATATGATAGCTAGGTAGGTCAAAGATAGCTCTACTCATAGATTTGTCCATAAGTTCGAACAGCTACAAAAGTTGTGTCTACTTTCTGATGATCAGCTTCTTTTGGAAGGTCCATCTTTGATCTGACATAATATTCTACAGTTTCATATTTAATAAGACTATAAGTAGAATATAAGCATCACTGAAATTTATAAATTACTATGTCTTTTTGGTTCTTAACTGACAAGTCTGATTGCAAATGGAATAAAAATATTTTATTCTCACCTCAGTAATCACTGTAGAGAGATGTAACAGTGTAAGGAAGAAAGATCAATTTTTTTTTTAAAGTGAGTTAGTTACTTCACTCAAAAAGGTACTTTTCTTAATGCACAGAGGGTTTTTCCATCAAAAATAAAGAAGAAATGTAGCATGATGGATTAATTCTCAGTTGAGATATCCACTAAGAGAAAAACAGCGAAAAAAAAGTGAATACCCTGTTGACACACTGCAAGAGCACAGCTGAAAGCACAAATGTGCCTCTGCTGGATCATCAGTGGTTCTGTTTGTTTCATGGATCAGGATAGTTGCAACTTCAAAAGGGAATTCCTGTATTTATAGCCCAGGAAGTTCACTAGTAATTAAGCAGTGGCAAAACATCTATAAGAAGGTGTGGCAATCAGATGGTTGCACTGTTGTGCTTCGTTCACAAAGTGCACCTTCTTGATTTTTGGCACTATTTCTTACTGATAAGCCCCAGATGACTGTTTCACACTAATAATTTTCATAGTGTACAGTAATTCACATGGACTCTGCACAATTATTTTCCTGGTGTGCATCTTGTACTTTTCCTGGCTCTGACATTTTAAAGAAGGAATGCTACTGGTCAATAACTACCTATTAAACGTCAAAACTTTCTAGTTTTTCAAATGAGCTCTTCATATTGCTAATTAATATCACTTTATTAATAAATCTGAATTATAAAATGTATTTTCATTTGATTGCTAGTCCTTATCTATAACATATAGAGACTCTTTCCTGCTAAAAGTGCAATGGAAATTAAAGCTAAGAAATACCCTGGGTTTTTTCCAAGACAGCAGGAAATATACATACAACAACTTGACAGGCAGTAATTGCTCTAAAGAAACATGAAAATAAGAGTCAGTTAAAATGAGTGGTATTTACATGGACAAGATGTTTATTTTTACATTGAATTATTTGCCATATGCAGTTATATGAAATGGATCCAATTTAAATTCCCTGAATGAAGTCAACCCACACATAACATACTGTTCAAGATCATGGTGGATTTTCCACTGAACAAACCATGAATATAGCAATATCATCTTAATTATGTTGCTGTAGGACATAAAAATATCAAAAGGATAAATTTAATCCTTACCATGCAGCTTGAATAACTGCGTTCAGAAAAGAGGAAATGAGATTAGGGAAGAAAGGAAACTCCCACACTAGAGGCATTTGTTGCCAGTCCTTTGTCTACCTCAAAGTTACACATACAATTGCCTGAAATGTGTGTGACACAAAAAAACCTGAAATGATGCATAGAATGTAATAATTATGAGATTCCAGTATAGGAGAAACACAGATCAAAACTGAAAATGACTCTGAAAGAGAATCTCCCCTGGACTGCTCAAACTATCAGTATCTTTGAACACCCCAATGGCACAGCCTCTCATGATCTGAACCAGCCCTAAACTAGACAGCAGGAAGCAGGAGTTTTGGGGTCTTAAAAACACAAACATCTGATAGGTAACTATCTGAGTGAAGAGGAGATATATATTTCTTAAGATGCTTCCTCACATCTTCCAACTGGTTTATTTCCTTATTGATAGTATTGGTAGGATCAACTTGTTGCCTTTTGCTATATTCAACTCAGAAAATTATATGAGCTGCAGAGGAGCACCAAGAGGCAGCTAAGAAAATAAAAAGGGAAGAAGGGCAGCAGAAAGCAAATAGTTTGGTGTTCTGTTGAAGTGGGTTTACAGTTCCACTTCTACAGTTGAAATCCAAAAGCAAATACAGAAGCCCTAGAATACACTTGTCTATTTGCGGTTAGAGCAGAATGAGGGAAGGGATTTGGGACATCTTGTATCAATGTTCTTCAACGAACAATTTGTTGTCAATTCCAGACATAACTGTAGCTGCTTCCAGACACCTACTCCATAACATCAACATGACTGAAGAGAGGTAATAACACATATAAAAGACCTGAATAACAGAGAAGAGATGTTTGGCACTGTTTGATCTCTCTCCTTGTCTTTGATGATACTACAAAAGCAAAACCCATGAGATTATTAATAACAGGTGGTAAGACTCCTCAAAGGCCCTCCATACCAGTAAAAATATAACCAATCTAAGGAGGGACTTCTCTAGAGGCTAGCAGAACAGATTCTACCCCACTGTTGTCTGAGCACGTAGTTAATTTACACAGTGGGTTTCTCAATAAAATTGCTATATACAGAGTCTACCCTGAAAGCCACTCAGAACTCTAATGGTGTCAGATGTGGCTACCTTTTACTATCTCCACACTGAATGTCTCATTTGCAAAATTTACAAACTAAACTTAGGAAATATCATCAAGAGTTTCCAACTAAGTGAGCTTGCTCTGAACCTAAAGAGGGACATAACTGGAGCAGAATTAATATCTGCATCTTCCAAAACTCACCTCTACCAAACTGTTATAAGTCTGACTTAAAAATATACCATCTGTTCTTCCTAGGAACAGTAACTCGCATGAATACAGTTAAAACCAAACAAGCTCCTACTGAAGCAAATTGAGAAGGTTGTGTCACTACAAACCTAGGAAGGGAAATTAAAACAGATGCTCAGTGCATTGCTGCTTTTCACACTTAATAGACTGAGTTTTAGAACAACAGTACCTGTTAATAGATTTGTTAATTACAGGTGATGTGAAGTTTTTAAGAACTCATTAGAAAAGAATTACACTGATCACCCAACAGTTTGAATGTCCTCAAAAATAAGCTGAACTCAACCATTCACCAAAGCAGAGTCATATTTATTACTTGGCTACAGCAAAATACCTATAAAGGACCTATTCATTGAATAGGAATCCCTTGTGCAGGGGTACCAGGGCTGTACTTCAGAGCAGGTCCCTCAGGATAATCTGAAGACACCCATTACTTCCCAGAGATAAAGAATCCTATGACATTTGGCCAGTGCAGTTATTATGGTCATTTCTTTTCTTGTATATGATCTTTATGTATTGTTAATGTGTATGACTATGAGACAAACATTCATACATCAAAAACATCTACTAGTATAATTGAAAAAAACAAGTTCCAGAATTATGCATTTTACTTACTGGGTTTGTTTCTTGTGCTGTAGACAAATAACCTCTTCTAAGCCTCATTGGCTGAAGATGTCATCTGTCCCCACAACCTGTCACCACTTGCCATCTGGATGGGCAAAAAAGGATCTTACACCTCCTCTGTTGTCTGCTCCAGACCGAGTCAACTGGTCCTGCTTTAAGCAGCTCAGTGAGCCCGGACAGGTTGTCCCAATGTGGTGAAAGAAAAGCTCTCACAAATCACTCCAGCAGGACAACTGTGGGAAAAGCAGTGTCCAGCACAGGGGTTCATAAAAAAAGAAAGGTGCTGATGTCTCCAGCTGGCACAGCTGTTTACCTTATGAATGTCTGTTCAGTGCGTTAGATGGTAATGATGAACTGAAAAAGATGATAGGAGGTTATGTGTAATAACTGAGATTCTGTTCCTAGCTCTGCCCCTTCTTTTTCACAAGGGTCAAGGCAATTCATGCATTTCCTCCTTTATAAAAATGGGATTATCAACATTTATTAATTTACCTTAGAGTTTTGGAATAGATTAGTTAGTATCTGTGTGGTAATGTGAATATGTCAAATGGGCAATAAAGACTAAGTGTGCTTCCCACCTCCATCAAGAGGCAGCTCACACCCACCTGTAATGTATGAAATATGTATTTAACATTTTAAAGCTTCCTTCATAAATCACTCCCATTTGTCCACAGGAACCCAGATGGATTCTTGAAAAATCCCTTACTGGCAGACATACAAAGCCCCCAAATACAGGCACTGAAGCAAAACTTGGTACATTCAAGCAGGAATTTTAGATTTTCATAAATTTGCTGCTCTCATAATACAGTTTGAGAGGAGGGAAGAAAATAACCTATCATTTTTTGGACTATAACCACAAGCTTCACATACTGGATAGATTTTTGCCCCTGTATGTCTCATTATTTCACTTGGGAAGATTATTTTTTTTCCACACACACACACAAAAAAAAAAAAAAAAGACGGAGAAATTAAACTCAAATTCTGTATTGTGTAAATTACTGGTGAACTTGCCTAAGGTCAACCTTTGTCTATGTGCCATCATTACAGGATTCATTTCATGGCTAAACAGCTAATAAATAAATAAATATAATGCAATAGCCTTCTATCTAGTGATTAGATAGAAAATTCCTATATATTGTTCCAAAACTACTTTTGCATTAATGAAACCATTATTACTAGCCACAGCCTAAGTACAATTAATGTAAATGCCATGAAGATTCTATTCATAATTTTTCCACAACTTAATTAGGATGGTGAGAGTTTTAATAGCTCTGCACCTCTTTCCCCTAAATGAAGAAAATCTCATTGTCCTTGTAATTCTTACTTTCATTACAATGGCAGCATGAGAGATGGATTAGGTCTCTAATGAGCCTTTGAATGAACAGTCCCGTGAACTTGCGGAGGCATTGTAGTGAGAAATGTACATTAGCTAGGCTTTGGCCTTTACAAATTAGAAAAAATTCAACATGAAAATTTTCCCCCTTCATTTTCCCATTATGTTTTGAAATGAAAGATGTTAAGAAAGTGGGAGAAAACAGTCCCAAGAGCAACTGTATCAAAGCATGGCATCCGTTATCATCGGTGTCCTGTAGTGTCCTTTTTTCCCTTTGTGTTTTAAGACTACTAAATCAAAGATTTTAAATCTTATTAAACTAAAACTATGCATTAAATATCTTCTGGCCATTGCATTTTATTTATTTATTCTTAAAGATAAATTTCCTCATATAGCCACAAAAGCAAAGGCTAACAGCAGGGCTGGGAACATGCTTGGTTTTATATTAATTGATATTACATTAATTATATTAATAATTATTATTGTTAATATATTCTTTTATATTAATTAATATTATATTAATTTGCCCATGTTAGTAGTTCATGTTGGGGCAGAACCTTTAATTTATATTGGAAATCTGCAGAATTTTATTTGTGTGATTTAATGTCTGTCAAACTAACTACAATGCAACAGAGAACATCAGGTGTAGAATGAAGAAATTCTGCTTTCTTGACCTTAAAAGCCAGCCACTGAAGTGACCTTGAAGTAAGCGTTTGTCTTACAGCGTGACCTGTGAAATCTTAACCACCCTGTGTTTTCGCCCATACGCTTTGCTGGGTGAATTTCACTGAATCACAACACATGCAATGCCTCTATCTCCTACCTAAAGCCCAAACTCTGGCCTAGAACTTCTTTTAAATTCTAATAGTGCTTCAACTTTTCTCTAATACTGAGGAAAACTATGTACAATACCTCTGACTATGCTTCTTCATACTATTATGAATATTCATATTGCATTGTTTACATTCATGCTAAAGGAGATGTGTGAATGAAAAATAGGTATGAACAGAGGTAAAGACATGGGGAATGCACCTGAAAATAAAAACCAGCATATATTCCGACAGGAGAAACCCATTTGTACTTTTCCGATCATTCCTCCGTGTATGCATGTTCAACATCCATCAGCAGCAAAGCTACTTAAAAGAAAGTTTTTATTTTGAAATAATTTCTGAAGCTAGAAAGAACAAGCTTCATCTTGGCAGAGAAGACAAGCTGACAAGGGTTTCCCTGAGGCACATGTGATGCTGATTTTTGTGATGCACGAGCTTTTCCACACAGAAATTATCAGGGAGCAGTGTGACAGCCACCAGCTGGGCCAGACCCCCATGCCCCTAGACCTTCGTTTGCACATCCATCCCCTCTGCACCATTCTCCAGACAAGGGCAGGGCCCATCTTCAGATAGTTCAGTCCTGACTACTGAAAAGATGTAGCAGCTGGACAAAACACACAGGAATTTTTCAAAGGAGGATTACAACAAACACGTGCAAAGATGTAGGCCCATGAGGCTTTTAAATCCACTCAAGGTCAGAGTCTCCATGCACAGCCTTGGTAAAGCTACTCTGACAGGATCCCACCATGGTGAGACTAGACGTGGACCTGGTGGTGTGCCTGTGTCTTCTCCCTGAAGAACCTCCACAATCCTAAATAGGCTCCAACCTGAAAAGCTTTTTGTTTGCAGATAAATTAGAGCAAAGAACTTTTAAAAGTAAATAAAACTTAGAGATAGTGGCTAACAAATGTCCCCATGTTTCCACATTGTCCTAAATGGACAGGTTATCTCCTTAGGCCTGTTGTCAGTCCAGCATGCGATTAAAACTTTAGCAACCTCTGTGTTACATTTTTTCACTCTCTTCTCTAGGTCGCTAGAAAAAGCCTGTATTCCCACTAGGACATGAATGTGTGTCTGATAACTGCTTTTCTAGTGGCCTGTGATATTTGCAGATACACAATTCCGCTTCCCCAGCAGGTTCTCCACCTGTTTGTCCCTCTCCTTCCCTTTGCTCTAGTCGGCTCAGCTGTGCTGCAGGGAAGATCCATCCTCTCTCTCTCTTCCTCCAAAGTGCAGAGTCAGGACAAGAAGCATTCAACACTGCTGTCAAGCCATGCTTTACAGATCATGAGAAAATCATCCATATTGGTCCTTCAAGATTTGGAGGTTCATTGTTTTCAGGCAACACAGGATTTGAAAAAGTCCTAACAATGAACATGATTTAAAGTGGCCTCGAAAATGAAAGATTAAATGATACAACTGCTGGCAGCTGTTTCAGAATTATTTCCAAGTAGCAAGCCTGTATCAGGAGAGCCACATTTTAATATGGGAAAAATAATAATTAGGGAAAGGTTTCAGAAATATAATTTCCACACTATCCATTTACCCTGATAAAGACTTCCCCAGAGATAAGATACAACCTGGGAAGACCACCTCATTTTTCCCTGAGTTTGAGATTATGTCCTAATGTAGACCTGTTGAAGCAAGTCCAGAGAAGGGCCACAAAGATGATCAGGGGGCTGGAGCACCTCTCCTATGAAGACAGACTGAGAGAGTTGGGGTTGTTCAGCCTAGAGAAGAGAAGGCTCCAGGGAGACATTCTAGTGGCCTTCCAGTACTTAAAGAGGGCCTACAGGAAAGGTGGGGAGGGACTATTTATCAGGGAGTGTAGTGATAGGACAAGGGGTAATGGTTTTAAACTGAAAGAGGGTAGATTTAGATTAGATGTAAGGAAGAAATTCTTTACTGTGAGGGTGGTGAGGCACTGGAACCGGTTGCCCAGAGAGGTTGTGGCTGCCCCCGCCCTGGAAGTGTTCAAGGCCAGGTTGGACGGGGCTTTGAGCAACCTGGTCTAGTGGAAGGTTGATGAAGGTAGAACTAGATGATCTTTAAGGCCCCTTCCAACTCAAACCATTCTGTGATTCTATGAAATATAACGTCTAAAGAAGGTGCTTTATTGAGCTTTCTGAATAGAAGACTGGTGTCCTGTTACCCTCTGAAAATGAGACGGTGTATTTTAGAACAATGACACTTCATATCAGGGGATGAAGAGTAATGTGAGGGAGGAAAACAGTGTGCTGAAGGAAGATAGTTCCTTATGTCAACAAAATGAAAGGTTTTATCCACACACATTGTAATCAAGTCTATGGGAACCCTGCCTTTAATTTAAACATAGTTACAGTAAGTAAAAAAAAAAAAAGCTGCATTTATATGATCTCAGCCATCTAAAAAGGTTCTTTAAACAAGGCATCTGTCTAAGTTTTGGTAATTAGATAAATGCCAGTTCTCAACCACATTTCTTCAGTATAACTTGTCAGAGCAAATACTCCTAGCCAGACACCTAACAGGAAAGATGCAAACATCAGGTCTTTCCTTGAAGACCCTCTTCAAACGCAGAAGAAAAAGAAGTAATTGATAATCTTCACATCTACTGGGACACTGATTCTAAAATTCAGACCCAAATATTTCTTTTCATAATAACATGTATTTTTGTGTGCACATAGAGAGCACCACAAGGCTCGTGCAGAGACACGAGGTTCCACCTCCTCAAGAGAAGGGCAAGGCAGGGCAGGGTGCCTGACAACAGCCACACCAGGCTGCTAGACCCTTACTCAGTATTCCTGCTGCTCCCCATGCGGTGAACAAGTGCCAAGTAACTCAACACCGCACAGGGAAAAACCAAACACCAAATCCCTCTCAAGTCTCCCTTCCAGGCAAACACCCATGGCCAGACCCTGTCCCTCTTCCACATAAAAGTAAAGCCAACTGAGATTGTACAGGAATCTCACCTCTAATCAGTCACTACTGGACATTTTGACTGGGATACTTAATGATGTAAAATGAAACTGATTTGAAGTATTTCTAATGCATTACAGTTTAATTAGTAATATAATCTCTCTGGGCAAGCTTTTATCAATCACATTTGAATTAATTCAGTTTATAGCTGTCTAAATATGGGTGCTTCGTGAGTTCATGTATTAGTCATGAATGAAGTGTACACTTGTACAGGGGGAGGAAACATCACCAGGAAATACTAAACTGTGTTAGAAGGCTGGATCAGTACTGAGATGTATTCAGAGAGACGGTTGTACATGCTGCTCCTTTTTCTGCATTTATTTTTCCTCAGTGGATTGCATGATAACTTGCAAGTTAAGATTTGATTTTTCTAACTGGCTGCTCACATACCAATTTTGAATCTGGAAAGGGCTAGACTTCTCTTGCTTTGTATAGCTCATTGCCAGCTATTTTCTCATGTATATATATTCTGAAATGCACAGAAGCTGAGAAAAATCCAGTGTTCCTTTCTGCATCCACACTGTCTCCACTGTGCTGACAACAGTAAAACCAAATAGTTTCCTTTGGCAGCAAACCTAAACAGATATAACCTGGAAGATCTCCAGGAAAGTGATATTAGTAGCATCAAAGTACAGCTCTGATAGAATCATTCCTCTGATCCTAGAAATGTTTTTGAACCTGCCGTTCACTGCATTTCACATCCACTCTGTCAACATGGGAACAATTAAAAAAAAAAAACTACTTGTTTTGTCAAAGGTGAGTGCATTCCTTCTAGATATCAAGGTAAATGAATATCTGCTTTCTACATCTTCTGCCAGGGTTTAGGTTTGGGGTTTTTTTATGTTTTTTACTTTAAAAAAAAAAAAAAAAAAACAAACCAAAAGTTATATGAAAGAGAGTTGAATACATAGAAAAAAAAATATCTGCAGCCTGAAGGAAAATAATTCCCTTCACCTGAAATACTGCTGAGTAGTATTTATGGCCAGCTCCTGGAAGCAGTGGCCTGTAGACCAACTGTGACTCTCTACTGCAGTCATACAGTTCACAGTAACAGTATTTTCTTTCATATTATTACCAGTGAATGCTAACATATCTCTTAATGTGCTGCCCTGTGAAAGGTGTTTGAGAAGCCTTCAGAAAGGAATAGGTTTCCTTTCACCCCAGATGGCATGCAACACAGAACTCAATACATGACCAAAGCCAGACTGTGTCAGAAATTGTCTCGCCTTCCATCAAAAATATGAATCAGAGTTAAATATCTACATGGATATAAACCTATGGAGAAGTGTAATGTAAAATGTCTTGGAATGTTTTGGAGGCAACATCCAATATACTTAAACTAGTGTGAGGGGAAAAATATAGTAATTTTTTTGCAGCCATATAAGAGAATTTCTGCTGAAGGTAGCTTGGACCCCTGTGCCAGCCTCATAATTTGTAGCTTTCCTTTGGCACTCTTCCAACCCTGTCCCTGGTGCAAATCACACTCTAATCCCTTCTGTATTTAATGTGCACCACCTCTAAATGCATTTCCTAAAACTGCTCTTATTTTGGTTTTGTTTGTTCTAAGGGAACTTTGAGTCATATGACTGGAGGGAAGATTTAACCAAACTCCTAAAGGATAATGTCATCTTTAGATCATGTTCATTACAATTCATAAGTACTTCTCCACTTGACAGCTCTTGAGTTGCAGTTTCAATCTGATGCTAGTTTATTTCTTGAGAGCCTTTTCCAATTTTCCACATTGCTAATAGAGCCTGAGCCAAAGCTAAAAATCATTTGGGCTACTTAAAAGGATCAATAATTTTTGTGTGCCATGCATTTTAGAATACACAGCATCACTGACACAAACGCTGTCCCTGCATTGATAAATATTACACATCAAATAATGTCAGAAGTTTCCACACAACAGTTGAAAAAAAAAAAAAAAATTCGATAACTACCTGCAATCCCACATGCAGAGAGCAGTGTTAAGTATATCAGAGGGAAAAAAAAAAGTTTAAAATAAAATTACCGGAAGATTGATTGCATAAATTCTTTGCCAAACACTGTCATTTTCTCTGAGTCCTGGCTCACATGAGAGACTACGTAGAGCTAGAAGGTCTAACAGTTTCGCTACTTTTAGGTTTATACCACCACAAAATCTCATGGAAAAAAGTTCACTCAGCTTTCCCTATCACCCATCCAAGCAGTCAACGATACCTGATCAAGTGCTTAGACATGCTGTACTCAGTTAGCTCAATAAATTATTCATTCAGCACCATGGAGAGCAAATTATATTTTAGGTGGACAGCATTTTTGTTCGCAGTTCATTCACTTACAAGACAAGCAAGAGACTGCAGTGAAAGAAAGGGAAGGAAAGGATCACTAATACAGAGCTGTGTTTTTCTCAATTTAAAGCTTCTAAAGAAATTGCTTACAGAGCACGTTGGGGCTGACAAACTGAGTGCTACTCTACTGATGTCTGTTTAACCCTTGCCAAGAGCATGTTACTTCACTTAAAATATTTTGAAGCCTCTAACAGACTGAATGGAGATGCACATGCTTCGCAGAGAAAGCAAGTGTCGAAGCAGCATTAATCAGACCATATAGCAAATGTGGTTTTACATAAAGAATTCTCTGAGACGTATTACAGGACCAGAGTATAAGGAAGGAAACACGGCAAAGACAGATTCTTATGTTGGTTTTTTTTCCCCCCCCATAGCTATGCTCCATTCTTTGCTTCTGCCCTCCCTACTACCATTTCCAATATAATTTAGATTGCTTCATCAACTCCTAGTGCCTATGATTTCAAACCTTCATTTTCCTCCTCCACTGCTGTATTCTTGAGATCAAATAGGAAACTGAGATTCAGCACACTCGGTATGATTCTGCAAGCAGGTCCTCTGTGCAGGCAGCAGAAAATAAACGAATGTCAAGTGTTGATGTGTTAGTGTTTTGCATCTGCTGAGCTGATCTTGCCTATACAGCATTCAGCAGAGCAGAGCGCATTCTGTTGTATTTGCATGTCTGACTTTTACCACAATTAAAAATACATTTTAAAATTTAAAAGACACTTTTTTCTAACTGAAAATACTTCACTGAATAAAGCTGTAATGAAAGTATCTAAACCTGGTCAAAAGCCTTTCAGAGAAATATTAATTGCAACCAAATATTGTTTAGAAAGTTCCTAAGGTTAAAAAAAAGAATCACCTGTTTGAACAACAAAATATTTTTAAAATACATCTCATCCCAAGTGGAAATATCAAAAAATATTCCTTCCCCCCCCCCCCCCCCCCCGCCTTGTGGGGAGAAAGGAAAAGAAAGGAGAAAGTAAAAAATGGCAAGAGAACTGTAAATGCATATTCAGAGAACAAAGTATCATAGTGATATTGGGTCCAGATCATTTGGATGAGGCTGAACCAGATGCATAAATTAAGACATCCCAATGTGAATTCTGCCCAAAATACATTTTTTTTCCTTGTCATCAGGTGGGGAAGCTCATTGTCCTTTTCCCCCAGCTTTTCTAGCTTGCCGTACAACCACAAAGAGACCAATCTCTGACTTGTTGGAGGTTTTCTTCCTGCTGAAAGGAAGAGCTATGCTTCAGCTTTTGAATCCAGAAGCATTTCCCCACCTGGATGCATGCCTCTGTTTTTCCATGTTGGGAGGAGACTGAGATGCTCTAGAAAAAGCAGCTCCCTGGTGGGAGAGGGCTGGGCACCAAAAATGGGACACACTCAGGTACTGCCCGCGCCACTTGGCTGGAAAAAGGACATAACTGGAGTTATAACTAAATTGGGCTGGGAGTAAGGGTGGAAGGACTGAGAAGTGACCCACTCTCTTCCATGCCAAACGGTGCCCATAGGTGGTACTAATTGGAGGGTTACGAGCTACCTTGAGATCCACTTAGCCCAAAATTAATGATGATTCTACTCTCCTTCCCAAGGAAGGTGTTATAACTCTTCATTAATCTGACTGACAGCTCCTCTTCTCCCTATAGATTTAGATAAAATTTGTGAGGTAAAATAGTAGATTAAACCTATGCCTCATACCTGAGTAATTTTTCCAATCTGTGAAGGGAAATTGTCTCAGTTCACTGCAGAAGTCCAAGTAAACACATCTTCTACCCTGTGGCTTGCTTTCCTCTGGCTGCATATTTCTTTTGCCTAAGCTGTTCCCTTGCAGCAAGCCGAAATTGTTGCTCCAAAGTTTCAGGAGACATGCCTTTAATAACTCCCACTTTCATTCCTCACTTACTGTGCTGCCACCCTTTCATCAGATCAGCTTTCTTTCATCATTGTTTCTGAGCTCATTATTCAACATGTAGCTGAACTGCATTTACCATTCATTAGGTATTTCTGAGCCAAAGGTGATCATATGATCCAATCCTTCTTGCATTTCATTGTAGCTTGTTATGTGCTATGTTCCCATGGTTTAGTGGTATGTTTAAATTTGGCTTTGAATACCATCATTGGGAGCAATTTGTATGAATAGCACAAATTGCAAGACATGAAAGATAATGTAGAGCAGCAATAGGAATCTCTATAGCATCACCTGATCAAGCCAGCATGCTAAAATGATGCTGACAAATCTCCAGTCACTTTGGTGATACAAGGCTGAATCTACTATCTGATAAAAGGGGTTTGAGTCCACTGCTATTAGCAGGCTAAATGGCACATACTTCTAGCATGGTGATATGCATTACAGAAACAGTAAAATAAATGTTAAAGAAGAGAGGAGGAAAAAAAAGAAACCTGCCTCGTTTCCCCAAGTTTTTGAATGGTACATTTCCATTTGAATTGCAATTTTCATTTTTATGTTAAAAAAAAATGGAAACAGGTTTTGAAGTGAAAAACAATGATCAAGTCTTTCCTTCTTGCTTCTCTATTCTCTCCCTCCTAATTTTCTTTCTAAACTACTGCAGCTCTGAGAAAATTACAAAGATAAGAACTGAAAAAGAGAAGGGAGGGAAAGCAAGGAAATAAAGAGGGTAGAAAAGGAAGCCTAACTGGTTCTTTGAACTAATAATAAAACTAAATGAGAAGCCTCCTTCTTATTAACAAATCAAACTCATTTTCAGTAACAAAACTTTCCATTCAAACTATCAAACCTTTGCATATAAAAATACTTTGAGACATGCTTAGCCTATTTCTCCAGTGGGACTCTGTGAACTGCAGAAATAATTATTTCTCTGCATACATTCCCTCTTTTAATGGCTTTTGGAGTCCATGTCCCTATGAAAGGGTAAAAGGGGATTTAAAAGTCTCCTCCTCCTTCCTATCTCCAGTTACCTCTGAGATAGTTCTGAGCAAGGAATCACACAAATCCATGTTTTTTTTTCAAACATTTAACACTCACATGTAAACTTCATTTTTCTCCTCAGTTTTCTACTGGGATAAATATTGCTCTGAGACCCATCATGCTGTGGGTATCTTCAGCTCCAGCCATGGACTCTGAAACCAGGAGCCATGTCTAGAGTAACATTTCCCAGACCTGCAGCTCCACACACTTTATACACTTTATACTAACATTAGTTAACTTCCATCCCTCAGTCTCCAAGAGATATTAAAGTCTTAGTTTGAGTTTCATACTGAAAACAGAGCTTAAATTGTATACAGAGAAAAAATATTCCAGGTTTCATATTGATTGCTTTCTATAATTTAGATTGCAAACAGTTGAGCTGTTCTGTGATGCCTGTTGACTTATTAAAGAAAAAGTTTTGGAAATCCTGCCACCATGCTGTTTTCTCTTTTCCAGAAATGGGAAAAAAAAGAAGTAATCACTGGCCAAATACCATACGTCTGTGTCGTCTCTGGCATGGTCAACCTGCCAAGACACATGATATGGGACTGAAGATGAGAAGTGGCAAGGTCATATTAGAAATGCTACAAAAGGACATGTTTGAAAGACTCTGTAATAGGAAAGATTTATGGCAGTAACTTCAGATACCTGTTGAGAAGTATTTTGCAGTTCACCCTGTGACAGTACTTTTCTTGATGACACATATGCACACAAACCACTGGAGGAGATGCTACAATCAAAATCAAAATAACGCAAGTGGATTTGTCTTATTGGCAGATAGGAGTCTTGTGCAGCTCCCTGTAGAGAATGCAAGGTAATGAGATTAGGGATGAAAAATAAGATACTGTATAAACCTAGAAAAGCAAGCATGAGACACCTGAGGGTAGTTGTGGATCATTTCACTTAAGCCCTGTGTTTGCCAACAAGAATGAGCAAAGTAAGCCGTGGGATATTTACAACCAATATATATGTGGATATAGCACACGGAAGGGCTCTGGCACAGTGCCTCCAAAGTGCTGTTTCAGGGCTCCTGCTTGTTCTTTGACATACAGTGTGTCAATGTGTTGGTGTAGGCACGTGTGTGCTTATGAATATTCATATGAATCTGCTTGTTCCATATTGTATTTTCACTATTCTGCTGTAGTAACTACTTTTCCATCATGCAGGAGGAAAATTATGTGAATTTTTGAACATGATGGTTCAAACATTTCTGTCTGTTGATTTTCCTTAATAGTTCACCTTAATTGTATTCTAGGCAATTGCATATTTGTCACCATGCTTCATTATCAGAAATCTGATTTATATATTCATCTTTATAAATATGATACAATATGGTAAATATTTTATCTTACAACAATTCCTCCTTAAAAACAAAAACATAGCATATTTTATAAAAGAAGCTAGCTACATCTAGGGAGAAAAAAAAAAATTGTCCTATCTTATGAAAATTTTAATCGTGAATTTTTGTTTGTTGTCACTTCACTGTCCTCCCACTCCACTCTAAAACAGAACATAAATTGAAATAATTTTTATAATATAATAATAAGTTTGCAAAATAAGGTTTTGATTCAGATCATTGGAAGATAAAAGGAACAATAAAAATACTAATTCAATAACCTGAGTATCTTTAATGTTATGTCAAAACATCCTTTCACAAGTCTTCTGTGGCTTGACTGAATCAGCATTTTAGAGGGGAAAAAAAGCAATTAAAGAACTACCAAGCTACTCTCCCTACTTCTGAAAAGCATGCAGGAAGATCCAGCAGAAGCTGGGGCATAGAGCAAGTTGGTAATTTGTTCAAGCCCACACAAGAAATCTCTCTTCTTTTTTACGATGTTGTCCAGCTGGCTTACTAGCTGCAGTAATTTTAAATCCTTATTACTGCATAAGACAACCATATAGTTTTCACAGAGAGGACAAGTCTGTAGACAGTGTATTTATGCAGTTAGATTTAACTGCAAAATCTTTTAAAACATTGTAATCCCATGAAGTCAAAATTTAGTATCTGATTTTTTTTTTTTTTTCAGATGAGATGCTAAATGCAACAAGTCCCACAGAAAAGCTTAGGGTCTGCTTCATAAACAGCCAGTAGAAGAGATGTAAAGTAACTCTCCAATCTCCAGAAAAGCACATTCTGTTAGCTCTATACAGGTTTTTAATATTTTTTGGAGCATGAACATCTGTAAGCTGCCAGATAACCTATATATATATTTATTTGTAAGTACGTATTTGTGTATAAACATATACATACATATACATAAAGAGAAGATAATTACCTGTGTATGTTTACATACATATACACACTTATTCCTGTATGCAAATACAAAAGCATTCAAAGGAAATGGGAATTAACTTTGAATGCCAGGTTCTACATGATTTTGGACCTCATGGCTTAGAAGAAAGGACTTTCCAGAGTCAAATAAGAAACGGATATAGAGGAGAGGTGCTAGATTGAAGCAGATAAAGCAGACTCTGCTGTCTCTGAGCTGCTTGTTCAGCCTGAACATAAGCAATCCTGATCTGCAGTTTCAGATAAACCCCTTCTTCTAACAGGGGTTGTGTCTCTTTGTTTGGAAGGTGGTTTTCCTGAAATCAGGAATATTGCTAGAGTTTTTCACTATTATTATATCAAAAGACCCTCAGCTTCCCTTCTCTTTCAGCTTTATGCAGACTTTCACCATAAACCAGTACTTCCCATCTTATCAACCACCTCAGAAGAGAGGAAGGATTGTATCTATCAGCATGACATGGAGTGGTTGAAGATTGTATTTAATCTTGAGAAAGTAATAAGATTTGGACACAGGCCGAACTGTGGAAAGCCAGGGGAGTCTACAGTGGTAAGCCTGAAGGACACAGAGGACAGTGAGGACACTTAAAAGCGATGAGAATTAGAGAGATCGTGGGAGGAAAAGCAACTCACCATTTGTTTTCCTTGACTTACGAGACACAGATTAGTCATTGAATCAGAGAGCTGAACAGAATAAGCAAGAGGAAAAGAGAAAAATAAACATAGAAAACAAAACAAAAAAAAAAAAAAGAGGACAGTACTTGCAGTGTGACTGAAGACATGTTGAAAGCTAGTGAGAGAACCAACTAAATGGCAGAGACAGAAATCAGAGCAGATGCCTGCATGAAGGTCCTTCTGGATGCAATCTTTCTTCTTACCAGAAACAGCAGCAAGTTCTTGAGCAGAGGGCTCAGAAGGCGTAAGGGTAACTAATGATGTCCCTTTCTAGGCAACTTCTTTGGTATTCTTAAAATGGGATATATTCAGTACAAAGAGTCTACCCCTCACACCACAGGAAAATTTCTGTGCATGAATTGTGTAGTGAAACAGGGAGAGTTTAATTATAGCAGATTCCTTCAGCTCATCACAGTGTATTTTTCTTGGTATTGCAGACCACAGGGGCTCACTAGCCATCATTAAATGAGAAATGATAGAAAGTCACAAATTAAAGAAATTCTTGGAAAGGATTGTATGTAAGAGTCAAGTTCCTAATCACTCATCTTCAAAAAAAGTTATAAATCTCTGATTAAACAGAATATTCAAGCTTCTCGATCTTAGAAAATTTTTCCCGCCCCAAAAGAAAGAGTATAACAAAGGCAAAAATAAAATACAAAAATGGAAATTAATGTATTTCATCAGCGAACTGTTTAATTCCATCACTTCATTTTTTTTGTTTCATTTTAGTAATTATAATGAAATGGTTTCTATAAAAGCAACAACATCTAAAATATTATTCTGCTCTGTACAAAGAGCTGAAGGTATTCGCACATACAACTTTTCTCTTAAAATGTCATATATAGGTAAATGCACACACAAGTCAGTAGAAAGATCTGGGCATACGTATTCAAGATCAAATTTCAAGTGTTCCATTTACAAAAGAAAATTGCAAACTGAATAGTCACCAAAATTCAGGAGCAGCATATCTTGAGGATTTGATGTCTCATCACTGGGGCTGAGCATTCTTTATCTAATTTCAAGGTAGAGGAACTAACATTTAGATGATAGAATGAAAAAAAAAAAGTTAAATTCCCCTAAAAGAAGGAGAAGAGGGAGAATTTATTTTCATCAGCTCTACATACTTTTCAGTAATTGGAGTCTATTAGGAGGTATAAATACTTTTCTTTCAGTTGAACCATTCTGGCTTCTGGTACTGTTTACTGGAACGCTTGACTTCAGTGAGCATACAGAGTTCTGATTCAGTTTACCATTGCTTAAGTGTGCTATCGCTTTTCTAAACAATGTGCTAAGAATTAAATCCTCTGGACTCAACTGAAACATGTTTATACTGTAAAACCTAACCTCAATAGTCCTAATGATATTCTGTAGCCATTTGCTTTTCCAACTACAAAGGCACATATTTAAATGTTGAACAAACAGAGCATCAGGCACAGAAACATAATGTGACCTGAAAAATTAAGATAATTTCCCCAAAGATTCTTAGAAACAGCACTAGAAGTGCTTTCTCACTTGTTCTTTCATCAAAACTGGCCAAAAACCTTAGAAAACTATTCAGCCATTTCTAGAAGACATCCGAGACAAATCCTTTACTGACCTGCAAAATATCAGTGCTCTTCTGTATTCAGAAAGGTCTTTTCCATTACCTTACTTATTTGACAGACACTTGATTCAACCAGCATTTCAATATTTGAGGGACTCTGCTTTTAATCTAGCTGAAATGACACTACAACACCTAAGTAGCTTGATGTTGCAGCCTTCTAGATCTCAGGTCTCTGACAAGTTGGTGTAATTGAAATTGCTCTACCCGGAAAAAAGAAATAAAGGACAAAGCTAGGGAAGAGCAGCCATTGCTGACTCTGTTGCTATCAGGAGTGGAAATACTGAAAACTGCAGGTGGGAAGGTCCAAACTCACGAAGGAGACGGTCCTACTTCTTTCCTGTTTGCACCTCCACCTGTGCAGCCACCTATTTTCTAAGGCTCTGGCAGGGATAAAATAGACATGACTTACTATTCTGAATTCCCCTTGAATCTCTTTTTAATTAAACCTTTCCTTCCCCCCAGGGAAGCTTAATCAAAAAAACAACCCATCAAATTACTGACAACACAGGCAGATTCGCTCTAAGCCTTGTTCATTTGCATAGCTGGTGACTGTTTCACTTTGTTTTGATCTTCTTGGTCACTTCAGTGAATGGTGAGGTTATGTGTTATGTGTTGATATTCGTAATACTTACACTAAGTATGAGCATAAGATTTATTTGCTAGTATATGTAAGAACATTACAGGAAGTAGTTTTTAAATCACTGACAAAACTATCACAGAGTGGGATAATCATACAGTTGCATTTGGCTTTAAACATACTAGTACTAGCCTCAGACTTTCTCTTCGGTACTCTGTTTTGTACAAGAATATCCTCAATGAAATAAATGGGCTTATTGATTAATGTAGTGCTTTGGAGTATCATGAATGACTCCCACCTTCTTTCATATATTTATGCTCAAAAGTAGGTTACAGACATGGGAAGGAGGAGGGTTTTTCCATCATCATTATTTCCTAGTTGAAGAAAATCTACAGGTACACATAGACTGTGGATATCTAACAACAGCTAAACTTTGCTACCTTCAATATCAGCTTTGTGAGTTTCCTATTTCTTAGTTAAGGGCTATTCCAAAAAATTTTTTTTAATTTCTTGAGGGTTGAAGGATTGGTTTACTAGTCCCAGGCTAGAACTCTCTGGCTGTTCTTACCAAACTAGTTATTTGTTCAAAGACATCAAAGGCTGCCACCAGCCAGTGACATACTTACAAATATGCTGCAGAAGCAGAAGATGCATTTGCATTCATATGTAGTCTTCAGAGCAGAGACTTTGCTGTTATCATCACTGGCATGAAGAGATCCTCCCACTAGGATGAAGACCTTGTGCTTCACACTTACTAACACAGAAAACCCATTCCTATCCTGAAGGAGTCTAAGTCAATTACCCTTCTCTGTGCATCTCATGGAAGACAAGAACAGGCATTTCCAGCTGTGAACTGTTTTTCTCCCTGCCTGCACACTGAATTAAGTGTCTGTCTTGGAATTTACAAAGCTTAGCTTGAACATGACTTTATAGATTTGCTCTAAATTTCCTCTAAGCTAAGATTACAGTTTCCCTTAATGTAAGAAATAAAAGGGAATAGCCAAAAGAACTGCACAAGAGAAGGGTTATCTCAGGACAGTACTTTATAGTCATATTTAACTGGTTGTTATTCTTTAACTTAACATGAGTGCACCATTTCCATCACACAATTTTAGTTTAGCACCAGTGCTTTTGTAGGGAGATGCAAGTTAGCATCCACATGCCCTATAGAAATGATGGGAAGGGCACAGTTTGTTTTCCTGGCTTACACCCAACCAGCCCATAGCTCTCGCGTTAGACTGCATAATTGTAGATTTACACAAAGATCCTAAAAATTGTTGTGTACAGACCCCTCTGGAAGGCATCAGGGAGAGCCAGCGCAATCACAATGGTTTAGAGATTCCATTACTCATCGATGCAGTCAGTACTTTTGAAAGATGTGTGCTAATAGCATTATTGCTTATATTAAGTTATTGCCTAGCATAGGGGCCTCTTTCTCTAACCCCTGTTGTTATGTATAAGTCTGTACACACTAGAAGAGATGAACGTTTAGCCCTAACGAGATAAACCGGGTAAACTCAAGCTCAAAGCATTTAAACACGTCACCTAATGATGACCAGGAAAACTTTCAAAAAGTCAAGCATCAAACCCAGGCCTTTCAAATTTGAAGATGGTGCCTCTCCCCTAACGCCTACACTTTTATCATAACACTTAGGGGTTTTATGTTAATTTTCATATGCTACATTTTTCAGTGCAGCAGAAAAACAGATAATTGCACTTGTAATTGTGGTGTTCCCTTGTAAAGTCTGTCAGGTGTTAGAATACTGACCCCAGTGCCTGTGCTAATTAGATGAAGTTGCAAAAAAACAGGCACTATAAATCAGATGGTACTAAGTTGGGGGGGGTGGGGGGGGAGGGCAGGGTTGGAGGGGGTAGGAGGAAAATCTGTTCTGTTATAGCTCTGACTCACTGACTGCTTGTAATCAGAGAAAGGCTGTCAAATCAGGACTTCCTTATTTAATTCACACAAGCCATTGATGTCCGGACCCAATGACAGAACTGGTGGGGTTTGGATCAAGCCTGTCAGAGCAAGTGAAATAGCATGTATTTGCTGTGAAGTGGGATGAGTCATGGTGGTTGATACCTCCTTCCATAAGCTAAAGTGGAAAATGACTTATGATTTAGGGAGCAGATCTTTTTTTCTATCTATTCTGCTGAGGTCTCAAGAAAGTAGGCCACTTCTTTCATATTGGTTGACCCTGCCCAACAAAGCCAACCACAGCTCCTGAGCAAAAGTACAGACGAAAAGCACATCTCTGTTGCTCGTCTGAAAAACAGTTTGGGCTTTTGCAAACACTCACTGATGAATGTGGGCGTGTAATCCAAACTCATAATGATGCAGTAAATAGACTACTTCGACTCATGCGCAACCTCTCTGGAGGACGCCCCAGGGAACAGAACCAGCTACCAGATGTAGATTTTAAAGACAGAAGAGTTTATAATTTGCAAACAAATCTAATGTTAGAGTTAAAATGTCTAATGTTAGTAATTTAAGGGAAATTTGGAACTCAGGAATGACTGACAATACTAGTTTTCAGCCTGACTCAGTTCATCCTTTCCTCCCCATAATACCTGGTTCCAGCCTATATGCTTCACACATGAATGGCACAGCCAAACCCTTAAATTCTTTGGTTGCTTTCCTAGAGCACAGAAATCATACAGTAGCTCTCCAACAGGAAACTGGGCCAGAAAACAAAGGAAATTACTCAGTGAATTTCTTCAGAGTATGGAGATAGGGATGGGAAAAACATGGTATTAAATTTTTTTTAATGTATCTATGCAGACTTCTGTCCACTGTCATGAGCAACCTCATGTACTTAATGTTACTAACAAAAAGCTAGCTATATGTTTTCCAGGCTGGAACGAGCTTTCATCTGTCCAACCAGGAGCACCAGCAATGTGAACTCATACCTGCCTGGAAGACAGACAACCAGGAACGTCCTTGGACTATCAGCTTTTCAGAGCATTTAAGATGTTTTCTGTAATGCTTATAAAAAAACATTATCACATTGTAATCCTATGTGTTACAGTGGCTAGTAGTCACCTCAACAGAACAGGAGGACCCAAGAAACAGAACAACTGTTGGTAAAAAAATGTGAAGAACGCAAAAGGGTGTGCAACTTTAACTTACTTTGTCAATAAGTCGGACACAAGTTTGGCATAGAATATGACAAAAGAACAGGCCAATGCACTCTCATTTGATGTACTCAAAAGGAGCAGCAACCATCAGGAAAATGAATAGTTCTTCGTACTGACAGGTACAAACACATCTCGTATTGCATACATTGCCAGACAGGTTTTAAGAAAAATAAACTTCACAGGAGAACAATAACAAGGATTTACACTCTGGATGAACTAACTTCTGAGGAAAAGATGATCTGAAATTCAAGTACAAGTCATTCCCTTCATCTTCTGGAAGTTTAGACCAGGTCCTAGATGAACTGAGTCTGCACAAGAATTCAGTGAATAACGGTCCAAGAATAATGAGAATTAATATTACATGTAAGATGAGCTCTGCACTTAAGAAGCAGAGCTGGGAAAAGGGAATTTGATAATCTATAAATATTTGAATGCTGCAAGCTACATCCCATTGAAATTCATCAAATTTTCATTTTCTTTTCCAAACAAACAGTCTGTGTGAAAAATGCCATAGCTGTTTAATCTTGCTAGGGGTTGCTGAAGGGACTTCTTCCTCTAAAATTAAAATGCAAACTATTTTGATACAAAATTAAAAAATAATAAAACAACACAAGCCAACCACTCTGAATTTTTTGGGGCAGGTAGGAAGAAATCTAATGGCACTGTTCTCTCTGTGTAAGGTTTTCCTTCTCCTTTCTCTCTGCTGTTCTGTTTAGTGTCCACATAAGCAGTTGCACCAAGGGTAGGGCATAAAGTGCCCCCCTAGAATGCAATATATTCAAGTTCATGTTCTGTTTTTTTCAAAGACTTCCTAGGTAGCTTTAGACAAAACAGTTTAGCTCCTCTGAAGCTCCAGTCTCTCTAGAGGAACCAATGTTCCCCCTCCTGCTGATACAACTTTCCAGGAGCCCACTGGCATTATCTGAGTACACAGCATCCTGCATGTCCTAAAAGATGTGTTCTGGCTAGGAGAGGTTCACTGTGGGCATCTTCACAGACATGTGGAGACCATGGGAATCATGGACCCTTACAGCTACTAAAAAGCTACTACCATTACTCATAGAGGTAAGTTTCCCCGGGATTATTTAGAGTATTGAGTCTACTACAAGTGCTCCTAAAGCCAGCTTTAGAGGACCATATCCCGTGAACAGAAGCTCCCTCTCCATTTTGCTTGCTATTTTTGTTGGGTTTAGCTTACCCTCTGCACGGTGGAGAATGAGTGCTCCTTAGCTCATTATCCTGTGGGGCAAGCATTTCTCGTGATCTATTAAATATTTAGACCTTCATATAGCAAGTAATGCTGCTAACTTGTTTGATTTAAATTATACCCCACTGGCAAATCAAATTAGAGAAGATTTGAGTAAATCTACCTTTTAAAACAAAAGCTGATTTTCTCCGTGTTCAGCCATTTGTGGGATTAACTTTTTTAATGGGTTCTTATGTGCACAGTGTTTGTTTTCATGGATACTAGAAGAAGATGAATTATTCATCAGGGGAAAAAAAAAATCTACGACATGCATTTTCATAGCATATTTAGTCCCTTTTGTCCTATCCATAAATCAATTCTGATTACTACAAATGAATGTGTTACTCCTAACGGTTCACTGATGACTCACTTGGACCATTAATTCAGACCTCCTCATTGAGTGCATTAGGAAGCTGCCACTAGTAACTGGAAACTGGGAGATCCTTTGTGACCTCCCCTCTTTCCCCACAAAGAACAGTCTTCATCTCCTGCTCCTTTCCTTACATATAATGTTACAGACACACCACATATTCTCCAGTAAAAAAATGCTATTTCCCCTCCTGCTCCAGTGATAAATTTGCATGGAGGGAAGAAATAAAATGGCTTTATTAATGCTCAGTAGGTTGTTTTTATGATCTAGAAGGAGGACAGAGAGCAATGGCTTGTAGTATCTGCATCAGAAGTGGGGGCCATTTAGGCCTAAACATATAGAGACATCACTGAACTAATATGGGAACAACTACAGCTATGTCACTGGTGACATAGATCACAAGGTATTTGTCTCTGTTCCTGGACTGCTGACGAGCTGTCATCAGTGAAGAACCATTGTCATTGAGGAACAATGCCTCACCATTTAGAGCAGAAGTAAATGGAACTTGCCAATTCTTATCCAGGCAGTATAGCATTTATCAACTCCTTATTGCCCAGCTGGGAACAAAGAGAGGATTCTACCCATTTGAAAATTATTATTATTATTTACTACTATATTGGCAACACAGTGCACTGAATAGTTTTAGAAGAGAAATTTATGCTCCAGAATTCCTAAGGGCCAACACTCAATCCTTCTCAATACACACAATAAAACAGAGAATGAAAACGCATTTATTTCCTTTTCAGCCCAATTGCTACTGTGCCACAATGGTTAGTATTGAATACCATTCTGTTTCATGCGTTGGAGCTCTATGCTAAACTCTAATTATCAATGTCAAAAGGGAAGTGTTCCCCAGAATGATACCATAGTTGTTCTTTGCAGTTTCCACTGCTGTGGTTGTTGCTGAATATCTTTTGAGTGGTACTGGGCTGAAAGGAGTGCAGTGTGTCCCACTGCAACTCTATGCTCCTTTATCCCATAATGATCACACAGATCCCAGGCAGTTAATAGTTTGGAAAAAAGTATGTTAACACCGGCCTCTAAAAATCTTTTATAACCTAGAATGGCATTGAATGAGCAATTACAAAATTAGCTTTTCCTTGTTATTGCTCTTAGGAATGCATGTAACAGTGACGCTCATCAAGAATACCCCTTAACCTCAAATTTGGAGTCGTGTTGTCCAGCATGGAAACAGTGTTGGCACGTTAGAAGCTACTCACTGACGTAATGTATCTGATGTTGACTGTGACAGGAGGGAGTCACAGAGACTCTTCCCAGTAAACCAAGGATAAGCCAACATCCAACCCAACGATAAGCCAGCCTCTATGGTCAGGAATCTGGACTTCCCTGGCCCAGTACAAACACACCAACACAATTCTGGAGCTGAAACAGCCTCCAGAGCTTGAATCAGTGATGTTGATGAATGTTACTTTAAATTTAGTTTCTTAAGTAATCATCATTCATGACAAAACAGAAACCGTTTAACTGCTGTTATCCAAAGCCAGTTTCAATGAGACTCAAACTGAGGAAAAAAATCTACTAGTTCTCTTAAAAACCCATCTGCACCCTGGTTCACGAGAAAATTCCTCCCATCTGCAACACGCTGACACACAGGGGTCTGATTCCAAGCCTGACTCCTCTCTCTGATTTGGCATATGCATAGGATGAGGACAAAAGTTACGCTGGTATGCTGCCACTGATACAGAAAGAGACCAAGGCACTAGTGCTTCTTTTGCCATGTGAATCATTTCTTGACATTTCTTTCTAACACTAAAGCCTTCTCCTCAACCAGAGAACATATACATACACGATGTCTGAAAGAGTAGAACAAGCATCTCTCTTCCAAAATTATTTCCACAAACTTTTGCCATGGAGGAAAGAAACCTTTTTAACACATATGACCACGAACTCATCACATTCTTTTGCCCTGTCTATAGCACACTTTTGGTAGTCGGGGTTATTCAATGTCCATACAGGTTGGGACTTCTGGGGTTGCACTAGAGACTGAGAGGTTGAACACTGCTGAGGTCTTTATTATGGTAGAGAAACACTGGATAAAATAAAAGCTACCATTACCTAGAAGACCACACTTTGTCTCTCTGAGATTTATATCTTATTTTCAGTTAAAGTACTACAATTGTACATTCAAAAAATGAACTCTGCAGGCCTTTAATTCACAGGTTACAAAATACAGTAATAATTGAACCAACCAGAACTCTAATACCCATTTAGTATTGTAAATAGGTAGGTTCATACAGAATTCCACTGCTTTATTCAGAACCTGTGTTGATAATCTCTGAGCACAAACTTCTTTAGGGAATAGACCAAGTTATCTGAGTTCCAGCATGGTTTGTAAGAATGTAGAGAAAGAGCTAGTATCATGCAGAGGCAAAATGCAGCCATAAAAATGTGGTTTCCTCTCCTGGAATACAGATCAGGCAAGATCCTTCATGACATTTACAAATGGCTTCATGCTCTCTCTTTTACTAAGTTATCTTCCTTTATTTTTGAGGAAAATACCAGCTAAATTCTGAAATTTTTTCTGCATATCTATTTAGAAAGGCAGTTAGATCACCACACTATGAACTACCAATTTTTTTAACTGCTTAACAGAGTAGATAATTAAAAATAAATAAATCAATGTTTTGGCATCTCTTTTTCCTTTAGATTCTATATTGCATTGTTTTCATCATTTAAAACACCGTCAGTTGCACTGATCCAGTGAACAGATGGCATTATCAGCCCACAAGAATCTGCACAGGGCAATTAGAAAATTCAGAGACAAGATTAATACAAGGAAATTAATTATCTATGATATCAGTCCAGCACTGTGTACAAAAAAATTTGTTTTCCTCTGACTCTACAGAGACTTGCTAATAGGTCTGCTGATACCTCCCACTTTACCAAGTGATGCATTCAAAACCTCCAAGAATTGCCTGTAATTTTAAACCTTTATTACATCAGGATTACGCTATTCTCTTCCCCTCTTTCTTGGTTTGAGTAGAGGGAGTTTAGTTAAGAATGGAAAAAAAACCCAAAACAGTCTATGTTTCTTAAAGACACTTTATTGACAGCAGAAAGAAAATTTTCACATGGATCTACCACTTCTTTTCTCTTTTGCACCCTTCCTTTCTGCATAGACCCAGAAGAGATGTGTCCAGCAAGAACCACATCCTACAAACATGATGCAAATGTGGCCTTTGTATCAGCACGACAGCAGCAGTCTGAAAAAGTGAATGCTACAGGACCAGAATATCTTTCCCCCAATTCCTCGTGTGGAAAAACCCAACAGAGTGCTTTATTTTTTTAAAAAAGCACAGCATGCTACCTGGTGCCCTATATACGGAGTCCGCTCCCTTGAATACTTGGTAGGACTCTGGAGGCTGGTAGGCTAGGGGAAAGCAGATGCATCTAGAGAGCCTCTGTCATGTGTGATGCTGGTAGATACACCTGCAGTTCTGTGCTTTTCCCATTCTCATCTCTTTCAGAGCAGGGGAGGGTAAGACAGTAATTCAAGTTCTCCAAGTGAGCTGAAACCTATCACATCCATAGAAAATGCATTTTGGGGGCTAAAAATAAATAAATGCCATCCCACACTCCCACTGCCTTCGGATTCTTATTCATTTCAGTATTCAGCTATCCAAACTCCACTTGCTTCAAATAGCAGCAGAAAAGGGGAGGGAGAGGAAGAGGAAACGGAGAGTAATCCACGGATTTAGAAATGATTACATATAGCGGGACAAACATGAATATGATCTAACAGAGCACAGGACATGCTCACACCATATGAGATCAAGTCAGTTGACCCAAAAGGACTTATTTTAGATACTTAAATGTAGAGTCAATGTGAGAATCTATGTCCATACTTGCTTATGACACACTGCCTCAGTTTCCCATTGATAAAGGAATGATCACAGCGATCAAAAAAATATTCACCAGTCCTGCGCTCACTGGGGTGCTGGCAGAAGCCTGTACGTGCCATGTGCTGTGAATGCTTCACAAGTGTGTTGTCCTACCCAGAATCACCATATTTTCCACTTGAAGTCTATACTTTGTACAAATGTACCAAGCACATTTGAAAACAATTTGTTCTTGCTGTTAATTTATATGAAAAATCCTGCTGCATTTGCACGAGATTAAGAGCAAATAAAGAAAAAAAAATGTCCAATCAGACAATGTATTTGATACTGAGATGATAATAACCCTGGATAGATTCCTGTGGGCTGGCAATGCCATCTGCCTAGTAGATGCAGAATCCAAAGACCATTGTAGTCCGTGGAGACCGTTTTTAAGACTGATTCAAAGCCAAGGAGTGCTAGGTGAGTCAAACTGATTGAAAGCTAGACAATGACATGCAAGAAAGGCACTGATCAGCAGTAGGTCATTCACAGTCCTTCTCTCAGGAAACCTCATTATTTTGTACCATTTCTTCACTGTTGCATCTGAGGGCATGAAAAAGCTAACGTTTGTATGTTTTTCTCCCTGTATGGAAATAAAAGGCGGAAAGCATGTCTGAATATGTCTTTTGTAAAGAATATTCAAGTACCGGAGCCAGAGAAAAAGCCAGAGATGTGCGTCTGATCCCTTTTACTCAGCCTGCAAGCAAATGAGCCACAAACAGAGATCAGATGATCAATATTCTACCTATTTCAGCAGATCTCTTCAAAAATTAGCATTTCTGACCACATGGATTGAAAGGTCACTGTTTAAGAGACCTCTTGGCTGTACCACTGTTGACCAAATGGGTCTCATACGTGCTGTTACAAGTCCCAGATACACTACTGATCTTGATGACCTCAAATATCCAGAGTCAAATTTTCTCCTGTAAGTTTTCACTTACACTTGTCTGACTCCTGCACAGTTACCATCAATTTAGATCACTGCAGAGGAAGACTAAAATTACAGTGAACACTTCTGTAGCCTAAAAAAAAAAAAAAGAGTCTCCTTGTCCAAGAAAATGTATGTTTTCTTCAATTTTTTTTATATTTCAAAATAAATAGAAATACAGACACATACTACCTACCTTTTAACTGAATAGAGTTATTAAAGACAGTCTCCTGTAAGGCCACGTCTAAATCTACTGCAGAGTATCGGACCATACATTTCAAGAAGACATTCAATAGGGATCTGATTCTGCCACACACTGAATTTTTGCAGCTTCAACTGACAGTTATGACCACGTTTAAGGTATGATCATGATCAGGTAGTAAGTGCTAGTGAACTGGGATAATAAACACTAGGAATACTGTGGGAGGAAGAGGAGGCTGTGTTCAGGAACGGAAACGTAATCATTTCTGAGAGTAACTTTTGCAACAGGAGTTAGAAGATGCCATTTCTCCAGGAGGTGTTTTAATCTGCTACATTCTTCTGGCCATGTGAGAAAAGTCAGTCAAAAAATACATAAATAAGGGGGAGTAAGCCATAATGGGTAAAACAACAATAGGAAAAATTTCTAGGATACATAATACCAAACGGGGCAGAGCATCACTAACCAGGAATACTCCTCAGATTCTTTTCTGCAGCTGCAGACCAGCCCTGAACTGCTATGTCAACATGGTTGGAGGAAACATAAGTTCATTTCTCTTTTCATATTTTCACTATTTCCCTCTCCCTCTAACTTTAAAAAGGAAAAAGGAGGAAAAAAAACCGCACTCAACAACTGGAAATCTAGACTTAACAAAGCTACTAATGTTTCCAGATCACAGAATGTTCTGCTAAAGGGCAACTAATTTGTTATATAGTGGGTAAGGCTTTGTGTCTCCTTGTCTACCTGATAAATGTAGAAGTTTCAGTCCCGCCTGATATTGTATGCAACACATTTCCAATGTTACGTACATGGCTATTTATTAATTTTCTAGTAATTAGTATCTTGGGAACTCCTATTGCCACTCTGTTTACCAAATTTAATAAATTACTGCAAAAAGCAAAGTAGGATGAATTTCTTATGTTTTATTAGCATTTGGTGATTTTGATCTTCCTAATGATGTCTACCGACCCCTAGCCTGTAGCTGTGTTTCAAAGCAGTTTCTTTAGCAATTCTTTGTTTAATTAAAAACTATTACCAAAGAGGAAATTGGAATTAAGTATCTCAGTGGTGAGGAAGATTTTGACTTACTCAGGATTTTTACTTTATAGAAACTAAATAATTGAGAGGAGAATCATTTTTAGGAGTTTCCTAATTTAGAAGCAAGGAAAAAACCCAAATTAGATTAATGCCATGTTAGATATTAGGAAGAAAACTAAATAAGTTGCATTCTTCCTCCTAGAAGCATACTCCTTTTCCACTGTAAATACTGTCCCCGGTTCTGTTCTCGTTTGCAAAACCTGTCAGAAACAAGCCAGTTGAAGCCATTGTAAATATACCAGTATAGGCACCTGAATGCGATTCCTTCGGCCAAACTGTTCAAACTGAGGAAGGCAGAGAAGAAATGCTCTTCCATTTGCACTTTGGCTTTCAAGTAGAAGAACCTCAGCTCCTGACAGTGGCCTGTGCTGAAGCTTCCCATCTGCAGAATTTGGTAACTTCTTTTGGAAAGTTTACTGGGTACCTGGGAGCCCAGTAATCCTTAAAAGCAATGGCACTTTTATGTAGCTGTTTAAGTATACTTCAGGATACTACTTACAGGCACATAACATTCAATATAAGCTTTCTTAGCCCAAAACTGAGGAAGAGAGCACAGCTTCCCTAAGCTCCAACATACAGAGATGATTTATTTAAGAAGGTGATGAATTTTCATACTGGATGCAATTATTGAGGTCCGTGTGCGCACACAGATATCTTCACATGCAAATCTAACGAGGTTTCCAGGGAACTTGTAGCTATTACAGATTCACAGGCTCCTTCACTCAGCTCCTGGGAAAGCACTTACAGCTGATTCCATGCTAATTCATTGCTCAATGAATAAGTAAAATCTGTACAGTATAATAAAACCATTGATCATTATGCTTTAAAAAGATTGACTCCTAAATATTTAGGAAGCAGTGTGTATTCAATGGAAATGTTTATTGGCACTGGCAAATTAAACTGTCACCCGTGAAATAGTAAAACTCATTAATGCAGAGTTTCTTTTTAAGTGTTGGGAATTAACTTTATGACTGCATCAGTAATGGCAAGCCTCAGCCTTAAATCGCCTGCCATTTAGTATTCGTGAACATTATTAAAACATATTAACCGTAATTTAATTGACTGAAAATTACAAAAGGGGAAGAAAAAAGAAAAAGAAGGGAAATAAGTTCACCGCCCTCAGCGCGGTGGCTCGTCTGGCAGCCATGGGCGGGCAGGCAGGCGGGCGGGCGGGCAGCGCGAGCCGCGCACCCCAGCGCGGGGCCGGGCCGGTGCGGGCAGGACGGGGCGGGCGCCCCGCGCCGCCGGCGGGGCAACAGCGCCCTCTAGCGTCCGCCGCGCCCCGGCGGGGCCCCGGCCCGCCCAGCGCCGCCCGACGGGCCGCGCCCGCGGGGGAGGCCGCGCCCCGCGCCCCGCCGCTCCCGCTCCCTGCCGCATCGGCCGCCCCCGCTGCCCGGGGGGGTGGGGGGCAGCTCACGGAGCAGCTCTTCGTCCTCCTCCTCCTCCCCCGGGCCCACCAGCGCCGAAGGTCCCCGGCTGCACCGCGCTGGCCCGTGGAGCCGCCGCCGGTGCTCGCCCGCCGCCGGTGCCGCGAAGGCCAGCGGCGAGGGGAGGCTCCTGCCTGCGGGGGCAGACCCCGCTGGCACCGCCCGCAGGGGCAGCGGCACTACGTGGGAAACTTACGGGGGGAATCTCCCGAGGAAGAAGGAGCGAACAGCGATTTCGCACCCGGGATGCTGCGCAGGGAGCGGGGACGGCGAGAACGCCCCGGGACCCAGCCGCGCCCGTGGGAACCGACGGCGCCCGCCGGGCCAGGACGAAGATGCCCGGTACCACCAGCGCCGCTCCGCCAGGCTGGGGCGAGGCTGCGCCCGCAAAATGCCGGCACCCCCCCGAGTCGTGCGGGAAGGACCGACCCCCTCCAGCCCGGCAGGCAGAGGCGCAGCGCGGCGGCCCCGTCCCACCGGCGGCCCGCAGCCGAGGCAAGGCGAGCGGCAGCGACACTGCCCGCAAAAACTGCGGCCAGCGGAAGGACAGAAAACCGTGAGGGAAAAGCAGCGAGCGGCTCGCTGCGGGCTCTAGCGGCTCCCGTTTACTCCCACGTCCACAGCGGCAGGACGGTGGCGAGCAATCCCTCCATCTGGCCGCAACTTTGCGTTTCTAAGCTCCATTAGCAAACCGGAGCCGGGCTAACTTTCTTAGAGGTCATGTTGCAATAACCCCCTTTTTCAGGGAGTTTTTTCCCCCATCTCTTCCTGCCCCTGCCCACCCCCCCCCCCACCCCACCCGCCCCAGCCCCAGGCAACTCCTTGCGCTCCCGCTACTCACAATTCGTTGCAGTTAATCCCAGGTGCCAAAAACTGAAGAGCAGCAGAGTGAAGCCCCCGAGGGCTCGGGAATCCATGTTCAGCCCCGGAGGGGGAAGCCAGCCGCCCGCCTGTCTCCCCCGGTCCCGGTCTCCGAGCGCCCCTCAGTCTCTGCGCGCTCTCTTTTCCTCCGCTCATTTACTCCATCCAGCATCCAGGCACGGGGGGTGAAGGGGGAGCCGCGGTCGGGGTCGGCCGAGGGACCCTCCTCCGCGGCCCTCGGAGATGCCGCTCCAAGCGCCGGCGGCAGCGCCCGAGCCGAGCCCGCTCCCCCGGCTGCCGCCGCGGAAATTCACCTTGCGAGCTGCGGCGGGGAAGCGGCAGCCGGGCGCTGGGCACCTCCTTATAGGCGAGAGCCGCGCTGCTCTCCACCTCCTCCCAGCCCCCTGGAAGTCACTCCTCCTCGCCTTCCAGGGAGGATCCTTATTGCAATCTTCACGCGTTGTTGATAAGCATCAGAGTCACGGAGTAAATCAGATGCCTGGAGGAAAAAAAAAAAAAAAATTAAAAATCTGCCTTTTATCTTTTTTTTTTTTAATTCCTTTTCTTTTTCCAGCGGTACCTCCTTTGGGTACCGCTGTGGCTGGAACATTTTAAAGAGCCCCCAGCTCAGTTGTTTGTTTGCTTATAAATACATATGTTATATACGCATACATGAAATACACTTGTATATCCCAGCATATATAGTGCCGACACAGCCCGACAAGCCCCAGCCCCGCTCAGTCTCACCCCCAGGGAGCAGGGATGGAGCCTGGGACGGGGCTGATGCTCGATCTGCTCTTCTGTCGCGGCTGGTCCGCAGGGTCCCTGCCTAGCCCCTCCTGGAAGGCGAGCGGAGGTGGCCCGGGGGTCCCAGCGGAGACGCGGGAAGCTCTCGTTAGTGTCCCCCCGCCCGAAGAGAAAGGCAGTACCTGGGGCTGCAACCCCCTCCCGGCTGGCGAGGGTGATGCTTGAAAAAAGCAGGTTTCGTGACTGATTGATTGATTGATGGCCTGGCTGCTCAGCTGCTGAACAGGCCGGGATTATGTTCCAGAGGAGGGGATAGAGGAAAGCAGAGTTTAAAAAAGCATCTCGCCTTCCCCAGACAGCCTGTGTGCAGGCAGCTGGCGTGTGCCCTGAGCTGGCACCTTGGGCCCGCTCCTGGCACGCCTGCATGCACCGGAGGGAGGTCAACGGCCTTTTGGGAGCTCCCGTTTAATCACTGCTGAGATCTAACCTTGTTGCTTTGCTGAGGCGTCACCCCACATCAATAGAGTGCTGCATCAAAGTCAGGTCAAAATTGCATTAGTGATTCCGCTGTAATCTGCAAGGAGAGCGTGTTTGGACCATTAAAGTCTTTGTGGAGGGAAAGTTGCTGGTCCTCAGCCCTAATCCCTCACAATGGCGAGGAATAATCAGAAGAAACAGACTGTTCACCAAAGCCATCCTGACTTGCTAATGGAGACCGGAGGTTTAAATTGTTGGCATGCTGTAAGCCTCATATTAAAAAGTAAGGAGGGTGGAGGAAAGACATTGTGCTTAGCTATTAGGTACTATATCAAAGAGAAGTGTCAGGGGGACATCTTAGCTTTAAAGGAGCAGTCAGCTTGGAAAGCAACAGTCATGTTTAAAAAATGACCTAATTATTTCACCTTCTGTTGTTACAAGTGACACAAGTGACACAAGGTTAAACAGGAAGGATAGCTGCCTAGCACTGAGGCTTTCAGTCAGAGTCAATAAAGGATTTAGTCAGACAAACCCAAGATTTAGGAAGAACTTAAAAGCCTAATGAGCTCTCCAAGTCTTTAATTTCTGCCTTTAAATACATCTGCGCACACCAAGGTTTCATCTTCGCTCATGCAAAGACCTGACCCACTTGGTCTGTGCTTCACTTACATCTGAGCCCAGCGAGATTTCGGAAACTAGGGGTGGGAGTCAGTCCAAGGCTAATGCATTTACATGAGATGTCTGCTCTCTCTTCCAAAGGCCCTGAAGGAGGTGTTCAACTAATCGTCCAGGAGGCGTTTGTGTAAGGGCACAGACGCCATCTTCTCTGAGCAGGCCCATTTTTGAAGGTAGTAAGCTCTGCTCATTTCCCTCGGTGGAGGGGGAGAGAGAGGGTCTCACCTTCACATTTTCTTATCCTAGTCAGAATCATCTTATCTTCCCCATACAGATCATAGACAAGAGTCTGGCCCAGAAACTAGGAACTGTATTGCTTTGCTGCATTAGGCCAGGAGGCTGGAGTATTGAGAAAATTAGGTTATTAACTTGACTTTTTCAGGTGAGTAATCAAGCTTTAGAAGCGCTAGCAGTGCTTCCAGAGCTACCACTTGAGTAAAGCTAAGCAGTAGAATATATCAGAAAGCTTAAAGCCAGAGTGGATTTGCTCTGGAGACACACAAGTCTTTGACAGAGTCACAATTTTGCAACTATGTATTCTGAAATTAGCAGAGGAATTCAGAAGAAGGAGATTAAATGTGGGGATTTTCTTCATGCTTTCCTTTTAAAAAATAATTAAAATTAAATGGACTGTGTTTCAAATATTTTCAGTGTCTCTTTAAACTATCTGGCACAATGGTGCACTTTTTAACTGACTCACTGAACTAATTAGTGGCTTGTTTATGGGAAAGCAGATGTGGAAATGAGCTATGCAGACTAATTAAAACCTATCAGTAAATATGAGCCCAATCCTGCAATGCATCCCAGTGGTCACCAATATGGATCTGACTGCAGGATCTGGACCCCGGTTACACCACTGGTTTTGAAATCACACTTGTGAGATGCATCTCTTTCATAAGCTCCTTTGTATCGTAAATGCCAGGCAGGTGCCTTAAGATTTGTGAACGTTTGGGTGCAGGAGCACTACAACTGAGAAGTTATGACCAGAGTGGAGGGCTACACAGCTGTTCATTGCAGGAAATTATGTAAATAATGTCATGTTTAAGGGCTTTTTGCCAGCAAGATTTTTATTAGAGTAAATTTATTAATCACTATTAAAGCTGTTCAGACAAAAAGTGTGGCTTGTCCTCAGCCACAGATCTGGGTACCCCAGGTTTTGGGAAAACTCAGTTGTTGATTTAGTTTTAGTGTATCTGGACTTTATTCAAAATTACTGCGATGGTTGCCACTGAAGGCATTGCAAGCCTTGGCAATGAGTGAAGGCTTTGTTACACGTATAGTGATTACTCCTTTCTAACTCAGTGATAACTTCTTTCTAGCTCTCCCCTTCATTGTGGCACGTTTTCTCCTCCTCCAAAGCTGACCTTAGCAGTGAAGACCCTGATATTTTCTTCCTTTCAATTCCTGACTCTTCTTTGACACATTTCATTTATAGCCTTTTGCCAGTCACTCGATGTTCACTCCCTGTTTGTTAAACAAGGGGAACACACGCTACCTCATCTCGTACAGATGGCAGGAGAAATATCCTCATGTCTGGCACATGTTCAGAGTCTGCAGTCATGGTGATCGTATGAGCACCATTATAATTTCAGAGGCAATGTAGATCATGATTAGGTCATCTGGGACGGTATAGAAAGGGCTACATTAGTTCTGCGTGAGAAAGCCTAACATGGTCATCCAGTTATCCTCCTCCCTGATGGCAGCTGAGTGCCCGCATTAATGCTGCTCAGGACACAAGCACTAGATGACCTGCATATGATGGGGAGAGGAAGACGAGCAGCATTAGACCAGTTCCTATCACAGTCTTACTGGCTTTACAGTGCAAGCAACAAATCGCTGAAATTCAGCATTTAAGTTTTCAGCCCCAGTATCCTACCCAAGTTTGTTCTACCAGTGTGGAGCCTTGTTATTTGAGCAGAAGGAACCATTTGTGGGAATTGGATGAGAGAATATGAATAGGAGAGCAGCAGCAGGACATGAACACATAAGGAAGAGCAGGAAAAGCTGGCTGACACCAGGGAAATAAGGGTATGCATTTTTGAAGGAGAAAGCTTTTTTATTTAAATTCTTGTCTGAGGAGGTAAGTTTATCTGTGATCAGATAAACTTCTTTTCTTTCTTAGAGTCAGTAAACAGCATTAGTACTGCTATAACCCATGTTGAGTTTGCCACTAGAAGCAGTAACAGTTTAGGCCATGAATTCAATCAATCCAGCTGTTTGGGTAATTGCAGCTGGAAGCTTTATGTCTGACCCCAACCGCATAGCATTAAGGAATGAGAATAGCATTACGTATATGAATTTTCAAGAGCACATACTACCACAGTCTTCATTGTACGTGGCTTTTGGATCGCATATTGCTGTTTCCTGTTGATAACTAGGACTTTTGTCTGAAGAAAAATATGTTTCTCATCAAAAAACCTAAAGGTCATGTCAAAAAAACCTAAAGGTCATTTTTAAATTTTTCTCTTAAGAGTTCTTCCCTATAAAAAGAAAGGACTCGTTCATTAAAGAGAATATGTGGGGAGCTTTCATAAAACACATCGACCCCAACCAGGTGAGTGCAACAGCAGGCAGCTCATTATCCTTGGATAGTCCCATAGCATACATAAGTCCAGAGGATAAGAAAATTTAATGATCTGCTGGGATAATCTGATGGCTAGTAGCATTTTTGAGATGCATGCTGAGATTAGGGTAAAAGAAATCAGATGTCAAGCTGTGCAGTGATTATTGGAAGACAAAGAACTAAAATCACCTCTTCCTCCCCCTCGCCTTTCCCTACATTATTTTACCACTGTCTGCTGCTATTATGGCTTTCATTACATTATCTTGTCTGCCTATGAAGATGCTTGTGTCAATCACGGCCAGATACAGCTACCAGACTTAGAAGATCAATAACCTGACTAAACAATAGTACAAATGGCAATGGCTACAAATTACCTAGGGACCTCAATAGGCCTTATATGGGACACACTCCTCCCTGGTGTAATTCCAGTAACATTATATGCTGCAGTTCAAGACAGAGTCACAGAGGTCACAGAGGACAGCATCCATGGTTTGCTCTCTGTGCTGGTTCCCCACCAAACACAGTGGTCAGCTCCAGCTGGGACAGCTACAGTTGTCCCTGAGCAATACTGTATTTTTACTGAGCAATACTGTATTTTTACTAAAATGCAGTGTCATCCTGGTGCATTTATTGTCCCAGAACCAGCTGTTGAACAGTGTCCAATGGAAGGATGGACTCCATGAGGTGTTGACATAAATGCAAAATCCATTCCTGTGATCTAATCAACTACAATCAGCCCTGAAGAGAGAACTCATACACAAACTAAATCATGCCACTTTTCCCCCTGTTTTGAAGCCACACAAATTAGAATGAAGAAACCCCTAAAAGGTCCCTGGACAGTTACGTGTCACAGGATGGAGGTAATCCTTGGAGAACAGCTGGCTAACTAATGGGAACAAACTGTTATAAGAACTATGAGTCCCAGCTGAGGTCAAAGCCCAGAGTGTGCCTTACAGTGCTTAGAAACTTCAAGGCAAACTAGAGAAAAAAAAAAGACAGAAGGGGGGGAGGCCTTTTAGCAAAAATCTCTGTTCAATAAAGACTCCAGTTCAGACCACAGAGTCAGAAGGTAGACAATGTTATCTGTATGAATGCCTATTTCCATACGTAAAGAAGGCAGCTTTATTTGTCATTCATTAGAGGGTATCAAGTCTCCATTTTGCAGAGATTCAGTCATTCAGTCATGGAATTAGAGTATCTGCCATGTCACTGATGTGAGTAATGACATATAATGAATAGACACTGGGATAGATTTTCAGAAGCAATTAATGATTTTGCTTGAACAACCAAGGTATCCCTCAAGGGGCAATTTTTCAGAATGATTTGGGCCTTCAGCTGCTGAATATCAGTGCCATGATCAGTCTGTCCAACTAGGACAGTTAAAGGGAGAGGCATCCAAAATCATTAGTCTCTATAGAACACTTGCACCTCAGTGTACCACTAATCCATACTCTCATGCTTAAGGAGAGAAACAATCACCTGGGCCTATATACATAACGAACACCTTTGAACGTCTCCATCATTTTGCAGAGAAAGTTTGCCAGGAGTGAAGAAGAGAACTAATTTAATCAAATAAATCATTCGTGACAAATGGCTCATCCAGTGCTAGCACTTGGAAAATTATTATTAGCAACAGCTGGGTTGGGTATGACAACCTATATTCAGGCATTCTTTTTACTTTTCTGCCTGTCCTTCACTAATCTCTGTTATGGATAGAGGTCAGACAGAAGTGAAAAGAGGAAAGTTGTGTGGAAACTAATGCAATCATTAGGTCATTTTTAACCTTGCTGCAATTTTTATACAGAAGGAGCCAACTGAGAATAATGGAAGGTGAGACTGTAATTTAGACTCCCCTGAAAAAGAGGAAGAAATGAATATACCTTCTCTAGGAAGCCATTGGGGTTTCTAGGTTTAATCCTGCAGGAATGAGCAGCTCCTGAGCACGCCCTGTGTTGCTCACTTCTCGGTGTAAGCACAGGAGATTTGGTCTTGGGCCCATGTTTTTATGAAAGCCTGCCTTTCTAAGCCTGATGCTGTAATTTTTTAGTGCAGACATTGAAGGACATGAAACAGAAAATGGGATTGATAGAGGTTCCTTGATCACAGTATCACAAAGTCCTTGCTGAGGGCTGGGCTGGAATTTAGTCTGAACTAAACTACAAAAATCCCCATATATATGTTACACTGTATACATAGAGAGATATATACATGTGTATATATGCACATATATATATGTACATATGTATATGCAGGCAGATACACACACACAGAAATAAGTGTAAAACAGGAAATCAAACAAGGTAAACTCAACCCTCACTAGGAGACCCATTTATTTCATACTTACTGACTAAAAATGTTTATTTCCTCTAGGAAGTGGATGCATTTGCATCAGAATGAAACAATTCCACGTAGACCTACCACTGTCTTTTCAAAGCAAAGTGATTTTAACTCCATGAGGGATAGCTGATTATACCGTAATGCGTAGGCCTGAGTCAGACACACTTATCTTACTTTGACTTGAGCCAGCTTGAGGTAGAGGAAGCCTCTGCTTTCTGCCAGTCTGGATTGCAGATTACACTAGAGTTAATGAATCCCTCCTACTCGGTAAAGATCTGCTGACAACATGAGAATATTAACATAATGTAGCTATGTAGAGGGGTGGAAATTCAGGGGTTCTTTTGCAATCAATGTATTTTGCATTAGTTAAACAAAAATTTCATTAGTAATTTTGAGCAACCACTATCAAAACTAAGTCAAAATAAAAAATCCTATTTGATGCACTTTTTTTGCAGACTCTCAAGGGCTGTCTTCTGCTTGTTCTAAGGATAATTATCTATACGTGGATGATGTTGTGAACTCCAGGGTAAGGAAAAAAATTAAACTCGCTGTTGAGACTTTTTATGATCAGGATTTAAACTAGCTGATGGAGCAGATCATCCTGAGTACCATCACACAACACGTGCGGGACAACCAGATGATCAGGCCCAGTCAGCTTTATGAAAGCGGGGTTTATGAAAGGCAGGTCCTGTTTGACAAACCTGATCTCCTTCTACAACAGGGCAACCTGCTTATTGAATGAGGAAAAGGCTGTGGATGTTGTCTACCTTGACTTTAGTAAGGCCTTTGACACCGTTTCCCACAGCATTCTCCTGGCAAAACTGGCTGCTCGAGGCTTGGATGGGCACACGCTTCGCTGGGTAAAAAACTGGCTGGATGGCCGGGCCCAAAGAGTTGTGGTGAATGGAGTTAAATCCAGTTGGCAGCCGGTCCGAGTGGTGTCCCCCAGTGCTCGGTTTTGGGGCCACTCCTGTTTAACATCTTTATTGATGATCTAGACCAGGGGATTGAGTGCACCCTCAGTAAGTTTGCAGACGACACCAAGTTGGGTGGGACTGTTGATCTGCTCGAGGGTAGGGAGGCTCTGCAGAGAGATCTGGACAGGCTGGAGCGATGGGCTGAGGCCAACTGAATGAGTTTCAATAAGGCCAAATGCCGGGTGCTACACTTGGGCCACAACAACCCCCAGCAGTGCTACAGGCTTGGGGAGGAGTGGCTGGAGAGCTGCCAGTCAGAGAGGGACCTGGGGGTGTTGATTGACAGCTGGCTGAACATGAGCCAGCAGTGTGCCCAGGTGGCCAAGAGGGCCAATGGTATCCTGGCTTCATCAGAAATAGCATGGCCAGAAGGGACAGGCTGAGGGGAGAACTCATCGCCCACTACAACTACCTGAAAGGAGGTTGCAGAGAGCTGGGGATGAGTCTCTTTAACCAAGTAACAAGCGATAGGACAAGGGGAATGGCCTCAAGTTGCACCAGGGAAGGTTTAACTGGATATTAGGAAGTATTTCTTTACAGAACGGGTTGTTAGGCATTGGAATGGGCTGTCCAGGGCAGTGGTGGCGTCCCCATCCCTGGAGGTGTTTACGAGTTGGGTTGACATAGTGCTGAGGGATATGGTGTAGTTGGGAACTGTCAGTGTTAGGTTAATGGTTGGACTGGATGATCTTCAAGGTCTTTTCCAACCTAGATGATTCTATGATTCTATGATTCTAGAGCAAACAAGTCCCTCTAGGTTCCCATCAAGGGGGGAGAATCCTAGTCAGTCCAACTTTCTGTTCACTTCTTAGATGTGTGTTGAATCAGTTGAGGTTCAGGCAGAAAATGTGAAACTGTACCACAGAGATTTCATTGAGCTCACATGAAGGGTGGCCACCTTGGCTATGTGCAGGGCTGAAGACAGAGGGTGAAGTGCAGCAGACCGTGTCCTGGAGCTCACCAAACCCCCACACTTTAACCTGTCATTCACACAGGTTGAACATGAGGCGAGTTTAAGCTTCAGACTGGATTCCGGCTCATTTTCAAAGGTTGCAGAGATGTATCCGGGGTCAAAAGGCAGGATTAAGTCACAGAGAAAGAGTGTAGCATAGCCAGGAGGTTAGCCCAAGTTGCCTTTGCTTTCTTAATTGGAATCTATGTCCTTTATTATCTCGCCTTCAGTTTACAAATCAATTTCATAAATATAACAACTCAAGAGGATGATAGTCATCTGAGACAACAGCATGTGACTCAAATCTTATCCAAATAGGCAGCGTACAGCATAAACACCTTACTTGACTTTGTTTCTCCACCTTATGGGTTAAGATGCTCATTACAGGCAGATCCAGGCAGCAGAGAATCTCAGCAGTTGACAGGAGGGCCACAGGCACTTAGATGTGCCCTGTAGAAACCTTTAGCATTGTCTAATATGAAGAAGCAAATGTGGAAATTAGCAGTATGCATTGACATGTACCCTCTACATGTGTTAGTACCACTTATGTCATTGCATTTGTTATAAGCAACTCGAATCCCATAGTGCAATTATAGCAGATGGATAAACAAGATGCAATATACTGTTCACTTTATGACAATGATCACATAATTCCAGCTTCACTGCTTTTAACTGTTTGCATGTAACACTGATTAATAAAGCTTTGAAAGGCTGACAGACAAGGATATATGAATGTGTAAGTGATACAAGTGAAATTATTCCCCAGTATAAATATCCCTAACATTGCAAAACTAGTGAAGCTCTATCAGGGATGATCATGATCTATATTGTCCATCAGGTTTCCTTGACAAAGGCTGAGCAGTAACTACAACCAGCTACAATCATTATCCTCCACTTTCCTTCTTTTTCTATCTACTTTTGTGTCCGTTTAGACCATAAGCCTTTGAGAAACAGCCCCTTCTTCCCCATCTATATGTAGATGTGCTGTAGTCTTGATCCCACTATGAAGGTTGTAGATCCTTGTGCAATATTGCCATAGGTTAACCATTATAGGGACAATTAGGGCAGTCTGCGAGAGCATCAGTGTGCACAAGTCACAATAAGAAAAGGAAATAAGAGTCACAAAGAGCTTAGGAGGATGGACGGTTAATTCCTTTATCACAAAAACATGTTACTGGAGCTACATTCTGTGGATTAATATTACTGATACATCCATTTTGTTAAGTGGATACAGTTGTCTGCTGACACATAGTCACTTGAGATGATTTCATTTTTAAGGTATTTCACAAAAACTGATACCAATTTACATCAGTGATTTTAGCAAAACTACAACCTACTGGTTTCAGCTTTGAAGATTTTGAATCTTTTTAAATTAAAGAATGCACCATTTAAAAATCATTTTGGCCCTGAATTACAAAATGTTTCTTAAGGCTTAAATTATTGATGAGTGTCAGGAGAAAAAGGGGTGTTTAACAGAAGATCAGATACCTGGCTATACCTAGGTGAATCCCTTCTCTTTTCTATCACCTCAGCAGTGACGGAAATGAAAGGTCAAGGTGAAATCTGTGATGTTGTGCTTATTAGGTGATATGCCATGAGTCTAGTTTGTGCTTCTGGTATCTAAGATTTCCAGAGGAACTCCTCTCTGAGAATTATTAAATTCCCAAACCTGTTGGGTATGCCATGTTGCCCTTGAGAACTGCTAATTTGAAACTACTCCTTAAACTTTCTGGGTTAGAGCATCCCCTGATGGAACTGTATGTAGCTCCACCTAATTTTAATGATGACTTACATCAGCTGGATGTCATATGGTGCTAAAATAAAATGCAGAAGCCAAATTCTAAAGGTTTTATATCATTTTAAGCTACCTGGAGAAATCAGGAGTGTTTAGCTCTGGGGATCTTGTGTTAGCTTGTCTCACACTGATACAAAAGAAGATAGCATCAAATGAAGAGGACATAGAGTAAATGGATTTTTTAAATTCTGTGCTAATCTTCACAGTTGTTTTCCTTTTTTTTTTTTTTCCCCTTTCATAAGATCTTCTTAAAGTGTAGACAATAGCCTATTTACTGGGAATAATCCTGTTAGGAGGATAGTGCTGTATACACACATCTCTCTCTATATCTCATTCTATAGGGACACCAACATTTGAAATCAAAAAGTGATTCCTAGCCCTAATTTTCTTCGAGATCTCACCTTTATTACACTCCATAATATGTATCTCTGATGTCAAATCATAAAGCAAAAACCATAATGCAGAGGTGAGAAAGACACTTAGAAAAGTTTTGTCTTTTTGATATCAAAGGACAGGGTGAGAGGACATCATGCAACATTTTCACTATGTGTTGAACAAGGGGTCTGAAAGAGCCTGAACTAAAACCTTTGTTTAGTTCACTAAACACTAGTCCACTGCTCTGATTTTAATGGCTTTTTTTGATGGCTTGTTTAATGAGCTTCTTTCTCACTCAAGTATGAGGACCAATTTTCTCACACCAGTATGATGGGCAACAAACATCCCCCAATTCCAGAATACCCTGAATGCAAGAAATACCAGCATGTGGCAACAAGCTCTCTACTATTTTAATTTTTGTCTGCTGAATGACTAAATTATATGCTTTTATTCTCTATTATGTATTTTTCCAAAGATAAACAGTTATTTTAATGGAACAAGCAACTGCATAATCATTGTGAAGTCCTTGAGCTTTCTACTGGATGTGGATTTCACTGTTCAAGTCCAGACGAGCTCTATAATGCAAAAATATATCTGGTAAGTTTTTCATTGACATTACTAGGAAGGTGTAATGACTGTCGGTCTGATGTCAGCAGGAGATGCTGTCACAAAGGGGAAGGAAAAAACCCTCAAAATCCCCTGCAGACATTCAAGAAGAAATCTTGTACTGTTGAGTAATTACAATTCTCAAAGAAAAAAATAGACTTGGATAAACCTGGAGGCACCTTTATGTTTTTCCTTTTGAAACCTTCCATCTCCCTGACACAACGCTTTGCTGCTCTGTCATTTCTTTCACCGTGCCATGCTGGGCTGGGCTAGCTCTTTTTTACAGGGGGGAGGGAGTGTTTTTGGTCCTTAGAGAATCCACTGTGCAAATACTTAAAACAAACAAAGTCTTTGTTGAGATTTTTTAAAAGTCTTTTAATCAGCAAACAGATATATTCTTTGTCTGTTGGAAGAGAAGCTGCAATTATCAGGGGAATTTCATTTCAAATGGCACATATGTTCTTCGTGTGGGTGGCGAGGTAGGCAGGCATCTCAGTGGTAGGTTATAGTCATGTTTATTATATACTTTGAATGTTACTTTGCTGATGTCAGTATGGTGCTTTTTTCGAAGGTGCGCAGGAAGCCTGGAGCAGTAAAGAGCCTCCCTTCCATGTCATTTTCCCACTTGTAAAGAAATCATGACTGAGATTGCAATTGTGAAGGTATGCAGTCACAGAAATTGTGTCCCAGGGAGGTGTTGTGTCTTGCTGCAAGTTATTGCTGTCCCTTTGTCTAGACAGACAATGGCTGAACTTCTCTCTTGTGTTACACTATTTATTCCTGTTCTTTCCTGCATTAATCCTTTTCACCGCTTTCTTTCTCATTCACTTTCTTCTCACCCCACTCAACATCAACATCCTTTTTCTTCTCAAGCAGTTCATGGACCAGTCAGGTCATGTGCCACCAAATTATGACCGTCCTTGAAATCTCTTTGGCTCTCATATGGTTCCTAAAATCATCAATGATGTTGTTTGGTTTTGAGGCTTTTTGGTTTTTTTGTTTTCTTTGCTTTTTCCCTGATTGAAACTGATGTTCCCTTTAACTGCTTCTTTCTTCCCTGAAAGTCTATTGTACTTTCCACATTGTTTCTATCTCTGCTTTCTGACTCTTCCATTAGTGCTCCTCCAGGCTTAGAGAGCTCCAGTGAGAGCTCTACTATCTTTAGTTTTGCTTCCTGTTCTCCAGTTTGGGAGAAACACTTCTATCCCACTACGGGTAATTTTCCTACTCACTCTTTTTCATTGCTTTACATGTTGTTTTGTTATTACTATCTTTACAAACCTATCTTCACCTGTCACTGTCTGCCCTTGATTTAAAAAATGGAGGGCAGGCTATGTATCTCACCGCGTGGAGGAAATATTGCTGATAGAAAGCTGCAGGGCTAAAGCCGATGGCTAAAATGCTCAAACTTTTCTATGCAAGATTTCCCTACAACCTCGTCTTCTTGATCTATGGCTGTTTTATGACAGTGAAGCAACCACAGATTAGATTCATCTGGCATAGTGCTTTCATATTTCATCTGTATATATGTTGAAATGTATTTGCTATTTGCTGTCTGTATTTGCTATCGCTCTTTTGTATTTGATGAAGTGTTTTTTTCCATCTCGCAAAGGCTCTTTGAGTGGCACTCAGATGCCTAACTATAGGCATAGTGTTATTTTAAACATTGTAGGGTTACCTGTTTGGCCAGTTACTACCTCTCTAGAAGGGTATGAGGCTTGCACAGGTCGTGTGCTCCATGCAGATGTCTCATACTGCTGTGGTATGCATTACCCTGGTGCACATACCCTACTGCATCTGTGTATTAAATGGCTGTGACTAAACAGCACAGTATCTCTCTTCTTATCTTGCCATCTTAAGCTTTCTCTGGCAGCTTTTCAGGAAGTCATAGGAGTCACACTTGTGCAGAAACCAAATGGAGGCACAAATATAGAAAATGAGAAACAAACCCATACAACAGAGCAATACTTTCCTAATGCAAATCCTACTGAGTGAAAATGTAAAGTCAGGCTAATAATAAAAGAGAAAAATAGAAAAAAGTAAAATAGAAATAAACCAAAAAACCCCATTAAGAGTAGCTTTATCTTCCTGACAAGTTCAGCCATCATAGAGGTCAGACTGGACTGCCACATCCTTCTCTATGACTTTTGTTAGCTTAACCCTCACCTTGAGAAATGCCTGTTCACCACTGTGGATCTTCTGCATAATCTTCTACTGGAAACCCTTTTGTGTTTTTCCCTTTTTCTCTCAAATATTTTTCATGAATCAGGTTGTAGTCTGTTTTAGAGTAATGACTCTGTGTGCATCAAATTGAGACTGACATACTTTTGTTTATTATTACAGGGGCAAAAGGATTTTTGCAGCATCTCTTTCAAAGATCTGAGACCCACTGTAATTCTATTGAATTAAGCTGATTAATATGAGGACCTCACCCATATTTCTGGCTCACAAAAAAAAATTTCCGCTGGATAAATTAGAATGTGAAATATACCTCCTTTTCCTGGCATATATTTTCCCTTTCCTTTATGGACTTCATATCCCACATGGAAAAGACAAGACAGAATTTCTACCTATTATTTCTTAAAAACAAACCACCAACAGAATTCTCCATAATTACAGAGTCTTAAAATGTTAGAGGTAATATTGAAATGTTGACAGGCATCTAACTTCTACTGTGGAGGAATGAGCGATTTAGTGAGAATGAGCTAATAATATATTTCCAGTGGTAAGTAACAGCTCTCCGTTCTGGATAAAAATGATTATTTTAATAAGGCTTGAAATTGCAGGCATGATATGTACTGTGATAGTACGTAGGATGAACCAGTAATGCAAAACCAAAAACACTAAATGGAGCTTGAGCAGGGATCCTCTGAGGGATTATTAAAGATTGTAACAATAGTCTGTTAGCCATTGAAATTAGATTTATATGACTTTGCATAAAACAATTATTTGCAATCTGGAAAAAAAAAAAACACCCCAAAGCCTTTTTTCCCTCATCTTTTTCTGTCTTTTAAAAATATTTTTCTTTTTAATATTTAAAATGCATTTTCACACTTTATTGTTTTTTCCTGTTTTCAAGGATGATACACAACTTAATTCTACTACTGTTTAAAGACTGCAGGATATATCTCAGGGTATTATGTTAATATTGGAGGAAAAGTCTAGCTTTTTCAGGGTGCAAGCTGGGGTTGCTGTTAATGTCCTTGTTATATTTTACCAGCAACAAGTTAGACAGTAATCAGCCCTGGAAGAGGCTCATGTTCTGCTATAAAGCAGATCCTGTGGTAGCCCACGGCCCTCCTGGTAGCCAGCTATGTTACTTAGGGCATATCAACTTCTTCGCTTTCTGTCTCTGATTCTCTCCTCACCCCTCTTTTCTTTGTAAGCTAAAAGCTCTTTTGGGAGAAGCTGACAAAATGTACTACACAAGGCTGTGCTTGGCACAACAGGACACGGATCTTGGCTGGAGTTTTTTGGCAATGCAGTGATACAGACACTACATTGATAATAAAGGTTTCACACAGAAGGATCAATAGGGACAAGACATTAGTTCTTTAAAGCATCCTCTCTTTTATGATTAGTAGGGAACAGTTCATATACAACTCATCACCCTCGTACGAGTTTTGTGAAAATTAATTATACAATGATTGCACAGTGCTTTGAAGATGCAAAGGCAGATCCCCAGCTGTGTTAGAGTTCAGCTAGCACAAGGAAGCCTAACACAATCAACCCAAAAAATCATCTACAGGATCTCTTGGCTAGTGGAGAGCAGCTAGGAGGTTATTTCACCACCTCTCCTAGCCTTGGCTGTTAGGGTGAGAAGTCTGCCTCTCTCTAGACTCACCACCCCTCAGGGATGGACTCGAGGTAAACTCTTGGCAGAGAGGATCCTGAGGGTACTCAGTGCCACGGAAAGCTCTCCGTCATGTGATCTGGATAGAGCAGGACATTAGAGCAAAGCACAAAACTCAATCCGGCAGCATAGACCCAGCTCTGCATTAGCACAGCACTGGGCAGTGCACTTTACAGCAGGGCTGCAACTGCCGGTGCGCACTGAAGATACAGAATCGCAGAGCTAAACATGTCTTGAGATTTCCTCACTCTTTCAGTGTAGACAGAACTTCAGTGACCCAAAAGCTAGTGTAGATTTCAGGGCAACTGAGTCTATGCTGTGACCCCTCCTCCCCCACCTTATTTTCTCTTTCATCATTTTTGACACAAGATCTAACTAATGAGTTTCAGACTCCATGTCCTGGGTATATATTATCTATATTTCATTCCCAGTAAATTAACTCCAGGTTCAGCATGCATCCATGAATTACATCTATGCCATTTGAAACTGATCAGCCTGGGTGGTGTTCAGTTAGGATGGAGAAGGCTAGAAGGAAGGAGTTAGCATTTTATGTACCAAATCTCATCTTGCTCAAGCCTTTCGTGTATGGAACTTTAATTATTTCAAATCTCCATCTCCATGTCATGCTGCCATTTGTCACACTGTTGAAAGTAAGTGTGAATGAAAGTAAATACATAAAGCAAAGTCTGACCAAAAGAGTAGATATTTAGTGGGGAAGAAGATAGCCTTTTTTAATAATGTACTCTTATAAAGGAAAAAAGCTGAGGAAAACTTGCTTTTATTTTTTTAAAACACAACAGAACTAAACAACTCATATTCACATCTGTCCATTTAAGCTTTTTAATGGGTCTAGATGGACATCTTTCAAGACTTGCACAGAGCCATAAAACAAGGCCAATTCATGCCTTCCTGAGAGCTCTTTTTTTTTTTTTTTACACTGTAAAACAAAAGCATTTCTCAGAAAAAGAAGTGAGAAGACTTCAATCTACTTTAGAATAAGTCACTAGAACAACCTCCTTAGAGAACTGTTCTTGGAGTCTTCTGATTGTATTTGGTGCCTTTCTAACCGAAGGGGTTCAATGCTGCCAGAGGTTATTAGTTTCTCATGAGTCACTTCACAAAAATCTATGTCTTGTATTATGCAAAGGGTCTTAGAATATTATATTTTCTGACTTAAATATATACATATATCAATTTCTTTACAGTAAATCACAGCTCATCACCAATATTAACCTCTTTGTGGGGCAAAGCTGGAAACAGAGATCCTGATGTCTTTTGGTCCTCTGTAAGACTGCTGTTATTTAACAGCACAGTAGTAGTCACACTGAGTAGGCAATGGAAGAAACAGTTCATTCACCATCAAATGATGGGATTCAGTACACAAAAGCGATGGCAGTCAGGGTAGGAAGCTGTGATATTTTTTCCAGAAGCAGAAAAGATACTAGGAGAACAGAGGTAGAAACCAAGCCCTCAAAACAGCATGTGTGAGTGCTTTTGATGCTCTGATTTTGACCAAGCATAAAAAGGTGAAGAGCTGCTTCACAAGCACTTCTTGTTGTCCATTGACTTCCATTAAGAATCACAGTTCTTGCTAACCTGAATAATACCTCTGTGTGTGTGCTTGTGTATATACATATACATAGGTGCAAGCTTTCCCATCAGGGAGGATGGAAAGAGCTGATGCAGCCTCTCCTTTCTTCAGAGAGCACCCTCCTGTTTCCTCTTATTTAAAACCTAAACACTTCTAGAGAAACTGCTTCTTCCCAGAAAGAGGCTTTATTTTCAAAGAAATCCTTTATGAAAAAATAAAAATAAAAAAAACAACCAAAACAAGCAAACAAACAAAACACTTCTATGAGTAACTGCACAGAAGGCATGAGTCTGAGAGCAGGACACAAGCCCACCTTTACTGTGAACAGAGTTGTGTTAGGATTGCTAAACAAGCTTTAATGCTAGGTCTATCCCTTTTGCAGTTAGGATTCAAAACAGTCTTTGCTCTGCTAGATTTCCGTTTAAACTGCACATAGGAGTTGTTCTAAAAAGTAATCAAACCAGAATGTTCCTCCTGCAGAAAATATAATGATTTTTATTGCTTTCCATTTGCAAGAAAAAAGAAAATTAAAAATGCTATTTTTTATATCAACATACAGAGATTGGAAAGTTTAAAATTGATGATGTTAATATGGACTCTTCTGAGGATGTTTTCACGCAGAAAAGTTTGCTATTTCAAAACAATTTTTTTTCCTTGAACTGATTTTATGAAATTTTAGAATGCTCTTTTTGAGTGAATGTGAAGGAAGCAACACAGCATTTTTTGTTAGGAAAAGCTCTGACAAGTCAATAAAAGACTATTAAGATCTACTGCAGATACTGAAGAGGTAGTGTGAGTGCAGCCAGCATCTGGAAAAGAGCGGATGGCACAAGCTAATCTCTTTCTCCAAGGGAGGAGTCAGCAGGAGGGGAAAACCCAAAGGTTAGAGCAGCACACTCTAGCTTCTGCCCTTCACTCCTGACAGGCAGTTTTCAAAAAACCCAAACACTTCTTATGCCACTTCCAGTCAGTATAACTGCAGATATTCAGCAACTGAAGAAATTGCTCTGTCTTGTCTGGGGTCACTCTTAAAGCTTTTCTCATTAGAAGTTTAACCATTTGTATAGCAGAACTAATGATTACTTGCCTGCTGCACAGAGACAGGTAGTAGATGGGAGATGCAAATTATTTTGAAGGATTTTGTGTTCCTTTGCTGAAAGTTATTATAGAAGTGGGAAAATACTGTTACTCTTCTACTACCATTTTTAAACAGATTTTTCAAAGGTCATTTTAAATAGATGAAAATACTGGTTTAAAATTCAGAGGACTAGTTTAATGCTACAAAGCTGGTGGAAAAAGAAGTTATCCTCTCCTTTTTATGCTGATATTTGGATTTTGGTTGCATTTTTTGTTCATAGCTATTGTAAAAACAAAATGTAAATTGCACAATTAAACATTTGGAACAGCCTTTGTCAATGTATAATTCACAGTGTGTCGGGACATCTAATAACATCCTATTACGGATCACTTATCAGATAGTTGTTCAGTTAACTGCTATTATCTTCTTTGCCATCTCCCATAATTTGATGCGAATAGTTTCTGATATTTGCAGGGTGGTAATAATCTTCCTACATTGTTATGCAGCCCTTTGCCTCTCATTTTTAGAACTCATCTCCTGTTCCTGCTCTTGTTTGGTTTGTGTTATCACCTGCAGGTAGCACTATATAGATTATACCACTTCATGCTTGCTCTTTCCTTATTCCCTTCCCATTGGCCACTGCTGTAGACATTACACTGGGCTAGACTGACTTTGTTCTGGTTCGGTAGGGCTGCTGTTATGTTTGCAATTGCTGCTGGTGATCTGTATGCTTTCTAATGCAGATGTGGATTTAGCCAGGATGGCTAAGAGCACTAAAGCTCCTGCATTAGCACTGCCTGTCTGCAGTGGACATTGTAATTGTCTTTGACACTCCTACCATCCTGTTATTTACGTAGCTTGCTGTTAGTGCCAGTTGCTAACTAATGCCGCATAGGTGTGGGCCAGCACCAGTTTTGAGGACTCATTTCCCATCCCCCTTCTACTACTCTTTCTGTAGCAAAAAGCAACAGTCACAGCTTTTTGACTTGTCAAATGCTGGGACCACTCTCTGCCGCTGTTCTCTGGGACACCCGCCAGCCCAAAGGGGTAGGAGTGCTGGGAATTGGTGAGAACATCTGTTTCACACCCAAGGCCAGGCAGCCTCAACGCGTGGTCTCCACCATGAGCAGCTTCTGCTTCTCTGCCCTCCCGAGCATCCTCCGTGGAGCAGTCGGCTTCCAGATTTGCTTGGAGAAGCTCTCTGCAGACAACATTCAGCCACATGTGGGGAAGAGAACTGGGAAGAGGCAGGAGCCACAGGATCCATGACCATCGTCCAGTCTCCAGCTGGCTTTGTGCCTTCTCACAGCATTTTTCATGAGGATTTGGCTAATCAGGCAGATCAGTTCTGGTCAGGAAACCCAGACCATGAGCTCTGTCTCACTGTGACCAAAGAAGTTTAGTGCCTGGGCAGTCTCTGGCAGCAGTCAATACAGGCATCTTTCAGCAAGTTGATCAGGGTCTTGAGAATTATAGTGCAAACTTCTTATTTCTTATTGTCCCTTTCAGTTCTGATTTTTAAGCACTCTAGTTCTCTGGTACATCAGTACTAGAGGTTTCTCAGTACATTATAGTTTATATTGTGTCAGTTATAATGTCCGAATATGCACCTGTTAGTTAAAGACACCTTCAGTTTTCCAGTCTTGCCTTACCTAGGAGATTAATTTTTAATCAAATGGAAAAGCTGACTAAGCAGTGATTTTATAATACTTTCTCACCAACTGACCTGAAGTTGGAATGCTTAATGCATTTTTAGTACTTCTCACTAAAGCAGGCCTATGTTACAGTGTTAATATTCCCAACTAGAAATACCCAACACTCTTGGGTTAACTGTTGTCTCTGTCCCTGTGAAATACTCATGAAAAATGCTTGAGAATATTTTGGGATCATTCATAACAAAATAAAAGAATATCTTGTAGTGCATATCTTTATTTTTTTCCCTGTCCAGATACTAATTCAGCACTCGGCTCAAGTCACCATAAAATACATGAACGCATTTCCTAATAAAAAGTGAAGTTTCCCTATAGGAGCAGTGAGCTGTCAGATATCTTTCTGCCTCCCTTTATTTATTCTTCTGCCTTTCCCTTTGCTAGCTCTTGTCAAATTTCTCTGGAACATTTTTTCTCTCTTTGCTATTCTGCAAGAGCAGAAGAAAAGAAAATTGGGAAAAAAAAGCTAGGGGCTTTAAAGTTTAAAAAATAAACACAATTTGGGAACTGTAGAAGCAGCTGTTAGTTGCACAGGCCATAATTTACTAGAATACACATGGCTGTAGTCAGCAAAATTAGTGTTTGCTTGGGTTTGCATTTCAGGCAACTCACCAGTTTTGAAACTAGCATATAACAAAGAGATCAAGGAAGGTAAAGAAAAAGGTTTTTTAATATGATTTTTAGTCTAGCACACTTATTCTCTTATAAATTCCCCTTCTTCAAAAAATGTGTAATTTCTTTCATTTTATGATCACTATCATCATTCTGTGAATATCAGCAGTCAGTCTAGTTACCAAGAGTATAGCCTCATGGAAGCCTGAGTTCAGGATAAGGAATGACTGTGGATGTGGAAGGTTTATGAATTAGGTGAAGAACTACAGTTGCTTGGCTTGACTACATTTCATTTCCCTTCCAGCAATGTGTCTACTTAACATTAAAAGATCTTGGTGAGAAAAACTTTACTTGCAGGGTCCCACTCCAAGGACCATCTGCTCCGCTTCTCTGCTTATTACTAGGAAGGAAGAATCACATTTCAGATGCTTGGAAATTCAGAGGCAAATGAGCCAATTCCTTCAGTTAAATTCAAATCCACCAGCTAACAGAAAGAAATATACCTTGGGGTTTCTTAACCTGTTGCTTCATCAAAGCGCACCCAAAAGTGACTCTGAGCATTCCTCCATTCCCCCACAACATCCCTTGTGTCCTGCCCTGCCACTGCATTTGAGGGTCTCTGTGAATCCCACAAACTGTCACCAGGGTAGGTTAATTAGACCTGTAAAATCACAGGTCAGCTGTGATATTGTAAAGCTGAAATACCAATGATGTGTTAGTGCTCACGTTAGCGCAAAGCACGAACAACTGAACATGGTCATGTTTGTTTATAGATATGGAGCAGAATGGATAAGTGGAGGGGGTGAAAGCTGTTCCTGATAGAATAGAAGCTGCTAAAAAGTTTGGTTCAAAACACAATCTAACTTTAAAGAGTTTTTGCCCAGGAATGGATATTTAATATGTTTCCAGTAATGGAAATCCTAATTCTTTAGAGGGCCCAAAGACTTAGCATGAGTCCCATGAGACGTGAATGAGTTCAGATGATGTGGTTTAAGTCTCCGCTCTACCACAAGTTCTTATTTAATCTTGGCAAAACTCTGAGGATAAAATTAAGGCTCTTAATTAAAGGCTGAAGGAAGTTAGGTCCCCTAGTTACTACAATACTTTTGGAAATGTTTACTCTTTGACCTTCTCTGTTTTCAAAACATGCTTCAAAGTTCTTCCTGATAATGTTGCCAACACAAAGCCATTAAGAACTATTCTTTTCACAAGAAGGCAAATAGCTGTGATATCACAGTAGCAAAATGCAAAAAAACCCTAAACAAAACAACCCTCAACTATTTTATGGTTGCTACTGGGTTCCTAAACAAAATGAGTCACAATAAGAGACTATGAAATATGTGGCCCTTGAACAACTGTCACTACTGCAAATACTGCCTTTCTTCTTGCTTTCACCTTAAAAACCATTGCACTAAGTGAAAATTAACCCCATTTGCCCTTCAAGCCACTGTTCATTATATTACCTATCAGTACCATGCTACCGCAGCAATGTTTGATCAGATGGATATTCCATCAACAGAATTGAGCACGAATAATAAAAATAATGGGGAGAAACAACTAAAGATAAATTTTCTGATTAAATATTGATGTAGAAATTATTATTTATGTTTCCTGACTTTCCTACATTTAGTACTTGTTAGCAGTGTCCCTCACTCATGAAACATTAATGCTCTATTTTTATAGCTTGCTTCTGTTCTTAATCTGAGTTATTTTATGAAATGACTCCTTTTTATAGTGCTGAAGATTCAGATTCTTTCTGCCTATTGAGCTACACCATTATTGTCACTTCAAGTGTAGCAAATTTTTTAAAAAATATTTTTAGAGAGAAGGATAGACTTTGTTACCCTCTACAGATTAGCTGTTGTGAGAGATTTGAGTCTGCCCATGTTCACAGGCTGCAGAATATCCTCCAGACACATTGCTTCAGGTGTTACGCCCCTGTCAGAGAGGTAAATCCTGTAAGCCTTGAAATATGTGAAGTACTGAATCAATGCAATCTCAAATGCATGTGATATCAGCTACATGAACATCAGGACAGTCACAGCCAGTCAGACTGTGGTCCATTTAGCTTAGCATCTAGTGTCCAAGCAGGGCTAGTAACAGATACTTGAAAAAGAGTATAACAAAGAACAGAGAGTATGATCAAGGAAAGAATAATGTTTTCTCAGTATATCTACCCAGATTTCACCTAATCTGCTCAGAAACTTTCTGAGTCAGAGATAATGTCTTGTTCTTTGACAGCCATTTATTCATGTATTTGTCAAAATCATTTTGTGGGATGCACAGCCTTCTGCAGCATGAGCTATGCAAACACACTCTGCAAAATACTATGTTTGGAACACATCACTTGAACATTTAATTAGATTCCTCCAAGTTTTGTGTTTTGAAAAGCAATGAACCATCATTCCTCACTGACCTTCCCTGACCTAGTTGTGATCTTGCATCCAGTGCCCCTTTTTGAGGCCTGAGTCTTAGTGATTTTTGTCAGTCCTCAAAAGTAAACCATTCCTATGTTTGGTCATCTTTAGAGCACTTTGGGCATTTCAAATTTTCCCAGGAAAAAAGAAAAGCCACGGATCAGCAACTACTGGCTATAATTTTTCTCATATTTATCGTCCTTTTCTCTATTAGTTCTGTTAATACTCCTCTACATAAAAGTCTGTTTGGAACTTTCACTTTAAAATAACTTTAGAATAACTAATCATCCGTAAAGGAATTGGGATTTCTAAAGTCTTGAAAAAATTCTATGATCTCTCTTAAGTTTCATTTTGCTTATGTGCAAAAAAAAAAAATGCAGCAATTCAGAGCAGATCTCATCCTGGTGTAAGTCTAATGGCTCTCACAGCTGGTGTATATTGATGTAGCTCTATTGATTTAAAGAGTGCTACACTGATTTATATCAAGCAAGGATCTGGGCCTCTATGTCCCAGCAGAACACAGTTATAAACTTTGTTTTAAAACAAGTTAGGAGGAGTAACTATGTTGAACCACATACTTGTGCCAGGTACATACGCCTAATGAGAAATTTTTAAATGTTACTGGCCTTAGAAAGGCAACATCTGTGATAATAGCAGCATATCTCGGTTGTGGCCACAAGATGGCCATATTTCTGAATACAGTTTGTCAGGAGTGTTATAACACAGGAAGTGAATTTATTCCTTTCAAGGCAGTTACCAGTGACAGTGGCATTGTGCTTAAGGCAGTTGCTGTGTCTCAGCTGCCTGTCCGATACCACTGAATACAAAAACCTGCAGGAATCAGCAGATGCTGATATGCTTTAATAGAGGAAAGCAGCCTGGAGATTGTAAGAAGTGTGTGAACTGGATGTGATGCCTGATATCCTACAGATGACGGACCACACTCTTAATTTATCTGTGCCAGTTATTCGTAGGTCTAAAGATACCCACCATCAAATCTCTGACTGTCAGGCATTGCAAAACTGTCCCATGCAATTTGTAGCACCACAATAGGATGCTGCAGGAACATACACAGTATGTCACTGGCTGACAAAAAGGACAGGGTCAAGACATAATCCATATGTAGTTTGGTCTCAAGTTTGAAAGCATGATGTGACCAAGACGATGCTGATGTGCCACAGGTTATTGGATCAGCAAATCAATTAACCAATGTGGCAAGCTGCTAATTGGGAAATCAGAGTGTGCTAGTTGATAAAGCATAGCTTTCTGGTATGTACCACACAGCTAAGGTTCAGTATTACAGTGGAAGAATGCCAATAACTCTTTAGTCTTTAGGGGTTTTTTAGTAAAATAATTCTCCCATTTTATAATTAGAAACTGCAAATCACTCACTAATCTCTCAGTGATTAATGTCTGAAGTTTGTTCTTTATTTAATCTATTTTATCAATTTACAGTTTATTAAGAACTTCAGAGATTTATGTATCTGTTTATTTATCCACATGCCCACTGACTCATGCAACAGAGGAATAGATGCAGGAATGAGAATTTGGAAACTTAAGGGGTCACAAAGTCTCCCAAAAAAGGTTTAATTTAATATGTCTTTGTAAGCTCCTGTACCCACCCTTCACAGCTAAACAGAGAACATCACTGTCTCTGTGTTTACCTGCAGGGGGCTGAAGCATATGGGTAAAATGTATTAATCTAAAGAGATCCCACTTTGACTTCAGTAGGAATAGGATCAGAATGGAACAAGCAAGAACAGGGTTGCAGTAACAGCCTCTGTTCATGGGAGAAATTGGGTGATGAACTTTTGACTCCTAGTCTAGTTCCTCAGCTGCTCAGTTGCCTTACAAACTTCTCTTTGACCTCGGTTTAAGAGTATATACTTAACCACATGATAACTTCAGGAATGTGACTCAACAGGACTACTTATGAGCTTATATTTATGCATGTTCTCAGGTATTCTGCTAAAACTCCGTTCAGTCTTTGAATAGACCTTTCTGATATCATATTTTCTTTTTATTTCCCAAAGTATACTGAAATGATAAAAACCAAACCAAAACAAAACAGGAATCCAAGCAAGAGAAGCAGATGTTAACTTGCAAAGCAGCTTCCTAGTTTGTTACTATTCTTTTGTAATTATGACAGAGATCAAGAGATCATCAATAAAATAGGTTGTCTTCGTTGCTCGTGCCAGTCTCAGTAAGATCTGCTTTTCAGAGAGGTTCTTTGATATAAATGGTTTTATTGATTGAAAAACAATGATACCAAACTACATATGAGACTTACAGAGATCCCAGACAAGCATTGAACAAGAAATCACGTAGCAAGAACATGCTTCTGGGCTACAAAGCTTCATCTTCAGCAGTCCCTGTTCAGCAGTCTAATTGGCAACCTTTTCACAGAGCTATACTGTGTAATATAGGCCTACGACCAGGAAAATCCGAATTTCTCATGTTTCAGGAAAATCTTTAATTGTATCAAACAGCTCTGCAAATAAAATATTTGCAGGAAGTAATTTTTGTATGTCAGCTGGTTGGTATTTTAACACTGTAGAGATTCCTTGTTTAACTGTAGATAATTGGAGTACACTTAAAAATGCACATACATTGCAATTCTCATATTTTAAGACAAGACATCAAATATTAAGGTAGCATACACCTATTATTTTCTCTCTGACATTTAGAATCAGAAAGGAATAAAGCAATTTGCAAATGTGCGTTTGAATTAGATCAAGAGACTAGTGAATATTTTAGCACTGTCTGCCAGAAATGCTTTCTGAACAGTGCAGCTCCCACAAAAAAAAAACTACTGGAACATCAAATACAAACAGTATGTGAAATGCATGCACTGTTCTTCTGATATCCCCATGGCAAGATCCCAGATGCATGGAGAATAAATGGTATGGAGTATTTCATGTTCTCCTGATCATTATGTAGTATTATCATAGTCTTCATAAATTTTAGACTTGAGGCAGGACTTTGTGAACACAATATAAAAATATGGAACCAAAAGAAGGCACTCATTACAATTCCATGAAAAAATAAAATAAGAGAAAACAGATGAATGGCAAAACAGATTCCAACAAAATGTTTCACAGTAGGATAAGTCATGGTCTGACAATTTACCTGTTGTCAATAATTTTTGTGGGTATCTGAAAAACATTTTAACAGAGGAACTGAAGACAAGGAAGTGGCTTTGTGGGTTCCTTAGGAAACTTCTCGCACACAGCAGAGAGAATGGTGGGAAAACTATAAGTGCTTGCTTGAAAATTTAACAAGTGGGTAAAATGGGGACCAAGACAGGGTGGGAACAATGAGTTGGCCTCTCCTCAGCTGGTAAGAGATATGATATGGAGGGCAGACTGGAAAGGACTTTACAAGAGGGACAACCACCTCACACTTAAAAGTTTGAATTAAACTATTAAAACTGTTTATATGAAAATGACTACAATCCTGAATCCTCTTCACTGAAAGAATTCACTGATCAGCACAGCAGTTAAATAGATGCTCATTTTGCAAATCAATATTAAACGTTTCTTACTGTCCCTCTGCTAGACACTGAGGTTGGATGACCTCTCCTTAATCTGCTTCAGACTCATTAAACCATTAAGGAAAGTGGATTGAGTTTACCCCACTCATTTAATCTGAAGCGGATTAGGGAATGCTAATCCGTTCCCTACAGATTTGGGGTTACTAAACCTTCCAACATCACTACAAAATCTGGATGATCATGTTTATTTATGACCACATTAAAATAATAAAAAACATGGGCCTGACATATCCTTTGATCAGACAAGTGATTTAGGCTTTTACTCAGCCCTATAGCTTGTGACATGGGATGTATTAAGGTACTGGAGTACCTGGCATATCCTGTACAGCACATGCTCCAAACAGACAGGTTTCTAATGGTCCCTGGAGCCTTCAACCCTTTCCATAAGGAGGGCAAAGACCACACAAGAAGACAGAAAGCTCCAGCTTGACTACTTGGACTGCAGATCCTGGGAGTCCTTGTACCAGTGCTGGGAGCAATGTGGGCAGCAAGTCCTGGAATAGTCAGAATTTCACTAAGCATTGAGCAAACTCCTTAGTCTAGAATAGTTTTAGAATAAGGCCAGTTCCCCCCACTCAGAGTTGCTGTTTCACACTGTCACTAGCTTCTGCAAAGATATGAGTTAAACTCAGACATGTTTTCAAGCTTCTCCGTAAGAATCTCCATCATTACCATTACATTTGGAAACATCTTAATACAGTCACACAAGAATCATAGAATGGTTTGGGTTGGAAGGGAACTTTAAAGGTCATCTAGTCCAACCCTCAACCCTCTTCCCACTGAACAGAGCAAAGCAAAGCAAAGCAACCAACAACCTGCAACAACTTTCCCCTCCCCAAACAATCTCAGCATGACAGTAAATAGCATGTCCTAATGCTGACATGTGTCTTGGGACAAACTAAAGTTCATCCTTCAAGCCTGTGGCTCATTCTTTGCCAGTTTTAGAAACCTGAAAATGAAGCTGTGTTCCCAAGCTGAGGGAACTGAGAGCTTTGTACCACCCTGCTGTTCAAGAGAAAAAAGTCCATGAGAAGAACAGTCCTCTGGGGTTGGGCAGAGTGGAGCCAGGAGGATGACAGAGAATGAAGAATGGGCCTTTGACTCCCATCAACTGTCAGCTGTCAACTCTGGCATCTAGAAACATTTTATGATTTTACCAAAAGCCAAGCTTGGACTGTTTTTGCATAATTCCAAGATTCAAACATCTTGGAGGTTTCAGTGGGTTGAAAGACCCCAGCCATCCCAGCAACAGAGGGACTGCAACAGAGCTGAGCTGAGGTGGAGCAGACAGCTAAGGAGAAGTCCTCTCTGGCTGCCCTTCCTACTAGTCCTGTCCTTGTACATTATGGACATCCCTCTTTATCTTGTCAGCGTTTATTTATTTTTCTTTTTTCTTCCCCCATTGTGGGCAGAAAAGGAACTGCCTATATTTTTTGGCATTGTCACATAGTGGTTCTGTTCTTGTGTCAACAAGGGTGATGACCTGGATGTGTCTTGGCTGGTTTGGGCCCACCAGATATTGAGCTTTACTTCTGCTTCCATAGTAGAGAACAAGAGAAAATCCAATGTACTATTTTGCATATTATCTAAGAAGTTGCACTTGGGAATTTGTGAAAAAGTGGCTTTGCATGAAAAAATACTTGACTTTGGCTGTAATGTGGTCAGTATTTTCAGATCTACAGGTGCCAAACTGTTTAACAGCGCATGATGCAGAAACAAGATTAGTAAATGATTTGTTGAGCTTGATAGAGAAATCCAAGCATCATCCTTCATAGAGGTCAGATAGTCTACCTAGGGTGAGAAAGATCATTAGATAACCATCTCCCTCTTTAAAATGAGCACCTGATTATTCAAGTCGGGTTTGAATTGTCTCCTTTGTACAAGTGAGGTGTTATTTTAAGATTTGTTTTAGAGATTGTACTCTGCATTTAAAATCTCCTTTGTGTGTAATCTTCTGCTATCTCCTTTGTTCTTGTCAAACAGATGAAGAAGGGAACTCCTGCCAGCTTTTTTGTTTCTCATTTGGTGTATTGCTATAAATTGTACACACAAACCTTCATAAAAGCTTTTATTCACCACCTTTTATTAAGAATCTTTGTGCAAGTGTATGTGTCTGTATTTATAATCATCTATATTTGCATAGAATGGAAGACACCATTACCCAGAATAAAACCAAAAAAGAATGTGAACCTTGGCAGTCTGAGAATTCAGCTATGAAATTTTTAGACTCATTAAAGAATTTGGACTAATTCATGAGAGGTTTTGTCTTTGAAACATGCATTTGCTTATACAAGTCCAACAGTTAATAAACCAGAATTCTCCAACAATTTTTCCATTTTTTCATGCAGTTTTCCAAACAGTCTGATATATTGAGATGTTCTGCATTAGAATTGAATGCTATTCTTTATAACTATCATGCCGAACACATTTATAAATGTGTAGCGCACTTTAGAAATACAAGGTAGCACTATTTAAGTGCAATATATTTATTCAGTGTTGTAAATATTCATGGTGTTTCTTATGTCAATAGAAAATAAAAAATTATATTGTGCTCTTGGTTATGGTGATACTGATCTTTGATTATTTCATTGACTACATAGTGGTGCTCTAGACTTTAATAAGTGTAACTAATACAGGGATATGGCCCATGTAAGAAAAGATGGAAATAAAAAAATAAAAAGCATTGAAGTACAAGGCTTTTCAGGCTCTGCATTCGTTCCGCTCTGAGATCTGACCTAGTGTTAGATGACAGGCATTTTGTAGTCAGACTTGAAACTGAAGCTTGAAGTGTCTGCCTTGGGAGAAACTGCAGGCATGTAGAAAGCCTTTGTGGATGTTGTTGTAATTTCCAAGTGCCTGGCGAAGGCTGTTAAAAAGTAACTGCTGTTTGCTAATCTGAGCTCTAAACTTTCAGATAATTACTGTGCTAATGAATACTGACTGAATTAAACCGGTTAATGTCAATATGACAGAAGATGGAAGAGGAGAAAGGAGGGAAATGAGCAAAGTTTTGTCCAAACTCTCCAGACTGTCCAAACTTTAGTTAAGGGATACACTGCCTTTGTTGTTTGCATAGCTGCAGGTGAGCACACTTGCTCTTTTTTAGTATCCCTTCCATTTAATCTGGAACTCTGCAGAGACTTCATATTTTAGGTACTGGAGCAGTCATCTAGTATGTTAGGAAGTGGCAGATGAATAACAGTAAGTCTGAGTCTCAGTGCAAATGTATGTAGCTGGAAAGCAAAGGTTTGCAGTAAAAGCACTCTGTAATAACTGTGACTTAGGGTTTTTGAAATCAAATAACCTGACTATGGCTTTAACAGTAAAGGGTGCAGGTGTCAAGCTTGCCCACAATACCTGGGGGTTTAGGTAGAAGCTAGAAGAGCCAAGTCTGGACACACACTGCTGACATCTGTTCTGGGGGATCTTTGCAGCAGGGTAAAGTGAAGTTACCTCTTGTTGCCCTCCTTTTCTTTAGAGAACAATTTAAAAAAAATGAGATTAACAGAGAAAAAGCTTATATATTTTTGTTCCTTTTTCATTTTGAATGCTGAGATGATACCCCACCTGCATCTTCAAGAAAATCAAGAAAAGCACTGAATGAGATTTCAGTACCTAGTTCTTAGATGGGTATCTTAACCTTCACCAATGTACATTATTGGCTCCTACTTTGTTATCAAAACTTGTAAAACATTATAGTTTCTCGATTCTGAAAAAAAATGAAAAGCTGAAACTTTGAGAAATAGTCTACAAATTATGAGATTTATAATAACCTGTGAATGAGCAACACCATTAAGTTCTAATGTGAATTGATGTTACCTGTGCAATCAGTTCATATTAAATTGTGTTCTCATTTCTTCATAGACGATGTGATTTCTTTTCTTCTCTGAAACTCATAGTTGGGGTTTTTTTTCTTCTAGAAAATAGGATTGATATACTGAAAAGGCAGACCAAAGGTAGAAATTTCACAGATGGTTTTCAAATAGTTTATGGACTAATGCAAAATCAAAGGTAATACTTCACTTTGTTGTGGCCATTTATAAACTGCAGTAAAGGTAAAGTCAGGGACCTCTCTTCTGAGTGAAGCCTGTGAAGGAATCTAAGACTATCTATCTCAGACACCTCTCCTTTCATCTTCAAATCTTATCTTAAATATTAACAATATCATAAAGTCATTTAGGTGGGAAAAGACCTTTATGATCATCAAGTCCAACCATTAACCTAGCACTGCCAAGTCCACCACTAAACCATGTCCCTAAGCATCACATCTACACATCTTTTAAACACCTCCAGGGATGGGGACTCCACCACTTCCCTGGGCAGCCTGTTCCAATGCTTGACAACACTTTCAGTGAAGAAATTTTTCCTAATATCCAAGCCAAACCTTCCCTGTCACAACTTGAGCCACTTCCTCTCATCCTATCACTTGTTACTTGGGAGAAGAGACCGACACCCACCTCGCTACAACCTTCTTTCAGGTAGTTGTAGAGAGCGATAAGGTGTCCCCTGAGCCTCCTTTTCTCCAGGCCAAACAACCCCAGTTCCCTCAGCCGCTCATCATAAGACTTGTGCTCCAGACCCTTCACCAGCTTCGTTGCCCTTCTTTGGGCACCTCGATCTCTTTCTTGCAGTGAGGCACTCAAAACTGAACACAGTATTCGAGGTGCAGCCTCACCAGTGCTGAGTGCAGGGGGACAATCTCTTCCCTAGTCCTCCTTGCCACCCTGTCTCTGATACAAGCCAGGATCCTATTGGCCTTCTTGGCCATCAGGGCACACTGCTGGCTCATATTCAGTTGGCTGACGACCAACACCCCCAGGTCCTTCTCTGCTCAGCAGCTTTCCAGCCACTCTTGCCCCTGGCAGGACCCAGCACTGAGCCTTGTTGAACCTCATACAAGTGGCCTTGGGCCATCAGTCCAGCCTGTCCAGATCCCTCTGCAGAGCCTCCCTACCCTCAAGCAGATAAACACTCCCACCTAACTTGGTGTCATCTGCAAACTTACTGAGGGTGAACTTGATCCCCTCATCCAGATCATTGATAAAGATATAAAAGAGAACTGGCCCCAGTACTGAACCCTGGGGAACACCACTTGTGACTGGCAACCGACTGGATTTAACTCCATTCACCACAACTCTTTGGGCTCAGCTGTCCAGCCAGTTTTTCACCCAGTGAAGAGTATGCCCATCCAAACCATGAGCAGCCAGTTTCTCCAGGAGAATGCTGTGGGAAATGGTGTCAAAGGCTTTACTAAAGGCTAGATAGACAACATCCACAGCCTTTCCCTCATCCACTAAGAGAGTCACCTTGTCTTAGTAGGAGATCAGGTTAGTCAAGCAGGACCTGCCTTTCATAAACCCATAATGACTGGGTCTGATCACCTGGTTGTCTTGTACATGCAACATGATGGCATTTAAGATGATCTGCTCCATAACTTTTCTCAGCACTGAGGTCAGGCTGGCAGGCCTGTAGTTCCCTGGATCCTCTTTCCAGGCCTTCTTGTAGATGGGTATTACATTTGCTAACTTCCAGTCAACTGGGACCTCCCCAGTTAGCCAGGACTGCTGATAAATGATAGAAAGTGGCTTGGTGAGCACTTTTGCCAGCTTTCTCGGTACCCCTGAGTGGATCCCATCTGGCCTCATAGACTTATGAGTGTCTAAGTGGTGTAGCAGGTCACTAACCATTTCCCCTTGGATTATGGGAGCTTCATTCTGCTCCCTGTCTTCCAACTCAGATTTTAAGAGGCACATGAATTATGGATTTTCTTCTCAAAGTCTTTTTCTTCTGTGATTTCTTTAGTGGTCATGAGACACACTGGACTGTTCAGTTTTCAGAGTGGTGTCCTGTATTTGTTAGCAAGACATATAAAGGCTTCTGTGCTTTGATGCTGCTCACTACCTCTCAACTGGTGAAGCACCTTTGGCATGTAAATACATAAGCTTGTCTATGTGTCCTCTTAGGCTTCTTGACCAATGGGCCATCTGTGCATGTTAAACCTGATGGTGGTTTCAGCAATGTGCATCCAGATATCTCAGCCTTTCAAACTCTGTATGTCCCCATTTCCTAAAACATAGTCAGAGGCTTAGAAAAATAAAAGATGGTTTTGGTTGTTGGGACCAGTCCCCCACGTATTTGTCTGCACCTCTTTGGGAAATTAATGATCCCAAGGACAATAAACTGCAGTTTAATTTCACCTTGGTTTAGGCAATTTAGGCTGCCTAAGGATAATATTGTTTGGTCATAGTTACATAGTCCATAGCATGGGGTGGGTAAGCAGAACTGCCAGGGTCGGAGGGTTTTGTAATAAATAAAGGGAGATTCCCCAAACTCACTGGCTGTTCTGCTCACCACCATATTTCTCCTTCTTCATGGCATTATGTTTATACTGGCTAATTCTGTAAGCAGCATTTTTATCTTGCCCTCAATATCATGTGGCAGTGAGCCCCAGAGCGTGCTCCATGGAGCAGTAATTCATCCTCTGTGTTTTACATCTGGACAGAATAATTTCTTTGTTCTGGGAGAGTAAATAAGAATGTCAGATTTACCTTCCTCAGGTCATGTCTCTCTATATTGTGATTTTTCTAACTCTGCTCCTCTCTAAACTAAACAATATTAAGCTATTTCAATTTCTTCTATCATTATCCATAATGGACTTTCAGAGCTAAGAGAGGTGAGAATAAATATGAGAAAAGATCATTGTTTTTCCACAGAAAGCTGATCACATAACTTTTGTTTTACACAGCTCTCAACTCTTTACTTATTTACTGATTTAGCAGAAGAGTAGGAGCAGATAGTACTGATGGATACAGCCATAGTGAGAGGGTAGCATAGTTAAATAAGTTTGCAGAAGAGATTGGAAAGGAAGAAATGAAATCACTGAGCAAACAGCACAAGAAAGACTGCAGATTCTGATTAGCGTGGGGAAAAAAGCATGACAAAGGTAAAGGAAGGGTACAGTGGGCTGAACTCAACCACCTATAGGTAATAGCACTAACTGAAATATTTAATTGACATATTGCTTGAGAATATTTTGCTTCTTGTGATCCAAAGGTAGAGGGAAAATATAGACTATGTCAAAAACATATACCAAATCCTACTAATTATTAATATTAAAAATGCTTAAATATTTCTCCATTGGAATATATATATTATTTCATTTTTAAAAAGTTATTTTATTCACTGAAAAATCAAAACACAAAAAATTATGTAAAATAATTCTGAATCAATTACACCATATGTTTTTAATAGCTGAAATGGTCAAATAAAATAGTGGAGACACAAATAGTCAGACATGAATACCAGGCACAAAGGGGTGTAGAAGGAAATGAAACTTAAAACATGCAGATTCCCTATGTTTTCCTCTAATGACATCACTTCTTTATTAAATTTGCTAGAGTTTTACTTTTCTTTTTTTCTTGTCAGTCTGGATTATTTATTTTTACAGTCTACCATGAAGAGCTCTGGGGAATTCTGGAGTTCCCTGTACTTTGGTAAACTGTATATTTTATAATCACTAGAGAAGAAGCTGATGTTCTGTAATATCAACTTTATAATCTCTAAATTACAGTATTTCTGCATCAAAGCTGTCAGGACAATTTCCCCATAGGAGCCCCTGCAGCAACTCCACAACTAATACGACCATAGAAAATATCCTACGTAATTCTTTGTTTTAATGAACTAGTTTACACAGAAGGGCTTTGGGAACTGGCTGACAATTTTGCTGAGGATGAACAAAGCAGATGTAGACTCAGTTTCTGCTCCTTTATGCTGAACTGTGTTGGTTAAATGGAATTAAAAACTGTAACAAAAAGCAAAAAGCAGTTGCCAGCTCCCTGCCAGCCTGCAGGACGAGTAACATTTTGGCTGGTCAGATCACAGAAGCAGTGAATGATTAGGGGTTTGAAGCTTAATACAGTTAATAGGGCATTTGGAAGAAGATGAAACCACAATGAGCCTCCTACCTTACTTTGAAGTTACAGTTTTTGAGAGAGCTTTTTAGTGTCACTTTTGCAACTCTTCTTGAAGAATTGCGCACAAAGGACTGCTTGTTATTGTCATTTAATCTAGATCCTATTAAAATCAAGGGAACATTCAGACATTTAACTGTGTTATTTTCAATTTTTACATATATTACATAATCATAAGAAACAGAGCTGAAAATAACATGCACCAAAGCAGTGTCAGTCACATTGGAATAAAATTGAAGATAATTTCATGGATTTGAAGGATGGTTTAAAAATCTACGAGGATACTTCTCTCACAAATCAGACCTTTTTGTCTAGGCTTAAATAAGTATTTTAAGAGAAATTACTGTGTCTTCTGAGGCAGACTATGAAACAGGATTTCTGTGCCCTCTACCTGGTTCTCTTATTCCTCTGCTATATACACTCCATGACTTTATCTGTCTGTGTTTTCTTCTGTCACCTATCTGTGCAGCTAAGTTCTTTCTTAATGGATTTATTTGCACAGTGTTGAGCATATGGAGCCTGACTGCAGTAACTGTTGCTGCTATATTATTTTTTAACAACAGTGCTCATGAAGATGCAGTGATGTTTTCTGATGCATTTGTCTCATGACCCTTGGGAAAAAAGTCAACAAAAATGTTTATAAATGTCCCCCCCTCTTCCCCACTGTAACGCCAGGAAAAACTGGAGCATAAACTGGATATGTTGCCATAAATTAAAAATTTAAATATCTAGGACAGAGTTTCAGGTTTTTTTTAGAAAACATGCCAGATCATTTCCCTAAATGTAAGAGTGGAGTAATTCCACTTAAAATGTCACAGCTACTCTAGGTTTGCATCTGTATGAAAGACAGTGCAGTCCCCCATTCAGATAATCCAAGATGAGTTGTAAAACCCAAAAATATCAAAAAACAGTGAAAAGGATCTAAAGAAACTTTTAGTTCAAGCTCTGGATAACATCACTGATATTTCTTTGTTTCCATGGAGCCTATCAAAGCACTTTGAAGAGTTAGAAAGGGAGTGGATACTATGAGTTCCAGTCTCTACACCCATCCCACTCAAAACAGTGTCTCAGGTAGAGGAATAAACCAAAAACCTGTGTCAGTATCAGATGATAGGATTGCATCCAGCATACTCTGAACTTACTCTGGCAGGGAGCTTTGTGCAATCTGTATGATCTGATCCGGAATTACTTACTCTCACTTCAGAGTTTCTTAGGTGGTGAACACATTTTGCTAACAGAGCATTTAATGATGGACGGGAATGTGCAGATCTTTGGATCTGGTCAAGATCTGATTCTGTTGTCTTCTCCTCAGGTTGCTGTTCTGGCTTTGTCACCATGATCAATGTTTTCCATTAGTGGAAGGGTGCCAAGCAGGTAATTTTTCACTTGCATCTTCTGTTCAGGGATTATTACCAGGGATGTCTTTACATAAGGACAACAGGGAGCACTGTCTATTTAAAAAGGAACAATTAAAGGAGTTGGATGCAAGGAGAAAAGTAGAGCTGAAGTCCAACTCCTGAAGTCTGGAGGTGGTAACTCCAGGTGCTGCTGACTCCAGAACACAAATTTGAGCAAGTTCCCAAGAACTTCATTGTTTCTTCCTTGACTTTTAGTTTCTCATTGCAGTTAGCATGTGAGACTCTGATGAGCTTTTCTGTGTTCCCACATATTCTGTGAGCAACGTCCCAGATACTTGCTCTGTTCCCAATAGCTATCACTTAAAGAAATCCTCCCTTCCAGAGCAGTGAATGACTAGTTTTCCTGGCTAGGTACAGTCTTAAAGCAAATATGATGAAGTTTGCTGATATGGAGCATTAGCTAGATTAGAAAACCCCCTCCACACTGACAATTTTGTAAAGAGACTGCCAGTCCCTCACCTCAGTTATAGGCTTCTGAAAATCTGGTGGCTAGCCATTCAGTCTTTGTGACAGGGATCATTTTAGCAAAGAAAAACTTAATATCCCAAGAGCTGTATTCATCTTACTTGACATTTACCATCTAAGCCATTACCATGGCTTCCAGGCCAATCTAGCTTTCTAGTCTTCCCCTATAGTCAATGGAGAGACAAAAGAGCAATTCAGAAGGTTTTGCTGTACCTATTTTAATATCAGCATATGCACCAGTGTCTGGATAGGAACAAACATGCCCTAAGTGATTAATCTGTGCTCTTTATTGGTTACAGGGGGAGCTGAGACAAGACACTGAATCATTACAGGACTGAAGTTAGCATACATATTCTATCCATCTGAAGGTCTGTCAGGAACAGAAACACAGCCAGCTCCTCTGTCCTGTTTCTTCCCTTTTTTCTTTGGGAATATGAAAGACTAATTCCATGGATGTAAATTCAAAGCAGTTATTACAACTTTTAGATTTTGAATGGGATGAAACAAGGTTTCCTTTCTCCAAAATAATAATAAAACCCAAAGATATTACATTTGGACAATCTAAGTGTCTGACCTGTGCATTCTTTCTGTGAATAGAGGCAGACTCGTCTGCTCTCTTCATCCCAATAACAATATTTTGATTTATTCTGCTAGGCTTTTCCACAATTACATAAAAGAATAAAACACTCTCCTAGAGCTGTAGCAATCAACTGCTCAACCATTTTTCTCCTGTGCTTTAAAAGGTATCAGGCAACTTACTGTTGCAGCTGTTTCCAAAACTGATTCAAAGGCAGGTTCACACCTTCAACAGACAGCACTGATATACTGTGGCAGCATGTATGTCAGGGATTAGGGTATGTAGGAAGGGACAGAGATGCTTCAGCTGGTCTTTGGTATAATAGAAATATGATTTACTGCAATGAGTTTTGGTCAGGCTCTTAGTTTCTCTACTTTTCTACTGCCCATTCACCACAGAACATCATTAATGGGGCTCAGTGCTGCCCTTAACTGAGTTTAGAGAATAATAGATACTGGAAAATTAATGGTGAGGAGGACTGAAGGGATGTTATGGCCTATACTACCAGTGAATCACTGTATTTTTGCCCACTGCCACCAGAATGGACAAAATATCGACGAAGTTGTTTGTAGAAGTCGATGATGATAAGCAAGGGATATTTTAGGACTTCCTTCAGTTTAAATGATGCTCTGAAGCCCCAGAAGCAACATTCCTCTCTTCCTGCTGGTCAAACTTTCAGGTAAATAATCTCCATTTAAAACTGAAAGATAATCTATTTCCTTTTTGTCTGAGAAGTGAATGATATAGAATCCATTGAAATTCTTTCTTTTCATTTTAATAAAAGTATTGTGCATTTGCTTTCCATTCTCAGATCCTCAAATTCTGTTAGGAACCATCCAGACTTTGGTGAGCTTTTGTATGCAGGTTTTGGTGAAGGAAAAGAAAGTTAAAAAGACATTTTTACATGTGGGGAAAATCCAATTTTACTATGGTTGAAAATACTTCATAAGAAATAACTTTTAAGTGAAAATGATTTTCCAATTAGAATAATACAAACAAAATGCTACCATTCCTTCTTTCATTCATCCTTTTTTTTTCTTTTCTCTTTTAAACAAGGTTTGTTATAGGACTCCGTGAAAGGAATAATGCAGTCTTTCATCAATGATCAAATCCCATCTCGAAATGTATCAGTCCTTGCTGGCTGAATTATATAGAATTTGGGAATTTTACTTTGATGTACTGCTGCATGTGTGACTTGTTATTCAATATGGTTGTTAAGAGGGACTTATCTGCAAAGCAATTGCTTCATATCATACCTGTAGCACAAGAGGGTATTTTTTTAAACTTTCCGTTTTCAAAGGAAATCTGCTTTGTTTTCCTCATTTCAAAAGGCAATGCAAGGTTCTCTGAGTGTATGTAAAACTCTCCTGGCACCTAATGTATGCATAAAAGACTAGCTTCAATTTACCTGGTTGCATCCCTCATTTCAAGCTACTGCAGACTATTAAATCCAAAGTAAAGCTTTCTTATAGAAAGCTAGTGACCTTGCTTTCTCTTCCAGCAGTCTAACTATAATTTATTTAGTACTTAGTGTTACATGGTACTTTGATCCTGTAGGATACAACATTGTTACTGGATACAGTTTCAACTGGCCTTTATATGGCCCAGAAAATTCTGCATCAAATACAGATGTTTGAACACACAACCTGACTTTTCGAACTACTGTTTTCATGCTAAACCCATTACTGCTTGGAATCTGACTGGATAACAAGTCATCCATCCAATGCACATCACCTTCATGTGGAAACCAGCTGCAATTGCAGGAATAGCACAGAAACTGTAAAAGCTTATTCACAAAATACCGCCCTTGACTTTGGCTCAGCATCGGCCAGTTTGTCTCCTTTATACTCTGGACAGGGAAAAGGACAGTGTGCAGTGCTCCTTCCAAAGGACAGGTTATATTAGTCTTGAAAAACTGCTGTGCTAATCTCCGTTCTGTCTACTACATCAAGAATTTGCTAAAGCATTTTTGTGCTGTGCTTCCTAAGTCTCAGCCACCTTCATGTTCAAGAGGTGTTTCTCTTGAGCAAGAGAAAAATATTTAATCCTTTTCACATACTGCTGTTTTACATGTACTCCAGGACGTGTTTGGTTGGAGAAACTCCCACTCCCATTGCACAGCATCAGATGAGCAATCCCCACTTCACCAGGCAGGGGGCTGAGTAACAGTTTTTGGTTTCCCAGCATAAGGACCACATCCTATTTGAATGGAGTCTCTGAAGTGAATGTGTAAAAACTTGAAAAAACAGTTTTAAGAAGCTGGGATACTTGTTTATGTGTCACCACGTATTTTGGTTGAAAATATTCTTAGCAAGAAGAAAAGCAGTGCTGAGGAGAAATCATTTTCCCTCTGTGAGTGGCAACATTATTAATCTGTGTGATTAATTCTGTGACTATTAAAGAAACTGCAAGGCACTCTCCATTTAGTTAATATCACTAACAAATACACATCTGTCACTCAAAATGCTGTGTACTCAGCAATGTTGTTCTTACGATATTAAATATTTACTATTTATTATGATTGTTACTTTTGCTATTTATTGGCTTGCAACAGCCAAAAACATGCCAGGCAGCCTGGGGAGGAACTAGAAAAACATTTTCAAACCAGTCTGCCTTAAAGTGAAGCACTTAAATACAACATTGGATATTTTGGCCTTGATTCACAGAAGTCCTTTTCACCATATGTCTGAATCCTACAGGGTGGGTGTTAAGCACATGCTGCAGTTACTTGCTGGGGAGGGAGGGAATTAACAGAAGCTTTGCTGGATCAGGGCTGTGGCCCATGGCTAGAAGTATTGTCCTGCCTTTCACTGAACAATGGCCTTTCCCCTTAGGTAGTGTCGAAAACGGGAGCAAAATTTGGTGGAGTCACAGACTGTTTTCCTATGGGAACATTTCCAGCAGATGGAATTGATATTGTGTTTACACATATTTACTCTATTCTCAGCCTGAGTATTAGAAACGTCTGATACAAACCTTCCTCTTCTGAGCAGCACCAATGGTCTGCAATCCATTCACAGAAGACCCCACCAATCCATTAATGCATTTTTAAGACTTCACAGTCCTTGTATCTCTGGACCTATGACTCTGGTAGCAGAAATTTACTGGATAAGAAGGAAGCAGAAAACCAACTTCTAAAAATAGTAACTTAGAATAATACCTCTGATGTAACACATTAATTTCTGTCCAAAATACATGCATTGATTTTTAGGTAGCTTTTATGAAACTGCTATTAAATTGTGGATGAGTATAACTAGAGCAAATATTGCTCCTTATCATGTCATCATCTTCCTTTTCTTATGATTCCTAAGGAGCTGAATGAAGCTATGATAATAATTGCAGTGATATTCAATTTCCATGCCTCAAAAACCAGCCGAGTTTTGACAGGAGGGATGTTTCCCCTCATGATATAAAACTGTTTAATTTTTCAGGTTCTTTGCCTGGCCTGTAACTTCTTAGTCAGGTGGCATTAAATATAGATTTTAGAACAACAAAACAACTAGATAGACCTAAATGAACATTTATTCAAGTGCTTACTGTAAGTAAGGAGCTTGCAAATTGTTAATGAAGTTGGGAAAGAAATTTCAAGTTCAGGAAAAACACGTCTTCTACGTATAATATTCTGTTGTTTTTTGCCTGGTGTGACTTTATTTTGCTGTTGTATTTGTATTGCATATTTTTTTATATCATGTAAAATGAAGTCAAATTCTGTTCTCAAAGCATTTGTTTTTCAGGTTTTGATAAATGACTATATTTCCATAGACTTCACTGAATTGCCTTTAATTGAGACCATTTGTTATGAGATGATATCAGAGCTCAAGACCAGTGGCTGAGTTTTCTCTCCACAATGTTGCTCCCAGCAAACAATCTGATAGGAGACGTTTCAGAAACGTAGAGACTTTTTTAACTAGCCGTATAACTCACTAGTAAATATAGAAGGTTATAACATCTTAAAATAATTTATGGTACTGTCAGCTCTGAAGAAGAAAAGACTTCTCTTGGGAAGCGGTTTCAGCAGGAACTTCAAAAATTGTATGTTTGATAAATTACACCACAACTAACAATGTTCAAAGTGCAAGAATCAAGGGAACTTTAAATTAGGAATTTAGACTCTCATGTCCACATAAAACTGTTATGGAGGAAGATGCTATGACCAAGCAAAAGACAAACATTTAATGTGTCAATTAAATCAACAAGAGACACATATCTACCGATCTTTTGGGATTCGAGTTCCGACCTGTCTGTATATGAGGATGTCACTGATGAAAAGTGTGAATTTTTATCCTAAAAGAATAATATTTTCCTCCCATCTAAAATTTTTGAGAATCTAAAACACTTTTTTCTTTCATATTCAGGCTCAGCATTCAACATGTCAAAAAAAATCAGTAAAACAATAATAATTATAGCTGAAAAAAAAGGAAATATTGCTGTTATATGATTTTGCAATGCTTATCAACTTTATCTTTCTGAGCTGCATTTTAGCTGATATTTAAAAACAATAAGTTACTTCATCTAGAAATGGTTTCAAAACGAAATGCTTTAGTTTGAAAATCTTGATTTTTTTATTTTAAAACAAATTGCACCAAGAGGTCCACTGAAGCAGAAACTTGTGAAAAGTACTCCTTCTTACTAACTGGTATTTTCCAGTGTAAAACATTTTCTTGGAAGATTCCTGACAAGTTCTATCCCTTTTTATAGGCTGTAGCTTTTGAAATAAATACATTATTGAGGACCAGGAGTCACTTGCCTTAAAAGAATGGTCCACTTACCCATATATTATCTAAGGATGGATAGGTATACATGCTTTAAAATTAGTTCCTCTTGACAATATCAAGGTACATAAAATGTTAAGTTTTGTTAAGGCTCCCTTCAGATCTTGTGGACATAACCATTTAGCATCCTGAATTTAGAGGACATCTGAATTCTGCTACTGTTATCGTGGTTCCTTTGCTAGAACCATATGCTTTGACAGAGATAAGAAAGAGAGGATTTGCTGTTTGTGAATTCTCATTATAACTGTAATGAATGAGATAACACTGATTAACAAAGAAATTAAGAGTTCTGTTCTTTGGAGAAAAAGGTACCCCACTCCGTCAATCCATTTAAGTACTCAACAGGTGAGTTGTTCTACTGATCCTAATTTCTTATAGTTTAAACACCTGCTTTAGAGTTTTATTAACACATGGACCTTGCAACAATTCTGTTTTTCATCAAAAACCTCTTTTAAAAGTAAAGCTAATCAGAAACAAGAAAAATATGTTTTGACAGATTGAACACAATCTGTCCACACCTTGATGTGTCTAAACAGTTGCATAAAATATTTTCTGTATGTCCACATCTGTGTATATCTGTGTATTACCTTCTTTCCCAATGTAGTGCTCTCCTCTGAAACATTTTTTACATGATGGTGTTTAGAACAAACTTCCTAATTTCCCATTTAAATTACCATTTGAGTCATGGTACTGATTTCAGGATATTTCTAATAAGGAATCACTTTTCCCTGAGAAGAAATACTACAGACATAGCATCTCTGAGATACAGATAGCTGGGTATCGGAGAAGAGAATAGCGGTACCTTCCATATCTAAAGACATTTCAGGCCTCAAGAGTATTTCAGGGAGGAGACGAAACCTGGGCCACAACAACAGCTTCATACAGGAATGGCTTAAATATCACACAAAAATATGGACTAGAAAATATTGCTCAAAAAAAGACCACCCTCCTGCTAATCCAAAGCTTTGAGATTCAACTAGTCCCCTGTGTAAACACCCGGATATTCACAGAAAGATACTCCCCTCTATACACCCATGCCTCTCACTTCTCTTCTGTAGTGAGTCCTACAGAGGTGGAAACAGTTGTCTTGCACCCGATTTGTATAATAACCAATCTCATCAGGACTGTTGTACTGATTGTAACACAAAAACCTTGGAATTTGTCTTTCAGACTCTTGAAAGTGGGCCCAGCAACACATCTGTCTGTCTGTCTGTCTCCTGGCATTTCTACTGAACTGATTACTGAGGACAGTTTTCCTGGATGTGCAAAGGCAAATTACAGTGATGGGAAGTCCCACTCTGGAAGACCAGAGAGTGGGAATTACAGCAGTCCTTAGGAGACAGGTTGCTTAATATGCTATGCAAAGGTGTTCCTTAGTAGTAACAAATACGTTGCCCATAATCTGACTTTTCGAAGGCTTTTCTTTATCATCACAACTTCCAAGGTGGGGAGAGGGAACCAAAAAAGACAAAATCTACAAAAAACCCCATCTCTTTAGAAATTAATTTAACCAAGAAAAGCTTTCCAGAGGGGCTGGGACAACCACTTGTTCCACACAGGGCTCTTTTTTCATTAAGTTGTTACCTTTCCATTGTCTCTCGTTAACTGTCTTGCTCTCTCAACAGTTGAAAACCATCACAGGTGTTTAAAATGCGTGCCGAGTCCCACACTGTTACGTGTATACAAAGCAGCCGTGCAATGCTCAAAAGGCAGCCTGGCCTCTTCACTGTTCCTGCTTGCCAATTACAGCACAATGGATCTTATTTATAACCTAAGTCTTTAAGTTCCTTTCTCATATTGGCAGTTTTAGAAGTTAACTGCGCTGGGTAAGCTGTGATCCAAAATGCAATGTCAGGGAGCTGTTCCACCAAAACTACAAGAGCAACCTCATTTTAATACACGTTACCCTTATGTGCTCCCTCTGGGATCTGGGCAGGCTTGAGCTGAGAGTCGCATTCAGGAGTTTTGCTGATGTGATCCTTTGCCAGCTAGATAATCACCTCTTAAAACCAGGCAGGCAGGCAGGCATCTTTGTCAAACGAGCACATTTCATGATCGTAAAGTACCATCTTCAGAGTACTTCCAGACCCCACACTGTGATTGCAGGCTGCCTACCCCCCCACCCCCCTTTAATTAAGAAGCCCTCTCATGCTCATGCTGGGACTGTTGCACACGTTGAACCTTGGCATTTCCAGATCTGTTTCTCTTCTTTAAAGCCTTATTACTTCTACACAATCTGCAGAGATTGTTGCATTTCAAACGGATCTTTAATGCATTTATTTCTACATAACTTTGCCTCAGAAAAATTCACAACAGGAATACTAAGCTGCCGTCAGCCTGATGAACACTCAAGTATGAGACTTAGTCTGACTCCAGGTAAATAGCCATCACCTTCAGAAAGATCCAACAAAGAGATGGCAAAAAAGAAAATTTTCAGCATATTTATTGTACCCACTTCCCATCAGTGATGTTCACTGTAGGTCCATCAGGCCAGGTATGGAGGAGGTTATGGCACATTGCACTTAGTGGTATAATATTTCTACAATATTGCAGCCATTGAACCAGGGATGAGGATGAGACACACATATAAAGTGAGATGGAAGAGAAGAAATAGAGACAATCTCAACAGCAAGCTCAGCCCTATGAGAATCTTCTCCCTCTTCATTCCCCCTTCCCTGTCAGGAAGGTCATCCCACCTCCTCTTCTGGAGTGGTAAAATTCACTTCTACTGATAAGAGGACAGAGTGCTTAGGAGATTTTTAATCTAAAAAGAGTCAAAGTCAATCTCAAATAATCTTAATGTAAATTTTCTATTCTTGCTGTAAGATTACCTCATTATTTAGGGATTTCAAGACATGTCTGCAGGTCTTTCAAACTGGAATAGCTTGACTTGACCCAGGCTAGCCTATTCAGCTGCCCATGGCTGTAGAAATCAAGACCATAAATCACATTTTTTTATAAAGTAAAAATAAGGTATGATTGTACATATTTGTGGTCAGATTTGTCAGAGTAGACATTTCTTTCTTTTTGTCATTCTCCAGCAGTTGTATATGTAACAGGAAGTGATTTATATATCACTTTTTTTCTCCTGATGCCTTTTAATAGAGGGCTAAAGTTGAGCTAAAAAGGTGGGGTTTGGTTTGGTTTGGTTTGGTTTTTTTAAAGAGTCAAGTATCAGCTGTAGGGGCTCCTACAAAACAAGATACAACCTTAATAATTTATGCAGCCTTTGAGAAATGAAGGGATTAATGTGGTGTAGCCTCAACCTAGAAATTACTAATGTTCAGAAAGAATAATAATAATGAAAAAAAGATTAAATGTCCATATCCAGGCTAGAATTGCTATTGTAAATGAGGTTGTAGACTGAGGAACTAACCCTCTTAAACAGAACAGCTGAATCTTTCTGTGAATTATGGAATACCCTTACAAGTTAACATCTATGTACAGCCTGTGATACTTCATACTAGCTAGAGAAATGATGTGCTGTGATGTGGACCTTGCCACATATGCAATCTAGAGCGTGAAATGAACAGTGCTCTTATAAGTAGCTGAAATGTGTCTGACAATGAGTAGTCCCAAGGAAATAATTTTAAAATCCTCGGACTCTGAATATATGCTTTCATTCATCTTAGAGAATCAGAGAGGAAGCCCCACTGCCACATTCAGCCTATCACCCTTTCATGGTGGTATGCTTTCTGGGATGTATCTTCTTCTGCTTTGCTTTGACTTTTAGTGATGAAATAATCATTGTTCCAAGATTTTCTCTAGAAAGTCTGAGTTGCTGGGAAATCAGGGAAATCGTTATGATGCCTGCCTCCAGGAAGCTTTTTTTATAATCCCAGGCTAAGTCTGCTAGAGTCAATGCCTGTAATTCTGGCACAGAAGCACATATGCAGGAAAATGACATTTTTGTAGAAATATCATAAGGCACAGTCCTTGCTTGCTTTGGACAAGCCTGCAAAGCAGGAATGAGGAAACACTTGCTTTTCGATCCATTATGCAATAGCATTCAGTGAAGTATTCGCCGGTGGCAGGGTGATGACTTGGGATGTGGAACATTCAGGCTCAGCTCCCTGGTTCATTGCAAAGGCAGCAGAAAGGAATATTATGTGCCCACATTTCATCTGCTCTAGTTCTCAGCCATGTATGAGCACAAAGGCACCTTCCTTGCTTAGCCCAACAGACAAAAGTGGTTAGTTTTAACATGGATCAGTTACCACACCATTGCTTATAGCCTGGCTTGCAAAGTTAGGTGCCCCTTCAGAGGCTTATGAGTGTGATGACCTCAACTGAAAAGCAAAGGATGAGCAACATATATTCCCACTGATCTTGCTTAGATGGTAATATCTGCATTATTAAGCACTGCATAAGTCTCTTCACCCTTTGATTTCTTATTGTATCTTCAGACCTGCCTGTAAAGCACTCAACATAATTTTAACACTAGATAAATCATAGGAAAGAATAATAGTTTCTGATCATTTATACTATATGATTTTTTTTTTTTTTCCCTAACCTGCCCTATCTGACAGCTCTCCGTGGATTTCAGCCATGGTCTTGCATGCTGTTTCAAATTTATGTACTTTTGACTGCAGCCTAGCTGTCTCCCACACAGCTAAACAATTATTCGAATATTGGTTCTTTGATGTTAATACCCACCTTTTATTGCTTCATCAATACTGAGCACAGGGTGAAATAGAGCCAGCTGCAACTTTTTAAATCTTAGAGATCGTGGTCATGAAGAGGACAGAATCAAATTCACCTTGTCTATAGTTTATGGGTTTTGTGCTATTCCTCACACCAGTGACATTTTTTTGACCACAAAAGTGAAATACTAAATTCACTAAATACACCTGAGGAGAGATGCTGCAAGTTCTGATGATTAAACATCAAGAGGCCTCAAAGGAGTTACAACATGATAAAATTAGATGTGCAGATTTTCTATTTTGTGAAGGAAAAAAAATTAAGCCTTTCCAGCAACACATTCAGTTTCCTTTTTCTCAGTAGATTAACTCTCTTCTTTGCATATCAAATTTTGCAATATTTTTGACCAGATTCTCAGCTGGGAAATTTTCAGCCCCAAATAAATGAGATGTTGAAATGTTACAAGGAAAGCAATTTGGTCCAGTGTCAGTAACTGTGCATGTGTTTTCTTATCTGGAGATTTAGTTGTCATCTTTTAAAAACAGTCAAATAAACTCTGAAGAATAACTTGGTTCCTTTAGGACTATCTGGGATTGTAGGTAACTAAAACCTGTTTGTATGCTTATGTTCTCTGTGTTGCTAGATGAGATATTAATTAATGAGAACATAAGAGAACATCATTACATGGTAATGCATGAAGCCAAAGATCAAATACACCAAAATTCTCTAGCACAAATCATGGCCTAACCCATTTTAAATTAATGTAGTTACCTGGCAGGTCTTGGGGTACAGCCGTGTGAGATCAGCTGAGAACCCAGAAAAAGGAGGCCTAAGACTGGTGAATAATAAAAAATAAGAGTTTGCAAATTTGCCTAGATCAAACACTGCTCATTTATCATCCTGTTACTGCAAAACCATTTACACAGAATAGTTGGGAAAATTATCAGAACAGACTGAGGCTTTCCCCTCAGAAAAGATAGCAAAATCACAGGATCATTTAGGTGGAAAGGACCTCTTGAAATCCTCAGGTTTGATTGTCTTGGCTGGTTAGACAGGGAGTAGTCATACTCTCACAGTATTTAATAAAGTCTGTCATTCAAATGAGAGAATATGGTACAGAAAACATAAACCAAACAGGGTAGGGTAGATGGGAAAACACTGAAAACTAATTATGATTCCTGTTAAACATTTTCTGTTGAAAATTTTTGATGGATAATGGGTTTTGATTAAAACTAATATTTTTGCAGGTTTTATTTGCTTTCTGCATTTCTCAGCTTTTTCAAGTGAGCCAACTGCTCTGCAAGGATTTCTTTTTACCCTGAGGAATTAAATTTATAAAAGAAATATATAATTAAATTTTTATAAACCATATTTATATATATTAATATATATAAGCATATATATACACAATAGAAAATAATTTCCAAGTAACTCTATAATTAAAGATTGACCTAGACCCAGTTACAATTTTCTTTACACAGATTCCTGTTGCTCATGTGTCCCATGTGACCTTCTGGAAATACAAAAATCTTCAGTCGACATAAGAGTTTCAGCAAAATTCCAGGGTGTGTTTAACCCAGGAGCATGGTGACTGTTCCTTTCTTTGGGGCACTGTGACAGCAGCACAGCTTCCCACAGCGAAGACATATGGCAAGGACAAAGGCAGCCACCTGTGTACACATCCCAATCACTTAGCAATATTGCCAAATATAAGAAAACAGAAACTCCTGAAAATAGCAATTTATAACGCTATTATAGCTTAGGAAAGCCTGAAGAGGATTAAATGGTCTTTCCCACAGGAAACAGAGATAGTCAGATCAAAGATACCATTAAAGGCAGTGATGAATGCCAAGTCCCCATCCTTATCTATAAAAGGATTCTTCTCAACAGGTTTTGATGAGCAAAAATGAAGGAGTGGTTTATTTTTCAGAACTTCCTCTCAGCCATTTCACAATAATGTGAGACATTTCACTGGTCTGTCTCCTAATGAGTGACTCCAGACATGCAGATAACACAGAGCTGTCTCAGCTAGCCATATTTCCTACCCAAATGCAGGATCTATCTGCATTGAAGGATAGCACTGCAGCAAGAGACAGAAGCACTACATGGTTAGAGAAGCAACAGCTGAAGAAACTTAGCAACATAATCATCTGTCTTTTTACAATGTTTACAATGCCAGGGGTTTGTTGATTTGTTCCTGTGCTTATTTTTGTGATACTAAATTTGATTAGAATGAACCTTCCCTCTGGGTGCATTGGCAAACCATAAAGTAGAGATACACTGAAGCCTATTATAAAGTCAAAATCTATAAATAAATTTAGAGTTACACAGAACAATGCTAGGCATACTGAGCATTTTATTATTCAATATGTCTTTTTGCTAGTGGCACATCTACTTAATTCTGAGAGATCTGTGTTTTACTAAGCCCAGCAAGCATTTAATAACTAGCACTTTACAGCAACTTTTGTATAAACAAATATTCAAAGGTGCTTTTCAAAGATCCTAGCTCTTTTCTTCAGTAAACAAATGGAAATGTAAAGCTTTTTGGAAGGTTATGGACATTTTCTAGCTCATGAGTAAAAAAGAAACTTGGATCGAAACAGCTCAAACTGAAACCTATGACTACTTCTGGTGGAGCACTGTTTATATACAGACATTTATACACTTACATGTAGTTTTGATACCTAAATGAGATATTTGTGCTTCCTACATGAACAACAGAGCTTTCAGTTTACTAAAACTAGGGGTTTTCTCTATTTCTTGTATAAATTAGCTCAATCCTAATCAAAACCTTTACTCTGTATGCCTAACACTGAAGGATGTGAATATCATACATAGCTGAATTGGTCTAGGATGGCATGGGGGTCCCAGGATTCTCAAAATCAGTGGCATTCAGACCTTGCCATGCAATCTTTGTGTGAAGAGAAACTGTCCACTGAGACCTATTCTCTAGCTAAATCCACAGATTTGAAGGAGTATCTGTGTTTCAAACCCACAGCTATCTGAATGCTGTCAATTTAAATTCACAACCATTTCCCCAATTCAAACAATGTTTTCTTGATTTGCATCAAAGCCAAACTACGATCATGAAATGCATACATTTATACTCTCTGCTTACTCAAAGTTAAATAACTAATATTGGAAGGGATTCAATGTAATACACAACTTCTTCTATCACCATAATTTGTGAGATACTCTGTACAAAATTGAAAGGAAGACACTTTATGTAATCTCAGAGTTCGGAGATGTTAGAATCAGTTGCAGAAATAAAATGAGGCATCAAAGGTTTCATTTCAAAGATCATTATTTTCACAACCGGGCATCCTTAGTTAAGGCCTGCTCTTCAACTGGACTGACAACAAACAAATCATCCTGAAACAATGGGGTGAGATAAATGCTCAGTACTTTTAAGCATCTTGGCATTTTCTTTAGATCAGATACAGAGTGCCAAGTGAAGCAACCAGTAAGTTCTCTCCTCATTGCTGTTATGGGGATGACACTACCATTTGACTGGAGATCACCATGAATCAAATTTAATCCTCCATGTATCTTTGAAACATAACTGAGCTGAGCAGGAAATCTGTGCCCATTTTGTGGATGAATAACCCAAGGCACGGTAGTCCTGTCTCCAGCTGCAGTAAACCCAAGGACCAGTGTCAGTCCATGTCAGCTGAAGTTCTGCCCTGTGGATTTCCTCCTACATGTTCATATGTGCTGAGTAAGGGCAGGAATTACCTCAGTCCTTACTTGTGGGGATTCGGAAGGAGTCCCTGCGAGAAAATGGACACGTGAGCAATCCTGCATATGAGCAAGACTGGTAAAGCCTCAGCGTTGGCAAGGATGTGACGAGATGACCCGGAAAGAATGAGGAAGAACCCAGGAAGTTAAACAACTTCAGGGTGTGGGTTTGGGCGGATAAGGAAGTTTGTACAATGTCAATGTGGCAGAGCTTAAGGAGCATGTGCAAAGCTAACTGTCCAATCAGAAAGAATTATACCCTGTGATTGTATCATGTGATTCTCACCCGCATTATAAAAGGCTTGCTTCACCACAATAAAATTGGTATTGCTTAATCACACTGATAGTCTGCACTGTCTATATCTCCTGCACTATCTCAAGCAGAATTTCTTCTGAAGTCAAAAAAATTTCATCCACATCAATTTGGTAAGATATTTTTTGAACATTGCAGTTATGATTTACAGAAGCTATAATTGACTGTATGTTAACATACTAATTTCAAAGCCCTAGTCAATGCCAGGGTAAAATCAAGTAGAAGTCTCTGTTAGGTTTGAAACAAGATGAGCAAATGTTTTTCCAGGTAGAAGAGCAGTTGAATATCTGAATGATGCTCGTGTTAATAGTATTCCCAGTTGAAACTGTCTTGACCTCAGTAAGTTTCACTTTGTGAGCACTTCTGGACCCAAATGGCTGAGCTCAGAAGCTAAATATATAGTTGATCCATAGGTCATGCTAAGCACTAGACTTGCAATTCTTAATTAACACATTTTGATAATACAGAACAGTAGCATTATCAGCAAACCACCAGCCTCCACAGAGTCGTAAAAGCCACTGCTCTGCATATTCAACAATTAATACTTTAAAATTTTTTAAAATTTCAAGTATCGTCTGTTATTTTTAATAATTCAATTGTTTGTATTTTCTTTCTCTTTATATTTATTAAATCTATCTCTCATCTCATTTTGTGTTATCCTTTACAAAATTTCCAACTTGGAAATAAATTACCACAGCCCTTTTTACTCCTTACACTAACTCAGTTTCTTAATAGAGATAAATATGACTCTCTCTTCTCAGAATGCTACCATATTTTACATGGGTGTTTACTGTTCTGTATTTAGTGATGCATATTAATCTTTAAATCAAACACACCAAGACAAATGCCATTAACATACACTCTAGACTCCAGTTCTGTTTAAAAAACCTCAGATACGCTATGGTTTTGAAAGCATCAGCCCAGAGGTTAGGCATGGTCTACTGCATGAAGAGTGGAAGAAGTTATTAAAACAAACACTGATAATTGCAGCTTGATAACTTCTTTTGTCCTGAACTGTTGTAAATCAAAATCTCCTGTGAAAGAAGACAGGAAGGAAAGAGAATTCCTTTATAGCAAAGATGCAATCCATAAAATGAAGTAATATCTACCATCTATTGTATTTTTTTTGCAACTCCTTGGTTTTCTGGCAACCCAAAAGTCAAAAATGCAATAGCTTTGGTCGGTGTAGTAATTTATGCTGATTTACCAAGCTGCAGTTTTCATTGTCAGTGCATCACTGTCTCTGGATTTGTTAAATTAAATTAATAATGTCTCAAGAAAAAATTAGATTGCACCAGAGAGGTAAGTTGGTAGAATGGAGTTAAGTTTTCTACTTCAGTAAGGATAATTTAATTTTGATGTGTTTAAGAATATCTAAAGGCTAGTTTTGCAGCACAAACTAGATCGAAGTAGCTATGGTCCTTGCTCCCTACTGAAGTAATTTGAAGAGAGTTTGCCAATCTACAGAAAGCACTGCTGAATTAAGAATCTGTCCTTCCCCTGAGAAAACAGTGAAATTTAAATGGGCAGTTTCCAGTCTGAGACTGTCTTTGTGATAATAATTGAAATCAAATGTACTTGGCTGTGTTCATGCCATGGTTTAAGTTGCCTCAGTATTTTTTTTTTCCTGAGTCTTATGATCATTAGACCAGATTAACAAAAGGAACTGCCCAGCTATGCTAACAAGTAAGGATAGCTACAAGTTCATGAGAGAAAGAAAAAGAAACTCATATGCTGATCCTAAGAGGACTTCTTCCTTGCCACTGAATAAATTTTGCATTACAGTGGGATGAGTACTGGGAAAAATATGTATTTTATTTTGAATATTTATGTTTGCTGCAATTTATTTTTTTTAAAACGTAGGAAGAAACTGAGCAATTGTGTCAATTCTGTCATCGTCAGTGAGACAAACTTTCCAGCCACATCAACAGGTTGAGCAGCTGATGCAGTCTGTCCCCTCTTCAAAGTGATGTGCTATTGATAATTGACATTCACATTTATTTAAAGACATCTGAATTCTGTTTTCTGTTTCTCAAGCATCAGTGAATTAGCAAATTTGCTCTGTTGTAAATCAAGAGCAAAAAGCCTTATACATGGTGTGCATGAAGCCAGCAAACTTGCTGAGCAAAGTGTACAAGAAGTTGTTTAAAACTAGGGTTATCTAGTGATTCTCCACCTCAGTCAAGAGTCCTAGATCGCTTGTTTTTTGCCACAAGAGTTATGAAGGACTGGAGCCTACCCTGACATGTGACAAGCTCCACTGCAAAGGTTCACATGTGCCAATTATTCCCAGAAAGAGGAAATGGTCCCCAGCCTGTTCACAATCCCAGTGAGCATTATGTGCATTGTTCCATTGTTAGGCTGAATCAACTCTCTTTCTCCATTATCTAATGATTTTGCACTCAGTAGTGACAACATATTCTCTCAGTATCCAGTGGGAATCTTGCCATGGACTTGCAATGAAGCCAAGATTTTAAATGAAGTTGTCAGATGGTGATGAAAGGAGGTATCACTTTGGCTCTCTGTGAAAATGAGGCAGAGTGAACTTGATCCTGCCTTGTGCTGTAATCCCAGTATGGCCCCTCATGGCATGAAGTGGCTTCAGAGATGCTCATATACATGTGGGAGAAAATTTGGAAGTCATGGCAAGGAACTGTTTTGTCTGAAGACCAGGTTTAAACACTTAGAGGCTGAGTGTACTAGAGGGCATGGCAGTAAGTGGGAACATTTTGAGGTGGGGCACTCTCAGGCATCGACCTAACTCCCTCTTCTGCCTGAGGACAGGATAACGTGACATACACAGACTCTCAGGACTGTCTGAGCTGTACGCGAAAGCTATCCCACCCAGAGAGCCTGGGCTACCGTCCAGCCTTCCCTCTCCCTTCTCCACCTGCTCTACACCTCTACAGACACTATGCAAAATTATACCCAAAGACAGTAAATGATTTGTGTATACTTGATGGCCTATGTGGTTGATACGTTTGCTGTCATGGACTCAGTGATGTAGAATGATGGGTCTCAGATTGTGCGGAAGGTCATTGGTATCTGAGTGTTTTTCCTGAAGTAGCCAAAATTTATCCTATTACAGCATTTACCCAATCAGATCACAGTGTTCTTTGGCTTATTTAAATGTAAATTACATGATATTTTTATCTCTAGACTTCTGCATTCTTTACCTAGATTTCCTTTTTGGGGTTTGGGTTTTGGTTTTGTTTTGGTTTGTTTTTTTTTTTTTTTTAACTCTTGGTGTTTAGTACATTTGACAGTTTGATTTAATTTAACTTCTAATAGAAGTGTGGCTGATAATCTAGTGCTTGACAAATAACTGCAAATTGCTATGTATTATTTAAAAAAAAAGTATTTAAAGTAGTGGCAACATGAAATACTATCATGAGAAAAATATTCCTGTTTCATGTCTTTGAAGAATCGGGCCTTGTCATCCCAGTATCTGTTCTATCATTCTTAAACATTTTTCTTTTGTACATCTCATTATTTTTAAGCATGTAAAAAATGATGCCTAAAGGAAGTGCATATTGTTCTATTAAGTCAAATCCTTATATTACATTTTACAGCTTAGCTTTTGTCTTGAAAAAAAAACATTTAATGAGTTTTTGTGTAATGTTAGGTATTATTCATGCAGGTACAATAGGAGAAATGGTTTCTTACATAGCTTATAAGGAAAGAAGTTCACTTGTAGGCATGTAATTTCTGAGGAAAACACATTTATTATTCACTTAGTAGAAACCTGAAGGAAAATAGAAAGGAAAAAAAAAAGCTAGACTAGAGCTTTTGGGAAATGCTGCTCTCATCCTCTTCTCAGAGGAAATTTAAATGAAATTAGAACTAGCATATTTTCATACAGCATTTATGAGCATGTCTATTTTGGGGAAAAACTATGATCTGTTTCGACTAATTATCAAAAAACACCTTAATTTTTACAACTGTTCACAAAATTCAAGGCACTCACACTCAGAAGTACCTCAACTACTCAACTCCTCTCCCCAGATGACTCCACAGCATTGCTCTGCATGTCAGTGCTTACTGAGGCAACTAATCACTTTTTTTGGACCATGTTAATCTTTGACCAGATCAGCTTCTGGAAAATACTCCAGGGCTAACACAAACAGAATAGGCAGCAAACAGCAGTTCAGATTTAAATTGGCTAAGTTGGCCGCTTACCCAGAGTAAAGCAGTAAGGTCTGGCGAGCTGGCCATATGCCTCGTGAGGGCTAGAGGAGCTGGGCAGTCCCTGGAGGCAGGGAAGTCAGTTGACTATTAGTATCAAGACAGGGAAGAGGAGCAGACAGGCACAGTGTAATAGAAGAGGCAAAAATGAAAAAATTACATCGATTTACAGACTGTAGTATATGATGTTTCCATTTTGGAGAAGCAATTTAAAATATCAAAGGATGGAGAAATGCTGAAATTGAGACCCTACCTAAACTATGACCACAACCAGTGGAAGTATGCTGTGATTGCTGTAAGGCTTGGATCCATCACAGGGCCTTAGATTTCACCATAGAATATAAATTTCTTTGTTCTCAATAATATTTTATTCTTTTATCTTAAGATTTAAATCCTATGCCTGACCTGGTTGGAAGTTTTTCCTACCTTGCTATCTCTCAGTCTTCTGAAAGTTGTACCTCTTTAAAGAGATGAGTGGGGCCCCACTTTAACAGAAGTATTGAAAAGAATAAGAATCCCATGCAACTGGAAAAGGGAAAGATATATGCACCATTGCATTGCACTTCTTTCATTATTTTATATAAAGATATACAAGCAAGTTACAGCTAGTTCTCAATAACTACATTCTCTCATTCACAATACATGAAGTTAGCTCATTTCTTGAGAAAAGGGAATCATGAAGTTTCTATGGAAACTTCATAATTAATAGCTCACAGTGTTAAGCCTTTTTCATTTGCAGATATCTATTTTCCAGTGGAGCTGCAGGCTCTTGTACAACAAATGCAAGCTTACTGGCCACAGTCTGGCCTTTCCTAGCTACAGACTACTTGGAAATATCACATGGAAAAAACACTGACCCACTTCCCTTATGTCCTTGATTCCAATTCATTTAGGCTTTAGTTCAGTAAATGACTTAGGTCGCACTGACTAGATATGTTATTTCCCATTAAATAAACATACTCAATGACTTTGGTTTCAAATATAACTTCTCATGTTAAATGTCAGCACGTACTGATATGTGGTTATGGATTAGGGCATCAGCTATTAAATCCTTTAAGGCGTAACTGCTGTATTTGTACCACTTTCATATCAGAGTCTGCTGACACAACAGAAAAAAGAACAAAAATAGTATTCGGCATTCCTAACTTCTATTTATAGCTGGAATATACTTGGATTCACGAACATCTCAGATTTCTATGTTAATAAATTAAGGACAGAATATTTATACCAAACATCACTGGAAAATTGATTATCTTTAGAGGTCCAGTTAAGGTCTAAATTATTCCTGCTTGTTTGTGATATCAATGATCTTCTTTTAGGTATTAAACTTAATTTGCAATATTTAAAACCATTGGCTGGCATCTTTTTAAATGTGATGGCTAAATGCAGAAAAAATTATAGATGCCACAAAAGATGTGATCATTTATAAAACTGAACTCATTAAGCTTGATTGGATTCATTGCTTACATGGTACATCCATTCTCTTGTACTGAGTTCTTGCAAGATTTGTGAAAAAGAGAGAATATGCAGGGGAGAACTTATAAATAGCTCCTGTAAGAAAGACGTCAATCTGTGAGTCTAAACCACATTGGACCCCAAGGAACCCCCACTTACAGAGGACCATCCTCTGTGCTCTCTTATTAGCCCCTTCTTCCAGGACTACTTATTTTTAATTTCAGAAACTTGGACATAACTGCATAAATCATTTCTTTGTTTTCTCATGAAGCACCTAATGATAGTATATGAGAATTCAATCTTATTTTGCAGGGTTTAGTGGAAGGTTTTAGGTTTCTTTGTTTTTCCCTATATCCAATTAAAGAGTAGATGATAGGACGCTGAATAATTGAGAAAGAGAGAAGCATTATGATGAAAAAGTGTCAGGCACTTCCACAACAGTGGAGTACAGAAAATAGCAATTTTTCTGTCCTTAAATTCTTCTTGCCATGGCAGTTTAAGTAGGGACTACAGTTTCTGTTTGAGAAAATGAACTAAAAGTGTTTCAAATCCTTTGAACCATCATTGAAATGACAGAAGATGGCCTATAATACAAATGTGAAGACATTTATTCAAGGGATCCCCAATTCACTGCCAGATCACTTCCACAATGAGCTGTATATGATTTCTTTTTACCTTAGTAGTTGCTTTTATATATAGATTTCAATTATTTTTAACTTTAATGATTCATTACCATAATGGGAGAGCGTTTAATCAGAAGAATGTTCTCCAAGTCAAAGGCAGATTGCAAACCCACACTCTCCAAAACTGGAGGGTTTTCAAGGACCTCACATTCTGCAGGCTCACCCACTTAGTTTAATTATGTAAGTAACTAATGGGGTTAGTGTAAGAGGAAAATTCAGGCTGAGTATCCAGAAGGGAAAAACAATAATCTGGACAGTGGAGGTGCACTGAGCCATGAAATTAGCCTCCCTAAGGGATGTGGAAGAAACAAGAAAATTCTAAAATACCAGAAAGTTGCTGTGAGGCAGGGAGCTAGATAGACGGATCTGAGATCTCAGACAAGCACCCTCTGTCTGACTCCTGGAGTGATTTAACACATTACCGTGCTTGCTCTCCTGGCAGATAGGATCACCCCCAGAGCAGAATCAGAAGGCAAATGGGAGTTTTATCAACTTCGGTACCCAGCCTTACTTCCTGGGTTGAACAGCTGATAAAATGGGGTTAAGCTCATGGGTCAGGCTGTCAGTCAGTGAATGTGACATGTAGGCTCCTTCTGGATTATGTCAAGCCTTCCACATAGTGTGGGGGAGGAGATACAGGGGCAAGCTTAGGAAAAATTACATTTTAAACCTCCCTGGAAAGATTTGTCAGAGGCCACCTGTCAGAGCTCTGACAGTTTTTGGGTTTTGCTTCCATTTTTGACTCCCACAATAGCTTAAAACTACAAAAAGAATAGCAAGGAAAAAAATAGACTGAGACACACATCTCCAGAGATAGAGAAATAAAAATAGATTTAAATAAGCCAGGGTAAATAAAATTGTTAAAGGCAAATTCACACAAATTATCTTCCACCCACTTCTGAGTTGGTCCCCCATATTTAAAGATTTTCCTCCATCCCAAGTGCTCTGGTGATGGCTAGAACAACTATTCTTGGCTCTATTTCCTTCCTTCACACACTTTATTGGGTAAGAAAAGCTGCCAAAAAGTGGGAGTTTTATGAAAGCAATCATAAAATGTTATGGGTAATGCTAAACAAATTATGTGTTACTCTACAAAAATGGCCCTTTCTTTGGGTAAAAAACAACAGCTGCCTGATCAGGTTACCTCTCTCAAAGCAATGATAAACCTACTATCAAGGGCTGTAGCTGGCAACTGTGGAGGCTGTGGAAAGTCAATATTATTGAAGCTGCTTTCTTGACAGTCATTTCTGAAAAGCTAATAGTGATTTGATATCTTGATGTCCCAACCTGCAACATGTATTTCCACACATAAATGAAGTCCAGTGTCCTACCCTGGGCTTCAGGAGATCTCAGTTCATCACTTGTTGTTGTCCCGTAGCTGCTGGGACCTGTACTAAGACATTTTCCTCTTGGTCTCTATCAAGTTTATCACTGCTTTACTAAGCAGGAACTACCCCTACCCTTCCCCCTGTATACTGTCTGACATGATGGCACCAGTTAATCAGGACCCCTACACAGACACTATAAAAGATGCTGTTAACAATATTTGGGCTGATGGGAGTTGTTTTTTTTCCCCCCGTTTTTTTGTTGTTGTTGTTGCTGTTGTTTTGTGTATGTTATTCAGGTATATTGCAGGCAGTTTATAAAGATATGGAACGCAGTTCAATGAAGTTCAGCTCTGACAGTCAGCATAAGCCCTTCCTATGTCCATCCTACCATTCTCCTAGACCATAACTATGATACTACCATGGATATTTCTGGAGTATCATTCCTCGGAACACAGGGAATTTTAGAAATTGAAATGAGACTTTTGCAGTATTTAAAGTACCTGGGTGCACAATCTTAAAAACTTCCATTTAGCTGGCAACAAAATTCGGAGGTGAAGTGCTTTGGTTGCTTCAAGTTCTGAATCTCCATATGCTAAACGAAAAGATGTTTCCGGTCTGACTTACACAAGGAGTATCTAGTTCCTCAGCCCTTTGTTATCCACACATTAGGCTTTTCTCCAAGTATTGCATAGAGATACCCTATTCAGCAAATGTTGGGGGCACATCTACCACATAGCAATATAGACAATATGGACCCATCTAAAGTCTAAAGTATCCTCCAGTTACACATGCAGCTGAAGAGGAGGGGACCTGGATTTAACTCTTCTTTTTGAGATGCAAATCCACTCTTCTTGAGAGTGCAATAACTACTAATCAACTGGCTAATGTGAGTTGGCATTTTCAATTTCTCCTGTAAAAACCTATTCCACATTGCACAAAAGACTGGACGGAATGGGAGAGTGCAGCAGAGCCTGACTCCATGTTCTTGTGATAGGCACTCACCTGGAAACAGAGAAATGTGGGTCTCTATCTTCTCTAAAAGTACTGTTTATGCATTTCATTCCATGACTATTTAATGCAAAAGATATAAAATTAGGAGTCCATGAAGCGTTAATTAATTTATAACCATTGTTCACTGGCTTTCCTCCTCTGTAAGTAGAACATTTTGTGCTCTGGAATATGAATGACAAGTGCTGCTTCCCTACACTCTCTCTGTTTCCTCTGCTTCCAGTTTCACCAGATCACAAGCTCTTTAACCTACACTTAGACCTTTAGAGTGCTTCAGTGCCAGCTTGTTTCAGGTTACCCTGTAAAAGCCAAGTGTAAAGAGCAAAGAGTGAAATAGCATGGCAGATAAATAAAGAGAGTTTCCAAGGGCAATGCTTCTGGCAAGTGACTTTATAGAAGCACCATAAAATATTCAGAGTTCATTTTAGCAAATTTAGTATCTACCTGTGAAGCTATTAAGCCGTAACAAGGAACATCTCTGCGGCATTCCTTCCCTTCAACGTAATCCCTGCCATTGTTGCAAATTCTAAATGATTGAAATGATAAACATTCACAAATTCTGAAAAGCAGGATTCACCATAAAATTCCAGAGCAAAGTTATGCTTTATTGGCATGATGTAAAGTGCCGAAATACACACTGCTGTCAGGATAAACAAACAGCCCAATTTTCCAAGCCTTTTTGCCTTGCACTTATGCAATCACATCTATTCAGTGTAATAGTCTGTCCTCCTTTTCTGGTAATTTTTTCTGGCCTCTCCTAAGAAATGAAGAGAACTTATTATCTTTGCTCACTAGTTTGTATGTGTTCCGTCATCATTAAGAGGGTGTTAGGAGTGTTACCCTCATGAAAGTCGTATTTTATGACACAAAGACTTTAAGCCAGTGAGTGACTGTTGAGTGAGTTATGCTTCTGCCTCTAAAAGCTGCCTTTGTAGATGAAGGTGTGGTGCAAGGGGATATATAAGGGCCATGAATCCTTTAGTTTGCAAATATGTATATGATTTTGCTTTTATTGGTATAATCAGGCCTTTAGCTTTTGCTGTCAATACAAGGAGTGGAAGAAGCAGTAAATGAATTAATCTATTTGGAGTGTAGGATCAAGGAAAAGTCCGGAATCATAGTATTTGCTTATAACATTCAGAAAGCCTCTATTTTATGCAATCACTCCTGTGGTGATTTTTTTCTATTTTCTAACTACATACCATAAAGCAGGAGATGCTGTAGGTTCTATCTGTATTTTAACTCTGAAAAAGTTATTTTGAAATGTTCCCTATTATGTTATAGGGAAGAGATATTTAATTTCCATTATTGCCTGCTTCATTTCTGTTCCATTTTTTTCTAATATGTTAGTAATTCAACAGGAGTGTATTTTGTCATGTTAAACTGGTGTAGAAAAGGAAGACCTCCGTTCTATGAAAAATTTGTGTGGTGAGAAAAAAGTTTTGGCAAGTGGAAGGAAAAGTCCTTTGCCTACTTGACATACTGCAGTGCTTCAGCCCTAGTCTCAAACAAGAAGGAGAACTTCTCTTGCTTTTCATAGAAAGATTGGGATTTATTTTTTACTGCAAAGATTCATTTTTCACCCTTTCTTTGTGTTTAGAAACACATGTATGCTCCCTAATAATTTGCACACACTGGAAGAACAGTTATACTAGTCAGTAAGCAGTTAGTTACTGGTAGGTATTCAGCTGCACTCATTATTATGTGCAATGCAATGAATCTGCAGTACCTTATATTGGTACAGCTAAGTCATATCGCTATTGTTTCCCTCATGGATTGACTAACCTTTACCAAACTTATGAAGCCATCTGGATAAGCAGCTAATTCTTTAACATCAGTGACAGACAGAGGAAGAGAAAGTTAGGATACAAAAATAGCTATAAATTAACAAGTATGTGAGGTATACTAGGGAACACTGAGGCAGGCATCACCTGAACAACACTCTGTTGAAGACAACTGATCTACACTGATTTTGTCAGCTACAGGGTTGTGCTGCTTGACCCTAATGCAAACACACCAGATTTTTCAACTGTTTCAGGAAACTATTATTTTAAAGAACTTCATTTCTTCAAAACAAGAGCTGGAATGAGACATTAAAGATTTTTTGCAATGAGATATAAAACTCAGGTCTTCAAGTCCATTTTTTCTACCCACATAAATCAAACTTATAATGTGAAGATTAGGGAGAAGCTTGTATAGACATATTAGTCTTGATCAAACTGGACTTAAAAATAGAGGCAATAAATACAGTCCATGGATATCAGCATTGTCTAGAAGTCTACATATTTACCCAGGATCCTGGGTACTTTTTACAGCCCAGGCTGAATGCCACACTCTTTCAGCCATACTGTTATTAATATTGTGCTAATGTGGAAAACTATCTAAAATACAACTTAACAAGCAGTCCTACATTCCTCAGAAGCAACATTAGTGACCAGGGATTTACAATAGTTTCTTTTCAGAAATAGTTCTGAAATCTGATTAATACAGCGAACTGGTTAGTTCTACCTCCCACATACACATTTTGGGTAGACTGAAGTGCTTTGCTTTATCTGAAGGAAAACTTCCTTATTCTGAACATCCATTTATTTAAAAATTGGAGTTGCAGGAATTTCTAAGTAGGATGTCATTTCAGAGAAACAAAACCATTTGACTTAGAAAACATTACAAAAATTTGAAAAAAACCCAACAAAGTTTTAAAAATTATGGAAAGAAACATTTATCTTTTTCCAACTTTTCAATTTTTATTATTCACGGGCAAAAATAAATTAGCCCAGTGCCTCAAGGTTAGCAACATTTAAGTTCAGGAATTTATGCATATAATCCGTAATGACAAAGGAATGTAGCTGAAACTGTCTCTGTTAAGAGGAATTTAAAACACTAAAACCATATCCACTAAATAATTTTGATTAATATTTTAGATATTTTAAAGAGACTGTGAACCTGTTACTCATTTAAACTGAGATGCATAAACCCCTCTAGCCAACTCTGCCAGTGAAATCAGAAGTTAGAAGCCTAAATTCCTTTGAGGGTCCTGGGAAAAGTTTCCTAATGCTGAAGAAAATCAGATTCAGTTTCTTAAAATGTCATGATTTTAATAATTCAATAAATATCATAATTTATTTTTTTAGGCATAACAAATACTAAGCAAGAGATATACTGCTCTTCCAGGACTCTTTTATACAATAATGAGTAAAAGAACTCAGAATGACACTACTCTAACCCATATATCATAAATTCCCAAATAAGAATAAAAAAATTACCCCAAAAGCCTAAAAAATACATCATACACAAACAAAGCCATAATATTGCTAGCAATATGAGACAAGAGGTGCATATAAAGATTCCCTACAGTGAGATTGAAATGATCTGTTAAATATTTTACTCTAATGTCTTTATAACATTATTTTTTTCAGGTTTTTGCACATTTGTCAGGGCTGAATTTGTTGCATTTTGAGAGAGCCTGCAAACAACAGCAGTTGTGCTTATTGTCTTTGTTCAGTCTTGTCTCTGTTAAAAAGAAAATCTACTCCCCACTTTCCCCTCTATTAATTTCTCAGCAGCTATGAGCAAACTTTCAATACTTTCACAATGTATAGTTTACTTGTAGAATTAGTCAACCTTTCTGGGTGGGAATGGGAGTATTAATGAAGCCTTGTGGCTGTTTCTGCAGACAGTCATAATTATTTTGCATTATTTTGTTGCTGAATAATGAAGAAAATGACTCATAATGCAGCACATATATTTCCATATGTGTATGGGTGTGTGTGTTTGTGTGAGTGTATAAAACTTGTGGTATTAGAAGCTAATAACTGATAACAGAACCAAATTCTAATCCAGACAGTAATGTTCTGCCTACCTGATCTCCCCTGCATTTTGAATTTGAAATGCTATTCTCCACTCCCTGTCCACTCACAATCATGTAATGCAGATATGTTCTTTTAAATGCCTGGTATTTCAATTGAAGTTAAAAGGTCATGGATATTTATTTTCAAAAAAACTTTTGTGTAGATAATCAAGCAGTGAAACCTTTATTTCATTTCCACCATCACTCATGAGACTGGTGTGATTTAACTCTCTGAGGTCTGAAAATACTTTTGCATTTCTTAGGAAAAAAATTTCCATTCAGCTCAGTGCAGGTAAGGAAGTTTTAAGGTAAAAGTCTTGTTTGGCCATTGAAAATAAAGTCTGCAAATGGAGAAAACGTTACTGTAGCCATTCAAAACCCCACAAAGCAGTGTGTGCTGAGAAGGACCACCTAACACTTTCCAGAATACTCAGTTGTGGATTCTAACACCAGAGATTCATTGCAGCTATTTTGTGCACAAGGTTACAAGAACAAATTTTAAGACAATTCAGGGCTCTAACACTCTTGTGTCTTTCACCTCCCTACTTTTTCCATCCTGTTGGAATCAGATGCTTCAGGTGAGATCTCAGCTGAGAATACAATCAAGAGAGACTTTCCCAGATTTGATTAACCTGTGGTACAAATAGGATAATGATAGAAGGAGTTGGGTCACTTGTCTCAGTTTATGCAGAAAATCAGAGTAATAGCTGGATATAAAAGTCCATTTAAGCCCAAACCAGTTTATGTTGATAGCCATTGGACGGTGCAGCTTCCCACATGACCTATTTGACAGCAGTGAAAGAGAGGAAATTGTGATACTGAAACTTCAAGATGATCCTATGCCATACACTTTTATTTGTTCATTTCAACATGTTTCTTCTTTTACTGTCTCTCCTCCTTGTTACTTGTCAGAGACTAAGGCATATGGCCATATGTGTGCCTTTTGAGGTTGTCCCTTCAGATGACAACAGCTGCACATAAAGACAAAAGCCAACAGCCTGTGGAAATAACTTGCACCACTGTGTTGCTTGCAATGATGAGCAAAGACCCTCTATTCCAAATGTAGCTGAGCACTGGACTCAGGTAATGTCAGTTCTGAGGATGCTGACCATAAATAATGAGGCTGAGGCCAGTTATTTATTCCACTTACCAAGTTTGCATAAATCAGAAGGTAAAGATTTTGAGCTCCTACCTTTCCTTACAGCGGTGTTTTAAGGAATGGTCCCTGAGCTATCTATACTGATGTTTCTCGACTGCTGGGTCACAAAAGTTGTCATGAAAAGATTATGATCAGAGTCATAAGGCATTGGAAATATTATGAATCTATAACAGAAAGAAAATCTCATTCCCAAAGTATTCATATCCTTCAGGGCCAAGTGCTCTCTGTAACATCTCATAAATAGAGTTAGCATTGTTACCATGGACACTTTCTGTTCTCCCTGTAATAAGAAATAAATAAATTGGGAAACAAGTAGAAACAGAACTACATGATTCTCTTTCCTCCTGTTCTTTCTGTTGTGTTTTTTTTTTTTTTTAATTCATTGCCAGCATTTCTATGTGAAACATGAAATATTTTCTCGTCCACCTTTTCCCATCAAATATAAATGAAGACTAGTTAAAAAGGGGAAGTATATTAATTCAGTCTCAGTAGTTTAGTGAAAGAAAAATCTCTTACCCATGTTGAGCAGCACTTCTAAAATCTCCATATGCAACAGGTTAGAAGACCAAAGACCAAAGGAAGAGGAAAAGAATCCTGAGGTTGCACATTCTTGTTCTGTGATGGCAAAAGCCAGGCTAGCCAGGCAAAAAATCATGTTTGCTACATAAAAGCAACTTATTCATTTATAATGAAGAAGAGGAAACAACCATAGGAACAAATAACAACAAAACCAATAAACATGCAAATTCCTAACTCTGCCTTCAAAATATATTCAATTTTAAAACCTGTTTATCTTTCAGACCAGCTGAAGAAACAGGAGAGAGAAAGGGAAAAAAAGTGTAATCTCTAGTTTTAAGAAATTGCTTATGGAAAAAGCTTAAGCTGATGAGACTATTGAGTGAACAAGATGATTTCATAATACAATTTGTGCCTGTTTGGTAATGACACTAAAGATGTAGAATAAAAAACAAGAACAATCATTCAGCAATTCAAGCAAAGTCAAGGCTTATTTATTTATCTTTTTAATGCTGTTTTGCTGGTGCCAGACTTCCTACAGAAATTAGGTGGATTCAATAAAACTGGACAGTGTGGAGTTTTAGTCTAAGAAACATTCACCACTTACATCCTCTTCCAGTGAGTGCTCAATTTTTATTGAAGTTTGAAGGAAAAATTTTCTAAGGTGTTTTCAAAAGAAAGCATGAACTGTTTTGCATCTGGGAGCTATGAAGGCACCTTGGTCATTACAGGAGATACTAGGCATAAGGTGAGAAAGTGAATATGATCTTTAAGTATGCATTAAAATCACAAACTTAGATCCAAATTGTACTTTTCAAAGGCTACAGAGAAAATTGAGGGTTAAAGCTTTCTCTTGGCTGTTGAATGGGGTGGATCTAAATTATGACATAGACATCTCCAAAGGGAGAATCAGTTTAAGCACTTTCTGCTGGTTACTTTTGTTTTGTAAATTCTGAAGTCTTGTGTGGTATGGCAAATTTTCCACCAAGAATTCACCCCATCTAAATGCAATTGGTTAATAGGCAGCCACTTTCTGCTGATTGATTAGAGTCAGCTGAGACATGGTGGGAGAGTCTTTTCACTGATGGTAGACACCTAGTTTAAGATGTGATGCTTCATTTTCTGTAATGCCTTTCTCTTTTCACTGACTACAACAGAAGCCTCTTTGACTGGCTCAGACTGGACATCTTTCCGACAAGATAAATTCCCTCACTCCGGCTCAGGCTGGATGTGAGTCACAATGTCCAGCTGTAGCCAGACCTCATTTTACTTCTCCTTTACTTGTGCCTGCTAAGACTTGCACAGGAGAAAGCTTGCTGGGAGAAGATGAAGCCCAGATGAAGAGATCTGAGGGAATGATGAGTCCAGGTTTTATCACTTTGCAATGGTTTGGTGTTCATGCACTGACTGTGTAAGTGAAAGCTTCCCTGTGCTACTTGTATCTCTCCTAGCCTTCAGTGGCTTCACAGTGATTTTTCAGAAGGGAAATTCATACCCCCTTGGACTTGGTTGATAGCTCCAAGGATTGATGCAGAAGAGAGATATCCATTGCTATGATCTCAGGGAAGCCCCAGGAGCATGGCTATAAGGTACTTTATAAGTCTGTCACACTGAGGTAGAAGCACAAAACTTGTCTAGACTTTCTTGTGTCTAGTACCAGGTGACTTCTGGGCAAAACAAACTGATGCTGGAGGTAAATAAAATAACATACGGGTTATCATTAGAGGCACTCAAGTGATGCCACTTAAAATCCTGAGTAAGAAAAACTGCAGCTAAGAAAAAATTGTGAGACCAATCCTTAACTTTTAAGCACCAATACAGATAGTACAGGAGCAGATTATTTCTGATCTTTTGTGGGTATTTCCTGAAGCCAGTATTCCAAATGAAACTGTTTGTACTCCACAGAATATGTAGAGCTGAATCATTTGAAAAGATAGGCAAAGCGACTATCTACTTCAATATTTTATAATAGCTTTTCTATTAAAAGATAAGTAGAGAGGTCTGCAAGAAAGAATACAAAACTCGAAAACATGCAGTCCTGGTTTTTAGACCTAATTCTTCCACTGACTTTTGTTTTTCTTTGGTTTTTGGAAAATCACTTCTGTTGCATCTCTTAGTATCCCTAATTATAAATTCTAAAACTCACAAAAATAAGTGTTTTCCTGCTTTCCTTGTTTCAAATATCCATTACTGAATGTACAGTGCATTGAACTTAAAATGTTAACTATTATCTTGTCATAAATACCAGGTCTTAATATTAATTCACTGAAATGGTTACTTTACAGCTGTTATAAAAGTTAGTTTTATTAGCTGACCTTATCTCTCTGCTTTTTGCCTTTGTGTATTCTCTTTCAACACCTGAGGCTCATTCAGTTACATTTAAATTACTTCATTTCTGTGTCTGAAAGCAGTTATTCAAAAGGTAGATTATCTTTGAGTTTACTGAATAAATATGCTTAATATATTGCTGACAAGGCTTGACTCTTAAATTCTATTTTTTAAGTTTTACATCTTACTGCAGAATTGTAGTCCTTGCAACAATCCAGCAAATAGAGATTTCTGGGTTTGTTTTGCCAGACAAAGTACTTTAAAAGGGGCTTCTACTTAAATCTGCTATTCAGACTATGAGCAGCTTAATGGATTGTTGACAGAGAATGTAGAGCTCAAGCAGGATGTGATAATACCAGGTGTTTTCTCACTTTTATGAAGTTTATATAACTTTTATATTCATTTCATTCCTGACTGTCACTTAGCACAGTACAGCAACAATGACCTTCACAATAAAGACTAGAATTTGCAGAGGAAAAAGGAGAAAGAAACTGTAGAATCAGACCACACATCAGAGATAACAGTATGCTCCTTGTGGTGAAAGGCGGCTAGATGTCTGTGACCAATTGCAATATGAAGGAAGTTCAGATGATGGCTTTCAGTCCCCAGCCCTCAAAAAAGGCTTTTTCATGTCTGCAGTTAAGAATCAACTTCAGTTTAATAACTGAATTTATTAAGTTTGAAGTTTACCTCATGAAATTTCAGAAGATGCTCTTTACAGAAGGAGCAGTTGTATGGTTGGGCTAGATAGGGACACTCTCAGAGAGGTAGACTGGTATTTTTGTCATAAGTCTGACAGACTTGTCTTGTTCTTTGTTTTTCCCCTTTGGTTTTGTCATTATTGCTTCAGTAGATCACTTCAGAGGAAAATTCCTAAGCCAGCAGAGCCATCATTAATCAGGAAAAGTTTACTCTGTGGATGTCTGCATCTGCATATATATCTGCATATTACATGCCACCACCTTCCAACACATTTGGTTCCTGTTCCCCTTCAAAGAGGCCCTGTAAGGATATGGTGGCTGAAATGCAAAGTTATCCATCCACTCCTAGATTCATGCAGACTGTTCCTTCAGATGATGTCTGAGAAGAAGGCCTGTGAATTATCTGAAGAGCCCCCTCACAATTATATTTTTTCTCTGAATAAGATGGAAGGTGAAACAAAGGAATAGAAACAATCTGCCTGTCCACCTTCCTATGGCATTTGCTCTCAGCAATGAGTTTTAAACTTTGTGTTCATTTTTCCATGCATTTTCCAGGTTTGTTCATACTAAATCATAATTACCTGAAATTGCCACAAGAGACACTCTAATACCACTAGAAAAATTATCATCTTAGCCAGCAAGAGAAAAGTAGAGTGCTGCAGCAGTAGTACAGAAAGAGTTTTTCTTTGCTTGCTTATTTATCTGGGTAAAGATGCGGGAGCATTTTTAGGAACTGATTATTGATAGGCTTTAAAGTCAGGTGACTTTTATATACATATATATATTTAGTGGCCATTTTACATTTTCAAGTAACAAACACCTAAGAGCATATCTTGTACTAATTTTCTGCATTTTCCGTTTCTTTGGAAAGCCAAACTGACAGCTTACAGCCTGTGCAATCAAACCAGTGCCTGTTAAAAAAATGGAACTGCTCTATCTATACACTACCTCTGGCATGCAACAAAATGCATCCAATCCCACAGAGAATCAAAGACATTTTTGTCAAAATATTTATCATGTCACTGGGAATTAATGTAATAACAGAAGTGATCAGTCACAGAAAACTGCAAATTCACAGCTGGAAACGAAAGTTAGGTTTAAGAGAAGAAATTATCTAGTTACTAAGAATGGAGCATCTTAGTTCTGGCCCCTCTTGCTTTATCTTTTTGTTCATTTGTATTTGGTTTCCAGAAAGTAGGTTCTACTAAAAAATTAGTCAAGAAGACACCACAAGGAGCAGGTTTGCAGCTGTTCCAGTTGGAGAAAGGCGCTATTTATCTATCAGTTATGAAAATGGACTGAAATCTTGAGTGTTTGTGCTAAAATTAGTCCTCTGTATCCAAAGTGGTCTTCAATTGACATCCAGGCCCAAATTCACAACCGCTCATAGCCATGAGCAGAGTCCCTAAATTCATCATACCTTAGGGTCACTTTGGTGGATGGGTGTCCTCTAGTGACACCAAATCAATACAAGGCACAGTGCTGGCTGCACTGTACAGTTTGTATTTAGGACTTTTCATTAGCATGGTTGTTCTGATTTCTACATCGATCTATTGGGTTCAATTGCATTTGATATGGTGTCAACCATTTTAACACTAGCTGGCGCTGAGGATGTTGAGAATTCAAGCCCATGCACATGGGTTTATAAGCATCTTTGCAGTCACAGACTGTACTGTGTAAACATCAAGTTTTTTCTATTATCACTTTTCTCACTAAGGTTCCACTAAAGCCAACTTCTATTAATAGCTCTGCAAGCAAGCAGCACTGTCTAGATATATCAATGGTAAATACGGGTGAAGATTTCACACAGTGGGGAGGTAAATTACAGGCAGCTACTTTTTTTAAAATCCTGATAGGACATCTGTGAGAAATTACATTTTCATTCTTGGATCTTTAGGTTATTTCAAAGAGACCTGAGAAAATAGTGGAAAGAGGCATCCATAAATTACCTGGGTTTAGACCTGAGTCCTTGCAACCTAGAAGCAAGATGAAGACAAGGAAAGAAGGAATTCCAACCTTGTGGATGATTTGGAAGACATATCAACTTGCTGACTTCATGTCAGCAGAAAACAATGCAAGACAAATGACAAATCTATTCTTTGATGGTAAATTCCTCATTTATTATCACTGTCTTAGCCAGTGGGAACCTCTGACTGGGAAAGCACTTCAGTGATTATTACTTGTATCTCCATATATATATATATACAGAAATGTACCTTTCCTCTGCTCCATATAGATGTTCTGAAGCAACTTGTAGTGAAAGAAAATGTGTCCAGAATTTCCAGCTAATATTTATCCTCACTTCTACACCTCAAATGGAGTTAGATAATTGAGGTGCAAATGATATTATTCAAACACAGGAAGAATACAATAAAGGTCATGAAATCTCATACTTTGGAGATTTCAGGTATGCAACCTGTGTTGTCAGAAAGCAACTGTCTTCCTAATGTAAAATCAGTCAAAGTCTTTATGACTAAATTTTTCTGGATTTCTTGGTATGTTATCAAGTGCTGCTGAGTTTCCATTTATTTGCCTTCATCCGGGTGCAAGACTCTCAGAGGCCTCAGGGAGCAGATGTGGTATTTGCAATTTTGTTCTGAACAATCTGGCTGTTTTGAAAATATTCACAGGAAAACACCAGCCACAACACCAGATGTGAATGTAGCAAAGCAGCATCTTGTGTTTACATTTTAATTTCTCCAGCTAGGAAGGCTGGAGTGCTTATGCACTGGGAACACATAATACAGGCTGCATGCTCTAATAATCTGTTACATTTATGTGGTGCCATTCACCTCACAGTGCTCTGCAAGCCTTTGTGTAGAGGAGCCACCCACTGCAAAACTGTCCCCCCATAGGTCTGTGATACAGCAGCTGTATATTAATTCTAAATAGTAGTAACCTTAGTGTAGGAGTAAAGGGTAAATGAGAGCTGCATCTAACAGCAGCTGCTGAGAGGGCTTTAAGTTGGCAGGTCTCTAGGTGCTTGTGTGTGTGTGATTTTTACAATTTTTGAACATCTGCAAGACTCGCCGACTTTATAGTGCGGCTGCAAACACCTCTAAATAATCAAGTCCCAGGAATCTAAATTCAAGGCACACAAAGTGGAAATCCCAGCTCATCTTTTGCTGTGCAAGTAGTATTTTTCTGTTCTGTATGTTTGAGGGAGCCAAGTAATACCAAAGCAAGAAACAAATCCATCTGGCATTGGGTAGTCCATTTAACTCACTGCAGGCAGTAGCCAGGTAAAGGATCTGACTCTGAAATTCATGCCAGGTTTGAAGTGTGGCAGAGACGCTCCCCATGACAGAAGAAAGGGATGACATTGCATGGAGCTCAAATCTCTGTATTTCCTAACAGTGGTTTCAGGATAGTGCTCAGTATCTTCAGCATGCACAAATCTAGGAAGTAAAAACAGAAAACTCAATTTGTTTTTAATGGGATGTGGTGAAGGCAGAGATATGTGCTAATGGACGAAGGAGCCAGGAAACAAGACTATATGCCCTGCCAGGAGGTCTCAGCAAGTTGCTGTGTTTGTCATTTTATGTTTGTGCAATAGATGGGAGAGGATTCAGCTTTGGGGACTTACAATCAGTGTGTGGCTAGTAAAACCAACAACAGTACAGTCAAAGATACAGAGAGCTATTTTATTCCTAAAAACCTTCTGGTAGCTGTAATACAGACCTGGCCATGACAGCTCCTGCTCTGAAACCCAAACATAGCACCAGGCTGGGAGAGAAGTGCAGCCCTCAGCAGAGGAAAGACCTATGGGAAAGAATAGAGATGTAACTGCAAAGGCAGTATCCCTGCAAAGCCAATCTCTTAAATGCTGAGCAGGCCACCAACATCCTTGTTTCATCCCACTCTGCTCTACCTCAGTCTTGAGACCAAATTTTTCCCTTTTAGTGAGACCTCTAATGACAAGGAGGAGTAAATTGAAAACTCTTCCTCCCGATTAAATCAATGAATTCTCACTGTGGCTGTTAGAATAAATGTTCAAGGAGCCATAGAACACTACGTCATTGAAAATAGGCCGAGTTTACATGGAATTGATTTGAGCCTGGTATTTTATGACTCCCGTGTGAACTTGATGTGGCCAAATTGGCTCTCTCTTAGGACACTTTATCAGAGAGTTATATCTTTTGTCTAATTAACGGGACTCAGCACTAAAAGACATGACTGTATAGAGAATTTAATGTGCAGGCTGCAGTGGCAAAGGAACACTTTACAACGTACTGCTACTCGAGTGAGAGGCAGTGGTGGTTTTAAGAAAACCTCTCAGGGAAAAAAAGAAAAAAAGATCCTATCCTGTTTTTCCTGATATCATATCTATGTTTGGAAACTTCCTCCCTAAATCTTTAATGAAGGCAGAATGGGGTTTGAAAAACAGCTGGAGGACATTGATCTACACATTCCAATTTGTTTATGTATAAAACATGCATAAAGGATTAAATGCTGCTTAACAGTTGTCTGCTTTCAGCTGCTTTCATGCCTCTGCTTTGCTATAGCACCAATCCATGTCAGAAGATACCCTGGGGGGGTTTTTAAATAATAAATAGGTTCCTTTGGAGGATGTCTTTTTTTTTAATCTAATATTAATTGGCACGCAAAATGGTAATTATACTTACTCTAGAAATATGCTGTGCCACTCATTCTTCCCTGGTCGATTTGGCATTTGCCCTGTCTCACTGTAGCAGTAGGAGCATGGGAGACCAGAATTAAGGCTGGAGAGTGACATCAGACTAAATTAAGTGCTCATACATTTATGTATCAGCATAAAGCGATGCAAATGCATTTATAAGGTATGAATGATTTATCAGGAAGTCGTTTTGATGCCTTTCTGTTGCATGTGGCTAATATGGTGAACAAGTCAGTTCATTGATTCCAGTTCAGGATCCTGGTTCGTCTGTCATTATGAAGAGGCTGTTTCAAAAGCCTGAATTTTAAGTACTTTTCTTTTTCTTTTTTTTTAGCCCACAGAGGTTGGTTCACCTCTATCAGTCTGAATGATTTGTTAAGCAAGAAATATGACTAGCTCTGCTTACAAGCTAAATGCTGAAAATGGTCTCTCCAAAATAATACATTGCATTTTCCACTCATATAATCCTATTTTACACAGAGGCACACAAAATAGATTGGAGAGGCTGGTAATTTTAAAAGATAGGCAGCTGTCCATGCAACAAGAGGTCACGGCCACAAGAAAGAACCAAATAAGTCACCTGTCAGCTCAGTAGTGGCAAAATTCTACTTCGTGATGGCCTAAAATCCAAAACTTCGGCTTTTCTGCAGATATGCCACTGATAACTGACAGCTCTGTAGCATAGCATGGGGATAAGTCTGTAGATAAGATCAAAACAGTTCTAGCAGAGATGTGAGCTTCAGTCTTGTGTTGGATATGCAAGATTTCTTATCTCCCAATGATGTATCTGTCTCCAGCATTCTTGGTTCACAAAGTGAGCCATGCCAAGTTTCACAATAGCATCCTATAACATAGAAAAGCATCATATGGTCACATTCTTTATTCTTATCCCAACTGTCATCATGACTCCAGGGTCTTTTAGGATCCAGTATCAGGCAGTAAGATCAGCAAAGTTAAAACTGAGCACTCTAATATCTCTAATGGTATAGGTCCTGGCAACAGGTATTCTAGGCTCTTATCGTAACTTGCACCAGCACTTCCAAGGAATCAAGAGCATAAAGAGTTAAAAATCCATTCATTTAGCATTCTGTGTTACCTTTCTATTGAGGACAGACAAATGCTCTTTTAGTTTATACTGATGCTAGAAAAAGTCACAGAATACTTTAGGAGAAATAAAACAGGTCTTCTGGGAGATACTCCCCCAGTATAAATGTAAGAGTGGAAAACCAGTGAAAACCACGGACTGCAAGAAAGATTTGCTAATGAAATCCCCAGAAAATCCTAGCACAGGCCAGACTTCACTTAACTCAAGGCTAAACTAACTCAACTGATCAGATGTGCTGTCAAGCATTCAAGTTATCCACACAATGGAAACAAATGCTTACCACTGATCAAGTGACTGCAGCTTACAGTACAAATCTTGACTTTTCAGCCTTTTTTCCTATTTCCAGTTTAAAGTTATTCCTAGCCAGTTTAAGCCAAAATTGTCTTTGTTTTCATTAATTAGCAGAAGAAATGCATGTAAATCCTGTCAAACTCTGTGACCAAAAGGTAGATTTAAGGGACATAAAGGAAGGAAAAGGAAATCTAAAACTCCAAAGGGACAAGAATGTTGGGTCATTCACTTGGTAAATATAAATTGGCATATTGACTTTACTAGAATTACAGGGGCATATGCAAGAAAGATGTTCGTTTAATTTATGCATCTTTTAAAAGCCTTATTGGAACTTTCACCTCCCTCTACCAAATGCCACCTAACAAACTAAGCATAGAGAAGTGAAATTATTTATCTGATGTCAACAGAAAGTCTGTAGAGGAACTTGGAACTCAGGTCTTCCCACCCCCACAGTCCATTACCTAGTTACATAAAGTCTTTGCCCATCCAGAAAATAGCTCACAGTATTGTGTCTGGGTCAGAAAAGCAGCCAAGTATTTTGGTTTACATTTTCTACAAAATGATTAATTGAAAATGAGTGCTAGTTCCTTTCCCATGGAAAGGAGTTGACAGGTGTCATTGCTTTCTCACTTATATGATGAGATAATAGCTGCCTTAAACTTAGTCAAGATGCATTCATAACTAAGGTGCAAAGAGATACTTTGGTGACCAGGGTGCATGCTTCCTCACCCTTCCAACCTGCTGTACCCAGCTCTTTCAAGATACAAGCCCCATGGCCATCCCTGCCTGAGGATCTTTCAACTCTGTAGTCTTCTACCCTCCATTCATGCACATTTCTCACAGCTCACCTGCATAGTGTCTGAATTCAGTGCTGTTGCACACAACCTAATACAGCTATTCCCTGACTCCAGCCCTCACTACTCCTGGGCACAGTTCCTACAGGTCTTTTGTTATACCTGCCAAACTTCAGCAGATGCTTAGGTCACTCAGGCACATATGTTTAGGAACCTGAATCCATCCTACGAAAAAAATTCTTAAAGCAATTTAGAATTGTTTGATCAATATTATCTCTTGAAGAATATCAGGTGCTTACATAAAAATAATTGCAAATATCACTCTGAGATCTGTCCCAGCCCAGGTTTTCTACTCTGGTAGGCTTTGGATCTTGTCCTAGGTTCATTTGAAAAAGAAAACAAAATCATTATCTTTTTTCTTCTTTTCAATGTACTAAATATAGATGTATAAACAAAATCCTCAGCTAGATAAAGATAGCAGCACACAGATGGCATAAAAAACAAAGCATTTAGCAATCTCTGATACAGGCTGTACCCATATATACTTTGTATTACAGCTTGTTGCCAGCTAATTTATTTCCACAACAGTTAAAATCTCACTCAACCTTGTAAATTATCTAACTTTATTAGTGAATAAATATTACAAATAGGTCTCTGTGACTCTTCCATGAAATCTGAGTGGTTTTTTTGTTCTAAAATATTTACATTTTATTTTGTGGGCAAGAGGTTTCCTGCTTTCAAAACACTTCGCAGGATGCCTACCCTTCCTGATGCATGCATTCATCCAGTATGCACGCTTGTTAGACCCGAGAATGTGGGGACTAGGGTTGGTGAGGTAGCAGATGTTTTTTGGTCTGACTCTCTTCTGCCAGACAAATATCGTTATCCAGAGTGCATTTGGGATTAGATGAGGGAAAGAGCATTCCTCCTAGGCTTTCCAGAACCGCGAGCTGAATTCTCCTATTCATCAACTAAACTATCTATGCTTTTCTTTGTGCAAGGCAGACAAAGATGGTGTTCAGAGAGAGGTCTAGTTTCTAAGTCTGTATTTAAAAAAAATCTTGACATTTTAATGCTATTTTTTAATTTAAAAAAATATAATCTCATTATGAATGCTTAATATTTTCACTTTCCAGATGTTAATTAATGGAAGTTAAAAGCAGAGCCCTCAAGATCTTTATAACGAAAAATAAATACATAGTAGATCTTTTTAAAATATACATATTACAGGTTTTGCTATTTCCTGCCTATTCTCTTCCTAGTCCATTCTGTACGGTAAATTGGGAAACATTTCAGTGAAATAATATGGAAAAAAGGCAGGAAAGGGTCAAGAATTGAAAGCTGAAAAGGAAGAAATTGGAAAACTGGAAATATACTCTGTGTATTTGATATAGAAAAATGTTAACATTTATTTTTAAAAAGGTACAGAAAAAACTGAGAACATGTGAAACATCCATACTTTTTTAAACATGTCTTTTTTATTCTCAGAAAGCTCCAGGAGCTTAAAAAAAACTGGTAGGATGCCATTATTTAAAAAATGTAAATGGGATTACTTGCATAATTACAGATCTGTCAAGTTCACATTGATCCCGGGCAAAATACTAGAACAGTGGTACAAGACTCAATAAAGAATTAACAAAAGTTGGAATAATTAATGTCAATGAACAGTTTTATGAAAAATAGATATGATACCCTTCTATGATATTATGAGTTCCATTAATAAATGTAGGAGATTTGGGTAAGGCATTTCACTTTGTACCATCCAACCACTTAGTTAAGAACAATGTACAATCAACACAGTATATGTTCAGTGGATATACAATGTGCTAATTTATATTTCTGAATGATTATAAGCATTCATCATTAAATGGTATAAAACAACATAACAAAAGATTGGGAACACTGAGTCAGCCCAGCAGTCCATATAGCCCAGTGTCTTCTTCCCAACAGTGGTCAGGAACAAACAGCCCAGCTCCTCCTGAGTCTGCAGGACTCATTTTTGGATCAGTACTAATGACATTTTTTAAGCAGTTACTTTTGAGAAAACAAAGCTATTACTGACACAGTGCAGATAATGCAAAATTGGGGGATTGGTGAATTATTCAGTGGACACACTTTTAATACATAAAGTTTAGAAAAGGATTACAACAAATTCTGTGTTTCTGTATGGCCAGATCTAAAATCACAAATCTAGGAACAAAGGTCTTGCTGTGCAGGGGATTTCAAACTTTGACTCAGAAAAATGGTTTCTGGAACAGGTTTTGAGGTTTTGGTGGCAATGAAATGAACATGAGGTATCAAAGAAATACCATGGCTAAAAGGTACAGTAAGACCTGAAGCTAAAGGCAGAACATGAATTGAGAAAGAGTAGAGTATCCATACTATGCTGTAAGTGGAATCCTATGACAAATTTGGAGTTGAAATTCAAGGAGGATATTGAAAAGTTGAAGAATGAGTTCACTGGAAGATGAGCCTCACAGTGAAAGATGCAAAGAACTCAGTAGTATATTTAAGAGCAGATTGAAGAGATTTGTAATGGATTCATCATCACTGGTATTTCTAATGTCCAGATTGGATTTTTTTTCTCCTGAAAGTTATATTGTCCTGCAGATAAGAGTTAAATTTGGGTGCCTCGTCAATGCTACAGCAAAATAAACTCAGTACATCAATGAGGATGTTTTATGAAAGGGATATAGGCATTTAAGAACCAAGTCTACACTTTTAAAATTGTTATATTTTTTCACTCTGTTCTGATAATTAGCTGATACCCTGCAGCAGAAAGGAGTGAAAAAGGAAAGTAATAGAGGTGATGTTGTAAGATGGGAAGTGCATCAAAAGGGAAGAAAAAGAGAAGAGACTTTTTTCCCCCAAATCTTACCTAACTGTGCAATCGTAGACTTTTTTTTTTTTTTTGACACATACATAGTAAAAACCTCTCCCTCTTCTTATACAGACATAACTTTCCCAAACCCATGCATTCACTGCCTTCTTCAGGACTAAAGTGCTCCTCATTAATCTCTAGCTTTTTGGAGGTTATCGCTTTATCTTTTTCTTGCTTATCTTCATTCTGGAACTCAATTATAATGACCACATTGGCATGCCATGAATCACACAAGCAGAACACAAATCAATGTAACTGGTACACTTACTTATAGTGGATGTTACAGAGAACAGAGCTAGTGAAAATCCATGAACAATTTCCAAAAAGGGGGTGGGAAGAAAGAGAGGCACATTTTCCTTCTAAAGACCCTTTTCTCAGTATGAGAAATTCTGTAATAAGTTTTTCTGACTTGAGATCAAACTATTGTCCTTTAAAGTACATTGCCTAGGGATGGCTTTTGATGCAAAATAGTTAATAATAATGCCTAATTAATTATTGGATAGGATTGATTCCAGATGAGATAGGAGAATCCAAGTCCCAAGTCAAAAATCTCCTCGTAGTGCTGCTGAAGAGTAAGTACACCTGTAGGCCCTTTGGATAGCATTAGTGCTACACAGATGACGTCAGTTACAAAAGGATTTCAGGATTAATTAATACTGGATGAGAGACAAACTCAAAGAACTACTTAACATTAAGATCAGACTTTGTCCTTTCACTGGAATGGTTCTGAACAGCCTCAATGAAGTTGGTAATATAATCCTCTAGCATAAGACCAGGCTTTATTACTTTGTTGAGTGAGTTGCTGACAGTATTAGTGGAACAGAAGTATGGCATTCAAAAGGAAAGCTGAGATGATAAAATAGATAAATTATTTTCCTTCTTATCCTCTCACCTGCTGAAACAGTGGGAGAATTTTTGAACCAAAATTGTTGTAATTTTTACTTTTAGTTGTAAAAAGTGAATTTTAAATCTTTTTATTTGGGTGGTAAAAAAAAAATCCGTCTGTGCACTCAGAAACCCAGCCTAACTTTTCCAAGAATCAAACACTTCTATTACATTCCTCAAGTCTCCTTTAAAATAATTGATTAGACAATAAATATAAAAAGTACATTAATTATAATGTGAGAAAAATTTTATCTCCACCTCCAACTTGACACATTTTTCTTCCACAAAAGCTGCTAAATTACTATGAAACAATTTGATACTGCTTGTAATAAATTTCTAAACCTAAGCTGTGTAGATATAAAATGACAAATTTAACTGCATTTATATTAAAGCAATTTTCTGCCCATCAGAGAGATGAGAAAATTAGTATGTAAACCATTAACTTATAGTCAGAAATGCTGTGCACTGCAACTGAAATAAGGATTTTTTTGATGTTATCACTTACATTTTATTGCTTTCTCAAAAGGAAAATGCTTACCAAAAATTACAATCACTGCATTTAAAGGAGGCTCATTAGAAGAATATATACTTTGAGGGAAATCATCCATGAATTATGGGGCAGTCATGTTTACAAACCCTTAATCTTTTTTTTTTTTTTTTTTATTTGTTTCACTAGCATGCAAGCAGCTCAGTGGATTTCCAGTGCAGCAGTCAGCAAACACTGGTACACAGTGTAGTGGTAATGCTCTGTTGCAACCCTTGCCATTGACCAAAATAAAGCTGACTTGGAGAAATTAAACATTATTTTAGAAGCCTGATGTGTTCATCTTTTCTGTATAAAAACCAGGTTTGTTTCTCCTCTGTGCCACCCCTCCTTCGGCCTTCATTCCTTCTCCATGCCGTGGCAGTCTCATTAGCCTTAGCTTTCTCTTGGGTCTCATGCATACAGAACGACCTTAGGAGCTTGACATGACTCCTAATGAATCAGAAGCCCCTTGCCTTGAGCATCCGCCAGCCTAGCTTTGGTCCCAGGGCTGCAACTGTAGATCATTATGGCTTTCTCACCCTGTTTCACTCCTAAGGAAAGATCCTGCCTTTGCTGGCCTTGCTCGCTATGCACCTGCCCTCCTTCCAGTTTTTGTTGCCACTTCAGCGTGGTGGCAGTGAAGCGGGCACCCATCTGGGAGGTAGGCAGGGCACACCGTCCTTCCCAGGAGCCAATTTTAAACTGGTCCCATGTGTATTAAAGCTGCCCCTAGGTCTACTGCAACTTAATCTAATCAGAAGTCTAGAGCCAGAATGATGCCCCTGTACTCTGGTTATCTCTTCTCTCTCCCTTGTGGAAAATCCATCTCACCCTGCTCAATTGCTGTCTTATCTGTCCAAACCAGAAAGGAAAATAATGTTTTAAAATCTTTGGGATCACAGTCACTGCTCTGCTACAAAGTATGCTTGCAGCTAGTCAGCATTAATCTGTCTCCATTGCCAAGTGTCTTCCCTTCTCCACCTCTACTTTGTTTATTCCAGATACTACTCCCTGCCTTTTAACTACAAACCCTCTAAGACAGAAGCAGTTGCCACCTATAGAATAGATGACATCCTACAATACTAAGGGACAGCATGTCACTGAATAGCTTCAAAAGCATAAGAACAAGTTGCCACCTTTCCTTCTCAGGTCTCCCCAGGAGGATATTTCTTCTTTGTGGAGAAGGTTATTTTCCCTCAATACAGCATCCAGATGTTCTGCACAGCAGGTGAACTGTAGAATCACAGAATGACTTGGGTTGGAAGGGACCTTTAAAGATCAGCTAGTTCAACCTCTCTGCAATGGGTAGGGACATCTTTCACTAGATCAGGTTGCTCAAAGCCCCATCCAACCTGACTTTGAACAATCCTAATGATGGTGCATCCCCAACTTCTCTGGGCAACATGTTCCAATGTCTCACCACCCTCATCATAAAAAATTTCTTCCTTATATCCAATCTAAATCTACCCTCTTTCAGTTTAAAACCTTTTCCCCTTGTCCTGTCAGTGCAGATCCTGGTAAAAAGTCTTTCTTCATCTTTCTTATAAGTCCCCTTTATATATTAAAAGGCTGTAATAAAGTCTCCAAGGAGTAGGAGGTCCTCATGGACAATCTTTCTGCAACTGATGGCCACAGAGAATAGACAGCAAGAAGATATAACTCTCTCCTCTCATCCCCCATGGCTGAGATTTGAGATCAGTCTGTACAGGTAAGTCTTTTGGCATGAAACAAGACTAGGCTTGAAAAAGGTGGATAGGTAAAAATCTAGGCACTATCATGGAATAACAGCTTGTTTGCTTTTATTTCTTGTCTCATATCTGGGTATATTTGCCTTTCTTGCAATACTACAAAACTTCTATCTCAGTCTTGGAAATCAGACTAAGGAATAGTATTATAAAGTAAGGAAAAGCTGTGTACTATTCCTTAGTCTGATACCATTTATGTAGTGCTTTCTTAGCTAGTAAAATATGCAAAATATACCACTTATTTTAACAACAAGCTTTAGTTCCAAAACATACAGCCATAGGCTGAGTCTCACCTTCTCATTTGCAGTCTGATTAATGAACTCCAGGTTTTCCATTTACAGATTATAAAGCCACTGCACTGTCCAAGTGTGTGCATTCTTTACTAAAGCATTTAATGGAAAAAAACCCCAACATAATATATCTGGATCTGTCACAAAGGCTACTTTGACCCACTCACTTTCTCATGAAAATACCTCTTGGCACAAAGGTAAATTAACAAGCCCAGAAATATTTGTGGGAAATGTTTCTTACACTGATCAGTTGGGGCATTGATCTACCTTGGGGTGAGGGGAATGGGAATTCCAGCAGGATTAAGTGAAGCATTATATTTTTTTTCTGGAAAGACTGGGAAGAATAAGATGAATAGAGAAGGAATTACAAATGTGTATTGTCCTGTTCCTCAAGACTTTGAAATACTGCAGCTGTGTCCAAATCTAAGTTCTCTTCTGTTGTAACATATGGACACTGAGAAGTACAAACCAGAAAGGTCTTTTTTTATTTTTCTGGTGCTTGGGCGTACATAGACTCGGACTAGCCCTCAGAAAGATGGAAATCTCCTGGGATTCACATTCTTTTCCTGTCCTTGGAACATTTTCTTGGATCCATTGTTTTCAGGTACACAACATTACCCATGCCTTTGATGTTCTCTTGAGTCTAATTCAACATGCTTAAAGTAAAAACAATGGGCTTTTCTCTTATTTCACTGCCATTGCTGCACCTGAGCTGAGTAAAGGGTTGTATTCTCGTTGACTAAATTGAATACACAGTCACAGAATTGCAAAATGAGAAACCACTAACAGAAGTGATTTCATATCAGTCAAACAACATTGCTTGATTTAGATTACAACCTCCTGATCTGATGATCCTGGCTCTCTTCCCTCAATTGACAACTTCAGCCATCCTGGAAGGTGTTTCTCTGACTTTCCCATCAGATTCCACTGTTAAACAGAACTTCCCTACAAGTCACAAGTTTTTGGTAATTTCTTTGGTAATTTGTTTTTAGTTCAAGGCTGTTTTCAACTGAAAAAAAAAATCACAGCATTTGTTACAAATGCAATAACTAAAATCATATATCACAAATGACTTTAGTTCTTCATAGAGAAGGCCTGTGAGTGTCCCAAACATGTTTTGTCAGTGCTGGGGTCCTTTCCACAAAAGCACAAATACCTTCTTTTATCTGCTGGGGAGCCTTAACTCCTGGAGCCACTGCTGTCACAGCCTTATCAATGTTATCTCAATATAAGACTTTGTAGTACTGACAGAGAGTGAGAAATTACAGTAGCTGGTGGAATAAATCCTCACTGCAGGGTAAACAAAAAAGCCCCACTAATATCGCTCTTTCTTACACCAGTTGGATGTGAGATGCCTGAACGTGAGAGAGAAGAATGGATCAGTCCCTTAGCAGACCCCTATCAACAGCATGCCCATCACTCCCTACAAATTTAATCGGGTCCTGTGGAAATACTTTACCTACCTGCAAACATGATCCCCACAAGAGGCTATCAGTGTGTGTGGTAGCTGCAAACTATCCCACTATTTACATTGAATTGCAGAACCGCGAAGCAGAGCAGAGGAGCTTGACACGGGAGATAGATGAGTTATACGAATATGATTTCTCCCCCCCACAAATGAAGGCAGCAAATTCAGCTGCAATATGCGGCATCAGGATATTTATTGCTTGCAGGTGTTCATGAAAATATATGAGAATCCCATGAGGTTCACAGATTTTAGAAGGAATTATTGTGCACCTGGAAATTTGTCCTGCAAAGTGTGGTATTTGTTTCCTGTTGTTATTTGCTGTCCGTTCTTTTCTAGTCACCATGCATTATTCATGGTTGTACTTGTAGGAGAGCCAAATTCTACAGATACTCTTCATCAACAAGAAGGAACAATTCAGACAGAAAATCCTCCTTGGAAAAGGATGACTTTTTTGTTTAAGAGATCCAATACAGAGTGAATTTACCTTCTTCAGTTTTTCTTTTAAAGCTAAATTTCTTAACCTACCTCCAGCAAAAAAAAAAGGAAGGAGAGCAAAGCCAGTAGCTTTAATATCTTTGCCATGAGGAACATAAAGCTGCTTTTGTACTAGGTCTACTGTGTTAAGCCAACCCTTTTATAAAGACTTCAGGAAGCTGTGTACAATTCCCTTTCCTTGGAAGTTTCTGAGAAAAATACAAACTCTTCTATGCAAAGTGCGTGCTTCCTTCTCTTTGCTGAGGAAATAGAAACAGGAAGACATGCCCAGGTGAGTCCTTCCTCACACATCGGGGTTCCAAACAATTCACAAACACCACGCAGGCCAGTTCTGTTAGCATAACACACTGTGGGGTCACGAGGCTTATTAGAAGACACTTAATTGCCAAAAGCTATGGCAAAAAATGTGACAAAATATACAGATGGTCACCCTGACATGATTTTTAGTCAGATGAAAGGATTCACAACAGATCCTCAGGAGTGTGCAAGACATGCAACCATTACTGTAGTCAGAGGGATGCCTACCACATGCCTGCATTTCAGCTATGGAATAAACATATTATTTGGGCAATTAATTTGGCATGCACCAACTCCCTTCAGCCTTTAGGAAAAGAGGTGACAATGCTCTTGCAGTTACTTGGCCAGCCAGAATGGAAGCACTTTTGTAATATTTAAAAATAACAAATCCTTTCCTAAACGCAGGCCAAATTAAAAAACTGTCTGCAAACAGGAGGAAAAAAAAAAAAATCAGATACTATCCTATACACTGCTGAGATAGTTGACATCAAAATACTGAGATTGACACAATTTTTGTCAAGTTGCATTTTTAGAGAAAAAAGATTAAAGCTCAAAATATTAATAAAACATTTCAGGTTTTTCCTTTTTGTTTTTCAGTACTATCCTCTACTGAAATGTTAGCTTTTGAAATGTAAACAAAAATTGAAATTTTTTTGTGAACTAATGTGCATTTTCTTAGTGTTTCCATAAAATGTATTGCCGCTCTCTTCAATCATATCTACTAGTTCATTGTTGTATTGGGTTTGCATGGCAAGGTTTTGGTAGCAGGGTGGCTACAGGGGAAGCTTCTGTGAGAAGCTGCTAGAAGCTTCCCCTATGTCCAACAGAGCCAATGCCAGCTGGCTCCAAGGTGGACCCACTGCTGGCCAAGGCCGAGACCATTAAGGACGGTGTTAGAGCCTCTGTGATAACATGTTTAAGAAGGGGGAAAAAAACCTGCACAACAGCAACTGCAGCTGGAGAGAGGAGTGAGAAGGTGTGAGAGAAACAACTCTGCAGACATCAAGGTCAGCGAAGAAGGAGGGGGGGGAGGTGCTCCAGGCACCGGAGCAGAGATTCCCCTACAGCCCATGGTGCAGCCCATGGTGAGCCAGGCTGTGCCCTGCACCCATGGAGGGTAACAGTGGAGCAGATCTCCACCTGCAGCCCAGGGAGGACCCCACACCAGAGCAGGTGATGCCCAAAGGAGGCTGTGACCCCATGGAAAGCCCACGCCAGAGAGGCTCCTGGCAGGACCTGTGGAGGGAGGAGCCCACGCTGGAGCAGGTTTGCTGGCAGCACTTGTGACCCCATGGGGGACCCACGCTGGAACAGCCTGTTCCTGAAGGGCTGCACCCCATGGAAGGGACCCACACTGGAGCAGTTCATGAAGAACTGTAGCCCACGGGAAGGACCCACATTGGAGAAGTTCATGGAGGACTGTCTCCTGTGGGAGGGACCCCACACTGGAGCAGGGGAAGAGTGTGAGGAGTCCCCCCCCCCCGAGATGACAAGTGATGAACTGACCACAACCCCCAATCCCCATCCCCCTGCACTGCTGGTGGGGAGGGGGTAGAGAAAATTGGAAGTGAAGTTGTGCCTGGGAAGAAGGGAAGGGTGAAGGGAAGGTGTTTTAAGATTTGGTTTTATTTTCTCATTATCCTACTCTGATTTGATTGGTAATAAATTAAATTAATTTTTCCCAAAGTTGAGTCTGTTTTGCCTGTGATGGTAATTGGTGAGTGATTTCTCCCTCTCCTTATCTTGACCCACGAGCCTTTCAATATATTTTCTCTCCCCTGTCCAGCTGAGGAGAGGGAGTGATAGAGCAGCTTTGGTGGGCACCTGGCATCCAGCTAGGGTCAAAGCAGCCCAACTTAATAAATCAGTCAACTGTCTGAAGTCATGGCTAAAACTGGACTATAAAAGACAGAAAATTCTGTATTTCTAACAAAACATTTCCTTTTCAGCATAATAGTAAAATTATTATAATTATAAAATAGAGCTCCTTCACCCTCTTACAGCACAGAGGAACGAGACAGTTTGACATAATGGAGGCAAATTATTAATGAAGGAATATAAAGAACTTTTTGCATGCTGGCCTGTCCCAGTGAACAGTGGGGAGTCAAACACAAAACCAAGTAGCATTGCAGAGGAGCCAGTCCTCTGTTTAGCTTCTGTGTTTTCATACAATTTTATATTTTCTTTGAAATGCTATGTTGTTAACTGTTCAGGCTTGATCTGAATAAATATGAGATCCATAAAGGAGATGGTCAGAAACCTTGTCAACTTGTCTATAACAATATTGCATGGCTCAGCCTGTCCTTCTATTTCTCTTCCCATCATTTTCATCCCAGGTGTAAAATGTCCTTCCATTTCCCTTTTGTATTAGAGGGGCTGAGTCAGCAGAGGTCTCGCCCACCTTCTCCTGCATGAGGGAGAACATTTCCATTCACTAGAATTCAACTGTCATTTTTACATATCAGTTTCTCAACTCCTATCTCCTCTCAAATTTCATAACTCATGAGATAAATAATTGCTCCATGGCAACCTTTCTGTTATTAGCACAGCAAAATGTGTTGGAGGCCTGTTCACAATTTGTTTTTCAGTGTGTTTGGGAGGGAAAGTTAAGACTGCCCCTATCTGAGAACACGTGGCAAAGTGACAGCTTTAATTTTAAATGTTTAGCAGCAGTGCCTTCACAGTTCTTAGAAAATAATTATCTAGTGGATGATTCTTTTTAAATTTTATGTTAGAAAACATCCTTTAATACCAGCCCCCCAATTTTCCTCTTGGAATTCCTGCTCTCTGCTAAATGACCATCAGGCACTACTAAAAATCTCTGCTTCTCTCTGCTGTTACTCTTATGATTTAGACAGGGTGACAGCAGTCTCTCTAGATAGGTTTGCTCTCCTGTCTGGAGAAACAAGCCCAGGCCTCCATACTCTGAAACAAATAATGTCTGGACAGAGGCAGCCTTAAAACACACTAGAGGAATTAGATAAATTAGGAAATCAACAGCCTTTGAAAAGCTTGCAGTAGAAACCTTTGCCTCCACCCCCATCCCATGACAAAACCCACAATACACCTAGAAGCTTTGCTGCATTTGAAAGTATGTTTATTAGCAGCAATAGAGTATTTCATTAGCATGCAAACTGAAATTAGGACCATACTGTGGTAAGTGTAAACAGATTGTGCTGAAGATTTTCTAATTTAAATAGAAAAGAGAAAGGGTGAAAAATAAACCAGAACTCAGAAGCACAGAGACTCGCTTAGAACACAGGTCAGGAACAGAGCTAGAAAAAATCTCAGATGTTTCGGCTCCCAGTGCAGTTAGTCTGCTGAATCCTTATTTCACCTTTAATCTTTTAGACAGAAAATAATAATAGTTTTTCCCACTCATTGAAGAAAAACCCACAACCTCACATAATTTTTCATTCCATTTGCTTACATGACTGTCCTGATATTTGCATAGCTAAAAACCTCTCCCTCATAAACACTTTATTTCACATGCCTAACTAAGAATTATTTTGTGATAAAATTGTCTAAACTTCCTCATCATTAACTTCTTTAAATTATACTGTCTGAAGATGTTTATGGATTAGCTAAGTAATCTACTGTGGAGCACAAACTGCAAACCAAAGTGAAATTGAGTTCCCAACTGACTGAGAAGGTAATTAATGATTTAACTGCACAACTGTTAGCAGATCTATAATGCAACTTAAAAGCTAATTGAGAACTGTACAGCCAAAGGAAAGAGGAAAGCATAGAGCAGCCACAATATTCCTTTGAGTAGTATTTGGTCAGCCTGCTGTCAGAGAAAGTGGAAAAATAGCTGTCCCTACCTCATATAAAAATAAAGACACAATACAAAAATATGTGCTAGCTTTGGGGAATTGGCATTTTATGATCACCTCATTAAGAGGGCAAGTTTCTAGCAGAGCACTGGATCCCACAACTTCCCCTTCTCCCTAGCCAGTAACATTAACATACTCCATTTCTCTCCCCACTCATAATGCATCAAAACCCACCCCAACAAACCAGCTACCAGAAGAGCCAGGAAGTGCTTTCCGCTGCCATTTTATAGCCCAGTTATCTTAATTAGTCCCAGCTGACTGAGGAAGCCCAGATATAGGGTAATAGATTGGGTTGTGCTTTTACCTGGAGGAACTTTTCCAGATTTGTGGCAGCTGCTACAGAATCTGCAAAGACCAACAGCTCTTTTGCCACCTTATGTCTGAGAAAGTGTTAATCTTTTCTCAATACATGTGAGTATTTGGCACCCTACCACAGCCAAAGTAGTGAATAATGATTTAAGTTGCACAAGGATTTGCTCTACTCCAGCAATGTGCAATACGGAAGAAAGGCTATAGATTAGATTTACCAGAGAAAGTGCATGCCTAAATCTCACTGTCATAGCCCTCAAGCCCTATAACATACATAGCATCCACAGATCCCAAATTTTTCAAGTCATAATTATTAGTAAAGGTGCCAAGGCCAAAGCGTGTAAAACTTGGCAGTACCGAAGCCCTATGTATTTTTCAGTGTGAGGCACTCCTTTCAGCAGCAAGGTAGGCTACCACATGTTTTCCACACCTATTTACTAGTTTGGACAGCACTACACAAAGTATTTCAGAAGGACATGTCTGTGTTCCTTTTTGCCATGCAGTTATGTCATTAAAGTGTCACACAGACATGATAGAGATCTGCGGTCACTACAGTTCTCGCTCTGAAAGGACATGAACCACATCATCAGCTACTGCCAAGGCAGCTGCCATAACCTGTACCTCACAAGTTGTTCTAAGAGTTAATCTGGGAAAGTGAGAATACATATGTACTAATTTCCTCCAGTAGAAAAAGGGTTTCAGCTTGAATCAATACATTCTGGGTAGCTGTGCTACCCGACCTTCCAGTGTCAATCACTACAGCTCTCTCTAGTCATATTTTATAAGCCAGTGTGGGTACAAGTTGTCAGTACAAGAAATGGACCTGGTTCCTTTTTGAATGTTGCTGTCTCCCTACAGGCCAGAATAAGGCATATGAGAGTCTCAGGACATTCCCTCCTCAGCATTTCCCCTTGGCTACTTTCAGTGCCTCCCGCTCCCTGTGCTGGCACGGACAGAAATGTCCCTTGGCAGAGACTGTTCCCACAGATTTGTAGATAACACTGATTAGGGCTCTGTTTTCTACTAAGCAATCAAGCCTCCAAGGGTGAGGCCCCTCAGCAACTGTGGATTTACCTGTATTTTTTTTTACTGTTAGCAGTAAGTTGTTCTCTTTACTGCAGATTTAGCCTGGTTCAAAAAAACCCATTATAAACTCAAATGAAAGTGTTACATTTGTCAACAGAGGGACAAGAGCAACAGACAGGTAAGATCCCAGGCCAGATCTTCAGTAAAGATCCTGTTACCAATTAACAGAATCACAGAATCACAGAATCATCTAGGTTGGAAAGGACCTTGAAGATCATCTAGTCCAACCGTTAACCTAGCACAACAGTTCCCAACTACACCATATCCCTAAGCGCTACGTCAACCCTACTCTTAAACACCTCCAGGGGTGAGGACTCCACCACTGCCCTGGGCAGCCCATTCCAATGCCCATCAACCCGTTCTGTAAAGAAATTCTTCCTAATATCTAGTCTAAACCTTCCCTGGCACAACTTGAGGCCATTACCTCTTGTCCTATCACTTATTACTTGGTTAAAGAGACTCATCCCCAGCTCTCTGCAACCTCCTTTCAGGTAGTTGTAGAGGGCGATGAGGTCTCCCTTCAGCCTCCTCTTCTCCAGACTAAACAACCCCAGTTCCCTCAGTTGCTCCTCGTAAGACCTGTCCTCCAGACCCTTCACCAGCTTCGTTGCCCTTCTCTGGACACGCTCGAATAATTCATGTCCTTTTTGTAGTGAGGGGCCCAAAACTGAACACAGTAATCGAGGTGTGGCCTCACCAGTGCCGAGCACAGGGGTAAGATCACTTCCCTGTTCCTGCTGGCCACGCTATTTCTGATACAAGCCAGGATACCATTGGCCTTCTTGGCCACCTGGGCACACTGCTGGCTCAAGTTCAGCCGGCTGTCAGTCAACACCCCCAGGTCCCTCTCTGACTGGCAGCTCTCCAGCCACTTCTCCCCAAGCCTGTAGCGCTGCTGGGGGTTGTTGTGGCCGAAGTGCAGCACCCGGCATTTGGCCTTATTGAAGCTCATACAGTTGGCCTTAGCCCATCGCTCCAGCTTGTCCAGATCTCTCTGCAGAGCCTCCCTACCCTCGAGCCGATCAACACTCCCACCCAACTTGGTGTCATCTACAAACTTACTGAGGGTGTACTTGAACCCCTTGTCTAGATCATCAATAAAGATGTTAAACAGGAGTGGCCCCAAAACCGAGCCCTGGGGGGCACGACTCGTGACTGGCGGCCAACTGGATTTAACTCCGTTCACCACAACTCTTTGGGCCCGGCCATCCAGCCAGTTTTTTATCCAGCAAAGCATGTGCCCATGAATTCGTTCATGTGAAATACAAAAGAGACCATCATGTTTTTTAGATATGACAAATATGTAGCTTTCCTCAAATCTCTCTTAATTTGAAGTAAAAATCTTTACTTAAGTTCTTCCAAATGAAAGTCCAGTAGAATTAAAGAGTGTGAAAAAAATTAGATGCTATAGGGAATTATTAGTCTTTTATAATGACAAGGTCAGTGAGAACTGGAAGTGAGTCTGCACCTTAGGTATTTGTATTACCTCTTAATCTCCTTTAATGGCCCTGAACATCCTTTAAATATTTTGCTAAACAAAAGGTAGCGGTTCTGTATCTGATCTGATCTGCCATTGATCCTAGATCATACACATTCAAGTGCTGTCTTTAAGCAGTTGTACACAGTGTTCAGTATGTATTTGCTTAGTGGCTTCTTCCTCTTGAAACACATATGGGACAGAGCTGGCTTTCTGTAATTAGGAGCAGTATTTAAGTATTTGTCCTCTAGCCAGGTGACAACTTCTATGAAGTTGTAGGAGACAGAACTGCCTGCCTGACATATTTGATTGAAATTCATCAATAAGTTCAAAGGGTATTGGGTGTAATGATTCATTACAAAAAAAAAAAAAAACAAAACAACAACAAAATCATATGAATAGAGAACACCGCCTTTGAATATCTAAGGTAAAACACTGACTGAAACCCCACTGGACTGAAATCTTGGCCTTGCTGAAGTCAAAGGTGATTATATTTCAGTCCTGACAGTGTTTCACCTTACGTGTTCCATGAGCCAACCTATGGAATTATATATCAAAAAGACAGCTGTTTGTTTTGGTAATAAAATAAAAAGAAGATACTAGTAAATCCATCACTGTTCTTCACCTCCCTGATGAATATATTCTCCACAGTCCCTGCCTCTAAAAGGTTAGCTGTCTCCTAGAGGCAGAAGCAATTGAAATCACAGTGTTCAGCTTCCTGCCTTTCTGTTTCACTTAGAACTGTTTTATTTGGAGGAAAAGGATCCTACATTTCCTAAAATCAGCACTTGTGTACTTGAGCCCCACAGCTATAAAGTAACCACAACAGATCTTTGATTAGATCTTAAAGTTTTCAAGCACTGTCTTTTTTTGTTCTATGTCAATACAGTGCCACAATGAAGCCAAAGTCTTTCCATGCTCTAACACAATCCATCAATAAATAAATAAAAATTATATGAATAAAATGTCCCATGCAGAACAAATTGAAGAATCAGAGCAACAGTGGTTTTCTTTTTCCCTTGTTTCAATACATTTTGCAAGCCAGAATTAAATAGCTGAACAGAATGCAGAGAGAGCTCGTGACCAGACAGATTGACTAAAGGTACAGGTTGTTAATCCTCTAGAAATGGCCTGTTATCACAGCTAAATCCCTCTCTTCAGGAAAAAAAAAAAAAAAAAAGAGAGAACAGGAGAGCAACTCCTGTGCTTTCATTTGTGTTAATTTTTTGTTGTTTAGTTGAAAAAGTAACACATTCTATCCGGGACATTCACAGGAGATAAATAAGGGTCTTCACCTCCCCCTGGTCCCTTATGATCTGTGTCTTGACCAGAGCTGCTGAAATGTATTAGGTTTTTAAATAAATCAGTTTTAATTTTAATGCAGCTTGTTCAAAGCTAAGAAATGTTGTCACTGCTGCACAGGTGGAAGGAGAGCTAAGGAAGATATAATCTAGTCAGAAATACTTCCTTTTGTACTTTCCCTGTTGGCAGTGTGATTTTTAGATAAAAGAAGAAATCTTGTTTGCTCTCTTTGGACCAAGGCCATTGAAGAGAAGGAGAAATGTTCTGCAGATCTCTGTCAAGAGAATAAGAAACAGTTTCATCATCTGCAGACTTCTGAGTCCCTCTAAACAGTAGAGGTGAGGGTTTGCAGTAGCAATATACTATCAAGGCATGTTATAGGTATCTTAGAGATATTAGCACATGTAGACGAATGTAATACTTGTAGAAAACACCTGAGGTGTCTATATACGATAGTAGTTATGATAAAACTACTGATGTGCCAGACTGTTCATTAACTGTGTACTAAAATGTCTGTTCTGAATTTAGGATTTCACTACTTACAACCCTCTCCTTAACGTGAAGTGTGGAGGAACAGTATGCATAAATGGCATCTGTACAGTGACTACGTATAATCAACAGAATTGAGGTGATATTCACAGTGAGTTGGGATCTCAAAGTATGAGCTACTCAACCTTATTGGATGTCTTACACGTATTTTAGATTACAGTTCAGCAACTGAAATTGTCTTCCACACCCTGACAAGTCCTGGCTCTTATTTATAATCTTTCATGTACCCAAATATCAACACGGTGTGGTTGTAGTTACTCTAAGAAAGCTGTATGTAGCACTTGGTCATGCTGGGTCAGAGAATGTTATTAAACAATCAGAAGCAAAACACTGGCAAAAGAAAATCGACTTTCTCATGTGCTGCTAATGCCTCAGCCCAGAGGAAACCCAGTTAAAATGTCCATTTCAATTAAATCAGGTATGTGCATAACTACTTTGCTAAAGAGGGATAAATACAGGCACGTGCCTTGGCAGTTTGCTGAATCCAGGCCTGATATAGCATTTCTTCTTTTAAGCAGGCATTGGGAACAATATGTTCTTATGATATTAATATAACCCATCTGCCAGTTGCATAAAGGCTGGCAAATTACCTCATCGCTTTTCATCCTACATTTCAAGAAAAAAAGTGAAAAAGAAACCCACCTCCAGTATTACTGGGATGCGGCAAAGCGGTGGAGGAAAAACTTGACGGTTTCAAAGCAACCCTTGCCATGCTCTGAGCACAGGCCTGCACTTCTAATTAGATGTACAAATAATCCCAGAACATCAAAAAGTCATAATAAACAACTCTGTGCAGGAATCAATGGTGACAGTCACAACCGTACTCTTGCTGTGCCTGGCTGTACTCTTGGAAACCAGAGCAGAGGTTCCTCTTGGCCCTAACAATGACCTGCAGTTTACGTTGTCCAAGGAGTGAGGTATTTTCACAACTGAGATAGCCACAGCAGATCATAATTTCTTCCTAGACAGATTTTTCTAGATCCCAATACAAAGGCTACTTTACCCTATTCAGCCCTCCATAAGGGCACTATTGGTAGAGCTGTGCTGATAAATGGGGATACATAAAAAGGAAGTTCTACTTTTGTAATCCTGTGACGAAAAGTGTAAGAACAGCCCATACAAATTCATGTACAGAACAATTATATCGCTTAGGGCTGATTAGGTCAGGTGCAGCCCTGCACTAGTATGCTGGGTTTAGATTCAAACAGGTTCATATGAACTAACATGGATGCTCTGCTACAATAAGTCTCTCTAAATCATGGTCCACTTTGACCTTGGTCAGGAAAGTCAGTTTTTTTCCTTTTGATATCAGGTTTTCTTGGGGAGAACAATACTATTCATCTTCTCCATTGCTGTGATCCAGGGACAGAGAATGACTCTGTTGTGCTTACAGTTGTAAACAACTCTGAAATGGTACCCAAATTTTGTTCTGCTTCAGTAGACATGCAATGGCCAAAGCAATGTTTTGAAATTTGATTCTCCGAAACTGAGTGAAGTTAGCAAGGAAAGGACTGTTTCATAAATAATCTTAGAAAAACAATGCTGAAATATAACATAAAATTGTACTTTAATCATATATATTCCATTTATGAAGAAGATTTTACACAAGAACATTAGTTGGTATCAAATATAAACTTATCAGTTTTCAAGGTGATAAGAAATCATAAATGTTAATCTTGACTGACAACCTGCAGAGTACAATCCAAAGGCCCTTACACATTTGCAACTAGACCCATAGTTTTTGGCTGAGCTAGATGTTAAGAAAATATATTCAAGTCAGATACCTAGGCCTGATGAAACTACAAACAAACAAAAATCCTCTAAATGCCATTCTGGGTCATTCTAATGTTTAATTTCCCTGATGTAAAAATAATGACTTAAAATTATTAATTTCAGTAGAGCTATAACAAATATTACCAGCTGTGCTTTTGGCTCTTGACTCAAGTTTTCTTTGTATTTGATAGGAGTAGTTCTATTTATTTGTACCAGTTTCACTATTGCTTTCATTACAAGGGCACGAATCCAGTGCAACAATTCTAGACGGGATCCCAATATAGAAGACTACTTAGAAAAACAGATAATAAACTTCTTTCATAAGACTTGCACAAGCCTGCAATAAAACAAGCAGTAACAATGTTTATGGATATTTTTATTAGCTTTTGTTTTATTTTCTTCCAGGAATTGTTTTAAACTTGAATCACAATCATTCATACCATGGCTCAAAAAGGAACGATATCATGGTGACTGAGAACTGGCTAAAGGATCATAAACAGGAGGTAGGAATAAATAATCATGCATTAAGATGAGACACTGTATTCAGCAGGAAGAAAAGGACTGGTGTTAGGCCTGCTTTTACTCAACATCATTATTAATGATCTTGAAGAAGAAACAAACAGGACATTAATTAAAGTCTGTGGGTCCAACTGAATTGAGATGTTTTGCAAACACCATTGAGAAAGGGAAAATTACACAAAGGGAAAGAGACAGGTTAGAAAAATGAGCAGGGATCAGCACAGGCTTCACCTTGACCAAATGCAGGTAATGAGATGAGGGAAAGAAATGTTACACATACATATTCAGTGGATGGAAATTCCCAGAAAGAAAATATCAACACAGACATGCTAGCTAAAGTGAAATAGAAACAAAAATATATTGCGACAGGACAATAAGAAACAAAACAACGAGACAATCTGAAAAAGGATGTGGCAGGAAAGCCCTGATTCAGAAAAACATCCAAATTTAGCCACAGCTATCAGCAGAAGGAAAAATTCTGGCTTGGATCCACAGCTGTTTGTTTTGCATGAACAAGGGCTTCACATGACAGACTAAAGTAACACACCTGAAACTGACTCTGGAATAATACTACTTTCAGATGCTAGAGATATACTGAGTAAAAAACCAGAAGGGTATTTGTGGGAAAATATAAAATGAGTCCCAAGCTGTCATTTTTAAAAGAGGTTAAATCATAGAGCTGTCAGTGCTTATTTTTAATCTCACATGAATGTGCAACAGGTACATCATATTTCTTTAGATAATGTATCATCTTGATTGGCTTTTCATTACAATTAATAGTTCCTACTAGTATCTGATAGACATATAGCTTCCATGCTAATCACACAGAAAGGAGACTATTTCCTTATGTCTTGCTGCAAAGAGGAAATACCTACAAAACATGGGAAGATCTTGCAACAATTAAAAGGAGTTAATTGCAAAGTACAAAAGACATTAGAGCCCCAAAGCAAGTAGGTAACTATTGTAATTTCGACTTTGCTAGTGAATCTGTCTGAGGTTTTGATTAACCCTTAGCGAGTAACTCACTGACTCAGCTCAGAGATCCAGCTCAGAGCTATGGCCCCATGAGGTTAAGAATTAAATATCCAAGCATAAATCTTCGCATATGAGCAGTGTGAAATCTGTGGAACACTGAGAGGCAATTTTTAATGAACCCTTTAGCTGATCTACCACTAAAACCAAACCAGGCCTTTCCTGTAGGCCTGCACTCCCTTTTCCATGATCATGGCAGGATTGACTTACTTCTTTCTCTGACATAGATTGGCTAATGTAAATATTCATAGGTCCCTTGGTGTTTCTTTAAAGAAAAAGATTGTGTAGACAGTGAGGCAAAGCTGGTCTATGGTATGCTCTACAATCTCTGCCATCTTGATCAATGACGTGACACATACACACCAACCACATAACAGCAACACAGATCCTTGATCCTGCACTCTCAAAAGAGCATGAATGAACTTGGATAAACTGCAGATGTGTTGAACACCTACATCTGGATTAGTAGACCAGATCCTGCATTTTTGTGCACCTTTGGTATATCAGAATATATCTATGAGGTTCAAGAATAATTAATGGTTACTTACTTGGCACTACTGAAAGTCAGACCACATCCTAGTTGATAAAGTTGAAATTACATTCAGTGTGATATCTAGGCAAACCACATAAAAGTTAGGAATGGAATTAATGGAATTACATACAGAAAAGGAGTGTTTAAGGTGAGTAATGAGAAAAGTCACAGGTGGCAGATCCATTAGACAGGAGAGCAGTCTTCATTCCACAGCGAGTGAAAGAAACCTTCAGCACATAGGTCATTTAAAACTACTCTCAACAAAGTATAGGGAAATATACATGAAGGAGCAATGAATATTTAGTTGGAGACATTATGACAGTGCAGCAAGTGATCTAACTGGTTTCTTCTTTCTATAGTTTTAGGATTGACTGATTTGCCTAGATGTTCTTAGCTTCTGATTTTTAAAATTCTATCAGGTGGGTACATTTGTTAATCACCATACAACAAAAAAATCAATACATACAGAAGGCAAGAAAAAAACAAGAATGAGGAGAATTGCTTAAAAAGGCTAAAAGCACTGAATAAAACCTGAAGGATTTTATTTTCTACGATTACATGCGAACACCTTTAGTTTCATAAATCACAGTCAACAACTAGTTTAACAGCAAAAACCTGACCATAAATGTGCTGGTAAGAGGAACACATGAATATACAGAAAGTAAATATGTATTAGATACCTCTGTTTAGCATCTAGTAACTCCAAGTGGCATGAAAATCATTGTGGGAGGTTGAATCACATTCTTTCTATGCCCTCCTGATGTAAATCTGGAATAACTCCATGCAATTCACTGTGAAAACTTTGTATTTAGTGTGGTACAAGTGTTGAATTTCTAAAACTCTGCTGTGGATGGCTGAAGTTTTCCAGTTTCTCAACTGAGCACAGAAAAAACCTGTATTCATTTAAATGCAAGTCATGATAGATTTACAGATGGAGTAAATGAGAATTAGCTTTGAGAGTAATGCAAAATAGAAAAAAAAAACCAAAGGTAAATTTAAAATGAGTACAGCCTTGTTGTGTTTTACCCTCCTTGCCAGGAAACATGACTTGCCTGAGATCTTGTGAATGATAAAGTGTTCTTGTGTTGGTTTGCCCTGAGTGAAAATGAAAGATATAACACTAGCACTGGGTACAAAGCAAAGGATGTCACTGGCAGCATTTTGCAGAAGTCTGTTCCTTTAAATACATCCATTGATGATTTAGGCGAGAGAGGGATCCATGAGGTGATAAAGGTTTGCTGATCACTCAGAAATTTTCAGGATAGGAAAGATGAGGGCTGATGCTGAAAAATGGAGAAGGACCTAATGAGACTTCATGATTAGGAAATAAAATGGCAGATGTAATTTAGTGTACGTAAATGTAAAGTGATGCACTTAGGGGCATAAATCTTACCTTTAATATAAAAAGACATCTCTGAGCTGACCATTACTACTTAGAATTGAGATCTTGGTGTTGTAACAGATAATGATGAAAATATCACCTCAGTGCTCAGTAGTGACCAAAAAGCAAATATTGGCAAAAGAAGAAAGAACAGAACATAGTATCATGATGACATTTTAAAAATCTTAATTACAACAGGAAGGTTTGGTCTGCCATCTTTGAAAGAATATAGCAGCACTATGAAGACATAGAAAGATGGTGCAAGAATGGTCAAAACTGTGGAACAGCCACCAAATAAGGAACAGCTACAACCACTTGTCAGCCTAACAAAGAGCTAAGGAGAGAAGTGATAGAGGGTTACAAAATTACAACTGAAGACAGCAAATAGGAATACAGTTTCCAGTTTCTGTCAGTAAAGAATGTCAAACAAAGTTGGGCTACTGGGTTCAAAACAAACAAACAAAACCCAGGTGGTTCTTTATTCAGTACATAGATAAGCTGTGATCCTCCTTACAGAATATTGTGGATTCTAAACATTTTTAAAGGTAGTTTAAGAGGTGATTGAATACCTTAATGGATCTGAAATCTATTGAGGGATATCAAACACATCTAAGCTGAACATTCTCAGGGAGCAGGAGAATATTCTGAGAAATATTTGCTCTAATATTTCATGTCTTCATAGGTCTCACTTTTAGCAGTCACAGATTGATCTTTTGTCTGAGGAAATACTTGTGTTCTTATGTTCTAAGGTCATACAAAAATGATTTTACCCATAGAGAAAACCTGAATGATGGAAATTGGCTTTTTTCTGTTGTTGTGACACGTGGTAATTTTATTTGTTTAATGTCTGACAGGGCATTTCATATCATTGCTCAGCAAAGCATTTAAGCACACACTAATTTAAGCCACAGGAACAGGATCTTCTGAGTTTTTATTCAAAAAAATATGGATATAAAGGAAACTACATAGAGATCAAAATTTTGGACAAGAATGCTTAAAGAACATCCTTTTATACGGGAGTTCAACTACAGCTCTCACAGAAGAAAAGGGAATTGAAGATGAAACAGGTTCTTTTTCATATGTGAAGGCAACCAAAACCTGTAAGTGCTTGGTCAACCTCCTTTCCCCCAAGCTATTAGAAGGCACCTTCATTATCTTTAACAGCCATGGTATCAGATAGATTTAGATAATACATATGTTGATGACTTTTGTTCTGAATAATACCAGGTTAAAGGTCTCACAGGAGCTCAAGTAGTCTGCTGGGCTGTTATGGCAGAAGCAAGCCAATTTCTTTTGTGGGTTGGTGCTATGCAAGAGGTCAGATCACCCCATTAGACTCAATATTAACCACTTCCCTGAGACAGGGCATCAGATTTTCATTTAAAATTTTGCCAGCTGGAGGAAGCTCTCCACATAAGTTCAAGTGGGCTGAAACTCAAATCTCTAGGTTTGTAACAAGATACCTTAATCATTCTGTTACCAACTTTTTGTCTGCCTGGGGCTTTAGAAGAAAAGAATAAATATAACATTTTAAGGAGGTCATAAAATGCACCAAGGTGTGTAGCTGTTACAAGATAATTACATACTCTAGGGGTATAATGAGGGCCATGTACCTTGAAGATATAAGAAATGTGGGTACTTCAGCCAAGTACATTCCCTGAAGTATATAATTCTGTGCTGAATATGGTATAATGGGCTCTTAAGTGGACAAAAACAGAAAGGCTAAGTGGTTCTGAGCTAAGTATTGTCCCATCATCACACAAATTGGGCTCTTAATTAGTCAGTTAAATTACTTTCTCTCTCCTTTTCATTGGCTTCTGTTAGATGTTGTTTCATCTGCAAGCACAATTTTCATTTTCCTAAGGTTGATCATAACCACAGAAGACTACAAGAACTAACAGTAGTCTAATGTAGCCCCCTAATTACCTGAGCATATTAACAAAAGGAATTAAAGGTTACTTTGCATGAACATCACTAAAGTAACAAAAGCAACATCCCACCAAAAAAAAAAAGAAACAAAAACGAAATAGATATTATCTGTAACATCAGAGTCATATATCCATGGTAATAAATCAAAAACATTTATAATTATCTCAAATATCAGATACCATAATTATTCTTTCTAGGTGGGACATCCCATTTGACAGTTCTTTTAATCCTCTTCATTCTACAACGGTCAAATTCTGATCTCACATGTGCCAGTGCAATATACAACATGGCACCAATAGTCTTACACCAGCAGAAACCAGAAGGAAAACAGAGAGTACCATTCCCATTGCTTCTCCTGCCACCAGCTGTTTCCTGTCATCCATTCCCTCATTCTGTAAAGGTCTTTGAAAAAGTCCTCTGAGATCTTCATAGTAGTCTGGGGATTAAGATACTAAATTTGCTTGGATGGTATATTCACCCCTTCAAGCACTCTGGCATCTAGGTTTTTAGTCTCATATTGTTCCTACCGTCTGATTAACTCTAACCAACTATTTGATAAATCCTATTGATGGGGGCAATATGCTTTTTAGTCTACATTTTGTTAGCACTTAAATATATGCACAACACAGATTTACCGTACGGCATCAGATTCCCAAGATGCAGAGCAATGTATTATATAAATTACATTTGAAAACCTCCTTGTAAATACTCTTACCAATACTACTGGGTTTTATGATGGTGTAAATGACGTGTGCAGGTCAAAACCCAAAGCTTTGCAACATTAGATCTTACATAAAAACAGATTCTCTCTGCTCCCATGAGTTAGAAATATATAAATAAGAGAGATCTTTTTGGAGCCTTCGGTGGGACCTGTCTCACATAATTTCACATTTCTTCTAGAGCTCAGTACTATTTGGTGTGCTCAGCCAATGGATTCAACACATCTAACACATATGTGTTTTGGGAGTATATGTCTGGTTTGTGCCTCTCTATTGACCGATTGAGGAAGGATCCTAGACAATCAGCTCAAACTAAATGTCTAGCTGGTAGGTAACTAGAAGTTAGTGACTTTATTTTGTGATCAAATTTGTATGTTATTATTTGACAAACACCATCAGCTCCTTGGGCCTTTCCAACCATTAACCTTCAACGAAAATGCTCAACTGTGCAACTGCATGCACTCTCACATACTTAGAGACCAAACTGAGCTCACAGTGCCAGCATGCACTCCAAACTGGATGGACACAGAAAGCAGTATTCCCAAATTGTACTAGGTTGTAACTGTTTTTTTTTTTTTTTAAATTAGGCACAAATCAGTATATTTTTTAACAGGACTCGTGGAACAGTCTTCTAAGCTTAACCATGTCAATAACATGACCTGAGATGAAGTGCTTAAGTGGAACAACATAAAGAAACCCCTTTTCTTTGTTCAAATATGTAAAAAGAAGATTGCTTTTGTATTTCTGTATCTAATCTTATGATTATTTCTATACCATGTTACATATAAGATGCACTTTATCAGGAGAGAAAAAATAAGACCTCTTGATATCTAGACATGATTTCCTATCAGTCTGGAGAAACAGAGCATAATATCTGATGCGTTTCATTGCCCTGGGCGGGAAATATTAATTTGACTCATAAGGAAGCAATAATACGTGCTATAAATTTTTAATGCATAATTGGCACATTTGAACATATGAAATGGTGAAATCATGATCCTGTTCCTACTGGAACTATCTACTAAGGAGCACATCTGCACCTGCAGACCCAAAGGGGTTTCCTTAAATCTCAATTTTTAATTTTGTCTCTCTCTTTTCCAGGAATTCTCTCCAGCCCACTGGGTCATCGATAAATATTCCTGAAGTATACAGATCTGAAGCATTCAGGGAACACTCAAAAGCCTGGTTTGGCTCTCTTTTCATCTCTACCGCTTCACAAATAGTTCAAACTCTTTCTGAAAATGGAGGATTTGTTTCATTCTTGAGAGAATAAATGTATGAATAACAGTGGATTGCATCATTTTATTAAATAGATGTAGAAAATTCCCTCATAACCATACAATTATTTTCCTTCTCTCAGAAGAAAAGGTCCATACAACTCTCACAACACAGGAACAGATGTGGAGGTAGCTCCAATGAATTTGCTGTGATACCTGCCAGGAAAGTGGCCTCCAAACAAATTCTGATTGATGTTAAGAAAAAAAAAATGCATTTCAGGAAAAAAAATAATGCATTTCAACCCAGGATGATTAAAAAATGAGAGATTTCCTATCTAGTGGCTGAATAAACATGACATATTTATACAGTAATAAATTTAGCTGTGTCTCTCTTTTTCCTCCTGATCCAAGGAAGTAGAAATTGTAATATCTCATAATATGATTAATAATGTTCTTACTGTTCTAATCACAGAAGGCTCATCTACTACAATATTGCATTTGTGTCTACAGATAATTGCCTTCCTTCAGAGAGTGGTCTGAATAATAAGCTGGAGTAATTAAAATAAACTGGCATAATTTCAGAGTGTATTGCTACTGTACAAAAGTAACCAGCAGGCACATTTTTGGGAAGTAAACTTCAGTATGACTTATTCACTCACAGATGGCAAAGGCATTTTATGGCATCATAGTTTAATTCTTGGCAGTTGAGAATTCTGCAAAAATTTGCCTGGATACGTAGAGTTTGAAGAATGCGAATGAGCAATGTGAGTTGTTAAGTATATGGCTGCATGGATGCACACAGAAAGTTCCCTCCTCTCCAACACAGAATCATCTGGACATTAACCTGTCAAGAAGCTGTGCAGCCATGTGAAAGGCATCTTTTTCTTTAGCTAACATGTCAAGGCTCTCAGCCAGGGTTACAACAACATGCAGAACTAATACAGATCCATGATTCCTCAACCAGTTTTGGCACAAATCCAGCATAAATTATAGGTTTTAGGCTCACATCTTCTCATACTCAAGAGAAGAACTGCAGGTGAAATTCCTTCTATTTAATTTTAGCTTTTTAAGACTTAAGCATCTAGTTAGCCAGGCTCTCTGTGACTGTGGAGCATGGACTACACAAAGAGCAAGATGCAAGCCTAACCTAAAATGTTGCATCAGGTAGATGGATAAAGTCATCTTCAAAAGGTGTCAGTATCTTCCCATTGTCTCTGGGGAAGAACTTAGAGAAATAACTTAAGCCTGAAGTTCAGATTTTTACAGGGTTAATGTTAAGAAAAGCAAGTTTCTGCACCCAGTCACAATACCCAAGGTACATTTTCCTTTACACCTTCCAGTTAGCATCCTGTCTCTCTATCCACTCATTCCCATTGATGCTGGGCATCCTTTGTAGGAAGGCTCTACTCTGAAACAGATGCTAACTCAAGGTCCACAAAGTTCTTTCATTGTAAGATATTTTCTCTTTTCTCTATAAAATGTTATAATTTCCTGCATCTGCTACAGTTTTGCAACAACATACTAAAAATATGACCAGATGTAGAAAGTTTTAATTTATCAGTCTTTTGGTTTGATTAATAAGCCTAAAAATCACCTCCTCATAGCTATTGCTTCCCAGTTTATAAATCCAAAGATCATATTGTACTTTTATTTTTGGCTCAGCATCTCATGTCAGAAACGGAAGGAGCATTTCTTGTTTACAGATTTTTTTTCCAGGTATCTTTCCCCACACTCTATAGAATGACTTCCAGTTATAGCAACAAGGTTTGAAACTCTGAACTGTGTTTATTAAAATGTATTTTATCTACTCCATTTTTGCCATTTGCAATTCTACCACCCTTCATCTCAGGTCCCAGTTTTAGCAGTAGTAATATTACATGCAGTTTACTGACAAAATTACTGAATAACTTTGGGTCTACCACTACTTCCAGCAGTGAGACAATCCAATTAGCCAATTCTTTATCAATTTAACATGTGCCCTTTCAACATTTTATAGTGATTATTTTCTTTTCTCAGAATAGTTTACACTACTTAATCAAATGTCTTGGAAAAGTTTAAGAGCAGTTCATCTTTGCTATTACTCCTCAAACTTCTAAAGTCACCAGAGAAAAGAAATTGTTTGAGAAGATTTATTTTCCATAAAATAACCTTGGTATTGATTACATTCCTAGGCCTTAATTGTTTTTTAATTGAATACTGTATCAGTTTTCCATTATTTTACATAGGATTGTTGGTAGACTAACAGTCCACTGCTACTCACATCAATTACATTCTCTTCCAGGCTTTTGGCTTTTCTCCAGGGATCAAAGTTAATGGCTACCCAAAGATTTTCTCAACAAAACCTCCTGGGATTCCTGAGTGAATTCATCTGAGCTTGCTCTTTTAAAATATATTTTCCTTGTAGAGAAAGTTTGGTTTATCTTAAAGTTCTTTATTACTAGTGGACTAGGAGTTGTTTTATTATTTTCACCTGCTAAAAGTACATCCTCCTCCTTTCCAGATACTGAACACAAATATTTATAGAACACTTTCCCTTTTAATGTATTAATAATAACTATTTTATTAGCTGCAGGTGTAATAGTCTTACTCAAGGTTTAATATTTTTCGCCAATATGCTAAAAAACCCCTCTCTTTTTGTATCTAGTTCAACCAGCTCAATACTATTTTCCTGTTACCTTTATCTTCCCTTATTAATGCCTTTAAATGCTCTGCTAGTTCAAATAGATCAGTTCCTTTCCCTTATACTCTCTGGGCCAAAGGAAAGCGTTCTGTTAATGGTTAGCTGAGACTACTTTCTGAGGTTATCTGACACTGAAATGCCCCTCACTGTTCATCTTCCTAATATTTAAATTGGGATACGAAGTTAACATGAACTTAAAAGTATCTCCGAGGTAATATTTCCATTTAAAATATCACAGGCAGTGCAAAAGGCATTAGAGCCATGTGGATGCTGCTGTAGGCCTCAGTACAGAGAACACTGGACACCAGCTGAAACTGATAAAGCTGACAAATGGGCAAAACTCCCTTAGCTTTGCCAGCTCCTTACTAAAAACATATGCCTGATTCAACACATGATGAAAACCTGAACACACTGACTAAATTAAGTGGATATTTTTTAATTAATATCAGGTTTTCCTCCTGAATATGACATATGAAGTCAAATTTCTATGTCACTTTCCCTAGCATCTTGCTGTTATATTTCCAAACTGTAAACCCCACAGATTGTCTGCAAATTTTCATGAGTTTCTTGCTCAAATGTTTTTTCTCATCTTGCTGTCTTCTCGTCTTGTATCACATTGGTCAAGACCTGTACCTTATAAGTCCAAGACAACTGCAGTTTTCTGCAGAAGGCAAACTATTTGTTACTTTAGTTGTTTTTGCCAGATAGTTTTGAACAGTTTCTGTGTATAATCCCACAAATCTCTCTGTAATTTAAATGGGGTTATTTCTCTCTTCCTGGAATGGATTTCTGCTTCAAGGTGCTCCTTCAGCTGCTCATAGTTCACCTTGCATGTTCCAAACATTGCTTTAATCTCTTTTTACTGACTACATGTGTTCTTCGCATTTGTTTTGAGATGCATTCAAAAAAGCTTTCATATGATCTTTTAATTCCTTTTGGTAGTGGTCTCTAACCTGTCATTCATAGATGACAAATTGCCAGTGAGGATTCTTTGCTATTGCTTACTCATACAAATTTTTAAACCTACAAATGAAGCCAACAGCAAGAACACAATCCAATACCATCACTCAATGTTACTTGTTCAGCTTTGTTGAAAGTTGGGATCACTGCTTGTAGAAAGCTTCCAAATACTCTTTTGATTAGTGATGACCAATTCTACTTTCTGCCAGCTACTTAAGCTATATTATTCATCTCTTTGTGATTTTCTCTGGGAATCTTGTCTTCAGCCATAGCAGATAAGGAACATTTTGATTTTTGTTATACCTCACAAAGTATGCTGTTTTCATCACTTTTTAAGATAACGTATTCTGATCTATTTTCTCTCTGATGTTGGAACCCTAACCTGTTTACCTAAATCTAGAAAAAACTCTGTGATTGAAGGCTGTAAATTACTGTTTATATTATGTGGACATCTGTAAAATGCTCATGATGATTCAAATTTGCCTGAATCCATACACAGACAAAAATGAAAACAACCAAATGAGCAACAGTATATTGTGAGGTCACATCAAGTCCTTTTGGTAAATTATGTTTAAGCTACAATACACAGATATTCTCAAAAGAGAAAGACAAACAAACCAGCTTCTTTCTAACCTTTATGTTAGGTACAGATGAAATAAAATCTTTTTTGAGCTTAGCTAACTCTGTGCCTTCAGGTAGAAAACTTGAAAGGAAAAGAAAAGTGATAGAAACATTAGATGTTCCTAAAATAAACGGCACCTTTGGAAAATCTGAACTACTAAACTGCTCATTGTTATTGCAAATGATCTGACATGCCTTTTCTGTTTCACGAACAATTGACTCTGTCCACTAAAGTCAGTCTTTGTTTAAATCTGGAGGCAATAGGAAATGCAGAATTATTTGATAAATACTAACGCGCATTGCATCTAATGAATTAGAAAGAAAGGAACAGCCTGAGTCTTCATTTTGTTCCTCCAACTTTGCAAAGCAGTTGAATGATGTAAGCAATAGTGTATCACTGAATTAAGCAAGACGAAAAGGAAAACACTCAGTTTCTGAGGTTTTTGTTATTCTTGTTATAATTATTGTTTAACTTAGTTTTGAGTAAACAAATTTGAAAATACTTATTCAGGAAACAGGCAAGATTTGTGGCTGATCACTGGAATTAATGCCCTCCTCAGGATCAGTCCGTTTTGCAGTTCTGGTTTGGCCCAGATTTTCAGGGTTTCCTAATTCCTGACTTAATATGCAAGAGCCCAGAGGGCTATGTCTGTCTGCTTGCTCCAAGATGCACAGTATTCTTGGTTTTCAAGCAGATCTGCAGAAAACCTGCCTCAGGTTTGGCAAGACACCTGAAAGGCAAAGATGACTCAACAAGTTCTCACATTTTTACTTTTGCTAGAAAACATCTCATTAACTGCTCTGGCGAATGAGATGAATAACTTGCATTTAAGCTTCAATTTAGATTCACTTCAGTCTTAAGGAAGAAGTATTTAATTTAAAAATACAATTGCTGATAAATGTATATGTAATGTACAAAACACACAGATGAGAATTACTCAAAAATAGCATGAATTTCTGTGGGAAATGTCAGCAGGAACAATTTTTTAATCTTTCTGCAGAACTTTTTCAGTTTCTGCACACCCACACAAAATAAGCAATCAAAAAATATAATATGCATGTATAGATAATTTATTGAATTTAATCAGGAAATACAAAGCAGAACCAAAGTTTTCTATGGAGAATTAACTATATAAAAATGCATTTTTAAATTTAAAAAAAAGTTCAGTCCAGAACTCCTGCTAGCTCTAACTCAGGTAATCTTCACTGTCTTTTTATATTTGAAATTAATATCCATGAAGAGGTAGGTTCTTAGCAGTGTCAAATTCAGAGAAAAGAAAGATGTGTGTGAGTCACTTCTCCATTCCCATGATCTAGTCTTTGGAAAGTGAAATGTTGCCAGCATTTGTGGCAGAGGTTCTCAGAGGAACCACTCAGTTGTACAGGGGACCAGCTGAATTACAGTGTGCACTGACTCCATTTTCAGCAATGAGGAAAAAGGAAGCCCTAATGCCTGTATAGCAATCCTGGTTTATTCCTTCATTATTGTTTTTGAAGCAGCTTTAAACACTACTGAGTGATTGGGCAGAACTACAACAACACTTTGGCTCACAAATCCACACATCCTTGTGTTGCCAAGAGATGTATCACTGCAATGAGTTGCTCAGGGACAGCAACAGGCAAAGCTGAATGACATGGACTTTCCTCTGGAAGTCAGGTCTTCTGACCCAAGCCTGTGAAGGTAACAAAGAACTCTGTATTTCAGCCATAGCAAGCTCCGCATCTTTCACTCCAGATTTTGAAAGCCTTGTGTGTATTTTTCATTTTAGCTGGAGCAAGGATAGTATCCAAGTTCAGAGCATCATCTAGTGGACCTGACAGTCTCCCCTCCAGTCATCCTCTGACTCCAGAGCATATAAATATGATCAAAGCTCAGTGGCGAAACGTCAAATGCTTCCTTCCTGTCAGATTAGTGAAAAACTTGGAACAAGGTTGCCTAAGAGCAAAGGCTTGAAGGTTAACCTTGTGGATGGTGGGTGAATCCAGTCTTGAAAGTAAGTCCACTTCCAGGTTTACACAGCATGAAAGACAGAGTCAGTGGTAGGGTCCCAGAGGGGGTCTGCACCTCAACACAGCCAGCTGCAGAGAACCAGATGTAATCTAAATAGACAGAGTGGGAGAATCCTGGCATGTTTTGACACTGTGCCTCTGAGTTACTCTAAGAGAAAGACAGCAAATGGGAACTTTTTATACATGATCCCTTGCTCAGGGCTGCGTCTGGAGTTGCAATCTAGCTCTTAGAGCAGCAGCTACAAAATGCAGTGATGACTCCTGCCAGGATAATTACATAGCTCCAGTGTCACATCTTTCAACAAGCAAAGTAATACAGAGGAACCGGGAACCTTAATGTGCAATATCATGTCATTGCTTCTTTAGGAAGAGAGGGGTGGATAAATGAGGGGGAGATTGTATTTCAGACATATGGTATGTGCACAAAGGCTACCAGGTCCTGCAGGGAATCCTAAAAACAATTTTCTTCTGTCTGAAAAGCTCAGGGGTCTGGTTAGACCTCAATGACATTTTCATTTTCCTGGTGGGAAAATAAAATATCCCCAGCAGCGTAAACTCGCAGTCTTAATAAGTAACAGGCTTTTTAAAGCACAATGTTATATGATGACATTTTATGCAGAGATCTAACTCATAAACTTAGAGAGCAAAGAAGGATAAAGAAAATGACAAGCTAGATACAGTGCACATTAATATATGGCAGCAGTAAAAATCACAAAGGATGTATTGGCCCCTTACACACAGGGGTAAACATGGAAAAACTCTGTTGCAACCAATAAGGGTATGCCAGTTTAGTGCTGGTGGGAAATGAGATCTGAATCAAGCCTCAATAGCTCAAAACTTACTTGTCATAAACACTATCATTTGATACAAAGGCAAGGAACTATCAATGTCTGAACAGCTGTAAACATATGTTATTCAGCTGCTATGATCAATGCAGTCATTAGCAACTTAAGCCATTCTTGCTCTCAATGTAAAATCATTTCTTCTTGCTACATATCTATCAGATGGAGATCTAAAAGAGAGCTGGGTGAAGGCAGGTAGCAAGCATTCAGAATAATCTAAAGGAAAAGACCCTGTAAACACTTTAAACAAGAAAGCACTAGATTGCAATCCTCAGCTTAGGTCTATTTCTCTTCAGGCTAATGCAGCTATGTGTTATACTCAAAATCAGTACTAGAGTGTGTAATGGAGACCTTAGTTGTGTAGTGAATGGCGCATTTATGTATCATCCCCTTGTACTGCTTTGAATTGCAAGATTCTAGTTCAGTTTGGGGACTGGTGTTTTCACATAGCTAAAACCCTAATACATACAGAGATGTGTGTATTTAAATGTACAATGTGTATCACACATGTACATTTCAAACAAAATGTACTTTTAAGTAAACTTATTTAACTTTGAATCTAACACTGCAGGTCATCTCAACACACCCCACCCTGCTTAAAGTAGCAGCTTCACAGTTTCCTACCTAATTTATTTAGTGGATCCATGATCTTTCTCTCTATAAATATATAATTTCTTACATGTATATTTTTATGCAGTGTTCTACCTATAAAGGACACTTCTAGCCTGGATCTTGGAAATGAAGCACTGAGACAGAGGACCAAAATGTGTAACAGGTCTCTGGAAAGATTCTGGAGGAAGAACCACATGTCAGCACAGCAATGGTGGGATGCTGCTTCCATTCACTGGTGAGTAGAAGGAAACCATCCTATTGTAATATCCCAATATCTCTTTCTTGATGTTTTCACAGTTATATATAATATATATATAATTATATATAATATATGTAATATATTATATTACGGAGAAGATGTTGATTTTTCTTAAACAATGGGACGAACACAGAAATTAGTTCATAAGCTTAGAAGACTAGAAATGGAGAAGGCAAAGCAAGACCTCAATTGAGAAGCTTCCTCTGCACCAGAATACCTTCTCTGATCCACAGCTCCTCACACTGTTTGAGTTATTCATTGAATAGGAGTAGCAGATTGGATCACACAGCAGCCCTCTGTTGGTCAGCATTATGTTTGAACAATATCCATTTGGCTCTGACTGAGAATTCCCTAGCTTTTTTAAAGGCATCAACAGCCCACACCTTCTGCAATTAACCCTGGAAGTAACACTCAGATCTGAAGCTTTGATACTGAAGCATAATGAAAGTATGAATTTCCAATATTCATTCACAGTGCCTATATCCTGTGAGCTGGGTAGACACACTCTATCCCCCAACATAGTGTAAATCAGATGGCATTAGTTTCTTTATCTATTAGGTAACTTAGTCCAGGTTTTGACTTCTCTGTTGAATATTTTCATTTCATTTTATTCCATTTTAGTTTAATGTAGTACCAAAAAATAACTATGTCTTTGAGTATTTTGCTGAATCCCAACTTCAACTGTTGTTGCAATAATGCATTTGCTTGAAGACTGCCATGCAGTTACTGGATATGTGTTAGCGATACAGGAAATTCAGGACTGGTTACACTCTTTAATAAAACAGGCACAAAGCTGGAGCTTGAGCTGTGTGGAAGTTCATGTGTTTTGCTGTATACTTTTCAGTGATTTCTTATCTTTATTTATAGTTTTCCTCCTTTCTTTGCATTTTTAGTGACACCTTTTTAAGGGCATTTGCAGAGGGTTGTATTTTATTTCTTTTTATGTACAGCCATGATTCCAAGGGCATTTTTCATAAAGAGCATTTCACACCCACCCTGTGCCGCCTCTTCTCCAACTTTATGCATTTATTCTCACCCCTGCACCACCCATTCTTTATGCTGTTATATACGTGTTATATAGATGTTTTTGGAGGCTGGCAGGGAACCAGTCTAAGAGACATGCATGTTAAAAATACTCTTCCCACTTTTTTTTTTTCTTTTTAAGTCTAAGTTTTATCTTGGGTCAATTCCATGATTCACTTCTCTGCCTGGTCCTGTACAAAGTTGCTGTGCAACAGCTAAAGAGGAGATGTGGGAACAGGAACACAGGGTAGCCGAGGACAGAAACTACTGTTGTTAGCACTATTTTCCAGGGACATGTCCATAAACCCATTTCTGGCAAACATCCCCTTCTCCTCCTTGTTTCTGAAGGTTGGTTCTGATCCAGAACTGAATGACTAGGGGTAGACTTGTAACTGACTGAGATGAGAGGTTCAAGGTCAGGCCCAAATCTGACTTTTTAAGTTTATGACACATCAGGAATTGAGGATGTGAATGTGATTGCAACGGAAGTAAATCAATTGACAGAGTGGTGGAGAGAACCCACTCATCATCCATGGAAGGCAGGTGATCCACAGAGCAGGCAGAGCAGGAATGCTTACCCTGAAGGATTTATGGTGCCTGCTAGAGTTTGGACTGGAGATGGTAGAACTAGCTCAGGCATTAGAAAAAAGTTTTTTTATACCATTATTTGTTCTTGTCACCCAAGGACATCAAGGGAAAGATTGGCAGACAATCAGGAGAGGTTTTTGACAGGCAAAAAGACAGATGATGGTTGGAGAGGCCTAATATGGATATTCTTTGCAATAAACTTAAAATAAACCACAAGAGAAGGATAGTCTAGATAAATTCAGACATCCTGGAATGGCCACACATTCTCACTGTATACACAGGTCAGTTTTTGATTTGCTTCACATATGATTATGAAGTGTTTGAAATACTGTGTAGCTTTTTTAGAGAGGTGAAATGAAAGATGCTCCCAATTTCCTTATTAAGCCACCGCAAATTCCTCTGCACTAAATGATAATGCATGCAGTGTTTACAATACCAGAAGGCTCAAAGTGCATGCAAGGAAAGAGATGGGAAAATATACACTGAGTGTTTTGCAAAATGACTCATAAATAAATTATTCTGATTGAATTGTTGTGACTTGAATGTTTAATCCTGCCATCTATTTTAATTTGGGAAAAATTCTTGAGCAAGCCACGGGTGAGAATATCAGGGTTTGAGTCTAGGAATGCTAAGATTTTCTCACCTCAGTCAGACTGTTAAAAAGGTAATTATTTGTTGCAGGTTTGGCTGGATTCATTGCATATATTTGTTCAGAACTGTCTTTTTTACAACTATAGGAGTCATACATTTCTTATGCTGGTGTGACAGTGGTGCAAATGCACTGACTGTAAGAGAGTGATTTCTGGGCTGTGTTGCTCTAAGTAAGACCTCACTTCATCTCAGGGCTTGCTCAAGAATTCTTCAAGCTTTTTGCAATTATTTTCTACCAAAAAAAAAGGAATACAGTAGAAGCCTAGTGGCTTGTTTTTACCCCTTTAATAACAACAAATTCATTCTCCTGTGTTATCTACAAAATTGCAACATAGCAATCAAACCTTTTTTATTTATATTAAATCATCATAAACATGCATTCCGTTATTTTGTTGATGTCACTGGTGTGATCATGTATAGTGAACTTACATTCCTTTGGCTGAAAAAGCCCTGAAGTCCTGTAGGTTACAGATATATGGTATTTCAGCTACCTCATTGAGCTTCAGTGTTGGATTAGGTATATAAATTAAAGGATGTATAAACCAAAGGGCCAGGTTTATAGCCCTAGCTAGACTTTATATACATATGACCTGGTATGTAGAGATTTGGCTGACCTATGAGATAAAACACCAATCTGTCTATGCACTTGTATTTGTTCATGTACATGTTATATACAAAGAAACAATAATAGGAATATTTGTTTGCAGCAAGCTAAACAAATTCATTTAACAGTGAATCCAAACTTTTAAAACTTACTTGATTTGTAAATTGCAGGCAAAATGTTATTCTTGGCCCTACAGCTCTTATCCCACTGGACTTCAATTAGCAGAACCATCGCAAAAGCTTCAGAATAAAGTCCTTATCTATTAGCGCTTCCTCTATCAAGAACCTCCTTACCCACTAAACACGTTATGGGAAAAATGACTTCTCAGTTTTACCAATTAGTTCTACCACATTTGCCTTCTTCATCCTCTTTCTAAAATAGTGATTTCAGCTGACACCAGCATGCACTTCTTAGGAGAACTGCATTCTCTCCTGCCTCACAGACCTCAGAGTCCTTAAATAACACAGAACAAAAAGCAATCTCTGCTATAAATTGCAGACAAGAGTCCTGGGAATACACCTCAAGGTGGACATATTAAAGCATTCATACAGTTTATAAAGTCAGTATTAGGTGGAGAGGGAAATTAAGAAGTACAAGCAAAGGAGAAAGGATATTTCTTAAATGGGATTTGGAAAACATTGAGATTAAAAGGAATAATGTTGCTTGAAGTACCATATTTTGTTTAATCTACTGAGCACATTCTCCTTCTGGAGCTGCTGTGAAAATGTGTGCACATGGATGCTCACACACACTTCTGTGTGTGTGCATAAATACACAGCAGTACATACAAATACTTCACAAATATGTATGTGCACATGGAAAGTGAAAGCAAACTGCAACCCTATCACCAAGCCATAAAATGTCTGAGATATTACATAAAATGAATGGTCCATCTTCTGAAGCCCTCACCCTACAAAAGGAGTTTTAACTAAATAAGAATATCACAGTTTCATGCCAACTGCATAACACTGATACTTGGAAAGTAATTTGAAAATCTTGATAGAAGGGCATAGAGAAGGTTAGAGTGCCTTTTGAAAGTGTTTCTGTTACATTTATGGATAGGAAAACTGAATACCTCAAAATCTTCAGCATGTTGATCTCCTAATCAAATCAATTCAGCTGAGCTTCTGCGGACGAAGCTTGCTTTCCCACCACACTCCTGCATCTTTCGAACTTAATGTCATGCTTGAAACTTTCAAGCAAAGGAATTCTGTCCACAGCAATTTTGGGTGAACAATCCCATAACATCTTTCTGACTTCTAGACCACAGGCCTCCTCCTCTAGTTGTCCCTAAGCACAGACAGCCCCAGAAGGACAAACAACACATCTGCAAATGAGTTCCTAGAAACAGTTTCTATTATTTTACACATTCCAATAGATCCTGGATAGATCATAATGTGCTCAAGAAATGAGTAACTGAAGTTAGGCAGCCTTGGCAGGGACTGATCGATATAATGGCATGGTGAAAGTATAGCAGAAATGAGCACTGCTACTTGATTCACTTTTTAATACGGCCCGGTTGGCTGAGAGCAGTACACCACTTCTAGCTATTCCAGATGCTTTATACCATCTTTGTAACTGAGGACAGTGAAGGGACACAATGTTCCACCCAGATACCTATTTTGGCCTGAATAGCCTAAAGCCAGATTACCTTTCTATGTTTCTTATTTACATTTCACACTGAGCAAATACTCTTTTTTCACCCCCATATGACTCTACTTTCTCACTGCTAGCACAAACAGAGCAAGCAAGAAAATAAAGGTTTCATTATGACTTTTTCTAAGTCACAACAAGATGTACTTATTCCTAGGACTCCAGGGGCAGCTGGTGCTGCCTCTTCATCAGGGTATCTCATAGTGTTACCGTCTAGCCCAATAAGAGTCTCATATTAAAAACTCTCATTGGTTTAGTGAGCTAGATAAAACATAGTGGTCATTTTTACCATATAGCTGTTTGGTGTTCCACAAAAACTGGCTGTAAAAACCTACACTGCTTAGATAACTGGCTATCAGTTTTGACCTTCAGAGGTGAGGTTATAGAAAACTGTATAAATATTAAAATTAGAGGTGAGGCTGAACTGCAAAGTTCATACTCAGATCTCATATCAAACTCGCCCAACACTTTAGTGCATTGGGAATGACTGATTTGGTTTGGGACCACCTCTAATTAAAAAAATATATGTATCTAATAATCTCACATCATTCCCACTGCTATTTTTGCTATGTACCTTGCCCTAGGTCTCTCTCACTTATTTCAGAAGCCTGAGTCATACATTTGGGCTTTGGAGAATTGAGAGTTACAGTACTAGTAACTCTAGCTCATAATGAATATATAGTATCCTTAGGAGAGTCCATGCACAAGCAAAGAGCGAGAGAGAAGAAAAATACAGCTGCAGTGAGAATCTACACGAAAGCTGGCAGACAAAAAATACAGCTAAAGTGAGCAACTCTCTGCAGCTAGGAGGCAGAGAAAATGCAACCAAGATGTGCTTGTGGATAAGCAGTGGAAAAAAAAAAAAAGCTAGAAATGGGCATCAGAGAGGCATGAAGGAGGTGACTAATTTATTCAAGAAGACAGGACAGTGTGTTACCTATTTCTACCCACATGAATTTGCTGTGGGCCCATCACTTTGGATCTGTGTGCTTCTCCGTACTCTTTGAATCAAGAACTACATCCCTCACCACGGGCCTGCAGCAGGGGCTCTGACTTCCTGTGGGCCTGCAATGTTACGATAACACGATAAAACAAAAAAAAATTCTGGCATATATAATGCAAATCCAGAGTTATGATCCAAAATGATAGCACAGAATAACATCATTTTAGTTACTGGAAGGACAGTTAGGGAGCTAAACCACCACATAATATAAACCCCCATGAGCATGAAATCAATTGAGTTCATTAGAACCATCGCGTCTCACCGGTCTTTGCTGATGATAAATTATCTGCTGACTGTCAATAGCCAGAGACCAAGCTGGGTAACACAATCCACGACAGAGCAATTTTTCTTATCACCTGACAGTTCATCTAGATTTGAGGAAACAATTCCAATAATATGTGGAGTTTCACAAACATACTGAAAGCTTCAGTTAAGAGTTTCATCTTTAGCCATCATGACTAATTCTTTTTTTTTCTACCCTACAGCCAATAGTTACATTTATATCACATGAGACAGAATATCAAAATCAGTCTAGCATAAAATTGTAAGATTCACAGTTAGTATTACCACAAGCCAGACCCTTCCCTGATCAAAAAACTACATTTATTTAACAGGACAGGTTCACACCATATCAGGATCTTCCCTGGTAAATATTTTTATGTTACCTGAATATATCACTAAATACGTATCACTAAAAACATTCTCAGTAAGGATGCTTTGGTGTCTTCAGGAAAAGGCAATTTATGTTAGAGGAGACTGAAATGGTCAGAAAATTGATTTATTTTTCCTACAATGTTGAGATTATTTTTTTACATTTCCCATAGCACAGTGATTTTTTGTGTAAACTATCCCAAAAGGATTTCAGTTTTCTAAAAGAAAAGAAAAACTTTCTAAATGAAGTATGTGCATTCTGAAAACACATCACAATTTTTTAAAAAACCTACTTCCCCTTAAAGAAGTTGATTTTTTCAAACCAATCCTACTACTATGTAAAGAGAGCCAGTAGTTGGTAGCTTCTTATAGTTTTTTCTATACACAGTGCAGCATGCAAATGATCAAAAAGAATTGCAAGAGGGAGGCAATTCATGATTAGCCTACTGTAACACAAATTGATGACAGATAAAAGGGGGAAAATGTATGGTATAAGTAATAGGGGCCATAAAAAGAGTAAAAAATAATAATAAATAAAGACACTGAATTTCAGCAGAGATAATTTGTGTAGACATGCAAGAAATGTTCACTGGAATCAATGGAATGAGGCAACAGAGGTAAAGGACAGAGAGGAGAAATGGAAAGTGTTTCTAGGTAAATTAATGTATACCCAAAGGGCTGTGAGCTACCTAGCAATAAATATGTTTAGAGTGGGGGGGAAAGAAGCAAATGGATGACCTATGTAGTGAAAAGAGTAATCAAATGTAAAGAAGAGGCACATGCAAGGACTAAAATAACAGATCCAGAGGAAGGAGAAGATGATTATAAACATTCAGGACTTCTACTCACTAAGATTATTAAAAGATGGTAGGAACATGCTGGTTGTTACATATGCATAGTCAGGTAGGAAAGGGGAAACGGGGAACAGGAGGAGGAGAGAAGCATTGATCTGAGTGAGAAGAATGGTGTCAAGTGACTGAAATGTGTCCAGTGTTTGCTGCCAGCTTGTTATTGCTGCAGTATTTTACTTTTTAATACTGCTGATGGTGTAAAAGCCAGAATTCAATCCCTGCTGAAACTGATCTTGCTTAGAACAGATTTAAAAAGTGGTAAACTGTTATTTTGTCCTGTAAAATATTAAAAACCCTCAAGAAGATACCACAGACATAGGCATGCTGGTAGCAACAATTTAAACAGGAGGACCCTTCTGTACATCCCCCTTCTTCTCTCTCATTCCTGCACAGTTTCAGCAATGGCAGCAAGGCAAGGCTGCAAGGGAAATCAATGGGAAAAGTCATGCCATTTTCAGTGAGGTCAGGGGTTGTAAACATCAGCAGTTAATATTTTCTAATCATGCCAAATTATGCTAAGGATTTTGACACCAAAATTGTAATGATGCTTCTGCACAGAAAATGTCTGCCATGCCAAATATATGGGCAGTGGGAGCCACGTAGCTCTCATGTGAGGACTGGAATCTTAGCTTAGTTGGATGGTACCTTAGAGGCACATATTTGCTATCTCTACTGGCAAGTTACCTGAACTTGCAGGCCCACAAACTGAGCAGAAACTGATCTGAAAGGCATTTCTGTAAGCAGTTTGATGTCAGTGTTTATGAAATGTCTTACTTTTTTCCTTTTTCACCTTAGGAATCTAATCTTTCTGTGTTAGGAAAAAAAAAAAAAAAAAGTCTAAACCCTTTAGGAGAAATTAAAATATGGGAAATTTAAAAAGAAAATAATTTCTGGATGTGTTAAGAGATACAAAAGAATTTAGGACCAGAAAGAATCAGTAGAAATACTTCTACTACTGTGTTATAAACTAATACCATGTCAAGACTACATTGTGAAGATCAGGCTAGCTTACTACAGAAAAGAGTACTAGTAGACAAACAAGAGGTGACATTGATAGGAATCAAAATGAAAGGGGATAAAACCTTTTAGTTATTCAACAGAAAGTTAGGCAAATATTATCTGCATTCTCCTGTCAAGTCACAAGTGTTTCGCAGCTTTTATACAGAAAAAATCGTAGCAGAGATTATAACTTAGATAAATGATAGAAGTTTACTGAGCTGAATACCATTCAGAGTTAGAGAGGACACTGCTGAGCTAAACAAGCAAGTGTTGAGATTGAACACCATGCGTGTTCATAACAAAAGATGAATTAAACTAAACATGGCCTCTAAGAGCTGGCTGTTCAGTGCAGATTTCATGATACGTCTGACAAGGTCACACAAAATGTCTGTGGTAGAACAGCAGACATTCTGCTTCTCTGCATCCCGTTAGCCACAATTTATACAGCTTTTGGGTCAGCCTCTTCCCAGTATCACACACACAGAGCATTTCAAGACACACACTATGTGAACTGCTCTCAGGCATGACTCTCCTGCCCTGACTTCACCTATCTGGTGAGCCTTTTCTTTTTCTCTCATCTGCTTACTCTCATTGTTCCTGGTTACTCAGTGCTATGGAGGAGATGATAGCTATCTACTCCATAGATCCTGACCTTAAACCCAGCTTTTTAATCTCATTTTCACATCTCCCCCCTCATCTTTTCCAAATGGCTTCTGAAACCACTTCTCCCTCTGATTGGATCCCGGGCTGTTCATCCATCTGTGTTTATTTCATTCTTTTAAAAGTTGCAGGCTCTTTAGTGATGATTTTTAGAAGTTGTTTGTAGGTTCACAGACTTTCCTTCTTCCTTGTATTTAAATCAATGTTTTGGATTCCCTCCCAAGGAGAATTTGACTGCGTTGTTTATTTATTTATTTCCTCATTTCATTTATCTTTTAGGAAAACAAGAAATATCTTTGGCTGTTAGGGGAAGAATAATCCCTTGATTTATGACCTGGATTAAGGAAGATCTTGTAAGCAATATGTATTGCATAAAGTCAGAAGGGAGAAAAAAAGAAGTGTGAATACTTGCAAGTATATATTAACAATGCTTTTCAAAGCCAGTTCTGAATATTTTGATTTTTGCAGGCTCCAATGTGCAATGCCTTAAAGAAAGTATTTAAGAGAGTAATCAAATAAGGGGAAGAAAATAGATCCAACTTTGGTTGGATTTTTGAGGTTGGATACCTCACTTTGGTAATTATTTTCAGTCTTCATTAGAAAACAAAAAAACCCTAAACCAAACCCAGCAAAATTGTTATGAGGTCAAAAATATTCAAAGTGTCAAGTGAGGGTAACCACAATCCAAGTTAGTTTGCAGAAAGACTGATACCATGCCTTGAAGAGAAAAAAATTCCCATTCAGTTAAATGGAGGATTCCAGAAATCAGTGACAATATCTACTAGTATCCTTCCCTCATCAAAGCAGGGATGGAAGGAGAGATTGCAGCATATCATTTAAATTGTCTTCCCGTGTTTCTCAAAGTTGAGAATAAGAAGAAGATGGAAATTTGACATGTTAGAGTACAATTGACTGTAAAGCAGGATGTGAAAGCTCATAAGAAGCTACACCATAGCTAAAAGAAAAGCAACATAGATTTCATACTCCTAAGCAGGATATTTAATTTCCATAAAGTGTTGTGCATCCAGCTTCTGTATCACACAAAAGAGCATCTATTCATACCTTATTGCCCTGCTGCAGAAGCCCTTGCTATGTAGCCCTCATCATACCATAAGATCTCTCTCTTATACGGAAAATCAGTTTTGTCCCCTCTGTTGATAGTAAGGAGAATAATGGTTACATTATTTAATTCATGTTTTTGGAGGAATTTAATGTTTTGCTGAAGAGTTCCCTAGAACTTCATAATTGTACGAAGAGATCAATCATTCATTCTTTGTAAGCTCTGGGTAGGCTTCAGGGGGAAAAAAAAGAAAATAAAAGAGAAAATCAACATCCACTGATTCAACAGCTGGAAAAAATATTGATCAGTTGGGTCATTCTCTAAGCTCATTTCATTCTCTGTGTGAAAGAAAACAGCAGTCTTCTAGGAAAAAAAAAAAAAAGATACTCTAAAGGAAGCATCTTAATGCTTTTCCACAAAGGGGCATGCTTTAAATCCTTAAGGAGCACTTTAAGTCCTCATTTTTTAAGCCATCATTTTAATATAGTTTTTGCATGGGCACTTAATTATTGCTTTATACTGCAGTAACAGCTAGAAGCAAGAAATATAATTCAGCTGGGCTAGGTGCTGTGCTAACATTAAGCCACAGCCTGGCTTCCCACTGAGGGGCTGTCAGTCTAAATAGCCAAAACAGGATAAAAAGAGAGGACATATTTGGGAAGCCATTTGGGAAGCCATTTCACAGACATGGAGCAGACCCACTGAGAGGCTGAATGACCTGTGCAGGGTAACACTCGAGACTTGATTCCAGACAAGAATACAATGCAGATTTCCCAAGCCAGCAACTAACACAGAAAACATCCTTCCTTTCCATTGCAGCTATGCTCCCATTTCCAGTAACGCCTCAAAAAAAGCAGAGTTTTAGTGGCAGGCACTTCTGTTTCTTAGGAGTCAATGGCAAGTTAGAATTATAAATACCAGGCTGGGCCATAAAAGTCCCATCTCTCTTATGGTTCTCAGAAAAACCAGAGACATCTTCAGTCCAGCTGTGATGTGTCATTTTGTCAGAATGTGTCACTTGGCACTCTGGAGCAGGCAGAGACTGCGTGACTCAGCACTGAAGCACAGAAGAGCATCTGGCAGTGCATGAAAAGGAAGGAATCTGGAGAGATGGAGACACTTCATTTTAAAAGGACCTTAATACAAGCTTTTGCCTCTGGAAGAACACATCACATTTCTTTCCACAAAAGCTGACTCCCTTCATTCCCATGAAAGCACCCTTCTGCACAGCTGAAGTGCTAATTAGAGTAGTGCTTTCAGGTCCTAACTAACCACATGTGCTGTGGCTCTGCCCCAGGAATGAGATATAATCAAGAGCTAACTAATGCTTTTGAAATGTTACAGACTAAATTAACAAGACAGCCATTAAGCATAAGCAAGAAGAGTCGGGAATTAGCTTTGGGTCATGCAATTGCTTTCAGAGGAAAATCCTGACCTGCTTGATCATTTTGGCCTGGGAATGTGAAGGGAGAAATGTGACAGTGAGATCTCTCTATTTCCAGTGATGCTCACAGAATTTTTAGTGGCACCATGGTATAAGTGCTGAACTGGAACATGAGCTCCGTGGTCATAGTGTGCATCCTTTTAAAGTGGAAAGACAGGAAGCAACGTTTGTTAATAGCGTGTGGGAGGAAACCCTTCCTGACAGTAATGGGCTCTCAGCTCTGCCTATTAAAAGCAGAGCAGTGTACGAAATAAGCTTCAAAGCACCAAGTTCAGGGAAGGATATCTACTTCACAGAAGAGGAGAGGAAACAGAACAAATGTGAAATTCCTTTTCCCTCTCAAGCTCTTCTCTTGCTGGTGCTCCCTGCAGCTGTTAGTAGGGACTGGAACTTGAAACCAATCTCTCTCACATCCTTCTTAGGCAAGATCACTGCTCCTTGCTTGATTTTGAGAAACCATCTTTTAAAATCACAGCTAGAGAGAAAAGCCATGATGTCATCTGTCCATCATAGCAAGTCACTCAGAAAGAAACTGCAGCTTTTCACATCGCAGCCACAGGATTCTGATGCCTCGTGGCTCTCATTGGTGGGTCAAAAGATTCTGAGATAATACCTTTTGGGTGGGTTTCTTGGCTATTCAGTCCATCCACAACCCTAAATCTCTGATTCTTATTGAAATGGAGGAACACTATCACTTACAGGCTCTGCCGGGGACAGAAAGAGAAGTAGGTGTTTACCTATGCTGCATTTCAGCATTGCAATTACAGGAGAAATAAGTTTCCATCGTTTAGTTTGTAGCAGTAGCTATGACAATACAGCAGTGCAGGCTGTGGTGTGGTAGAAAGCCAAGAAAGTACCCAGAATCCCAGGGCTGACTTTCAGACTCCGTGCAGTTCTTTCATTTTTGTTGCTACCTGCACTTGCTAAATTAGATCTAAAGCAAATATAACTACATGAGCTGCAAACATACCTTGGGAATGTGGAATGAGCATACCCTCAGGCAGGGGAATGTTGGGAATGAGAACAACCTTTGGTAGCAATGTTCGTTTCTAAAAATAAGTGCATCACAGCTGACAATAAGCATTTTTGCAAAGTATTGCGTTCACATCCTAGATTGGAACAGCTGGATGCTCACTCTTTTCACTTGCAGAGTAAGTCTTTGGATTTCCAGAAACACCTAACCCTTAGCAGCTACTGGAAAACCAACTGTTAAAGTTTTTAATGTTTGGAAGAAATGTTTGTAAATTCATTCATTTCAAAACAATTTTATCCCTCCAAACACTGATAGGTGAACTTTATTCTGAATGCTTTTGTGAATCTATTCAGATCAAACCTGTGAAATCTTGCAAATCTGGCATTTTTTGCTTGCTTGTTTCCTTCTGAGGTTTTCAGTGTTTGCTGCTTATTTTCTGAACCACTTGAAAATATAGAAAAAGAGAAAAAAATATCAGAAGTTTTTCAGCCATGGATAATAATGCATTTCAGGCCTGGGGTGAAAATTTAGGTCAGTTCTAATTTCATCTGAACCAGTTCATCCACCTCTATCAGCAACACAGGGCACGATAAGCTGCAATAGCCAGTAAACACAGGAAAGGGAAATAACTGTTGTTACAAATAAGGATTGTATCGTAGAAACCCTGGATTTATAGCTAAGAGAGTGGCAGTGTTTCTCTGTATATGTGCGTGCACACTTGCACTTTTGATTGGTAAGAGAATTACATCTATAGTCCTTATTTACTTGGTGCTGGATTCTGAGTTTCTTATTATTTCTCCAGCTTTGCTTGCACTCACAGACCACAATTCAGATTCCAGTGATAATTAGACATATCCACTTACACATGAGAGCTAAAGTGCTACAGACAAAACCAAAATCTGTGTTACGAAGAAAAATATAATTCTTGTTACTATTGTGTGTTGATTTGTCTCCTTCAGTTCCTTTATCTTTTTATTTTGTTGTGAAAAAGAATGTTTAAAAAGTTAAAAATGATCAAAAAATTAGTAAAAAATATAAAATCAGAACTGAAATTCTGTGCTTATATATAAACATAACCAAAGGCACGCATATATTTCTTAAATATGCAAATATCCTTGACATGCCTACATATGGTATTTTGGAGATACTATCTTTAAACATTCAGAAATAGAAGGAAATTAATTTTTGTGGCTAGTCTTTTTGAATCTGTGGTGTTAAATAAGATTCCTTGCTTACATTTTTCTAAAAACTTTTGTTTCTTTGTTCTCATACCAAATCTACACGTAGCAATGCTAAGCAGAGATTTTCAACCCTGGTCTCAGAGCAAAGCCCCAGCACAGCTAATGCACTAAGCCCTTGTTTCTGTGTAGAGGCTGATGCTGGGGCAAGCTATGCAGGCTGAGCCATCACTTCTGTAGGGAAAGAAGACCTTCTACTTCTGAAATGGTTGAATTAGTAGGGTAGGAAGGATTTCATCAACACGGTCTGTGGGAAGCATGCCCTCTGTTGTGGAATAGGCTTTGATTTGCAAGGCGGATAGCTAAGAGAGTTTGTATAAACAATACTCTATAATTTAAAGTCCTCATTTTTATGCAGTCATGAAAATGTGATAATCTGTGATAGCCCTCCGTGCCAGCACTTTGCCAGACATCAGACACATGTTCTGGTACATGTGTAATGTCTACAGAACAAAGAGGTTTCAACCTGGAATCCTACAGTTTGATTTCAAGCAGTGTGCATGTATATACATGTATAATTAGCCTTGTTATTATTCTTATTAAGGGGTAATTTTTCCTTGAGCAAAACAAACTAAGAGTCAACATCCTTGCACAAATTGTACTATTGCTCTCTGATTCAAATGGTTTTCCTTGGCATATTGTGTATTCATCTCAGAAACACAATTTTCTTTGATTTTAAGAAAGCACAGATTATGCCACAGATGACTTCACTGTAGATGGGTGAGAAGAATCTGGTCCTTGATTTGTTCAAGCTTCACTGCAGGTAGGATGCTACACTACTTTGGATGAGTGGTGTATATAGAAGAAAAAAAGTTTTCACATTGGGTATGATCCATGTGAGTGCTGGAAGAGCACTCACAGCCTATTTGCTGTAAAATAGAATAGAACAGGCAGTGTCTGGATCTGTGACTCCAGCCCTTACTGTGGGTACCACCTCTACTGCATGGTCATATCAGAAGGATTTTCACAGCTGTTAAAAACATGTACAAGCCTCTGTTTTCTCCTAAACTCCCAGCAGTTACTAAAGGAATTTTGCTTATGTTCTTCATAAGAAAACACGGTTCTTGCAAAAAAATTACTTTTCTTAGAGATCTAGTGTGCTCTTATTCAACTCTTAGCAAATCAGTGTCACGGAAATAATACAGGAAATTATTCATGTTTTCCGTAGGTGTCCAAATATTTGTAAAGCATGTGAATTTTCTTAGGCAGAGGTCCCTGACAAAACTTACTTCCATGAGTCAGACCACTGCTGTGATTATGTCTGCTGTCACTTTTTTGTTGTTTTGAATGACTGCTTTGAATCTTTGAGTCACTGAGAGTCACTGCACAACTATTCAGCTATGTCTGACAACAATGAGATGTCTGCTACTCCTATACCATGTAAGTTCACCAGGAAGAGTTGGATATTCAGACGATGTGATGGGTGGAAGATGTATCCAGTAAGTCCATTCCCACTATCTACAGATATTTGCTCTGAAATAAAAATATCTGAAAAAGCATACAGCGTGTTACTTTGTGCTGCTTTCTTTAAATTGTCACAACGAAGGCTAATACTTTGCTTCAAGGACAGGAAATTGCAATAACAATGTGCCATCACATACTTTTGCATTAAATAAATTGGCATCCCATCGTATTAATTTAAAACATGCATATATCACTGTGTAGGACTCACTTATAATCATAAAATTTTGTTGTCCATTTATTTCAAATTACTAGTTTTGAAACAGCATTTTTCTTTTGCAACTTAAGGAAAAGCTAATGTAGTTGTGAAGGTTGAGGCATGGAGGTGTGGGTTGAAACCCCAACAAAAATAGTAAGAATTTTTTTATTACTATTCATGGACTTTGGATCAGTTACAATTTGGGTTTCACAGGATGTTCTTTTGTTCAGAAACATTCTAGTGTAATCCACAGCTAGAGGCAAAAATGTCCATTATGAACCAATGTAAAGTCACAAAATTGATTTCCTGCTGTATTTTTAATGACATTTGCAATTGCAGCCAGTAGCCTGAGCCATAGGGGACATTGGTGTCCTAGGTATTAAGCAGAGGCACGGAAACAGCATATGCTAAAATACTCAGTCTCCAAATAAACGAGGCAGACATAAAGCCAGGAAGCTTAAAAAGTATCTTCTGTGTTCTTTAACCTCAAACAATTAATACATAATAGTGACTCAGTGATTTCAGAACCTGAAAATACTTACTGTGAAAGGGGATCCTTAACTTCTATTAATGTCTTAAATGCTTTTTCAAAGCTTTACTTTAGCAGGTTTGTATAAATTCACAAAAGGATTTAGCTCCAGATAGGAGCTGCAGAGACCCCGAGACAATATCCTTGATAGTTTCAAAAAGCTACTAGGCTACTGGTAAAACAAAATATAGCTCTTGTGTCTCAGAGCACAGTCAATAAATTAATTCAGAAAAGGTGTCATTATTGTGTATGCGTGTATTTGAGGTCTTTCAGCATTAACTTGTACCTAACACAGCACAGAGACCGTAAAACTTCCTCCTAAGTACCACTTGAAAGACTTCTTAATTTAAAACAATTTATAAAAGTTCATTACTGTCTTAATATTGCTATTTATTTACACCAGGTTTTTTAAACATTGGATTGTATTTAAAATTTAAAAACATTTTTAGAGTGCACACACATATAAATATACATATATCTTTACCTCTAGCTTGAAATAACATAATTTTTTTAGCGCAAAGCACCGTGAAAGTGCTAGGAGAACACAGCATGAATAAAATTGCTATTTGCATTTCTTTGCCTATCACGATAATTTCTTTTAGCAAGTTTTTGTGTGAGATATAGATTAGATTATTCCCTACCCCTTGCTATGTCAGTAAAAATGAAAGATGGTGATATGTAGTCACTATGAAGAAGGATTTAACAACCAAGCTGTGAATTGTTTCCTGGTAGAGTTCTGTCTTAGGCAGCTCTCTTTCTATCATGGCAACTGACTCGACAGTCCAGATTCCCAGGAAAGGGACTGGTGTGCCATTACTGTGACTGACTAAATGTAGCGAACAAAGAATTTTCCTGGAAAAATGGGGGAATTTTTGAAATCACTATTTTCTTCTCAAAAGGAAAAAGTCAACATCAAATATACATAGACACACAGATATATATATATACACACACAAGTATATGTATGTTAAATGTGAAAACCTGAGACTAAAATGAAACCTTTCAAATGTTGTTTTGAAATGTTGACAGTATAGCTATTTCAAAATGAAATATTTATTCTTCATTTCAGTATTTCTGAAGAAGTATTACCGTGAAAATTACTGCTATTTAAACCTTTCTCATTCCATTTTGGGAAGAAAACATATGTCAAAATAACTTCCCATGGGACAGGGATTTTGAACAGCTCTAATCAATGTCATTTTCAGTAGCTTCTGATGTTTGCATCTGTCTTCAAAACAACTGCTGTTGGTTTTCTGTCATTCAGCAAAAACAAAGCATGAAATCAGGAGATAAGGGACCTCATGAGTTAATCTAATCTGTTCTCCTCAATATCATGTAAACCTGATATATGTGTTTGTTATCAACAATTACTCCTTGGAACAATCTGCTTTTTCAAAGACTGGGAAGAGTCATGGTGTATCATCCTTAATTTATACTTGCTCTTTCATCACCAAGGAAGGATTCACCTTGCCTAATCTGTTGTTATCTGAAAGTTAGGCACCTAGTTGAAACTAATCAGCCATTCTCTGTCAATAACCACAGCAGAGAAAGAGTTGTCTATCTTGCCTCAATATCAATAGGCACTGACAGAGAAAGATTTATCCATTGCAGAACACACAGAAGGACTCACCTTCCCAATGCTAGTTCTCTCCTCTGATTATCATGGGAAAAGTAGGTGAGAATAGATACTTACTTTGAGATTAATTCTTGCCTAGGTCTTCACATACATGCTCATTTTATGTGCTAAAGAATGATATAACTTCTACTGTGGGGTCCAGTATTAGCATCTTTTACCTTTCTGCATGTCCCTTCACCCGAGAACTTCCTAGTGCTTCATAACCCCTAACTGGGAGTAAAATATCACTTTTTTTATAGTTAGTCAGACCAAATATTAAATAGAAATGGCATCACGAAATTTAACATTCAGCTTTTTGCCACTGATGTTATCAGAGTAAGGGACAATTAAGGGAGAAGGAGACAACGGAATTAAAATATATTGCATCACCTTTTGCATACGAAGATATTAGTAAGATGCCCATCCACAAGCAAGTCTCTTCAAATAATAGAATTAATGCTTTAAAAGAGAATGTTCATGAAAGCTGAAGGGCAACAAGTGAGCAGGATCAGTCAATATTAAGTGGTGAAACAATAACTGAAGAATAACATAGGATGTGAAAGGGAGAAGTAAGCCTGAATTCATAAAAGAAATTTAGATCGATTCTTTGTGAACATCAACATGAAGTGAGTGAACTGACAACTCATTCTGCTTTTGAACATCCTTTTCTCTACCATCCTGAGTCATAGAGGAAAAGATCTATCGCAGTGTTGCAAACTACAGCAGCTTTGTACCCTTTGGCTCTGTTCAATGTTAAACATATAAGTAGCTCCAGTGAGATCAAACAACCCTTAACAAATCAGGACTTTAGGACACGTTTTGTTTAGTATACTACAGAAGAGTCTGGGCTGTAGGAAAACCATGAATTAATCAACATATTTTTCAGATGAGGCAGAAGAAAAAAAGGAAAAAAAAGTGAAGACATTCCAGAGCATTGAACGATATGAGTGAATAGCATAGTGAAATTCAGTGTTGGAGGACCTGCATAAGAAGGAACAATCCTTGTCTACCATATGGATTCAAAATTCACGCTACACTAGCTATAACATATGAGAATGCGTAAAGAACAGAGTACTGACATTTGATAAAGAAGTGGTGCAGACTGACCTCTGAATCTGGGAATCATCTTGATTGCTGTACCTCACAAAATATGAATGTCTAGACACTGGCAGTGAAGATTCCTAGATGTTTGATCTTTATCAGAGGAAAGATGGGCAAAATGACTACTGGAAAGCTAAAGATAAGAGGAAAAGACAGAACAGACTTCAATGTACTAATAAGTGGTATGCCCAAATTTCACTGAGCACTTTTTTTTTTTTTAGTAACATAAGCATGAGTGGAAAACCAGTAAATATGAGAAACTGCATATTTTAAAACTGTTAAAATTGGGTTAATCTTCCATGTTAAAATTCATTTTCATGAACTTCTGCAATATGAAAACTTTTGTGTACATGAGTTTTTCAAGATTCAGACAACATTTGGTCATTTATTTGGTCAATGAAACAGCAACAGTTAGAGATGCTGACACAGAAACAAAGATCCATGCCTAAGTCAAACACTAGCCAAGTCTGAAAGGAAAAAAGAAAAGAATGATATTTTAAAACAGTTTGGAGATGCTTAGATTCCTGTGTATGTTATACATGTACCACCCTATAATATATGAATAAGTATCTTGATGGTGGTGGATTTATAAGTTTATTCTCTATCATTTGCTATCTCAGCCTGAAAGTTAAGAGAGAGCATTTAAGAGGAACTCTATTGAAGAGCACACCCCTTCAGTGAATTTCACTGAAGTGCTGTCGATGGAAAGACTTGCACTTTGTTCTTTCTGGGAAGATGTTTTTTGTTTGTTTGTATCTTTTTTAAGCCACCAAATTTAATTGTTTGCTTCCCTGCCTGTAATGAAATAAGAAGATAATGAGTTTTTCATTGTTCACTAATTGTATACTAAAGATGAGACACAGTCAGCCAACTGTAAATTGCGGCTTTACTGTAATGTTTGGATATTTCAGTGCAAATAGTCACAAATACATCTGTTCCTGCATAAAGTAAAATGTCTGTGTTATGAAAACAAGCTGATGTAGAGAGCAATAAAAAAATAACTATGATGATTTCTGTTGATTAGGATTTGGTGTATTGAGTTGCCTTTGACATCTGAGAAACACGCATGTTTCAGCACCATAAAGACAGACGATATTTCAGTACCTTTTCTTGCTCTATAGTATTTAGAATTGCAAACCTGGAACTGATATTCACAGATAATATAAATCCCAAGATCTAAGTAACTTTGCAATGCAAAATGACAAAACCTGTTAAGGCTCAACAGGCACCATCTTTTCCTTATCTTGGTTGTTTCTAAAAATAAAGGTTCCCAAGGTGAGTTAAGAATCAAAGTTATGTTAACTTTGAATTTCCTGGCCTGTGTGTCTTCTCAATCTTTTTCTGTCTGTTTTGGGAATGGGTTAGATTTAACATTCTAATCTGATACGAAGTTCCCTGAAGGATCCAGATAGAAATTTTAACCCTATTGACTTTAATGGCAGCTTTAGTATTGATATAAAAGTGACTAGGATTTCATGTTAAAACTTTCAGTCAGATCATCCATAATGTATAAGTTTCAGTTCAGAGGCACAAAATGACTGTTTAATCAGCAAGCCCATTTCTCTGTGGAACAGCGAGGTGTCAGAAGACAATGTTTCATAATGGACTTGATCCAAAACTCACAGAGGAAAAAGAACAGACTCATGCAAGAAAAACAACAGGTTCCTGTAGACTTTTGGTGACTTTGACAATATTCAGTATGACCACTCTTCAGAATTACACCACTTCTTCCTAACAGCTCATCTCCCTTTAATAAAATATTCAACCTACTTCATTCTACAGCGAAACATGTTTAGTAGTTATTTAGTGATCACAAGATGTTGTAGCATGATTTCACAGTAGCAAAAAATAAGGTATCTAATTTTAATTATGATCTTTTCAAGCATTATTTTCTCTGTTCAGCTTTTCCATTGGGAAATAATAAAAAGGTCTGAATTTAAAAATAATAAATTCTGCATATATTGTACCATGGAAAGACATTAATCTTGGCTCCAGAGGGGCATGCATCTATATACACCAGTTGAATTTGGCCTGCCATTAACCATTCTCCAGCGCAGCACAGCATGACTGGTGATGCAACCTGGCAGCGGGAGGCAGAAGTGACCTCCAGCTGCCTCGTGCATGAGATGAGCCATCCCATGTGCCCTCTGCCTTCACCTGAGAGCTTGGGTCTGTTCCCAGCACATCTGAGACCAGCAGAATGATTACTGAGGAATGCCTTGTGGGCATAATAACCTTGTGGTTAAAAATCATATTTAAAAAACAAATTATTTCAGGGAAACTGGAAGTATAGCACATTTCACTTAAGTTAGGCTGCAGACATTTTGGCTTAGATGATGTTTAAAATTATTATTATGCAATTGTATTTTGAGTTGTGGTTATCTAAACTTACCCAGATCAATCTTTTTTTTTTTTATGGGTCACAAAATTTGCACAAAACTCTGGGTGATTTGGCAATGCCTTGCATGCTGTTGTTTGTTTATTTTCTGAGCCCTTCCACCTTTTTTTCCATTTCATTAAGGAGAAAAATGAAAGCAGAGATAGTTCACAGTTTGGAAACAACTGTGTGATAAGCCCATGCTGGCAGGACCATTTTTATATTTACTATTATTTTATATTTGTATATATTCATATACATCTTATCTATATTTTATAGGTATTTATAGGCCAGATTTTTAGTCACTGGCATCTAGTGCATTGCTTTGGTGAAGAAAGGACTTGGGAAGGTCCGACTGACAATAAAGGTTAACTAGTTGACTGAGAATTACAAATCTATGCGAAGAGCAGGTGCCTAAATGTTTTTAAGAATCAGAACAAACTGGGGGGCCAGGTGATCACTGCCTTACTATCCCCATCTGCAAAGATGGTCTTGTGGCCACCTCTGAGTGTGTTGTTTGGAAAAGGGATACTACTTTTCCTAGCATTTATTAGTTCATCAAGACCTTTGAGTCCTTTTGAACTAAGGAACATTCAGCTTATAGCAATCATTTTTGGCTTAAGCCCACAGTTGCAGGTCTTATCCTCACAGCACTGAAGAAGCAAAGTTTCTCCAGCAGAAGCACCTCCAGCAAAAGAGATCCTGGGTTCAGAACCAAACACCCCTGTTCTCTGGCAGAGGCTACTGCTGCCTGTAACTAAAGAAAGAATGATGAAAACATTGGATTGGCGGTCATCATTATATCCTTGAAGAAGGCAGAAAAATAAATTACTAAACTTAACTCCATGAATAAGAAAAACAAATATAAAGTCTCAAGAGGAAAGGAACAGAAATCACATTAAATCCAAATCCCCACACACCTAACTTTTCCTTGTGCTTGGCATGGGGGCTGAGAGGAAGAACATACATCCATCAATGTTTCCCCCCAAATGAAAGCTTTCCAAAGACCCCATCAGATAATCCAGGAATCTCCAGGAGATAGAATATATGTTACAGAGGGTAAAGATCAAGCAGCTCTGAGAAGGAAACTATTCAGAATTAAACTGCACAACCATTTTAGAAACTTCCTTATTATTAGTGGCTTTAATAACAGTGGTTCTTATGCACTGTACTTCTAAATGTGTGTGTGCATTTGGTACTTGCAGTGGTTATTTTAGTTGCTCATAGTATAACAGATCAACATTTTTTTTCACCAATTTTCATCTAGCTTATGTGCAATTGTCGTTAAGATTCTGCAGTGACTAGAACTAGTATTTTCTGAATTCCCGCTACAAAGAACCTATAACACAACCAGTGAGCTAAACTCTTCCAATGACTCTGCCATTTGTCTACTTGAAAAATGTAATTAGAGGAGTACCAGGATAAACATACATGTGTGTAGGTGGGCATTAGTATTTGCTTAGTGGTGAATAGTCTATTTGAGTTTATGCTCAGCACTTATTTCCAGGCAAACACTGCTAGTCATGATAGCGTTTGCTGTCTGGCTCAAAGAAGAAAACCACTAAGGCAAATCCTTGGTATATTGGGTAAAATTCAGCTGTCTTCAGACTTGTGCTGAAATGGGATTTTTGCCATTGATTTCACAATAGAAAGGACTGCTCCGTTACCAAGACAGCTGCTTCCAGAGGATCTGGTTGTGTTTGCTGTTAAGGCTGAATCTTTTCCATCTCGTCTTGGCTGGGCTGTTTCCAGCTGTGTGGAGAGGTTAGTTTTAAGGCCCACCAAAGGAGCACCACAGCAGCCCTACTAGCGGAGGCTGCTGGAGGCATGTTTTGAATTAATGTGTCAATAGACCACAAGCCCTACCCAACTACTGCTGGTGAAGATCTCAGCAAAATGCCAGGCCACTCTTCCTATTACTGCTTTTTGCTTTGTGTCCTGCATCCTGAGTCAAATTTTGCTTAGACGTAATTAATTCCTGAAGGTGACTTCTTAGAAGATAACAAAAGAAAGTAAATACTAAACAAAACAGAAAAACTGTAATTAAATTTCTTCACATAGGGTAAAAGAAAAAATTCAATTCGCTTTGAAAAAACATATAATGTTTTTTCTAACCCTTTTCCTTCCCTCTAGGACCTTTATTTATTGCATATTTCAGCAGCTACTATCGGGTGATGAGTCTATCAAATGATAATGTAACTGCTGACTTCATTTATTAAACTTCACAAGGGCCAGGCATGAAGTGTAAATAGAAAAATCACTATCTCTGGATGCCAACAATGATAATTGCAGCTACAGTTACTGTGAAGGCAGTGGAGTGCTTTGCAAAGTAAATGAGAGGCAGGTTTTTCTTCAGTAGATAAACATCCTGTTATAGTTCTGAGCGAGTGGAGAGATAACACAAACAACACAACTGTTTAGCAAATGCACTGCTTATCATTTGGCTAGTTGAAGGGAAAAGGTAGGAATTATAAAGTCAAGTAAAAATATAGGAACGTTTATTGAACCCTGATCAAGAAAGAGATAGACGGCCTGACTTATCTCCAGGTCAACACTATAGTGAGAATGAATTTTCAAATTACATCTCTGCATTATTCAAATAATAGCTACCTGTTTCCAGCACAGCATTCTCCTTCTGCATCCCCAGGGGTATCTTCAGTGTGTTCTCACGGGTATCTTCTAGCAGTTACGACTCTCATGTATCACTCTGCTTTGAAGGGCTAAGCTCAATGCAACACAATATTTAGCAGTGTTTCAGCAGGGAATGATAGAGGGAAGATGGACAATTCACTACAAAGAAAGCAGCTTTGGGCACAAGCTGTAGAGGTCTCATTGTCATGCACAAAGACAAGGCTTAGATGTAAGCTTTGAGGGATTTATTATAAGAACACTGAATGACTGAAAATGCAAAGCTTGGGGCATTGCCAAAGCAGCAGAAAGGAAGTTGCATCCCCCTGTTTACAAACTTGTTCCTGGGTGTTTCTTTCGCTCAGTGAGAGTAAACAGTCCTGTCATTATGCCATGAGCTGGAAAGTCAGGAGGCAGTGGCTCAGTTCACCACTCCACTCAAGACCAATGCTAGGGACAGATAAGCAAAATACCCAGTGATGGAGTCTCCAGACCTTTTTCAATATCTCCTCTCTTGCTTTTGCAGGAGAGGCAAAGGAAGTAGTGAGTTCTACCAACAGTAGAGAGAGTGTCAGAGAGGGCAGGGTTTGAAGACTGTCTATGCTTTCTCTCTGAAGGACTTCTGCAGCTCCAAAGATTAAGGAGAAAGTTTAATTCTTTCTCTAACATCGATGATAGGCTTGGAAGCAGTCTTCATTTTACCACCATCCTTTTGACTAACATCAGCTGAATCAGACCGTTCATCTGTGCCTCAATTTCTGAAGCAACAAAATGGCAACAGTACTATCTCCCCATTGTGTATCTCAGATAGAAATCATTTTAGTAGCACAAAGATGCTGTTTTATTATTATATACCTTATGGTAGGAAGAAAGGCTGGAAGAGTTGTTATTTCTGAATATGTTTAAAGGCAGAAATTATTATTATATGTTATCCCAGCAGTGAAAAAACAAGAGCAGATTTCAGGGCAGGTGGTAAAGAACCAGATGCCATTGACAAATTAATAAATCTTCAAATAATAACAAGAGTAACTTCTCAAGTGAACTCAGACTGAAGTTTTTTTGGTAGTGGGTCAAGCTAACATATGGTCAGCTTAGACACTGAGATGACAGACAGAATCCGAAACAGAAGCAATCAAAACAAAATCTGTTAAGGAACAGACAGCAAAAATATGATCAGTGGAGGCAGGAAAATTAGATTGACAGCTGAGAGAAGCAGATAAATGATAAATAAGTGATTTGTCTTTTTTTTTTTTTTTTGTTACAGGAGTTCAAGCAATTGTCCCCCCTGCTATATTATTTCATAAACTTTGGATATCTTAACAGGTTGAAAATAAGAAAGTCATTTACAAGTAAATAACCTGTTTCTATATGCAGTGAAACATAAAACATCACTGATCCTGTTTCCAAATAGGATATACTTCTGTAGTTGCCTGATCCTAATCTCTCATTTGCATCAATACAAAGTAGAACTACATATATTTCTATGCCCATTTTTGCCAGAGTTTCTGCCATGTTAGACATTGCTGGACACACGGAAGAACTGAAAGACCCAGACAAATCACCGATAGGCAACTGCAGCAGGAGGGTTTCAGCTTTGGCTTTCATGGTTTGCTAACTGTTCCTGCAACACTCTTTGGGAGAAGGTCATACAAGATATCTGTAACAACACAGGTGTTATCCTTTATCCCCTGTCCTGCTGCTGCTGCCCGTTACCACATCTCAAACCAAAACACACCATGCAGAGCTGAAATAAGAGAACAGGTCTTATGAGCACTTTTCATCTGCTTCAGTACAAACTCAGCCAGCTTAGTTCAAACACCCTTTTGAAGTAAATCATCTGCCCAAGTCCATTATCTAGATCTGGCAATATTCAACATATATAGCTAAACATGGCTAAAAACTATAGCTCCAATGGAATCAATGGAAAACCTTCTTATGTCAGTGGAATTAAAATATGTAACAAACACAAAAACTGAAAAACCTGCTGTTGCTATGGGTAAATTACAACCAATGCATAGTCTTACTTCAGGCTTCTCTTGAATTCTTATCTAGAACAGTCAGTGTGTGGAAGGAGAAGATTTAGTTGAAGAACCACAGTTAACGTCTCAGCTTTGAGGTATCTGTGCTTGCACAGGTGGATGTATATATTTATTTGGCATGATGCCATGTACTCAAAGAATTTCAACAGAGTTCCTATCAATTAGCCAAAGTAGCTATGAAATCTCTTCATCCCATTTTGCTTTCCACCTTCTAATTCATAAAAGACTAATAAACTCTTGTGAGTTATTTTGCTAACTCTATTGTGACCACTCCACAGTTGCCAGCTACAACATGGTTTTATTATTTGTAATTACAGAATAGCAGAGTTTCTATGAGCTCACGTGCATGATTGCAGAACTGCAAGAGTAATAACAAAAAATAAAAAAGTTAATCTTTGCTGATTACACTCTAAGCACTTGCATATTCATGTCTTACAGGAATGGTAATTTTCTTTATGGACAAATATTTATATATAATTATCTATTATATGTAAAAATTATAACTGACCTCCAAGTGTCTATCAACAAAGCTCAAAACAAATTGGCAATATAAGAAAGTCAGAGGAGATTTAGATGCCATGTAAATAAATATATATATTCCAAAGAGGTGACTAAAACCTGACCATGTCCAGGGGAGTTGAAAACTCAATGTTCAGCAAAAGGAGCTGCACCGAGACTATGACTTTGCAGATGACACTTCAGCACTGCTGGTTTCCTGACTGGCAGTAGGTAAGAAAAGGCCAACCTTGGGTCCTGGCTCTTAAATGAGAAAAGCATGTCTTGTGCTTGGTGTGGTGAGCCAGAACTAGAACCAAATCTCACTCTCTGAAGTGAGCATCCCTCTGACAGCCTCTCCTGTGCTCAATAAGGCTTGATTTCCTTCTTTGCAGTGTCACAGTCTGAACATGAGTGACAGAAAATGCATTTCCTTTAGACTGGATTGCACTCAGGTGTTTAAAGTTCTTCCTGTGGATGCAGTTTTTAAAGGAAATGTTTAGCTGTGCAGGTGCAGGGGTGTCTTTTGAGCCTTATATCCTCACCTGATTTAGGTGCCCAGTTCCCACAAAGGGAAGAGGATTTAGGACTCTCCATCCTTTCCAGCATTTGTTCGGCTAGTAGAGGTGACCTCCCAGTCAGAAGGAATCAGACTGTGGCCAGACCATGTCATTATCCCCACCGCTCCCACCACGACAGAGTTGCTACCTCACTCACGAACAGATGGGCAGTCACAGCTAGATTCCTGGGGATCCATCGGTGGCACACTGGAAATAGAACCCTCTATTGGTAAAAAGGGATATTGCTTCTCTTTTCTTACAAGGATGTATTCATTCATTATGACTAAGTGCTCAAGTTAACTAGATTAGTGATGGTTATTCAAAAATTAGTACAAAAATTAGCCCAATACACAATGGGAAGGAGGTGCAATTAATGACGGATTTTCTGTCTCAGTGAACAAACTTGTTTGCCAGATAAAGTCTTATTAAAGATTAAATTAGTAAAACCCTTCTCTATTTTGTATTCTGCAGGCAATTCCAAGTTGTATATTTGCATTTCAACTTAATTTTTGTTTGTGGTTTTCTACACTTTTATCAATAAGGAGTTGGATTCCAGAATTAGAATGCTGGACTATTATCCCAGGCGTGAAATGTCAGGATGTATATATTTACATTTCCTAAAGAACATATTACCTAGTAGCAAACAGATAATAGAGAAAATATAATACATGTGAAAGATGATGGTATGAAATGCACAGAATTTTTAAGCCCTCTGAAACACCAATAGAAAGGATTTTCTGCCTAGAGATGCAGAAAACAATTTGTAAAACAGTAGAACAATGGGATGTGCTTAAGTCTGTATTGAGTCATCTTCAAGTGTCATCAAATGGATGAAAAAATCCATAAAATCCACACAGATTGCATGAGTTAACTATGTTCAGATTATGATTTGCACTGGAAAGCGGATTATCCCTGCATTGTTATTGTGGATGGTACAATCAAGGCAGGAGTTGCTTTTCAACCAGCTGAAATGAAAACAGCTTAGACTGGACAGACTGGTTCATGTAAGGTAGAGGTGAAATTAGAAAAAGGCAGATCTGAAAGATGAAAACTCTAAGGTCTGTGAAATAGTGTTTTTCAGACTGATGACTGTGATGTTACGTTGCCAGCATGTTACATTATAATATGATCCAAATCCATTAGATTCTTTCCTTTTCTGGAACTACAAGGTTGGGAGATGTTTCCGATTTGGAACTTGAAACACACACCTCACTTAAATATGTCACTCTGATAAGGTTCAAGAGCTTTACTGAATCAAAGCCTTTCCTAGTAAAACATATACTTCGTGATAAACACACAGAATTAAAAGCCGAGCTGCAATAAGCGTGCATCTATAGGTGAGCTGTCTGCTACAATATAAAATCAAATAGCTTAGCTGAAACTTTCTGTTGTTTACTTTTTCTTATATTACTTCAATTAGATAATTTGCAGCTATCAAAACATACACTCTCACCTGAGCTGACAAAAATAACCCCACATTTGTTTGACTTCTCTGTAGTTACAGTAAATACCAAAAGTCCCAATTCCAGTGATGCAGGGACAGGTAGGAGATTTGTATGAGTCCTCACAGCACACTGGTTAAAAAGTCCATTTCTTTCAGTGGCGGCCTTCCTGGGACTCAAGCTGTCTTTCTGCAAAAGTGAGACACTATACAATTCAATTTTTGCCTTTTGAGAACTGCAAAGTACTAGTAAATATTTTACTATCCATTTTATGATTTTTTGTAAATGAAGTGCATAAAGGAGCTAAAGAGATTATAGCATTTTCTGTATTTCTATTCTTTCTTTACGACCCCCCAAACATTAGGTGAAAATCTGTAAGTTTATCCATAATGTGCAATGATACAGCACATAGATTCTAATAGATGGTATTACAGTGCATAGATCTCCCAAAGCAGAGGCTGATGAAAATGGATTTCACTGCATGTGGAACTGGAAATGTAGTTGTCAGCTAAGCATTTCAACAATATTAAATTCATAATAAAAAACAAATAGTCATTATTATTCTTGGTGTAGTTCCATGTGATCACTAAGGTATCTGGCTGCCACTCTGATAGAAAAGGCATACTTTAAAATGAAGATTTGTCCAGACCACAGACTGCATGCGAAGAACTGCAGTGCTGCTCTACTGACAATTAATTTTAACCTTACGTTCATTAACATGAACATTTGAAAGAGGGATTTTTCAAACCATCAATAAATGCCCATTCAGTGTTGAGTGTATATAAAAAGATACTTTACGGAATTATGTTTTAAATTTAGAAAAAAAATTTAATCACTTCTTGTATCTCTTTGTCCTCCCTAATTAGTTAGTCAATACCTGTGGTGTTGAATTGCTTTTGCCAGAGAAAACAATCAATGATATGACTAGAATGATACTCGATCTGATCTTACTGGCTTGGATTTAGATTTCAGGTTGGCTAAGCCACTCTCTAGAGGTAAGGTGGCTGTTATTTTCGGTTCATCCTAGAGACAGCCACAGGCAAATCCAATAATGAAATACGGTGAAGCATTGTTTGCAAATAACTTCAGCAACAATAAGGATATCATAGCTCAGAGGCGACCACAGAGAATATTTTTGAGCTACTTGATTACATTAAAACAGGAATTTTCCACAGAATTCAACCATAAAATGTGTGCCACAGAAAAAACAAGAAAGCAAAACTTGCCTTGCTGATAAACATGTAATATATTTATGAGCAGTCCTGGCTTTTGAGTTGGAATTAGCAAAGCATGGCTAGGCCACCATCAGATGACCTGGACACCACAGTCCTTCAGAACATCTTGTGATTGTAAGACATTGAGCCAATGAAATTTCAGACTGTTGGGGGGTTAAGTGAATAATAGGGAAATTGCTTCTTAGGAAACTGAGACAAGAGACAATCTGTATTAAATTTCAGTTTGCCATTTCCCTAAGGTTGACTTTGGGGTGAGCATGCTGGCTATATCACTCAGATACTAGTAGTTCTCTAGTTACTTCTTATAGATCTGCCTTCAAGCTTGGAGAACCGAGTGAGATGGCCCAAAATGTAGCAAGGCAAAAAAATCATAGCAGCTCAAGTAACTGCATTGTTCCTCTCCTCTCTTCAAAGTCCTTGCAAGACTTAGGGGCCCTACTAGCAAAACCTGAGTAGCCCAGAGCAGGCTTTAGAGTGTACCTAATCTATCCTAAAAATATGTATTTTATGTCTAATTTTTCTTTACATTCCTCTACCCTGGACTGAGAGTATTGCAGTGGTAAAGCCGCAGTGGCTGGCGCAGACCTGTAGGAGCCTACAACCATAGGATAGGATCACAGGACCATGGGATGATCATCTGGGATGAAGGGGACCTCAGGAGGTCTCCAGTCCAACCTCCTGCTCAAAGTGGGATCAGCTATGAGCTCAGATCAGGTTGCTCAAGACTTCAAACTATCTTGACTGCACCTGCAGCAACCACTGCAGCTATGCAGGAAGGCACTGAGTTTGCTGTTCAGTGATTTGCTCTCAGCCATGTCAAAAGATAAGGAAGAGTGGGAATGCTTACAGAATCATAGTCAAGCTGTGAAGTGAAAAGCAGTTTTTTGATTCACATTAGGCATTAATAGGCCCAAGCTACAGGCAGCTGTCCACAACATAAGACCCTTACTAAAGTGCCAGCTATGTCTGGACTCTGACTATGCAAAAAGGAGTTCAGAAAAAAGTATTTTAGCAAGGCTTGAAATGTCAAATCTGGTTTTGGCAGTAGGACTGGATGTGTGTTTAAGTAACAGTATACATGTATTCTTACCTTGCCCTGCTAGTGGATACTTTCTACCTAAGTATGTCTGCCACACAAAGATGAACACAGAGCCCCTGAAAGAAAGAAAGATAATGAAGAAGGAGAGATCCCCTGACAGCAGAAAAGGAAAGAGAAATATAGTGTTTAGATTGAGAAATGTAAATGGGGTCTTTTGAAGAAAGCAGGAGTGAGTTACCCCAGTGAAAGTTGATAGGCAAAGATCTGTTATACACAGCTTGCAAACACAGGCCTGTGATTTATTAGGAAGGCTCAATTTATGGCTGTAAGCCTTGAGCACAATACCTTTCAAAGTTTTCCGTTTCACAAACACATAGTAGATTATGCTTGTTTTTCTCTGGCCACATCTGTGACCCTGATCCACGGCTCAGTGCCTGAAATGGAAGCAGCATTAGAAAAATACTCACCACTGAAATCACAGAGAGGTGATAAGAGTCTTTCTACACACAAAACAGATATGATGAGTGGTTTTGAATAAGCTACCCTGCTGGGGTGATTGTATTGATTGGGAAAAGAGGGATAATCATGCACTGACTTTTTTTTTAATCAGATATGCTCCTGAATTTTCTAAGCAAGAAAATCTAGTGGATAAATTTATTACAACTGTATAAATTTATGCAGTGAGGCAGTTGTAGCTAGTACTTTTACCTTTCCTGTCTCAAATTCTTCTGCACTGTGACAACACTTGTTGTGTTCCTTCCTAGAGGTGGCTGCATTTCAGCAGTGAAACACTATTTATGTGATCAATTGATATTGCCTGCATAGTGTGATACAAATGCATCAGGCTTTATTGCTATCTTTATTTATTCTTGCATTATGTAGTATAGTAGCAGCAGCAGTGTTTATCATATTCTTTCATACACATGGTAGTGCCCAGAGGACCCAGGATTTATCCAGCATAAGAACTTGTTAAAGGTTCCAGAAGCACAAACTGATGAATAACAACCACAAGAAACTGTTCTAAAACACTTCTGCTTTTGCACAGGACCATCAAAATAATTAATTCATGTTCTTGTCAGCGATTTCCATCTCCTCACGCCAAGAGGCATCACTTTGGGATTTGATTCTCTTTTCCAGCATGACCCACTGAATGTCTCAGAATAGTTACAAGAGCTCCAGTAAGCAGAGATGGGCTAAACATGACAGTGTCCCTGTCAGATCATCTTGCAAGATTGCTGGTCAGACAAGCAGTTTCTTCTTTCACCTTCTTCAGCTGCTCAGAGAAAGAAGATCCCAGGATTTTTCCCAGCGTAAGTCTTTAAACCTAAAGAACTATATACTCAGTTTCAAGGATAGCAACTGAAGATACCTGTGTTTAGAGTATATCCACCCACTCAGAGACTTAAAAAGCTCTCATTCCTGCAGTGGACTTGTTATCGCTGAACAGAGACCAAAAGAGTACCTCGATTTTGGAATTATTTGTTCAGATTCACGTGAGACATTTATCAAAGGTATAATAATTTGCTCAGTTTCTCTGTGAGGTCCCAAAAACAAGTCATGCCTGTGAAGCAGAGTCAGATCTATTAAGAGCACTAAAGAATGCAAGTATATTCCATATTTATCCTTCGTATGGAGAAGGAACATGTTTAAAAGAGTTACAGAGGCTGGATTTGTAACAAAATGTGTCAGGGCTGGATGAATGTATAGTAGATATTGTGCAAATAATCTTGCATACAGAAGACTGCAGTGAAGAAGTGCCAGTTGCTTTGGCAGACTCCATGGTCACAGCAAACTATAAAGCAAGAGAGAAATATCTGCTCTGCTTCAAGGTGCTTCTTATCAATCTTTTTTGAGTGCAAGCTTCACATGATATCTAACAGGGTAAATTTAGATTTTCTCTGTATTAATCTGGTGGAATAAAACTGATATATCAAAAAGTGCAAAACAAACCTATATTTTGCTGTCCAAAGAGTGAGATACGCAACAGGAACATAGCATGGCTGATACCTATATGAAAACAGAAGACTACTGGCTGAATAGAGTCACAGCCATACATTTTAGTCATCTGCTTAAGCTGGCTAGGCTAACTGCTTGATTAAAAGAATCCTTTTTCAAAGCATAAAGCTGTATGGGAATGCTCATAACAAATATAGTTTTTATTTGTCAAATGAATAACCACAGGGGATTTTCTAACATTTAAATAATTCTGATGACTACACCAGAAGCATTTCTTTCCCCTGGTTAATTCTCCCATGAACAGTATTGTGCCTTAGCTTCACATGTTATGAAAGCCTCTTACTCAGTACTAGAACTCTTCCTCACAAGCCTCATCCTCTGTTTCCCACCCTGTGTCCTTTACTATTTCAAGATGCTCTTTCCCACCTTCCCTTCCTTGATACAGGCTGTTTTCTCCCTGTAATTAGAGGGGACAGCTGTAGAAAGAAATTGGCTAGAGTGCCAGAGTGTTTACTTCATTAGAGGGCTCTGTCATCAAGGAGCTATTTATACGCTCTTTCTGCTGTCACATTACCTGTGTTTTTTTAAAAGAAGCAGAGAGTCTCGAAGAAGTGCCTCAGCCTATATGGCAAACAAGTTACTCCAAACCCCCAACTAGTCAATCAGCATTATACACAGAAATCTATGCTTTCTTAAAACTTGTCCCAGTGCTAAATTCCTTCTCTAGCACTCCTGGAGTCAATCTGATGCTTTGTGGATGCCTCAGTGCTTTGCATCCTGACACACAGATGTAAAAAAATTAGCCAAGACACAGATCTGGGCATGGACTTGTGAGCTTGCTTTCTTTAGATGAAGGTCAGGTACTGCAGTTTCATTTTTCACAGGCAATCAGGATGCATTTCCAACCCAGCTGAATGGAGTGCATGCTCTGCAACAGTAACACAGGCTGATTTATTTTAAAAAGCTGGACAGTCTCAAACCCTTTGTATAAATTCTTTTTTTTCCCTGCTTTTAGTCCACAAGAGAGATGTGCCAGCATATCCATAAGGAAGATGAAGTGGTTACTCTCTTTCCACCACTATGCTGTGGTGAGACTCTGCCAGCCAAAGAGAAGTTTCTGGACCATGAGCACAGCCATCGGCTCCGTGACAATCCAGCTCTATTCCCTTTGCTAACAACTGCAGTATCACCCATGAGAGTTATTTGGGACATATTAGCTTTTACCATAAGATTCAACATAGCAATAACACAAATGTGAAATATATTTTGTTGATTTTTTTTTTCTTCTTCATTTTCTGAAATTGAAAACCGCAACATTTTCCAGGCTGTTCTGCAGTCAATTAATATTTTAAAAGTGTATGAAGGAGCCACAACAACAGCTATTTGCAATGAAAATAGCCATTTAAATGAAAAGGTCACCTGACTCCTTTCCCTGTCACAGCCTGCTTGGGAGGGAGGGCTGTTGCTCCTTCCTTCTGCTTTTTAGTCTGGCACCCAATGACGGGCCTCTATCTTCCACTTCAAGGCATGTGATGAGACAACCAGCCTCAATTTTCCTATTGGTCCTGCTATTTCCCTGTGGACAATCTTCTTCCTAGAAGTCCTATGGATAACTTCCATTCCTTGTAGAGAGGCTACAAGCTGCAAAGAGCTATATCCCAAAGAGTCTTATCTTCTCTCCCCTGCAGCCAGGCGGAGGCTTTTACCCCTGATCCATCAGGCCATTCAAGTGTTGTGGATACACAGCAGAAAGCTAGGATACACCTTAATTTCTTCTTCCCTCGTGAGATTTGGGAGGCCACCTTGTCACAATTCGAAAAAGGTTTACAAGAGGTAAAAGAAACAGGCTGCCCTTCATGCAGCCTTTACTGTTGGTTAACCTGTTCTCTTCATGATAGATCCTTTCTGGATTGTGTTGACTTGGAAATAAGAACAGTAATATTGTAAATCAATATGACTCAAAGCCACACAATTAAAAGGTTTGATGCTGTGTTTTAAGCCCATGTTTTATGCTTATTTCTTTACTGACTGTACTTGTCATTTAAGTCAAAAGCAAATTTCACTTCCAGCAGTTTGGGAAATGTGTCTAACCAAAAATAGTATAAAAGATTAAGATGCAGAAAAGCTACATATACTTCAGACATAAAAGTTAAGGAATAAAAGCCCTTGTTCTTGCTGGATAAAATTGAATGAGATTGAAGAGGCTCAAAACCAATGGGATTTCTGTGATTTGCACCATGGAAAATAAGAAAACATTTAAACTTTGTGCAGTTGCACAAAGTATCCTCATTCATTGCTCCTAAAGACAAATTTGCTGGACAGTCAGCTGGGCAGTTCTGTGGCTCACTGAATTTTGTAATTCCCACTGTAGACATGAAAGAAAAGGGATACCTGTTAGCTTCCACCTGGGAAATGAGATGGCACCTGGGAAACACCAAGTGCTGGTGAGCAGCCCTTTACATGGTATTCTCAAAAATGGTATACTGACTCTGCAGCTGAAACAGCAGAAGTAGACAGAGCAGTTTCCAACTAGTTATGTTTCATGTCAGCAGAAGGTCTTTGCAGCCAAATAGCACCTTTGTTTACCAAAAGCTTAAATAAACTGGGGAGACCCAGAATGTTCCATCAATGACCAAAGAAGGACATGTACCATTGTCAGCAGTGATGACGCTTTTCCCTGAGTCTGAATTAAAGTTGTGTTTTGAATCACTTGAGCTAGGATTTAATTCTTGTTCTCCCAGAACCATGCATTCAATATCACAGTCTGTCTCAAGCCTACATGTCTTCCTCAAGTTAAAAATTCAGGTTTTAATCTGAAAAAAAACCAGACATTTGGAAACAATTCCAGATTCTTTTTTTTTTTTTCATTTGCTTTGAGCTAACAAAGTTTGAAGCCCCAAATGTTGCTTGGATTGATCAGCATCCAGCATTTCATTAATAGATCTAGTGATGAAAAGTGCAGCCTAAGAAATACTCATGTCAATAGATGGCCATCTTTATAAATCCTGAGTAGCCACCAAAGACAGCTGTCTAACAGGGCACAATACAATTGACTGGATTTTTAAAAAGAAAAAATTCCCCATGTTCATAGCCCCACTTGGGTTACACCATCGCAGCCTGCTGCATTATCTCTCTCCTATGTTGTACCTTTTTAAAAATTGTCAAATTCTAGCTCTTTGTCCTTCTTTGGGGAGACACAATTATGTACTGCACATTTATAAGGTTCGAAACATGTGATCTGTCTGTGGCAGATGTTCAAAAGAGTGAACAAAGCACGTGTTCTAAGAATCACACCAGCAACATAGCAGGCAGCCAGCTGCAAAGATCTGGATGGTATTTACTTTGCATTTTCTACATCTCACCACCAGCTTTAGGCACATTATATTATAGATCCTTTCAAACACAGCCTCTACCAAAGAAGGAGATGTGTCAGACCATGATAATAAAATAAAGGTCAGATGAAGGTCACTGCTTTTAACACCACTAATCACATTACATATTCCAGACATTTTGGCTTAAATCACTGTTCTGAATATGAATATCTTTTCAAACTGCCTGAGGATGTGGGAAAACCTCCTGATTTGTTTAGAGGGTAAATTTACTGACCCACTAACATTTTATACAGATTAAGTTTCACTACAGGAAACCATTTCCTTCTTTGTGCTTCAAAACTACATAATACTGGATGTGGCATGACTGTCCACACTCTTTTCATTAATTTTCCCCAAGAAAGTTGCTGTCTGCTCTGACCTGTAGAGTTAAGTAGTACTTTTGCAAGTCTATTATAAACACTCATCTTGGATGTTACTGTGTTAGAAGACAAATACACTAATACCACAGAAGGTTTTTTTGAGATAAGCTTTACTTTTCTCTTCCATGCCTGCCACTTCCACTCCAGAAGCAAAATGTAGTTGAAGCACAAAACTATCAGAATGAGAGTTGAAAAACTAAAGTTGGTTTAGATGTTTTAAATTCTTTCATATATGAAAATATATATTTGTACTTTGTACTATATATATATCCATGTCTCCATTTGTAGTACATGGAGAAGAGAAGAAAAACCCTGGGAGAGCATCTGAGAACATTTTAGAAGAATAAACATCAGTTTTATGTTCTGATTTTTTTTTTTAAATTATTATTATTTTTTAGTAACTGACATTTGTCTTATGGCCCTTCAGAATTAAACATATCACCTTTCTGGGCAACAGAAAAGAAAAACAGGAACCATGATTTTCTGGTTTTGGAAGTTAAATCTCAGTTTTATTTTTCCTGCGGCATTAATGCACTTAACTGATGACTAAAATATGTTTTAGTTCCTCTAATGAAAGCTCATTTAGTATTGCAAATCTATGGATTAGGACAGCTTTCTCAACAGCTGATTTAAAGCTGGTATCTTTGATTACAAAAAAGTATCTAGGACCAGCCAGCACGTTTGCTGTCAGTGGGTACAGACTAGGTTCTTCTTTCCAACATTCGGGGGACAGCTGCTGTCATCTGCTGCTGTCTCTCAGATGCCACCACAATACATAGAGTTGCTGACAACTGCTTAATTCGGGCCTGTGTTCAAATTGCTCTAGTTCATCCTGGAGACCAAACACAGTCTTGAGGAACTCTGTGTTTACCCCTTGTGGCCAGCACTCAGAAGTTGAGTAATACTGTGACTGACATGCATAGCTATGAGAAAACTTTCATCTTTATTACAGATTTTTACCTATGTGCCATAAAATTGTCATGCACAAGCCTGAAAAGCACATTCAACATCACTCTTTAAATTTCAGGAAATAATTACAATTTGTGTCATTTGAAAAGTAGCAAGATCCCACAAATCTCAAAGCAGTCACTGTTCTACAAAGCAGAACCTTCGCTAAAATATTTTCTTAGCCAGCACTGGAATAATTTCTTCTTCTGAAAGCTGAAAAACACAAAGCTAAGGCCTCTTCCCAGAATCATGATAGAGAAGTCTGTCATTCAATAAGAAAATTGGCAAAAAACAGAACAAAACTTTTTTTCTTTTAAATACCATGAGTATTTACTAGCTATGTTATGCATAGCATTGTTCAGCCAGCAGTGCAAAGGTAAATGCTGCAGTATTCTTACAAAACTACTTCTAAAGGATACAGTGAGAAGGCACTAACAATGCAGATGCCAACAAAAGAAATTTAAGCAGCTTTTTTTAGCTATTTAAACTGTAGCATCACTATTCTCAGACCTAAAATAGGATTTCAGGGGAGTGTGAAAAAGGTTTATTTCTTGAGTGAGGTCCTAGTCAGCTGAGCATAAGGGGTTTCTTTATTCCTTCTCTGAGAGGCACAAGGGAACCATTTAAAGGCATGGTGTTACCTTGCCTACAGTAATCTACATTACATTCTTTTGTTTCAAGGCCATGGCCTACAGCAGGGTAAAACAGTGTCAGGATAAGGCACTGCTTACATCCTGACAGACATTCTTCCACATTGTTTGGGAGGAGGATTCACAAAGATCATTGTCTGACCAGGGATGAGATCACCCAGAGCAAGCAATTTACACCCAAGACTTTTGAAGTGTGGAAAGGAGTCATACTCTAGGGATAATTCATAGAAAAAAATCAATGCACAGTCACTGGAGAAGGGCAAGAGCTAGCTCTGATGCTTGTCTATCAGGATACCTATTATTATTACTTGCTCCAGTTCCCTATCCTGTTAGCTAAATTCAAGTCTCAAATTATTAAAAATATTACGAGTATGCATCCGGTGCACTGTTCTTGCAGCTGGAAAAGGAATCTGGCAATTGGCATGATTAGTCACTGGAAAAAGCAGGCTTTTTTAAAATCTCTCAGTATGACTAGTCCTTCACCTCCGTGGCTGTCGTCTGCTCTAGTCCCACAGTTGCTGACCCACCTGCTGCTTGATTCTTGCCTTTCAGCTCTGGCTCTTCCTTTCCAGCTGTCTCTATATCCTTGTTCCCACAGATCATACAAGGTTGTCCACAAGCCCGGTCCTTACATCTATAAAGCATGATCTTCCTTAAAAAAGGAAATAGCTTTTTGTGGGAGAGTGGAAGTTGGGAAAAACTTAAAATCAACAAAGCCCATGAGAACAAAGTTTAGAAGTATCCATATTCCCTCAACTGGAAGAGATTGTATATACAAATAACGTATTCATATAGAACATTAACATTTATAAATATGAAGCATTATTTTTATAATTTTAACTCAGTCATCATTAATTTCTAATGTATAGATCTCTGCAGTAAGAGATGCCCTGTAAATAGAAAGATATGTTGTAACTCAGGAAAAAAAAACTTCCTCTCCCAGGTAAGCTGTTTTCTGAACAAGCTCCAAGCCTGACAGCTGGCTCCCATGAGAGCCATGCTCTCAGTGTGATTTATGCTGTTGAAAACTGGCAAATGGCCCTGTAAATGGGTGCCGTGCTTTAGCAAGCTCATACTCCCAAATAATTCTGGCTGTGGCAATCTCAAAGAAATAATTCCTTCATGAAGCGACTCAAAGCTTTGGAGTTGGGTACAGCCTGTATTGAATGCTGATATAACCCAAGTATGTCCTATACCTGAGGTTAGTGGATTTTGCTGGCATTGCTATAGCTACACTAATGAGACACTAGCAGAGAATTCCCATGTGTCAGGATAATTTGCAGCTGGATCTCTCATAAAAGGAACATTATGTGCCAAAAGGTAGATGTGTGCCAAGACAAGGCAGATTGGGGAATCTTGCAGCAAAACTGAGCTCTTGGAGATTAGCCAATGTGGGGGGCAAACACCTACTGAGATGTTCTCTGAAAGCCCAGGAGATGAGGATGCATGGTTACACAGAACTTGTTTTAGTGAGGCTGAAAAAATTCCACAGACTGGATGAAATCCCCTCTCCCTGCCCATTGGTTATGATATGCCTGTTTAAACACAGGAGATGTGAGGGATGGAAAACTGTGAACAGACTTGAAGTAAAACAACAGGTTGACAGGAACCAAACCAAAACAGCCTAAGTTTCTTGGACATGAGATGAGAGGCTCTAACAGCAAGTTAGTTTCAAAAACTTAACAATTTTAAAATCACTCAACAGAGCAGATGTAAAATAACATTTACTGAAAAAAAATTCTCTCAGTAAAATAAAAATTTCACTTTAAGTGGCCACTTTCAAAAACTGTTTAGATCTCTAGCTTCTAACCTTCCTCCCACCCCAAGTGTCTTACTTGTTAAAAATCCATTCTAGTTCAGCAACTTGTTCCTATCGAGCATGTATTAGTGCAACTCAGGTAGTAGTACTGTCCTGAAGACATAATATTAACCACAGAAAAATAGTTGGAGTTACATAGCTCATCAAAACTGGCGATGCTCCCCTTAGATCAATAATTGGAATATTCCTTCTTCCTTCCATGGGGTTATTCTCATCAGTAAAATACCTCTTGTAGTAAAGTAGATGTACAAGCTTATTCTCTAGCCAGTTACTCCAAGGTAATATAATTTAACCAAGCAGAAAAAGGTGAAAGTCTACCTGCAGCACTGGAAACTGAGTTTAATAATTTTGAAATCATTCTTTTGAATGAATCAGAAGGAGAGAAGGGAAGGAATAAATCGGTCAACAGATCAGAGTTAAAAGTAGCATCGGTAAGTCCACAGACTGGCAGAAGCTTGTATTTAAGCTTTTAAAATGTTCATGCCAGTCACTCATGAAATAATCAAAAGCAAAATCAGAAATTAGAATTATTTTGCATTTCATTACCCAAGCTAACATGTTTCCAATTTTTGGTAAAAGAAGACTTTGTCAAAAAAAAATCTGAAAAAATTAGAAGCATTTTATTAATTTTTCAAACTTTGAGATTTTGTGCTGTAAGAGACAAATAAGATAAGTATGTTTACTTCAAATGTATTGACTTTTTATAATTGGTTCAAGAAGGCTGCTGATTCCACTTCTTTAAATGTACACCAATTTATTGTTGATATTAACCAGAAAGTATTGTATTTAAGGATGTATTTAAGGAACATGATGATGATGATTTGATTGATCTTTTCTTTCTCTGAATTATCGGTGTTGGGCTACAATCTGAACATGAATATCTTTTTTAACTATTATAAAATCTTTACGTTTTTGAGGTATATTCTACATCGAATGAATCTATGTATATATCTGCTATCATAATCCTTGCACTTACCATGTAAAACAACAACTTTCCTGCAACTTCAAATAAACAAATTAAGATCATGGTCATGTTGCATTAACAATTGCACAATCACCTCCCAGCTTTCAATATCATGAGTACATTCTCTCCTAAGAAAAGCTCTGTTTAGAAACATTTGATTGTCAAATATTTTAATCATTATTTACTTGCCGTTTCCTTCCATATGCAAGCACTGTTAAAGCAAGACCTGTTATCTACTGACTTGCCCTTAAATCTACAAGTGCATTCCTTCCTTTCTCATACACAGGTGTCAAGCCAAGCATTCTTTCATAGTTATGATGATTTCAACTTTAATGACTTTTTCATAATTAATTGGAACAGGAACATTCATATCTCTTTATGAAAAGATCAGAATTCTTTGCAGGTTTGGTTTTTTTTTTTTTTTTTCTCAGAGGAAGCTGATTTTCCGGAAGGAGGAATCTCTTCCTATGGCCTTTGGATTGATAAATGTGAAATTATTTTCTTGTTTGGTAAAGGGTATATATCCCATGGAACTGTCATAACACTATAGCTATTTTAAAGACTGAAAATTATGGCATGCCTAATCCTGACTGTCTGAGACTGTACATTATCTGCAGCCTAAAAGCTCTCTCATCTCAGAAAAGGACAGCTAACAACTTAGTTTTAGGCTACATAAGACATCAACAATACAGCCAATTCTTTCTTGCAAAGTGTTTTGTTACCAACTTTTTCACTGACTTAAAAAAAAGTAAAGAGTTATCATTAACTCAAGATCCCTAAATTTACCAGAAATTGCATGCGATTTATAATTAACCAGCTCTCTGAGAGGGACCTTAAACCATGCAGTAAAACTCTATGAAAGGAAATTTATCACTCATCAAGGATTAGTCTTCCCTCAAGACATATGAAGAGGGAACAGGGGCAATTAGGGAATGAGAATTACTGTGTTGCTTACCAAACAGCATTATTCTGGGGATTCTTGAATTGGACACCGAGGAATAGCTGAACTTTACATGCCCCTCTGGACCTCAAGAGAGCCTGTTAAAATTTCACTGTGGTTCAAAAATGGCCAAGAGGGGAAAAAATAAACTTGAGCTGCATGGAATGAAAACCCTAGTGACTTTCAGTAGTTGTTTAATGCTAACTTCAACTGGTAAAATTAACAAGGGGTTTTTTTTCAAATATAACCTCTTTGATCATTACAGGGCACACCTAATGGTATATTACTCATACGAAATGGAAATCTGAAGTTGCATAAAACCCATTGTGCTTCATGTCAGGTGGTACTCAGCTATCAGTATGACTCATGAGACACTGCAAAGTAGATATTTTACATGAAATAACAATCACAGGGCTCAGCCTACTCTGCCTTTGAGAAGATGCTCTCCCTTTCCAGAGCAGGATGCATTAGTAAGACCTGACTGACAAGGTGAATCCAGAGCTGTCTGCCAAGCTGTAAAGACTTGTACTGACATATTTCTTCCTTTAAGCCTAAAGCAACATTTAAAATACCAAGATCCCATAGTGACACTGTCAAACCCAATGCATGTACAACATCTGAACCTAAGGAGACTGTAATTCAGCAGTGCCCAGGGAACACAATAAGTGAGGAATCTGAATGAACTTCAAGCTGATATGTGCTGGGGTATCACCGACAGCCATGTTCATTTATCACTCAGTTAGGACTCATTCATCCCTCATATAATTAGCACTCTGTTTGTAAGGTCCTATTACTCACCAAAGACTGATTACAGTCAAATTGAATATTCCCAGCAAGTTTGATAGCTTATAGGAGAATCACTCTACTGAAACCAGTACTAATGCACTTAAATGACTTGAGAAGGTATAGATACCTCCCAAATGATATTGCTTTGATACACTTTCACAGTAAAAAGCTGATGGCTGGATCTGTGATTGTACTTCAGCACATTGGAAAAGATGCTTCTAACTCCAGAATCACAGCCCTTGATCCCTGATTTCAGCTGCCACTTCTCCCTGCAGTCACCTATGGACTACACAAGGTAAATTCTAGATCTCTTGGGCATTTAGAATTCTACTGCTGAGCTTGAACAGGACTGTCTTCATTCTAACAGAGTATGAACTAGATGCACAGATTTCCTCAGGAACATTAAACACACGGTTCCCCTGCCAAAAGCTGTCCGTCTGGTAGATACACCCAGAACACATGTTGAGCTCTGTACAAAACTTTGTCAGATAAACTGGCATTGGTACCTTCCCCATTTCATTGGCTTCTCCTAAATTTTTCCACTTATTCAGAATAAGAATTGTAAGAAATGAGTAAGATATAATCAATTCCTTCCCTAACAAGGATTCAAATTCACATGTCTTCCCTGCCAGAAAAGCAGGCTAATTACCAAGCAACAGGCAATGTTGGAGCACGATGGTGACATTTCTCCAGCAAGAAAGGCCTCATAGAAGCCAGAAGTATTCATACATTAATAAACCAGAGATTGTGGTATCAAACATGCTTCAGAAAGTTGCAGTGCCCAGCTCTCAAATGCTGATTAATCTACATTCTAACCTCTGCTAGTGTTTGGTAACAAACAGTAACCAGCTAAAATTTATTTTCTTTCCCTCTACTGCAGACCTAAGCTTCTATATTACACCAGAAAAGCATGCATGTAAAGTCCAAGGTCAAATAAGAAGTTTATAGGTCAGGAGTTGCATACAGTCTGTGACATCAAAGGCATTTCAAGTAACCCTATCTCTTCCCCAGATTGTCTGAAACTGTTTCTCTTCACCACTCTCCTTATGTATATACATTAACAACACAGTTCCCTCTGTGTAACTCCCCTTCCCAAGAGAGTCAAAGTTGTATCATGTTTTTCATCCCTCATTACTATCAGTTCTCATTAACTCCATCTTTATTGTACAGTTTATTTCCAAAACATAAACATCAAGAAGCTCATTATCTCAGTTAGAAGCAGAGAAAGCTGGGGTCAGAGCAGACCTGACCATAGCAGAATGGTTTCATGTTTCTCATTCTCTACCAGGGCAGTGCATCCATATACAAAATTGGAGAAGCTCTGAAGAAAGCAAGCATCAGGCTGTAAGAAGCACTAACAGTAGGCAGTGCTAAACTTCAAAGAGAGCACATACACCCATTCAAAAATCTTGGAAGTGCTACCTAAACTTACTTCAGACAAGTGGAGAAACTGAGACACAAATCAACAAAGTGGACATCCCAGCAAAGAAATCCTAATAGCAGAGAACAGATCCAAGACAGTTTCCTTGGTCTCATAAACTTCCACTTTATCCCCAAGACTAACCTTTCTTTCTCCAAAGCAATATGTGAAGAGTGAATTTGGTTAACTGATCATCAGCTTGAACCACCTCTGTAGTCCCATGAATTCGAGTCCATTAAAACTTTAAAGAGCAATGGGAATATCATACAAATACATCATCTCCAGTTTAATCATGACATAGCGAGAGCTAAGAAGTGTTTCTCTCCCTGCTCAGTTAAATCTTCACAGTATTCAATTGATGCACAGAATTCAACTGTCTTTTGATATAATAGCACCAAATTATTTTTGGCTTATCAAGTCTCATACCTCTTGGCTGGATAACTGTCTTGACATCTGACCTTCTGTTGGTTCTCAAATTTAAAGACTGATCTTATCTTATGTATCCCTAAAGCAGGTGGAGATGTAAATTTATTTTTTTAAAGGATGATAAAAAAAAATATATAATTTTGGAAGTACAGGAAGTTAATTTTGTTTGTGTGTCATCTCATTTCACTACTATTATTATTATCATTTAGCATTATTATTACTACTACTACTATTATTTTATTGTTACTGCAAGTCCCCTATACTGCTCAGGCTGTCTGGAAAGGACTTACTTTCTGACACTTCCTCAAAGGCACCTGTGACAAGGAGTCTTACACAGCATAAACCAGCCAGGTTCTTCAAGGCCAATTCCAGGTAAATAAAAAAATGCTGTGTACTGGAAAAGCACACACACACACAAACACAGATACACACACCCTCTACAGCCACACAGACACCCCCACCCCACCAGCCTATACATGCCACCTGTGCAATATGTCTCAAATCAGAAATCTAGCACCTAGCGGGCAGGTTAACACTCTAGCAAAATAACACCTCACACAAAGTGCACCTTCAGAAGTGCAAGTTCTTCCAGGGATACAGTATGCCCAACACTTTGCAGACACACCCAGTCACTCTTCTTTATTGCTTAAGGTCTCATTTGCACATAAACCACCTGAAGGCATAAATGAACATACTTGGAAGGCTCATGACAACATGTTAAGCACACACACTTTGCTCCCAGTTACTTTGACAGCCCAACTCCAGCATTAAGCAGGAAGATCTTAGCTGTGTATTGTGCTGTTCTTCATCTGAATGTATAAAAGCCCTTCACCTTCACCAGTCATGATATTCTTACATGACTTCCATGCATATTCAAATTTATATTTATCTGTGGATTTTCAGAAGGGGGAGTTACTTCAAAAATACCCACAGTTTGAATAAATATGTCATTTGGGTTAATTCCCTGGGCAAACCTGCCATGGGATTTTCAGTGCCAGTTGCAGAGAGTTGCATAAATGGCACCGAGAAAATTAAGCATTTGTCTGAGCACCAGCTGCTGCTTTCCTTCCATTCTTCTCTCCCTGTTCTCACAAAGAATCCCACTGGGGTGAAATTAGATGAAGGCTAGATGAGCAGGTAATCTTAGGCTTAACAGATTCAACTGAGACTCAGGAAACCTGTATTTTTAATCCAATATGTGTTATTAGCCTTTGATGCAACTTGATCTATCACTTCATTTCAGTTTCTCCAGTTACCCTCTGCCTGTCTCATCTGATGAGTTTTGCTGTTCAGTTTGCCTGTGGTAGTGTCACAACAAGCAGCCTGGTTCTGTTCCCCCAGCAAAGGTCTGCTTGTGCTGCTGTGACCTTACTTATTTTACACTCAGTCATTTGTGCACAGTGTTCCTCCTATGTGACACTGAAAGAACTTGCCTGTCCTGCACTGGGAATGCCAGAGAGGACTTTGGGGGAGAAGCAACGACACTGTGACAAACCTGCCTCCATCCTCACTGTAGAGTTATGTAGCTAACATTCATAGTTTGCTGCAGTTATCCATGGATGACTCAAAGCTAAGGCAGGATTAGTAAGCAGAGCTGCACTTCCCAACTAGCAATTTGAGGATTTTGCAGGCTTTTATAGAAATGACCTCATGGTGACTTTTGAGAAACAATATATCATAAAAACACCAGGAGAAAAATAACAATATAGGCTTGATTGGAGTGGAAAGAACTCCTCTGTATTGTATCATAACTTCCCAGGTCTCCTTTATTTCATTGTCCTTAGAATTAAATAATACTCATTTAAAATTACTAGGTTCATGAAGCATAATGTAAAATTAAGGGGTATGTCAACTTAAAATACACAGTTCTCCATCAGAGCAATTAATTGGTGAAATTAGTCATTGTTTCATAAACTGAAAGCAAGTAAAATATGTGTTTTCAATTGACAAAAATGTCACCAATATCCTTTAATTATTTTTCCAACTAAGTCATTACTATTTTCTTTACTCTTACAAAGACAGGTTTTTCACAGTATAGTATTAGCTTGCAGATATCACCACCTCTGCTTCCCAGGTTGACTCTTTCTCTTTTTGTGCTGAATAAATAGCACTAAAATGCAGCAATTAAGAATAAAGGCCACCCTCAGGTTGTACATGAGTGGCTCCAGATTTACCACAGCATGAATAAAAGCAGAATTGGGCCTACCTTTCTAACCAAATTCAGATTATTTCCTTTTCATATTTTGCCTGTGATTATTGTGGGACATAATGAACCCAATCCATGCTTTTCAATCCAATGGTAGGAAGGAATCATTATTTTATATGTTCTCAATATTTCTTCAAGATTTAGGATGGTTTCAGTAGTTCATTAGTTGCTGACTGCTCCAGATATACACAGATTGAAAAAAAATGCTTTAAAGAGAATACTCTGCAACTGAGAACATCCATGGGCTAAGAACATGCTCTGACTTAATGTTCACAAGTTGTCACTCTGAAGTCTATTACCACTGAGCACAGGTCATGTGCATTCAAGCATCTATAACTCATTCATTGTGCTACTTGTGATCTTGTGATATTGATTGCCTGAGACAGAGCTTTTTGACCCTTCTACAGCCATTGTTAATGGAAATGAGATTTGACCCTGTGAAACTGGAGCTTCAGCTTGTGTTTTCAAAATTAAAATATCCACATTTAATCCTACTGCTAAAAATCCAGGCAGAGATATAATTATAAACTGTAGCCCACAGAGGAATTGTGCCTGATAAGAGACATACTCAGAAACCTTCAAACAATGCAAATTTTCATTTTAAAATTCTTTAAGTCTGAAATAATTCATTTGAAATATCTTGAGTTTATCAAACCCTAGAGCAGTGTCTAAGAGAGCTTTGCTGGGATCTTCAGAAAGTGAAGCTAGTGGCACCACATACACCAATTCTCCATTCAGGCTGTTCAGAAAAGCAGAGATACCTTTCAAATGTAGCTGCTGCTGGGCACTGCACAACCTGTGCATCAGTCCTCCAAGGCCACCTGCAGACACCTTACCTTTGCGCCAGGGTCTGTGTCTGTAGCTGCAAGCACCATGAACACTCCTTCAGACTGACCAGCCCCCGAGCTTTAACAAAGCTCCCGCTTTGCCGGAATCTAGTGAGGAGAGAAAGAGGAAATCATTTCCATTGAACTTGGGAGAAATTAAAAAATTCAACTCAGAACTACTGTAATTTTTCAATTAATTAATTTAACGTGGGAAGTGCAACGACCGAAAGATATGTTCATGGATGTCACACTGGAGTAGCAGCTCATCACTAAGTCACTCGCAGCACAACCATGAGTCCAGCTGCCTGAATCCTTGCAGACATGCCTCTAGGAGCTCAAACCTCACTAAGAATCAATAGGTTTCAGGAGTCTAAGGCACTGGTATTTTGTCCCCTATAAGCCATACTATTTCTTGGTCTTAGTATGAATTGCTTTAAATGAATACACATCAGCTAAGGGAATTCCATTCCTAAACTGCTTGGAGGGTCATGACTCTTACTTCAAAATTAATTAGTGAACAGTAATTACTCAACAACAGTTAGGAAACATTTAAAATAAATAGGAATATCCAGAAATACCATTAGAAAATACATTCCTGAGGAAATTATTTAATTAGTGTTTAATTACTATTAAATAAATTTATTAGTTGCTAAATATTAATTACACAAAGCACCATTTTTAAATTGCTGGTGCTATTTGCAATTTAAATAACTACTTCTATCTATGTATTTATTTTCCAGTGTTAAGTGGGTCATTTCTCATTAAGAGTAGAACACAGCAAGTGCTTTATACATGGCATTGATTGCTATTCTGGCTTGACCCCAGCTGCAAGCCTGGCATCTTAGATACCAAGACACAATTCTTAGCCCTTTGGAGTTAAAAAGCATCTCTCATGTGATAGCAGAAAGTAGTTCCTGTCATCTATGCAAACCAATACTACCCCTTGATTGAAGAAATAGGTATTGATTATCTAAGATGTCCTGGACATTCAATAGCTGCTACAATGTATTGCATCAAAGATCAGATTTGAATCCAGGTCTCTTGCCACTGATTTCTGCCCCCTTCAGACCTGAGATGACTTCACCAATAGAACCATGAGCCCTTTGTCCCCTGTACAACCAGTCCTTGGCCATGATAATACTCCTTTGACAGAGTGTTACAGTGAATAATAAAATAAATCATAGGACTATATCTGTGAGCAGTTTGGAGACTGAGAAAGTGATTCTTACTTTATTTTGGTGTATTTTCACTTTGTGAGGTGTTCTGATGATTCTTGCAACACCATTTGTGTTCTGCTTAGGAATAGAAAAATAGTAATTTCCCCCAAGTCTTTACAGTGGACAAATTATATGGGCAAATTGCAATATAGTTGCATTTAGTGCCAGATTATCCAAACCGTTGGGAACAACAGTGGAATACAGAGGTCACTGAGGAATGAATATAATTCCTCAGTTTTCCAAAGGATATCTGATATTGCCTTAGGCCTCATTCCATCCTTCCATCTGTTTAAAGGTGTCACAGAGCAGCCTGACTCCTACTAGGATTAATTACATTTATCTCACAGATCTCTAGTTAGAGATTTAGTTTTTCAGAATTCATTACAATTTCAAGATGAAGCAGGAGAGAAAAAACAGTATTTGCTCATGACCCACACTGCTCAGTTAAAAAAAAAAAGTTCTCCTGCTGTTTTTTAATTGGAACCATCTGTTATTCCACTTCTTTCCTGTAAAGAATAAAAAATTTAAACTCTGGTCTAGGTGTCATCTATATGTAGCATGAAAAGTTAGTGAAAAGTTAGTGCGCTAAGTGCTCTAAGTGGAAAGGTGTTAGGAGACGTTGCAGCTGATATACTAAGTATCAGAATTGTTATTAGAGACAAGGAAAAACCCACACAAACCTTGTTAAAATTTTAGAATGAAATTTACCCTTTGTTCTCCCTCATATCCTTTGATGAAATATTTGCATGGTTTTGATTCCTTTTTTCATCCTTCCTCTAGTCAGGCAAAACCAAAACACTGTAAAACCCCCTTTCTTTTGGTGTTTGGAAACATTCCAGTTAATTTTTTTTATATTTCTAAGGATGGAGATTCTACAGCTTCTCTGGGAATACTGACCCAGGGCTGAAACATGCTCACTGTGATTATTTTTCCCTCATATCTGTCCAGAATTGCCTTGCTACAACTTGTGTCCAGCTCCTCTCAAATCCTTGTAATTTGAGAATAGTCTGATTCAACTTCCTAATGGATAGTCATATAGAAGATGAGGACAAAGATACTCTCCTTGGCCTTCTCCTCTCCAGGCTGAACAAACACCTCTCCTAGCACATCCATGCCCTCAACCATCTTGGTGACTTTCCTCTGAAGTCCCTCCAATTAATCAACATCTTTTCTATACTGGGAAGACCCAAACTGGACATAGCACTCCAGATGTGGTCTCACAAGCACTGAATAGAGGGGATCAATCATTCACTTCTGCCTGCTGGCTGAGTTCTTGCTAACACAACTCAATATGCAGTTAAAATTTCATAGCCGAAAGTAAGACATGGCATACTCTATGCTAATCCCATTAAAAATAGATAAGAAAATTACCTAGGACCAGAGACTGAAAATATTACATTAACATCTTGACTGTATAAGAAATTGGACCACAGAGGTGTAAAAACAAGAGAAGCTAAAATGTATTCATTTTCAGATCAGGAAATACCAATGCAAGTAAATTCCATCCCAGAGTGCAAAGATGTAATCATCTGTGGTGGTTTACAGCTAGTACCTCATTGCTATTTCTGAAATGATATTATTGTTCATTTCCTTCTTTCATCTCTATTTCCGCTGGAGATGATCATGCACTAACACTGGGGCCACTGAAGAGGAACGGGGGGAAGGATCATCCTGTAGATGAAGTGAATGAAATTATTAATAAGGAAAAAATGGTTCCTGCATCCATCAATGGGAAACTTTTAAACAATATCTGCAAGATTAATTTTGCTTGTATTGGAGAATCATATTATCACACATTTGCTGTTAGATGATACCTATGATCACCTAGCATTCTTTATCTTGAGATCTTTTCCCTTCTGGTCTCATCAGCAGATATTACTGAATTTAAAACAAAACAAAACAAAACTGTATATATGAAATTATCATGAAAGTATATTCTGTTTCAAAAGCCCTTTACAGAAACACCTACCCAGCAGAGCCAGCACAGGTCTGACAGGGTATGTTTTCTGGGGTCCTGCATCATGATCATTTCTAATGGGCTTTCATCAGTCAAAAAAAAGTGCACTACATTGGTTTTGCTTCCTAAGTATCCTGCCAAACTTCATATTTTGGGGAATTGCAAATCTGAAGTATTTTAAAATATTAACTTTCCTGCAGCCAGCATGCTCTGAAGTAAGACAGTCCTCCTATTGACATATCACTGACAGCAGACAGCTCTTGGGACCTTTTTTCCCCAAAAATGTTTGATGTCTTTATAATGATACGTGTTTTTTCCACTGACAATGACAATAAGAATCAGTTACAGTATTTCTTCTTCTTTTCTGACTTTCTTTGAAATGCTGAGTAGAACAAATATTTCTTTGTCAGAAGGTAGAATCTCTGAAAACAGTAAGGCAGAAGAAGCCACAAAATGGAATATTCATAAGGTGTTTGCATTTGATGTGATGTAAATTGCTCCTAGTACTACTGCTTTTAAACACCAGAGTATTTTGGATCAGGCTGTCATTCATTTCCTAGTTTCACATAAAAATAATTATATGGATTAAATAGTAATGTTCAGACCTTTTTTTTTTCCCCTGCATGGAAAGGAAAAGAATTAATGATGTATGATGTCCATCATATCTCCCCCTCCTTTTAGGAAGTTCAATACAGTACTTCAGTATATGTACCCTAATTAAAATCTCCTGAGAATACTCTGTTCACGTAGAATTAGCTTCATCTAGCTTTAAACACTTAAGTGAGGCAACTAAAACCTGTGAAACCTAGATGTCTGAAGCAAGCTGTATAGTCAATGAGAGATGAGCACCCCTAGATCGTGATTCAACTCATTTAAAACACCACCTTAAAATATGAGTCTAAAGTCAGATAAATTGATCAGAATCATGAAGCTTTGTATGTACAAGAAAGGTCAGGAAAGAATTCACGGGTAGAAGAAAAAGGGGACAATTGTTGACCATGCTTCCTACCTTATAGCCCTCGCAAAATCTCAGCATAAAACATTCCTGCTGACTGTCTCCCATAGTTGGCTCAAATTCATTTTTAGATGAACATTTTTTCATTAGTGTGGCTGAAAAGTCTTACCCATCCCTAATAGATAGCACAGGATGTTGGTGAAATAATTTTAGAACTCAGTAGACAGAAATGCATTAGTAGCAACACCAAAAATATTACAGCAAAAGCAAAACAATGAGATGTACTCTAGTCTTGGTGTTTCCAAACACAGATTTATAGTTTCATCTATGGTCTAACTTCCTTCTGAATGCCAGTTACATTATTTGCAGATGAGCTCTGGGAAAAACAGAAATATCATATTTGGAAAAACTATAGCACAGGGAAATTAAGGTCAAGGCCTTCAAAATAGTTAGACAATTTTGGTCCTTTGTTTCTAGATTCAGTTTACTGGATTCAGATTCCACAAAGGAGGTACCTAAAAAAATTAGAATCTTAAAAATGCATCCTAAGTGGATTTCTGTGGTGATATAGGAAATCTTTCATAATCCCTAACATGGAACCCAAATCTCCTTACTGCCTACCCACCACGTAATACTCAAAACATTATAAAGTAGAGCAATTGACACTGCTGTATTTATCTATTGCTCAATATAGCTATTGGCATTCTCTATTTGGAAGGCTGTTTCTGAAGAGCTCCTAAAACATTCTGGCTTTTAAGCAGTTGTATCTCTCCTTTCCTCACCTGTCAAAGGGCAATTGTCTACTAACTGTATCATATTCCCAATTTGTTAAGAAACAGCTGCACTACATGCTTCTCTCTCATCTGCTCTTTGAGGGCTACCCTGGCATTTGATTCGGTGATAAGAGTATGATCTGTGTTAAGGTTTGTTGATAACTTTGTCCAGCCATCCAAATCAAGAGTCCCAAAGACCTGGCATTACAGTGCTGCATTATTTTCATGACTCCACCTGTTCAGCAACAAAGTGAGCCAAAAGAGAAATACTGACTTAAAAGTAGTAATTGGAACAAGAGTTCATTTTGTTTTCATTTCCCCTTACCTTGTAATAATTCGTAGTACACAAGTGGGTTTTTTGCTTTGTCTCTTTGTTTCCCTGGAAGCTATTCTCAGAAAAAAACATGTCGGAAAACAGACTCTGGGTTCAGTCACACCATTAAGATCCATATGCCAAAGCCACTATGCATTTTCCTTAATGTGAGGCTGAAGACCTGCTGGGGCCCAGAAAAATCCCCCTTCCTCTGCTTCTCCAGACACTGGTCCCTGAAGCTCTGTGGAGCTCCTGGGCCAGTTCTGTGGTAGTTGTAATTTGTCAAAAAGGACTTACTGTAATCAGCTCTGGGGCCCCCAACTTAAGAAAGACATGGACCTGTTGGAGTCAGTCCAGAGGAGGCCATGAATATGATCAGGGGGCTGGAGCACCTCCCCTATAAGGACAGGCTGATAGAGTTGGGGTTGTTCAGCCTGGAGGAGAGAAGGCTCTGGGAAGACCTTAGAGCAGCCTTCCAGTACTTAAAGGGGACCTTCGAGAAAGACGGACAGAGACTTTTTACAGGGGCATGTAGTGATAGGACAAGGGGTAATGGCTTTAAACTGAAAGAGGGTAAATTTCAATTAGATGTAAGGAAGAAGTTTTTCACAGTGAGTGTGGTGAGGCCCCAGACCAGGTTGCTCAGAGAGGTTGTTGATGCCCCCTCCCTGGAAGTGTTCAAGGCCAGGTTGGACGGGGATTTGAGCAACCTGGTCTAGAGGAAGGTGTCTTTGCCCATGGCAGGGGGGTTGGAACTAGACAATCTTTAAGGTCCCTTCCAACCCAAACCATTCTGTGATTTGATGATTCTATGACTTCCTGCCTTAATTCCTTGGGGCTTTTAGATGGGAGACGAATGGGGAAAAAAAAAAAAAAAAAAGAAAATAAGCTCTTAAAACCCCCCTAGCAAGACAGAGAAGGACATATTTTTAAAAGTGTTTAGGTACCTAGAAATGGACACAAGCACCTAGTAGGATTCTCAAACAGTCATGAACCATGGTCCCTGTAAAATCAACTGGACAATTGGAAAAAAAAAAAACAACCAAAAAGCCTATTCAACCCATGAGACACCTAAATGACTGGAATTTTGGCCCATATGTTTGATATCCTTAGTGGGACAAACTGCTTTTAGCTACACTGCTGGAAATCTCAGGTCACTCTGCTGTGGTCATATGCAATGATGGCTTTTCTGAAAAAAGATCATTTCCCTAGAGGTAGTGCCGTCAAAATATGGCTGTAGGAATCAGTATGTATTTCAGTTCTGCTGTCCTTTTGATCTGTCTGGATTTGCATGATCAGGAGATAGTATTTAAATTAGAGGGACTGTTCCATCAAGGTAGGGAAAAGAAGCAAGCACCATGGCCAAGTCCTTTAAAGGCCCATTGCCTCAGAGCATGATTTACTATTTGAAACGAAGAGACATGAATAACAAAATAAAACTTCACTGACAAACTGCTGGCTGCAATTCCCAGAAACACATCTTCCCCCTGGATCCCCCCTTTTTCTTTTCATTTTATAACTCCCAAGACACAAGATATGAAGAAACTCTTTAAATCTTTCCTGGTACTTTACTCAGGATATGCCTATACTGCAGTCTGCAGTGTTATGTGAATACACTTGAGGTTGCTTTAAATGAGCTACGTTAGATCCTGAGACTCAGTTGCCTTGCAGTAGCACAATGCTTAGTATGAGCTAATTCTCTTCACTTCTGAGGTTACAGAGGGATTAATGCTAGGCAAACAAACACAGATACGCTCCTCTGGTGGGGGAATGACAAGGAGGAAGAAAAATGGTGCATTTCATCTACATTGTCAAACAAAAATGAAAATGGGGGGCAGCCAAAGATGTTTCTTGAAAAGAACAGGTTTCCATCAGAAAACTATGATTAAACCTACACCTTAAGAAGGCAACGAATTGACTGGTATTTTCAATGACAGCAAAGAAATCAGAACAATTAAAGGTTTTTTTGGTCTGTTTTATGTCCATTTTTCTTCTATTTTGTATTTCTGTTTGAATAACATTGTATCAGTGCTTATAAAACAAATGCTCCTTATGCTGCATTGCTTTGTTTTTAAGGAATTACTTCACAGGAAATTTAAAGCCCTTCTAGTTGCATTGCAAGCAGGGATCTGTGCAACTCAGCTTCTTCCTTTGGTCTCACCTTAGATCCAGCTTGATTATTCTGCTTGTGCTCTCCTTTACAGGATTTGACCCACAGACACTTAAAAGAAAATTTACTGCACTTATACAGCTCTGTTTTACTAGCACTGTAACTGTGAGTAGTATCTCAGTAGAGGCTGCCATAGCCCTGATACTTCCCAGTAGGAGCTTCATTCGGATATTATATGGTGGGACGGAGGTTTGAATTGGTGTTTGAATGTACACTGAAACCTTTTAAATTAAACAATGAAAAAATAAAATGCAATTAATATCCAACCTCAGCTTTTCCACTTTCATAGCTATTCAGAGGCAAGATAACTTATCTTTAACCCAATACACACATTGCTCTGTCAGAATACTAGCTTTTTAAAAAATAAAACAGTACTTTAAATACTTTAGGGGTCATTTTCACTTCTCTGCATTACAATATGACAATAACAATACATCTCAGATCACACTGTCAGCTCTCTGCTAAAATAGCCTTTCCTTGTATATGATGAAATTTTTCTTCATGTAGCCATATGAGTATTGATATGAATAATCTTTTCATTGCAAAACATAGTTGGTGTCAAGAATTTATAAACACAGACAATAATAGAGCCCCTGTGTCAGTTCATTTGGTAAGATCTGAATTTTCACTGATTTGAAGAGATGCAACCAACCACAAGATTTAATGAAATACTGCTCCCAGGGTTGCTTCTAAGTGCTACCATGACACTTTGATTAGTACTGAAAAACTTGGGACCTCATTGTGGGCACAAACCATAGTCATTATACAAGAGAATATGTACTCCGAGACAAAGGACAAAATCTTGACCACACACTCATGAGATGAATCATGTAAGAATTCTTACTGGGGAAATGAGACTAAAGATGTTTAATACTCTATTGTCATTAATTTAGTTGACCCAAATAGGACCAGGCAACTTGTTAGCTACATCACATTACATTCTTTGCTAACAATAATCTGGGGATATCCTCAAAGTCCAAAGGGATATATGGAACTGATAAGCTGTTAAAAGGTCAATACTTGCCCCTGGAATCTGTAAGTAAAAGGTCCTATAGATGTTCAGAATATGTAGAATATCCCATCAAAGACATTAACTGTTTGACTTTTTAAAGATATAGAAAATCTTCAGCTGTCAGACATTTCTAGCATAAGGAAAAGTGGGTCAGCAAATACATATAGACCTGTAGTACTGAATTTTACTACCACAACTGGTCTCTAATACACTGTAAAAATAAAATGAAGAATAAACACACAGAGCAGACTGAAATTTTAGTCATTTCTACATATGCACAGAGAAATACTGTCAGCGAAAAATCAAAATTAAAAGCAGTTTCAGGATCTGTGCTGGTTCCAGAGTCCCAAAGTCAATTTTTGACAAGCACACATATTCTATTATATACATTTTTTCTCTCCTCTATGACTGCCTGAGATACCCACAATAACAGCAGGATGTTGTCTGCATAATTTTGCAAAAGGATGTGGAAAACTGAATGAACACAAGGTCAAATGGAAAAAAGAAAGGTACTGAAAAAGTACAGAGGAACTATGTTTTTTTATAGTATTACTAACACACTTGGTTGATGAAACCTGAAGTGGAAAGATGGTCTCATGTTTCAAATGATGGACATGAATTCCAACAGCAAAATTCAGTTTTCTTGACTTCCTGGTTAACCAGAAGTTAATTCACTTTATTTATCTAAACAATACAGACATTGTTGCCTTCCTTTCTGGCTCATCTACTTAAATTGTAAACTCTTCATGGCAGAGATCTTCTCATATTATAAATGTGTGAGGTCTCTAGCTGTTGGTCTATAAATGTAATATTATCAGGTAAAACCTCCCCATTCTTTATTTCCTCCAGCTGAAATCACAGAAGCTTTGTTAGCTCCCCTTTTCCAGCATACTCACTTGTGCCTCAGGAGTGATCCTCCCTTACCAAACTGAAACAATGGAAGTGAGCCCCATTCACTTTATGTGCGTGTTCCCAAAGTTAACCCTCACTCTTGAGAATACAGATGCTTATATTCATAGAACAGGGCTAGAAGGGACCTGTGGAAATCATATGGTCCACCTGTGCTGCCAAAACAGGCCAACTGAAAGCTGACTGTAAGTTGACACATTTGATTGCATTTTTGTCTCTGAGTATTTTTTCCTTTTGTTGTGTAAAGTTATTGAAAATTTCATATAAGAAACTGTTTCCACATACAGAAAGAGTGACCTCAAGTTTCATCCTTATATTCTTAGCCTTGTTTCTATTTTTTCACGCTTTTTAAATTAATCATGTTAATTTGTAAAAAGTCAATTGATATAAAGGTAATGGGGTTTTGAGAAAGCTGTTAACAGCAATTTGCTTAATTAACAAATCATGTATAAAATCATGCTCGCCATAAACACTGCTGTGGAGCAAATGCAATCCATTAAGATTCATAGGAAGGCATCATGTTCTGCTCTGTCAAAAAGGTTTAACTGCTGATGAGCAGGTTTTGAATCCTGAAAGCTGAAAAAATGTATAGTCCCCTCTTGTGCATCCATTAAACTCTCCCAGACTATGGGCTACTTGGGTCCTAACCTATGAATTGCTCTGATCTGCGCTGATATCCTGTATAGCTAAAGGGGATGTGTCATATCGCATAATGTACTTAACAGGATACCATTTGGAAGTTAGTGGTGAGTGTCCGGCTGTGGGAGGGTGCTAGAAACTGTTAGGAACAGTGATAAAATCAAGCAGCAGGATGTTATTAGGATATATTGAAATGGAAGATGAGGCAGAAGAGGAATGTACAGCACGCCATCACCAGCTCCTCCAGTCACAGAGGAAAACAGAGAATATCTTCAAATCATTACAGCAGATGTAAAGTAGATATTTTATTGTAGTGAACCATCTGTGCATTGATGAACCAGTTTATTAAATCCACCAGTTTCAACTTGTCTTATTAGGGCCCTTCTCACTCTGCTAGGTAAGCATGACAGATCTGCCTGCAAGTCACTGAGTTATCAGCCAGGGCAAGGGCTGGTCAGAAGCCAGGAACACATTAGAGATTTTTCCATTCACCAGACTGGATCTACTTCCTTTAGAGTGATACCACTTTAATGAAGAGAATGAAGCTGCTCTGATTTATTCCATGAAGGAAATTACTTTTTTTTTTCTGCTTCCTTTTTCATTTGATTTAGTGCAACAATTTGCTGTTGTCCTTTATGATATTAGCTGATCACTAGATTCCAATGACCACTATAGTAGTTGACAGGTTTCAGATCTTGCTTTGCCAAATTCAGACCCATACTTCCAAGGTTCCCATCCTTGAGGTGTCAGAGACTTCATTACTCAGTTATGACCAAAGGCAACAGACAGGATCATCCTTCACAGTGATGTGAGATCTGTGATGCATTTAGACATGAATAGAGATGAATTCAATCACATTTTCTGGAGGACACTTCAAAACAAAGGCCAGGAAAATTGTATATTGATGCAAAATTAGTCAGTAATAAATTATTTATAATAAATGATTTATATGGTCATGACAGATGTGATTGAAAATATAAAAAATAACTTTTACACCCAAAAAAAATTCAGTCTCAAGTCTTTCAGGATTGTTGTCTCATCATAACAAGCACTCCAGAATAACTTCATTTAATCTATTTGCACCTAGTTTCTACCAGGCAATGGTTCCTAATCATGTGTATCAGCTACAGGAGGCACTTACACTAGTTGGAATCATTTGCCAAAAAAAAAATTTAAAAAAAATTTTCCCCTTGTCCACAAGGAGGTGTGCAAAATGCTTTATATTACATGAACTTGCTTTTAGATACTAACAGTTGTGTCCATTTTCCTGTTCACTTACAGTCATCAGACAGAGCAGGGAACCATGGGGAGGGCTTTTTCCACATAAGCTTTGAGAAAAAAAACTTTCTGACACTAACTGGACATCATTTATTTTAACCTATATAGCATGCATTAAAGGTCATGAGCATGTTCCAGCAAAAGTTTGGTGAGGGCCACCCAATTCACCAGTTTGGACACTCCTGAATGTTGTTATTGCTTCTGAAAAATTTTAGATCTAACATGAACTAAGGGTGTTTAAAGAGAATCCTGATTCCCCTTGAGATGAGTGTGTCAGAGACTGCCCTTTTCTCAATTTGAAGTCTTTCTGCACATGCTCTATCAGTCACCATTAGCCTGTTTTCTGTGTCAGTCCCTCTGGTACAGTATACTTGAAGCCAAGAGAGGATGAAGGCAGGGTTCTTGAAATCTGGGACCCTTGCCTAGAAAAACCATGGATGCAACTGAGCCAAAGTCATAATGTTGGACAAGGATTCACTACACATCTGGTTTCTGCCTGCCAGCCATCTGTTAAGTGGATTGGGTGTTGGCTGGAAAACCCCAGTTATCAAGAGAAAAACAAAGAGCTGTGAATTGGGAAAAGACAAGTGAGAAGTGAAAAGGAAATAAAAAAAGGAAAAAGGTGAATAATGGAAAGTTTATGAAGAGCATACTGACATTTTATCAGACCTTTTGTAGTCAATTCTTATTCTTAAAAAGCCAATTGGGTGTAAAATTCTCCTCTCAGGGAACAGTCAGCATTGAAAAAAATATTAAAACCACAGGAGATGTTTCGTATAATACAATATCACCAGAAACACTTAACAATACAAATTATCCTTTCAGACATTCTTCTATACTCTGTATAGCATTACTTTACAAAAGTTTTATAGGACAAAATCTAGTCTAAGGTAAAAAAATATGGATGTGTATGTGTGCCTGTGTGTGTGTATATATGTATAAATATATATCTATCACTCTGCAGTTTCACTGAAACTATACTGAGTTGCACAAGCCAAGGAGCTGGTTGCCTAAGATGAAAGGGATATAAAATATAGCCATATTGCAGAGGAAAATGAATATCAATATACAGCTTCCGCGTGATGCTAGTATCATTGATTTTTGACAATAGTCTACGTATGAATGAGCTATAGTTAATACCATAGGAAGTTATAACACTCCCTCTTGTAAGTACTGCTTATTTGTTACCACACTCTGCTACTGAGTGAAAGGCATCTTCTGTTGCTGGCTGCTGTGAAACTCAGTCATAGTGTTCTATGTGCCATGTCGCAGTAATTGTTTGGCAAATGATTACAGTGTGTGTGTGTGTGTGTGAGAGAGAGAGAGAGAGAGAGAGAGAGCAATGCAAGTCTGCCTAAAATTCAGATAAAATGCTGAAAAAATCCTGTAAATTTTCATTATTCAGTGAATGTTAGTTATAGAATCTAAGGCCAGAGAAACCACTGTGGTCATCTAAGCTGATTTTCCTGAAAAATCAGTCACAATACTACCCCAAATTAATAATTGTTTGAATTAAATTCTGCCATGAAAACTAAGATATCTGATCTTGATTTTTAGAAATTGCTACTGGTGAAGATCAGCCATTATCCCCAAGTTAATCACTTTCATTACTTAAAAAAAAAGACTCTTCTTAATTTAAATTTTTCTAACTTTAATTTTGACTTGGTAGATCTTGTATTTATGATAGATGGAAAATGCCATTAATATAGATATGCCTGCACTAACACTCGTACACACAGATACATCTGGTAACTCCTGATATTAATCCGTATCCTCCCTAGCTGCTTTTTTATACATCGAAGTCTTTCACAATTTCTTACATGTTAATTAGACAGGAAACACTGCTAGGTTATTTCCACTGCTGGTGAATGATGGCAAATTTTCTTTAACAATTATTTAATAAAAAAGAAACAATAATTCATAATCTAAACCAATTCAGATTTACTTTAGATTCCTGATTTACAGCAGTGATTTGCATAATACTTTGGTTTACTTTGGTTTTGTTGAAATTGGTTTCATATCTTGTATGATTTGAGTTGTATGGTGCACAAAGAAGTCTATGTCAACATTTTGATAACAGTCTATGGGATTAAGAACAAATATATGGTAAGCGTTCATACATACATTCTTTTGAGATATTATCTCCATTTTTCTTTCACTGTGCTAATCCCAGTATAACTTAAACTTGAAGTGATCTCAAGATATTAGGGAAATGTAAGTGCCTCTATTTAATTTGTTAATACTACTCAGATATTGATCTTGTGTCCCTTTCTGCTCAGTCATGTCAGGGTGAAGTGTGTGAAAGACTTTTCAAAGAATAGCTTAGATGACACACAAAATAAATAGGTCTGAGTCTAGAATGGCTAAAAGACAGTGAAGTAATTACTTCCGTTTTCCTGATATATTTATTCCCTGGAGTAAAAATATTAACATATATGAAGAGCTCATCTTTTTAAACATATACTACGTGTTTGATTTTTTTAAATTTCTACTCAAGATCCTTAATTATTTTTGTCTTCATCATTGTCTTTGAATTTGCCCCAATGACTTTTAACCATTTTAGGAATGCAATAATGGACCAAATTGTGACGCTCAGTCATACTTTAATCTCACTTTCTGTCTTATAAAACAAAGAAGTCCTCTATGCTAGACCATTCCCTGGTATGGTCTTTTTTGTTTTTTTCTTCCAACCCAGGAAGCACTGCTGCCTTTTTACTGGAGCCTTGGGCTCCACCAGTGCCTTGCCTCATTCGTTCTCCACTCTCCCAAGCATGCAGGGGACACTGGTCAACCTGCAGCTGCTCACCAATTTCCCTGGGTGTTATTCACCCATGGTATGACATGGCATGCAGCAAAACTATAACATGGTCTTCATTTGCTCAGGGTCTGTATCTCTGTTATACAAATCTCATGCCCCTAGTAAGCTTTCACATATATTCTCTGTGGATCCTTCATTAAGGCATATTTAGTGCTTGATTAATTTGTTAACAGGACAGAGTTATCTTATGACTCCATATTAATGTGCTCTAAGTAGGCTAAACATTAATAAACTTGAATGTGACAGTAAAACTTTAAGAGGTACAGTACCAGCTGAATTCCCCTTCCTTCAGATCAGATGCTGCATAATGACTAAACATTACTCCACTAGTTTTATGTAAATGAAGGAGATGGGAAGCTAAACCTTAAGCAATTTAATATTTTCTTGATTGTATTTAATTTAGGATTAACTAACCCTGATTAAACAAGACCTTACAAGTACATCAGCAGCCTGCAATTAACATGCTGTTGGTAAACACTTGGAATTAGAATTTTTTGTCTCTCACACCACAAGACACATGTATTTCTTATACTTCTGCCTGCAATATCTAGTAGTTAAAATCATGAAACCTGGTGGATTATAAGCACTTCTGATGTGTCCTCAGATATGTATTGTGAAGAAAGAAAAAGGTAGTATTTCTAAAAAAATTTTAAAGTGCAAATGTTTGATAGGTTACACTGCAGAGTCCTCAATAAACCACACTACCGAGCAGAACTGTGGCGAAAGCAGAGGTGGTTCACAATTAACTTCCCAGCAGCCACTTCAGAATGAAGGGCCCAAACTTGGAAATCAAAAGACAAAAAGAAAAGATGGTCTCACAAGGCACATGCAAACTGGCTTTTTCCAGTTTACAGAAAAACATGCCTCACATTTCTTGGAGAATCGCATGGGATAAGATTACAGGAACGGCCATTCAGGACTACTGGAGCAGAGCTCTTCAATCCCCTTTCCAGCAAGAATCAAAGTCCATTCCCAAACAAGACTGCACCCAAGTGGATGCTGCTACACTGGTGCCAGTGCACTCCAGTGCTTTTCTAATAGCACCTGCCATCAATGATGGTTTGAATCCCAAAGTGCTTCACATCCTGCCTTCCAGCTGTCCTCCTTGAGTGCTGCAGGTCTGTTCACACATCCTTTCCCACTATCTTACTGCCAGCTGAACAAATTACTGACCTCACCTCCCTTCAGCTGTGCGGCATAGCTTTTTGCTCTCCTTACCTCTGCCTGCTGAACCACTCACGTGAATTCTCCTAACTTGTCTCAGGCAAAAATAACTGAGGTTAAAACAGGACCTTCTGCTTAAAGTGTTGCGTAAAATTTAGATCATTTTTACTTAGAGGGGTGAAGAAGCAATTCTTACAAGCAACTGAGCTTTCCAGTCACCAAAGACCTTTAGGTTGTTTTTTAAGTAAATTGTATTGACACCTAATGAAAATTCCCTAGCACACTTCCCAGATACAAGAAAAATGGATAGAAAGCAAGGCACTGTAAGTTTCAGCAGGGGATCCAAAACCTGACTCCTTTCATTGGAAGCACTCAGCTTTGCTAAGGACAGTCTCAATTACCAGGAATGACAACACATATCCCCCAGTTGGACTGCTGTTCTCTGAAAAACTAGGTTTATATCCAGAAGCACTCAAATCATGAGCACAGTTAGGGGTAGAATAAAGACCCAAATCACAGCATTTAATTTCACTTACTGGTGTCTTTCCCATCCCTCTTAGTAGTTAGTGCCAGTTCTTACATGACATCCTCATTTCTCACTTATTTCTCACTTATAAGTCATGTTTGACTAAAGTTAAAATGATGGTGATATGGACCAGTCTGTAAAAGATTGACTATAATTCAGAATCACAAAGAGCATTAAGTAAAACAAAGAGGTTCATCTGATATCTCCTTTGGGATTAGAGCTAGTTGGAAAATTTGTTTCAGGTAGAAATTTATTTATAATTTCTCTTCATCTTAACTTTAATTTTTAGTTCTCCTTCTAATTTTAGGTAGAAAAATAGCAGTTTCTTGATAAAAAATAATTTTAAATAAAAAATCCTCAGAGTCCTGAAAAAATAACTTAGAATTTTACTTAAGGGTGATTTTTCATTTTCTAATAGTTACTTTTAGGAGAAAGACAGACTTTTTTGTTTTTTATATAACATTGTTTATTTATTTATTTTATCTTTACCAGAATGAAATTTCTTTCCTTCTTCCTGTTTTTTGTTCCCAATGTTCCCCAAGGAAGCTGATCTCTCAGCATGGTGTTGTTAGACAGCATGAAGGTTAAATAAGGGCTGCATTGCAGTGCATTTAGTTGCTTGGAAGCATTCAGTCTCAACTTTAAAGTTATTTTAACAGGTTTTTTGCTTTTCATTCCTTTTGAAACTACAGCCTGTGACTATATAAACCATCACACCAATTGCATAAAGTTATGTAGTGGAAAGACCTAAAATGAGTTCCACTCAAAATTTTAAAAGCTCTTATTGCCTCTGCATACGCTACTTAGCCTTGAGAAAAAAAATCATTTATCAATATAAAAGTACCATGAAAGGCACAAAGCATTTCTTCTTTTTTTGGCTTGAAACCCTGAGTTTCCAGACTCAATTCTTACTGCTTTTCAAACATGATAAATCTGGAGTAACTTCATTTGAAATATTGGGATTACTCTGGTGTAAAACCTGAGTCTGTGAAAGAGGAATCACAGTTTCTAACATCTTACTATAGAGTGAATTTTAAACATTAATCTATTGGGTAAAAAGTGACAGGTCTTTATATTTTTTGTTTTAGTATTCCATATGGCAAAATAAATAAATCAAAACCTTGCATAGTTTCTATTTCAGCTGAAATATTATCTTCAGTCCTTAAAAGAAGTATTTTTCAGTCATTTGGTGTAAATCTGGAGTACAGTAAATAACAACATTGAAATCACTATGTCATGAAATCAATAGAATCACTCAGGATTTACGTTTATCTAACTGGGCTCACTATGTGGTCTAGCCATACATCTTTATACACAGAACAGCTAGAACAGCAAGGCATCAGCATAGCCTTACAACCAGTCAGACTCCCAAAGTTGCCTCATTAAAGAACATGAACTCTATACTTAGCAAGATTTAAAAGAGAACATTTTCCAGTTGCCATGCCTTATTCTACAGAATTATATTAATTATATCACTCATGGAAGTGAAAGTGGTTAATTACCAGTAATCATGTTGTTCTTGTTCTGCAAACTTGCATGTCAACACCTACCAGGAACATTAGCCGTAGGGAAACTTGTGAAAGGTGCAAAACCCATATTCGGGTCTTTCTATGTAATTCAGGATTTTTAACCAGTTCCCACTGTTTGGAGAGTGAATGCTGTTTTTAGAACAATCCTCTTCTCACCCTAACTGTTTAGCACTACTACTAGTCCATCAAATTAATGGCATAATATTAACCCTTGAACACTTGTGGTATGAGTAAGGACAACATGAGACCTGATATGCTTTGGAAACAGGGCATCCTATTTTTTATTGACCAAACTCAAAATCCACAGTTATCTACTAAAATGTCCAAATGTAGCACGGAGATCTTGGTAACTGTGCGGAAAGCTCACATTAATTTATCAGCTCTTTGCTTGGCTTTGTATTCTCAGGACATCCCTTAATGCTCACTGAGTCTTTCCAAAACCAAGTAGACATGAAAGATGTGTGGAAACAAAGCTTTGCAGTCAGCCAGATGAATAGATATGTAATTGGACAGGCACAGTTTAGTTTGCAATAGTTAAGGATACAATGGTAAACCAGTATTTTCACTGGTAGAGTTTGGTTCTGTCACAGGGGATAGTTTCCTAACATTGGTATAAAACAGTTTACTGGTATGGCTGCAGCTAGACAATTTGCCCTTCTGATCCACAGCTATGTCTACATACTGAAGTGTTGTTGTGCTGGCTTTGGTTGGGGTAGAGTTAATTTTCTTCATAGTACCTGGTATGGGGCTATGTTTTGGATTTGTGCTGGAAACAGTGTTGATAGTACAAGGATGTTTTCACTATTGCTGAGCAGCGCTTACACAGAGTCAAAGCCTTTTCTGCTTCTCATACCACCCTGCCAGCAAGTAGGCTGGGGGTGCACAAGATGTTGGGAGGAGACACAGCTGAGACAGCTGACCCCAACTGACCAAAGGGATACTTCATACTATATGACATCATGCTCAGAAATAAATATGGGGGAAGAAGGAAGGGGGGGATGTTTGGAGTGATGGCATTTGTCTTCCCAAGTAACCATTACATGTGATGGAGCCCTGCCTTCCTGGAGATGGCTGAGCACCTGCCTGCCGATGGGAAGTGCTGAATGAAACTCTTGTTTTGCTTTGATTGCGCGTGCAACTTTTGCTTTACCTATTAAATTGTCTTTATCTTAGCCCACAAGTTTTCTCAGTTTTACTCTTCCTATTCTCTCTCCCATCCCACCAGTGGGGAGTGAGTTGAGCTGTGTGGGGTTATACCACAAGAAATGTGTTTAGAGCTGTCAACCTATATAAATAGTACTCAGCACAGAAGAAGTTAATGGACAAGCCTTTGGTTACTGTAAGATTTTTTCATAAGTAATACCCTCATGTTATTAAAAATAATAAAAATAATGTCTCCAAATTATATTATCCGCACCATTTTACAGGCTTTCAGAATAACAGTTTCCCCAACCATAGTCTGTGTATACAGAATCTCCATGCTAGACCTTCACCATTATAGTATCTGGGATTTGCCTGACTTCTCTAGGTCTTTCCCAATACATTTTCTTGATCAAGGGTCCTTGCCACTTGCCTTTTCTTAGATATGGACCATCAAAACCTTAGGCAAGTGAGGAGGTCTTCAGACTTCCCAGTGCATTAAGGACAATCCTTCACAAAGTTCCACTGTGGGGAATCAGACAGAGGAGATGGAGGAAAAGGCCATGAAGAATTATGACTTCACAGTTTATTGTTTCAGAAATGCATAAAACTTGAAGATTTTGTTAAAATCTTCGGAAAACATTATCTCTAGACTTTAACCGGTAAAAAAATTAACTGGCTGGGAAAGAATAATTAGAAAATATCCTCACTTTTCCTAAGGATTCTTTGGTCTTCTAGAAGAAGACTTTCAGAAGTTTCATGTTCCCCTTTTCCACATCTTCTCCATAGGATAGAGGCAAGCTAGTCCCTTAACATTAAATCCCAGACTAGAAACAAAAAACAAACCCGAAAAACCCACACTCTAAAAAACAAAAAAAGTGGGGAGAAAAAAATGAAGAATCTGCCTCCTGACTTTGGCAACAAACTGATCTTTACTCAATGGTGTTGCATCTAAATGGATGATAAACAGATTTTAACAATTGTCTGTGGTCAGCCTCGTGCCAGATACAAAACTGCCTGGTGCCAGTGCCTATGCGCTGTGCCCCACAACAGACAGCAGAGAAGCTAAGTGAGCTCTGCTTTCACAATGGAGTTTGGCAGCCTGTCAGAGTGTCCAGAACTTACAGGAATTTGTAAACTGCACCTTGTCAGAAACCGCACAGCATCACAGGACTACACCAAACTGAGTCTCATTCACAGAAGATTCATTATTTGGATACACATTATAGCTAATTCAGAATTTGGATTTCATGAAAAAATAATAGATTTTTTTTTTCCCTAAAACCCCCATGTTAATCATTACAAGCAGAAATAAATATTTAATTCCCAAATTTCCTCTCTGAATACATTATAAGAAGACAGAGAATAGTTCTCACTGAAATCTTAAGAATAAACAGAGTACTGAAAACATACATAGTCCCAGTTGTTATATCTTTCCCTTTTTGGTGTTTTCTTTTTCTGGTTCTTCACTGAATTTCTGTTTTTCCCTTGGGACACACAAGATGGTAAGAATGCTTGTGCAATATGGTACATCAAAGAAACCTGTATGTAATGCTTTTTATTTCCTTATATGAAATGTGTGTAGTGTGTAACAAATAGTAAATTTAGCCTAGATCCAGCATATATCAAGATAGAGAAATCTTTTCTCTGTTCTCTTTCCCAAAATGGCAGTTTGGCACTGAAGGCTCCAGGAGTTTTACCCTTTCTTTTCCACATTTATGCAGACTGAAAACATGTTACTGTCTCCACACTGATAAATAAGACTGATTTTCAGCCTGGTTTGAAAACAGTATTTTATGGCAAATATTTTGTTTTCCAGTTAGCGAAGATTGTAGAATGACTTTGAAAGGTTAAGCTACTAGATATAACTCTTGCAATTGTGGAGCCTATTCAACAGATTCACAACTATCCAAATGATTCATGGGAACAGGGAACAAGAAGGGGAAAATCTGACTTTGAAAGTGAAGACAGATTTGAATATACAAAACACACAAAAAGAAATCTAAAGCATTTTTCCAAGCTAACAGAGCATGGCACATTACAAAGCTGAAGTTGAAGCTCTGACTCAGAGTTTCACAGTGTATCTAATTTAATAACATCTCAGACAGCTTGTTTTGTGATATTAAAAGGGCTTCATTGAGAATACATAAATCAGTGCTTTCCCCCGCCTCCATGGGACCCTAATGAATTTATTTGCTACTAATTTCAAGAGGTTACCAACAATCCAAGTATACAAGCCATGACTGTGGTGTGAAGAGGCCTGTAAGAAAGCTTTTACAAATTCTCTCTGATGACATCCAGGACAAGACTATCTGGAGTGTTTAATCAAATGCTGCTCAAGAGATTGTAAACTACTGATACCTACATTTTGACCTTTTGCTACAATTCATCAACGGTTTCACCTACTCATATACTACCCTGCACAGAGGGGGAGAAGACAGCAGCAGTGGAGCAGGGGAGGGAATGACTCAAAGTGTGAAACCTTCCAAGGAGTGAAAATAGTTTTTTGTTGAAGCCAAAGGAATGCCACAAATAAGCTTTGCAGAGCATTGTGGGTCAGGGAGAAAAGGGGCAAACTCCAGCAAACTGAAGCAAGTGAAAAAGAGTAAATGAGATGGATATTCTCCTTTCTTAAGTCATTCTTCACAGGCACTCAGACTTCTGCAACTGTCTCCCTGTGTTAAACAGTTTGCTCTATAGAAGATCAGGTTCTCTTCTGAGGTATTTTGCAGTGCCTTAGCCTCCTACGGTGAAGTATGTCTTAATTCATCTATCTTGCTGTACAGTGTCTTTGAGATCCTACAGAAATGCCTACGTTTCTTTTCACAGTAACTTCCAGAGAGAAGGACCTGTTTTATAGATCTGCAAGACCTTTAATAGATTATGAGTAAGCTTATTCATGTATGGTGTTGCCTTTGTTTTAATAAAAGTATTTGTTGCTTTGTAGTGTCTGTATAGTGCTGTTCATATTTTAGTAGTGTTCTAGTACAGTCCCAACTGTTGTAAGATATTAAAAAAATTCCAGATATAAGCCAGAGCAACTGAACCCCTATGGATTATTTTTAATTGTCTTTGGTCACAATAGCTCATCCTCATCCCCCCCTCAAACATAATACATTTAAAAGCTAATCAAACAACCAAGCTACAAGCAAGCAAAACCCTGAAAATTGTCCATGTCATTTTCCCCCTGTAGGATTACTCACTATGCCTCTCACGGAAAATGAAATCTTAAAGAGAACATGAAATGCTGAAAGGAACCCCAGGTCTAGGGAACTGGAAGCTACACACTTAAATGGATGGCCAAAAATTTTAAGAACAGTTTATAAAACAAAAGAACCATTTTCACATAGTAAGTGAAGCAAAAGCAGCCCACACCCAGTTTCTGCTGCCAAGAGTGAAAGGCCACAGGAGGTTGTTTCTGAGGTGTTATTTATATTGGATTTTAAAATGGTCTGAGGGGACAGAGGGTTAAGCTATCAATTATGTAATTGCAAACGAAGAACCTTTGGGAAGAGAAGCAGAAAATTGTACACTTAGAGAATGAGCAAGACATTTAGGAGAGGTTCAAGGTTAACTCCTTTCCTCCGCTCCTCTGAATTCTGTTAGAGTTCACATCACGGTACAAAGCCCAGGGAACAATTCTGGAGCAATAGGAAAGCAATTCCTAAAATTGTGATTTGCTCAGCACATCAAGGAATGCAGCAAGAGCTGTTTCAGGAGGAAGGAAAGGACAAATACAGTCCCTAGCCCATGGAGACCATGTTGTAGCCACTGTAATTCAAATGCCACACATTTTCTGTAAGGCTATTGTAAGGCATGCTTTTAATGTTCCTCCCCTTACCAGCCACTGCCTTACTGTCAGCACTGCCTCAAATGTGAAAAAAGTGCACAGCTAGTGTGTAAATGGGAAATCTGATAAGGAATGAAAACAGAAAATGGAATGCAAATATGTCTGTGCAAGTGCAACAGCAAAAAGAGAGACAGACATGACAATTGCCCTTCCCTAACTCACACTGTAAAGTAGAACTACCCAGTTGTTCCTTCTCAAAAGCTGAGACAAATCCACATGAATCTTGTGGCAGCTGAAAATACTTAGTTTTTCTGGATACACAGGCAGGAAGCACTGAGATGGATTGTAAACCTTTCTCCTCCCTCTTCCCCCTATTTTTTTCTAATACCATCCTAAAACCTAAGACCCACCTTCCCACCCTGAAACCCCATTCATTGGCCTGAGCACCTCAGCCATTTCCTTCAGGAGGTTAACTCCTGCTTCTGCACTTGTCTAGAAACACTCCAGTTCAGTCAGGGCTTTGCAACTGGGTGCTGGGGTAGCAGGCAGCTGGCTGAGCAGAGAAACTCTCCCACCTTCATTCCTTAGACAAGCTGAAGGGATTAGAGCAGTGTTCTACTTTGACATTTCCAGCTGGAAAGTCTGAGACCTTATAAAAGTAGCTTTACCATTCATTGAAGCTCAAAGCTCAGTAAAATTCCCCACAGGCATTGTATCAGACCCTCCACAGATAATAAATTGCCAGAACACTCAGGAGATTTGGGAAGGTGTCTCCATTTCCTGCAGTACAACAGGCTCCCCTGTCAGGGCAGAGAAGGTATGGGGCTCTGACATACAGAGAGAGAGGAGCAGGTGGGGAGATATTCCCCTGATCTCTTTTTGGGTTGGCAAGTTCAGATGCTAGGAGGTAGCAAGAATGATAGTCTGGGGTTCAGACAACAATTTCATAGTCTTCATAAGGTGATCCAGCACGGTAAGACAAGAGGCACATGTTGGATGCATCCTCTTTCAATTAGAGGATTCTCTCACTGTGTTTGTTTTTAAACTATAGTACAAGAAGGGCATAGATCATGGAAATGATGTGCTTGTCCTTCTGTGTGTTCTGTAAACTGCTTAACGTTCTTCTGACTTATGTATATGAAAGTATCAGGCCTGACACACACAAAAAGAAAGTGATCGCTTCAGGAAATACTCAGGAGGAATTTAAGAGCACAAGTTCAAAACAAATATCCTTTTTTTCCTCTGGTTGATTGATTTCATTTTTTCCCTGTTGAAGAATCTGCAGAGTAGAGAAGACACATATTTTTAATTGAAATCAATTGTCTAGGATTTCAAGTCACATTGCCTGACCCAGAACTCAGTAAAGTCAATGGCAGTCTTTCCATTCACTCCAGTGGGCTTTGGATGAAATCCATGCAGCCGAAAGCAATGACTTGCGCTTTCAGATGTAGTCAATGTCTGCAGTTTTTAAATGTATTACTGTTATTTTCTTGCTATGTCTCTTGAAAATCCTGTTTATTCACCATGGTAATGTGCAATACAGAGATATATTACTAAGAACATGGCTCTCCATTCTAAGACTCAAATTATTATGTTTCTCATATAAGCAATTCTTATGAAATCAGGTAATATAATTAATCAAAAATGAATAGTGGTTTTATTTTTAATCATTCTATAATGATTGTTTTCTTTAAAAGTTATGTTTCACTGAATCTTTAATAATATTTAATTCCAATGGTATCATTACAACTTAATGATGACCTTTGTGTGAGTATTCTAAGTAGATACACCCTCCAACATATTCACTATCTTAATCCTCTGATCATCTAGACCACAACATGCCATTGCAGACTAATTGGTTTTCCCTCTCATAGGGATGATGCATTCCTCAAATGTTGGCAAAAGACAGAGCTTGGATGCAAAGTATTCACTCAGTCCCAGGAGCATTGGGAAGCACTCCTAGGTCCTGTAGCTTAGAAAAAGCCATAAAATTTCTTTGTTCTCAGGCTTGGATCAAAGCCTGTGGTGCTTACGGACTATAGAAAAAAACCCCACAACACAAGCCTCTCCCTATGCCAAAGGGCTTACAATCAAAGTAAAAGAGACCAAAACAGACATACATAGCTAGTCTCAAGTGCACTGGCCAGAAAGCAGCAGACCAATAGCCAAACTACTGTGACCCGGTCATAAGAGAGAGTTTTAAGCAGAGATCTGAAGGCAAATAACACAGGGATCCTGTGGGAGTCTCCCTGCCCTGTGTGCCCATCTTGCCACTTTAAGAAATGTCCATTGTGCTTACCAGAAAAGACAAGAATGCTTTATACCAAAATATAATCTCCTTTTCCCACGTAAAATCATTTAAAACTTCTAATAATTCAGCAAGCTTTTACACCTCATAATGATTGCTAATTCATTAGCAGAGAAGATTAAAAATGACTAATTGCAAGGAGTATTAATTAATTAAAGCTAGTAGAAAGAATGGCTTTGTCTGAATGAATGGCATCAGTGAAATGCCAAGTATTTTGTCACTGACATCCAGGGCTGAATTGGTGACCTCTAAAGCTTCCTTGCAAAAATAGCAAAGCCACCTTGCACTCTAGCTATCTAGAATAGAATGGCTACACAAGTGTATCCTTATTCTCCATGGAAAGTACACAATACCAGAGCATTGTCAGGTAGAGCAGGTGAGCTGGCTAAAATTAAATGCGAACGATAATAACTGTTGTCAAATAGGGAGATAGAGAATTAGCAGAACTTGGATTTATTTGTTCCATCTGCCCTTGAAGTTTCTTCATCAAATGAGCAGGAATTTCAAAACCTCAGACTTAGAATTAATTAAAAAGATGTTTGTTCTTGTCTTTTTTTAGTGAGAAACAAACCCTAGGCTAAAACATCACACACTTTTTATTTTGAAACAGTGCCTCACAGTCATTGTTATAGAAGTGACTAATCTCTTTGACCCTGTCTGTAAGGAAAGTTTCCTCATTACACACATGTTCAAAATATACCAAGGAGTTGTATGATTTTTTACAGGTAGTGACAGGGACACTCAGTTTAGATGGAGAATAACTGCATATAAAATCATTGTTCCGAGTCGCAGAGAACAGGGATTTCAATCCACATGTCCTCCAGACTGCAATGAGTCCTCTGACCAGCTGGTGGCATCTTTCTAAAGATTTCTCAGAAGAATTGGATTTAATCATCCAGTTAGAGGTGAAAGTCTATCGCCGGGCAGTGCTCAGTTTAGCGTGGACACATTGCAATGTCCCACTACCTCAGTGCACCTTTGAACAAGCAGGAACCCCGTCAGATTACAGGATGTAAAACCATAGCAACTTCAGGATCATCTATCAAGGCACCGATGGAATTATTTTTCCTGCTGTACATCTGGTACATACCACAGGTGCTCCTGTCTGGGCTGTTGTTTTTATTTTTTAAATATTAATATAATTACTAAATGTAAATTAGAACTGAATGTGAACAGATCAGGAATCATTAACTCTAACTCTTTGTTCTATCAAAATCTCCTCTTTAAGCTATTATCATTGGGATTAATCAAGCTAATGTAGGGATGATCAGAGTAACAAATCCACCTTTCATAAATATTATAATTTCTGATTTAGTTCTATAGAAAGGTTTGAAACTAGAGATAAATCAACAGTTTTTCTCAGATCAGAAGCCCTCTTCCTGCTTTATAAAGCAGTCTTTTATAAAGAACAACAAATATTACATGTAAGGAATTAACTCAGGTGCCAAAGACAAAAATCTTTAGAAGACAAAAGCCAAAAGAAAATAACTGTTACTTCCTATAAAGGGACACAAATATAGCTGGCAATGTATTCCTTTGTAACACCTACTCATCTCTCTCTAAAACTTGCTAAATTAAGATAGAAGAGGTAGGACTTATCTTCAGCATAGGTATGATTTATGGATCAAGACTTGTAAATTCACACAGTTTTAATTATATATATAGTTTATCTTCTTCATTCTACAAGTAGGAAATAATAATGATTTTGCTTATGTGGCAATAAGAATTTAACTGCCACCAGAAATATGACATGCACTTACACCAGTCATGCGTCTGCCACACAAACGTGTCCTGTTCAGCTGAATATGTGCACTGAAGGTTGAAAGTTACCTACCTAGTGGTGTTTAAAGAAGCATCAGTACTTCATAGCTTGGCAGTTTTCAGTCTTTCCCTGGACTGCATGAACCCAGACATATTCTAGGAAACACTGACCTGCTTTCAGTCATGATTTTTGGCTCAGAAAGATGGTAAATAGCACACAAACCTCCATGAAAACACTGCAGTGTCATTGAAGGCTGTCCTTAAAAAAATCTGAAGAGTTGAATTATTTATAATGCCTTCTTTAACATTTAGCACAAAATATAGGAAAAATATATTCTCTCTTCTAGAGAGAAAGGTGGCAATGCAGTGAAGGACATAACACTTTAAATCTTTGTTTGCAGAGATTTTAACATTAAGAAAACCAAAATTTTGCCCATCTCTACAGAAAACAAAAAGTTCAAATGATCTAATGACCCCAATCAAACTATATATTTTTAATTTCCCTATGGAATAGGTAGTGGGGTTTTCTTTTGTTTTTTCCCCAGAATTTCAACCACTATAAGAGATTTTTTTTTTGAGAGAGAAAAGCCTGGAAATTGAATAATAAACTCAATCAGATAATGTAACATAGAGAAATGACCCATGACTAGATGAATGAAATAAAACCAACATGCTAATTGGAAAGAAAATCTGAAACAGTTCTTTCCCCAAAGGAATAAAAGAAGCAGCACAGACATACCTGTGAAAACACAAGATAGGAGAACAAGTAGAATTACAAAATTCAAAGATGTGGTATATATTTCCATGGAACCTAAAGGTGCTCTATGTTGAATTAAAAATAAGCCCTAATAAATAAGTTAAGAACAAACATTTCACAAACAAGGGTAAGACATAAAAAACATACACTGACTCCAACCTCACTAAGAAACCTGTCTAGCTAGCAACATCTGACCTCATTTTTTATCTTTGTATCCAAATTAGGTTTCTCTTAAAACATGGTGCTCATTTTGCACTTGCAATCATCTAATTGCACTACAAGCGTGTGTGGGATACTCAGAGTCCCTGAGGATTTTGCCCTTGTTCACAAGCCAGTTTTTCAGGATGGTTTTGGAGAAATATATAAACCAAGGCTTAGATCAAGCTCTTCTTGGCCTACAATGTTGCAGCGTGCAAGTAAGTTCTGATTCTTACACTGCAATTTCCTGAGTATGTCCACAGGAACCAATAGTTACTGCTAAAAAGTTTTAAAATACAATCAATAACAAAGATCATGACAGGTCTACTAATTGCTGGGTGATAAAGATCAAGGCCAGATGCTCAAACTTACTTTCAGTAATTTGAAGTGCCCAGATTATCATGTCATTGTATTTCTGTGCACCTGCTAATAATAAACTATCACAGAATATTGGTTAAGAACTTGATCCTAGAATATGCTTATCTAAGTCTCCATAGGGTCTATATAGAGCTCCTTCCTTAATATCATGCATAAAATAAGTATATATTTGTATAAAGCAGTAATATATGTTGCGTTTTACCCAAGGCATGGAAATTCTTATTTCTACACATTTGACCAAAGTGTACTACAAAGCAAATTTTATTTAAGGTCACCAGTTACGCAGCTTACGCCATGGTCATGAGAAGCAGTTCAGGTAAACTTTTTGTTCAAAAAATTTTCTATACAAGAATTTTCTATACAAAAAAGTTCAAAATTTTCTATACAAGAGTGTTTTTCTTTTTCTTTTGTTTTTAAGAGCACCCATTCTCATCAGCTTGGATCCCTATACTAAATGGAAACAACATTTTCACCCACAAGTGTAGGACAGGGGATAAATTACTGTCTTCCAAGTGGTGAATGAAATTATCATCTTGCCAGTGTCAGAGTTATTTGGAGTTTCTTTCAGAGGAGACACTAGTGCATAAACAATAATGACTGGCACTTGATACAGGCCATTTGTACAGGACATGAAGCAGTTTGAATTCTGAAAAGCCAGTTGCCAATATAAGCAACTGTGTGTGATCTAGGAGAACTCAAACAGAAGTTTTGTTTTGCCTAAGCATCTCTGACTATCTGAGGTAAATTCAGAGTTTTACATACTTTATTTGCTTTATTTATTTATTTGCCCAGTTGTTTTTTACTAAGGAAGCTCAGTGATGTAGGTGTTTACAGAAAATGTTTGCAGATGGCTGCAAATCAAAATTAAGAAAAACAACCTGCAAGTTCAAACACATGTGCAGGGGCTGTGTTTTTCAGCACACTCTAGGTGCTGAATCACAGGTCATGAATCTTCTTCATTAACAAATATGTCAAGAGAAAGGTATTACAGCCCAGCTGGAGGGCATAAATGCTTCCATGATCCCTGAGAAAGGAATCATGTTTCCACTGTTTGGAAGAGGACAAAACAGCAGTGTGGCCTTATTTTGAATATTTGCACAAGCTAAAATAGATTGGTTAAGAAAATTCTGTTTATTGCATGTCTTCCCTAATACATGACTGAACATTATCCCCAAGAAAAAATATTTTGGAAGAATTATTTGTTCCCCTGGGGATCAAGAAATCAAGAGAATACTAGCATCTGTGTCATTGATCAGTCACAGCTGGGCACACCAGGTCCTATGGTATTTTAGCCAAATGAAAGATTGGAGTTCCTCATAGAGGAACTTGAGATAAGCAAGAAGAAAGCTTTTAGGAAAGCATGAGTGAGTGATGTAAAACTACCAGTTGTATAGACTAGAGCAGCACAGTATGGTGAGAATATTATTATCAGCATGAAATGAAGCAAGCCGTTGTGACATTTCCAAACTCCACTTTTTCATATAACTTTTTATTCCTATGAAAAAATTTGCTTTTTCATTTTTTTTTTTTTCCTGACTCAGGCCCAAGTGTCAAAATATCAATCTCTTGTGAGACAGAAATTCCATTTTATATTTGGTTTCATACCAAGAGTGACATCTCATTTTCTCATTTGAAGCATCTCTATTTTTACCTTCTCCCATTCAGCCTCTGAAGAAAAATAATGTATGTTAGAACACAGAATCATTCGGGGGTCGCTGCTTCTATTTTATATTCTCAGTTCACATGTAGCAGTTCAGATTTAAGAGGTTCAGTCTGTTTCTTTCCATAAATTCTGCTTTAACTGGCTACATTAGAAGGCACAAGGTATCCACTCTGCTACTGGGAAGGCTCACTACTGTGTGCAGAGGCTGATAAGTTTAGCCCTGTAAAGACCACTCTTGGGGATATTCCACCAGGAAAATGTAGTGAAGAACAGCACACAGACCTCAAAATGCTTAAATATCACTGAGAATCTAACAAAGGTCTTTAAGCTATGTGCTCTGGTGCTTTTCAGAGTACATATTTTGATAAGTTTATATCCTACTGGAACTCGCTGGAGGCATGTTTTAATTTTAACTGTACCATTTTGCACTATCAGTTACACTGAGCTGGGGAGAAAACTGCTTCAGTGCAAAAGGAAGATCCACTCCTATCTCAAATTCTCATATATTTCAGAGGTAAACCTTTCCAGCTGTGTAGCAAACAGGAATGGCAAAAGGTGTAAAAAAATTACAAACTACTCCCCCAAATTAAAAAAAAAAAAAAAAGAAAAAGAAAAAAGGATCCCTCGGACACATAGGAAAATATCCTCAGATCATTATAATTTTTGTTTTGGGAGCACATGGAGAAACTAAATCAGACAGAGCCAGATTACTTTGTCTACAGGGTAAAGAGTTTCTCTCTTTCTAAAGAGACACTATTCTAAACACAGTAAGGTGCGAAGGGGAAACAGAGACATAAAGAGAATTCCCTTGCTTATGATCTGTCAGGAGGTTCATGGCCAAGACAAATTTGATAATTCTCATTTTAATGCCCTGTGCAGGGACCTTCCAACTCTTGGATGCAAATTGTTATTAAAGAAGTGTGACCTGTTAAAGCAATGTAAGAAGAGTCCAGAAGATCATATGGTTCTTGGAAGAGGGAAAGAACTACAGCTGTGAATAAAAACAGTCGATTTGTGACCAGCAGAAAGAAAGAAACTTTCCTTCATATGGATTTATGCCATCAGTTTGAACAATGTGCACTCTCAGATGTCTAATAAGCAATGAACTCATGCTACAGCCTTTCTCTCATGGGAGGAAATTAAATGGGTCTCTTGTTTTTACCTGCCTTTCTATTTTCACACCGTAGAAAATAATTTCCCTGAGACCTCTGTCCTCCTGTCAAAAATGTGGTTGAAATTGCCCAGTCAGCTCGACATTATGGTGGGAGAGGGACAGTATCAGACATTTAAGCAGTTATACACATATTGTATCACACACACTCATGCATACAGCATGATCAAAGAAGCCATATTTCCTTAGGAAAACAGGCTAAAAATAAATGTAACGCTACTTTTCTGACAGCCATTTGGAGCTTTGGCAGGACAAATTGTTTTATTCAATAGCATTTCATACAGAAAAATATAAGCTACAATGTTGCCTCCTATACTGCATGAGGAAAATTAATTTGGCCTCTAGGGCTCCTTGCTATTAATCTCCATCAAGTACCCCTGCCAACACTCCCCCCAGAGGCCATGATCCCACAGAAATACTTATGCCCGTGAGCAGCCCTATAGATTTCAACTGTCACAGCCTTAAAGTTTAGCATTCCTGAGAGATCACCGTCACAGTAAGTTCAAACTTTAAGAAAATATTGAGAAGGTAGGTGTGGGCAATATGCATCAACAAGATGTTGTAATGAAATCCCCCCAACCTGCTCATTTTACTCTGAGGCAATTTTGCACCAGAGGTAAAAGTATCGGGGTCAGTAAAGTTAGGTCAGAATGGATTTACGCCATGTCTGTACCTACAAAACATCTTAATAGTGTGCTTGGCAAAGCACTTGACAAGCTAAGATGGGAGATCAAAGCTGAATGACTCTTAATTGAGTCCAGCTCTGAGGCCCTGAGGAATGCCACAGATACAATAAAGGAATCAGAAGACATATATAATGAGTTTCTGCTGTACTAGCTAAGAACTGTCAATCAGGTGGGTGGGCTTTTTCCCAAGTTAATTACACTTCAGAGTTGATCTAAAATCCATAGATTTAAAAGAAAAAGCTTTGGTGGGATTATTTTCAGAGTGATCAAGGTCTTCTGAAAGCCTAAGAAGTCAAGTATGACACAAGAAAAAATATTATAAGCTGGCTGTTGCAATTATAAATAATGCAAATCAGGTACTTTTGAACTCCTAATTCCTACAATACTAAGCAATAATTTAGCTGTATGTGGCTATTTAATTGTGTAATTTTTGCAAGAATTTCATCTCTTTTCACAGAATGTATAACTAGACAAGTAATCTCAAACTTTTTCTGGCCAAGAAGAAGAAAAAACAATGCAGAGGATATTGTACTTTGTTTACCCTGCCAACTTGAAATATAGTGGTGCAGCTGTGAATGTAGATAAGTCAGAGGTCTCTAAAACAAAAGGTTGCCAGGGAGTGACAGAATAGAATCTTTTCAAGTCATACTTCAAGGTCATGAGAAGGGGGTGTGTGTCTCTTCCTTTTTCCACTTCTCAGGTGTCTATATGTGCCACCAAAGAGGCTCTTTTTAGCTTTGCTTTCATCAATTAAGCAGGCAATGCCTTCTCTGTAACAGATCCTCAAAGAGTTTGGAAATATAATAACAGCACTCATTTATTGATTGCTTTGATCAGATACTAGGCAGGAGGGAAGAAAACCTCAACATACACGTCAATAAACAACCTGGAGCCTCTAAAGCCATACTGAGAGAGCCTGAGAACTAACAATGAGGCTGAGATGCTCAAAAAAGAAAACCCATGACAGCGAATCAATATAAAGCCTTGTGGTAAAGATGCTGAAGTAAGAGGAGGAATGTTGGGTCATTGTGGAAAGAACTCTGTGGCCTGCATTAAAATGCTGAGACAACTAATAAGGGATCCTTCAGGTGCAGGGAGCAAATGAGACCATCTTCCTCTCTCCAAATGCCTATAGAGGAAGCTTGGGGTGACAAGGCCTTGGAAAAGGGTCGGGTTAGACAGGCTGAATCGAGGCACTGATTTTGCTGTATGCTTCTGACATCAGGAAGACATGAGGCTTAGTTGCCTCTCCCTTTCTCTGGAGACCTTGTTCTTTACACAGGTGCTAACGGTATCTGAATGCAGTGGGTTTGGATAGGCTCTACAGGGCTATGAGCTATTTATGCTGAAGTTATTCCTGGAGTGCTTATAGTATAGATACACTGGGGAGTCATCCAGAAAAACAAACGGGAAGGGAAAAAAAAGTAGCAGGAGTTATGCAGTCTTTTATTGAAGATTATTAAGAGAAAATGATAGGAAAAGGCTTTCAACTGAGATGAAAGGAATGCTTGTTGGAAAAAGCTGAAAAAAGTTCCATTACCTCATAGTGTTGTTTGAAAGAGTCAGGTTGTGACCCAGTCAGAGGGTCTGAAAGTTTATTATCTGTCATGGTATATTCTGTGTATAGCAAGATGTAAAGTAGAGCTGCCTATAGACTTTTAAAATCCCATTGATGTGTTTTTCAAAAGTTCTGTTTCTTCTGCAAAAGTAAACGGACAGAATGTTTTTAGAAGCCTAGTCATACCCTTGATACAACAGATTCTAAATTCTCAAAGGGAAAGCTGTTAAGTATGCAGATACAAAATAGCCTCAAGTGATACTTAGCCCCAAAATACAGAAAAGGTACAAGGCCTAATACCAAATACAGTAAACTCAGGGGTCTGAAATGGTCATGAAATGAAATGGAGGTTCAGCAAGTCCTTGAACTATAACACTGCAACAAGTTTTTGGAGTGTGTTACATAAGAATTTTTAATCTTCACATTCAGACTTCGAAGAAACTCTAATCTTAGCTCTTTGGTGGGATCTGGGAGCCAAAGTCATCAGTGTGAGACCATGGGTATAAAAACACTCCCTGAGTGGAAGCATGGCCATGAAATATGCACATTTGTTACCTTCTGGTTATTGTCTGTGTGTTCACTTTGTCTCCATTAGTTTTGGATGTTTTACCCCTCAGCAGAAGACATATAAACTCTCATTTATTAAATGGGTACAGGTATGCCTGCAGGCTCAGAGGGAATAGTGAATAGAATAGCTGTTGTGACCACTTGTCCATTTTGCTAAATCAGGACAGGAAGGAAACAAGTAGTATGTGAACACTGGAACCAACAAAGATTGATTTGACCTAGGATTTGTGTCTTGTTGACTATGTTTGGCATAAAAAGCTCTATAAGTATGGCAGGATTGATTTGCTTTGCAGAGCATCCTGAAATCTTGGTCTCTTGAAGTCCTGGTCTCCCACATGCATGCCCTGACCTTTTCCAACGCTGGGTTACACACAGCTGTCCAGTTCTGGAAGGAAGCTCTTGAGCCCTCCAAAATATCCCCCAAGTTAACCAAGTGCCAGACAGACAACAGAGCTCACAAATGGCCCTCCTTCCCTGTAGCAGGGACTCAGCCTTCAAAGGTCCAGGCTCCAACCAAAGCTTTTTCTGTGGCTCAGGCACAGACAGTCCACATCACATGCAAATGTCCTAGCGTCTAAAACAACTTGAGATCACAGTGCAGTTTCCCGCTCATGTAGGATACAAATAGGCGCTCTCTTTTCCTTCCAGCTGATTAAATAGACAGCAAAAGTGTGAGTTTCATTTCCCTAGGAAACAAGGCTAAGAAGAGAATCCTGTGAACTGCTGAAGATCAAAAGTGCCAAGTTTTATCAGTTCCTGTTGCTAATGAGGAAAACATTCATTACAAGTGTTTTTGAAAGTAACAGTATGTTTGCTCCCACAACCAGCTATCACTGACAAGCACTATTTGTAGATATTTGGTAAATGCTTAAAACTCTATTTTTTAATGCCATAATAAAATCAATGCAAAGCTGATGAGTCAGCAGGACTATGATACTTTTTTGCTAATTATGTGCTAAGTTTTATGAAAATAATAACTGTTTTTAACAATAGTGAGGAGGAGAAAGCTTACATTTAGAGAACGCACTACAATTTGCACAGGTAATTGGATTGTATGGGAATTCAAGATAAGAATAACTTAATTAAAATTAAATTTTAAAACAAATGACCCAGGTTGTTTTTAATTCCCTTCATGCCACCTTGAAAAAATAATTTACATTATACATAGTCATAGCTGGGTGTAAATTAAAAATAATTTACACTATACATAGTCATATATGGGTGTTATGACTACTAGATGAGAAGACCTAGACAGAGGACTGGTATATAAATGAGGAAAAGGGGACTAGACATTCCAGAGTTCATCTATTAAAGTGACATTCGTAAATGTCCAGATCACTGTGAGAGTCAAGCAACCAACTCCTAAACCAGGCAGTCACAATTTCTTATTTCCTTTGTCGCTCCTCCTATCTTTCCCCCCTGTGCTGGCTACTTTATTTTAGACAATCCTCACCAAAGAAAATTAGCTTTGTTCTTGGCAGGGTCAGGTCTACATTCCCCTATTCTTACCCAGCTTCACAGTTGATATCAGCTCTTGTCTAACTCCTAATAAATCTTCTGCATTAGCTAGCAAACACTCCAGCATTTCTGTGCTGTGTTTTCATCATCCAAGTTCCAATTTGGAAAGGTCTTTTAGACTCTGTGAGTCACATGTACCTCATCACACAATACCCTTTTCAGGTTCATATTTTAAATATTTCTGAGAGGAACATAGAGGATATTGAACCTGTTTAGGTGTGAGTCTTGATGATTAGAGAGTGCTCAGGATATGAGAGGAGACATCTACATGCTGTAGGAAAAGGGAAGGTCTATTAATTCTTGTTCTGACTTCAGTTCCTGTAACCAGAGGTCTGAGATCCACTGTGTTTATGCACCCACACCCTGGCACCTGTCATCCTGAGCTCAGTAACTCACTAAGAGTGAACAAAGGGTAGGTGAAAAGAATGATTATCCCCAATTAGAGCTAAGACGGAGAGTGCAAGTGACATGCTTAAGGTCCCATAAGCTGTCCCAAAGCAAAGAAGTGAATCCCCACCCAGGAGTTTTTGCTCTCCTTGACAATCAGCACTATTCCTGAATCACATATCACACAAGGAAACACTTTTTTACAGTGCTACTGAGCACTGATACAGGTTTCCCATCATCCTTGTTGATATTAAAAATATGCCTGGACACGATCCTGGGCAACCAGCTTTAGATAACACAGTGGGGGCATTTGACACAATGACCTATGGAAGTCCCTTTGCACCTCAACCATTCTGTGATTCTGTTGACGTACACCCTTCCAGAACCCCAGCAAAATGAATCACTCCTGTTCCCAGATTTGAAACCTGCACTGCTTTCCTGTCTACCTCTGTTGGGAAAGCCTGTCGCTAAAAGGGAGGCCAGGCCTGAAGTTGCACAGTGTTCACTCCTCTGCCTAATTTCACAGTGCCTTTTACAGGACCTAGTTGGGGAAATGCGATTATTACTCTGGTTTTATTTTGGTTTTTGCTTTCCCAGAGAAAACTGCCTTTCTCCAATAGGATAAAAATAGCCTTCCACAATTGTTCTATCCCTTTAGACTTAGTGAATAATTGAAGAATGCTTTCCCGGTAGTTAGTAATGAAAGAGGTTTACTCTGAACCTTTCTCCATTATCCAGCGCCAGCACTTTCCTCCGTTGCTGAGGTTGCAAGAGAAAGTGAGGGGTGACAGGTGCTTGTATATCTCTTTATGAACAAATGAAGCAAATTCTGCTGCCATCTGGCTGGGAGTAAATCTGCAGTAACTCCACTGGATAACTGAGAAGACTTTGGACTTACTCAAGAATAACTAAAAGCAAAATGTTCAATTACGTTTCTCATCTGGCATGTTCAAAAGAACATGTGACTAATGAGACTGACATGTCTATAAATGTATGACAAAGTATCAACCCATATGGCTTGCTTTTTTTACCAGCTCTTCCCTCCTACTCTCTCAATTATTCACCTGTGGGTATCAACATTAATCTCAAGGCAGTTTTTGTGCTATTATATCTTTGTTCTTCTCTACCCATGTTAACCAAACTTCATTGAATTTCTTCTCTATTAAATAGATACTCCTATTTGTATAAAATAGTTTCCTACGGCAACCACTGGCAGCTTAGACTCCCAGTCTACAGAAGGAGAGATCTGTGCAAGCAAAGGTCTGCCTCCATTCTCAGCATGATTTGGCTTCCCTTCTCTTTTATGGCAAACATCTACCTGGTTACAGGCCAGACCAGGGTCTCCTGCCTCTACATTCCACTGAAAGATTGGGCCCCTAATTTAATTTTTGCCAGAGATAGGTTTGAACTATCCCACCGTATGGAAGTCGGAAAAGATGCTGAATATTCAATTGCTTTAATTTTCTTCTAATTTCCTTCATGGCACTCATATAAGCTCCATCTTAAAAGAGAAGACTTTCATGTTAGCATCTTGGGAAAAAACGGGGAGGGGAATATTTCTGTTTAGTTAGACCTTGTTTATGTTTTTTTTTCTTTTTGGAGCTTTTGTTCTTGCAAGTCAGGAAGAGCAGGGGATCTTTTTGAAAGTGTAGGGACTCTAGAGGACACATGTAATACATTAAAAATTCAAGCCCCAGGAGTGATGAAGGCTATTTAGATTCCATTTATCTATGGGCTTCTGGCAGGTTTTGTTGTAAAGAAAAAGCAAAGGAAAGTCCTGCAGCTTATTTCTCTTCTCAGAAGAGGAAATTAAAGGATCCTAGGTATAGTACTGAGAAATTAGAATGAAGCATTGCCTCATTTTCTGTTACTAGAGCTTTATGGATGCTAGAAATCCTAGAAGGAGTAAGGTTTATGTACCCTGGATGGAGAACTTAGTCACAGAAAAAATAAGCTACTAGAAGCCCCATGCTGAGAGTTGGCACTGAATTGAACTGAGCCTGTAATACTTTGAGGGTGAGGGAATCGGGTACAAAGTAAGGCATCCTTTGCTTTGGTGCAGATGTTAGCCTGCTGTCTTTAGAAAACTGAATGTTAAAGGAAGTTGCTGTGCTGGTGCATACTGTAAGATTGTAAAAGAAGAGCCATTAAAACTTGCCTTAATTAAAAAAAAAAAACCTGCTGAGGAAAAATCATAGCCCATAATTGTGAGATTGTTCCTTCATTTTTCTCTTCATTTTAAATTTGCTCTGAAATGAAACTCCAGTTGCCTTCTAATGCACAACACTAAACCAGCTGACAATACTATCATTCCCTTTTATTTATTTGTTTGCCTCTGCTTATAATTTTAAAATTCTCATGTTGACTCCTAAAAAAAGTGCAATAAAAGCAAATTAATAGAAAATTAACTCAAGTTTCAGAATGAAAAAGTCATGACTTTGTTTAAAGTGCCTTGTAGTAAGCTCCATATGAGATACTGAAATCTGAATTACCTGACCTTTTGAAGATCTTAACTGATTACAAACCATTGCAGTTGGCAGTGTTTCTTGAATGATCCCCGCCATTTAGTGATGAGGTGTCATGGAGAAGAAAGGGCAAGTGAAAGCAGGAGGAAAGAGACCACATTTTTTGAAAGGCAATGAAGAAGGAGTAAGGATCTGTGAGCCAGAAACGGTCAACCACTAAGGTATGCAAGAACAGGATGGGAAATGTTTGAGGTTTTCATCACGTTCTTCTTAAGACTCCACAGACTTCACAGACCAGACTAGTGCCATTCCTGAACCTCAGAGCTCACTTCCTCCTACTGAACTATCTTTCCCAGTGAACTACTTTTACTCACTTCCTACCTGTGCTAGTCTTTCTATGGCTTCAGAATGTTCTATGTCTAGCAATTTAGGTCTTTTTCTTTCTCTTTTCTGTTTTTTTAATAATCTGACCCACAAACCTTCCCAGCTAAAGAGAGCCTTGGATCCCTGGACTTTTATTTATGTTTACTGCAAAACCTAAATAATCATTCAGTATTCCAGTATTCTCCTGTGAGTGCTCATTTGTTGGGACAGAAGTTTCTTCCTTTAGGTTCTGTTAAAGTTGATGGTACTAGATAGAGCCTGTAAAAGCTATGTGACTGGCTTGTTAAAATGCTGACAGAACTTAGCAGGGCAAAGAAGCGAACTGGTGCTGACCAAATAGGATTCAGCTCTTTGCCTAGGATTCACCCTCACATAATGCACAAGAAATCCAACTGTGCAGGCATATATTTTCATTCACTAATCAAGCTACTTGTTACCACAGAATAGGGACAGTCAACACTTCATTAGCTGGATACAGCTATTCCTATATTGCTAACTACAAAGCAGTAGGGTAAAGGAAGACAGGATGCAAAGCAGGATCACAAAAGACTCTGTGGTCATTGCCATCAAACAAGGTTGTATAGAACTGTGGGAGTGGTACATATGAAGTAGCACACATACTACATGAAGTGAGTTTGGGTTCATGGTGAACAGGGAAGACTAATCTCTTCCAAATAGAAAGTGTAATAGAAACAGGCAAACCAAAGATTAAAGAAAAATGAGATGAAAAGAACAATTAAGAAGCCCCAGTCGGTAAAAACTCATGTGTGAGAAAATAAAACAGGTGTAAGTGGGGCTAAAATCAGTTGGTGGTATGATGGCAGATTTTTACATGGGATTTATACTATCAGAAACAAGAGGAAAGAAACACTGTTTTACAACTTCTCAATAGACTGGATCAATGTTGCAGCAAGATAGGGAGGCTCTTCTAAGAGATATACCATCAATTTGAATTTCAGTTTCTGTTTCAAAAAAACTAAACAGCAGGCAAAGGGCAAATGTTAGAAAATGACTGGAGAGGGAAAAAGCTCAAGTGAAGGAAAAACACACCTAACATTTTCTGAAGCCTCTTATTTAGACTGCTTAAGTCTCAGTAGGTGGGGTTTTTTTCTTTATTTTAGGAGCTGAAGTTGTGTATTGCCCATCCCCTCTCCCAGCTTAGTTTGACATCTTGGAAAAACTCTTGTCTCTCCGTCAACTGTATACCAAAGAGTGATATGTTGTACATTACTGTGCCTCCTAATAATATTGCAAATATTTTTGAAGCACTTTTTTATTTGTTGATCATCACTACATGGGGAAAAAAGCAATAGAGACATTTAAGCATGTGTTAAATTCTGGCAGATACTATTAATATAGGAACATGATTTTAAGTACAGTTTTCCTGGTTCTATTGCTTTGTGTGAAAATTCTGCTTGCTGAGTTAAGCTCTATTATATGAATTCCTTCTTATATGTTATCTTGTTCTAGTACTGCAAATATTTTTTCATGGCTTTAAACTTTGGTCAAGCAGATTTCAGCGGATATAGCAAAAGTTAAGCATGAAGAGAGTTGCTCTCACTACTGAAAGGTATTTCTCATTCCTACAGCTGGCTCCCTGTTGTCCTGATCCAATGTCAGCGGAGGTTTTGATATGATCCCAAGAGCAAGATTAAGACACAAATGAGGTCAAATGCCATACACCCAAAACAGTTTTTATTATTAAAAGTGAAGCGGAATAGTGATAGGACAGAATGAAAGGAAAAGACAGAAATCAAGCAAGCATGCGGAACAGAGTTGCAAGAGTAGTCACCACCATGGATCCAGCAGCATCCTGTCGGTCCTCAGTCTTCAGTTCTTCGATGGTGGGTGCACACACAGCAGTTTTCTGTTGCCTTTTAAGTTCGTTGTATCAGCTGATTAGTATATCTGCCCACCTTTAGTTTTTTCTTCTCTGGTCCCACAGGTTTTTACTGACTTCATGCTTCTTGAGCAATCATCCAGTTCTGGGGCAGAAATGTTTGTCTCTTATTAGTCCATTAGCAATGCATGCATGGTGTCTGGCATACACAATAGAGTCACAAATGGCTCCATGATGGAGCCGCTGATAAACATTTCATTTCTGCTCAGTCCATGTCTCCCCCCTTGAAATTTTACTAAGGAGTTTGACAATGCAGCTGCAAGGGAGTGGGGGGTGCATCCTTCAATAAACTCCTGATTCCTTGGGTGACATTCCTTAGACTAATCCAAAGACTGCAGCTTGTCCTTGAGGTTTGCACAGACACAAGCAAACTTTGAGACAGTCATTTGAAATTTCAGTCTCTCACACCTGTGTGAAGGAAAACCTTCTGAACTAGTTTGATTAGGAGCTAATTTAGGACTACAATAGTAAAAGAGGGGGGTGAAGGTGAAAAATCAATTTTTGGAAAGGGTCTTTTTGTTGAGGTTTTGTTTCATTTATAGGTTGAGAATCTTGAAGAAAAGCTGATCCCTAGTCAGCTCTGCTTTTCCATTTAGCCATACACTGAAAGTATTTGTATAAAACAAAACAAATAACAAATCTAAGACTTTTTTTCTTTGTTTTGGGTGGGGTGTTGGTTTTTTTTAAGGTGGAGAAAGATAAAAATATACTGCTTGATAATAAAAGTTCATAGGCTAGTTTGTGAAATGAAAAATTGTTTCAAAACCTTGGGAAACCTAAGCTAGCCTGAAACCTACAATAAAATGCAGAGAACATTTTTCTGCATGATTTGCCATATTTTAGCTAGTTTTAATAAAAATTATTCTTGCTCTTGTAGAGATTAGGCACCACAGCTTGGTGTTCATGGTGGATGAAGGGGAAAAAAACCCCAGGGAAAATTACTGCCTATTTTAAAAAGATTTTACCTGCTTATTGTATCACCCTATTGACCACGCAGGGGTTTGGAAACATTTATGAGTAAGACTGTCTTCTACTATATCACATATACATAATCACGGTATTTTATCCTGCCACTGCAGAAGTCAATGAAAAAAACTCATTTTGACTTTAATTAGAGAATAAATCTCCCTCTTCAGACACAGCAGATGTGTTAATACATGTGAGTAACCCTAAGAATCTCATTTAAGTCTAGCACCAAAAATGACTGGACTCCAGCTATCATACTCATCTGGTAAATGGGGCAAGGAAAGCTATTCTCATGCTATCTCTTTATAGGACAGGATTCTAAAAGGAGATGACAAATATTATTTACTTGACAGTCACTCCACCATGAATTTAAATATTCTGCAGAGCTTAATATATAAGTATGTGTATATGCACTGTTATACAGTATTGATTATAAAAAAGGGCAATACCAAGGAAGCTTTGCAGTACTTATTTTGGGAAGATATTCATAATCCCTTATACAAAGGAAAAACTGCTCAATGGAGTGTGATGCTGTGATCCTCAGATAATTTTCCAAAGATTGGGCTGAATCATACATTATATTCGGGGGGGGGCTACACCCATCAAAATGAAAAATGAAGTGTGGTCAGCAGACAGTTTCTGAAACAAGCAATTATAGAGGACAACTATTTGCTAGGCTGCTTGTAATCATGACTAATAATCATTAATTATTTTCTTTTAATATATTTATAGCTACCTAAAACTCATGCTATGCATTTTAATGACAGTAATATATAGCAATATCTAGCAATATGTATTAGCTGGTACTCAAAGATTCCTTGTTTTCAGAAAGACATATTATTACCCTGTGCTGGAAAAAACAGCTGTGACATGCCACTACCTTATAAGCTTTCAGGACTTCAGTGATGGAAATGAGCATTTACAACCAAGAGCAGTTACATAATGAACCTCTTATGAAGGCTTTCTAGATACATATTAAAGCTGAAATATTCAAAATGAAATTAAATTATAGAAGTCTTGACCTGAGGGTCAGGTTAGAAATGAATAACAAGGAGATATGTGAAAAAGCATCATTCAGACTCGAAAAAAAAAAAAAAAAACTTCTCTGGTTTGATCTAGCCTGTCATATTATTGCTAGTTCCTCAACACCAAGGCCCACAAGCTATTTTAAGGAGCTGCTAACATTAAGTTCATTTGACAAACATAAATTTTTAAGCAAAAAGTTTTGAAATGCACTGGGAAAAATAAGATTATGGAAAATATCCTGTCAACCTTGGGGATGAACATTATTTACCTGGAAAGACATACAGCTCCTTATCAACTCGACAGTGTTGCACAGTACGTCAACATGGTCATCTTCGTCACATTATATGATCATATGTTATGGCTGTCCTAAGGGAGTGTGAGAAAGGTCTCTTTAAAGGGGGAAAAAAAGAAAGGTTCCTATCTCCTTCTCTTTATTTTTACAGAGGACACTTCATGGTAATGAGGTTCTTCATGGTCTGGATATTAAGAGAGCCTCTGTCTTCCACCTGCCACAGGGTAATGAGAAAAGACGATGGGAATCCTTACTGCTTTTACTGAAGCTTTCACTCCCAGTAGACATGTTTGTGAATGGATACCTGATTAATTAGGTTTGAAAAATAAAGGCATCTGGATATAACTTTCTCTCTTGGACACTGTTGGTGGTAGGAACTGGCTTGATGTAAGTGCACAAGGTTTAAACTTGGTCCTTTTATTGAGGCCACTGTTCCCATTGAAATCCATTCTCTTGATGTTAATGTGATATAAATAAGTGACTTCTGGATGCCAATGACTACTCATCTGGTAGGCTGTACAACATTTGGCTCCATGCCACAAGATTGATTGCTTTTCTGAATGTTGGAGTGCCTCAAAATTAAAGTTGAGTTACACTATTAATTGATTCAGGATGGCTTTTTTAGAGTAATTATGTTCAGGATAGGTCTGTCAATACATTTGCTCTCAGTTGTCACTGCACCATCAAATATAATGGGGTTGGGTGTAGACGGGATAGTAACTTGCATGACTACAGCAGTATTTGCCAAAAAAAAAAAACCTCCATAGAAAAGAAATACAGAGAAGGTGAAGTTATATTTTATCTGGTTTACATTGCAGAGGGTGTTATAATAAATGTAGTTTTGCTGTTTATTTGGAAGCTTTGTAATGTTCATTTATGTATCAAGGTAATGGTGATATGTTGGTATTGTAGCTGTATTCGTACACCAAGCTCAAATCATTAAATTGCAGCACTGAGATAGAAGACTATGTGCAAACAAACAGCCTTTTGAAATTGCATAGGTGAGGGAACAGCAGTCCAGAAAGGTTTATCAGGTGCCCAACAACTCAGCATGAAAGTCAAGTTTAGAACTTGGGTATGCACAGATTATGAACATGCTCAAGGTAGTCAATCATCCAGTTTTCTGAATAGGAAAACATTCCAGTGTGCTGAAACTGTCCTAAAACAAGTTCTGCACAGAACCAAGATCACCTTCAACAAAACATCTTACAAAATGGTTACATGCAAACATCTGTTTTCCACTGGTGTCTGTCATTTTCCTAGAGGATTGTTTTGAAAATCTGCTTATTTCATGCTAGCATAGAGAGGAGAACTGCACATTGAAGTCTTTTTTTCCTGTTTTGTTTGGTTACAATCGTAGATGGGCAGACACACCACAGGAAATTTTTCATCAATACAATTGTGTCTCTGCCACTTGTTTCTGCTCATCTCCCTGAATTCAAACTGTTTTGTAATCCTTTCCCCATTTCCTTTAGTTACTCAAAACTACATTTTAAGGTGACACCTTTTCTGAAAGTACAACTATTTTCCCTTCTATGGTCTCTAATCAACAGCAAGATAAAAACCCACTTTATTATTAAACCTTAAAGTCATAGGAACTAATTGCATTCTATTCTCTAAACTCAACATAGCCTGTCCACTGTAAATTAAGAATTTTAATGTTTAGAATTTTCCAGAAAAATAATTTGACAGTCTTCAGACAAATGTAGACTCCCTTTCACTGCTGTATGAATGAATTTAACTTGCTTATGCCTCACCTCTTTTTCAAGATCCACCTCAGAGCCGATATACCATTTTAATTTCATTCTCTATTTTGGGATAAAGAGGATGCAAAGACACCCCACAGGCTGAGATTTACCTCCAGTAATCCTATTAAAATTAAAAGGATGACCTCTATGAGTTACTACTGGAAAGGTAAGTAACGGTCACAAATGTATGTTGCAGATCTATTGCAAAGATGTATTATAAAACATCCACTCTTGACTAGGTAATTTCTTTTTCACCACCAAAACTGTGGCTATTCTCCTCTTGTGCAGAAGTGCAAGTTGGTCAGGGATTTAAATCATTAGTTCTGCTACTTGCTTACAGAACAGGATTCAAACACCTGTTAATTTGCTGAGGCAGGTGTTTCTGTTCATCTTCTCTAATCACCCCTCTATAGTTTGCATTTCTCAGGTTCTGTAGGGGCACTGAGTTAACCAGTCCAGTTCATATTTCAGAGTAAATGCAATCAATAAATCACCTATATTAGTCTGATGTCCACACACAGGGGTTTTATTATTAAGGATATTTTGAAAGGTTCACTGAATATTACACATTGAAATAAGTGTCTGTTGCCTGGGAGCAATTTCCAAGCTGTCTTCTGGGAACTAGGACACACTTAAAAGGATTTAGTGGTGGAAATCTTTCATTTAGAAAATCCATTTCTGCAATTCACATGTTAAAGAAATAGAAAATGTTTCTTTGCCAACTTCAACTGCAGTAAATGCATGTGAATAACTCCCGACCCCTGAAACAGAGCTAATTTCTGCAGAAGTTCATCCCAGAGATGTATTTCTGAGCAGGTGTTTTGCTTCACTGTTCACATCTTGAATTGTGTGCATTCCATCATATCTATCATTTTGCCCTTACACAGTTAAGGAATTTGGTCTTTTCAGTTGAGTGAGCTGGGAAAGAAGAGTGCATCACTTTTCATTTTAAAACATTCCATAGTACTTGGCCCCTGTGCATGTCTGAAAACAGTAAATGTGTAATGAAATAGCTGGGAAAACAAAGCACAAATTACCGCATATATCATGCTTCACATTTACAGTAGCATAAGCAGTAGCATTTTGGAATTATTTCCCTCCTCTCTCTCCTTCCTGATCACTGCTGCTGTTGGTTTTGTCCTTGTTTGAAGAAGTCACAAAGTCCTTCCATCTGTCAAGCCACCATTTCTCAGAAATGAAGATGAGCCAGACAAAGTCAGCTCCAGTTACAGGAGACAAGTGTCTCCAGGCACTCAGTTGGGAGGTTTCATCCTCTGGCTTGGTCCTTAGACAAGGATTTGGGGGATGGGGAAGGAAGAAATTGGGTCTTATTTTAAAAGATAGCTCTCATCTCACACTTGATTTCCAAGACTAGCATCTTCACTGAGGAAGGTCACAAGTATGAAGCAAAAAGGGATTTCCCAACTTGAAATCACCAAATGAAAAGTTCAAACGCCTGATTTGTTTTGCTGATAACTAATTTTCAGAATTCTACCTTTGTTTCTATGGAAATTAATTGTGATGAAAGAAGAATTGATCAAATTCCCAGGGCCAATTCTACCTGTAGACCTGAGCTTTTCAAATATACATTCTGTCAAGACACCTCCTGTGTGATTTCAGGACAATTTGTTACCTTCCCTAAGACTTCTCTATTTATAAAGGGTTACTTTCCCTAAGACTTCTCTATTTATAAAGGGGGGATTATACTTCCCTGCCCCATGTGCAGATGGTGAGCTAAATCTTCTAAATACTAAAGGGGTCTCTGATGTACAGTACAGACTCTGGGTTTTTAGACACAGGGCACAGTATAGCATGTTGCATCTAAAACATTTCCACGTGAAGTTGGCGTCTGAGCAGTTTTCTGATTGCTATAATTGAAAGCTTATTTTGATGAGTTTTCTTGGCCATCATACACGTGATGTTTGGATGAGCAACCAAAACAAGCATTTCCTCAACATCTAAGCGAAAGACTCCAAAAGATATTTTGGCTGTAAGACCCAATCAGAGCAATTTTTTTTTTTTCCCCCATCTTGCTACTTTTAACCTAGAAACAATGCCATAAAGCAAGTCTCTACATATCTTTCTCTGGGTTATGGGAATTTAACACAAGTCAGGCTGCTAGATGGAGACCAAAGCTACTCCAGACTCAGAGGAAGGCTGCAATTTTTGAGGAAAATATCACTGCAAAGGAGTCTGACAAAGCAAAGATAAACCTCAATAGCCTTTTAGTTGTCTGGGATTTCTCTCCACTCACAGCAATTTCCAACTGAAAGCTACTGGAGCTACTTCTAGGAAAGAGCCAAAACTCTGAAGTTCACTTAGGAAACCAGCAAGAAGAGACTGATGTTTGCAGGGCCACAGGCTGTTAACCTTTCACAAGGAGAGGTGTGTATTTCCCCAGGTACTCCTATAGCAGTAGACCAGGAAGCCTCTGCCAGTAGGAAACACTTCTGAATTTTTGACCAGGGCATGAAGAATATATCCTCACATGTTACTGTATAGACCAAGATCTTAATTCTGACTGGGAACCCTGTTACCGTATGCTTGTTGTACAGCCTGGACTAAACAGACATAATGACACATATGTTGGAAAAAGCAACTAGTCTAAAGTTGCCGAATAAAACAGTAGCAAAGGCAGGATTAGACTGCCTGCCTCCTGAGAACTGACCCACTGGGCGAATTTAGAACAGAGCTGTGCTAAATCAGCCCCAAATGAATAACAAATGCAAACCTCCTTTAGGCTGAGCATTGTGATGCAAATAACTTGCTTCCACCTTCGAATCAATATCCCACCATTCCAAAATGGAAGGTGGAGTACCCACCGCAACAGACGAACAGAATACAACCCAGAATTTGTCATTCTGTATTTGCTTTGCTTTGTTTTAACTATAACATTCTGCACATCAGTTTGTTTGATTGGGTCACTTTGCTCGATGAATTTTGTCTTCCTTCCAAACAGATGGTGTGAGCCTAGGAATGGTTTTAATAAAATTCTTTGTGTGCTGGTTATATGGCACTTATTTGGCAAATGTCACTCCACAGACACACTTTAGGTTTAAGATGATACTGTAATGGCTTAAATCTCCCGCCAGCTGCCACAAAATTAGAGCCACATTAATATCAACAGAGAAATTAAGAGTTCTGGTAATTCAGCTGGGAACTTGAGGGAAAATTTTATAGGCATTTGGAAGATTTGCAGTGGGAAGGGATTGTGAAAGTCTGCCTTAGCATTAGACAGTAACAATATTAAGGCTTGAAAGTCTGAAATACATTTTGTCCTTTACTCTCTGAGCTGACAGCCTGTGCAGGTGGTCCATATTTTAATCTTGACAGCCTGGAAGAAATGCCGGCAAGGTGTATATATCCTAGGTGAATATTATTCAGTGAACTATCAGCAAAAAGTTTTTGAAAATAAATTGAAGTTTATGCCATAGAGGACTCTATACTGTGAAGCATCTCTAAAGTGGGAATTTCCTAACACCTGTAGATAAGGCTTCTATATTGCATGGAGATGCAAGATTGGAGACAGAGACATACTTCACTGACTAGGTCTGCTCTGCTTCCCACCCCCATTCCAATTAACAGATTGGCCTTTAAAACCAACCACAAACCCCTGGTCAGTCAGAGCAAGGTAAATTTTGTCATTACACATCCTGAATCACACAAAGTGCAGACTGGAAAATGAAACATAATGCAGATCACAGGATAGCTGGGGAATTTAGCAAGAGATGTGCAGAACGTCATGCGATATGGACAGCCCAGACTTCTGTTAGGAGAGGGAGTACTTGGGCAGGCCAGAGAGTAGGGGTAACTCCATGTAAAATCAGAATAATTCAAAGCAAAGACAGAAAAGTGCAAGCTCAGACACTGCTCCGGCTGTTAGATTCAGACTGACTGCAGAGGCATACAGTTGTTTTAATGAGATATATTAATCTTCCCCCTTCAACTCCCTTATCTGTAAAATGCCCCAGACATCAGTGCATTTAGCAGGGCTTTGTACTGGAAGTGAATGATGTGGATGATATGCTACAACAGTTAAATGCAATCGCAACAAACTTCCCCTATGGGTAAGACAGTGCTTCAGTTATTTTTACTATGGCCAATGGGGAAATTATATCTTCTTTTGGAATATATGCGATTGGCTGTGGTCTGAGATGGGATATCACAGTAGATGGACCACTACTGTGCTCTCTTATGGCAGCTCCTGTGTTCCAGAGTGTATGCACATTACTCGATAGCTGCAAATGAACATATAAAAGTTAAGAGGCTTTTTGAAAATTATGTTTTTCAGCCTGCAATATTACATTAATTACACCACAGAGGTATGAGAAACTATCATTAGTGTGATCACACTATAATGATGGATAAAGAAGCCATTATAAGTCAAAGGGAATGAGTAGCCAGGATAATTAGGAGTTTTTCTGTTGAAAACAGTCATGGCAAAAAGGCAAAAGGAAAAAAAAAAAAGTGTTAAAGAAAAAAAAAAGGCAACTTTTAATATTATAAGAGAGGTCTTGAAAATAGCGCAGCTAATGGGGATATTCACTCAAAGAGCTCATTATTATAAATCTGCATTAGTATTAGATTTTCAAATCACTGCTGGGTACAAAATCACAGTTCACAGACTGTACAGAACCTAGTTTTTAACTGTCAATCTGTAGAAAAATAGGCTATGTCAAACCAGATTCAACAGCCAGCAAGTACGCTTGGCTAAATGTCTCCTGATACTCAGAGCTGAACTAATGGCTATCACTCTGATTGTAACAGGCCACTGTGTAGTTTTATTAGATTCTCTTCTGGGACCTGAGATTTTGAGATGTGTTTTTTGGGGGGAGGAGGGTTGTATATATTTTTAGTAATTTTTTTGAGGAAAAAAATGCTGCAATAAGCAGCTGCTAGCCAGCAAAGGTTTAAGAAGCCCCAAAGCTAAAGACAAGGCTAGTCCAGCCAGTCACAATACTAGCTGGATTTTCTGAGCCTTCTATACATTAAAAGCAGAGTTTAACCGTTCCATTGGGTTGTGACCAACTACTCACTCTGAAACACTACTCCCAGGACCTAGTGTATGATGTGTTATTGCAAGTCAAAGAAAATGGCATCTTTTTTATTTGAAGGAACAAACAAAACATCAAGGAGCTGTGTGCCCAATTTTTACAAAAGGTCTTTTTGAGAAAGAGAGGTGAAAAGATTAGCAATATCTTCAGAGATATCTGTCTAATTGAAAACTTGCATGCACAGATGTGTGGTCCAACTTGGTATATATCATCACCACATGGTACACGTGTGATTGCTGCGACTGCGCGATAGCCAATTAATTGAAAAACTGAATTGCTTTACCAGTTTACTTAAGCCTAGTGACTACACCTGCAGACCAGGTAACCACCCATACAGAGCAAATTGCACGTGAAATTGGAGATATTGTTATGCGTAGTTTCATATGCAATCAGATACCAAAATCTGGGAAAACACAGGTGCCTAGGTCTGCCTTACATAACTGTTTTCTTCAAAATGGTTCTTGTATTTCGGAATACTTGAAAAAATGTCTTCTAATAAAAAGGTATCATATAAAGAAATGCATGTTCACATAGATACATATATATATGTACATCAATACACATATATGCAGAGACATGCATATATATGTACATATATAGTATCATGAATAACACCTGCCTGGCATCTCAAGGATTTATCTGTATGTGAGTAACACTATATAACCATTAGCAGAGCATGGAAGGACTTGAGTATTTGATTTGTGACTGCATGGAGATTTCCTTGGCTCTAATTGAGCAAACACTGGTTCACTGGGCTTGACATTGTTCTTGTACTGAAATACTCTATCAAGGGCAGATGACCTTTGTGAGCATAAACAAGGAGAATTATGTCCTCCATTGAATAAAAAGCATGAAGGAGCACTTCTAAGATGCAAGCAAGGAAATTCATTAGGTTTGAGTGTTGTCTTGTCCACCCTAAAGGTTATCGTTGTGACTCCAATAGAAACTTCATCTGGGTATAATATTTAGAGACCTTCATTTGGCAATTTTTATCTTGCTTTGGTCTTACTTGTTCTAGCTGCTATATGCCAAGTACTAAAGCTGGGCAGTAGCTCAGATATATTCTGTTAAAAATCTTTATTATTCTCACAATGAAAGAGCCTTCTGATCTACCTTACATGAATAGAACTTGAAAGACAAAATAACTTACTTGGAATGGCAAAGACGTGAAGCAAACTCCCATGTCTTCTACTCTAAGCAAACATCACCAGCCCTAAATATGGAGTTAAAGGACTTGTCTCCCCTCCACTAGTACCACCTGTTTATAAAGAGGCCTCTGTCACAAGATCCAATAGCAGTTTTCAGTGCTGCACTTGGATGTCATGACAGGAGCCAAATAAACCTTCCACTGAAGACCAGCCTCTTGCACTGATAGACATAGAACTGATGCTGCCAATCTGTTTCCTTGTCTTAAAAGCAGACAGTCTGGGGACAGTAGCAGAAGCTGGATTTTTTACTTTAAATGCATTGTATCATTTAATATTTCTGCTAGTGAGTTTTCTGGAGCCATTTTGTGCTTACAACTGCAGAAGACAGTCAAATGAATATAATCATAATGATTAAACGCAAGTGTTGCTTTAGTGTTACTAATGAACTAGTGGTCCTGCTTTTTTAAACAGATATTCAATTTGCTGTTCAATTTTCTATTAGAACATTTTCCCTTCTCCTGACTTTAATTTGTTTCTTGCTGCACAGAGTAGGAAAGAAAAATGCTTGCTGCCTTGACTCCTACCTTACCTCTAAGCTACATGCTCTTCCATAACCAAATAGGGAAGAAAAATGTCCTTTTAAATTGTTCTGGCATACAGTATCTTACATTCCAAGGCACTCCACAAATCAAAGTGATCATGTTTCACCCACATTGAATTTACATCCCTGGTTTCATCAGAAGACTAATAAGACATTTGTTTGGTCTGTCAGGTTTCAAATTACCTGCCAGAGAGATTCTGGATCTGATATGCTCTCCAAACATTCATGACCAACTGTTTCAAACCTTCTAAAATTAATAGGAAATTATAAAAAAGATTTTTCCATTTGGTATGGAAACTCTTTTATAAAAAGATAAAGAGCTTTCAAAGCAATAGTTACATCTCAGTGTTATAGGTCTAAAGAACCTTCTTTATGCTAATATCCCTCACTCCTTACAAAAATTATTGAATTTTTTGTAAAGCAATCTTCCATCTTCATGTAACAGACATAGAAAGAAGCAAAGCTGGGTCCTTCCAGCCTGAGAGAGTGAACCTATCACTAATTTAGAAAAAAATAAAGAATACAATGCAAAGTTACTCCAGGAGCCCCATTTAAAGACTCTTCCAATCTGAGCAGTGCCTGCTTAAATTGCTACTCCAAACTTCTGAACCTGAGGCATGCTGAATGAAGGTCTATAGAGAAATTAAGAATGAAATACTTAGTCCTACTGATTTGGCAAAGAGCTACATACAGACAGAAAAAAGAACAGTGGAGGCGACATCTTCGTTTATAATTTCTTCCTTGCTTCTGACCTTACATTAATATTTACTATACTTTGGTTTCTTTAGGAAAGAAATCCACTCTTTTGCAAGACTTAATTATGATGCCTCATGCAGGTTCTTTTCACAGGAGTGTACTTTGGCTCTAGAGAATGCATTGCAAATTAAATATTCCAGGTTCCAGGGCTTCTAAACCCAATTTTGTGCCATGTATTTTTACTAAATTAATTGCTAGCCCTGTTGATTAAGTCTAGGAGGAGACTGACATGGAGAATTAAATTGCTGAAAACAGTTGAGTTCAGGAACACAAAAAAAATGGACAGAAGGAAAGAAAGTTCTCCATGCTAAAAGTTTTTTACAAAGAACCATTTATGTCACATAATGATATTCCCATTTATTTAAAGCATGAGAATAGATTCTGTCTGGACACCTCAGAATGTGTCTGTAATACACTTAAAGTAGTTTTTGCAGTCAAATGTAGCTGGAGTTGCACCAGAGTCGCTGTTTAACTGAAGATGATGTGGTTTAGAGTTTAGACTGCACTGGGGTCCTTAGCTTAGGGTCCTTAGCTCCATCTTGAAGTTATTAGCCTACTCCTTGACAGTGTCTGTACTGCTGTTATTACCTGTACTAACTCACATGAATCTGCCTGTTCATACTGTATCAAATCTTGGATTTATGTAAAGGGATTCAGAGAACTTATGCCCAGACAAGAATGAAGATTATGTTCTACAACCCAAGAGAGAAGCCAAGAGGATTATTATTCAGCCCTAATAAATCTCACCTCTAACTTCTGTATGGGTGAACAGAAAAAGTCTGCTTTACATCCAGTAACAGTGATGTCATTCCATGTGAGGAGCCCCATACCAAGGGGACATACTGCTGACACTCTTTTGAATTACTGAGCTCACAGGGACTACAAAACACATGAATGTGTAAAGCCTGTACACCAGCTGCGGGAATCTGAGATGGAGAACACCCCATGTGTAAGAGCAACATATCTCCAGAGTAACCAACAAAGTAATGGTTACCAGGGAACTCCTAGAGGATTGCAACAATGAGCAAGGAGGCCCAAACATTTTTTTAGCTTTTAGACTTTTTTAGCCTCACCCATATAACATGTATCTGTCAGGAAGGAGCTGGCAAAGTATGCTATTTCGTTGTCCTTTAGCTTATGCTATACCCTCAGCTTTAGACACCATGAAATATTGATCCCTTGTACTTACAGCATCTAAAAATAGCAGGGGGTAAGCAGTCTCCCCTGGCACCAGAACTGCACACTGATCTTTAGAGATGTCCAGGTTCTAAAATGTGATGATTTAACATTTTAACACCCAAATAGCACCAATTAAAGAAGAAAAGTCATATTTTGGTTGATTTTTACTGGTTTGGACTCAGCTCCCAGATTATGCATGTTGTCTCTCCTTACCCCTATTAGTCTCCTGCAGTTTCTCAGCTGAGTGCTAACTTGACTTTTCTGCTTTCAAACTCCACTGAGCTAGCTGTGCCTGAGCAAAAACCAAAATCAGTGATAATTTTATGCACAATTAGTGTTAATATTTTAGTCTCAGATCCTCAAAAATACTTATTTATGAGCTTCCCAGATGCAGATCAGGAATTAAACAAAGCATTATTCCAGTCTGGCTAACGTAAAATTGCAATGTAGAAATGTGTCCAGTTCTGCATCCATTCAAACTCATTAAGTACCAGCACAGTCTGTTCACACTGTTGTGCTGTTAGTATTCCCAAGAGTTTGAAGGAATCTGTACTTCATATACTATTTGAATAGAATTCATTGCTCCCCATGTTGAATGGTCTTTTATGTTCTTAATTTTCCATGCTGGTCTTGCCTCTGACTTCTACATCATAAGGATATAATATGGAAGTTTCAAGTAGTATCATCTCAGCAGCACTCAAAGCTTTAAACTCAGGCATGCAAAATAATTACAATCTGATTATTAATAATTGCTAAATATGAATAACACACCAATCATTAACTACAAGCTGTCTGTAGGAGGAACATGGGATTTTCTACTGCTATTAATGAATAAGGATCACCAATATGATATAATATGAAGCACCTCCCTCCTCTTCAAGAGGATCTCTCATAAGAACATCAGCCTAATATTTTTAATTAGCAAGGCCAAACACACTACCAGAATTTTCATGAGAACTAAGCTGATTATATTGGGAGTTTAATATACCTCCCATAGTCACTCAACAGCTTTTGACCACATTGACAACATCAAGATACATGCAAAAACCCTGAACAAGACTGTTGAGCAACTACCTGTTGGTTAATCATATTAAATAAAGCAAATAAAATACAAATTATTTTGATACATAGTAGTGCTGTCTCATTGAGTTGCAGGCCTGAAATAGTTGTAACAAACTACAGGTTCCAAGAGAATATTCGTACACCTGGATTGGTACTATTTTATTGTTATACAAACAGCAAAATAGTCATCCCTCTAAAGATACATAGTAAAACCATTTCATAATCTAGATTCATAACTTCCTCATTTAGCTTTCTTAATGACATATTCATATTCTAGAAAAGCAGCTTCAAAAACCCACCTCTTATGTTTTTTCTATTTTTGTTTCCTTTTGTCAGAACACCACAAGGGCCAGGAGCTAAACAGAATCTCAGAGCTAGCAGCCCTGAGCCCAGGGCATCAGAAACCTCCAGAGAGTCAGGCCAAGATAAGGAAGTCAGCTTGTGGGTTGGGGGGTCTGGATGAAACCCAGTGAGGGCAACCAGGGTCAGACACAGCTTTATGATAGCAAGGAAGGGCCCTAACATCAGCCCACATGTGGGGAAATCATGATCAGCAAGACCCACAACCAGTCATAGAGTCCAGACTGACAGTCCCAAGCCAATCTTAACTAGGGTCAAGTTTATAGCTCTTAAGCTCATGTCTGTGGCTGGATGCCCCAGGTGAGGCTGGTTACAGCCATTAAGGCCTATTAGTGTCCTGAGGGTTCTGACAGCTTCACACATAGTAATTATTCCAAATGCTCCCTAAACCATATTTGGTTACCTATCTTGCCCATGACTTGGAGTATTTTATTCTATATTAATTGACCAAAGCCCTTTCAGACCTGCAGCTAGGAGTTGTTCTAATATTGAGATGGCAGTATTCTTTATTTACAGCTGAACCTTCCATTTGCTTATCCATTTATTCAAAGGCAGAAGAGTTCCAGCAGACTACCAAACACTTCTGCTAAGCAAGCTAGCATAATTTTGCCTTTCTACTTCCAGTTAGCTCACGGTCATCATAAACTGTAGGTTAAATATCATAGGTAAAGTATCTAGGTAAAATTAGATCAACACACCCAGTTAAGCCTAGGGTTTAGCTAAACCTTTACTACTGCTATGCTCTTAGTCTGTCAATCTCTACATGTACCGTCAGCAAAGTCCATTGAAGTTAATGAGGCAAATTCCACAGACATAGAAGAGCTCTGAATCATGATGTAAATTATTTACTACTGAATTATTACGGGCCTGAATATGGCTTAGTCTTTGCAGGGTAATTTGGAGGAGTAAATAATATTTCCGATTGAGTTAACTATACTCTGGACCAACACCAGGAGAAATGAACAGCCAGTGCAAGAATCATTCAAGAATCCCACAGCTTCCTCAAGTCTCTGGAACCCTGATTTATCTGAATAAAAATAGATCACAGCTTCCTCAAGTCTCTGGAACCCTGATTTATCTGAATAAAAATAGATATCTATGTCTATAACCATGTTTAGTCACAATTCATCATCTGCTCTAAAGCAGATATCTTAGAAGCCAATTTGCACAGTGAGAAGCACTAGGGACATGTAGAACTCAGTTTCAGAACATCAGCTGTCAGCATTTTATAGGGTCGTGCTCTCAAGCAAGTCAGCACACTCAAAGTATAAGCCTTCCATACACATGCCTTCCATGTTTTTCCACCCATTTTCACTCTTCATCTTAGTCATCACAAACACTTTTGCAGAGAGACCTTGTTTTCAAGCACAAATGAGACCCTTTATATAATAAAATGCATGAGAAACAAGATACGCTGAGAGAAAAGTGTAATTTCTGTCAGACAGCTCTGAAAGCACCAGGGCAATTTTCTGTGTCAAAAAAGAAATCAGCAGAAAGTACGCCCAGCAAATAACATCTTATCTCCAACAACAGACTCCATGCATGGCAAGCACCAGGGGAATTGAGTCAGCCAACCCATACACACTCCTAAAACTGGACAGCACTCTTTCACTACATAGTGCACTGCAGTCTCACAGCATCTTGCTGCAGTGTCTACTGCCACTTTCATTTCATGGGGTTTGACATGGAATAGCATAGCAGCTGAGGGAAGTAAATAGAGAGGAAAGCTGCTAGGGAAGGAAATACACCCAGATTTCCACACTCCCTTAGCTTCATTTTGCATGAATTATAGAGAGTAGGGGTATAGGGCTAGGAAAGTGCCTGAAAAATTCCTGAAAAAAATTCCCAAACACATCCAGAATGACCTGTTCCACTCTCCATTAAACTGTGACTTGTTTACTCCTGCCCAGTGAGAGTTTCTCTCTTCAAAATTTAGATAACTTTCACAGGTTTCCCCCTTCTTATTGTTCTTTGGTTCTTTGGCTCCTTTACCCTTCAAATAATATCTCGTTCACTCTTCTCTGAGTGTTGTAGTACATTTGGAACTAGCCACATCCCTTAAGTGCAGAGAATGGGCAAATTACAACTTTGATATGGTATATAATTTATAACTTCCAAATTATGTGTGAAATATACCTTATAGCTGAATATTTACTAATGAATATAAACTACATGGAATCATATTTTATCATAGTAACTTTCTGCAATCCATCAGGATTAGTAATAACAACAATTATAAAAGCCTTTTATGCAAAAGGTTAAAAGTTTTATGAGGAAGTATCATGTTTTTCTAGCAACTAAGAAGGATCTTTTTGAGATTATTTTACTGACTTATCTTAGCAGAAATAGGAGTCACTGTTACTATATATTCACGTATGAAAAAATCAAAACAAATGTGTGATAGGAAGTGGAAGTATTTACACCTGTGTTTTATGAGTGGCAAATGAGATGGACAATGAAATCTCATCTAAGCTATAGACAAAATTGTACTAGTTTTGCAGAACCAGAATTTTACCTGTGAATGTGTAATTGTCAGAAGCCACATACCATATGATGACAGAAAAGAGAGCTAAATACAGAGCCCCTAAATTTTGGACTATTTAATTAAGCATAATTCTATCTACAGACTGCTGAGATATAGATGAAATAGTTACTGGTTCATTATGAGCTAAATAGAACTCATATATTCCTGTAGGGAACTGAAGAATTACTATCATCACTGTTTATCCAGGTCTGGCTGCTTCTAGGTTTAAAAGAGAAGCCAAAATTTTAATATCTTAATGTCAAAAGCTGAGAGAAGTCATCTCCTAAGTTCTTTCAGAGAGAATGTATTTTTTATAATTAAACAGATATCTGATGCTGCTGTTAAGTGTACTGAATCTGAGCAATCAATGTTTATGACTTGTGAATTCATATGACAATTTGAAGCACAAAGACAATATTTTATAAAAATCCTTAGGAAATCCTTAGGAAAACAGTAACATGGTACTAGTATTGGAATTGTGCTAGTGGGTACAGATTTCAGAAGTTTCTTATTTTTCTTATTAGTTCTGTTTGATGTTTTGAGACCACAAAGTGATTAATTTTCCGGATAATAATTCAAGTATTTTATATTTAAGTATCTCTGCCCATATGCAGCCACATCTGTGAAAAAGAAATAGCAGGTGTTTCATTTTTATGGTTTCCTTCTGTTTATTCTTGACAAGTCCATTTGTTATTCTAAAAGAAAATGAGTAATCTCTGAGCCCATTTGATTTGGAATAGAGTGCCCTGTCTGTTTACTATCATTAGTATTCCCATTGCAATAGTCTGGCCATTACATAACTAGATACATTTAGCTAGAGAGAATAAAAATGTTCTGTGCACCATTTGACTCGATCCATAAAAGAACAAACCAATTAGACCAATATTGCTCTATTTTATTAGTTTTCATAGTACCAATTTTAAATCAAATGTTGTTCAAACCTGTCACATGTTAACACCTGTATGCTTATGAACTGCAGCAAATAGAACTTTGCAGATGCAGGCAACAGACTCTGTTTCATTTAGGTTATTGTGATATGATGAGACGGAGAAGAAGGAAAAATTTCACCCTAAATACCACTGTGATCTTGAATCATCCACAGACATGTGTGATTTTATTATGCTGAGTTTATTATGTAGGTAGGAATGGTTATTGTATATAACAGAAAACAACAGTAGAAATAAAGCAACAGATGGATCACCTCTGAAGGACCTCCTCTGTTCTGACCAGAAAATAGCAGTTGCTTTTGATTACTACATAAATGAGAGACCTTCCAAGAAAAAACAGGACGTTGCAGGAAGAGAGGATCCTGCTTCAGAACGTGATCAGTGTCCCTATGGATCAGTGAATCAATAACTCAGTATTGTCAGTGACCCAATGTCATTTTTTCAATGCTAAGGAGCATAGTTTGGATGAAATATAAATGTTTGGGGAAGAGGTGAAGAGGAAATATCTTACCAACTTTCTAAGATTTAGATATAATAGGTTCTAATGTGTTGTTATATACAATTTTAGATAATTACTTACAGATAGATGACCTAAAATGGTTGCAGAGGGTCATGCCCACCCATAGAGACATCTGCCTCACCCACAAAGGTTTCAATATTAAAATTCCTCATGTAGTGTCAAAAGGATGTAGAATTATTTTCTCTCCCTGTTACACTGTGGCCTAGTGAATTCTACTGACCCAGAGGTGATTATTTGCAGAGGTGGGTGAAGTTAATTTTGTATGCAATACCAGTCCTGAACATCTGACTGAACATTAACTCAGAATAGAAAGTGATTGTTTAAAATACAATGCCAAGCACAAAAATCTTAGGGCTAAGTTATTAAATGGAAAAGACTTGTTTTCAGACCAAAGTAGGGTGAATCTCAGAATCTCAGCAAAGACAGGTAACAGCTGGATATTTCTTTTCATTCCTTTATTGAAAGGAGGAGCTTGTAAACTCCACAGTGTTCTGGACAAAGCTTGAACAACTTCAACATTCAGCTCCACCAAAGCTCCAGCCAAATTTTTGGCTTCATTGAGGGTGACAGATAACAACAGACCGTAAAAACCAGTCTCTTCTCTATACATGAGGAGGTGTGAGAGTGGCTGTGCGGGTTCTTGGCTGCTAGCCAGGACAAACCCAAAACAGTGCCAGAGGCTGGTGATACAAAGTACATGGATGTTTTCATCCTCTGCCATTTGGAGCCACCCAAAGATCCTGCTTTTAGAGGGAGCATTGGTCACAGAGTTTCTCTATGCCCTTAAGCAGGTCTCTATGGAGGTGGTTGGCTTTAGTTATCAGCACTGTGATCTTCTACTTGGCTCAGCCCTTTGAAATGGTATCATTTGCATCATCAGGTCTTGAATATGCAGCTGTCAACACAGCATATTTGTCATTGGTTTGGACCCTATTAAGAGAAAATTCTTGTGTTATTTTTGAAGCTGGAGTTTTAGTTCTTTTTGGTGCCATTTCCTGTGATATCCTTTCAGATCAATCAAGGTTAAAAATAGGATGTGAAATTATGTTTCAAAATGGCTCATGCTCCAATTTTATTACAGTCCTTTGCTTTATAAATAATCCTTTAGAAATATCTCTTACAGTCTTTAAACTGAGAAAAAAAACCAAACAAAACAAACAAACAAACAACAACAACAAAAAAAACCACAAAAAACAAAAAACAAACACACCAAACTTCAAAGAAACAATTGTCTTTTTTTCTTATCAACCAGTGGCAAAGTAAAGCCTGTCCTTATCATTTTGGTAAGATGTTGACTAAGCATTGCCAGATAATTAGTAAATTTCCAGCTAATCTTCATATCTTTAAACTTCAGATAGCTTGTTATTTCAGAAAACAATTAAGGATTTTCTATAAACCTGTTACATTTTACCTACAACATCTCAGTATTCATGGTATCAGGTAATTGCTGATAACAAAATATCCACCAAATTTTCATATAGAAACTTTCTAGGAGGTAGACAAGGCTTTATACGTGAACATTTTTTGCAAATGATTATACAAGTTACATATTCGAACAGCAACAAGATATTCACCTTCAAAATTGAAATCTTGGTTAGAAGTAATAAATATCTTCTGTGAAACGTTGCTCAATGAAGTGATTATTTTAAAGCACTGTTTATACAAGAAATCAGTTTTATTAAGGGTTTGCCTATTGTTCTTTTTTCAGGATTAAACTACAGGCTTTTCTCTTTACAACATGGGAAAAGGAACTTCTTTTACAGCATATTTTACAGGTCTGATAAGATAATCTTATATTCCTTCACAGAAAATCTTAGTCTCTTCCTTTCCCTTCTCTTTTTTGCTGATAGAGATCATCTCTTTACCAGATGAGAGTCTTAAGTGAACACATGGTACTGCACTTGTTTGCTTCTTTTCACAAATTGTGTGGCACTTCATGATTTTGTGAAGAGGAAAGACAAGATCTTGGCCAGATATTACTAGGCACTGATCTATTTTGTACTGAACCAAATAAGTCTCACTGTAAGGAAGAGTAGCCTTGAGAGAGACTGAGGCCTGTGGATGGGACAGGCCCATTTGTAAGATTCAAATTCACAATAACTGTAGGTAGTGAGCAGCCTGACAAAGCCTCTCTCACCAAGCTTTCTTGTTGAATGTTTGTTATTTTACCTGTTATAAAACTTCCAGTTTTACATTCCAAATCCAAGACCTCATTAATCACTAACCAGAAATGTCATATGGGAAACAGAAGCAACAGCTGATAAGCAGAGAAGTAAGTAAAAAGTAAGTACAGAACATGCATCTAAAACCTGCAGGTAGCTTGAATACCCCAGAAATCCAAAAGACCAACAGAGGAACTCCAAAAAAGAATTTTGGCCCTCTGTCCAAGGAACTGCTGCTACCAAACATGGGCAAAACCTGATTCTTGTGTACAGCTGGGTTAGAGGCACTGAGCCTATGAGTTTATTAAGGAAGTAAAAGACTTATCAGTCTGCACTGAAAGAATTCAAAGAACATTGCATGCCAAGAAAAAATGGAACTTTTTGAGGGATAACAGAACTTAAAAAATTAGAAAAACTTCTGGGACAGCTCTGAGGATGTTCAGTTCAAACATATCACTTTGGAAAGTTAGTAGAATGCATAGTGAGGAGTCAGATATTCAAAATTAAGCAAAAGTGAGTTATATATTTAACTCTGATGCAGGCAGAAATCAGAATTCACAGCAAAACAGGCTCCAAATTAATTTTCCCAGATTTAGTCTTTACTTCTGTAACACATTTTTTACATGTGTAATAATGTGATTCATAAGTAATTCAAAAAACACCTCCATAGCATTGCAAATCGTATTAAATATTTGCTTTTTCTTTCAATATATAGAGAACAACAAGGTATAGAAATTTAAGCCAAATAAACAGTTTAGAACTACAACTCAGACCAAACATGGCTACACATAGTAACATTTCCGTTTCTGTAAAATCATGTTTTTCTTAATTGACCACTGGCTATCCCTGTGACAGAAAGAGAAGATATCCTTGAAATTTCTTCAATTAAATAATATGTTTTGGACAGAACAACTAGGACAGAAGTATAGAAGCAACACGCATGGAAATACTGTTTGTTTTCTAAAGTCAATAAAGATGAAGACAAGCTTGTAATAACTTGTCGATTACTAAAAGAATATAATTGTTTTATCTCAGTACATGGAAATGCATAGTTATGCAAGTAGCTACCATACAGTGTTGCCTCATTCATCACACAACAGACATGATAATGCAACATATCTACAATTTTGTTCTTACTTTACTTATACATGTATATATGCTTATATACAACTTTGATCCTCAAGAAGATGAACACTTTCCATAACCATTCTACCTATGTATGCATAGTGTCCAGTATAAATATCCTGGATGATCCAAAGGATTTTTGCTAGTATGAAGTTAGCTTTCAGTTGGGAATGATCACCACGAAAATGTTTCTTTTACCTTCCTACAGATGTCAGCCAAGGCCAGTGTACCTGACTGTTACAGGGTCAGAATCACAAAACTTTCTTCTTGGCTAGAAAAACAATTAAATAAAACAAGCTGAGAGAAGAAATGAGATATACAGACTGGCAAGAAAGAAAACTGCCCAACCAAGAATGTGACCACCGAAATATGACCAGGAGTCTAACTTGACAAACACTGATGATCTGGGGCCCAGAAGTGAGGCTGATCAGACAACTGAGTGAAAGACCTCTATGAAGGGTTGTACCATGAGTCTGGGCAAGCATCTTCAGTTCCTTGCTGCAAGGAGCTAAATTGCATCATTGCTATGTTGTATAAATAATTCCAGATTTGAAGGTTTCAGTCAGAAACAGGTCTCCCAAAACCATGCCCTGATTACTCTATGGGTAAGTCCAAAGAGAGACAAGACAGGATATAATCATAAGTTAATATTTTCCTCTATACAGAAGTTATTGTCTTTGGCACATAAAGTTTTGAGTACAACTTCTAGAAAACAATGTTCATTTTGACAATTTTCTGTTGACATTTTAAACATTGATGGCAACATTATGGTTTCTTGTTTTGCTTTTATATTTTTTTTTGCCAATGCCATTTTAACAAATTATCAGTACTGAGCTGGAAACATAAAATCTTGAGTTTCTGAGACAGTAAAGTTTGTAATAAAGTATTCAGAAAGAAAAACCCTCAAAAAATATAAATGTGGGGTTTTTTCCACATTAGCTTGTTTTGCAAACAACCTTTTTGTGCAGGGACATATTTTCATGTGGCTGAACACATTTCTTTGATATGTGTTCACTACAACTTTCCTAACAAGCCAGTTGTTTTTCCCTTTATCTACAAAAACTCTGTATAAGTTCTACAGAAAATACAACTGACCCTTGTTAACAGTCTATCTAGTTAAGATGTTACGATAGCAGGTATATAATGCAATGAAACAAGCATTGCTAATTTCTTACAGAAACGTGTGCTAATGGCATTGAAATTCTGCCTCAGGCTCTCACTATGTTAGGCAGAACACATCGAAAAGAAACAATACCGTTTATGACCCACACATAAATGGATACTTAAAAAAAGCAAGATAAAGAGTTTTGATCAAGTTTTAACAGCGTTATCACAATCTCTTGGAAAAACAAGCACACTTGTCAATTTCTATCACCATTCATATTGTTGTCCAATATTTTGAGACAGCATGAACATTTTTTCATAAAACATAGTTGCTCTTTTTTATAATTTGCTCAGGTCCTAGTAATAGCAGACTACGGGAAATGAAGTATAATATAAAATGTATTTTGACCTACAGCTTTGTATTATTTAAACAAAGACATTATTAAATTAGCTTAAAGTTCATCTTAAGAAGCATGTTTTTAAATGTACTTATTTCTTTAATGTGTATATACATGTTTCTGTATTTCCATCAGAAATACAGATATTGATAATTTGTATTACATTCAGTAGCCTTTAAAATGTACTATGGTTTACTTTAATAGACATTTCTGGTTTACCAATGCTGTGGCCTTCCATACATTAGCTTATAACCATTAGAGGGTATGGCTTGTGAGCTTTGAAAACAAAACTTTTGAAGTAGTTAGAAAGGGTCTGTGGGCACAAAGAGATTAGCTTTGAAGGATTTTAGAATATGCATGTGAGCAAATCCTAAGAAAATCAGATCATAATCTTAACAACAAAAAGGAATGTTGGATCTTGCAGAGGGTCACAACCTTCATATCCACTTATTTTAGCTGTCTTATAGGGGTGGGTTTGGGATAGATGCAGCTATAGATTCATTCAAGCCATTGAGTAGCTACTTTATTGAATCCTGCATAATGAGTCAAAAGCAGCAAATATTTGGAAGAGTTAAAAGAACTTAAATGTCTCTGGGCTTGGTAGAACTTGCCCAAATAGCAGGAGGAACTTCAGGCAAACTTGTTTAAGTGTATTCATAACCAGATCCCTCAATATTCCCACTCTCCTCTGTAGATATTGTGCTTAAAAGAAATAGGAGCTGTGTCCCACATTAACATCCACTGCACACCTGACTTCTTTTCTATGCTTCACTTCACCAGCCTGTTCCTCAGTAGTGCTGGCCTCCAGAAAGTTTCTTGCTCGTTTGCTGTCTTCTTGTTTTTGTGATCTGCTGTTCCAAGCTTGTCAGTTACTCCTTCAGCAGGAGCCCAGGTCAGGTGAATGGAGGCTGGAAATAAATTTTCAGTAAGTCAGGCAAAATAGGGAGCTGCAAAAGCAAGCCAGGAGAGGGATTCTTTGAAGTCTTAAAGTTTTGATCTGCTATGACTTTCAACAGGGAAGGTAGAGTTGGGAATATGTAAGGTTTGTTATAATTGCCCAACATAAATTTTCCCTTAAAATGCCTGACACAGTACGTTAGGGGTTGAATCCAAGCCCAATAAAGTCAATGAGAACCGTTTAGTTGACCTTCAGTAGTGCTTGGATTATTCTTTTATCAAATAAAATGTTTTCTTGCTTGGTTTGCAGAGACCCACTTAGACAACAGTAGTTTGAAAAGTGTCTGGAGATGGTAAAGAAATACATTTTGCTGCCCTTCTTATGCTGAAGAGTATTCACTGATGATAGTAGTTTTTGTTCAGTTATGTTTAATGATGCTGATAAGTACAAGTTGATTCTGAAGTACCACTACATGTCATTCATCTGCACACAAAGTGTATATAAAAGAGTGAGGAGCAGGGACATTTTACTTGCCCTAATACATACCTTTGAAGTAACATTGACAGAACTGGTAACTCTCCTTTTTAGTATAGAAGGTCCTTAGGGATACAAACCAAATGGTTTAGCAGATGCCTGCAGAATTTGCATTTTTTGTGACCATCTTTCCTTCCATTGTTTTTCCTTGGGTTTATTGTATGTCAGAAATGACTAACTATCCTGAGCTGTTTCTAAATGACCACACAACAAGCTGCAAAAGAAGCCACTCTTGTGAAATGAGAACTGCAGAAATCATATGAAAACTGCATAATTGAACATTTTCTAGCAATGCTTCTCACCCACTGCTTGTAGTAATTAGACTGTACTTTTGCCTAAGGGAAGAAGAAAAGATATTTTGAGAAAAAGATACTCAGCTAACCAATATTTTCTCTACAGCCTTCCCTTTACCAAGGATTACAAAGACTGCAAGGGTTTGGGGTTTCTTCCTCTAAATATGGATGACAGCTGACTTCCTGTTATGAGAACTCTGTACTCTTATTAGCTAAGGGTGCCATTGGCAAACAGATAGTAAATCTATGCCATATCTTCATCTTTTTCTGTAATACAACTGCTCCACTGAAACCAACTAATCATAAATGTCTAGGTGTACTAAAAATCAGATTTAGAAGAACAAAAAAAATGCCACTAATGAGGATCCTTGACAGGTAAATGCAGTCATGACTTTGTTAGGATAACCAGAAAGTTATTCAACTTAGAGAAAAGAGTAATAAGACACCTGTAGGATACCATCCAACAGAGTTATTGGCAGAGTTGCACAGATGTAAGAGTTCAAAAACTCATTTACTTTTCAGCAGGGTGCTTTGCCTTACAACAGGTTTTTCCACAAAGCATATAATCTCCAACGTTTAATAAGACTGAACAATATGGAAGTATCTGTAAACTATGGCAAAATTAGGTATGAGAAAAGGCAATGCTACAAATACTCACATGGTGTTGTGCCACATAAGGGCTCATTTCTGATTCTGGGCCTGATTACTCATTACATTACTGCAGGTTTATATTTGAAATCACGTTGGTGGAAAACTAAAGCCATAGAGTGGAGAATCAGGCTGGCAGTCTTTATGTACGCTGGAAAAGGAGAGAAGTACACTGCAAGACTGATCAGAAATAAAGAAGCCATCCTACGTTTCCAGAGCTGGAGTTCTCTCTATTTTGCTGTGCTGCACCTTGTCAACATCTTGGCCATATCAAGAGCTTAGATGAATTTGCATGTTCCAGCTCTCTTGTTTTTTCCACTGCATTTAACACAAGCACAGTGATTTTCCATTGTGCTGACTGTTGTGGTTTAACCCCAGCTGGCAACCAAGCACCACACCTGTGCTCACTCACTCCCCCCTGCGGCAGGATGGAGGAGAGAATCAGAAGAGTAAAAGAAAACTCGTGAGCTGAGATAAAGACAGTTTAAAAGGTGAAGCGGAACCAAAGCAAAACAAGGGTTTCATTCACTATTTCCCATCGGCAGGCAGGTGCTCAGCCATCTCCAGGAAAGCAGGGCTCCATCATGCCTAACAGCTACTTGGGAAGACAAATGCCATCACTCCGAATGTCCCCCCACTTCCTTCTTCTTCCCTCACTTTTATATGGTGAACATGATGTCATACGGTATGGAGTATCCCTTTGGTCAGTTGTCATCAGCTGTCCCAGCTGTGCCCCCTCTCAACTTCTTGTGCACCCCCAGCCTCGTGGGGTGGTGTGAGAAGCAGAAAAGGCTTTGACTCTGTGTAAGCGCTGCTCAGCAATAATGAAAACATCTCTGTATTATCAACACTGTTTTCAGCACAAATCCAAAACATAGCCCCATACGAGCTACTATGAAGAAAGTTAACTCCAACCAGCCAAAACCAGCACATCGACAATCAATAAGAGAGAGCAAGGCAATCAGTTTATTCTTTGAGTAGTGGGTGACATTCAATAAAACTGACTGTCCATCAACAAATGTGCAACAGTTTTCAGCAAGAAAATCATCACCACTAACTATTCTCTTTAAAGTGCTAGGCATATTTTTATATGTTCTCAGAGCGTTTCCATACTTTCTTAGCCATGAGAAAAATTATTAACTGTAACAGCTGTAGGGCTTAAGCCCTGCACAAGTCAGCAGAAATATATCTTCTTTTGATCTCTTGAATGATACTGGAATTTCAGACTGCTGATAAGGGGAAAAACCTCAGATGGTTTAAAAATAGCAGGACTCCACCCACACCAAGAGAGTTTGATTTACACTGGTTGAAATTCTGGCTCATAGGGTTTTGATATGATCTCTAATCTACCCTCCCTCTGTCCTCTTTTTCCAGCTGCTCACATGTCCTTCCTCAGAATAAATCTTTATTAGATGTTGATATTTTTGGTGCTTACATGCCTGCACTACAGTGAGCATGTAGCCAGTAATGGGCTTAGTCTGGTTTACAAAGTGAAGTTCTTACTTTATTTTAATGCTGAAATGTAAGAAAAACAGTTGGTCTAAGAAGGTTACAATGGTTTCAGTTTCATCTAGCTCAAGTCCCTTCCTTGAAGACCCAACTTTACTTTTGTTACTTGTGTGAAGTCTATGGAGTAACTTCTCTCATAATCAAATGCCAGTTTTCCCCCTAAAGGATAATGTTGCAATCAGCATAAAGTGCAAAGACAATTTCCTTCTTGTGTTCTTCCTTTTTTAAATAAAAAAGTCGTGCAAATATCTGGCTGTTCCAGAAACACAAGGGAAAGACAACCACAACTAAGATGTAGTCCAGCATTACCCCTGTAAATGTCAGGTTATTTCCTCAATTAACCTTAAGTGCAAATATATCTTTTAAGCACTCTATACAGTAATATTGCTTGCAAGTCACATTGCTATAGACACTGAATTCTGTGGGCTAGGAGTTCTCGAGTACACATATATAAACCAATGTCAGGGTATCTTGTAGGGAAAGGATTTTACGTTGCTGTGAGAAAATCAATGCTTTTTATTTTTTAACCACAGAAGTATTGAGTTACCAAAGGCAGAAATATCAGAGTATGTTTTTTTACAGTAATTTTTATCAGATCAGGGCAGGAAAATAGTATATTTCTACTGAAAATTTTAACAAAATTAATATTTTTTCCCTCAAAAACAACTATTCTTGCAAGAAATACTTCTTTTGTGTCTTGTGGCAACTGAAGTTTGGATGTTTCATTCTGACATTCAGTGCTCTAGGTAAGTTCTTTTTTGTCCAGCATTTTCTCATAAGATACATTCTGGTCCTCATTTCCAGTAAATTGCAAAATGAGGGCTTTGCAATTGTACACTTCTGTTTTGCTGAATAGTTCAAATGGTCAAACAGCAATAAGTTAACAAAAGAATTGAGCACAGCAGGGGATAAAAACTAAAAAGTTATTGAGCTGTCACTTTAAATCCTAAGAATGGCCTGTATGTACAGGCTTCAGTCTGGATGAATAGTACCCTTATGATGAATATCTCAGAGAATTTATATAAGACTACCCACACTGATGTTACTAAATAATACAATCATGACCAAAACCTCTGAGATCAAAGATCCTGTTGTGAAAATGAAAAATTTAACAGTTGAGGGAGAAGACATAACCATTAGCAGTCTGAGGTTATTCTGAAATTTTTAGTAGATAAATAAAAGCCTTTTTTATATTCATTGTTATGGAAAGTTGTATTTGCAAAGTATTAATGAGGGCTAGAAACTCAGAAGTGACAGTTACAACTTTCATAGAAATCACCTGACTCCAGAAGCTGGAACCTGAATAAAAATAACTGCTCAAGCTTTTGTTACAAATCTGATGATAGCTGGCAACAATGAATGCAGTGAGACAAGGAATATGGCAAATTGGAAGCAAGTGTCAGGTCTGAGGTTACAGATAGTCTCATCATGAGAACTGGTCAAAGCTACTAGTAAGAGTATTGTGGCCAAAATGAGAGGGGTTAATTCTAGAGGAAAATCTTCTTCTAGGGGAAAAAAAAAGTTTTGTTTTCTATCCCCACATGAATTCAGAGTTTTCTCTAGTTTTTGATAACATACGTAGAAACAGAAATAGCAGTGTTTTCTATATTCTCTGCTAGAGATTGTCAAAGGATTTTTGTGAAGATATTCTGCTATTTTTGAAAGTATTTTTTGCATATCTTCAGAATTTAAAAGAAAGAGCATATATATACACATTCGAGTACAAATAAAATGCATTTAACTTTTTTGTTTGTTTGCTTTTAAGTTGGTAGAAATACTTGATTCTCTGTTTCATGTTCGGATATTTAGTAAAATGCCCAATTGGGATTTTATGAAGTTTTCCAAAAAAGGACATAACCTCCTGGTAAAAAACAAGTGTGAGAAACCTCAGGCCAGAGAGCAATTATTTTACATTTTTAAGTGCCTGAAAGCAGGGTCTTGTTTAATCAAGCATAATAATAGTAATATTGCCACAATGTCTTATGTGCACCAGCAGGAGGAAGGCAATGTCTGTAACGAAGATGGCTCTTATCATAGAGATGGAAAGTGATTCCTGGACAGCTCAGAATGAAAACGAATTTGATTGGCTCAGGACAGAACTGGATTTATCTTAAAACAAAAAGCAGTATGAATAAAAAAAAAAAAAAAAGGATAAAAACAGATGGAAATTTTTAATGTGCAATACAGATTACTTGTCATTCTTCTGATCTTCCTGTCCGCTTTTCACCTTTCCTCTAATACATATACAACTCGTTTGGTTATTTTGGTGTCTCATTAAATGAAATCTAAGCACATCATTTTTGATAGGGCAGATGAACCATTCCATTACAAATTTCAAAAGGATATGAACCGAAGTGAACAATGGAACAAGAAAATTCTAATAGACCTTCGTCAGTACAAGGAAACTAAATCAATTACCATATAAAGATACTGAGGGTAGCTTTCAAATTTGGTTGGTTGAGTTGATCATACTATATTCCATTAATAACCTAAGCATCTCATACAAATTAATGAATTTATCCACACCAACATCCACCATATAAATCTACAACAGGTATTGTTTCTTCCCTTTGAGCAATGGCAAAGTGATGCAAAAGGATCAGATTGACTCAGCATAGAAAAGCCAGGTGTATGGATATAAGTTAACAAATCTTCAGTGAAGCTGGTCCTCTGATCAGGAAGATTTTGTGATACCCACAGGAAATTACCTCAAATTTCTTCACTCTCTTATATAGGGAATACAGTCCTATTGCAGGACTATTCTTTCACCTATTTCAATAGACTAAGAATGCCCATGTTAATTATCTCTTTATTTTTAGATTATTAGTGGTAGCATGGACATACAGGAAACTTGCTGGAAGTACCCTACCAAGGAAATAAGACAAATGGATTCAGATGGGAGGCATTTTTTGTTGTGTTTATTATTCAAACTCTTTACAATTCACAACTTTTCCTTTAAAAAAATTATCTCAATTACAATTTAACCTAGGGTTCATGGGCAAATGTCTGACGTACTTCAGTCAACTGAAAAGAATGAAAACTCTCTAGGTTAAATATGATATATAAAGTAAGATTTATTTGTAACTGAAACGTCATATAACACTTGTATTGATTCTCTATGCAGGCCCGAAGGAAAAATCTGATTGGGTTTATGCATCTGTTTTTCTTTCCTCTTTGTCAGCCAGATTGTAAAGTAGTTTTCAGTATCCACAAATGTAGCTGGTGGATCCACTGATCACACAAATATTAATTATAATGTCCTTCTACCCAAGCAACATGCAATATGGTGTCACTAAAAATGGTTGGAATTCAAACTTGGTAAAAGCACTTTTACCTTGAGTTTCTGGCCTGACTGTATTGACAGTTTTCTTGGGTAAAGTTAGAGAGTCTCATAAGAATTTAACTTTTTTAGTTACTTTAAATTTTAAACTACATGTTTATATGATTACCAATTCTTTTAACAGCACAAGAACCAAGTGATTTTTGGCCCCAGATGATCATGAAAACTCCTTCGCTGTAACAATAAATTCTCTATAGGTTCCTTAAAGCTAGATTGTTAGTTTTCAATGGAGATTTTCTTTTTTTTAGGAGTTGAACCTGCTTTGATTTTTTTTAATGTGATAGATACTTTAATTTCCTCTCTCTTTTTAATTTAAATTTAATTAAAATCTGGCCTCAGTGACTTTCACTTTCAGGTCCTGAGTTGTCTCTCTGTTTACCCTCCAAGTGTTTCCAGTACCTTGAGCACATTAGGAATATTAAGCAGTTAATCAAGTGTAAAAAACATTAATTTGTTCTCTAGCGTCTTTCATCAATCTTTTTTTTTTTTTTAATCAGAAGAATATCCAACAACTAAGCCCACAGATTCTACAGCAAGCATTTCATCAACAGGCACTGATATTTTGCTGCATCCGGGACTGTGAAATAAATCTCTGCTGACGTGAGTGAATGGTCTTCAGTACAGGAATCATCCCAGCCCCAGTGTAATCACTAAGATTCTCCCATACAGGTTTTAAAATAATCTAAATAACCCCAGTCAAACTATATGTGTGTGTGTGTATGGAACAAGATGATTCCTTGAAGCCACATTAAATTCTGTACTCTATTCCTAAAAGCTGAATGCAATTCACTCTGCCATAAGCCCTATCATTCTCTGTGTAATATTCTCTAGTTTCTGAAGACTGTGTCAGAACCACTATCTGTCCTATTTCTGCCAGTGAACCAAGGCTCATCCTTTTGTTGGCTAGTTTTCTAGAATTTGTTCAACTAAATGGGAGGTGTGAAACCCATTTTACATGGTGGATTTGATCTAATATTCTGGCACAAACAACAAAATTACTAAAAGAGGCAGAGACCTTTCAAAGATTTAACTGTTCTAATATCTTTATTTTTACTGTCGTCATTGATGCCACTGGCCCAAAATACACAGCACCTGGTCCAGAAACAGTACAGCTTTGAATCTGGAATATTCATTACTTCTGGAACTGTCTTGTGTCAATGTAGGTATACTAATTCCTGGAATAAGGCTATTTTGCTCTCAGGTATCAGCAATACTAACCAGGTCTGGCTAATGGTAGTTTATGAATCTTTGCATTAGAATTCATTTTGACTGCAGTATAATGCAAATCTTAATTTGGGAAGAAATTCTATTTTATGAGCTGCAGTGGAGATACGTTTTTTGAAATCCCTAATCTAGCCATATATCACTTTGTGCAAAAGTTATAAAACTAATACAATAATTATTTAATTATGACTAAGAAGTCTCAGTCATTATGCAGTGATTGTTTTCCATACAATGAAAAAACCCTAAGAAATGCTCTTTTACATTCCCTGTATCCTACTGAATCAAACACATGTGTTCTAAGCCCCTCTTTTGATCACAAATCTTCAGTCTGGAGCAAGGTGGAAATGCAATTCCCACAGAAACTACACAGGTTTCGGGGAAACCATGAACAAAACTTCAGGTCCTGAATTAACTGAGATTAAATGAATTATAGGATCCAGCCACTGGAACTAAAAGAAAATGCATTAAACTATTTGTATTGAAGTCTTTTATCCTTTAAATCTTTTACCTTTGTGAACAACCATTACAAGCTTCTTCTGCTTTATTGATATACACAAAATACTTCTAGGACTGTTTGGAAATGGTTTTTGTTCTTGTTTCTAAATATAAATAGTTTGGGCATTTTCTGGGAGAACTTATAAATCTGACTCAGTTTGTATTTTTCTGATGAAAGTATGCAAAACTAGTTATCATTTTTATTATTTCTCTTCCCTATCTTGGAAACCTGGGACAAAACCCAGGTAGAAAATTCCCATCAGGAAGCTCATGCTTACTAGTAGATCTCAGGATAGAATTTACTGAGAAATTCAATCTATGTCAAGATAAATGCTTGGAAGTAGTACCCCACTATGAAATTCTGATGAGCAGGTGGTTTTGTAAAGATCCATTGAATAGCTATTTACAGGTGAATTCAGAGTGACTGCAGTGATAATACATGTAATTCTTTTTTCTCTGTGTATTTAATAATGCAGCATCCTATATGAGCAAACACAAATGTATACTCATAGCTTTAAATTTTGCTTTTGAAAGTGGGAAATATCAGCCTCTATCCCCACAGAAAAATTATGATGTAGTAAATGAGTTTAGCAGTCCACATAGTGATTCTGCGAGTCTATGGAGTTTATTAATTCAAGGTAAAGTAATCCTACTCCAACCTCACCTCAAAGACAAGTGAGCAGCATGTGAACCAGTTCACGAATCATGTAACTTCCCAAGTCTGTTGGTCTAAGGCATGCTGGCTGGCCTTAAAGCACTGGGTTGTAATCTGCAGAGAGCAGGAATTTTTTCCTCAGCAGCTTACCTGACTGCAGAAGCAGTAGGTCAAACATTTAAGGGGAACAGTCTCATCAGATCTGCTGATATAAATTGTCCTTCTTTATGAGTCTGAGGTATGTGTATGGAGAAAGACAGGGCAAAACACTCACACAGAACAAATGCCTGCCTGTGCATACTGTACAATGACATCTATATGCAGACAAGCCCTTAAGGGTAAAGTAAAAACTAATAACAAAGAAATATAAAAAATCTGAAATATGTCTGTACCTTCATGAAAAACAGAGTTTCATCTTGCATTTGTCAATTTACTTAGTATACTTTCTTATGAATACTGCATTTTTTATGTAACGTTATATGCAATATGTTATAATAAGCACACACAGATCAACTGTCTCCAGACTTCCCTGTTTCCAGTCACAGAATAACATAAGCTGGTAGGGAGTTCTGAACTTGTCTGGTCCAACCCCCTGTTCAGAGTAGAGTTAACCAAGAAGATTGGATTGAATAGGCTTTTCCACACAAGTTTCAGAAATCTTCAAGGATGGAAATTCCACACTTCTCTAGGCCTTTGTTCCATGCTTGATGGTCCCAGGGTGATTTTTTTTTTCTTGGTAACTGATCAGGATTTTCCTTCCATTGCCTCTTGTACTCTCATTTTACACCTCCAAGGGTCTGGCTCTGTCTTCTCTGTTACTCTCTTTAGGTAATGAAAAACTGCAAGTAAATTCCCCCCACTCTTAACTTCCTCTTCTCCAGGTTAACATCCAGCTTCTCCTCTTAGTATATACTTAAGGCCCTTAGAGCATCTTAGTGGCCCTATGATCTCACTCCACTGAAAATCATGTTTTTTAAAGCTAGTGAGATCTGACATGTGAAATGTTTCTGAGGTGATAAGACTGCAGTATTCCAAAAGAAATACTTTGTCAAGGTGCACAGCTAAAAGTAGAAAAAATATCTAAATTTGCAAAGTTCCTAATTTATGTCATCTCTCTAACACTGTTCCTTAACTGGAATACTCTTATTCAGTATCATCATTTTAGCTGAAAAGTTATACTGTGCTAGGAAACATTCTCATTGCAGTATCTGAAACCCAGAAGAAACATTAAAAAGAACATTTTATTATTTTGCATTTATGAATAGGAAAACTCTGGAAAAGCTAAGTGAATTAACTCAGGTCACACACAAAAAAAATCTGTCAGAGAAAAGTGGGATATTAGCAGTATATCTTACTGTCTGGTGTACTACTAAATTTTTGGATCTTTGCACTCCGTTTCTCCAACAATGTAGTGGAAAACAGTGCCTTGCATGTGAGGTATGAAAAAGAACAGTTTATGTTCTGTGGCTTTTAAACACGGTGTTGCTGTATTTTTTTAAAAAAAAATCATATGGTCCTTTACCATTAAAACAAATCACATCAGTTCGTATCTGCCTATAGGGATACACAGTCTGAATAAAAGCCTCTAATAGAGACTAACATTGCCCTGATTTACTGTGAAAGAAACACTTACTTGTAGTATTCTTTCAAGTCTGATACTGATGACCAGGAAATGAAAATACTTGTGAAGCTGCCAGGCTAATTTCATGACAGATGAGTCAGGAATGGCACACAAGAACCTGATTTTGGGCATAGCTATTAATGTCTAGCAACTCAAATGGGTAAAAAAAAACTAGCATTGAAAAAAAATAATCAAAAGATCATCCAACAGTGAAGATATCAGTACCAGGTATTTATCACCAGGAATATAACAAGTTTACTAATCTTAGTAAATTGGAACAAGAGATACATTAATTCTGTTCATTAGGTATCTCCTGCTGTTATGGTTTGATTATTATTCATAGTACTTGGACACTTCACTTATGATTGGGTTATTAAGAGTTCTAAGTACTGCGCATAAGCATAATAAAAGTCCAGCCCCAGCTCTTCTTTACAGTCTTACAGAAAAAAAAAAGACTTGATTTGAAGTTTGGGAATGGGTGCAGAATGAGCTTATGCCACCTGTGCCCTCACTAAGAACTGAATAAAGACATTATTCATCACAGACCTGTACCTTAATGCCCTCATACCTTATCTTCCCTGTGGGCTTCTCCCACTGCCACGATATTTTCTTTTGCTTTTACTTGTTTATAAACATCCAGCTAATACATGGCAGCAGCAGCAGCCATCACACACAGTGGTATGTCAACAGAGAAAAATACTGACAGCTTTGCATTGCTGTCTGTACCAAAGGATTCCAAACCACTCCAGAAATCCCCACTTCTCAAAGTAGGTCTCTAAGAGACTGTGATAGCTCCAATGTTACAGTCTAACTTCATTTTTGTTAGTGATGTTCCAGATGAAAACCTCAGCATTTACAATAATGCACAAAGGTGTCATTTTCTTCTTTGAACAAGTGTCCAGTACTTCTGTGTGTTGGGATTCCTATTCCTGCAAGAATGCTACAAAATACTTAATATCCACAAAAGACCGGGTTTAAATGCCCCAGCCAAAAGGCTGATACTCAAAGAACTTGCAACAAAGGATTGTATGAAAAATGTTCAGGACAGACCAGCATCTCATGGGTTTGTATCAGCCAGATCTGGATCTGTATAGCATGATCTGTCAGAACACACTGTAGACCAAACTTACATACTTAAAATACTGAAGCTGAGAGGCTCATAACTGTATTGACTGGTAATATATTCTTCCTCCTTATCACCATAAATATGAAATTTATGATTTTGGATTAAGCAGGTCTCAGTGTGAGTTCTGAGTGTCTTTGTGAATACTTTCTTTTTCACAGTTTTTACTCCTAGAAAAGAGATTTTCAGAGGGCAGAAATTAAATAAACCAAAACCAAACCCAAACAAACAAAAAACCAAACCAACAAACACAAAAAATGCCAGACTACTAAACAGCAGTATAACTGCAAAAACCAAGATAGTGAATAAAAATGCCTTATGAGCCTGCTAAAGAGAAATTCAATGATATGTTAACTAGGCTAGAACTGTGGAGTGCTGGCTAGTTATCCTACTGTGCACTGAGATTTTCCTTATGCTTTTGACACAGAAGGCCTGAGCCAAGGCAACAGTGTCTAAGAGTTTAAACTGCCCTTAGAACCCGCCCATAGGACTCTCTGCCCCTATATGGTTTAGTGGCATAAATCCAAAGCAGTTAATGTGAGAAATGAACCACAAGAAGAATTTTTAGGTTATGAAAATTATTCCTTCTGCTTATAGTCTTTCTTGGACCATTTTTTTTTTTTTTTTAAGATATACCTATCCACTAAAATTCCTGAGTACTTTGAACTGATAAAAATTTATCTCATGAGGTATCAAACACAAGTCCAGAGGTGCAGCAAATTTTCAGGGATCTTCTGATGATATACATGACACAAGGAACTGTGACTAGTTACCCTAGGTATAAATCAGCTCCAACCAGAGTGGAATGTCAGACACAGCTGGTCAGCACAGCACCACTCAGACCCTGTTGTTTTTTGTTATAGGAGCATCAGATACAAGAAAACAAAAAACTTTGTGTTTCCTCACTCAGTAAAAATCAAACCATTTGCAAAGAAAAGAAAGGGGAGAATGAAATAGACTATTTAATGAGCCTAAACTTAATACGCATTTCTGCTGGGAAGAGCACGCTGATGTCTTAGAGGCAGTTCTCATGTGGAAGTTAAAAGGCATGTTCTAATTTCATGTATGTCTTTATGTAGGAGGGGGAGAAAAATCTAATACTTCAATATAGATTAAATTTTACAGCTACTGTTAGTATAGATAAAAAAATTATAGTTTCACAGCTGTAACGGTTTTAGATTTAATTAGAGGAACTTGTTTCCATTTACACGGCAACTTCTGCAATGAGGTATGCTCTGACAATTTACATTAATGCGCTTTATATAAGTTTTACTGAGTTTCCTGCTGTGCGTTGCTATGCAGTATCATATTTTAGGATACAAATGAGAAAGGAAGTCTTCATTCTTTCTTGCCTGCATTTGGAATTTAGCTGTTATTGATTTATTTTGAGAATGATGGCCATAGACAAGATATTTCCATGAGTGAATCTATTGTCTAGGTTTCAGTACACTTGCAATAGAAAGTTTGGTATTAATGAAGTTCATGAGAAATTTAAGTCAGAGAGTCTTCCTAAAGGGTTCATCAGCACATTCACATGATAGAAAGATCTTATTCTGACACACATTTTGTTCACTTCCTGGTACATCCAAGGTGAGGATTTAAGATTTTCTTGAGGACATGTGAGTTTATATACCTTCAAGGCATACAAAAGTTTTTTTAAGTTATTTTGACAAGACATGCTTTCCACAAAATCCCATTGATGAACTCTAGTAACTGATCTACTATTTTGACTACAATCAATGTTGAGTTGCAAAAAGGTGCTGGGGACATCAGCTCATCTGAAGTGCATCTATACCAATGCATGCAGCACGGGTAACAAACAGGAGGAGCTTGAAGCCATGATGCAACAGGAAGATTATGATGTAGTGGCTATCACAGAAACATGGTGGGATGTCTCCCATGACTGGAATGCACCAGTTGATGGCTACAAGCCCTTTAGAAGGGATCGATAAGGAAGGAGAGGCAGTGGGGTGGCGCTGTATGTTAGGGACTGTTATGATTGCTTCAAGCACAAGTACAGTGAAGACAGGGTGGAGTGTCTTTGCATTAGAATCAGGGGGAAGGCCAACAGGGCAGATGTCGTAGTGGGAGTCTATTATAGGCCACCCAACCAGGACAGAGAGGTGGATGAAATATTCTATAGGTATTTAGGAGAAATCTCATGATCGCTTACCCTTGTTCTTGTGGGAGACTTTAACTTCCCAGACATCTGCTGGAAATACAACACAGCAGAGTGGGACCAGTCATGGAGATTCCTGGAATGTGTGGAAGATAACTTCCTGACACCGCTGGTGAGTGAACCGACCAGAGAAGGTGCCCTGCTGGACCTCCTCTTTGTGAACAGAGAAGGACTGGTGGTTGATGTGGCGGTTGGAGGCCGACTAGGGCAGAGTGATCATGAAATAATAGAGTTCTCTATTCTTAGAGAGGCCAGGAGAGGGCTAAGCAGAACTGCCATCCTGGACTTCCAAAGGGCTGACTTTGACTTGTTTAGGCAACTGCTTGACAGAATCCCTTGGGAGACGGTCCTGAAGAGTATAGGGGTCCAGGAAGGCTGGGCACTCTTTAAGAAGGAAGTCTTAATGGCACAGGAGCAAGCTGTAAGAGTGCTATAAGAGTGCTGTAAGAGAAGCTGGTAGCAGAGAAGACCACTCTGGCTGAACAAGGAGCTTTGGTTGCAACTCAGGGAGAAAAGGAGAGTTTACGGCCTTTGGAAGAAGGGGCTAGCCACTCACAATGATTACACAGATGCTGTGAGGTTACACAGGGTGGAAATCAGGAGGTCTAAAGCCCAGCTAGAAATTAATCTGGCTTCAGCAGTCAAAGATAAGAAGAAGTGTTTCTATAAGTACTTCAACAGCAAAAGAAAGATCAGGGAGAGCCTCCACCCCCTGCTAGATGCAGGAGAAAACATGGCAATGAGTGATGACGGAAAGGCTGAGGTGCTTAACTGATTGCAGATGACACCAAGTTGGGTGGGAGTGTTGATCAGCTCGAGGGTAGGGAGGCTCTACAGACAGATCTGGACAGGCTGGAGCGATGGGCTAAGGCCAACTGGAGGAGTTTCAATAAGGCCAAATGCCGGGTTCGGCACTTTGGCCACAACAACCCCCAGCAGCACTACAGGCTTGGGGAGGAGTGGCTGGAGAGCTGACAGTCAGAGAAGGACCTGGGGGTGTTGATTGACAGCCGGCTGAACATGAGCCAGCAGTGTGCCCAGGTGGCCAAGAAGGCCAATGGTATCCTGGCTTGTATCAGAAATAGCGTGGCCAGCAGGAACAGGGAAGTGATCTTGCCCCTGTGCTCGGCACTGGTGAGGCCACACCTCGATTACTGTGTTCAGTTTTGGGCCCCTCACTACAAAAAGGACATTGAATTACTCAAGCATATCCAAAGAAAGGCAACGAAGCTGGTGAAGGGTCTGGAGCACATGTCGTATGAGAAGCGGCTGAAGGAACTGGGGTTGTTTAGTGTAGAGAAGAGGAGGCTGAGGGGAGACCTCATCGCCCTCTACAACTACCTGAAAGGAGGGTGCAGAGAAATGGGGATGAGTCTCTTTAACCAAGTAACAAGCGATAGGACAAGAGGTAATGGCCTCAGGTTGCGCCAGGGAAGGTTTAGACTAGATATTAGGAAGCATTTCTTTACAGAACGGGTTGTTAGGTGTTGGAATGGGCTGCCCAGGGAGGTGGTGGAGTCCCCATCCCTGGAGGTGTTTAAGAGTAGGGTCAACATAGTGCTGAGGGATCTGGTGGAGTTGAGAACAGTCAGTGTTAGGTTAATGGTTGGACTGGATGATCTTCAAGGTCTTTTCCAACCTAGATGATTCTGTGATTCTGTGTGATTCTGCGAGTTCATTTTCCAATGCTTAATTGGGTCTATGTACCTGTCACTTTTAGAAGTGCCATAATATTGGCCTATCACATTCATTTTTCATACATCCTATAACACAAAACAGATTTCAGATCTGAACATGGCCTTTTAAGAATCTAGATTTCAAGTTATTAGGGATTATTGATTTTAAATTGAGAATGCTTAACAACTGCTGTTGTAACATCATACTTGGTTAAAAATAGCCTGGTAAAAATAAAATCACTGTAATATTATATCATGCTGGTTTGTACATACACATAAGCTATATGAGTTACTGTTTAACACACCTGCATTCTTCTGCATTGCTAACAAATTTAAAAGCTCCACAACGAATTTGTTTTATCCCCAATACATTTTTCCTGCTTGTTCTCAACTCTGCTAGACACTAATGTTTCTGTGACACTTTTTAGCTCCCCTTATCAATTCTCTGGTTTTTAAGTTAAAAATTATACTATACATTCTTCCTCTCTTTTTATTTGCTCTCTGTTGTGTTTTGCTTATAATTTCTGCCTTCAACATTGAATAGTGATGGGCTTGTAGTCAGCTGACTTTTTCCTGTACTGCAAAATCATAGCTTTTTGACCATCAGGACTTCTATTGTCTCTCCTGTTTTCATTCACTTTCTTCCCCCTAATTCCTCCAAACTCTCTTTCAGAAATCAACCCTTCTGAAACACTGTGTATGCAAATATAATACTGGTTGGTACTGCCCTTTTTTTTATTAAATGTGATGTAATTGTACCAACAGGACTCCCAAAGCAACCATTAACTTCCAATGTGGTGATTAAATCATCTTTATCAAAATGGATTTACTATTTTTTATTTTATTAAGTTAAAAAACACCTATAGTTTGTAGAAACTAATGACATTTTATTATTTGCTGCATAAAGCTTCCAAACTGAATTTTCTATTTACAACATTTTTTCCTATCCACTACTACTATTAGTTAGGAGGTTAAAAAGGAATCCCTTCACTGGAATTTGGTGGTCCATGACAAATCTCTTCACAGACACTGCAGCAACTATGTGTACCCAAACGCATTTGTTAAACCACACTTGTAGTTTAACATGTAAACAGCTGGGCAAGAAAAGGATGAGCACCAAGAAGGCAGAGAAAGACAAGACACTGCACTTGGCAGTGCGTCCTGGAAAACTCTAGTTTGAAATTATCCTCACGTCAGGATTACCTTCCTGTCACCAGGCATTTTTCTGCTACCTGGGGAAAAATATTTTACTCTTCCCAAACTCACTCATTTATTAGGATTTTTGCTCTTCAAAAACTGGAAGTTGTCCATTTATCTCTTCTAAAATTACATCCTTTTCTCCAGAATCTTCAACATTTTCTGTGAAATGAAACTTCTTTTTCTTGACAAGTTCTCCTCAGCAGTACTCACGTTTATGTAAATGAAGAAAAGAAAATTTCAGCTCCAAAGACAGAAATAAGCTATCAGAAAGGAAAAGGGCCCAAAGAACAGCAATGCAACCATAATAATAGCTTAACAGTGGACTGTGAGGATAACTACTAGCAGCACAAGAAGAGGCAAGTCTTGTACATGCTCCAAACTCTTACGGCCTTGATTTGCCTTTTTTTTTTTTTTTAAGTTAGTTTAAAGGGAAAGGTTAATAATTCAGTTTTTTGTATTCTGCAGTATTTATTTCTGCAGTGGTAGGAGGAAAAACTCCTGATATTCTATATGCATAACTGGAAAAAGCTTTTCCACTGCAGATACTGAAGCTGGTTTTGTATTTTTCTTGTTCCCTAAGAAACTGAACAGAATGAAAACCTATCATCTGTCACTTGAATCATTGTAGGCTGTATTAACAGGCTGGTTCAACAATGGGAAATAGTTCGTGCAAATTGCTGTATTTCAGCTGGTTGGCTTTCTCCTTGGCAAAACTTACTTATATTGTTTAATTTCTTAAAAGATAAATTAGCAGACTTTGCATTAGGGTAACACTGAAGAAGCATCTAGACATTGCTGGAAGAGGCCTTTAGATACGTACTTCAAACACCACATACAGTTGCTGAAGACCATGATCAGGTTGAGTCTCTGCTCATTTTGGTGTTTTGGTGGTACCTCTGGCTTGTAACATCATAACTGAGAGGAATATAATGTACCTTAAGATTTAAACTCTAAACCTGAGGTAAAGTAACTAAACTCAAAGTCCTTGGTGCTCTGTTCAATCTCCACGCTGGTTGTCATTTTGGCTTCAGCATTGAATGGCTGATGTTTTAGGCAAGGAATTTAGACTCATAGATTCCTCCACTTCCGTGGATGTTTGGATATGCTGAGAGATGGATATCAGTGCAAGGTGGAGTTTTTGTTCAAATTATGTTATTGTGTTATGAAGAGATAGATGAATCTGTCACATGGGTAGTTAGACACTGTCTCCAGAAGTTTCTTTGGAATATTGTGGTGTTTTTTTAAAGTATAAGTCTGTGTTTAATGAATTCTAAAGCTCTTCATGATAATCAAGTCGTGTCTTCCCAACAGCGTTTCAGTAAGAATGAAGTCATACATCCATTAGACATAAAACCTTGTATTTCATAAAACAATTTCTGGCAGTATCCCAGCCACTTTTGCAGAATTCTCTCATCCCTTTTATATCAATGATCACTCCTTTCAGATCAGCTTCCCAGCATTCTCTCTGTTATCCTTTCTTGTCACATTCTGTTGCTGAAAGTTGAAAGATTTTTTCTTCTTATTCTCACCTCACTTGACTACTCCACCTCAATTTGTCTACTTTAGTTTAAAACTGAACTGATGGGCCAAATTATTCACAGTATTGCATAAAAAACCCTAGCTGAATTATAATTAAATACACTATGACTTCTGACAGAGTTTAACCTGGAAGTCTCTTAATTACTGCAAGGAATTATAGTCCTTATTCAATTCTTTCTCTGACGCGTCTTCTCAATCATCAAATTCTGCTTGTATTTTCTTGGGGGTAGGGAGGGATTACAACTCAGTCTCCTTTTGTGCAAAGACTGGCACAATAGGTCCTTTAGGTTCTACTGGAATGCAAATAATCACCACATTCTTTGGATGTTTAAATGTCATAGAGATGTGTTTAATCTAACAAGATGCACGGTCAGATGAAAAGAAGACTTAATTGGAGAACTTCAGCCTCTGAATAACTGATTGGATTTTTCACCTAAATTAAAATTATTAGCAGGTTCTAATGTACTTCCCATTTTCATCAGAGAACATTTACTGACATACTACTCTTGTCCAGATTAAATAGGATTTAACTGCTTAGAAATGCCTAAAGGTTGAATTTACTGAACAAAGAAGAGTGGGTTCCTCTGACAGAAATTCTGGGGATCTGTCTAGAGCTCAGAGAGTAAATAGGATTCAGCAACCCAAACAGTGCTTCCAGTCCAGTGAACTACATAATCCACTTTACAGTTCAGGTGACTCCAGCCCAATGAACAACATAATCCACTCCAGACTTTATGTGATTTCAGACCAATGAACAACATAATCCCAATTTTGATTAGAAACTATGGGCAAAGAGAAAAGGTTTTATGAGTAATAAGCATGTAAATGTGCTCTATACCGCCTGAAAGGCAATTTGTACTACAAGACATTAAGAAATTAGTGTTTTAACACTCAGAACCTCCACGGACTGCCATTATCTCCAAAATAAGAATGTAATGGATTCTTTAACCATAACATGTAAATTTGTCTGTTCCATCTGACCATGGGTGATTACCAGCCAGGGATGACTGGCTTGTCACTTCAAAGTATGCTCCTTCCACATTTCTCTTATCACCCAAACACTCCAGATTGGATACAGAGTGTCTATTATTTTGAAAAAAAAAAAAAAAAAAAAAAAAACCAGAGAGATGAAAGATATTTTCAGTTCAGTCAGTCTGATTTCTCTGTTACTTTGTCTCTCTACAATTTCATTCTAAATGCATTCTGTAGTTCTCTCCTGCTTTCTTCTTTAATATTAATTTACCGAAACCATCCAAAAGATGTGTAATTAAAGATCAAAAAAGCAATTCTCGGAAACCTTCATTTTTGAATTACTAGGTTCAGTGCTAAGAAGGTTTACTTATGAAAAACAGAATGCTACAAAGTCATGTCTGGAGAAAGGATCAATGAACATTATGAGTTTGACAATAAGGATAATCTCTTTCAGAATGGATGAAACTTCTAAAAGGGCACCCACCACAGAAATAATAACTAACTGGAGAAACATGAACATGTCAGGTTTTTAAGGCTTGGCTTGAAATTGCGGAAGTCATGAAAAGAAGACAACCATTGCTTGAAAAAACCCTGTATAAAATAGTTGCATTTTTAATCTCTAAAATTAAAGTGGCTGTTATTGGGCTGATTGCTATCTATAACTGTTCAGTACTGTTTTGCTTTCACCTGTTGTGCTCCTATATGTCTGACCGTCATGTGCTATCTATAGTTTCCAACACGTCTATCTGAATGGAGAGAAATTAAGATCCCTGACAAAAAAGAATTTATATCCTGTAGTGGACTGTGTCTACCCAGGTTCACTTTGGATCTGAATCATTGCTTAATAACTTTGGTCCTTCCATAACAGTAACCAGAAGAAAAGAGCAAACTGATCCTTGAGCAAGCTGATCTAACTTCTAATTTGGCCCTGTGTTAGCAGATTGGCCTAGATGGCCTCCAGAGGTCCCTCACATCTAAGTGAAAAGAATAAACATGAGTGAACTCATTTATGTGAAATTAAGTGAAAGATGTACTGAATAAATGAAAGAGTTAAAATTTACAAACAGATTTCTTCTGAAGTCACTGAAGTAAAAGATAAACTCTGAGTGTGGAAGGTCTGTGTTTCCACTATTACTTTTCTATATTGCATTTTACTGTTCCCAATTCCTGTCTCTTTTTAAGGACAATTCTTCATTTCTTCTAAATACTGCATTGGAATCTCTCTGAAAGTTTCCTAATAACCATTGACGTTTATGGTGAAAAGTCTTAAACATGTTCATGCTGAATTTAGGATTTTTCAAAACAACTTTAAAAACCTCAAAATTACATTTCAAAATGAAACAGTTCATTAATAGAAACTTTTTATTATAATATGTTAATTCAAATAAAATGCTTGATCACTAATTGGCACTTCTGGGGGAAAAAAAAGGCACACATTTTTTTGTCCAAACCGCCTCTTTAATATTGAAACATTCAATTTTAGCCGAGGGAGCTCCCAAAACAACGGGAGCCATCACATGTTTCAGTTTTCTTCTTTCTCAAAACTTTAATAATTAACAATTTTCTATATTAAAAAAAAAAAAAATTACTTTGATGAAAACATGTATTAAGATACCAGGCATTTCCCTAAGGTGCAAATTATTTTCTGATTAGTTTGAATTGATAGATATTACTTAAAATGTGTTCTTATCCTAAAAGTATGTGTTTGTCTTTATCAGATAGATTAATTGTTAGCACACTTGGACTGTGACTTCTTTCACAGTTTGCAGAGCTCCAGCTGTGACAGAGACCATATTAGATGTGGATGATAGTATAAAATGAATAAGAATGTATTCCTACCTGTTCAAAATACTAACAGTATACTCTTGGAATTTGCCCCTGGTTAGCCTATCGACTATTTTAATATTTTGAAATGAAAAATGCCAAGGAAGTGCAAAATGTTGCCATACTGTCATCCAGATTATTTTACTCAGTTCTAGCTTTGTGACTTTCAGTCACTTTTATTGGCACCAAAAAATCTACTCAGTCACCCATGTACTTGACTGTTAGTAAATGGAGAGTGAAAACAGCTCTCAGCATCTTCAAAACAAGGGTGTTTGGTGGACAGATTGTCTGGCCACTGCAGTATGATCCCCATCCAACTCTGAAAATGTTTGCAAGGAATAATATAACTGCTAAAGGTGTTTAAGAGCAGTCAGCTAGTTTAAAATGGTACAGAATTTAGTTTCCTGGCAAATGCTCTAACAAGCTTTGCTACAAAATGTCAACATTTGGATTCACAGCATCCCAAGATACCTGTTAGTTGCAGCTCTGCTGAAGCTCTGAAGGTTTAACTATCTGAACAATGAAAAATTAGTTAAAGCTGGAAATATAACAGCATTGAAGCCTAACTTCTCTTGAAAACAGTGTACCAAGAACAGGCAGAATTCTTCTGAGCTGAAACTTACTAGAATTAAAGTGATTTCTGCACTTTGGTAGTGTTCTCTTCCCCCAAAACACGCATTATTGGATGAGTTGTAAGAAGTAAACTTTATCCAGTGAACTGCTCATTATGTCATAGTGTTCAAATAATAATACCCCAGCTTTTTCTGCTTTGGTTATAAGAAAATCCATTGTAGAGGTATGTTAGAAGCAAAGAGACATAGGTGGTCAGTCCCTTATAAATTTGTTAAATAATAGGTTAGTGATATTTTCCAAAGTGTTTACTTGATGTGGAAGCTTGAAACCCATTTTCACAAATTACAAAAGAACAGAATTTCCAAAATTCTCTTGATGCCTTTATAAACTTAGCCTTTTGTCTAAGCCATAGCACTAGACCCCAATTTTAATAAGCTGTTGTGAAATTTTCCACTTGGGATGACAAAGCTTAAATTACATTTAAGTATTTTAGGGAATAAGAACTTAAGTCACTTGGGCTATCAGTGGAAACCTTTGGAGACCCTGATGTTCAAAGGTATTTAGGTATGTCAATATCGTGACTGTCTTAGGTTTAAGGATCTATACTCCCTTTAAAATAGAAAGTTTGCAAAATAGTTATGGGTACTACAGTGTTAGGATAACCCGAACCAGGCATATATTCCTATTGTGTTATGCACAACATACAAACAAAGCAGTTAGAGCATTCAGCTACAGGAATATTCTGCCAAACAGATATTTACGGACACTGTGGTAGGACACTAAAATGGCCTAGGTCATGACTAGCACAGGGCTTTGGGAAATCCAGGTCTTGGTCTGAGCTACCTGTCTAAACAGCAGGGCAGGGTAGCAGATCTTGCCTAAAGATTTTTATAAAATGGGGTTTTGGAACTGGTTGAATAACATGACAGAACACAAAACCACACACACAGAGTGAACAAGACTAGCTAGAAAATTTATTTCTTTTTAATTTTTTTCTTGCCTTGGCTTTCTTTCCCTCCCTCCCCTGTGCCTCACTGGAAGCCATTTGCTCTCACAGTGCCCAGACATGGAAGCACTGAGCCTCTCTGCCTGAGCACTGGAATGCAATACCACATTTTAGAGTATGATGGCAGCATGCAGACAAATTAGGAAAATCCAGAAGATCTGAATGTCAGGAGCCTTTACAGTTTCTGTGAATTAGATCAGAAGTTTCCCTTTCAGTCCTGAAGCATACTTTAACTACAAACTGATAGAAGTTTTGTCTGAGTTTCCTCTTTTTCCTCTTTTTTTTTTTTTTTTTTCCCTTTTGACTATGATTATTAAAGCTTGTCTGGAAATTCTGTGTCATTTGGCACCTAAACACGTTCCATTCTTGAAAAATCTCAATCTGGACATAAATTAGTTTGCTTAAACTCCCCATTTATTCTTATGTTCCTGACTTCAAAGTCATGTCATGTAATTTTTTAAGAACTGCATATATATTTTAAAATTAAATGTAAAAAGTCTTGATCAAGTTTCATATTTTGTTATTCTGTCTGACTTCAATATAACTCAACTATGTCAGAAGCCTGTTTTCAGTAACCATTCACAGCGAAAAAATATTATGAAAAAAAAAGAAAGAAAACAAAAGTTAGGAATAAACATAATTTCAAGTGTCATAAAAGAAAATAATTCTACTACAGATTAAATCTGGTAGCTACACATTTTTAAAAAATTAAGCATGCACTGAGTTCCATCAGGGTAATAATAACTTAATAAATAAAAAAGTCTCTGGACTGGACTGACTAAATATCTTATTGTCCTCAAGTGCAATGAAAAATACATTTTCACTAGTTATGCAATAAAAAAGGCATAATCTAAAATTATAATGTCTTTTGTTTCTGAGGATCATTTTCAAAATTGATGCTCGTATTTAGCCTTCTGCAGTATATGCCAAGTGCCAGATTCCATCATTACAATATTCTTGCAAAGGATTTTTAAGACTTTTAAACATTTTGATTTTCCATCACTGAGTCAAGACAATGCTGGTGAAGCTGTTTCCTACAACAGTGTGCTACATACCTGTGCTAAGGAGTTTAAACTTGCTCAGCAAAGAACACCTAGACTCCCTTCTGGAGCTGTAATACTATTCATTACCCAACTTACAAAGCACAATCAGCAACAGGTACTTAATAATGAGAAAATATAAGGAACCACACAAGGACACTACAACCTTGCGGTGACATGTATATCTATATATATAAAACTATGTATATTAGTAAGCCAATTCATTCAAGTAGAGATGAAAGTTAGTTTTCACTGGATAGAATGTTGATGGTTGTATTTTAATTATTTAGATCCCTGAAACTTGATCAGTCTTTAGTATATTTTGGACCTCTTTGAGAAATAAGAGTTTTTATATGGTATGTCCTTCATGCAGTACATTTATCTGTGTACTTTATGAACATGTCATTAAGGAAGTCTTGTAGTAGTAAATAAGGTAGGCTTGGCTCGAATTATTAATAGGATAGTATATAAGACTACTCATGCAACATAAAAAGAAAACATTCTTAAGGGCCCCACATCACATTAGTTTAGAAATAGTATTTTTATCCTATTCCGTGCTGTAGAATATTTGATCCTGCCTACAAGCTTAACTTCAAAGCTTATGTAATAATAACCTACTTCAACAAAATAATGAGAAAGAGAATCTGAGACCTTTTCATATAGATAGATTACAGCCTGTATAATTACTTTATTTGACTGTCAAATATCTTTGATATTTGAACTACTAAATTCAGAAAGCAGAAAAGTGAAACAAAACAGTAGAAGTACTCGGACATTTTCTAATGGAGCAGTTTTTCTGTTGGAAAATTTTAGTAAGATAATAGCTTTTTCTACAGTGTTTTAACATGTTTACAGAAAAATTCTAGGGAATTTCTGAACAAAACATTTAAAGTTGTAGAGACAGGAATATAAAGAGTAATAGTATGCATTTTGTCATTTTCATAACAAGATACTTTGAAAAGAACGGTGCAATTTTTTTCCAGTATTCTCAATTTTTCTAATGAAAAATCAGATTTATTTTTCATTTACTCTCCATTTGCTTTAGTGCTGACACAACAAAATTAAAATTTTAAGAACCAGGAAATCTTTTGCAGATCAGGAATTCTGATATTGTGCTACTTTAGAAAATACTGCATGCATTCATTTTTATTATCTGCTTCTAATATAGTCAACTTAAAGTGTTGTTGACTGACATACTTCAGGCCTGAAAGTATCTGCAATGTGATGTAGCTCAGGACTGAGACTTTATTCTTTATTCATTTATCTGCAGAAACAGACTAAGGAAGAAAGTACAGTACTACAAGTTAGGTTTTTTGTTTGTTTTCTGTTTTGTATGGTAAGGCCAGCTGGCTGGTAAGAGGCTACAGAAAGAAGGAAATTCTTTGTCTCAACTGCTTAGGTAATTACTTCCTCTTTACCTAAAGCAACAGAACTATTATTTTGATGGGACTGCAGAGTGGCAGCATAAGCCATAAAACTTTTTGAATTACGGTCACAAACAATCCTCTCATCCAACATTATAATGCCTCTAAAACGTTAGTATAGAGATACTATTTTTGTTAGGTATAGCCACCAAATATTTTGGTGATGAGTGGAGTTTTTGAGAATCTGAGGATGTATAGCTCTATTTCTGGATGACTCAATTAACTACCCCGTAAGGATGCGTGAGGTTACCAACATCGACAGACGAGTCTTAAATGAGGGCAAACCCCAGTTCTAATAAAGAAGAGAATTTTCTAAATTGTTTGGCATATTTAGAACAGGAATACCTTTAATTTACATTTTTCTAAATATATATTTTACTCACAGGAATGACACACCGAAATCCCATCATTTTATCAAGACGTCATTTATTCACTGAAGTCATTTGTATCTGAAGGCCAGTGCAATCCATATGTGACCTCTTCTGCCACTCTGAGGAGGTTGCTGCTCTTATTGTCTCTAAACTACCAGACCAACTTCTGAACAATGTCAAAAAAGATGACAAGTGGGCCTTGTCAGGATAACAGAGATGATGTATTGTAAAGCAGATGATTAAAACTAGAGTCTAGACTGACAAACACACAATGATCCATTTCTTACTGGTCCAAGAGCTGATTTATTATTTAAGATCTAGATCTTTATATGTCCAGTATATATTATGAGAAGGGAGATTGCCTGTATAGTCCACAGAGTGTACACCATGTGCCAAAAAAACAGGTACTGTAAATGCGTCTAACTCCATTGATGTCCTCAGAAGTGTGATGATTTGCATCAGTTGAGACCTGGCCACCTATATCAGCTGAAATGCATAAGCATCCATTTTCTAGAGTATTTTTGTTGTCATTTCTGCAGTGGGAGCCCACTTAAGCTTAAGAGATCCTTATGGCAGCACTGAATTAGACCTTAGCTTTTTTAAAAACCATCTTGGAAGATGGCTATAGGCATACTGAAAAAGTGGCTCATAAAGAATTAGTTTTGCCTAGTGTTTATTTTATGCTGCTCTCTAAACTAATAAACCTGCCTCCTTTTTATTAAAAAAAAATTGCTTATCTACATCTTGCATTCTTTTTCTCTGCTCAGCCATTTCCAGAGAACATACCATAATTAGTCTAGCTTTCTGTGTATATTCATTTAATTACAGTTTCCTTATATGATCTGCTGTAATTCTAATAGACTCAGGGTTTACTACACATACCTAAAGAAACCAGACTACCAGGAAAACAGCCTTATTTTTCCAACTTATTTCATACACACAACAATGGTCTTCAGGGAAAAATACAGAAAGCAAGGAGACTTGAGGTCTACTTACAGCCATCCCATACATTTCCCTTCTCACCTCAGTCAAGTCACTTGACCTCTTTGTACATTCCTTACTGGTTTGAAAATGCAAGCAATAATGCTAAGCTTCTGAATTGGACAAACACTGTGAAAAAGAGTATTCTATAAACATAGCTCAAATAAATACCACAAATTTATGTTGATTGCATCAAAAGTATTTTAAAGAAGTAAAAAATCATCTCTATTAGCAAGTGCTTCACAAAATATTTAAAGGACTCACAGTGGTTTTTTTTTCTTTATGACCTTAGAAATGCAGAGTTATATTGCTGACTCACTTGGCAGGCAGAACAAATGGGCTCTATTAGCTCCAACTCAGGAATATAAAAGGAATATATAAAAATTCTTGTCACAAGAAGAAAAAAAAAAAAAAAAAACAGCAGATGTTTCAGGTTTTTGTTTCTGCTATGCACTGGATTTGGGAGTGAGTCGGGAGGGAAACAAAAAGACATAGTCAGCTACCCCAATCCAGTTACAATTAAAATCATTGAAGAAAGATCTAATCAAATCCATTTTTGCTGCATATCCCAGGACCTTTAGCCAATAAGTAGTCTTCTATGTTGTGAGGAAAAATAATTAAAATCCACTACAGATATATATATATGAGTGTGGTAGTTTAGCGAGATAGAAATATATTGGGACCTCAATTAAAAAAACCCTCAAAACTCTACCTCATAATGCTAGGAACTTGAGAAGATTTGAAGAATGATCACTCATGCTTTTCAAGACCAAACTAATAAGTTTTTGTATTAGCAAATGGCGACACTCTTTCATTCCTAGCAGAGATGGTTTTTGCTCAGAGGCCTAGTTAACACTGTTTACCATTCTACAATTATATTTATTCTGTCATTCATAAAATCACATCTGCAACCAGCTTACTCCTTTCCATTTTAACTCTGATACCAGTTATCAAATGAATGTTCGTACTGTCTTAATCTGGTAAACCTCAGAATTAATAGGTATGGAAGGTGTGATAAGAAAAAAAAAAAGAGATATGGATGTGTTAAGATCTATAAGGTTAAAATTAAATGCTATTTCAGATGTGTGTCATTTTTCTCTATAGATCTGCAAGGTAAATATTAACAAGGTGTTTTAAATGAAGCACCTCATTTACATTTCACCTGTCCTATTCCAATTGCTCTATTCTCTTAGTGTGATTCAACCATTGTACACATCAGCTTTAGCAAGCCATAAAAAGTAATTTTTGCCTTCAGATTCTGTGATAAATTTATCATCAGAAAATTAAACGTCAGTCTAATTTCACAGCTGTATTATCCTTCTGTCTAAAAACTTAACAAACTAATTAAATTCTGAATTAACTAAAGTCAGAATAAGCCCCAGACACTAGCTTCTAATCTGGACAAACATCTCTTGACAGAAAATAGAATTAATGTGTGTCTCCTGCTTTGGGAAAGTTTGCCAAAAGCAGACCCCTTACTGTGTTAGGTACATGGCCTTGTCTCTACCACAGGTGCTATTTGCTATTACAGCGTTTCTCCTTTGAAGATCTTAATGCACCTTTCTTAACATACACTAACCTTGATACACCAAAGGGATGTAAATTGTCGGCCTAGAAACACACCTTTACTATCAAGTCAAGAGGATCTAGTGTCTCAATTTTTTCTTAAATTAACTAATTTGTATAAAACTGGATGCTTCATGTCATAAAATGTTCTGCAGTCCTTTTGCAACTATTAGGATGCTTGTAGAATAAGAGTGTGGTAACTGGCATGACCTTTTTATAACAGCAGTAGCATGGGGAAGTAAATGAGGAGGATATGCCCACAGGATGCCTGGATAAGAAAAAAAAATAGTGGAAAGCACAGAATACGAAGGCACATATGTATTTCTTTTTTTTTTCCTGTCTAATTCCTAAAGGAAGGGTTCCCCACCTGCACCCCATCTGGGTGACACCAACAACCCAAATGGTAGTATGCAACCATCTATAGAAAAGTTTAGTCATACAGCTAAACCAGATCTTACATTACTGCAAAGCACTATCTCATAGATCTGCATGTGAACATCAGCTGGGGATGATTTTCACCTCCCAGTCCTCTTAGTTTGCCTTACTTCCCTGTCAATTAACAGCTTTCACTCAAGGATTACATAAGTCCTGTGGCTCTTGCTAGCAGGACATCTTCTCATTGCTGCCTCCTGGCTACATTTAAATGTTAATGACTAATTCTATAGCTAATACATGCAGTTGATTTTATCTTAATGTCTACCAGTTTTAAATGTCACTGCTTAGACTTGTCTGAAATGAATTTTGCTAAACCATCTCCTGTTAATTATCTTTTAGCATTTATAGTTCTATCTGATGGCCTGTGTTGTCAACGGGGCTGCTAACAGGCAGTTCAGCTTTTTGCCTTTGAGATAGGGAGGTGGAACAGTCAAACACTCAAAACAAAGCAGAGCCTGGTCTTCCCTGACATGGAAAAAACTATTTGGAAAGATTCAGTAAATAGAAATCAAATAAATTCTAGCTACCAATGCCATGAAGTTTATGTACCTCTTTAGTAGTGAATCCTTTACATAAGGGATTTGTTGTTTGTTTCTGAAGCCAATAGCAGCTTTTTTTTTTCTCCAAAAGAAAATGATGACCCACGATCATCAGTTTCATGTAAAGAGAGTAAACAGCAAGCCCAACATCTGTCATAATTGTCACATCCATAGTTTTCAGGAAAAATAAAAACACTTCCATATTCATATTTTTAGGCTGGTGATTATAGGCCTGTTCTGTGCACTGAACTATGAGCAACTTTGAGAAGGGGGGTTGTTAAAAGGAAAAAAGAATTTGGAGAGTATCTGTTTACATTGCTTTCTTTTTAGCTTTTATTATTGCCTCAATATCCAAAAATATCTTCAATTATCTAGTAGATTAGAAGTCTGGTTGTCAAGGGGAAAGCTACTTCAGTAGACAGAGTTCTAGCTTGATGACAGGAAACCTACAGCAGGTTAAAATCCCTGTCTTGAGTACAATGAGGTGAAGACTGGACGTAGTCATGAAGAAGTCAATAACTAGTTCTTTATATCCAAAATTGTGCTTAAGATGCCATGGGTAAGGTTAACATAGACCCCAGCTAACTCAACATGTACAAGTTAGGACTTAAAAGAGCTGATGTCAGAATATTTGGTGGTGCACAAAACCATAGTATATAGAGTTATCTCCATTTTGGATCATTTAGATGGCTCCTTTATCCATATTATGTCACTAGAAGTCTCTGGGCTTCCAGTTACCTCCAGAGCGTGGGCTGAGATAGTCTCAGAACACAATCTCTACCCTTTTACACTTTGAAGAGCGGGCAGTCTTGGTCTTAAGAGCGGGTTCAGATTTGTATTTGACAGGGACAGTGTAGAGAAATCTCAGCGTCAGATTTACATATAATCATACTGAAAGTGAAGCAAGTTCCTGGAAAAGCATGTGAGTCGGGAGTGAGTGGGGGTGGGACAAACATTTCAAATAGTTAGACAGAAAATATTGTTTTGGAAAGAGTTACAACAACACCCTATTGTACTCACTGAATGCACCAATATCTTTGCAAATAGGATCCTCTGTGCCTTGTTACCATGTCTGAAAATTATAATGATAGCACTTCACCATATCACAGAGGAATTGTACAGTGCTCAGATATCATGGGTGCTATGAGTCATATATATGTTTAAGAGATTGTCTGCAGAAAGGTATTCACGCAAATTAAACCCCCATAAAGACATTTTTAGAGTGGAATATTACATTCTGATTAAATTGCTACTCACTAAACAACATTAACTCTTGCTAGAATCCTTCTACATTTCAGTAAGATTTCTTAAATTTTCTTTGTCTCAATTCATTTTCAAAACTAACCAGAAATTAACTACTCCAGTGCAAATACAAATTTCCTGTGACATGCAGACAAGCCTCAAGATCAACAGATATATATGCCAGAAATATTTTCAAGGGCAAAAGAAACTGACTGCCAGGTTTGAAACAGAAGGCTTGAGTGTATGTTCTGAGATAGCTGTACATTTTCACCAGAAGGCAGTTGACAACTGGTGGAAAACAACACCTTTTTAAACAATTTTTGTTAATGTTAGAAAGTTATGCTACTATCATTGATAGCTGGCACAGTTGTTTTAAAATCTAGCCTTGAATTAGAATTGGTCAATAGTATTACTATCTTTTTTATGTCACAGCTAGTCATAAATTACTATATTATGAAAATCTAATCTTGTCAAGGATGAGTTGTTTAGGTTGTCATATGGTACATCAAGCCACGCTGCCTATTTCTTTTCAGTTTCTAAGTTTGTATTAGATAGAAGAGAAATATAAGCAATTCTTGCAGCAAAAGCTGTGTGGATCTCTGGCCTTCAAAGTTTATTACTTCTGTTTACCTGTGCAATAGATTCCTCCAGTCTATCATCAAAAAATGTTGAGCTAGAATTTGTCCTCTCCACAGCACAACTATTCTGAGTTAGCCCAGTAGATACGGCCTTGTGACTATCATGACAAAGCAGTTAAGAAACTCTAGCTCTGGTAAAGCTCCTTCTCATTGGGCCTTAAAGGAAAAAAAAAAAAAGAAAAAAGAAAAAAACAAAGAGGAAATAAAGGCCCTATCCAGCTACAAAGCAAATTGTAGTATCATTACAACCAAGAATCTTCAGGATTATCTTGCTCATACTACTGTTCCCTGGTTCACATGATGAATATTTATCCCCCACAGAGGGCTGGAACAGGTGATTTTCTGAGGTCCTTTTGTGACTTAACTACCAGTCATTCCAAATCACAGAATCAGAAAGGACTACTTACAGCTGCATGCTAACTTTCAGCCCTTCAGAGCAGGATAGGTTGAGACTGGCTACCTCAGTCTTTTCAGTAATGAGAAAGAGCATCTTTCACCAATAGGTCACCAGCTTAGTCAAAGAAAGGCTAAAAAGCCCACTAAGTCCTATTTAATGGCCCATTCGTGGGATAAGTTTTTAGAGATGTAAAAATTAGCTTTTAAGTCACAAACTTAACAGGATAAATTTCACTAACTGTTATACTCATAAGCAAAGCCAAGACAAACTTAAGTTAAAAGAATACAAACACCACCTTACGCCCCATTCACTCATAATTTATTTTGAGCCCTTCATATCTAGCTAGTATTAATAATTTTTTTGGCTTTTTTACTTTTAAAAAGGAATTTCAAATGTGGAATAGTGACTCATTAGCAGCATGAGCCCAGAACTGCAATTTACCAAACCCTAGAAGGTGTGAAGAAGGACTCATATTACTGACAGCCTGAAAGTAAAAAAAGGAAAAATAAGAACATTCTTCTTCATAGATATTAGAGTACCAACTGCATCAGACAGCACCAGAAGCTTAAGCGTCCTCCCAATACACAGAAATTCAGAGAAATCCAGAGATTCCATTCCAAGAAATGGAATCGCCTAGGCCTCCAGTGTAATTATCATTAAAGTTATGCTGTAATGCATCAATCGGAGTACAATGACAGTGTGTATATGAAGTGATAGTTCCCCAGGATACCGCTGATACCCTGCAATCATTTTTAATTCAGGAACTTTCAGATTTAATCCAGAAGTGGTCTCTGAATTTCATAATCCTCTTCCAAGAGATCTTGCAGGGCCCAGAGTCTTTCTGAGACCCAGCCTCCTGAGCTCCAGGTGAGACAATGGGGTAATTTTCTCAAGATTCCTTTCTTTGTCCGAGGCTGACCTGACACCAGTCCTGCTTCCCTCCTTGGATAACCTTGAACATGGAAGAACATTACCTACCCAAACATGGAAGTCTTGTCTCCTTGGTTTTGATTAAAGATTATTTTTTTCGGGAAATCACTGTTTATTACATTAGACCAGGGACTGGCATGTTTCATAAGTCTGACTAGTAAATTGAAGCAAGGCACATCCATTTTTAAAGAAAGCAAAATGCTTGATGCTTAATGTTTTTCTGAAGGCTTAAATATGTAACTCATCAAGTCAAACTGCAGATTTCCTATATTTCAAACAATTCACTTTCTTCTTTCATGACTTTCTTTCATTGTGTGACACCCATCTTCTTACCATGTTCTCTCTTCAAAACCAGATTCACTGTTGTATCAACATCCTTCACATACTCAAATTTCTTTTCCCCACTTCCACACAACCTTCCTTACTGTTTAAGGTAGGCATCTCTTATTCTCCAGTTTTCCCCTTCTACAAGAATAAAGCAGACCTGTGCTTAAAGATTGTCTATGGCTATGTTCCACAAAACATGACACAACAGAGACGAAGCCAGACACTGTGTGGACAACCTGAAATCACAAGGATATGAGAAGGTACATGCAATACAAAGTTTGCACACTTTCATTTAGCAGTAAGCCTGAAAGATCACTCTCTGTGGAAGAGATAGGCAGATGGAAGATCATGCTGTTGTTCTGATGGCTCCCAATTTTGACATTACACTGCAGACAGAGCCTAGAATTGATGTATATTTTTTCCTAGAAACTGGTTGGTAACTCTGGGTTGTTTTGTTATTTTCTGAAGTTTTATCAAATATAAAAACTCCTTATTATCAATAGAAAACAGTTACATATTTGTATATAGACGGTTCTGCACTTTCTCTGAAGCATCATCTTCATGTTCTCAGATCCAAGTCCTTTAACTCAAATGCACATCAGTTAATGCTAAGTGAAGTGTTAAGAAATTCACAGCAGTATTTCCAATTTGACTGGTCCATAGACATTGCAAACTTTGAGAAAAGCACAGAGATAATTTAAATCCTATCTTACATTTTGCAACCCAACATTTCCGCTCCATTTCCAACTTGAATTGAAAACTTACACATCCCCTGCCCAAGTCAACGGGGATGTTTGATCATTAATAACAATACACACTCAACATTTGAAACTAGGATGAGTACAAGAAGATGATTCCATGGCTTTCATACATTTTAATGTAAAATTAGTCTCTATGATTGAAAAACTTAAAGCAGGGCTAGTGATTGTTTGATTCCTGCAAACATTGACGTTAAAACTCCAGGATAATAAATGCAGATGTTTGAAACTTCAAAGTAACTAATTGTGTCTTGAAAGTGGTGGTGGTGTTTTGGAAGTGGTAGCTAGTCAATTTTTACTTTTCAGTAGCAGTTGAGCAAATATACAGCACCAACCTATCTAAAAAAAAAGACCAAGTATAGTACTGGTTTGTGGTATGAACAAAGACTACAGAATAATAGAATCGTATGAATCATAGAATCATATAATGGTTTGGTTTGGAAGGCACCTTAAAGATCATCTAGTTCAAATTCCAAATATTTCTCCTCCAGCTGTAAGTCAATATTTTTTCAAGTATAATTGATGCTATTCTGTTCTTGTTATATTATCTGGTGAAAAACATGATCTACATGAGTGGAAAAGGTTTCCATAATGCCAGTAAGTAAAAATAATGAGCCATGTTAGCATACCGGGCATATTTTTCTGGCTATTGTAAACGGAGAATAAATGTCCTGGTAGGTTGCTTCTGGGGCACAGAAAGAAAGAGGTAAGAATGAACTACCAATACTGTTGATCAGACTTGGTCCCCCATCCAGAATGATAGTTGTCAACCAGAATTTTGATGCTTAATGTAATAAAAATAATGTCATTTACATCTGCTGTAGTAAGGATATTAAGATGTACAGAAAACAAGGAGCTTCACTCTGTCAGCAATAAAAACTGAATTAAATAAATCTGACCTTATATTTGTTAATGAAAACAATTCTCTTGTTACAGATACAAGTACAACAATAATATTCAGAGAGGAAGCCAATGAGAAAGCCCAGAAATACAAAAGGCTCTCTGAAGATCAGGCAACTGCCATCTGACCATGACATTATTGGTTTAGGATTTTCTTAATAAAGAAAAAGGAAAATGGTCTGGCAGGAGTTACAATAATAACTGCTGCCTACACTTGGGAGTCAGTTGGTTAAAAGATTAAGTCAACAATCCTTGGTGTATTAAAAGGATGTTATAGACATATAATCAAGTATGTATAAATATAAAGATAAGTACACTGACTCTGACACGTTTCCTGCAATGTCACTTATGTTACACCATTCACTATAATTTCAGTGTGTACCCGGTTATGAGTAACTTTTGCAACCTGGGTTATTTTTTTCATATCTTCTTATTGTTCTTTATTTTTATATTTGCTTCCAAACAAACACAACTCTTCCCTGTTTTTTTGTCTTCTTCCTCAGAATTTCATAAAGATTAGGCACATTCATAACGGGCCAGTGGATAAAAGTAGTGATGTATGGTTCAATATCCTTGAGTTATATACATACACAACACTTGGTTTTTTATTTTTATTACCATTAATTATTCAACTCATAATGAGAATGTGGTCTTAAATTTGAGAGAGAAGGACTTAAATGACCAACTCCTTGATATCAGTATAATTTCGGGTTCCAGCCTGCCATCAGGTCGCTCACGAAATTTATAGGTCTAGAGCAATTTACACTGAACAAGAGCCTTCTGTCTTCCATTAAGAGTGGATTTGGGACAATTTTTGCTTTTGATGACATGAGACTATGCCAGGGGTAACTGAAACCTTCATATCTAATATGCATACAAGAAACTAGAGATACACGTTTACAAACTGTCTCACATTTTCCATAAATCAGCTACAGAGCATATTGAATATAAGCCACTCAAATCAGGAGTGACTCAGTCACAGAGTCAGTTCAGAGAAGATCTCAGAGTGGCAAGTTTGTTGTATGCTTTTTGTCCAACACTTGGAGAGTGAGATTGGCCTCCTAAAATGATTCAGCTGAGTTCTGTGTGTTAGGTGGAATAAGGAACCTCAATTAAGTAGCCAATTACAAAAAATTTCATAGAAGTTTGTGACTAGTAAGGAGGAGAGCCTCAAGGAAGTCAAGTAATTGGACATATCTTGGGTGCCATTATGACTTCATATGTACCCAGTTGTACTTGGTTGGCTTGTCTACAGTTGCCTACATATTTTCCACAAACCTTGGTACAATTTGGTAAGGCATTGACAGAAGTGTCTTCCTCCTAATTGCTGGAAATAAATATCTTTTTCATGCGGTCATGAACGGCTGAGACAGCAAGGAGATCTGACACTATTTCTTTTCCTTGGCTAGTGTCGCTGATGAACTGTATTTAATCATTCATAAGCAGGTTCTGGTCCTTATTTATTGGGAACAGTTTGACTCCATAAGATTTGACAGTTTTCTGACATCCCCCAAATTGTTCTAATAATAACAGAGACAATGACAGTATCATTTAGAAATCTCTCACATGCTGTATGTGAATGGAGTTACATATCTGCTGTAAGTAACAGAAAATGGAACAGCAAATTGTTTTGTAGAGGGAGCTGAAATTAGATTGTGCCATGCTGCCAAAAGAGACAAAAAGAGACAGATGAATTCTGGAAGGAGAAGAAAATGTTATACCCATGAGACCTGCTGGTTGCTGTTCCCTACCTCAAGGATGTACAAGCTCTTCCCATCTTGGCAAGAGGTAAAACCCCCTTATCAATTTATAAAACAGAACAAAATGCATGTGCTCTATAAACAGAGAGGAAGCATGCAGTTCTTTCCACTTACTGACTAGAGGAACTAAACTTGAATTTTCAACCTGTATATTTGCTGATTAAATCAGCAAATGCCACTGAATGCCACTGAAAATTCAAGCCCTCAGAAGTAGTCCTAGGTACTTCTGCTGACATGAGTAAAACCTCCTCCCTGTGTATTCCATCAGACTTCTACCTAAAGCATACAAATGCTTCCTTTCCCAGAGGTGCAAGGAAAGCCTGCAACTTGAATGGTCTTGCAAAAATATGCAAAGCTATAGGCAATACCAGATAGGAAACAGGACTCATGGGATAGCTTACTTTACTCAGCATTCTGTTCCTGACTGCAACCAAAACCAGTTTCGTTTAAAAAGACACCCAAAAGACCAGGTACAGGAATGTATTTCCCAGGTATGAAGAAGAAATTCTGTGGAAAATCAGATGACTTACACGAGTGTAAGAAATCATAACATTGGGTTCATTACTTCTGAGGAGCACATGAAGAGTACAGAGGTACAAGAGAAATTAATGAAAATCATCATAAAGCACAAGAGAATTCAAGCCAACAAATAATATCCTTGGTGATGTTGAATGTTTTGCACACTTATTTGTGGAAAACTGTGCTTCCAATCAGTTTAGCCAATCATGGCTACAGCATTACATACTGCTGATCATTATGGTTAATATTGCAGTAGAGTCAGAGCAAGAAGCAAGTGGGTGGAATGCTTCATTTCACTTCAGCTGTTCACTGTATGTTTACATTATGCTGTATAAAATACAATAATCCCTCTCCTATCAACTTATTGTTAGGCTCCCATACATAAAATAGATCCAAAAAATATCACATAATGCAGAACTTTAGGTTCTTGAAACAATTTTGTGGAGGCTATACTGTAGGATCTGCAAAAACCTCTCTGTTTACGCTGTTAAAATACATACGTTATACATTATTCAGGATTGTCTTCTGGTATAAATCAGAATATCTAGAAAATGTAAAGTGACTGAATTGCTATTGATTCAATTCAGTACATTCAGGATTATCAATTAAATGAAAAGGGAAAAGCTAATCTTCCACTACCACAGTGCTTTTTTTTTTCTCTTTTTGCCTCTTTTTTAATTAAAAAGTGAATTTTTCATTACACGTTGTTGTGAAAATGAAGGGTGGGAATAAAAAATAGGTCACACTGAGAAAAACTTTGAGATTTTAAAGAGGTACAATGTATTATTTAGAGTCAGTAAGAGATAGGCAGTAGGGGCTTGGGAACTGGGGACAATACTCTCAGGTCTGATATCGACATCGTTCTGTAAGCAGGGGTTTGGAAGAGTAGATACATTGTCTTTTAAGATTAACTTTAAAGAGTATTAAGATATTATATGAACACATTTTAAAGAACTAGCAAATACTAGCCCTCTACTGCATAGATTTTCTCCATTTGGATAGGATTGCTGTATTATATTCAGAGGAAGAGAAAAAAGAACCTATGGATCTTTTCATCTGCCACTTTTTACATTGCCTGATTCATACCCCCCAAAAGAAGCAAGTGTGTGAATTTCAAAACTGGACTAGATGACACGAACAGAAACTCATCTCCAGGGAATGATATCTCAAAAGGATAATCCCAGCAAAACTCATCACAAGGAGAGGGAAGAATTGATGTATCTTGCAGAGCATAAGCAACATGCCATATTTTGTCAGATCTACGTGATTCCTCATTGCATACAGCACTGGGAACCTAAACCACACATCTAACTATATAAAGATAGAAAATTTTGTCAATAAGACATTACATAATAGGCTGGATCAAGTTACACCAATTCAACCAAGGGACCCCAGATCATCTCTATTGATTTAACTAGACACCACCCTATATTACCCTTCTGCATGAAGGATGTACAGGCAAGGCCTACTTCTCACACAGTGAAAACTCAACGTCCCGTCCAACAGAGCTATCCCAATTTATATCAGAGGGAATCAGCCCAATACTTTATACAATAAAATGATCCAAAACAGTTAACGGATGATAAATATCCTGGATTTCATTGCATTATCTTCACTTAAGACTTAATTTCCATATGAAAATGTGTTTTGTCTGAAGCATTATCCTTGCAAGGAAGAATTTTCCACATGTAATCATTCGATCCTATCCATATTAGAGGTCACAGGAGGTCACTCTTTCCTAGCAGTGACTCTCCAAAGCCCATCTTACGAGATAAGGGCTGAAGCACAGAAGGGTAACGTAGGACAATTTTGCTGTTATAACAATATTACCTGTCTCTCCATCATTGCTACAGGAGTGAAAATGACTAATTAATCATCCGATACTGCAAAAGGAATTAGAATAGAATTCATTACAGTTATTGAAACTGGAATTTGGCCAGAATATTATGGTTAATTTTCCTTCCCGTGGTGAAAAGCAGAGGATTTTTAATGATCATGGGATATCTGTGGCCATAGTTCATCACTTCTACTTCCTGCCACACTGAGTCCTTACCACATAACAAAGAGATCCCAGCTTCACAGTACCACTCTCCTACTGTGCCACATATTTTCATTATACCCTGAAAGATTAATCCTTGGGGCATTACACAGTTCTTTTATACGCAAACCTTCCAGACTCTATAACTAGATAGATAATGAGTTGTATCAAAGAGACATACCAACCTAGAAGATTGCAACTGTCAGGAATAAAGCATACACCCCTGCTGGTCTATAGCTGCTTCATCCTATACATCAGACCCAGAAATCTGCTGAGACACTTCCTGCATGAAAAGCAATACTTTTGTCAAATATTACAAGTTAGACTTGTAATCTTCTTTGGACATGGCCTCAGGGGGCCAGATAATCCAAGCTGTTGTGATTCAGCAGGAAGCTGTCGGAAAGAGTTTCAAGGCTTCATGAAGGCTGTTTTCCTTTTCACATACCTTCCTGTGTCTTTCAGATTGTAGAGAAGACTGTCAGATATGACTTCTCATGGAGATGGGAGTCTGCTAATAAGTCAAAGTCTCAAAGAAGATGATTGAGTAAAAAACAAAATCCATCTCATCACAGAAATGCCAATGCTTGCATGTTTCTCTGCTTCCTGTACATTCATACATTCTGTACAAATACACCTTCTGTACATTCCTACACTCCTCTACCTCTCCTTGGATTGATGAGTTACTGTTCATCTGAGCAATTCACAGCGAACTTGAGTGGAGAAGTGCAAGCTAAATGAGATATAAAGATCTAGATGGAGACCTGGGGATTAAGTTAGTGTGTATCTGACTGGAATGTCTACACTTTTTCTCTTAGTTCTTCAGACAAAATGCAGGGTTGTTGACAAGCATGAACTATTCATATTATTACAGAGTCTGTGAAAATGGATTGCAAGCCAGTTAAAATATGGAATATTCAAGTCTTTCAGAGGATTCTTTAGCATCTTTGAGGTTTTAGGAGGACTTGATCTGCAGGAAATATGACTGGGGGTCTTTAATTGAGCTAAGATGGTTAAATGACCTTTACATTGATTTGAGGCTTTAGGTGAAGGGAAGAGAAGGATGATAGATGGGATGATCTCTAGTACAAAAAAGAACAATGTGTCTTTTTTTATTCATCTACTAAGCAATTTTTTTGAAAAAACTTTATTTTTATTTTTGAAAAAAAAAAAAGTCCACTTTTTTTTTTTCTTTTTTAAGATTTACAGCTTTTATATATCATTTCTTTGGATCTGGAGTGTCTCTTACTGTATTTGTACAGAATTTAAGGCAAGGAAGACTTCATTTTAGTTTGAGTCTCAGAGAACTACTGAAATCCAAACAAAAGGCAGTAACATGTCTCAGGAGAAGCACAATAAAACAGTATGAAAAACTTGGCCAAATAGGTTATCTTAGAGAAATTAATAATCCCAGAATTTACTTTGAAGTTAACTTCTGATATGGTGTATTTATTTATTTAAAAAAAATATTTTTCTGCTACTTAAATCTTCTTTAAATACAGATTTTAAGTTATTCCGATGTTGACACACTGTAACCGATAATTTTGCCATTTATCTGGGAAAAAAAAAAAAAGAGGGAGACATTGCTACACTTTCTCATATAAGATACTCCTTTTCCATCACTTTTCCCAGCTGTTTTGGGAACTGTTTTTCCAGTCTCTTTGCCTATGTTTCAAAGAGAGCATGATTTCCTTTATTATCTCTGCAGCCATAGTTGCTAAAAATCTAATCCAGCTCTCATCCGGCCCCACCCTAATTGCTATAAAATTTTTGTCTTGTCTTCCCCCTGCTCACCTCATCCTTCTGCATAACTCTGTTGTGTGCAAGTCATGAGACAGAATACAGATAAACCCATCTTTCAGCACAATGAAGATGCTTGTTAAAAAGCAATGGTTTTCTTCTCTTCAGTTTAAAACATGGCAAAATCAATTTTTAAAACTTCACATCTTAAAGTGATTTTGAAGCTCTGAACCCTTTAAGTGATGTGCAAATGGCAGAATGATATCACATTGCCAATCAGTTGCTCAGTGTTACAAACTCCATTTTCCATTCTGCTTCAAAAGCATGGTATAATCAACAAGTAAGCCTTTAAAATGGAAATTAATCAAAGTGCACCTTTAGAATGAAACACGAAAAGACTCATTTTTTCACACACCAAGAACAGAAAAGTCTATTTCATCAGAGTCACTTAGAAAGTAGCACTAAGCGACTGGGGGATTCCCAAGGTCATTTTACCCAGATGCCCCAATACTGAACCCCCTAGCTTTAATTTCTAAGAGTTGTGATTATTTAATGTAATTAAAATTTGTGTGCCATCCACACAGAACAGTGTTTCAAGTAGCAGGGAACTATTCCCATCTGACACATGCTCCTTGCTTCAGAGAATGTAGAAATAAAAAATCACCACTAAGAGCAGAATGCCTTTCTTATTATGAAAAATGTGGAGGGAAAAACTTTCTTGCCCTCTCTGGAAAAGAAAGCAGAAAAGCTAGACAAAGCCATCTTGAAATGCTCATAATACTGATAACTGTGCTGAGGGAAAAGCAGGCAATTCTGGGCTTCTCCGAGCCACCTGCCACCCCACCAGCCATTGCCATGGCCCATCGAGGGTGATATGAAATGCATTCACAGTTTCTAAGACCAGAAAGGGTTACCATGTCCATACAAGACCGTAATTCTTTTCCTCACCACAAGAATGTGTTCAAATAGGTGACAGACCACTTCCTTCATTACCTGACATGAACAATACATAAAAAATCCCTTCTTGTTTCAAAGGCATGAATGATTTCAAATCTGAAACCTTGTCCAATAAAATTTAAGTTTACACTTACTTAAAAGCTTATTTACAGAAAACTGCTTCTTGTTTCAAGGTTGTCTTTGCATAGCTTCAACTTTCCATCACTGGGTCTGGTTATTCCTGTGATTAAGACTGAAATTGCTTCTTCACCCTCGGCTATCAGATGTCTTCCTGTAGTTTGAATACCTATCCCAGGTAATCAAAATTGCTCCTCAACTGTCTCTCTGCCAACTTGAATATATTTTCCAGACTAATTTCCCTCTCCTTCCTTGATTTCTTCTCAGTGACCCTTTCTATGGGTGCAAGTACCAGAACTGGATACTGTATTGAGAGAACATTCAGAAATAAAGCTTCTATTTTGGGGATTGATGTTTTGTATCACAGAACAAGTAACACTGTTGGAATGCATCAAAAACAAGGGTGGAAATGAATTTTTGCCCAAATTGTGTAGGAACACAATTACATGTTAATAGATCACAGCTTAACTTGCCCTTCCACTCAAGGCTAGAAGCCTAACCCTGGATTACAGAGTTACAGTGGAACTCTTTCTTTCCAGGCTACCTAACCCTTAAATTCTTCATTTCCAATGTCCTCTGGTGGCCACAGCGCTACATTCTTGTGACTACAGGAGCTGAAGGTCACTGAATTTATTATACTAAAAGCAAGTGCAAGCATAGGTTTAATGGAGCATACAAATTCAGTTGAATTAGGGTCTGGTATTTTGGCTTGGTGAAAATTATGATGGACATATGAGTAAGTCTGGATGTTTGGTATTGCAAATGCTCAACAATGAATTCGCATAGTTGGGAAGGCAGCAGCCATGAGTAATTATGGCAGTTATGGAAAGTTTACTGTAGCCTCAAAATGCAAATTATTTCAGTGGCCTGAGATGACAGAAGGAGGGAAGAAAGCTGAGCCTTGCACAGAACTAAGATGTGCTAATTTAGTTCTACTAAAGCAAAGGTGGGAAGTTTGAATTTCCAGTACAGCCCTATAAACTAAATTTTAACATTTCCCTGCTTATAAAGCTGAACCCAAAGACTTGTCACAGCCTTTTATATAGTTGAGACAACAGTTTGTTGTCTCTAAAAGTAAGCTACATCCTATTATGACACCAGTCTCTCTCTCTCACCTATTTTCTGTAGCATAAAGACAACTGAAATTCTGCAAAGACTAGACTGCCTGGAAGATATTAGACTCAATGGATGTTATTTTTTTACCAAATCATCAGTATACTCATTAGGTTGAAGTTTCATTTTCAAAAGAAGGGAAATGAAAATATGAACAGCAGAGCCTGTCACAAGGCTCTTTCTCCTCACACCTACTAAATGCTTTCTGCGCATCAGTGACTACCCAGGAGAATGACTGCCCAGTCCCAGTCTGTCCCATGCATGACCAGATAGTAAGGAGGGCATTTCTTAGCAAAATACCAATATTTGCAGGAAGGAAAATTCCAGTGGTCCTTCAACAGTTGCAGCCAGTTTAAATCCATTCTAGCAGTAATACTCATAATCCATCAACTGCAAATTGCCATTAGTAAGAACTCATGTTACAGCTCATGGACTAAAACATATACCTAATCTATATCCCTTCTTTGATGCACAGACTATATACTCTGGGCATATTAATAAGTTAAATGGTCAAAGTGATGGATGAGAGGGTAAGACAAGTCCGGAAGAACCTTGCATAGCAAACACACCTTTCCATTGGATAAAGTAACATTTGTTACTGCACAGCTTTGTCTCCATCCCTGTATCCACTATAGCAAGCATAGACAACAAAGTTTTATCACAGGGCTCTCAAATCTCCACTTCAGCCTATCCCCTTAAGTTAAATTTCATTCATTGATAGAAAAAGGAAATGGGTCTTCTCTGAATGGTGATGGGAAATGGGAAGAATGCTTTCCACAACACCTAATAGTTCTAGATTTTTACTGTCCAACAAAAAATTATTCTCTTAGATTACTGACCTCAGCCCAGCCCTGTCACTATGGATCTGCCCAGCCATCCTGGGTTTTGTCTGACCCTGGTCACCCTCACTGGGTGTGATACTGACGCTGACCTGTGAGCTTAATTCCCAGACCTGCCTTGACCTAGCCCCACATAGAAGCTTGATGTCCTAGGCTCAAGACTGTCCATGGATGCACCCCCCTCTCTCCCTTCCCCAGTGTACCCTGTTCCTTCACTGGGGATGGTGGAACCAGGCCCTGGCCAGTGAGGGCCCCTGCCCTGCCAGCCCAAGGATCCCCCTCAGCTCTCAGCCCTCATTGCTTGTTGGCAGCATGGCCCTTGCTCTCCTCTGAAAACAGCTGGCATTCATTTTTTTAAAGTAAGTTAAGATTTCTGGATGGGTTTTAATTAGCTACCCTCAAGGTTATTAAAATACATAAGCTTGATGATGGCCTTTTCCTTTCAAATTTGGAACTCCATTAGCTTTAGACTATGAATGGGTCAGGATTGCTAGTTTTTTAAACTGAATACATGCCATTTGAAAAATAATTTACTTTAAAATAGATATCATTACAAAACTCCTTGCATGGGTTCCTTTGGGAGCTAAATCACTCCATCTGTTTCAAAATTTTGCACTTCTCTAGATGTTCTCAGTCACCAAATAGACTGTACACTCTGGAGAGTCCATGCTTGTGGGCAAATTATAAAATTTTTAGGGGAGGTCCTTAGGGTATTTCCCTTTTCTTGCAGTATAAAATGTAAGCTGCAAGATATTTAAAGATTAGTTTTGTGATTTCCTAATCAGTCATTCTCACAGATTTCTTTTACTGAAGTATCAGCAATGCTAATGGTATGGCAACTGGAAAGCATGTTCAGAGACATAAATTCATTTAAAGTATGATTCCTTGAGTCTAGTTTCATTACTTCTTGCTAAGACTGTTTGATGGTTCTACTTATATTGGTTTTCAAACATGGATTATCATTAATCGTTGACCTGGTTACCTCAGCCAACATACAATCTTCACAGTACAATTCCAAAACCAGAAGATCAACTTCTGTTGTCTCTCCTGCCCTTGCAGCTGAAGCAGGGAACATAGCTCTCCAGCAATCTTCTACCCTTCCTACATCAGGATCAGTGAGGTCCTCCTCCCTCCTTGGAAAAGCTGCTCAAAAATTTGTGTCATGAGGTTCACTATGAGAGTATTATTTTTACTTCCCACCTGGCAAAATAATATTTGTAGTTTATATACTATCTGGTATGAGTGGTAAGAAAATAAGTTGTTTAGTGTAAAGTCATTTACAAAGCCAGAAAGAACAAGTACATTACACTGGCCTCTTTCCTAACACATAATTTCATCCTGTAACCCTTACTTTAAGTCTTACAACCTTTGACTAAACTGTTTCTTTGAGAAATGTCCATGGGTGAAATACTTTCTGAAGCCTCTGACACTGACTTACTTTCTGTTTGCTTCTATGGTGTTGACTTATTTTAGGATACAAAAAATTTTCTTTAAGTGCCTGATCATATAATTAACCTAATACTAACCTGGTCAGGTAGGGGGGAACGAAATAGCCATATGTGACCTATGGGTCACAAGAAACCAAACTAAACAGCTTGAATTTTACATAACAAATATTCAAAACAAGCTTTGCCTGTAGTTTGAAGACCAGGTCAAGAATCAGAATGAGTGGCAGTTCCAGGGGGAATAACCATGACATTCCTCAGTTACATAACTGTTAATAATTTTTTTTTGGAAGACAAAATAAGAGGGACATATATATAGTTAGTGACATAAAAATACAAAAAATCCAACATCCAACTACAGTTGCAGGGGACTTAGTATTTAGGCAAGGTAGATACTCCTTAAAATGTTGCTTTTTGTTTATGGAATATTAATGGACATAATCACAATGTTTATCTTTGTGATAGGGGAAATTAGTGAAGTGGCTTACCCAAAGTCCATGGCATGCAAACACTCCACAACTTAATCTCTGATCTGTGACTACACAGTAGAGCCTGTCTTTCTATTTACACATCACAAGTACATGGTTATCATAAAAATATGTTATATGTTTGATAAATAAAGCACACATATAACTGAGCAGGAGTCCATGGAACCCATAATTTTATCCTCTTGTACAAAAGAGACAATCATGCCTCTATTCCATGAGGAACAGTAACATAAATTGAATGATCAATTCTTCCAATTAGTTTGCTTGCAGTTCCAACAGCTGAGTATGCAAACTAGGTTATCTTATGAATCTAAGGCCTCGCACTTTAACTTGAATGGAAACATCTCAGCACATTATTTTTTGGCTTACAGGATGTTTACCAAGATAAACATCTCCTTTGCATTTCTTTTCTTAAAAACTGAAAAGAAACCATCTACTAGATCCTGCCAAAAATGTCTCATCTCTTTCCATCTAGTGCTGCTAATTTAAGAGTTTTTCTAAGTAGTGCTGAAGTTCAACATGCAGTGTCAATTCTTATGTCTAATAGTTATAGTTCATGATACTGAAGCTGTTTTGGAAATCCTGGAGAAGCATAGAACCCTGAAGAGGAATTTAATTGAATTAGCAGAATGAACTATAAGTAAAAAAAAAAAAAAAAAATTACATACTCTTTTAAAAGACATCCAAGAAACACTTTCAACAGCTTAAGAAAATACCATGGTTTAGTCTTAAAATAAGCTCAGAAAGGCCTAATATGAACTGGGAAAGCACCTCAGGACTTTAACAGCAGGGTCTCTTCTGACCTCCTTTAGCAATGTGGCTTGGGCAGGTACAGCTCCTCAGGGAAAATGTTTTTGCAGAAGTACTAAAAGGAGGCTACTAGTCTTAATAAAGTGTTCTACTTGATACTATTTGCCTATTTGAAGCAATTGCACAGGAGTTAATAGCTCTCTGGAAGTAACAACACCCAGGAGGTTAAAAAGTTGCCATCTTATTTGTAGGCTATTCTTCATCACACTGTCTGAGTGAAAAAGGAACCCGGGGGATTACAGACATGTAAGCATGTGTTTTACTATATGATCAATAGATCTAGTGATCCTATTTCTTCACTCTAGACTATACTACACAGACTACAGTGAATACGTAAAACAGTGAAGTGAATTGAATATTTCAGCTTGCTGGACAAGAGAGTGCATGCATGCATGTGTGTTTGTGAACACATCAGAGAATTCTGCAATCTTATACCAACTTTGGTAATGACTGAAAAATGTGCAGAATCAAAAATGGGTATTTTCAGTATTGACCTGAAATGATTCAAAATTTGAAGCTTAAAATTGTGAAATTATCCTTACCATTAAGTGGATTAATGTTTTCTGTTCATACTGCAGAACAACCTCTACATATTCCATACAACAGAAATCAAGCCCTGGCTGTTTAGTGCTGTTAACAATTCCAGAACACCTCTGATACTCCTAAGGTCTTTTTCCTTGGGCATGGGTTTGAAATCCAAAGCCAGATTTTCCGCTAATACCAGCATGGTGATTTTCAACAGCTCCTTCATTTTGAAGCTAGTGACAAAATACTTCGGCTTCCGCTGTCTAGCAGTTTTAGGTAAACTACTTTTGCCTAAGTACTTGGCTGAAGCTTTTCTACAATCTGGATTTTCTAACAGAAAAACAGCTTGAGACAAACTGGAGAAGTGCCCCAAAGAACTCCACATCACTGTGATGTAGCTGATTTTTTTCAAAGTATCCTTAGCTATATTGTGATATGTTAAACACTCAACCTCACTGGAAGGAAAAAGAGAGAAAGAAAGTACATTGTACAAAAGTCATCACGAAATTATTAAAAATATATAGGTTTTATCCTGTCAGATACAAATCTGAATTCTCAGAATAGTGCAAGGAACCGGATGAATATACACCTTAAGAAGAGAGGTGCTTGTGGCAATACTTCTGTTTGTAGGAGGTGTGTGGAAAAAAAAAGTCAGGTGCAAAACAAGTGAAAGAGATAACCCCCCAGATTTTAACAGCTGGGTTACTGGAAAGCATGACTCTCCACACTGATCCCAAAAGGAGACTCAAAACTTCTCACCCATTACACCTCCTGCTTGGAGAAGTGAAAGCAATAGTTGTAGGCTTCCCACTACCCTGACATGAAAACAATAGGAGGGTGACTGGTTTGTTTCCCTAGACATGCTGACATTCTAGACTACAACCTACATCCCAGAGCCCTGAGGGAATTGGCTGATGTAGTTGCCAACCCACTCTCTGTGACAACTGAAAAGTCATAGAATCATAGAATGGTTTGGGTTGGAAGGTACCTTAAAGCTCATCTACTTCTAATCCCCCTGGCATGGGCAAGGACACCTTCCACTAGACCAGGCTGCTCAAAGCCCTGTCCAACCTGGCCTCGAACACTGCCAGGGAGGTAGCATCTACAACTCTTCTGGAAAACCTGTTCCAGTGTCTCACCACCCTCACAGTAAAGAATTTCTTTCTTACATCTAATCTAAATCTACTTTCTCTCAGTTTAAAAACACTATCCCTCATCCTATCACTACTGATAAGAGTTCCTCCCCATCTCTCCTGTAGCTCTCTCAGCCTGTCCTCACAGGTGGCTGGGGGATGAAGGGATTGAGAGCAGTCCTGCAGAGAAGGACTTGGGGGTACTGGTGGATGAAAAGCTGGACATGAGCTGACAATGTGCATTAGCAGCCCAGAAAGCCAACCATATTCCAGGCTGCATAAAAAGCAGCATGGCTAGCAGGTCGAGGGAGGTAATTCCACCCCTCTACTCTGTTCTCATGAGACCCCACTTGGAGTACTGCATTCAGCTCTGGAGTCCTCAGTACAGGAAAGACATGGACCTGCTGGAGTGGGTCCAGAGGAGGGCCACAAAAATGATCAGAGAGATGGAGCACCTCTCTTATGAGGAAAGGCTGAGAGAGTTCGAGCTGTTCAGCCTGGAGAAGAGAAGGCTCCGGGAAGACCTTATTGCAGCCTTTCAATACTTAAGGGGGGCTTATAAGAAAGATGGAGACAGACTTTTTAGTAGGGCCTGTTGCAAAGGACAAGGGGTAATGGTTTTAAACTAAAAGATGGTAGCTTCAGACTAGACATAAGGAAGAAATTTTTTACAATGAGGGTGATGAAACACTGGAACAGGTTGCCCAGAGATGTCCCATCCCTGGAAACATTCAAGGTCAGGTTGGACAGGGCTCTGAGCAACCTGATCTAGTTGAAGATGTCTTTGCTTGTTGCAGGGGAGTTGGACTAGATGATCTTTAAGGGTCCCTTCCAACTAAAACTATTCTATGATCGTGGCATATTACGTACTTATCCTCCTGTACTTGAGGGAGAAAAAGAACAAGTTAAAAAGCTATATTAACTTTAACGTGTCACAGAAATATCTACATTCGTTTACCAACCACAACTGCAAATTATAGTCATTTGAAGGCTGCAATAATGCTTCACAGGAACTCTGGAAAGCAGAAAACAGTTAAAGTACAGTGAAGTTTGATGACAGCCTGAATCATCCTCAACAGACTCAGACTTGTGGCTGGAGTTATCACACAACTTCTGCTGGGTAATCCTCTAGCTACAGAGTCCTGCAGTGTCTCTATTGCAATTTACTGATGGTAGGAAGAGTTACAGACCTCAGGTACAGAACCTTGAGAATATAAGAAACATTAGCAATGACTCCAACTGGTCATCTCAGGAACTGTAAGTATCATAAACTCTCATCATGCAAATACTTTACTGAACAGTTATACCACTTCAAAGATGTACTAGTGCATAGTAATTCCATATGAATATCTGCAAACTAGGTCCGGACAAGCTGAGATCTCTGCCTGGCTTTGCACTGCACCAGGTAGATGGTGATTCTCTAGTTCTGGTGTGATAACTGCATATTTTAGTTCTTCAAATTCAATTCCCTGAATGTTGGCCAAGAGGGTTTCTGACACAGGAGGACAGCAGTAATGTGCAAATTAGTGAACTTAAGGAACCTTAACTTTTTCTGCAGCTGCTTTGAACAGCCTCAGTATTTCTTATTGATCAATAAAAGATAGATCAATATTTACTGAAAAAAACACAGTAAGAATATTCAACACAGAGCCGGATGGATTATTACTTTTCTTCCTTCAAATATGGTGACATGCCAAATAAAAATGTGAAGGAAAAGAACATATTTCCAAGACCTTACTTTGATCTGGTGATGAAAACATTGTTGAGACAAAGCAGAAATGGTACAGAAGCCTTTGAGCAAGAGGAAAAATGAGTTTGTGAAAGGGAGTTCTCAGCTCCTTATCTCTGCAACCAAGGAGAAAAAGGATAACCAAAAGAGGGTAGGAGAGGCCCCAGATTAAATCTGATTCCCCTTCAGTGTAAAGTTTCCATTTTTTTTACACACTCACAGGGAGAACTGTCTACAGATGCTAGTTCAAGATACACGATTAAGGAAAGGCATTTATGTCATAGTGAACATAGGCTTGTAAAAGCAGCTATTTTTCATTCAAAAGGCATAATTATCAACTCCAAATAGAATAAAACTTTGCTCATTTTCACTAACTGATCTTTTTATCAACCTGGAGATTGCATAGGCCAACAAATACAGTAGCATTATGGAGGAAGACAGAAGCTCTGAACATGTATATGAATAGAAATGCTTCTTATGTTTCAATCTGCATCTCATATGGCATAGCTATTGAACTCTTGAGGCTAGTCTGTAACTTTGAGGTTTGGGATGTCTGTCACACAAACTGATGTCTCTCACCTTATTCATGGACATATTCCTGTATTGCACAGTCTTCAGACAGCTTTCTGCATCACACAAAGCTTCCCTGAAGCCAGAGGTCTCCAGGCAGAAAAAGGTCCATGCAATTCTGTCAAATGGATTTAGCAACTTCCCAGAACTACAGAATAAGGCCATATATTTTAAAGTGTTCAGAGACTAGTGATGTAGTTTTCTTTATGTGAGCACCATACATAGCACAGTAATTTTTTTATTAGATCTCTAGGTAATACTGAAATACTCATAGTTATATTACACATGATAATGTTTCATACTATGCTATGAATACTTAGCATGCATAATGATCTTCTAAAGGACTTGATTTAATCTTAACATCTTCCTATAAAACAAAGCAAAACAGAAAAAATACACACAAGAACAAATTTTGACCAACTGTGTGCTCCAGCCAGGAAAACACTTTAGCATCTGCTTTATACCTTCTCTGGGGAGTCCTTTTATGATTAAAATTAAGCAGTTTCTTGAGTGCTTTGCTGGATTAGCTCCCTAGAGCAAAAACACAAGATTCTACAGTTTGTCACAATATTTCTGATTTAATGAGTCCCTGTGCTTTTGTCAATTGGCATCTGAACATTAATGTTTTCCAAGTATAGTTGTTGCTTGAGTGAATATGGGTAATAAAAATCTGTAGTGTTGCACAAAAATACTTGATTGTGTCCTTTCATTTTCCATGAAGAGATATTTTCTGAACCCAATTAATAGTGCAAGTTAATTGTTAAGTAGCAACTCCTGTAGTATTCTTGAAGAGTTTCTGAACACAGTGTTAGAAGGAATTATAATTCCAAGGTCTTGAAATACTATGCATATTTTTACACTCTCTCTCTCTCTTTTCTTCTGTGGTCATTATTTTAATGAACAGGTTTAGCTAACACCTCTGAGGAAAGGTAGGTATTAACAGACCCAATTACTGTAACATCCATAACTAATCAAGAGCTATGAAGTGGCTCAGCAGGGAGTCTAACTCATAGACTAGGATTGATCTATACAGAATTCGTATGTGGGAATGAAATGATCTAATTCCTACCAAATACAGTTTAAGTTATTGTAAACACTTAGAGTATATGTTGTGCTTTCTCCACTGTCTCCCAATCTGTTAATCTGTTAAATTAAGACCTTGGTCCTACACAGCACAAAAAAATCCCAAACAACAAAACACTGAGCGTATGGACACTGATCTCAAAACAGGGAAGGAGTTTTCCTTTCTCACTGTTTGCACTTCAGTTACTACAAGCTCCAGTAATGGGAGCATTAGATGGTTACTAAATTGCTGTGTTCTTCTCTAAACAGTAAATGCTAATAAAAACAGGTTACAGGGTTAGGTAAATTTTTGGTATGAATATTTTTATCTTCATATTCTGGTAGGTACTGTATAAAAAAAAGTAATCTAAAATTTTGCAATTTGAGCCAGAATGAAGAGATGGGACAAAAAGGTTATTTTAAATATATACTCTTTATTAATTAACTAAATGTAATTCATTTAAATTAAGTCCCAGTGAGCTTAATATTTGCTTAAAGAAAGATTTGGTTAAGAATTTCAAAATTTGACCTTGTCTTTTTTTTTTTTTTCCCCCCCAGTGTGCCAACACCACCATGTAAGCTTACTGATCTGAGGGGGGAAAAGAAGAATTTGTCACATCTAAGTTGTGTAAATAAAGATCACAGGCAAAAAAATTTGTTTCATTTTTGTTTTACATCTGAACTACAAGTTTAGGATAAAAATTGAAAACAACATTAGCTGCAGGAAAAGCTTTCTGAACAGCTAAAGAGATAACATTACAGAATACTTAATTTTAAGGAAAAAAAAGTGGTTTTTTTTAAGGTTGAGTTTTCCCTTAAGCTAAAGGGAGCACATTTGTTTTGAGGACTGCAATGCAGACTCTGTCATGTTCCTTAAGAAGTGAGAAGAAAGAAAAACAGTTTTCTGTGTTGTTAGCAGAAAACAAGGAATCAAAATAAATGATGGGCCAAATCCATACTTAGGGTAAATCAATGTCAGCTTGGATGAAAATGCCATTTTATAGAAACTAAGAGTCTGCACCATTGCATTTAAATCAAGATAAAAAGTAAAAAATCCTTCTGTCAACTTCAACTTGGCCAGCAAATTCAGCAAGGAGACATGATGGCATGAATACCACAACACACTCAAGATTATGGTGCTTAGAGCACACTGAAGTACTACTCTTTCCAAGCAAAGAGAATCTTTGCCATTTACAGGCATAGGTATACCCCCTCCCATTGACTGCAGATAGGACCTGTCTGAGGTGCTATACAATACATCAGCTATGAAAGAGACAGCTTAAAGTTGCAGTAGTTAAATACAAAACCAGGATTCCTGCTTTTCCTTTCTGCTCTTGATATTTAAACTAAGATACAGTTCTTTGTTTTGGACGGGATGGAGTTAATTTTCTTCATAGTAGCTTTTATGGGGCTATGTTTTGGATTTGTGATGAAAAGTGTTGATAATACAGAGATGTTTTCATTATTGCTGAGCAGCCTTACACAGTGTCAAGGTCTTTTCTGCTTCTCACACCACCCTGACAGTGAGGAGGCTGGGGGTGCACAAGAAGTTGGGAAGGGACACAGCCAGGACAGCTGATGCCAGCTGACCACAGGGCTATTGCATACCCTATGACATCATGCCCAGCATATAAACATGGGGGAAGAAGAAGGAAGAGGGAAGACATTCGGAGTGATGGCGTTTGTCTTCCCATCCTAGAGATGGCTGAGTACCTGCCTGCCAATGGGAAATAGTGAATGAAACCCTTGTTTTGTTTTGCTTGTGCGCAGCTTTTGCTTTACCTATTAAACTGTCTTTATTTCAACTCACAAGTTTTCTCACTTTTATCCTTCCAATTCTCTTTCCAACCCCCTTGTGGGGGGAGTGAGGGAGTGGCTGTGTAAGGCTGATCTGCCTACCAGGGTTAAACCATGACAGACACCAAGCCATGGGCTCTCAGCAGTAGAGATGGATTGGGAGTTCAGATTTGATATAAAGAGATTTTTTATATCATCTCTGTCCATAATCAACGAGAACAGACATATGCACATGTCGGGGTAATTCAGAGCGGTGACATAAGAACTCAGCATCTCCAAGCTCGATGCAAATGCCTACCTTTGAATGAGTGCACTGAGAAAAGGGAAGAAAGAAGACATAACTGATGATTTCAGGAATGTGTTCATGACTATTCTTGCTGCTAAATAAAGAAAACTACATGAGCAAAACCCCTGAAAGGGCCAGCAGAGCTGAAGCTGTGTACAAAACATCACTAAACCATGCCTGTGTTTCAAATAACTTTTTTTAAAAAATTTTTCAAGTTTCTTAATATAAAAGCATTTAACATACTACCAAAGGTCAACAGTTTCAACTTCAGCCTAATGAATATCCATTTGCATAAACTTCATAAATTAGATTGCCTTTTTCAAATGATACAATTGCTTTACTAATAAAGAATTTCAAAATCAGGCCTGCTTCCCTAGCTGTTTGACTAGAAGTAACAGCTACACTAGTGCATTTGTAGGCCAAGCTTCTCAAAAGTAACAAAGCAGTTCTCAAAGATTTAATTGTTTGTTGTCTACTTTGAGACTTCAAGAAAATCTGTAAATTTACACTGATTTTTTTACCATACAAAGAATCCAGGCCTCTATGAAGACCTATTTATTCCACAAAAGATCTTTCAGAAGTAATGAAAGCACAAAGGAGTATCATTAAGAAGCTAATCTTCTCACTTTAATAGGAAAAAATGGAAAAATTAGAAATGAAACCAGCAATTCTTAACCATCTTGGAAAGGAGCCCAATTGTTTCATCTCAGTTTCAGTTACCACAGTACTTATTTCCTAGGGAATAAATAACCCTCTATTTAGGAATTATACCTTACCAAAAAATGCAGATTAATACAGAAATTGCATATATTATTGCTGGACTTTGAATTAATATTTTGCAACACAACTTTTTGTATATATACATTTTAAAGCAAAGGAAGCTGATGGTTATTTTGTTTCTTATGGACACATCACTGAAGAATTAGGTCATAGGAAATTATTCCTAAATAAATCATTCTTTTCTTTTCCTAGGTCAGAATACCTTTGACATTCTATACATTCACGGTTTTCATAGAACTTGTCCATCCAGTTCTACATTCTGTCTTCTATACTAATTTTAGAGGATGGTGCATGAGACCCAATAACAGAGAAGCAGAAGAAACTTCCTCCAAGCAAGTAGGTTTTCAGCTTACTTCTAAAGCCATAACCACATCAAAACCAACCCCCTCCCACTGACCAACTTTATTTGTTTAGTAATACTGCACAAATTTTAGGCCCAGCCTCTTGCACCAGTTTGACTGCTGCTGAGCATACATTTTTCGATTACTCGTCTTTCTTTCTTAAGAAAAATAAGCACATCATCCAGCAATGTAGAATGAAAAAGCAAATCACCCAGTCTCTCTGTTATCTTCTAGAATTGCATAAAATGCAATACAATCAATGACTTAATTGTATGGGTCATCATAGTGCAGATTGAAAGGACCAGGTGTCTCTGTCCTCTCATGAATAGCTCCTCTTATCCTCCCAGGAGGAGCATGTATCAGGCTTTTTGTCACTAGTCATGTGGTACCATCATAAAGCACATGACTAAATCAAGATCTAGAATAATATAATTCAGCATCAGTTCACAAGAATACATCACACTATAAATCCAGCTCATAGACAGCTACCAGATCTCAGTGGAGTTTGAGCCAACATGCTTGAAACTGCGGAACTGTCAAGTAAATGCCTGAATATATATACATAGATATAGGCGTGTAATACATATACTAAAAAAAATAAAGATCAGGATGGAGGGGTTGTTTGCTTTTCCAACACAGTATCTAAATCAGCAAGTACAGACACACAAGAAATAAACAAGAATAGATATGTAAGAAAGTTAGAATAGGTTTATTTCTAATTATTTATTAATCAAACGCAATCAACTTAAGTTTTTCTTCAACTGACAGGATTTATTCATTTTTATTAATACTGCCTCTTTTTTCAGCCACTTTTAAGGATTACTATCTCTTTCTGTAATAATCTGACAAGATGTCATGAAAGATGATAGCAAATGTTATCCTGTCTTCAAAGGTCTTAAACACAAACAAGGAATAAAAGAGGGCAGGAAACAACTTATGTATATGAATACAACTACAGTTACTTATCAGGTCTGCACTTCTATAAATATTTCATTACTGCAATTTCTACTGAAGTCTGTCAAATTCCACTGAGTTTACAGTGTCATTCAGTAGAAATCCTAGGTTTTAGAATTTTGGTTTATTAGTTGTGTGTGTCTTTGGTTAGATTTTATCTACTGTCTGGGAATTTGTTAAGGAACAAATAGAGAATTTAAAAAAATATATTTTTAAAAGCACAAATAATTGATAGTTAATATCCAATGTCAAAAGGAGATTCAGAATCCAGATTCTTAATAGGGCATGGGTTCTGAACTCCTGAATTCCTTTGGAAAATTCAACTACAAATGTCAGAATAAAAACAGAAAAGCTCTTTTTGTGTTTTGAGGTCTGTCTGATTCCATTACTGATAAAATACACTTGGTCACTCTTGATAACATGAAAGAGATAAAGTATTGCTGAAAAGAGTGGATTACCTTCTGGTACACACATGAACAGCAAAATGTTCTGAAACTATATTGGGAACTGAAGAATATGCCACACAGTCTGATGCTAAGATACAAGTCTTGACTGCAGGTTTATCAGGTGGCTAAAGGAAAGGAGGAATTCTTGAAGGAAATGGGTAGTTATAAACTGCAAACTATTGATTTCTCTTAGGATAAAACAGGAACAGCAACTATTGCAGGTTGGACATGGACAGAAATCATTAACAATAAGCAGAATTTTGCCACAGGAGTTTCAGCATAATTTTAATATGAATGGCAAAGTATTAAATATGTTTATGAAGTTAATAGGTAATTAATAGATTGTAATTATCATAACCCATATTCCAAATAGCTTTCATATGATGACACTATCTTTGAAGAAAATGCATTTAATTGTCCGTATTTTCAGCACAGATTCTTGAACTGTATGAAGTCTAACAACGGATGAAACATATGCCAAAGCTGGGCTGCTGATATTTTTAAAACCACAACTTTTTGATAGAAAATGCAATTTTAGCTTTAAAAAAATTCTCACAAACACATTTCAGATGATTGATTTTTTCCTATTGATAGTTAGAACCACTTTTTATACCACTTCTTTTTCTTTGTTCCTAGTGATGAAAAGTATAATGAGAAAAAGTTATATTTTTATATCAGCTGCAATATTATTCATGTAGTTTCACACAGAAGGAAATTTTACTTGGATGTTCAGAGACATTAAAAAAATATTTCAAAATTATTGAAATCCCCTTGATATTTTTTCTCACAATTCACCTTTTTTTTCTCCCAGTCAATCAACTAACCTTCTAATAAAACATGGAGAAACACACCCTAACTATAAAAAGTGAGACCAGGTGGTGTTTCAAGTGAAACTGGAGATCAGTTTGCAAATGCCTCTAATTGCACATTAGTGCTTATAAAACTTCACAGCAGGGAACGAAGTGCAAACCTCAGAGAAAAACTATTTTTTCCCCTCAGAAAACCCTACTGTGCTATGCCCTGTGGGGGACACAGTCACCCTATTTAATTCAGTTTCTTGTCATGTTCCATGTAAGAAGAATCTCCAGAAGTCTGCTCTTGTTTTCAGGTAAGACTAACTGGGCTCAAATATGCTTAAGTAGCTCCTAAGAGGTTGTGTTTTCCTTGAACTACACCTTCAGCCCTTCCTAGAAATTAACCCAAAAAACCTCAGACCTACGCCTGACTTTTCAGGGCATAGTCCCAACCATAACATGTTTGGAGGTATTCATCTAGAGGAAGTCAAAACAAATAAAAGCCCCACTGTACACCGGTGACCAGGGAAGCCTCAAGGGGACATTTGTGATGAATATGGTTTCAAATAAGGTCATGTTTGAATGGGTATGGCTGGAAGCACAGTCTGTTTAGAGTCCCAGTGTAAATGAGGTGTTGCTGGAAAGCCAGCTCATGGATATATCTGACTGATTGAATTTTTCCCTCATAGCCTGGGGGATGGTCATTTAGAGATTGGGAGTCTTTTCTGACTGAAATGAAAAAGATTTAAAATATATTTGAAGATGACAGATAAGAAGCATCAGGGACTACACACATTCCATGGAAATAACTTTCTCTAAATATAAAGTAATAACAGAACCTTAGAAGAATACACAAGCAATCCAGCAGCTGTGGGAGAAAGAACAATACTTCTCAAGGTTAGTCAGAGCAACAGTTTGACAAAGAAAACCTCTGTCACCAAAATGAGAGAAAAGCCTGCTTGTTGCTAGCCTGTGGCTGGTATTTTAAAGGGTAAAGTAATAAACTGCACACAAAGTGACAGGGTTGGAGGACCATGAAGTCACATTTATGTGTTTGGGTTTATTATCCTTGAAGACTCAGCAGCAAGGTAATTTTGCTTCAGCTTTCTTGTAATGAGGAACACTAGTCTGGCTCACTTCTCAAAATTTCCCCAGAGAAAATGTATGTACATACACCGTTTAGTGAGTATACACCAATTCCAAAATTTGGGATAAAACTAGCTGCAAAAATATATCATGCAGGCAGTCACCTCTACTTCCTAAAAATATCAGCCTTTGTTTGATAGACATCATTTTTCTGTTTTGTCCTCATAACAAGACACTTTTCTTCTGTCATGACTGGCCCAGCTGTGCTGGCTGGTGTAGGTGAGACTGAAGCCAAAACTCCAGCTGCACTCTGTCAACCTGATCGTTGAATGACTACCAGCCATACAAAGGTCATATACTCTTGTATGCTCAATAAAAAAAAAAAAAATCTGAAAAGCACACAAAATCATTAGGAAAGGCAGTTCTTAGTGGTCTTTTGTGCCCAAGAACAGCTACAAAGTCCAGGAGATCTCCAAACTCATTGTATAAGGACTCACAAAAGCTTTAAATAGATACCTAAAAGCTGTAAGCCACACTTGGGAAACAAGTTTTGCTGCTACTCCACATCGATTATTTTGCCTTGAAAGTACACAGAGTCACATATGTAGATGTGAATGCATGTCAGATGAAAAACACTAACTTGCATAGTAAAAGCAACCAATAATACAGATATTTCCTTTTTTCTACCAGTCTTTCCTGGCAAAAATATACGGAACTGGCCAAGTGCCTTTTGTTTGTCAGGTAGCAGTCTGGGTGTTCTAAGCCATTTTTATGTTGTGCACTGTGACACCTTACCTTTCATTCCATTTGTAGTAAGGTTGCTCTGATCTTAAATGGCTACTCAACCATTAATGTTGTTTAAGAAGTACAGAGGCTCATCCACATCTAAAGGTAGTTTTATAACCACATGTGCTGGTTTTGGCTGGGGTAAAGTTAATTTTCTTCACAGTAGCTACTATCCTGGAGATGGCTGAGCACGTGCCTGCCGACGAGAAGCAGTGAATGAATTCCTTGTTTTGCTTTATTGTCTTTATCTCAACTCACGAGTTTTCTCACTTCTACTCTTCTGATGCTCTCCCCCATCCCACTTGGAGATGAGTGAGCGAGCAGCTGTATGGTGCTTATTTGGCTGTCTGGGGTTAAACCACAACACCAAGAAAATGATCATTTGAATAGGAGAGACAAAAATTTTACTGTCCTCTAAACCTGATAACTGCCGTGAGGAGTACTTTATGGACTACAGCTGTAGACTTAGGAAAGTACAGTGGCCACCTTTTCCATTACAAGTCAATAGGATTTTGTACCTTATGCCCTTAATACACCTTTCAAAATTTCTGCAAAACTCCAACCTATACTAACACCCATATATTTTTTTGCCTCTGTCCATTGTATTCTGCTAATCATAATTAACAGCTTTGACATGACATCAGTCCTGTTCTTCAAGTCTTATAAATATGAAACATAACTTGGACCAGACATTTCCCCTCTTGTCCCACTAAGAGGTAGGTAAGGGACACAGAAGAGCTGTTTTGCCAGCCAAAGATGACTTCTTCCCGATCATCATCCATACTGAACATTTTGAAGTGGTCTTATTTTCCTGAATGCATGTCAGTGCCAAGTAGCACCACTGCAAGTTTAAACAGGCTTAAAGTTATAAATGGTTTATATTAAAATCACAAAACCCAAACAAGTGATAGGAGACAGCCAGGTGTATTGCAGCCTCCTTCTTCTCCGCTGTTTCCCACAGAACGGTCCTCCCCAGAGACTACCTCTATGACAGACCTTGACATCCAAACACTTTGTATTCATTAAAGCCATATTACATATCATTTTCCAGTCCTTCTGGTGGATATCAGTACCCCTGTCTTAACATCTCTTCACCACTGGTACTCTGGTCATGTCAATGGCTGAGATACTTTCTCAGGTCATAGAGGTAAACTAAACACTTATTATGCCTGGAAGCAGTTTTATCAATGTCCACAAAATACTTTGACCATGTTCTCCACCCTATCTGATACAAAGCTTCCTATGGAACATCACTTGCCTGGACGCACTGCAGAAAACCAGGAAGGCCCTAAGCCAGGACAAAGGCTGCCCAGAATGAATATGAGCAGAAACGGAAGTGGTGTGGCAGATTTGAACAGTTCAATGCAAGCAGCATGTTGTCTTTGGAATCTCTAAGAATCTGCATGCTTACCTCAGACATGATTACCCTTTCTGCAAATCTTTCTAGCATGGCAGAATAGTTTTGAGTATGGGAATTGCTTTTTTTAGGAGATGGGAGGAGGAAGAGAAGAAAATTGATCTGACAATGCAAATTGGTCTTTAGGGATGCATGTCTACACTCCAGTTGGCTCTAAGAGGCCAGTAATCAGTCCCCAGAGGAATTAATTTAATAATGTAGATATACCCCTAATTAAGTTCATGAGGCTATCTCAGAGCCAGCAGCAGTTCTCTGGAACTCACAGAGAAGAAGTGAGGTCCAGAAGACTAGAAAACATGATACTTATCTATAAGAGTGAATAAAGGCTGAGAAAGAGAATTAGCTTGGTAGTCCTAGAAAAATGAGCAAGAGCTGACATGGACCTGCTCAGAACAAGAATAGAAAACCCCCAAAGAAAACCTAGACACCCTCTTTGCAAATAATAGGGTTTATACATAAGTGAGCAGCAAGAGATGTTTTCTTCAGTTTAACAATTTCACATGATTCTTCCATCAGCAATCCAGAGCAAGGATATGAACCTATTAGATGATAGGTGGAAACATGTATTGTGGCTACTCTGGAAATAATCAAAGAATAAAATCACTGTTGCAGGTTTTCTCCTACAAATATGTATTGTATTTACTCATCCTCAGGATCTGACTTCACTTTTCAGGTTTAAGATCACTAGATGTACCTACAACTGAACTGTGAAAGGTCACAACAAGTTTTCCTCTATAGAAATTCTAACTCTTCAAGGCTGCTATCAAAAATTTTAACCCAAGACTGGATGCCTGGATGTCCCGTTTCACATGATCTCACACCATCTCTAAAAATTTATAGTTCTAAATCTAGAAATGAGTTCTGAAACAATATTTTTCTAAGCTTAGTTACATCTGTAACTAGCAAACATCCAACCGAGCTCAGTAATGATGCCGCAATGTCAGAACAGTGAGATAAGGATGAGGTTTTTAACCTTGGTATGTCTGACTTCACTGAAGCATAAATCTTTACAAGGCACTTCATACTGCTTTTAAAGTGCTGCATAGACACCCACTCTCCTAAGCAATAGCAAAATCAGCTGTAGGAGCTTGTAAGATCAAAACCTAGGCTCTACACTTATTTAAGGTATAGGAAACTGTCTAATCCTAGGAGAATTTCATTACTTGTCCTGTGATTAGCAGAAGCCATTACTCAGGCTATTTGTTTTCCCACTCCAGTGAAACATATTGTCACATATTTCTAACATAAGAATTTTAGACAGGGATCCATTGGACTATGCCCTATACATACAAACTCTCTCAAAAGATAAACTTTTGAACTGCAAACAACAGAAATATCAAACAACAATGAAACAATAATTTCTGATAGCCTCCTATTTTTAAGCTTACCTGGAGAACAAACGGTCCACAGAAATTTGTCCTGCACTGCATTACAGTGACATGATTACATTAAGGTTGAGAAAAGAGAAAAAAACAGACCTTTGATTAAGAAAATATGGGGTTTTAACACTTCTCGTAAATCTGTAAAAGATAACTTGAGAGCTGCAAGAGGGGTATTTCTGAGCTAAGGTTATATGCTGAGGAAGACAGAATAGCTCTAGTGACTATGATTAAGTTTCTTTTTCTGAGACAGGAAACCAATGTTCAAGCTTTATGACTGCTGCATAACCACAAGGACTCTGAAAACCTCCCAATGGCAGGTTTTCCTCTTTAAAGCAGAGAAAAGGCATGGCAAGACCATAGCTGTCACCATAGCTAAAAATTGAACCAAGTCTGCTCAATTACAATTTAGATTTAAAAACTAGATCAGAAGCAGTCTTTTGAAGTAGAAACTCATTGCAAGTGGGAGGTTTCATTTTTTAAAATCATCACTGAAATCTTCTGGTGGCATTGAAAGGCAGATCAGCAAATGAGGCAGAGAGTTATCTGATTAGAAAGACCAAAAATAGTAATTCTTGTGAATATGGGAAACTGGCTAGGAGGGTTTGAGCAATATGAGCGTAGCAGACCCAACATACAGGACAGAGAGTCTGTAATCCACCCCAGCAACCTTGTGAGCAAGTGTCATGTTTGACAAAGTGGTTCATGTTGAGACACACCATCTGTAAGGAATATTAGAAACTCCAAGGAGATGTCATGTTTGATAAAGCTGGTAATGTCAATGCCCATCTGAAGTACTAGCTAATATTTCAGAGCTCTGAAGAGTGGGCGCAGAAAGAACCACTAGCAATGATGAGCTTTAAGAAAGCACCTGGGAATACTGTTCATGAAAATAAGCACACTGGAAGCAGTCTGTACTCAAACAGTTTTCACCGAACTCTCTTTTTTTTGCATTTTGTTTGGTTTTGTTTTTTCTTTTTTTTAGCTCTCTGAGGAATGATGTCCCTTTTGTTTTACAATGAGTAGCTTAATGTTAATTTATTTTGCTAACATTTCCCTGTGGTCTTCAACCAATAAATTTATATTTTTTTCATTACAGATATTAATTTAATCTGTACATGGAACCCAGTCTGTACATAAAATCCTTAATCACCCTTGTTACTCCTCAGAAAACACACAAACATTTACAATTCACCTTTTGTAACAGTTATGAATAGGACAACCTTCTTTTCAGTCACATCGTTCTGTGCTTCTTGACCAAATCTCAGAGGGAACACAGAACTGAATTTGGTTCTGTAAAGCTGCAATTAGCACCAGTGGTATAAGGAGCGATTTCATGACTGCTTGATATTTCAGGGCTGATATTTCCTGACACTAGAGTGGATTTACGTGACTACAAAGATAGCTTTGAGTTTTGCTGGTCTGTACCCAATACAGAATTCCCACCAATTCCTGAAATCTCCATACTGATATCAGATTCCTTTTGGCAAAGAGTCATCCTTTATAACATTTTTGTGCTAACACAGCGATGTAAATGAACTCTATTGGGAGACTGAATTTAGCTCAGATGCTAACGATGTAGGTGCAAATTAAGCCAATATAATTTCCTGGGGGTTTTTTTGACATTCAGAACAGCATTCTGGTAAGATATCTTATACCCAGTTTTTGCAAGTTACTGGCCTTTCTCCACTATCCAGTGCCTTGACTTTTTTCATTTTTAATGTCTTTTAGTGTCATCTCAATTACACGTGCAGCACTGTAGTTATCGTTAGATGAATTTTCCCTTTACTCTCTCAAGGTAAACCTACTAGACAAGGAATTTTACACTAGGAATAAACTGAAGAAGTTGGAAATGGACAGCCTCATTTGCAAGAGGATTACACATATGCCTCATGCACAACAAACCAGAACACAGCCATACAATCTGATTAACAGATTTTGATTTATCCTGTAGCTTTTTCTAATTTTCTCTTTCGTATTCAATAATAACATGCCTGTGAGTTTCTGCTAATGAATTAAACTTCAGCTGTACAGTAAGTCTTAAGCTTTACTTCAGTTTGTTCTACTGCATACATTTTTTGCTTGAAATAAACCCCTTTACAAATGAATGAATATTAGTCCGAAGCCTGTACTTATGAATGAAGGCTTATTTATAGTGATACCAAATTGTAGCACAGATAGACCCTTTGATGTCATTACAGAATATTTTGCAGTGTTAAAACAAAGATGCAATGTCATCTAACAGTGAATATTATGTTAGGGTAGGAGAAAAAAGAAAACATTTAATTTTGATTAAGGCTCTTACATCTTAGATCATTATGGCAAGATTTTTCCTTAAGGAAAATAGACTTCATTAAAACGTACATGTACTTTCACTTTAACCTCACATACATTTCAGATTAATCTCTTTCTAAAATAATACCTCATGCTACCAGTTGGCTCATTTATGATACAAGAGATTTATTGTCCTCTGGCAAAAAAATCTGCAATTGATTGTTTTAATTTCATTTTCCTGTGTTACAACTACAAAATATTATTTTGCATTTTAACCAAGAAAGTGGGCACAATCAGACCTATATCCTCAGTAGATGTAAGACACTTTACCCTATGAAAGGTTTAATTTGGCCACAGGCTGAATTGGCCCCCTCCTCTGTGAGCCATATATTGAAGATGGGTTTCTCAATGGGAACAAAAAAACCCCAACAACTAAAAGAGTCCCAACAAGAAAACTCCAAAGAATTCTATCACAGGAGTTTTCAAGATGAAATTTTCCACTAACAAAAGACTTATTCTGTTTCCACATGTACAGTCCTACCTAGAAGGGAGGCAAGAGATATGAAGTTGTAACAGCAAGCTACATTAAAGACTTAAAACAGGCAAAGAACACTTGCCTAAATATCTAACAAATCCTTAAACTGGTTTCTACAGCACCCAGTAGTACTTATATCACTGAATTATATAATTCTCAAGTGGAAGGTTAGGGAGGAGGGTAATGATGCTATTTTGAACCCACTTGCCCTTGTTGGAAAGTGTGCCCTCATCATCCAGGGCAAGGTCACCAGGCAAAACTTCTTTGGATCATCAGTTGCCTACTCTTATTAGTGTGCTTTGAATTATTGAATTTTTCAGACACTGCATGCAGTAGGACCATTTCTGGTAGAATTTGTTCTGATGAGCTCAGAATAGGCCTGTATTCACCTCATTTGTGGAAGTATGAGACACTTTGTAGGTCAGCACTGTCAAGACTGTTCTTTTATTTACAGGGAAGACTTTTCATTAATTTCCTGGTCTGTCACTGAGAAGTCTCATCTTTATTATACAGTGTCTTTTGAATTTCAGTTTGATTTCAGCCCTTTCTTCTTCTGCTAAGGAAAAAAATCTTTATCATCTTTTCTTCAGTTTTACACTACCAAGCCCATTATACTGAACAGTTTCCTTATGATTACAGACCTGCAAATTCTGCAGCAAAAATGGGAGTCTAACATCTGGAATAGAACATCCCTTTTGAGAGAGTAGTATTCAATACAGCACAGAGGCCTCAAGAAACTAGCATTCAAAACCAGCAGAGAGTAAGAGAGCACAGGTATGTAAGATATACATATAAGCCCCTCCTCAGCTATTGCTGCTCTCAGGGAACACAAACAACAACCAATGTTCACATAAAGGTCTGCGGTACACCTAGCAGATTTTTAGACACATCTCCTGTAATATTCATACAATTATTATAGCTATATATAGTATCTGTTCTTGGCAGCATGTCATTAGACAACGTATACAGAGCAGTGAGGCGATAAAACAACTCCTGCAGTACTCAAGAATTTTAATCCATTCTACACTCGACAGCCAAAGAAACTGGATTGACATATTACTAAAAGAGATCTTTTCATCTGTTACTCTCAGTCCTCAGTGACCTCTTTACAATAAAAAATGGATGACACTTTTTTAACAGTCAATATAAAAGGAGTTTGTTGTGCTTCATAGAAATGTCCCCCAGAGAACAAATCTTTTATCCTATTATTTACTATTTCTATATATACTGAAACAATTTAAAGTTAGAAAGATTTCTAATGCGGCAGAGGCTGGAATTCAGAGGTGAAAGCCTCTCCATCACTTGGAAACGGTTCTGAGATATCAACCAACCAGCACCTCAAATGCTCAAATGCACTACTGTCCTGATGGATGGATAGCTTAATGCTGCTATGGTACCCTGCTGATCGATTTATCACACCAACTATTTCTCCACCATGATCCCCTTAAGGAAAAGGAGGAAATAGGGAGAACAGAGCCAGGGACATAAAAGGAAGTAAAACAAAAATAATCTCCATCAAGCTAGTAGCAATTTCCCAGTGGCACCAGCAACTGACAGGGCCTCTGTACCATAAGATGATGAAACTTGCAGTAAGTGGTATGTCATCTGCTAGCTCCTCTAGTTAAAACTGCAGGGCAGTGGGTGTCAGAATGACAGAGGACAAGAACAGACTTTAAAATTTCATTTCATATCTATGGAATTTTTGTCTATGAGGTAAAATGAGTCCTGTTTCAACTAGTAGCATGTCATTATTTTTTGTTGTTTGAGCCCAGATCTCCTGGTAAAGATAAAGAGATTATTAATATGTGATTCTTAATCTCTTGCTGTATTGTCTACTTAAAACTTCCAGTGCTGATCTTTAATTAAAAAATACAAGAAGATAAAGATAGTAAGTCCTGCCATCAAAGAAGAAAGGTTTTGCTGCCCTGTTAGTTCTTGCTGAAATTACCAATAATGAAATTTGAAGTTAAAAAGTCCTTGGAACTTGTTCAATTTAGAAGGATCCTGGCATATCAGTTTCACGTAATACCATGACTTAACTTTGTAGAGTGACATACTTAAATCAATGGTCACTTAAACAAATGAATCGTAATGTAAATTCCAAGAGCTGAGTTTGGGCAGTTTAGTTGAATGTGACAAAGTATTCCAGAGACCTTACATGAGATCTTCAATTACTGGTGAGGGAACTGATTTTGAGTCAATGCTAAACTCCCACATTTGGAAGAGACAAGCACAGAACTACAGATTAGGCCACTCTGGACAGGGAAAGAAAGGAAGTCTGAATAATATTCTTTACTTCTCTAAAGTGGAAGTGGGAAACAGGACTGGCAAGAGATTTGGTTCAAAGCAGTGTATATTTGAAATATGTTTATAATCACATTTATATTGGTGAGGGAGAAAATTATTCCACTTCCCCTCCAAATCAAGAAAGGAATAAAGAAAACCATCAAAACCATTTCTAAAGCACTTTGCTAATACTTTTGTTGTCTAAGGCTGGAAGAGTATTCTGAGGAAACGCATTTGTCTCATTCTTTTATTGTTTCTTAGACATCTGATAATGGCCTCTGTTGGAGACAGGATACTGATTTACATGGATCTATCATCTGACATCTCCAGGAAGAGGGTGGTGCATCACTGGTCACAGAAAGAAGCTGTGCCTCACTGGAGGTTTTCAAGACAGCCACACAAAGCCATAGCTGAACTGATCCTCACAATAATTCCACTTCAAGCAGGATTTTGGGCTACAGACCTCCAGAGGTACCTTCTAGCCCACATTTCTGTATAGAATACCATAAATATACTTATGTTCCTACATTATCTTCTTATAAAATACTTTTAAATTTTAAATGAGTTCAATATAAACATGATAAATCTGTACCTATAGATTTTTAAATCTCTAGAAAATGTTTATCTTTTAATAGATAAATAAATAGACCAGAAGAAAATTTTCCTTTTTTTTTTTTAAAAAAAAAAAAAAAAAAAAAAGAAAGCAGGAACTATCAAGTAAAAGGGACTTTTCCACTACTTTCAAGCAAAATAAAACAAACAAGCCATCACACACACTATTCACTCACTCCCACAGAAATAAGAAACACACCTAAACAGATGTGAGGACAAATAGGCTTTAACAGACCTGCTGGTCTCCAAAACTTACAGAATGAACTGATAAAACATTATTGAATCGAGTTTTTTAAAGCTGGGAGGAGAACTATGGCCCGCGCTAATTGGTGTGTTAGACAGGGTGGATTCAATGTGCCATGAAACAGCTTGCTAACCTTTATGTGGTACCTAAAAGCACTGGTAACCCAGAGTCTTTTCCACTGGAAAAGGTGACAAGCAGAGAAAATAGCTTTTATCAGACTGCTGATGATGATCGTGTCTGCAGCCAGTAATGCAGATGACAGTATATGCCCCCTGCTTACACTCAGATAAAGGGAGAGTCATTCGGCTGTTCTGCCGTAAGACCCTTAAATCATTTGAGTGGTAAAGCAGAGATACAACTGGTGGCAACAAGCTGAATTACTATTTAGCAAACTGCATTGGATTGCAACAAAAAAGATTCCTACTTTGGGTGCTGTGCTTCAGTGTAACACTAGAACTCACAGACATGTAAAACCAGAATGGTTGTCACTGATTTGCTGCCAGGTGCTAAAAAGAGAACAGAGAAATAATTTCTGTAGGCTTTTAGAACACACTCTTTCCTTTTGGGTTACACGATGCTTATTAACAAACAACAAAATATTTATTTTCCTGCTTCATGTGAGGGAGAAAACATTTGAAAAAAACCCAACATCCCGTATCTAGATATGCTGGTTTTACTAAAGGTATCTTAACTGAGCAGCTCTCTTAAGCTTTATTGAATACTATGCATACTGGAGTTCTTCCTAGGAGAAAGACACTTTTTCTGACAGTATTTGCTCTCATTTTCTCAATCTCTTTGTTTAATGCCTTACACTGAACATGGTTTTAACAGTTATTTGCCTAGAGATGATGAAAGAATGGGGTTTTGGTTGTTTTCTTTTTTTTGCTTTCTGATTCCCTAACAGTGGAAAAAATAGTGGTATTTACTACAAGGATTTATTTTAGACAAGGACTTTGTCAAAGACACAAATATGAAATCCACAATCCCCTTAGACACTTCACTTTCTTAAGTAATTGAATCTTTTGCTCTTCAAGAGCAGTCTATTACAAAGCAAATTGGTGCTTTGTTTCTCTTTAACAATCTTTCTTCTCCTCTGATATCCTAATCTTGCCAGTCAGTTAGTAGAAGCACGTTGTTCCATTTGCTTGAATAAGCTACTGTAAAAAGTACTCAATGACCTACATGAACATAATGTTCAATTTACTCCCTAGGACTGAATGACAAAAGAAAGGTGACTTTTAATGATTCTAAAAGCATCGAATGAGATCAATAAACCATCAAAGATTTGATCCCAGGAGACCTCTTAGCAGCTCTCTTTGCTCATAGTTTCCTTTCAGAGAAGATTGTATGTGAAAATGAAGTTCTCAGTCTGTTAATGGATTTTTAGGCTCTTTCGTATGCATTAAGTAAAGTATAATTAGCACCTGCATTCTTCAAGCTTTCAAGAGTGTTACTTGTGTCTGTCTCTGCTATTTTCTTGTTTTGATGAAAGTTGCAACCCTTCATCCTCCAGAGCTTTGTTATAAAAAACTACATTGTGCAGGGAAACAATGCCATAAGTAGTAACTTGATTTAGTAAGAAAAAAATCACTTTTTTCACAGAATGGTCTGATTTTGAAGCGATAAATAAGTAAATTAAAAGTTAAATACTACAGATAAATATAAAGTCTTCTAACATGCCTCATTCAGTTCATTAGAGGTCCTTATGTTTTCTACGGCAGAGTTTCTTGTTAGGTCTCTTATTTTCCCTGAAGAGAGAAAGCAGGATCTCTAGATAGTCCCTGGTTTAAAATGTCATGGTACCCACACGAAAAGGTGTTTTAGTGGGTAAAAAGTATATCAGTTCTACACTGACTGAAATGAACTTATTTTAACAATAAATTAGGTTTACTAGATCTTCTTATTTGTATTACTGACTCACATTAACAGTCATCTGATTGACACAACAGCAAAGATCAACTCTTTTAAAAGTCTGCATTATGGTAATTTATATGGCTTTATTCTCTTCTTTTCTTTCTGTTTGGGTCATGGGGGCAGCCAGAATTTCAGGGTTTTGGCAGATTAACATTTTTCAAATCAATGTTTCTAACATATAATTCACCATATTTCCCTGGAAATGAGCAATATTGTTCTCTGCAGATTAATACTACTTTCTAGTATGTGTATAAAATCTGCTCTTAATTGAAGCAGCTTTTTATTTGGATTCAAAGATGATCACAGGGACTGCAACACAAATGTGTCCCAGTGTTGTGCTAGTGCATTAGAGACTGAAGAAGAAAGCCATCTGAACAAGTGTAATTGTTCTATTTCTCAAGCTGAGCTCTATACAGAACACGCATTTTGTAAAGTAAGTAATTTTTGCCCACTTATCTTAAAATATACATAGTATTTGTAACACAAATGAGAATGAAATACATGTGCATACATAAGAAAGTACAGTAATTGCCAAGACAAATGTAAATAGAAATCCAACTAGTCTGACACGCTATCTCTGACAAGAGAGGGGCCTGATACATCAAAGAATAATCACATATATCATTAAATTGCTCAATAGAGGATTTATATTTATATAACTGCCCTTGTCAGACTTTGCTAGAACATGGATTTTGGATTTTTTTTTTATTTTTGGATTTTGGTGTATAAACTAATGAACTCATTTTAAGAATATAATCTTATCTCCCTCTTCTTTAAAAGGGCTCTAAAGATTTAGTTGAATTACACAGTTATAAAGCTGTAAGTTTAAGGGACCAAACAGACTTGCTCTCTGTTTGTAAGTTAAAGTAGCTGGCTGGAGTATGGCTACCTGATTTGATGGGCAGTTCTGAATTTCAAGGTATTTTCTGAATTCTATTGCTTTCTTCATTATTTCTCACAGGACAATGAGTTTATCATTGGCTGTCTCTCATTTCCTCAGTGGAAAAATAGAAATGATAAAGCAAAGCTATCTCCTTGATTTGATCAATTCAGACTACATTCTTTGAGCCCAAGGCTAGCAGTTGGAAGTGCACATATGTAAGTGAGAACAATGAGACCCATCTTCCCCGTGCTCTTTAAGTATTATGCATGTATGCAAAATGCATACGGGGGCTCAGAAATATTTCTAACTAAGGGAAAAAAACTACAAAACTTCTTCAGATAAATTGAATACTTGGGTATGTTATTAGAGATCTCATAATTTTACATGGAAAATTATAAGCAATTTCTCATGTAGTTCCCCATATTTCCTTAGAATAATCCCATTAGACTGAAATGAAGCCACATTCCCAGAAGCACCAGTGACTTTTAGTCTAAACTAATGTACTTGGAACAAAGCCACAGAAGTCATTTTAGCAGTATTTAGAACTACAACGGGTTACTGAACAGCATGTTTTTTTCACACTGAAGCACAAGCCCTGCTTTCTACCATGCAATAGAGGGTTGGGTTTTTTCCTTCTTCTCCCGCCCTTTTCACTAACCTGATTATCCATCCTACAATATCCAAACCTAAAATGGCTTTGTGCAATGATCATTTGCCAGAAGAAATTAAAACCTAGCGTTTTTCATAAAACATTCTCATTTTTTATTCGTTGCTAAATTTTCAATGAAAATATAACTTGAAAAATAGAAAATTTCTCCCATTTCTCTTTTATAGCAGTCACTGTTTAAAAAAAAAAAAAATCATTCCCCTATTCTTGTAAACCAAATCAATTGGATTAAACTGCAAATCTTCTCCTGACTTCAATAGGGTCAGATAAATTTAAATTTCATTCCACATCCAATTGCAGTTCTGAATTCAGGTATGTTACAACTCTTTAATCCCTTGTCTCCAGTCAAAATCAGTAAAGGTAATGATTTCAATATTTGAAAAATCTGAAATCACGTGGAAAGCTTGTGGCTCATTATAACAGGACTTACGTAATGATAAAACACTTTAAAAGGTAATATTGTTATTAATAAGAATCTTCCACTGAAATCTGAGTGCATAACTTCTTTCCGTGTTTAATCTTCCTCTGCATTTCAGGCAGACTCTATCAGAGGAATATAATAAAAACATGCTTAGTCTGTATCTATACTCTGGAGGTTATGGACAATGATTTTGTTTAGCATCTTTTTTGGTCCCCAGCAAAATGAGACAGAGGACTCTGAGCTATTTCCAACAATGCAGGTGTGAGAAATCTGGATGCATGAAATCTAACAAGTAACAAGTTTAATAACAAGTGGAATCACCCAGAGAAGTTTAAATCATAACTTTTATCCAGGCTCCTAATTGAAATAAATAAAAATCTGCAAGTTTCAAATAAATATAGTATCAGGTATTCTCTGTTTATGATGGTAAATATCTGCATGCATGAGACGTGGCTGAACTGATTTAACAGTAATCACATCATTTGCTTAAACCAGAGAGGAATGCAGGTCTTCCAATTACTAGCTCACTTAACTCTATGTCAGTATAATTTTTCAGTCAAAATATTGATTAAAAATGAAAATAAAAAGTAGTAGTATTGACCAAACAAATTAAATAGTGCATGTTCTGGCAATAAACACCGTTTATTCTTTTCTGTGTCTTGAAAAATGGCTATTGATGCCAATTTCTGGCTACAAAGCTACTTCCTGTCAACCCAATTTTATTGACAATGATATGTACTGACAAAATTAAACAAGTAAATAAAAGCAACTATATCTTTGTATAAAAAGACACAAAGATAACTATATTATGAACCAATCATTGTAAGGCAAAAGAAATAAGTGACTTCTGTAAGACAGTGATGGAGTTTTAAGGGTTTATGTATACATATCACATGTATATTATCTATTCTGTACCATGTTCCTAGTATGTTTTGAATGCCTCTTCAGACAGAAAAAAGACTATGTGACTAGGTAAGCACTCATCATGGCAGTATACACTTCAATTCTATTTTGTGGCAAACAATTTTCTCTCTTCCATAGACCAAAAAATAAGGTAAAGCTCAAAGGACAATAGCACTTTTACAGAGTTTATAATCTCACTTACTTACTGAAAAATTGTACCTATCAGTCCTCTACATCACTCAGGAGAACCTCCAAACTATTTTCCATAACTTCTTCCTGACTTCCAGCACACCAAAAGCAGACCTTTAGATATATTTATATATAAGATACATGAGAGATTATTCTCTTCCAGCAGGAAACAGAAACTTGAAAAAATGAGACACATTCAAACTAATAATGAGAACAAAACTAGGACTAATCCCATATGGCCAGTTAATTGTTGTGGGTTTACTTCTATTCTGATTTTTTTTTTTCTTTTTTTTTTTCCTTATGTCATCATTCTTTCCTTGTTTTGGGGACTGTCAAAACAATCAGTGCTGGAAGCTCAACTTCACATGGGGCCTTTTGACTCCAAACGCTCAAGCTTCAACTTCCCTCTGCCTATTTCTATCTCTAAAGGCAGAAAAAAAGAAAAAATCCTTATTTTTTAATCTTTTAGAAATGCAATAAATTTGTGTTGGTTTGTTTCCCTTAAGACTGACAGAGGAAGCTTCAGTATTATTTTCTAGATTTTTTTAAAAACCTATTTTACTGGTTATATTCCCTATTAAGGCTTAACACGATCATTCCATACATGGACTGTAACAGGAAAGAAAAGGTGCAAAACTACCACAAATTATTTATGAGTGCACAGGACTGCATTTTCTCAGAGATGCCTGCCAGTCCACAACCAAGGAAAGGAAAAAACCAGCCTGAACCTAGAAGTAAAAATTTCACCTGTAAATTTAGTTTTGCCTTAGTTAAGATGAAACAAAGTGACACAGGTTAATTATACATGGACTGGAAAAAAGTCTCTGCACAGAATACAGCTGTGAGATCTATTTACAGAACACAAACACATCAGGCATTGGTGTGATCCAATACCTTAACAAACACATTGTGTAACTTCACATGCTGCTGAACAACCAGTCAGTATCAGCAAACAACTGACCAGGTTCAAGCCTTCATCTCTTGGCTGCTTAACTGTAAACTTACTCTCTGATACTGTTTTGAGCTCCTCTACTACTTCTGTACCTTCTCTCTGAAGAGAACTAGGTTAAAGCCAACTGAATTAAAGCGGTTAGTATTATCTCAACAGCCTACTCTTACACAGCAACACAGCCATAGCCTGAGTTCTCTAAAGTAGCCAATGTCTAGTCTATCACCTTATATCCATTACTGTGACAACTACAAAACTTGACAACAGGCAAAAAGGATTTGATTAATCTAGGACCAAAAAAAACCACCACCAAACACCTCTCTTCAGAGCACTGAAATACTCCAGTGGTTATATCCATAATACTAAATGAAGTGGGCTAGGGCCCAATCATCTGACCATGAGGGCAAACTGATGACAAAGGCAGATTTTTTAGAGCTATTCTCCTTCCTTTTTGCCCTCACAGAATGGTCTCACTCCAACTGTCCTAGGTACAGGCTATGCCCTGAACCATATCCAGACTTTATGCCAACAGTGATTTCACTCTAATGAAGTCACGCTAGTTAAGTGAACTTAACCCAGTTCCTGAGCAGCAGAGTACCATCTTCTCCTACATAAATAAGATCTTCTTGAAGGCCTTCCTCCATCCAAATATTTAAGCATATGTTTAATGGTGTTAAAAAACTAAAAAGTTTTTTAATTCCTTAAAGTAAAGAACATAGTCAAGCATTCTGTTGAGCTACAGCCTAAATCCCTAAGGACCTCGGCACTTGTTCATCCAGAAACCACTCCCTTCCCTGATGTCACAGCTGAGGTTGCAGCTGTCAGCACTGATGCTCAGCTGCCTGCCATTAGCAGCAGAGATTTCTCAGCTGTGAGCCTTTGGCCAAACGACCATCACAACTGGAATGGGTTGGGCTTACTGTCACTGTAGGCAATCAGAAGCTCAGCAAAATGCAATACGTGCACATGTGTGTGTATACATATGTATATATGGGGTCTTGCTTGTTTGATGGATTTGTTGCCTGTATGAGGTCAGATGTGCTTTTGTAAGTAGCAATGTATTTTGCCTTCTTGATATCATATAAAAACACTGGTTTCTTGGGCCAAACCTAGTGTCTACTTAAAGCAATAAAAAATTACCCATTCATTTAAATAGAACTATCTTATTAACTATGCAGATCTCTAAATAATTTTAATCACAGTTACTATATAAGACAGTAAAGTCTAGATTTTATATTTGGTATCATTTCTCAGAAAAACACATTTTAGTAAATGTTTTTTAAATTGCTGCTCTAATTATTCCGTGAATTTTGAAAATTAAAATACCATTAACCTAGAGTATTGTGTTCAGCTCTGGGGTACCCAGCATTAGAAGGACATGGGCCTGCTTGAGCGGGTCCAGAGGAGGCCATGAAGATGATCACGGGACTGGAGCACCTCCCTTATGAGGACAGGCTGAAAGAATTGGGGTTGTTTAGCTTGGAGAAGAGAAGGGCCCAGGGAGACCTTAGAGCGGCCTTCCCATACCTAAAGGGGCCTCAGGAAAGCTGGACAGGGACTTTTTACAAGGACATGTAGTGATAGGACAAGGGGTAATGGCTTTAAACTGAAAGAGGTAGATTTAGATTAGATGTAAGGAAGAAATTCTTTAATGTGAAGGTAGTGAGACACTGGAACAGCTGCCCGGAGAAGTTATGGCTGCTCCCTCCCTGGAAGTGTTCAAGGCCAGGTTGGATGGGGCTTTGAGCAACCTGGTCTAGTGGAAGTGGTCTAGTGGAACTTGATGATCTTTAAGGTCCCTTCCAACCGAAACTATTCTATGATTCTATGAATCATGTTGTTCTCAGATAGTCCTCCTGATGATACTGCTATTTGCAATGTATAGCAAAATGAACATTCATTCCAATCTTGCTGGCCAGCTGGTGGAATTGCTAAATATCATTATTTCAGAAAAGATAGAGCACCAAATTAATCCAAATATTCACTCAGCTTTGGCCTGGTAGAGGCTAATTTGTCTTTTAGCAGTAAAAATCAAAAACATGTTATCAATTAGCAGGCAAGTTGTTCATAAATTTTGCAAGTGACACTTTACTGAAAAGGATGACCACGTAATTTGAAAAAAATTCCTTACTTTAATTATAAACACAGTATTTTTTAAAGAGATCTCCATTTAAAGTGCATTTACCTAAAGTACTGGAGACCTAGTAGAATAATTTCATAGTTTTATTTAGAGCACTCACCATTCTGGTTTTTGTGGAAATGACCCTGCATGGAAATCTTATTACTTGATATGATCATTCCCTGCATATGACCAAAACTCTTACAAACATCCCTGTGCTACTTAGGCTTCTCAATTTCTTTCTTTTCCCTCTTTGGTCTTCTCACTTTTGTATTGTCAGCATCGTATTACAATCTTCTGCCTTAGAATGACTGGAATTGCCTCTGGCATCAGTTAAGTTGAGGGTTTGTACTGAAGCTAGGAAAACACTTCTCCATTTATGGAAAATAGGAAGGTCTCCTACACATATAGGAATCTAGGGCTAAAGCAGCACCATAATAATGAAGTCCCATTCAAGTCTGAAAAACTGCATAGCAGTAATATTTTTCTCTTGTATTAACCATAAAAGGTTTGGAAGACACACATAAACACCAAAATACACACAGTCCTGCCCATAATGTAGTCTGATTGTAGGATAGAGTATGTCATACACATTGCATATACACTTTCCCTGCTCCTATAAATTCCCATGACCATCTGCTGTCGACCACTGTCACAGGACACTGTGTTAGACAGACCTCTGATCTGATTAGGTATGGCTGTTCTTATCCATTCTTATAACTGAATAAAACTAACCAAACAAATCTCTAGACATGGTGTTAGTTTTTACTAATGCTACTTGAGAAGCAGTATGTGACTGTGCTATTGAATATTGTGAATGTCATTATTACAATACAAGGTGGAAGAAATGAAGTTGTGTCTCCATGGATAACTCTGTTGTTACCCAGTCCTAATGCAAATTCAGAAATGTTCTTTTTCTGTCATTACAGAGGACTTAATAAATAAATAAATTGTACCCCATCAAGCCTTGACTGTTCTCCCAACTATCATTGCTTTTGCTGCCACAAAAGGAGTGTTCTTAATTCTCTTCCTGAAAACAACCAAGGCCTCGCATGCACTTAGAAGAAAGAAATTTAATTTGATAGTATTGAGTCTATTCAATAGTCTTGTGCTTTTCTTCAGCTATATGGATTTAAAATGAAATACAAGCTCTCAGTCAGCTCAGAGTTTATCTGTTTCAGTTATGAAATTTCATAATAACAGGGCAGTTCTGGTATGCAAAAGTTCCCAAACTTTTTTCATCCTGGATTACTGAAGGTGCAGCAACCACCTCTGACCATGCAAGAAGACCCCACTCTTCTTCAGTATTATCATCTGCAGCAGGTGTCACATGAAACGGAGTGAATATTCCATATATATTGAAGCTGTTGCTGATAGTTCTGACAGTCAGGGGAAATAAATCACCTGGAACATCACTCACATTTAAGACAATGATTTAAAATATTAAATTGCTTTAGACCAGAATTTCATTTAGGTTGCAGAGCAAATCACAAAATTCCCCTATTTTCTTCCCCAAATAGCTGTTGATTTTTTTTTTAAACCTAGTGATACTGAGAACTTGCATATCTTTATTAAGAGTTACAGTGCCTCTCTGATGTGTCATTTACCCATACTACAAAAATCAGACACAAGCGACAAGACATTCTGTCTGTATTTTGACTTTCTTCTTAGTGCAAAGACACCATAATCTAAAGGCAAAGTTAAATTTCTTCCAGTGTTGTCCGCTTCTTGTCTGTCTGCAAAATACAAGAAGTGCATGAGACTCCAGTTTGTCAGCACCCAAGAAGTACATGGGCTGAGAAAGGGGTAAGAGAGGTTCCTTATGCTCCTCTGCTTGGCTGGAATACACATGGGCACAGTCTAGCTGTATTAAGGTTGCATCTTATTACAAATATAGCTTAATTTATAATCTCATAAAACATGATAGGTAAATATGTTCTTTTCTAATTAGAGAAGATAATGTTGCATAAGAGATGCGGAAAAATTCTGAATAAACACACTGAGCCTCTAGCAAAGATAATAATACTTATGTGTTATGTAATTACTTTAAATATCTGTATAATCAAATACATACTCATTCTTTTTAATGTATTCTGTTCTGCAGTGAAATCTGTTGCTTTCAGATGATCTTGGAGAATAGGAAAAGAATGAATGCCTTCCTTCTGTTTTTACCAACAGACATAATAACACATTGTATGTATAGTAAAGTGTTTTTCTGTAATAGTAGAGGCTTAGATTTCAGAGATTTTAAAGCCTGAAAAGGTGTGTGTGCTACGCTATGATCATATTTCTTATTACTTTATTTATTTATTTTCACTAACCAGGACTTTGAAACATGCTTGATTAATCCAGGTTCAGGAAAAAACCACAACCAGATACCTGTCCTTTTAGGCACTGAAATGCAAATATTTGATGAAGTAATCAAAATGTATTCAGATTGCAGGAAGGAAACAGAACTCTACAACATGTTACATCATTTTACACACCTTCCAGACTAGGTTCTTGGCCTTTATAGTTGTTCCAGACTCATATATTCAGCCTGATGTAAATTGCTTCCTTTACAAAAAGTTTTCATCACCTGAAGGATCTTGAACTGTGGGGAAAATGTGCAGTCAACCCAACTTAGTTCATTGGCATCTCAAGAGGGAACTCAACTTCCAGTGTTTGAAAGGATAGACTCTACATTCATGTGATTGTTTTGAGGTACTAACACTAGCAGAGCATCTCTGAAACAAAGTGGGGAAAAAGGCCTCAATATACTCCACCTTGCTATTTTCTGTATGAAAACCCAAATGCTCTTCTATTGAAGTGTGTTCCGAGGTTCATTGCAAGATGAGGAAAAGCAGGTCTCAAAATAAGGAAAACAGGTAAGCATCACATCTGTGGGGATTAAATTTAAGCTTCCTGCCCACTATTCTGTACCTGTTTCCTATCTGTATAGTTATAATATTTGTCAGGGAAGTGAGATCCATGTCTCTGAACTCCTTACAGACATTTCTGCCTTATGTCTATGCTCGCTTCATTAAAAGTTAAATGGTAACTGGAATGCAAAATGCAGAATACGGACTTGACTGCTAATACAAGCCAAGATAAAGTCACAGGCCATCATGATTGTATTCAAAAGCTGATATGACATGAATAGGCTTTAGTTCAGGACTTGTTGAAAAGTGAAGTAGGAACCAAATTCCCAAACAATTCAGCTTGACTGAGAGGAGCATGGCTTAATTTTTCATAACAAGTATGCTCAAGTCATCAGTCATTCTTGGTTAATTGCAGTATGAATCACCAGACTGACTTAAATACAGAAAATAACTCCCTTCACAGCCTGTGCTAGATCACATTATTTGTGGTATAGTAAATGTGCATCTCTATTGCCCACAATGTGCCAGCTGCATGGATAGATTTACAACATTACTTCAAAGTATTGTCATCTTCACATATATGTTGTAATATCTGACAGATTAATACTAGGAAATAGGCTGTAGCTGGAAGAATAGCCAAAACTGGAATAAATTGCCTTAGACAGCTTAAGAGACCTCCATCATCAGAGGTGTGTAAAAGCAGATTAGACATATGTCTGTCACAAGTAGTTGCTTTTGCCTTGAGGAGTCTTCAGCAAGTATTCTACAAACATTTTTTTTAGGATTCTAAAATACTATTGCAACTCCCAAATGTATGAACATAAAAACAAAAACACGGGGTCTAAAAATGCCTGACTTTCAGTCACCAATATACAAACAAGTCTGAGAGAAATAAGAGGAAACTTTCTCTCTTCACATGTGAAGAGTAAGTTCTATTTTATCAAATGGTTATATGTAACTTTTTTTTTCTGTTGAAAACCTGAAATCTTCCCCCCAAATTAAAATTTCCAATAATTTTTTTGATGTAAGTTATGAAATGAAGCATTCAGAAACTACACAGGCTGCAACACAAGTTTTTTACGATATCATCCATTCAGGAACCAGATTAGATGTAACATGAATGATTACAATGTTGTTTGAAGTATAAATGTAAATCAGAAAGTTTTTGAATTCTGATATAAAAGCTGAATATTTTTTTTTTTTTAGAATAATGTTTCTGTAACAACATCCTGGTATACTCTATGTAGAACTCAATAGTCTGTTTCAATTCAGGGAAAAATTAAACAAGGAATATATAATTATAAAGTCAATAAATTATCCACATTGATTCAGTGAAGTAACATTGTACAGTTGAGAAACATTGTCACTGAGTATCAGTATCAGCAGATGAAATATCTTAGTGATATCCAGCTTCAGGTAACGATACAGATAAATCTCCAAACTTTTTAGCCTAAACCACAACGACCAGGGTTATTAGTTAAACATTTCTTAAACAATAAGCTTAAAATACAATTCCTATTTCCCTGAATCATGTGTTTTCATATTGTGTTTTCACTACCCAGCTTACTCCCTCCTTTATTCAAGTAGCTAGAAGAATTATTTTTTTTTATTCCAAGACCCAATCCAGAAGAACCAGAGTAGTAGAGTAGGACTCTGGTCAGACATCCTTTGGTTAGAATTGCCAGTTCTCAATTACCTCATCTCTTTATCATGGAGTCTGAAGGATCCTTAAACTAGTCAGTTCTTTGTTAATTCAAGCTGCCTCATGTCACAAAGCACTGAGGAATGAAGCATATCTCTTCATCTGAGTACATACTTAGGTGTAAATGCCCAACTATGTCCATTTTATTTATATGCTTGCAAAGCACAAAAATATTTCCAACAACAGAGAAAAGCAAGGTGAAAATCGGTTTAAAGAAGCATGAGTCAATCCCTCAAAACACAGTGTTAACCATACAATATGCTCCACTTAACTAAGAGAGAAATGATCTTTGTAAACACTGACATAAATCAAAACCAAAAGACATTCAGAAAATAGGTCGGAAATAACTGGTAAGAACACAGAAGCTTATCTTAATAATTTTCACTGACACCAGTTAAGGAAGATGTTCCAACTGGAGATAGGGTAATCAATAATGGGGTTGACCACTCCTTCAGTTATCTGGGATCAGAGTCCTCCTAGTGGTACAGGTTTCATGCCCAAGAAAAATATGAAATTGTCTGAACTCTGAAACATGTGCCCTGAAAATGAGCAGTCTTCAGATACTTCCTCAAACCAAATAATGACTTCTCTGGTACTTAAGGATCAAATCAAAGTTGTGGATAGTAAACTCTGCCTCTCAAACTCCATGGAAGTTTAAATAAGACTAAGTGTTGCAGATTACATCCACATAAAATATCCGTGCTGTGAGGTCACAAGAAAAATAGCAAAAGAAATCATGACAAGTGAACTAAAAATATTGAGAGTTTTATGACTGAATATCTGGAAACATAAAAGGTGCCTCTACATAACCTTAAAGAATATGTTGCATAGTTATTACTTCTGTAAAGCTTTTTGCTGCTGCTCCAAACAATTTTGTTTTCCTTGTTCTTGGTCAACTCTTGACCAGAAAATAAAGAAGCTTATTAAAGAAAAGACAATATTCTTGCAGGAACGGGTCCAGCAAGGATCCCATTTTTCTGGTGCTCATGAACAGAACCAGAGATTTGGCAGTGAAAAACATTAGAATCTTCTAGGCCCATACACAGTAAAAAGATTGAATAGAAATCAGCTACATCACTTCTATTCCTTTTCCTTCTATTCACACCCAGTCCTACTTCACAAGCAAAGTAGTTGAGAAATTCAGATTGTCTGGCAAGTCTATCTGCTACTGTGGAATGTGGTTAACGATGGGAAGGGAAAATAAGGTGGTTTTGATTCAGAGACATTGCAAATGATTAATATCTTTTTCTTTCTTTCATTTCTAATCTCTACAGTCAAAATTGGACTCTCCCTGAATAAGTATTTTTAAGAGAGCTTTGATAGCCTTGAAACTGTTTGAGCTGGTATATAGCACAGACTGGCAGATACTATCATGCTTCCGGTCTCTCAGCATCAGAAGGTGTGAAATACAGTACATGTGTAAGCCTTTTACTTATGTTTTTCTTCTTTCCACAAGAATAGAGTCATTTTAACTCCTAAATATTTTTAGAACATTCCTACTAACACAAACACTCTAGCAGAAAAAATAAAAACCTTCCTATCCTCTGAGTTTTGTTTTGTTTTTAATTCAAGTCCTAAAAATGTGAAATACCCCTCCAAAAGCTGTTTCCTCAAATGACTCTCTTCAAAACCTTGATCTCATTTCTATCAATCTGACAGACCTCTTGTGCAAGAGCCTTGCATTCTTAGTAAAACCATAGCATTAACCATGAATTGTTCAGTGCCTTTCCTGCCTCCCATCAAAACAGCCATTATTACATAACTTCTTTAAGATCTTCCCTGTTTCTGGCCTGTGTATTTCCAGTAACCTATAGATGCCACCTGACTACCGTAGCTATAAAACTGAAATATACAGCTAGGCAACTAAGGAGCAAGGTGTTTGTATCCCTTCCAACCTGAAGATCTGTATAGAAAGTAACAGCAGTATCATAAACTATGGCCACACAAAGCAAGAAATAAGCAGATTAACATGTGTGGCAGATTGGACACAGTGTGTGAAGGCACATTTAGTATCAGAATAAAATTTTCCTGCTCAGAAAAAAGAATGTGTGATGGATAACTAATAGAAAGGCATAAGAAAAATGTTTAAGGAACCAGTAAAATGCATTTAAAAATTGACCTATGACTTGTGCTTCCTTCTTCACAAGGGGATCCCACTGACTTGTGGAAAAGGGATGAATACCCAACTCAGGGAAAGGAACAGGGGCAGTTACAGGAAATGCAAATGAAGAGCTACACCACCACCTCTTTAAGATGTCTGCATAGATTTAAATTTCTGTTATTATTAGTCTGCATATGCTAGGCTCTCCCACAATGTAAAGAATAATTTAGACTGACACAACCTAATCAAGAATAACTTTAGATCAAAGTTCACAAAGAGCCAGTCAGTTCTGTTTCTCCTCCTTCTCCTTTCAGAGACAGTTTTCCTCCAAGTGAGGAGGCCATACTGAAATAAGCACAAAATGAAAAAGCATCGGAATGCAAATCAGCCAGCAAGGAGCAGCAAATAAAAGTTCTAAATACTCATGCAGTCATTTAACCGACATCCCCAATGCTGTAATTCTCTGTGCCACTATATCTTTTCAGTGTAAATTATGCTGTATAAAAGTGTTCAGTGTACCTGAGCTACTGGAAAAGTCATTAGCTCATGATTTGTTTAGATAACATGTTAGTTTCAGGCTTTGCTGTTTCAATATGATGTCACTTCTCTATGGATCAACTGGACAAAAACACTTACAATGCTTTCACCTAATACCTAATATATAGAAAATACATCCATAGGGAAAACAAGCAGTATAGAAATGGAAATACAGGAAGCAGCAAGACATGTTTATAAGGGAAATGATCCATATGAACTCTGAGTCCAACTATTTTTCATTACTACTTAATCTGAGAGGGGCTTGAATTATTCCCAAGTGTCACATAGTCAGAGCACAAATTCAATACAGAATTATTTTCTTCTGGGTGCCATATTTTTTTAAAAGTGCCAATCCCATCTCTCCTGTAGAAAAGTGTCTTTATCTACTAACAGATTTTTGTATCCCATCTTACAGTGTGCTAAACATCTCAAGCTCAGTGGGCCAATAAAGTTATTGTTGATAATAGAGCATCAGCCCATAGCCAACCTTATAGGAAAATACTATGCTAGCCTAAGCATCTGCTGGTGCAGAGAAATGAGGAGACATTTTTTAGAATCATTTTGGTGTCTCTATAACAATCAAATAAATACTTTTAAAATCTGTCTTGCAAAAAGACCATCTCCACAGTTAACAAAGTCTGTTCCTTTACTCAGACAGGAGGCAGCAAAGAAGAATAGAGGCAAACAGAAATAAACCAGAATAATGAGGGCAAGTTCAAGCACAGAACAGAAAGCTGGAAAGTGAAAAAAAAGAAAAAAAAAAAAGAGCTATTCTGCTTTGGTCAAGTATACCAATGTCTTGGAAGGATCTGTAATCAAGTAAGAAGAAATGTGGAGAAGGAAAATGTTGATGAGCACTGATTCAGATGTGAAACAGAACCACTGAATAAAGGCACAAAGCTCTCGTTTGGAAACATGTAGCATCAGGACAAGAAACAAAAAGAGGAGTAGGTGAAATCAGACGGGTTTCAGAGCAGGTGAAAGGAAGCCCATTACTTTAGTAAAATGACTGATGCATTGTATGTATCTGCACAGTCCTACACAAGTACTGGAGCAATGGGGTGCTTTAGGCATGTATCTGCATACAGATGTGTCCTACTGAAACTTCAACACCTCCTACAGTGAGAACAGTACCAACCTAGAAGGCCTAACTTGAATGGAATAATTTAAATTAGCTCTTCACAAAGATATGGCTAACAATAGTGTTTTGGGGTTTTTTTCCTTTTTAAAAAACTAGTAAGGTTTTTCATCAGAAACAATTTAGACCAAAGATGAGCAAACAAATTAGGCCAAGAGAGCCTATCGGCAGGAGGTGTGGTACTGACATTAGCTTATCAGTGTATGATGTGCACGTTATCCATAACCTCACTGATAATAAGGTATCCACATACTATTCCAGAAAAACATATGCTAATCTTCAATGGTTAGCTGTGAATAACTTTGGGAAAAGTTCTGCTTTGACTAGCATTCAGTTTTGTGTCTGATTAATGGCTTCTCAGATCCTCTTACTAAAAACAGACCAAGAGACATTCCCTCACTGTCCACCCCAAGGACCACAATTGTCTGTCACATAACAGAAACGGGTTTTTAAGTAAAGGTCAAGATAAATGGTAGTGGAAATTATCTAGGGATGCTTCTCGGAGTGGTTACAGCCAAAAAACCACAAAGTTGGTAAAAGCAGACACAGAACTTGGTAAGCATAACACCTTATTGCTCAGTGGACGTGCTCTCTGCATTAATTTGATAAAACATTTGTTGGCTTTGAGAGTTACAAAAAGTTTTCCTACTTTCAAGACCACAATAAAAATGCTGCTTCACCATTTGCTGGTTGCCACATCTAAACAGAATTATCAGCTGATTAATTTGGATATCTTTTATAAAATAATTGTTTCTGGTAATTAGGGCTTAGAGAGAACACCATTCGGCTTCCCGTTTCTAGGACAACTATGCAGATTTAAACTGGACTAGTATTTGCTGAGCCATATTTACAGAGAGGAATACTGTCCAAAATAATTCAGAAAGCTTTTATTATACAAGAAAGAATGCATTTTGGTGAGGCAGCTATCCACAATACTTTAGCTGTTTTTTGAAAGTATGCCAAAGCAACCCAGATGAACAGACATACCTGAGTGACTCTGACAAAATCAGTCGGTATTCACCACCTCTCCACTCCCACGCCTACCCTATTCTTTTATCCGAGTCTCTTTTTCCTCATTTTATTTTTCACTGGAGTCTTTCCACTATGTGCTTGTATGCAGTGTAACTCAAATGTTTCAATTTATGAACTCAGTGTGTGTTATACATCCTTTTCTGTATCTACTACATAAGGATGCAATTTGTTACAGCCCCTTAGTATTTTATCTTAGTGCTTAATTATCATAGCTTGTATACCTGCACCCTCTTTTCAACTGTCATGCCCATCACTCAATCATTAGCTTGTGCAATTGGTTATACTCTGTAATTATCAAACTATATTCTTGGTGAAACACATAATCCAAGGTGGGGTTTCTTTATTCTTGTTTAACACATAGAGAAAACAAAAAACGTGGGGAGTCAATAGAAGATGGACATTTCATTTCTGAAATTTTAGTTGTGTTTCTGGTAAGAGTGTGATAGACAGTGGATCCAGACCACTGAAGAGCAGCTTTCATCTGTGACACACTGGAGAGTGAACACTCCATCTGAGATTCAGAGCTTCATTCTCTACATTGCCTAAATTTGTCTCTCTTGTTCTTGTTCCCTCCCACTATTTTTCCCATGCTTGCATACAGAAGCAGTAATCAACCCTTAAAAGCCACGCTGAAGTACAGATGGAACTGAACTCATCTCCTGTTTTAGGGAAGGGCTGAGTCTGCTCTTCACTTAAGACAAAAGCACATGGCTTCAATGCTAGTTTTTACTTCCAGGTTTAAAGGGCAGTAGAGAAGATTAAAAACAGAATAACTGAGAATGCTCTGTGAACTTTCTATCAAGCAGAACACAAAATGGCTGCAAATGTCTGTAATAATTCAAAGCAGGCTTAAGCAACATAACTATTCCATGTGCATCGGGACAAAATAGTTCATTGCCTTAGTACATGAACTCAGGACCACCTTTGCAAAGGACTCGGGTGCCCAGAGGCAGATTTCAACAGAATTTAGGGATGACCTTTATCACATCAAACTCTAGACATATAAAAGTATCTTTTATGAGCTAATTATTTTGGTTCTTGCTATCATTTACACAGACAAACAGACACTCCCAGAGAGCAACTCATCCCATGACTATCTTAGAAAGGGATGAACTTGAGTTCTGGAGTGCTGAACTCTCTCTCCTTTGGGTACAAAAGGATAGATGATTAGCTTAGTTAATGGTTGTCTTTCAGATGGGCACAGTTAGTTGAGATGACTCCTGTCCTGTAGCTAAACCTGGAATGTCCCCAGGTTCCTGAAATTTCTATACCCGCCAAAGTCCTCAAGTATGTATTTTACAAATTGAACACATCAGTATCCAGTTCAAAAGTAGCACTGAAAGTGATACAGAAATGAAGCATTCATTACCTGGAGCAAGTGTAAAACAGATCAGGCTTCTGTACATAACAGAGCTTCCATCCCAGGATTCCTACTGCTGTGTTTTAACCAGTTCTGTGTTAAATGCAGAAACAGCTTTGGGAACAGGGACATGACCCCCATCTTCCCCATTTCTTAACAGCTAGCCTAAACTGTACTGCACTGGATGTCACTCTGGTGACAAAAATAGCTTGTTGTTCCTTCCCATGCAGAAATTTAACAGCGACTTTGTTTTAGAAAAACTGAGGCCAGAGCAACTAAAATCTCTGTGGATCATTTCAGCCTCAAAGGATCTACACGACACAAACTGGTTCACTCATAGCTAAAAAAACTTCACTCATGGCTGCTACCTGAGCAAAATGATGGTGTGGTGCTAATCTACTTGCCTGAGCGCATGTGTCAAAATCTCTGTGCAGCTCGATCTAATTGGACAGTCTGATATTGATAGTCTGAGAAGAGATGCTGCAGAACTAATTATTTATGGGGACAGTGCTTCACCTCCACCATCTTGAGTGTTCCTTGTGTGATAGAACAGAGCTTCTCCAGCAAAACAGTCTATGGTAAAGTTGGTGTTCTTGTTCCAAGGGATCTCTGTATTGTTGAACCAGATAGTTTGGTAACACTGACAACTTTTCCAAAAGAACCCACATATAGCTTCTGAAATTTCTGTAGCAATACGTTTTCCTTCTAAAGGATATAACCTGAATTCCTAAGAAACACAAACGTTCACCAACCCCCCTCCCACCATCCTACTCAGGGTCCACTGGGAAATGAGATATGTATCTCCTAAGGCCATCCCAGAGAGTTTTAAATAAATAAATCAGACTCATTTGTCTTTGCCAGGAGATATCTTTTAAATATATCTCCGCTTGTCTCCATTGACTGCCACTGTGCACAGCTGCAATCAGTATTTCCATGACATCCTATTCCACTATTGTTCTTACCACTCAATACAGTGCACACTTCCCTTTCATTCTCATCAAGTACCTTTTTTGTCAATCTAAACTCTAATTTATTTTCCTCAGTTACAGTTTTTCTCACCAGTAGATCCCTTTTGCATTAGTATTAATATTAATATCCAAACTATTAGCTGATGGTGTAAGAAGTCTTTACTCATAAAAAAAGTCTGCATCCAAGTTACCTCTTATAAGAATGGCAATAAAAGCCAGGGACACATGGATTTTTTATACTTGATGCAGTGGCAATCGGAATGAACAAGGCCACTCCTTAGGGATGGGCGAATTGAGCACAAATTGTAGTGTTACTCAGTCAGCTGAACACTGCTTGAATGACATTGTAGGCCCTACTGCAGACTGTCTATCTGAGATACATGTGGAATGTCAGGTTTCTGAGGAAGAAGAGAAGGTGCTGGGATATATAGCCTAACAAGTAAATATTGGTGTAATATAGATCAAAGCTTTAACCTGTGAGCAGTTTCCCAAGTTATGAACACTGCAGGACTGTGTTCTATAGAACATCCTCTGTTCCCATCCCACCCAATACCCACCATAAAATAAGTACATTAGCAGCTAACAAACTTCATAAACACATTGGCGGCTTCTGCAGTGAACAAGAACATTCAGTGTGTTTCTTTTTCTTGTAGGAAAAAAAAAATGCATTTAGAATAAATAGACCACAGCTGTATTCGATTTTGATTAGAAGGCAAATTTGCCTATCTCTGCCTATTGCAGTCTTTCTGGTACCTTTCTGTAAAATGTCAGCTAATTCTGACTCTTTAAACACCACTAAGGACTTAGGCATGGAGTTTTCTAAGGAGTATTAAAGACAGTTCTAGGGTCTACCAGAAAAAATAAAAGTATTCCTGTGCATGCTCTAAACTGCAGGAGTCTCCAACACCACACCCTCGCACCCATATGTATAATTTAGGTTGACCATAGATTTTTCCCAGAATAGCCTTTATCAGCTAAAACGGTCAGGCATTTGTGGGCTTAGAAGGTATTTGCAATGTAATACAGAGCTACTTGAACCACTGCTCCGATCCACTGAAATTTTTCCAATGTGTTCTCCAATGAATCATATCTTGACACTCCCTTCACTTTTCAGTTATAATCTGAAAGACCTAAGGGTCTAAGTTTGTTCTCACATGCACCAATATCCTGACATAATTCCACTGGACTTAATATCTATACTAATGCCTTCTTACACCATTCTGCCTTAGAGTAGATAGCAGTATACAGGAGTATTAATCAGAATCAGGCACTGCAGCCTTGACTAGAATTGCTCACTTACACAAAACCAAGAAAACAGAATCAGCAGCTGAGACTTGTTTCAAGTAAGTGCAGAGCTGCCCCTTCTGTAAAGAAGGAACTGTGAAGCTCTTTAGTCTGACTGAAAGCTGAAATATCTTTGTTTCTATGCTTTGCTGCTTTTATCACCATAGAACATAAACCCAAGAGAAAGAGAAGGATGATTAAACACCCACTAGTGGAAATCCATGGATGCAAAGCATTTCTCACTTAGGATCTCAGCTGTCGGGACTTTTCCTAGGCAAGGGTGGTTTGCAGCAGCATACACCTGTCAACAGTTACAGAAGTTACTTTAAAGAAGTTTATCTATCTGCATCCATCTGGAGAAAATAACTCATAGTCACAGAAGTGCACATACTCACAGGCAACAAATATGATAGCACTGAACAAGTCAGAAACCAAAATGATATCCATAAAACTCTTTGTTTACATTTGCAGAAATATATGTTTTCTATAACAACCTGAAGTTTGGGAGGCTGCAATGTCATATACCATCAGAGACAAGTGTGCACCTCTCTGTGGATTTCTTGAGGCACACAATGCATCAGAGTTATAAGAGAATAAAGAAGCAGAAAAGAAATACAGCAAAAGGTAAAGTGGAGGAGAATAAGCCAAAAAGTACAGTTAAATCAGGCTTTCTGAGTATCAAATTGAGGAAGAGTATGTTTCTTAGAGAACAGAGCAGTGAATTCATACTCAAGATTAATGAATTATATTCCTGGCTCCCATATCGATTGTGTAGCTTTGCTCAAATTACTCAATTTCCCCATCCTTCATTTGACACAGCCACTAAAAAAATTAATAAAAGTCAGGTTCAGTTCATTGTTTGGTTGCCCTGAAATCCTCAGTTAAAGCCTACTGAACATGATTGTTCTTATCAATGCCAATAACTCGCACAGGTGAAGCAATTTACTTCTATGAAAAAGAAGGGTGGTTATAAAGCTTTGCCAGCCATTGAAGAAGACTGAATGCTGTAGAGAAAAAATTTTAAATTTTCTGCTTCTGTAGAAAAGTAAACATTGATAATGTTGACAAGATGGGAAGAAAGCCTCAACATGGTTAAGAGGAGAAACTGGAGTTCTCTTCTGGGTTATGGCTGGATGTAGCTTTAGGAATGTGTTATTTTACAGATTTATTTTTTGCCTCAGTTTCTCCATCTTAAATAGGGATAGCTGCCTACCTATATCAGAGAACAAGAGAAGGCTTGGGAACAAGAACAACTCTTCAGATTCACACTCCCTCTGTGCAAGTGGTTTTCTGCATTCTGTTCTTTCTTTTATGTAAGAAGACAATGTGCAGCTTTCTTGTGTAAAACACAAACATATTTACTACTGCTACATATGTGGCACTCTTGGACTTGTACCTGCATACTTGGGCTACTTCAAAATTAAGTCTAATCCTTTTACAGTGCAATTCTGCAAAGTGGCAAGCTCCTTCATGTTCCAAGTCCTGAGTGATTACTCCGGAGAATGGGACCAATGTACTTTTTAATACTTTGTTTCTTCCCAGATCAGACCAGTCATCACATTAACAGCTTCACTATTTCATAGGCAATTCATTGAAGTTTGATATATTGCCATTTTCATTTACTTTCTTTTTCCCACTATTTGGACTTTTAACAGAGTATCAGTCTGCACAAGTGTTCCCATCGAAGCCAACTTGGAATTAGTCTTTCAAGTAGGAGCTCATTTCACAGTATCAAATGTTCTAGTCACTAACATAGTGCATCTGCTAAGTTTCCATCATCCTGTAAGACTGTAATTCTGCTTTAAAAAAAGCACTGACATTTTTGCCTGTCAATATTTTCTCATTGCTCGTGACATAGTTGTTCTTTAAACACAGAGTGAATCCTTTCTCTCTATATATACACCACAATTATGCTGGAATGTAAATTAGATTTAACACATATAATTGCCATAATCATGTATTTGGGCTTTTTTTTTTTCACTTTCCCCAGTTTTTCCTTTGCCCCAGCAAATACCCACACATCTTCAAGTAAATAAACTAAAGGTCTAGTAGCTGCATCATTAGATTCTTCTTTGACCAAATTTTTCAATACCTTACTGGCTTTCTTTAAAGCACCCTAATCTTTGTTACTAATGGGTATGCAGTCTTCCATTCTTTATGAAAGACATTCTAAAGGTTAAGTCAATTAAGACTACCAAGTTTATATGAAGCAAAATTAGTCAGTGAATCATCAATTTTCATTTGCATATAGTGCTTATTCTACCCTCTAATTTAACCAAATAAGCAATAAGGATGGCATTTACCTCATGAAAACTTAGACATTGCAGGTATATAGTTATGTCTGATCTTATCACCTTGGGCTCTCCTTCTAGGCAACTGAGAGACAGGACTGTTTGAGAACAATTATTCTGATCTATAGGATATGTCTAATTTGCACAGTAAAATTCTATGCAGAGAGACAGAACCAAAGACTCAGTACTGTGTGCATGAGCAATGAGTGAGTCCACACAAGTGCCTCAAAGGGCTTCCTCTCAATTAAAACCAGGAAAAACTTATATAAAACAGTATTCAAAGAGGTGTCTTTGGTGGTTCCTACTTCTATTATTTGACATCAGTGAAAAAAATAGGGTGATAAAGTGAAAACTGCTTTCCAGAAGCAAAGTATATACAATGATAAACTATTAAGTTTACAGAATCATATTCATTTAATAAGTTTTATGATGATGGATATCCTTCATTAGTAGTACTACTACTATTACTAATAATGATTACAAGCTATGATGATTTTTATATGGAGTGGAAATGCTGGTGGTGTGGAATGAAAAAGGTTGAAAAAGATCATACCAATCCCTGAATGTTTTCCATTTGTTTTTACAGCTTGGTGAAACGCGTTCAGAGGGGAACTGTACGTTGTATGCTGGGGTGAAGCACCCACCCAGCTCATCTTCGCTGTTGTTCTGCCCTTCCTATAAGAAACACTAAACTGTTGCACCACCTGAAGAAAGGGCAGGCCTAAGAAGGAAACCTTAATGTTTGTCTGATAATGATTCCCTTGTGAAAGAAATCAGTTCTTTCTGTAACAGAATATGTTCTTGCAAAACTGGAAGTCTGGGATGCTTAATTATGCCAACACTCCATTTATCTGATGATAACCATCAAAGACATTTATAAGGCAGCACAAATCATCTGTCCCATCTCAGTTGTTTACTTTCAGCAGTTGCTATCACCAGCTGTTTCCCCTCTATCATAAGCTTTGTTTCAAATGCTGTTGATAAAGGTTTTAAAGACTCATCTATGTCTGAAGTGTTCTCATTTCACTGGAGTTTTTTTGAGTTTTCAGATCTTCTCAGATCAGGAGGGGAAAAATCATCTGCCTATGTGTAAAGGCCAAGTTCTGTGTATGTGAGTGAAAATTCCTGAGAGCATGTTTTAAGCTGTTACATTCTTGCTACAGTTCCCTGAAGGTGCACCTAATATTCAGATTTTTTTCAAATTCAATGCTATTGTTTTCTTGATCATTCACTTCCCCGTTCCACAGGGCAGTACCAATCTGACAGGGAAAATCACAATGTGTGTTTATATAGTCTAATAGGAACTGTCAAAATAGTCACTAGCCAATCAGTCATCTGTCTCTCATTTTCCAAAACATTTTATAACCCTTTGTGGACTCGCCAGGTTCCAGACAGGTATGGCACAAGATACAGTTGATTTCGATTGTCATGTATTAACAATGAAAACCTTCAAGGATGACTTCTTTGCCTCATTATGAAACAGAAATAAAAGTGCATGGCAGGGGGAATACTAGATATGAATAGACATAATTTTTCTTCTGAGTCCTTAATGTCATGAGACATAAATCTTCTCGATCTTTACCTAATGTAACACTCTGAATCGCTCATACAGCTCACTTGCCCAGAGGTGCTAAACAGTTTTAAAGTGTAATATTGTTCTGCTGTATTGGTGACCTCTCTGTTCTCTCAGGGATTGTTTCAAAATTTCTCTGCCATTCTGTCGGAAGAGTTCCCACTGCCTAGAAAAGTGCTACCTTTCTGTCCTGAATTTCCCAAATACTTGCATGTGGTTTGCAGCAAGAAGCAGTATTTGTCATTCTTTGCATGTAGTGCACATGTGGTTTGAGAACAGGCTGTGTGTCCAGAGGATTTGAGATATGCTCATTGTGTTAGCAGATGATACAGGAATAGCGGGGTGGTTTTGTGCACATGCTGTATGTGTAGTCAGGGTTTCCAGATGCCCAAAGTCTTGGATCTGAAGAATTTCTGAACACTGAATGAAGACAGTGTTTCCTACCACTTGCATTTTTGCAGTATTGGGGAAAGAGGAATTCAGATATATTTTAATTTGAACTCTGCTGAAGATTGTGATTGGCCAAGTCCTTTATTTCTCTTCATGATAGATGTGACTCAAAAGCAGTCTGAATGTTGCTTATCTGGTCAAGGAAATGGGAGAAAGACAGCAACAAAATGTTACCAGAAAATAATGATCAGTATGAATAAGATATCCCTATTCTGTTAGTAATAATTATCACAGTTATGCAAAACATCAGCAGTAAGGCATCCCTGTAATAAGGCAACACAGAGCTAAATAAGGAATCAGTTTTATAACCAGTTTATGGAAAAATCCAGCAGAATTTTCCTGAGCGCAAAGAGGCCTTTACTTTGAAGCAGAATAACCTCTTGTTTATATTGAAAGAAGAAAACAGTCCTCTCTTGAAACCTCTAAAGAATCACTTGGATAGAAGGAATTGCTCTAGACTAAGGCAGTAAAATACTTTTGAACACAATAAATATAAAACGGCCCATCATCACATCTGTTTTTCCAAGCTCTAATTGCTTATGTGCACACAGCCAGAAGTCCTTTCTACAAAAGCACACAACCTCTGTCTCCAAAATTTCTGATGCAAAACCTGTTCAAGTCCAAAAGTCACCCCATTAGTTTTCAAGGGCACAAGAATATTGACAAAAGCAAAACAAGAAAGACGAAAGTGAAGGCTCTGTGAGGAATTAGACAGAGAGTGCAGGTTGCCCCACAGTGTGTTGTCTCTGAACAGAACTCATATTCTGTCTGAAATCATGGAGAGAGTCATAGTGACTTAAAGGAGCAGCAGTCCTGCTTTTATGTTCTACCTGTATTCCATAGTTTCATCTGGATGTATAACCTATGACTTCTTTTAAGTCCAAGATCAAAGATTCCCTCTTCAGCTTAGTTTGCAGAGAACATGACTACACTGAATAATGATTCCTTAAGGTAAATTATTTATATTTATATAATATCATATAAACTGATAGGCTTGGGAATAGTCTCCACATCACTTAAGTAACTGTTAGGCTTTTACAAGTAATGCCTGTTGTTAACTTTTTGACCCTATGCCACTGAGGAAAGTGCTGTCTTGTTCTTTCAAGGAGGAAGGAATTGGACCTTTATAGACCATTGTAACTGAAACAAGACCACTGACGACTTTGGTGTGCTGAGCAAGGAAGAAGAACAATTTTACAAACAGGCACAGGTATTGATATCTGCTGACAGATTTCTTTAGCACTAGATTTAAACTTCCTTCTGAAGTCAATGGAGACACTTTGACTTCTGTAACTTGAATTAAGTCTTTAGTTAGCCTCATACAAAATGGACCAACTTCTCAATTTTGGAAAGAGCTGCTAGAACCAATGAAGGAAAAGCATGTATCAGGTAGTGCGAATTTTCCTTAAGCTCATTATGCTTTGAAAGCTTTTGAGAAGGAAATACTGGCAAGATCACTGTAAATCAGAGTTTGATTGTTCAGGACACAGGGTTTTATACATATCCAGACAGAAACAGCTCAAGATCCACAGTCAGTACTACTGACTATACAATCTGAGATGCTGTCTGATTTTATTTTCTCCTTACCCTAACTCTCAGCAAGCAGGCTGGAAAACTGCTCATGCACATTTTTGAGTTCTGCAGTGATGCTCACCACCACTACTCTTAGAGAACCCATTTCAATGATTTGAATAAGGTAATTTCAAATGCTTAATTTTCACACAGATCAGAGGAAAAGAGGACAGATGTAGATGTATCTGTCATAAATTCATTATGCATAAAGAGAATTTGTCTTCCTCCTTTGTTGATTTTCCATCTGTTTTTCCAAAGTACAGTAACGGAGCTAGAGTGTGAGCAAAATAAAACATTCTGTCCTAGCGTAAATACGTGGTGAAATGAATTCAAGAGAACTATCAACTTACTATCAGCAACAGAGCATTCTGGACTATTTCATTCAAGGACTATTGAAAAGTTGGATAGAATCAGCCCAGAAAGTTACAAAATGAGATGACCAACCTAAGACCAAAGATTTTCCCCAAAAGAGGATGTGTATTCTTTTTTAATTCATCCTGATGTGCCAGTTGCTGCTTTTGAATAGCGTGCTGATTTTCCCTGCGATAGAGTTAATTTTCTTCATAGTAGCTAGTATGGGGCTGTGTTTTGGATTTCTGCTGAAAAGAGTGTTGATAATACAGAGATGTTTTCATTATTGCTGAGCAGCGCTTACACAGAGTCAAAGCCTTTTCTGCTTCTCACACCACCCCATCAGCGAGTAGGCTGGGGCTGCACAAGAGGTTGGGAGGGGACACAGCTGGGACAGCTGACCTCAACTGACCACAGGGATATTCCATACCACATGACGTCGTGCTCAGAATATAAATACGGGGAAGAAGAAGGAAGTGGGGGATGTTCGGACTTACAGTATTTGTTTTCCCAAGTACCTGTGATGGAGCCCTGCTTTCCTGGAGATGGATGAGCCTGCCTGCCAATGGGAAGTAATGAATTAACACCTTTTTTGCTTTGCTTGCACGTGCAGCTTTTGCTTTACCTATTAAACTGTCTTTATCACAACCCGCGAGTTTTCTCACTTTTACTCTTCTGATTCTCTCCCCCATCCTGCCGCAGGGGGGAGTGAGTGAGCGGCTGTGTAATGCTTAGTTGCCAGCTGGGGTTAAATCATAACTCATAGGATATTCGACAACAACATGAAGGTCAAAACTCCCATTCTCATTAATGCTTTGGTAAGGTTGTCACCAACATCCTTAGTCCTGTCCAAATGTAATTTACCTTTGGCCTTTCTTCATAATAGGGCTTTTTGCCAAACTCATGCCTTGCTTCTTTCAGTGTTTAGTATTCTTTTCAGGATAAAGTCCTTTGTAAAGGGCATGTTTCATGGATTTATAGAATCTCAGCCCATATGTCCAAACTCAAGAAATTAGCATTAGCTACCTAAGAGGCAATCTGAAACTTAGCATGCTGTCTTCATAAACACTGCGAGTTGGGCACCTCCATGGTGCAACCTGATCCAGACTGCTTTTTGGAACCACCTGTTTCAACTGCCTGCAAGAAGCATCCATGAGGGCTAACCTGTGTGCCTCAGAATTCTAAATTTATAGAGGAAAAGTGTATGGCACAAGGATTATCCCAGTCAGCGAAAATTCAGACAAGAAGAGGGTTCAGTTTTGCTTGTTTCTGTTGATTAGCCCATGCCCTTTCTGCTCTTCCTTATGAAAATGTGAGGAAATACATTGTCTGTGGTTTATTCCTTGACTTTTCCCTCTTCTAATGCATAGCTCTAGATGAGAGATGATAATTTAATTGCAACTCCTTGTATAGAAATACCATTTCCTTCAATATTTCTAGACAGCCAATAATGGCTTTGAAGGAATCTTTCACTTGAGCTGTTGAAGAGTTACAGGAAATGAGATTGAGATTGCAACTGAATGGCATGAGAAAGGATTCTACAGTAATGCTACAATCTGAAATGTTCCTGAATAAAAATCAATAATGAAATGCTACAAATTCTATCTAGACCATGAACTGAAGAAGAAAAAACAAAACAAACAAACAAAAAAATAAGGAATCTGGAAAAAATAAAATACATGTTAGAAAATACATTTTAAATTAACTTTCTAAGGGAAAGAATATTGTTTTTGTTCTGATGAAACCAAGTTTATCAGGTTGCTGAGGGAATCAATTGTGTAACACCCATAATAAAAAGCCTAATAAAGACCTGAATAAATATCTGAAGTAACACTATTGTTTCTTTCTGGATAGAAGGCAATGGACAATCCAATTTTATGATTTGTCCATCAAGACTTCTGTAGCCAGAATTCTATAATTCTAGCTATTTTTCCCTCTTGCAAATGTAAAACCCTTTAGAAATGTTTCAGTGCTGAAAGGCTTAGACAGTCATGGGATTGTTTAGCCACAGTTGTTCCTTTCAACCTTATTTTAAAACTAGAAATCAAATGGTGTCTCCTTGCCCCCATGAATCATTTAATACTGATCTATATTTTAACCTTGCTATTGTTTCCATCCCTAGACCAGTGAAGTTGATGGAAAGCGTTTGCACCATTGAGAAACCCTTGCACTCCACACATTTCGCTCATTCTCAAATATACAAATCCACAGGAATGCTATGAATGAAGAGATGGAAAAGTAGATCTTAAAGATACATCTTGTCCTTAAGCTGCTGTAAAACCAGACCTGCTTGGCTTTTCACTGTTTCAAGTAACTTTATTTCAGCTTGAAGAATTCAGACACTGCAACTCCTCTAAGGGGCATTTAAGAAAATTGTCATAGCTAATAGCTTTTACTGTTTTCAATGTCTAATAATGTACCTCCCATAATAGGGAGAAGATACATGGCACCTCCTTACAATGACCTTATAAACAAATGTTCAGTAACACATAATGAGAAAGTAATGAGATGGGACTGAACAGAGAAGAAAGGAAAGGTGAAATATTATTAAGATTATGTATGACTACCCAATAAAAGCTCCTACATGGGCTGATGGGCTGAAAAGGGTATTTTCAGGGCAGGAGTTAAATGCATATATTTCTGCATTCTATTTAGTGTAAATAACCAGCTGGCATTGTGCTGAATTTTAGTCATTCTTGTTATTTATAAGCTGCAGCTGAAACGACGCCTAAAACATTGTTGGTGTGTTTGTGTTTGTGGGTTTTTCTTCTTCTCTTAGTCCTTCAATATTCTAAATGATGCAATTAGTTTTTTACAGTTGGGGTTTCACTTTATATTTTATTCATAGGAAATGTATATCCATAAATACACATGCATGCACACACAGAAGGAGAAATCCTTTTACCAAGACATTAATGACTTCTGTTTGCAAAAGATAATTTTCCTAGAGCCTTGGTACCTTCTCAAATCTTAGCAGGTGGACCCTAACAGCTGAATGTAAAACTTGTTATTATATAAAATTTCTACTACCATCAGTGTACAAAAAGGTTTTAGAGAAACAAAACTGGTTAGGATGATAAGTGTATGGTTAGCTGTAATACAATTCCATTAAATCTTACTGCACTTTTTCTATATTCAAGCCATTCCATTAATTTACACTGCGTGTGCACCCCTTCTGGAAGGAGTGATGACAGTATATATAATATTGGGAGGAGAAGCATGTGCTTTTTTGATGACAAACCGTGAAAAGGAACAACCCTGGGCTTTATTGCCAGAAATGAGAGAAGAAGGATTTGTTGTACTATGCTCCCCTGCCCCACAACAACTAATGAGGAAGCTTAAAAGGCAGAAAATCTCTCTCATTAATTGTAATGTTGGTAATAAGAAGTGCATCACAATAAGGATCCTTTCTCTTCTTACCAATCTAATTATGAAAAGTTCAAAAAATCATCTGAACGTGCAAAATTCACAACTGAAGCAACTCAGAGCTATAGAAACGCATATTCCTCCTGGCTAGGATGGTCGCGTTTTGCTCCCACAAAATGAAGACTCAACTTCCAGAGCTGCTGACATCACAGAAAATGTTTTTTTTCCCCCCATGTTAATATGTAGGTTAACTACCCTAAATTCTGCCAAACGTGTTAATCATGCTTGAATTTTTAGTCCTGGAAATATTCTTATTTATATCAATTTTATACTCCCAGTCAGTGCAAGCAAAACTTTGAAGGTCCAATTTTACACTTGAATATCTCCCAGTTTAATTAGTGTACAGGGTAAAGCACATATAAACCAAATTCATTTAGCAGTATGAGGGTCACAATTAACCTGGAGACAGATTCTCAAAACAGTCTCATCACTACAAGTGGTAAATGAGGACTAAAGGTGGCCGAATAGTGGCTAACTCAGTGCCAGCTCTGGGAAGCTTGAAATACTAACAAAAAATTTCTTAGACTGAGACAGGAGGAAGAAAAAGTAAAACATTTTTCTGCCAAAAATAAAAGAAAAAACAAACAAAAAAAAGACTTTTCCAAGAAGGTCAGGTGACTTTCTGACCCAAAATAAAAAATTTTGTCTTATGTTCAGAACATCTTTTTTTTAATCTAAAAATAATTATATGCAGGAAAATTTGGAAGTCAGTATTTTACTTCATTTTAATGTTTTAAAAATTTAAACCTTTAATTTATTTTGAAATAGAAAAGTTCTACAGGTTTCAGAAATAAAAAGATTGTTTTTCAGATGGCCCTATCTAATCAATTTGAAAATCACTATTCAGTCAGTCTGCACCAAGCTGTATTTTAGTTAGTTAGCTATTTAACTGAAAACTTTACCAGTTATATCTTGCATCTCACAAACCAATCCAACAAAGGTAAGAACCAAAAAGAAACTTTTCACTACACAGTAGTCCCAATATAAATCTTTGTTAAAGTATACTTTAACATGTGAATACATATTCACATTTCATATGAAAACATATTCACAGTGCAATCTTGGAGACACACACTTGAAAAATAGTGGAAAGTATACATAGACAGACTCCTCTAAAGTAACCAGATGTAATGTTAAAGCTAACACTCAGAAGTACTTCTCCTCAGCAAAGTCAAATACAGATCCTGGCACTGTACTTCAGTTTCATGTTTAGGGGAATCTTGTTTATTTTTCCTGGGAGAAGGAGGTACCAAGCTAAATAAGTATTAAAAAATATAAGTGCATCTCCCACTAGACTCTCAAATTCAAGAACTGAACAGATCTTGTGATTTTTCAGAATCAGCTCCCCTCAAATAATCTTTGTTGTCTACTTGGAGAGTTTGCTCAGGCAAAATTGGGGAACTTTACAGGTTTGCCTGAGATTTCTAGATGACTGTACGCCTGTGACAAACCTTTCATGTGCAAATCAACCCACAGACTCACTGCATATTTTCCATTTTCCATTTGATTTTTTCTTTTACAACCTCTTCCAGCAGAGGTCAAGGTTTGTAAAACTTCAATCTTTGTTTGAGAGCAATACTTGTTGCACACTTCAATCACTTCATAAATGAAGCTGCATCTTTAAGATAGAAACTCTGGTTTTCTGTATTTGAGGAATATGCCTAACATTAGAGGGAGCAGAAAATACCCCAAAATGCAAACTGTTGTTTTCTCTTTCTTCTCCCACCTTTCTTTACTAGAAGCAAACATATTTAGCATCAAGCTTATGTCACAGCAATATGAGTGAAAAGGCTCTGTGCTTTCACAGTAAAGTGGAAAAAAAACCAAACCTATTTCAGTTTACAAATAATACTGCAGAGGTCATAAAAGTTTGACAATAAAACAAAGTCACATACAAAGAGCTAAGAAAATCTAGACATCGCAATTTCAGCTCTTCTGGAAACTGAGAGTGGGTCTTGTGTGACTTTATTAGGATGCCAGGTACCAAACCATGAGAAACGCTACGGAAGCTTCATTCAAACATAAATTTAGCTCTACATTTGAAATGAAACAGGCCAAAGAAAAAAATCCTTAAAATATTCAGTCTTAGTGTAGAGAGGAAGCTCAGCTTTGAGATAACCCAGGCTTGAAAAGGAAAAAGAAAATAATCAACTCACTAGAGTGCTAAGATTAAGCTTTTCAGAGATAGAGTTATTTAGCCTACACGCAGTGCCATGTTGATATGTCTCTAATGCTTCAGGAACCCAAATTAATATCACTGCATGATGTTGTATCATCCAAGATATATCAGCTTATTTGGAGCTACCTCAGGGATCTCTGATCTGCTTTACTGCTATGCTTTGCATCATACAAATGTACCTCAAGACCTGGTTGACAGAAGAATATTGTGCTGGAAAAATCAGATCTGACAAGAGTAAAAAGCTAAGATGTTCATTTATCTCATGGGGTCTCAGGGATGCTTGCCCACATCCCCATGTCCCCAGGCTGCCCATTCTCCTGTACAAGTTCTGAGGCTCCCTGCACTTTTAGATCCCAGTGACTTGCAGGTGGCCTTAGGAACTGCTTATTCCTGAAGGATTCTTGATATCTCAGTTGCAGGCTTGAGAGGTACAAGGCTTCTCTGACTCTCAGGAAACCCAGGCCAACGCTGCATGAGATGATTAGCTCTGCAGAGAGATAATTCTCCATGCTACCCGGGCTGCCACACTTCCTAGATTATTGACTTTCACAGCTGACTGTTCCTGAGCCTGCTGCAAAACTAGGGGTCTAGGCAGGACAGAGACTAAGCTCTCAAAATTATTTTAAAAATATTTTTCTCCTGCACATCACAGGTTTCAAATTTGTATTTTGTCCCCGATTTAGGTACCTTTGGGGTTTTGGGGTTTGTGTTTTGTTTTTTTCACAAAAGTTTGCATTTTTATTTAAAGGAGCCAGTATAATCCTCCTTCTTTCCTCTCAATTTTCTGCACCACTTTCTCCTTGTTTCATGTCACCAGCTCAGACTTGTTTTGAGCCAAGGTATCCTCCTGGGCTGAATGAGAGATAATAAATCAGTGCTTTTCTTCTGGACTTATACTTCCCTACAGTGAGGGCCAAAGAGGCATAACATGTTCAAGGCAATTGTGTTTCTCTCTCAGCACTGTTTTTTTCTCTCAATACCGATTATAGAAGTGTAAAGAACAATTACAAGTCAGGCCACATTCTTCCCTAAGCATAAAACCCTTGGATGGCTTTCAGCATATTTTAATTTATCAGCTTCATGAAGGAACACAGAGTATGTAAATGTGCTCATTTTTATTAGAAGTACTGGTCTGTATTGGGATTGTACCTTGCATTAATTCTGCATCTTTGCAAGTATCTGCTTACTTGTAAAGATGAGGAAACTTTGAATCCATCATCAAAACATCTAAAAATGTTCTAATCATAGCTATAAAACAGAAAGATGCAATGGAAAGGATTTAAAGAATATTTCTGAAGTGATCAAACCACCTTGAGAGACAAGGTTATTTAAATGCTTCAAAAGATTGCACGACAATGATTTTGCTTTATTTTATTGCAGAATAGTTGTTTAGGTCTAATTGTCATAAATATTTACTTCCCTAAGACCTGTGGACTTGGACAGATGAGCTTACCATATACTTCTGAAGATCTGAGATTCATATGTCTCTCTGATAGACTGCTTTACATAGTTGAGGTGGTATTAGTTATTTAGCATGATATTAGCTAGATTAGATGGAAGTGGAATTAGAAGGACACCTCCAAACTGGTAAAAGCAAAAAAATTCCCTGGGAACCCAGATCAAGCAGAGAGCCTGGTTCAGCAAAGCTGAAGTCACTAGCAACTTGCTTATGTTCAAACCCCTAAGATACAAGCCTTAAAAGGAGCAGTGAAATTGAAGGAAAAAAAAAAAACCAAAAAAACCGTTTTTGAAACATTTTGAAATTGCGTTCTGGTTTACAAACAAAAACAGGCCCTATTTTCCACTTGGCTAGAAGCACTGGCTCTAAAAATGCTATGTGATCAAACCAAGAATGGATTTTTTGGTAAGAAAAGATTGACTGGTAAGGTACATGCAACAATTTCATTAGTTTGTTGTATTTGAGAAGATTGAAATACGGTCATGTTTACAAAGACCAAAAATTTTCTTACAATTTTGACATATAATATCAATAGGGTTTTTTATGTTTACTGATGTAAACAATAGAGAAACATTCACATTAAAACATGAACCATTGAATCCTATGACAGAAACAATTTTTAGCAGGAGACTATTCCCCTATGCTTATATCCACCGCATCCTTTTTACAAGTGTCACTGTTTAAGAAAGTAATTTAAATTTCTGTACTCAATTGTTTTATCTCTGCACCTCTATGGAAATGTTGCTATAACACTGGAAACCATGACAACTGATTCTGGTTTCTGATTTCATTACAAGGTTATACCTTAACTAGGCTCATGAACCCTTCACAGAAGACAGAGTTAATCAATAATTTCACAACTAAATCTTTCAAAACTATATGGTTTGATAGAACAATACCGCTTCATCTGACCACGTATTTTAAAGAAGTCACCATTACATTATTACTCAGTCATACTGCTGTGCTTTTTTAATTGTTGCCCACTAGTCCCACTATTTTTTGACAAAAAGCCAAGCAGGAAAACCTCCAGATACAAAAGGCCCTCAAGAAATAAAATGTGTGGACTTCTGGCCTTAATACACACCAATATCTAAACATGTGCCAAGTCTGTCACATAAACATGTTGCTTTAAGGAGTCACACTTTGATAATTCACTGTTTTTAATGTGCATTTCCAAATTCCTCTAAATCACCAGCACTTGGAAGTGAAGTGGTCTGAAGTTCCTGCAATTCTTTAGCATGGATCTATTTCACTTGTTGCTAAGTCTTCATAAAATGTCAGTATTACCACATGGTGGGGAAGTGCATTAAACATCAAGCTGTTACCTGGACCAGTATCACCTTTCCTTTTCATTGTACTTTTAAGAATGGAATGCCCTTGCCCTAACAATTCACAATTTAGGACTGTTAATCCTGACAATTTAAGAGTTCTCTACAGCTAAGAACACATCCAAAACAGAGGCAGAATTTAAAGTATCGTATTAGCTGGGTTAAGCATTTCTCCTTTCATCACGTTGGTATTTGTGATTAGCCTTTCACATCTGAATTACATCCTTTTGGTCTGAATGGGAAGAAGACTAAAAAGTGATCCGGAATAGGTGACTTCCACAAGTCCCTAGTCTGAGGCACAGGCACAACCACTCTCATAAGAGACAAATTTTCCTGATTCACTGCTAAATGCTGACTGCCATAATTTACTGTATCAGTTATTATGTTTGTGCTTTAGCAGCAAAAGAGAAATTAAAGAACCATTATTAAACTGAAAAGAACCAAATCCCAGCAGAATAAACTTTAGAATGACTTTGACTGCATTCTGACAATCTGTTCTCTCCTGGAATCCTTTGCAACTGATAGTTACTGGATGCAAAATTTGAGTAGAAGACCACTGACCTTGATCAGTCATAACCAATACAGCACTCCTTTATTTTTGGCTGGGAAAAAGCTGCAGTTATCAAGAAGTTTCTGATGTTCCCAGACTGTCTACACCCGTTTTTCAGTCAGAATCACAAAGTGTTATTACTAACCTTTATTTTCAGAAGACAATGTTTGTTCTGAAAATATTATTGAAGATTGCAAGATTGATGCATACATAAATATTTGCATTCTGACATGTAATTTGAGAAAAGACCAAAAAGGTCTAGTCAGAACTGAACCATTCTTTTTATTACAGTGCAGAATTTAAAATAGCTTCATCTCTGTTGCTCAATGACTGATATATTTTAACAGCTCTCATCTCTAAATATGTTCCTTCCTCTCCTATTTTTCTTTCAACTTTGATCTTACTCTCATTTCTACTATTTGCAAACTTTGTTTTCAGCACTGGAGATTGCTGCTTCTCTCTTTTTAAATCCCCTTTCAATTCAGTTTCAGCTAATAGCAGTTTTGCAGCTGTCATTTGCTTCATCAGGAGAAAGCAGGTGAACCTGAAGTTCACCTACCTACGTTCTAGTGCTTGGGAGTTACAGAGTTTATATCTCTGCCAAATACTGGATGAGTGAACCAGGGAAGTAGATTAAGATCAACTCACTGAAAACAGTCCATTAAGTTGGCTCACCAATTTGAGACATGTCACATTTAATTTTAAGATTTTAACACTGTAAGTGCATCGGTATCTCCAGCTGAACTCAGTGGGGAATGCATGTGTTCAGTAACTCCATCAGTTATTATTATAATACATTTCCATTGTTTGTTTCTTGTCGAGATAATGAGCAGCTGCTGCCTGTGAAATGATATAGGCTCTATGCACAAGTCAGAAACCAATATATGTCACTGTCAGACTATTACATGCAATCCAGCACAACCTAGTGCAAAGGTAGCCTGTAAGTATTCCTGAGGAGTCTCGACTCCTGAAAGAAGTACAGACAACTGCCAGCTTCTGAAGGATACCAGTAAATTACCTCAGCAAATAGAAAGGAAAGTGGAGAGACCTTGATTATGTATAAAATATATATTTTTTAGTATCATAGACTTGGTTCATCTATCTGTGTCTTGTGGAAAGATAGAGGAAGAAAAGAAGTTTCTTGTCTGTATTTCACTTACTCTTGCTTAGAGTAGAGCCATACACCCTGTCCTTTGCCACTGACTTCCAAGTAAGATTGGTCTTGTTGTCTGTGATCTTGGTACAGCAGCAAAGAATCTCGCCTGCAGGTTTCTACCACCTCATGCCCTAAAAAAGACAAACGTTACAGTGAAATTAATTAGTATGTTCAGAGAAATACAAACAGTAGGGTGAAATCCTGCATCTACTGTAACCAAAGTTTTGCTACTGACTTTTATAGAGATTCTCTTTGACTCTTTATAACCTTTATCTTTACAGGTTAGGGATTTGACCTGTCCACTAGAACCCAGAAGTACAAACAAGAGGTGAGAATGAGAATGATACTCCCCCTCAGATACATCTGGGCAGGAAGGCAAGTACTGTGTTGCTCATCTTGAAAGGCTCTTAGAAATAACTTTCAGGTGTGCACCTGTATGGTGGTTTGAGCCCAGAGGGCAACTGAGCACCACCCAGCTGCTCACTCACTCCTTCCACCTCAGGGATGAGAAGGAGAAAGTGAAACCAAAGGCTCAGGGATTGAGACAAGGACAGAGAGGGATGACTCACCATTTATGGTCATAGGCAAAAAGTCAGACTCATTAGGAGAAGAAAAAGAACATGAATTTAATTTGTACACCACCACCACTAATTTACCAAACAGAGCAGGACAGTGAGAAATACAACCACATCTTAAAAACACTTTCCCCCCACCCCTCCCTTCCTCCCAGGCACAACTTCACTCCCTATTTCTCTACCTCTGCCCCCCTAGCAGTGCAGAGGAACAGGAAACAGGGGTTGCAGTCATGTCATCACATTTCTGCTGCTTCCTCCTCCTCAGGGAGAGGACTCCTCACACTCTTTCTCTGCTCCAGCATGGGGTCCCTCCTATGGGAGACAGTCCTCCACAAACTTCTGCCACAAGTCCTTCCAACAGGCTGCAGCTCTTCACTAACTGCTCCAACATGGGTCCTTCCCACAGGCTGCAGCTCTTCACTAACTGCTCCAGCCTGTGTCCCTTCCGTGTGTTGCAGTCCTTCCAGCAACAGACTGCTCCAGCGCAGGCTTCCCTCAGTCCCAGCCTTCCTCAGGTGCAGACAGGTCCTCCAGAGGCTGCAGTTGGCCTCCATGGGTGGAGGAGACAGCCTACCCTCTCACCACGGGCTGCAGGGGAAGCTCTGCTCCAGCAAACCTCTCCCCACCCCTTTCTTCTACTGACCTCAGTGTTTGCACAGGTGTTTCCCTCACACCTCTACCTCCATCTCAGGTTCCTCTTCTTAAATATGTTATCGCAGGGGTGCAGCCACCATCGCTAATTGGCTTGGCCTTGGCTACAGGTGGGTTTGACTTGGAGTTGGGGAAGCTTCTAGAAGCTTCTCACAGGAGCAACCTCTGTAGCCCCCTCCCGCCCGCAAAAACCCCACCACACACAAACCCAACACAACCTCTTTCTGTTATTTTACTTCATGCACTCCATAATGGATTTATGTGTTTAAAAGCAACATATTAGCCTTGCATTTAAAAATAAGCCCATGTTTTTAATTCTTTGTCTAGACAGTGGTTCCAAAAAGCCCATTCTATTTTCAGTCATCCCGAAATTCAGAGGTGCATTTATTGTAAAATATTAATGGCAATGACTTCAACCCCATTCTGGAGTATCAGTAGAGACAGCTTCCAATTACCAGGCCTGCTTGGGGTTCAACTACTGTCCAATGTTTTACTTTAAACCTCTTCCCTCTGTACCTTTACCTCATTGATCCTTGTCTTGCCATCTTCTAAGGCTTTATAATTCTATCCTTTATTTTTATGGTTACCTTGAAGGTGTTTATAGACTGTAGAAGGTATTTATAGACTTTGATCATGTCCCCCCTGAGGCTGCTCTTCTCCCAGTCGTATATTAGTTTAGCTCTCTGTATGTTAGCTCATATATCTTATTTTCTCATCTGTGCACCATTTTTGTTGCCCTTCTTTGTATTTTCTCCTGATTGTTCTGTGTGCTTCCATACGGTAAGAACCAGCATAATACAGAGGAGAATTCCAGGTGTTTTTTCCTCCACTGCTATGTAAAGCAAAACAATTACCACATAAACCTTAAACATTGTTTTCTCTAGCATGCTATTGGTTGAGAGTTTGATTTCACAGAGCATAGTTTTAAACAGGCCCAGCTCAGCTCTGGAATCTATTTTAGTCAAATCACAACAGCATTTTGTGGGATTGAAACCTCTGCTTCTTCCTATCTTTTCTATGGCCAAGTAATTTTATTTCTGGTTCTTGCACTCACAGAATTCAGAGTAGTTTTCATGTGGGTTCTCACACTGCTGTATTTCAAAGGCAAGGAAGAATATGAAGAAAGAGTTTCAGTTTGAACCCACACCTTTTAAATACATGTGTAGAGCACTAGCTTTTATATTCACTAGCCTGCTGCCCTGTAGTATCAATATTAATGGCAGCGTTGCTTTTAATTTCAACAGAAATAAAGTCAGGCTTTGGGACTGGGTGATATCTCTTGGGTAAAACAGGACTCCTGTATTCTAATGACAACTGAAGTAGCACATCTTTTACTGTCCTTATTTCTGTTAGATCTTTCTCTGCCATGTCAGTATGCTTTTCAACAGCACACAACTACTGTCACTGCCTTTGTATAACGGGGCTAACTATGAATACTTTCTTCACTACTTTCTTACACAGATTGTTCTTATATAGACTGCTTTTATCCCCAGTTAACCTTTCATACAGTTTTCCAGCTCCACTTAGGATTACAGTCTAAAAATCTTGAACCTCCTAGATAGAATTTTATCCCTTGAATAGTTTCATGAAGTAAAGCGCTATTCAGCTAGAGTGAAAAAAGCTGAAATAATATTGCATATTATTTTCAATATTCTGATCAATTACAGCTGACAAATCTTTTTATACATTTAAAATACACCTTATTTTTGCTGCAGATGCTAAAACCTTTTTTTTTATTTTTCAAGAACAAACTAATACCAGTGCTCTGATGACTTATGTGTATAAAATGATTACATGGTGAAGAGCGCCATTTAGATTTCAATGCTTTATGTAAATAATCCAATTATGCAATTAGACAAAGCCTAGTTAACTAGGGTTAAAACACATGCAATCAAATGGTGCACTTATTAGGTGGAATTTTAGTATATCATCTCTCTCATGAGCATAATTAGGTTGCAAAATTAATCTATATGTAAATAAGTGGAGTTCTTGTATTTGAGGATAAACAAAAATCAGAGATGAGCCATCATAACTTTAATCATCAAAATTTATCGTTTATAGAGAGTATGTTCATAAAGAGGTTTGAAGAGTCTATTTCCAGGCCAGAATCTAATGAGATACTCAGTTTTTCGCTACCCTGCCTCCTCATGTGCCATGTTTAGAATGACACATTCAAGATACTTACGAATCTGCTTTGATAGAATTTGAAAGTCATCCCCCTTGTTTTTCTACCACTATATGTTTGCACCAGTAAATTCTGACCTAACTCAAATAAATTTATTTGGCACATTTTTATACAGAAATTGTTTTATTTTCTTTAGGGCTCACAGGGACCAGTCAGAAACATAAAGTGAAGAAGCTGAGGAAATTACTCCCCTCATCTGTTTTCAGTTTGCACCACAGAAGACTCAAGCCAGTTAAATCAGCTGTCAAACCCCTCAGATACTTTCTGTCTTGCAATCTACAGTCAGGAGACATGTCACAAGGACTCAAAACCCTGCAAGGCTGGGAGTTCTAGTTTTGTTTTGGTTTCATTTTATGGCTTTTTTGTCTTTTGATTATAAAGGAAAATTAAACTGAACAGTGCACTGGCCATAATTACAGCAGTAATCCACTTTATATCAGTGTCTTGCTGGTTTATCCCTCACTGACAATGGAAAACACCCACAACACCCACTCAGGCAACTTCTGGAAATGTTTCAAGTGCTTGTCTAGAGCTGGATAGGAGCTTTTATGAGATTAAGTCTCCCACTGCTCTTTTGTACTCTACCTCTTCCACAGAAGTACGTAAGTTCACTCCTGCCTATGTTTTTAATCAAATTTATGACCTTTAATTTCAGGTGCTTGATTTTTGCAAATCTTCTCCTTTTTTTTTTTTTTTTTTTGGTGGTAATAACAAAGCATTTAAAATAAATACTAGCTAGAAAAGCAAACTTACTTTAGGTCATTATCTTCTGCTCAGCAGTGGATCTGCAAGGTTTGTTTCAGAATTGGCGAAGCCTAAAAATCACTCCAAAATGAAAATGCCAAACGCAACAGAGTGCCCAGGGAGCCTGTGTAGTCCCCAGCCCTGGGGCTTGTTGTGAACATTTTTGAGAAACGTCATTCGGGAGTGAAAGGCGTGAGGCTCGTCCCGTGTCAGGCCGGGGGTGTGACCCCTCAGGGGCACTGGGAAAAGCCGTGCCCGGGCCAGCTCCAGGCTCTGACTCCAGAGGGAACAGGGACACCTTCCGCAACGTTTCCCGCTCCGGACCCTGGTGCCCAGCCCCGCTGAAAGGACGCACTAATGGCCCGGGTGGAACTGGCGGGGCGGGCTAGCGGGGAGCTGCCAGGCGCCCGGGCGACGGACCGCCCTGAGCCCTCAGCCGCCGCCGCTGGCCGGCCACGGCCGGCGGGAACGGCCCGTCGCGCCCCAAAGCGCCAGCGAAGCGCCGGGGCAGGGTCACCGCCGCAGCGGCCGCGGCCACCCCGGAGCCGGGCAGCAGCGCGGAGCGGCGGGCGTGAACCGTCCCGGCCCAGGCGCCTCGCCGGAGGGGCGGGGAGGGGCCGAGCGCAACGGGCAGCGGCAGCGAGGGGAGCCGAGGAGGTGGAGGGAGAGCCAAGGAGAGCCTGGGAGGGCAGCGCGTGCTCAGCTGTTTGTGGGGTTTCTCCTCTGAATACCCGCATCGGCAATTACAAGCTCATTTAGACACCAGAAGGAGCGTTATTTCTGGGAACCTGTGGTGGCGGTGTGCGTGCGGAGAGGCGGGGAGCGGAGTCCGAGAGGGCTCCCGGGCGGGAGAGCGACGGGGCAGAGCGGGGACGGCTCCTGCGCCGCCACCCGGCCTGGGCCGGGCCCTTCTCCCAGCGCGGGATCCCTGAGCTGCCCCCGGGGGCTGCCGAGGCGGTGGGTGCCCGCGGCTTTGTGCTCCCAGGGAGCTTGTCAGGGGCGGGGTGAGCCGTTGGGTCCTTTACTGTGACTGAAACTGAGGAAATGCGGGACACCTGAAGGCATCACCTCAGGGAGGAGCTGCTGCCGTGGCTGTGGCGGTTCTGGGACGCGGGAGATAGTGGGGTACAGCTGGTGGCTTGAGCAGGCAGAGCTCGGGGGCGGGGGGCTGGGGCCTGTGCCGCTGGGAAGGACTGTCCTGCACAAGGAGCAGGGGTTTGGGAGGGGGTTGTTAACCAGTTGCCTGATCTTGCTGTTCCCACGAAGGAGATACTCCCTTGGAAATATCCAAAAAAGTGGTATTGGTAATGGATTAATATTAAATCTGCTCTAATGTTCTTGGTGTCGTGCAGATACAAGGCCTGAAGTTTGTAGTAAGAGTTCAGGTTATGATGGTGTTAAACCTGGTAAGTAATGTGTAGGGGTTAGGCTTGGAGTTTGTAATGCATATATGTTCAACCTGATGTCATTTTCTTGGTTTGCTCTCAGTGTCTCGGTGTGAGTTTTGTAGGGGCAGAAGATGAGTTTTGTAATAGAAACATGCTCAGTTTGTGAACAATGCTAAGATGTTGTGAAAGATGAAGAGATACATTCTGAGAGTCAGTCAAGCATCCTTAGCAAATTGACATTCTACCCATCCAGACATCCTGTGATTTGCTTCACCGCTACCAGGCCATTCAGCTAATGAATCTGAATATAATAATCAGAGATGATTCCTACTTAGCTTCCTCAGTTGGAAGCTCTGGTGTCTTTGAGATGCATGTTACTCTTTGCAAGCTTGTTTAAAGTGGGTAGAAAACCCCCAGTAAGGATTAAAAATACAACACCTGGGAGATGAATAAACACACATTCATTTGGAATAAACTTTAAACCCAGCAGAGGTCAGCACCGTGGCCTGGAGCGAGGCTAAGGAGGTCTAAAGACACTAATTATTGTAGTCATGCAATTGAAATAATGGGGACCTGACAGTATGACTGATAAACAGCTAGACAAATAATGAGCAGGATGCTGGCCTTCCATCAAAGGACTGCCAAATGTCTGTAAAAGATACTGCAGAAGACACTGGCATTATGTGCAGACCAAAACACTATTTAAAGATTTGTGACATGAACTGAACACATGGTGTTGCTAATGACTGGAGCTTGCGTGCCCACTGTGTATGGATGAAGTAATTAATCACTTTAAAATTACACAATGGGAGTTTATAATTAATAAAAGAATACATGATATAGTGTATGAAGGAGGGAAAACATAACTTGGATCCTTTGGATTCAGGATGCCAGACTGTAGATGTGCTTTTTGATCACTTAAAGGGTTTTTTTGTCACTGTACAACATTGTGCTTGTTGTCTGTACAATTAATCCAGTTTTGAGTTACCCCAAGTATCGCTCTGATCCAGGGTGAAAGAAGCAGCTTTCTGGAAGAGATAGGATTATAGAAAGAGTTTAGAGCAGTGTTTGCTATATCCCAAAGTCAGGGTCCTTGGATAACCTGCAAATCCAGCAGTTCCCAGCAGTCACTGGGGTGCTCATAATGGCTAATGGCAGGTGCAGAAGAGGCAACTTATATGAACAATTACAATTATCATCAATTTGTATCCAGAATGTTGATATAAATTCCTGAAGAAAACCTTCATATACTTACTGATATCCCTGGAGACATTAGACAGACTTTAGCAGAGAAAGTAAGAGAGACAGTGATGTCTTTACTAGTCCAGTGGTATGAAACCTGGTGTAAGTGAATTTCAGCTCCACATCTGACCTCAGCTTCCCTTCAGAGCATTAGAACTGTCATCAGGACGCTCTGTATTACATGGTCCACCAGCAGACAGATGTTTCAGAAGAAAGTTTCAGAGACCTTCTGTTTTAGGCAGATGCTACGTAAACTTCCTTCAAGCCTTCTAAACCCTAATGGTAGGAAGTGATTGAGGCCTGAGAGACCTGAGAACTACCCAAACACATTTTCACATAACTTTGGTGAGCCTGTGCTCTGTTCATTGGGCAGTGATGCTGCCTCCCCCGTTCTGGAGAGCCACGGACCCTGAAATGCATCTGGCCACATTTTTAAGAGGTATATGTGCTACAAAAACGTATAGCCTTGTGTTTCCTTTGGGGAAGAGATGATCTCTTGCTCTAAGGCAGAGTGAACATCCCTTCTCATGCTGGCAAATACTGCTGGGCATTCTCCCACAGAAACTGAAAAAATATTTGATGAATTGAAGCTTCAAAGAGTCAATCTAATCTGTGCCCAGTTGTCTGGCACTGTGTGTGAGCATACAATGGGAAGCTGAATGAGGGACTGTAGGCTTTCAGTGTAGAGCCTCAGTATGTTGTTGAAATATAAATGGTAAAAATAATACAGGAAATGACTGGGATTTTCTCAGATAAGTAGGGGCTTGGTATTGGAGTCTCCATTATCACTAATGGGCTTTGATTATTTCAAGAGGCCTTGGATCAACTCCTATGTATACTGTCCTAAAGAGCCTTCTGAGTCATAATTTACAGTCAGTCTCCTGTGCAAAGCAACAGTGAATTCTTGATTTTGACACACATTTCTAAGTGGTTACCTGAATGACCTGCTTTCAGCCTGATGAAAATCTTATGTAGCATGTTCTAGAGCTCTCAATACCTTCCACTTTCCTAAATGCATTCAAGGGTAAATATTTATTTGGGGAGCATCAGCACCATTAGCAGTAGCTTCTGCTTTTCCACTCTCCAGGAATTTAATAACCTTCAAATGCATACACTTCCAAAAATGTCAAAACATGAGCAAAGGGAAAAGGACATTATATCTATTCAATTACAGACTTGGGATATCACAGGAAATGCGAGTTTGTCCCTTGGACTGAACAAGAAGGTTGATGGGATTAGTAAACCGACCACCGTTCATGTGAATCATTTATATACTGTATGCTTTTACAGAACATTACCCATGTAATAGCTGCACAGAGTTTATTAGTACGTAAGGCAGTAACGTGCACAGTGTCCTTATTTGTTGGTGGATTTGTCTCATTATGCTTTCACTTACAAACTAGCCAAATCTGTTAAAGCACACTGCGAGCCTTGCTATTTTTTCAATTAAGTTTTTGTATGCATGTAAATTCTAAAACCAGTAGTGCAAGAATTGCATCTTGCTGTCACTGCATGCTGTATCTAGCAAAATAGGGTCCTTCTAGTAGTAGAAATCTCAAGGTGCTGCAAGAACAATAAAAAAAAAAGCCAACACAAATGTTATGCAATCGAAGTCCACTCCCTCTGCTGGTGGATATATGTCTCCTGCTGTGTGTTCAGTAGCAAAATCAATCACCACACCAAGGAGCAACAACAAAAATTCACTTTATAAATGTCCCTTAGCAGATAAGCATATGAGCTGTAGAATTTTAAAACATTTAAAAGCAAATATCCTACCACCTGAATTATACAAAATTCTCATTTAGAAAAAAAAAAAAATCCAGTATAAAAAATAGAGTGACCTCTCATGCAAGAAATAAGGCATTTCTAGAACTTATTCCACTCTAGAAAACTGGAGCAGAAATGGTCAACATGAAATTATAACAAGCTCTTGACCTTCCCTGGCCCTTTATGCATTTTCATGAAATGATGTAATTCATTATTTCCACTGATGTGTGCAGAGCGGTGGACCAGCTTACTTTGTATTCATTTATTCAGTCCTGAGTAATCTGTGTTTAATAGAGTGCTGGAGCATGTCAGAATGAACAATTAAACCTGATTTTTGTAGAAGACAACTTGCCATTATTGCCACCATTAGTTGTATGTGCTTTATTTTTTTAATAAAGAAGGCGTGTTGCAAGTTCAGTATATAATCCCCATATTAAAATTGTACACTTTTTTTATTTAGAATGTAAATATCCCTCACACACTTGGGACCATAGTACTTTGCATTGAGCTCTTGATTGATGATGCAGGCTCTAATTTTTTGTCAAGTCTGTACTGCAAGGATAGCAGACTGGGAAGACTGGCATCAGGAAACACTAGGAGGAGAGGAGTGGGATGGAGAGGTCAGCTATCTCATCAGCAAGGTGCAAGGTTTTGAAAGGATATATTCTACAGTGCAGAAATTTAGTGTTTTTGCTGACTTCTCAAAGGGAAAAACATGGCAGCCTGCTTCAAGGATAATATGTTTGATAAATCCCTCCACCTGGCGGGCGAAGAAAAAAATATCCAGGAGCATTTTAAATGAGTGGGGCAGAGCGCATACAGGGAATCCCAGAGAGTGAAGAGGACATGGAAGAAACAGTCTAGTGAGAATTACAAAAGAGTAGGATAGTGTCTATGATTTTTGCTGCCTTCTCCTAGATGAAATCATAACTGTTCCAGTGAGGCCCACAAAGTCCTAGAGGACTAAAATCTCCCAGAGTAGCTCTTCAGTTGCGCCTTTGGGGTAGAAATACCTGAGTTTTGTGCTCACTGAAACCTTAACATTTCAGTAGTGTAATTACAATCTTGGATTATAGTGTTTGAATATGTGCATGAATGTTATACAATCTTGTGACACTCTGGCTTTTCTCATGAGGGAAGTGCAGAGATCTCCATGAATTCCATAAGCAGGAAGGGTCAGAAATTGAATTTGGATTGAGAAATGAGCCCGGTAAAGGGCCTGGATGGGCCAGGCTTCAGCGCAAGCTGCCTGTGCAGGTGGCTTTGGGTGTATGTTTGTGTTACTGTCTGGTGTGATTCATCCTTCGTGCCTTCTTCATTTTGATAGTTACAGCAAAGCTACGTGTTCCAGTCTGTGCCACCCTCACAACAGCTGTGTTAGGAGGCTTGGCTGGTTTGGATGAGTTTTGCTGGTTTATAGCTGCTGTCAATCCTGAGCCAGCAGAATGTCATTGTACCCGAATGTGTGCACTATGCACATCCCTCCTCAGTATGGGCAGCCACGGTGCTCAACATGTACCACAGCAATGAAGAAGCTCCTTTGAGACCTTCCATTGCGTTGCACCTCTGGACAGGGGAATAGCAGTAAGAGAGGAACTGCAAGTGTTTGGGGCCAGCCTCCCACAAAGGCACTCTCAGCATCCTTTGTCCTCTCTGGTAAACGGGGCAGTGGCTTTTGGAAAACCTGGAGTGTCTCATCTTTCCTTTTTCTTAGTATACGCTGCTGAAGTGGGTCACACTGGGTAGTGCCCTGTCACATGGATGAAGGGGCATGCATGGACACAGAGAAGATCAGCTAAAGATCAGCCATTAGATGATATCTCAAGTAATCACCAACCACACACTGTAATTTCCATGCCCTGTAGATTATCAAGAATTTAACGATGTTAAATTCTGTAAAGCAGGTTGGGGAGGTGGTGGGGGGTAAAGAACAGTGAGAAGAAAACATTTCCATGTTGTAGTCATCAAATGCAGAGCTGTTTGCCAACAGTTGCCTGACCTGGGGTGTTCAGAAGGAAAGAGGAGACATTTTGTGTCAAGAAGCAGGTGGCTGGAGGAAGAGGGCTAAGAGAGCCCTGTGATCCTGTGTCATCAGCTGTGCCTGTGTTTGCTCCTCGGTGCAATGAAGCCTTATGAGGTAGCAGCATTTATGTGCTTATGCATGTAGCCAGCTATGAATTTTTAAGACTGCAGAATGAAATTCATTTTGCAATAATGAAGATTTTATCTGAGGTAACAAGGAACACCAATTCAATGTTTCCATTCAGAGGGATGACACAGATAAAGCAAGCCTGCAAGTAACAAAACAGATAAACACTTGTAGGTCAAACCTGTTCTGTTAACGCTGAGATACAAAGTTATGAGAAAGGAAGTGAAAAAGTGCAAAGTGCTTATCAGCACAGTGCATAGCATCTCATGCATAGAAAACCATAGCTCACATTCTTTTCCATTGGCTTCAAGAAAGCTACAAAAACCAGCACTGGAGTAGGAGTTACAAGGTACATCTTACATGGTTGTGCAAACTGGGCCAAATATTGCAGAGGGTTAGAAGCAGTGTGCTAGACGAGGTAATAGCCCTTCCACAATGACTTCACCTGCCATTTCTGGTTATTTCACTGTTGGTTCTTGCAATGTCTTTCACATATCAGAATCCTTCAGGACCCAGTATCTTCTCTCAGTGGAAAATACTGCTTGTTGAATGATGTTAGTATATCAATTAGTACAGATTATGTTTTACAATTGACTAGTCAAACTGCAAATGTTTCTTTCCTAAACTGAAGATAGTTCCTCCCACCACCCCAAAATGCACATTTGAATCCCTAGCAGCCCATCGACCATGGTGATGGCAGGACTTGTAAGCAGATTGCTTTCAAGGTAAACAGCGACTTGTTGTCTCTTATATTGTCCAGCAAAGACAAATTTACAATCAGCAGACTATATACTGCCAGCTAAAAGCACAAGAGCTATTAAGGGTTATATAAGGTGCTCACTGGATGTGTCTAGCAGATTAGCACAGTTGTTTAGAGCAGGTGTTTTGTTAATTGTGATGTATTCAGAACTGCATGCTGTGTTTGAAATGACCCTTAAATGGCCACCTCACACCAGTGAGGTGAGAAGACATAGTGCACTGAGCTGTGAAATAAAGCGAGGTGGGAGGATGACTGTGGCCCAAGACCTATTCACCTATTCACATTGCCAGTGTTGTCAGGGCAGCCTTTTTTCTTATGCCCCAAATCTTTGATTCTATTTTTAATCTTTCTTTATGGTTTATTATTTAGTATTTTGCAAAATGAGCTAAATTGCTTTTAAGGAGGCCTGTAAAATAATTTTGAACCAAGCTGTATGAGCCCAAAAGGTGGGCTGGAGATGAGAAGCTCTTTGTCCATTTCTTTGTTTTTTTCAAAAAGTATATAATGCTACATTTGAAGCAAATATTTACACACACTCATCCATCACATGCAGAAGCACTTAGACTCTGGGTGAAAGGGACTTTAGAGTGCCACAATAGGTAGGTCACAAGATTCCAGGAACACAGTGTAGCAGAAAGGAGGCTGAGACATTTGCTAGCAGGGTCCGTGGCTGATGGCATACATTGACTATAACAGTGACAGTTACTTTTAAGGAAAAATTGAACCAGAAGGGGCTGGTGATCCACTCAGCTACTGTTGCAGCACAGGGCTGCCGGGGCAGGTGCTGCTGGCTGATCTGCTCTGCCGGAGGCAGAAACCCCACCGGCTGCCCCAGGGTGGCCAAAAGCTCAAGCCTGGAGAGGGCAGGGGGCATCTGCTGAGTCCCAGCCCCGCAGGCAGCAATAGGAGAGCAGCCCAGGACAGTGCTACCCGAGAGACCTTCTGGGAAAGGCAGGCTGCAGGAGTGTGGAGGCAAGGCTCTGAGCAATGCAAAGGCTAAGGAACAGTAAGGCACCAAAAATCACAGGATAATTGCAGTTTAACTCATGAATTAAAACCAATTTCAACAAAGAGACTGCCTGAGAAAACTGAGTTCACAAAGAAAGCCCTTTCCTTTTGTCTTTTTCCACCCAGAATACTTTGATATGTTTCTTTCTGAACTGTGTCTTCAGACAAATTTTCCTTTTAAAAATAAATAAAATGGAGCCCCCCAAAAAAATTAAATGCTTGGAATTGAATATTTATTCAGTCCCCAATTTTTTTCCCATTTGTTTACTTTGTTGGCTGACAAACAAAGAAATCCATTTTTCACACAGCTCTAGTACAATATTAATCATCATGAGTACAAACAGCAGAGTCTAAGCCCATGTGTATTCATACTGTGTTATGCTGCTTCATGCTTCTGCATACTGAGTAGTACCTACTCCAGAAGTAAAGAAAATGAGGCTGTGTGTGATTGAACGTGTGAATAAGGCTGGCAGTTTCAGGTCAGTTAGCTACTCTTGGGATCTCAGATATTAACATTGTTATTTTGGCCTAAAGAGATAATAACAGCAGTTCTCTTTTAAATACATAAACCTGAGTCCTTTTCTTTCCCTCTTTTTTCTGACAGGTTTTGCACATGACTTCATGTGACTGAAAGCTCACTGCAAGGTAAAGGAAGAGATACAGATTATAACAAGGCAAACCACCTTTGATGTGCAGGCACAGAAAGTTTTTACAGTTCAGAGGGTTCCTGGAAGTGTGCAAAGCAAGGAGAAAGGTATATTGCCCCTTCCATGCTAAGCTTCATTCTGAGTATCAGGAAGGCTTTTCACCACAGTGCTGACAAGAGCATCTTTGGTGGGAAAAAATGCAGCAGGGTTTAGTTTTTGAGCTGCAAGATCTGCTTTTCTACAAACACAGGCCACTCTATCCTTAAGCACTAAATTGTAAGCTAACAAAGTGAAAGCATTCAAGTTTCCTTCTGTCATGTGTTCAAATGTTCAAATTTAGTAATTTTGATTACTAGTTATGAGTAGTTTGTTGCTTTTTCACAGAAATCCAAAGATGGGTAACAGTCAGTGAAGGAATCTGTAGCCAAAGAAATGGCCTGACTTACCACCCCATTTTTGCAGGCCATCTCAAAATTTGGGATAACTTTCGTTACTGAAAGCAACATCTAAGATGCAGCCCATAAAGACCAAAATTTTAGGCCTTGAATCGCTTTTCAGCAGCATGAAATTTCCTTCCAAGGTATTTCTACAGTAATGCAAGAAGAGTGGAAGCTGTATTTTCTCAAGTCCTCTGGTGTTCATACCATTAAAATACAGAACAGTAAGAGGAGTAGAAGAGCTTCTTAAGGCATGTTATATCCAGTGCTTTGGTAAGATAAGTGCTTGCGATCATGGGCAGTGATAGATAAATTGATGAATAAATGGATGTCTGTCAGAAAAATGGATGACAGTCACACATCCATCAAAAAAATGAGTGATGTGGCCACATAGAAAATTGCCACCTGTTCTGTGGTAACTGCCAGTGTTTGCACTTTTTATGAGTAGCTAATCCAGAGAAAATTGGTCCACAATGACAGAAGCTTAAGCTAAGTCCTGTCTAGATCATATGCCTGAATAAAACATGCTTGTAAAGCATCAAAGAAATTCTGCACGTTTCTGGGTGGATACATACTTTTTGTTGGCTTTAAATGGGCTTAGGTAAGTAGCAAATTTATGACAAACTTGCTCAAGAAAAACTCTTCAACCTTTCAAACAGAAATATTCACGGTGTTCTGACAAACTCCAGCTGAAATCAAGCAGATCAAGAGTTAAAGGAAAGGCAAGGAATATATATCACAATTCGAGTCTACCTTTAAATGTGGAGGTAAACTGAAGTAATAAAAAAACAGGTATTTTGCCACATTAAAAAAATAAAAAGAGGAATTGACTCTACTGTAATTTTAGTCAGACTCTACTGTCATTTTAGAAGCTGAAGCAAAGCAATACTTAAGAACACTGTAATAACAAACTTTTCTCAAAATTGAGTCTCTTTTAGACCTGAGCAGCAACAATAATTCATCTGTTGTAAAAGGGCAGAGTAAAGTTGTTAATTAGTTACTGTGATGTCTCAGAGCTGCGTTAATGTAACAATTTATAGTTAGGGACATGTCCACCAGTAGCTAGTATGTGGAGACTGATGCTAAGATCAGATTAATACTAAGAGCAGTGGTTGTTTCGGAAAGCTTCTGCTACCTAAATGTGAGACATTTCTGCTTATGTTATTTCTTTCTCTTCTAATAATCCAGAGGATTTGAGGCTCTGCCTTGGGCAATGGGATATGCATAAGGTCCATCAGCTGATAAGAAGTCTCAAGAGGCATCGTGCCTAAGGCTGTGGTTCGATGATACAGTAAATTCAGTTTTCAGTCTCTTAACATAACTTCAAAAACGTCATAGCTATGTGAACTGATATCAGCTACACTGCTAGTTCAAGTTTGTTTAAAAATACTCAAATGGGTGAACTTTAAAAATACTCAGATGGGTGAACTTGTTGCATGAGACTTCGTACTGCATCACATTCTGCCTGCCTGCAGCACTCTGAGTTTAATTGATAGAGCAGGAGCCTAATCCCAAAGGCAGGTATTCTGGCTAAGGATCCAGTTTCATATTACGGCAACCTCATAGAACTAAGAGGCTGCTGCTAAAAGAATAGTTCTGCTCCTCCACCTCCTGTCAGCAGCTCACTCCCACTGCCAGGTATGACATCAGTGTAGGACCACTATTTCCAACACTAAGAAGAGTGGGGGGGGGACGCAGAGGACTGGGGGCCAGAGCAGTAAAGCATATTCTGGCAACAGCCTGCAGTAGCATCAGTGAAACTGTAATGTGGAACCACACCCTAAACTCAGCAAAAGGGCAATAACACATGTATGCTTGAATCAAATTTAAAGTGGTGTGCTGGTGGATCCAGGACATTCAGTATTCACGACTGCAGAATCATGACAAAGGCACCTCGGTGAGTCAGAATTCCTCCAGTGCATCCTGCTTGCTGCTGGCATGGAGTCTTCATCAGTGCCTTGTCTAGCAATAAATTACTACCGCGACTGTGCACTTCCTTCATTCCACTGGCGACAGTACCACTGTCCTTCAACTCCTTCTCTCAGAGGAATTTATTAGTTTCTGAAGTCATGCCATTTATTCACAAATAGCATCCTGGTATCCTGAATACAGCTGTCAAGAGACAAAAATAAATAAATAGACCAGACTTCCTCCAGGTGCCCCCCCCCTCCCTTTTTTTTCCCCACCTTTCTTGACATTTATAAAATGTTATAAAACTTTCTGCCATGAAAAGTATAAAATACAATTACAGTATAGTTGTTTTGTTGATTACAAAAACATTGTTGCAGTAGCAATAAAGCAATAAGCTTGTAAATCTCCTCTGTATACTTGATGTTCATTAAATTTAGTGGAGTGACAGTTACCACTCTGCAAAATACAGTATTTTCAAGGGAAGATGCAACACATACTGTTTCCAAGCCTGTTTCTTATGGCAAGTCAGTCAGTTGTCACACTAAATCTTAAGTGGAGATTGATGAGGATTGTTGGGAATATCATATTTGTCAAAGAGGTGCTGGGTCACACAGTCTTATTTTTCAACAAGGGCACTTGTTAGACGGTGTCAGTTACAGTCCCTGCACCAATGATTATTTTGGCTAGTGTGCAAACTCTATGCTCCTTTATACATATTGTGAAGATCCAAGCATCCTGCCTAAGGTTAACCAGCTGCCAAGTGATCTTAGTATCTGTTACTGTTCATATGACTTCAGCAGTTTGCCTGTATCCTTTGCACCGGACATTATTCACTGCTGCTCACTATCAGCAAAAGTCATTTTTTGCAAGGAAGATTTCCAAGTGGCAGATTCCAGTGAACCATTGACTTGGTGTGTGATATTCATAGTGAGTGCTTGATTGCTTCAGACATACTGTGTTTGACTCCTCATTAGAAGGACTGTTCTAAATTAAAAAGAGGAGAAATAATATGAGATGAACTGTGATAGAGCAAGAAAGTAATCAAGAATGTTTCTACTTCTGTGCAGATATGCACACAAAGAATTAAACATTAGTATTAACAAAATGTGGCTCATAAGTGAATTGTCCATTGGACTCCTATCAAGGACTAAGAAGTTTTAACTGTAGAGCCTTAACTAGTTTACCTCTCTAAAATTTTGAATCAAAGGGTGGGATTTGTCTTTAAGACACTGGAGTTTAGTTAATTTCATTCTTCCAAAGGAAGTGGAGGTTGGTAGGGAAAGATGCTATACTAGACCTTGGTTTGAACACCCAGACTGTAAGGTTGTGGTTGTACAGGAGGAACATAAAATCATAGAATGGTTTGGATTGGAAAGGACCTTCAAGATCATCTAGTTCCAACCCCCCTGCCATGGGCAGGAACACCTTCCTCTACACCAGGTTGCTCAAATCCCCATCCAACCTGGCCTTGAACACTTTCAGGGAGGGGGAAGCCACAACTTCTCTGGGAAACCTGTTCCAGGGCCTCAACATGCTCACAGTAAAGAATTCCTTCCTTACACCTAATCTAAATCTACCCTCTTTCAGTTTAAAACTGTTGTCCCTCATCCTATCACTACAGTCCCTGATAAAGAGTCTTTCCCCATCTTTCCTGTAGGCCCCTTTAAGTACTGGAAGGCTGCTATAAGGTCTCCCCAGAGCCTTCTCCTCTCTAGGCTGAACAACCCCAACTCTCTCAGCCTGTCCTCATAAGGGAGGTGCTCCAGCCCCCTGATCATCTTTGTGGCCTCCTCTGGACTCACTCCAGCAGGTCCATGTATTTCTTGTGTTGGGGGCTGCAGAGCACGACACAGCACTGCAGGTGGGGTCTCATAAGAGTGGAGTAGAGGGGAGAGAATCCCCTCCCTCGACCTGCTGGCCACACTTCTCTTGATGCAGCCCAGGACACGGTTGGCTTTCTGGGCTGCGAGTGCACATTGCTGGCTCATAGTGAGTTTTCCATCCAGTAATACCCCCAAGTCCTTCTCTGCAGGGCTGCTCTCAATCCACTCTTCGCCCAGCCTGTATTTATGGTTGGCATTGCCTCGATCCATGTGCAGGACCTTGCACCTGGACTTGATGAACTTCATGAGGTTTGCAGGGGCCCATCTCTCAAGCCTTTCAGGGTCCTTCTGGCTGACATGCCTTCCCTCCAGCATATCAACCTCACCACACAGTGGTGGCACAACATAGTTTTGGCTTTGTTTTACTTGGCCACCTGGTCAAAACCCAGCTCCAAAGGCTAAGCCAGATGGCTGTGGAAAGAGTATGACTATTTTGAGCACAGAGTTGAGGCAGTACTGGCTACAATGTTTATGGGTTCATATGGCCTCCTTTGCAGCCCAGGTAGTATATGCTTCCAGCTGCCTGCAAAAGGCAATGTCAAATGACCATTATATCCAGTGAGTACTAGGTACCAGTGGTGTGCATGGGAATTCTGGAGCATTTTCTTCATTATGCAATATTACTCCATGGGCAACATCTCTAGGAAGAATCTGAGCTTCTGTCAAGTATCAGTGTAGGCAGGAGGTATATAAAAGCTCTAAAAATCAGCTTTGTGAAACTACAGGAAGAAACAGGAGCTTTAGTTAATGTTGCAATCATCTGGGCATGTTCTCTACTTTCAGTTTCTCTTAATGTCTTGGTTCCACAGATACCTGTAGTATTTGTTTCTGGTTTTTGTATTAACACATCAGTTTTATTTTTAATTTGGTTTCAGTGACTCTTAAAATAAAGCTAATACTAGCAATAAAAATTAATTAAAAGAATAAAAATGCATCACTTAAAGAGAGGAACAGTGTATACTAAGGTTTCAAATAAATGTCCAAACGTAGGTGCAATTTTAAATTAATTACATTCTAAAATCCTTTGTCCCCTCCCCCAAATGAATATTCTGCAAATTTGTCTCCTTAGTGAAATTTCAAAGTCACCAAATGCTTGGTTATTTAAGAGAACGGGCTTTCAATCTGTGTCTAAGGAAGAATGCGCTGGGAGGGTATCATTCAGATAAAGAGGACGAGCCAAATCCTAAGATTAGTAAAGTGGCATTGTTAATTGTCAAGATGATGCTGAATAGATAGAGGCACTTAATTGTTGTGTTTGTGCTCCATTGAATCATTGTCTCTTTGTGTTGTTTTTAATTTGCCTTCTACTGTAACTCATGAAATTTACATTACTGCCATTAAGGTGAATTTTTTTGAAGCTGCATCTGCTCATTGGTTTCCCGATTCCCTCTCTTGAAATTAGATTGATGTAATGTTATATATTCATTCCAATCTAATGACTTTTCCAGAGCCCCGGAGTAAAGAAAATGGGTTTCATTAATTTCCCTAATAGCATCACTGAAAGACATGTAATGTGCAAAGTTAAAACTTTTTTTGTTTTTAATCTCTTAATGATCTCTTTTCCCTTTGTTCAGACTATCCTTAGTTTTACAAAAATAGAGAGGAATGAAAATGTCTCTTGGTGGATTTGTCAGGGAAGCGAGACTTTCAACCATTTTGGTGGAAATGTTTCATGGCATCTTTATGTTCTCTACTGATGTTTATTCTGCTATTCAGTCCATTTATTGCTCCATAAATTGCAATGTGTATGTTTTATTTTTTTCCCATCCCAAGCAAAATGAAGACCAAGTTGCTCAGCTGCATCCTATTCGGCATCCTGAATTTGTGACTTGTCTCTGGATAAAAGTCTAGAAGTACTATTACAATAACAAGAATTATTTTCTTTGTAGTGAAAGATCTTCATGTGTTTAATTTCTCCTGACCTAACTTCACAGTTGTTGAACCCAATTATTTGACACAAAATTTTTACTAAATGTTCTGTTTACTGAAAAGGAGTTCTCATTATTACAGTTATGCTCTGACTTGGACAGCATGAAAAGTGTTAAGTACCTCCAGAATAGACTGACTGAACCTAGGGTCTGAACCAACAGCAGAAATGAGGTGTTTTCATGACTTAGCTGCAGGATGAGGAATGAACAATCTGTTTTGAGGTTCATCAGAGGAGTTCATTCAGTTGAAAGGTGAGGTTAACAATTAATTATAGGCTTCATCAGTGTCAGGGCCAATAGTCTATGATCATTTCATGTGTCTTTTTTTTTGTACGAACTTAGACTTACATTTTGGACAGTGAATGAAAACCAGGTGATAAATCACTGTCCAGTGTTGTAAATGTTTCCCATGCTTATTTACATCACTTGGGGTTTCATTCCAAAGAGGAACCTTCCATCATCTCTTGCAATGTAATTGTAAAGTTTTCTTGCATCCTCCGTTATGTATATCTCAGGGTTTAGTTACATTATGCCACAGAGTGAGACACAGTGATGTGCAGACTGGCTCAAATCAACATATCTGGAACTACTAAATGACTGCCCTTACTTAAATACTAGGCTTGTAGACACTGGTATGGCCTCCTACTGACATAGTTTGGATATGAATTAATATTCAGAAGCATTAGGGTGCCACACAGAGCCAAGTCAGGATACAAGGCAAATGCCAGGTGTTGGGGATGTTGCCAGCACTGCAGAGACTGTTAATCTTGAGCACTGTGGACAAAGAACCACTCTTTCCTCTGTCATATAATCCCCAAGGACAACAGACATGAAAATGCCTCTCCTCTTTTGTTACACCTGGATTGAAGACAATAAATCTGGCTTAGTCAGGAGATGCAATGGGCATTTCATGTAGAGAGTTCTAGTCCCAGTACTTCATTGGCAACTCTGTGTCTGACCATCATCAGACTGTGCTGATGTTAAGAATGGAGTCCAGACTTTGTCATTAAGCACTACTGTTATGGGACAGTCTCCCACCTGATAAGTATCTGCTCTAGTCAGCAAAAAGGCATTAGAAGATGAATAGTGAACCATCAGTGTTTGTACATTACACATCAGATTTTCTGATGGGGAGAGGGAAAAGTGAGTAGTTATCCACCTCTTATGAGATATACCTGACTCATGATTTTTGGCTCTGTTACTGTTTCCAAAACTATCTGAAAAGTTTCTCTCTCATTAGTTGAGCATGCTTCAATGTATTTTTCCAACTTCTCTAATTCCCTAGCAAAGGATTTTCTGATGATGTTCTACTAATTTGCAAGTTCCAAATTTTAGCATCACTTTTTTTATGCCATTTAGCCAATCCTTTTCAGTGAAAATTCACTGGTTTGGGAGAGTCATAAGCACCAATTGACCTACTTTTCCTGTTATTTACTAGTTAAATTATGTACTACAGAAGCTTCCTTGACGTGCTCTCCGGTCAATTCCTGCATGTTCCAAATTTGACAGAAGAGTCAGCTCATTAGTGCACTGTCTGTGCTTGTGTAGGAAGAATATCATCCTATTTTAGCATGATGTGTCTGACATTTTCTTTCAAATGGTATAATACAGCAAGAAAAACTAATCTTGAACTTGTTCTGCTCACCAAGTATAATGGAAAACTGTAATTATACCATCCTGAATCCATATCTATTGTGCATTTTGTTAGAAGTCCCACAAGTACACACTAATGAATATTTCAGTTATGACCTAAAGGAAATTAAGTTTGGGAAGGTTTCTCAACAGCAAGGCAAGCAGAAACTCAGTTCTGAATAGTTTGGTTCATACTTATGAATTATCATGGAAACTTGACAGTGGCAGGTAAATCTCACTGCATGAGGTCATGCATTCCTTCAACTTACTTGGTTATGTCATATTGTGATTTGTGATGATCCAGGCAATGTTTCTCTTCATTTAACGCTATGAGGTCCTCCATGTATTTCTCTGAAACAACTTTGACCAATTTCCTTACTGCCATATATTCAAGCACTTTATAGTTATTGATTCCCATATCCATAGGAATAGATGTCATAACATCCACTTTTAGAAGGTCCCAAAAGTAAGGCACATCCACAAGAACATAGATGTATTCAATGGGACATGAAAAAACTGGTCTTTGAGAAACAGTTTTGAACCAGGCACAAAATGTTCCTGCTGTAAGGAACTGATGGAATTAATGCCTCGAACATCAACACGAAAAACACAGAGTGTATCAAAGGGTCCATGGCTCTGCTCCCTTGCAGTTGTATAGCCAAATTCCTTAGATAAGCCTCAAAGGGAGGAGACATAGACTGAGTCAAACCATGTGTTCGGGTTAAGGCCTACAGTTTAATTTACAATTATAGCCTCGAAGCACCCACAACCCAACTTTATCGGACCTGAGACAACGCAGGATCCAGGGGTGGTGACCGGATTTCTTTGACTGTCTCCCCTTTCCTTTCCTTTCCTTTCCTTTCCTTTCCTTTCCTTTCCTTTCCTTTCCTTTCCTTTCCTTTCCTTTCCTTTCCTTTCCTTTCCTTTTCCTTCCTTTCCTTTCCTTTTCCTTTCCTTTCCTTTCCTTTCCTTTCCTTTCCTTTCCTTTCCTTTCCTTTCCTTTCCTTTCTTTCCTTTCCTTTCCTTTTCCTTTCCTTTCCTTTCCTTTTCCTTTCCTTTCCTTTCCTTTCCTTTCCTTTCCTTTCCTTTCCTTTCCTTTCCTTTCCCTTTCCTTTCCTTTCCTTTCCTTTCCTTTCCTTTCCTTTCCTTTCCTTTCCTTTCCTTTCCTTTCCTTTCCTTTCCTTTCCTTTCCTTTCCTTTCCTTTCCTTTCCTTTCCTTTCCTTTCCTTTCCTTTCCTTTCCTTTCCTTTCCTTTCCTTTCCTTTCCTTTCCTTTCCTTTCCTTTCCTTTCCTTTCCTTTCCTTTCCTTTCCTTTCCTTTCCTTTCCTTTCCTTTCCTTCCTTCCTTTCCTTTCCTTTCCTTTCCTTTCCTTTCCTTTCCTTCTTATAGATTTATAAGAGACCACATTGCTTATTATCCTTTTCCAAGTTTAAGCCAATTCTACCACAAGTAAAACACTTTAACCAGTTGTTTGGTGTCGTTTCACCTTAATTTAACCTGAGGGGATCACAGAACTTTTATGACTCTCTGGGGTCCCAGTCCGGGTCGTAACACCTACTTAGCAGTAGTGCAACATGTCCGACACCCGCACAAATCTCGGAGAGTCCCTTCACTGTTTTGCCATGGAAAGTATTTCCTACAGAAACAGTAAATGATGTTCCGTCTTACTCCAAAGCAGTGAGTACATACTGGTGGTGTTATCAAGGTACAGCAAGAGAAGGAACTTGAATGAGAGTTCCTTCTTCCTTGTGCTTCATGAGGAGAATTAACAGCCTTATGAAGGTGAGAAGTATATTGTATTTTTAACTATTGGAATTTTCCACAAATGTGGTGCCAAAATTACAACCATGCCCAATAATTTTCATGGGAAATTCAAAGAACTGTCTTGTATATGTCTGGATTTTTTATGTCTGTCCTTATTCATGTGTCTGTAAACCTTTTGCTTTATGTAATCATCAAGCAGATGCACAAATTTTACTGCTCTTCACTGCTCTGTGCTTTTATAGATCATATCTTCAGCATCTTGCCATTGTCTGAGTTGTAAGGACACTTCAAAGTGGCATAATTACCAAAAGTTCTTCTACCGCAGTCCAAGCCTTCTTGGCTTAAAAAACATAGCAAAAGTAAAAATACAACATCTTTTCTAGATGTTTGTTTGGGTTTTTTTAACTGAAGGCACACTTGAAAGTATGTAATAATATTTGCTTACAATTCTGCATCATCTCAGATAGTGGTCCCTCTCAGATCTGAAGGAATAAATTCTAAAGTTTTAATCTTTTCTGTGCTTTAGCTTTATTTACCATGTATGTAAGTTAATGTACATAGATCTCATTAGGATACAACATATTCCTATGCTTTGACTACTGAATTAAAGAGTCACTAGGGTGTTTATGATGCCTTTCATTTCTAGCAACACAAGATGGCTCAGAACTGCAATATTCAGTCATTGTTTTGAGTGTGGGTTTGGAGCATTCTCAGGGGATGAGGTATTTGCACTTGGATATCTAGTTTGTGTCAGAACTTCACAACAAAATGGAAGAACTCTTTTCATTCTGTACTTGAACACTGCGCTCACCCACCAAGATTTTGGATCTACCTCCATTAGAACTAGAGTAACAAAGATTACACAGAGGAACAGGTTAGCATTGTCTTCATCCAAGCCAATTTTTTACTAGAATATTTAAAGTCTTTGTGAAAGCACAACAGAAAAGGTAAGGATGTGGGCGTAGCTGTACTTCTGTCCTCCTTTTGATCTTTCCAAATGAGCTGATCTCAAAAGGTGTCTGCCACGTTTTTCCTTGCCTATCTGAGGGTGGAATCTTGTGAGGGGAACTCTGGCACCAGAACAGAGTGGTCCGTCACTCTGTATTCCTGACTTCTAGGTTTTTCTTCTTTTTTTCAGAATTAAACCAGCTGTCAGGAATAGCTGTCTCTAAACAAAAGTATTTTAAGAATTGTAATAAAGCATTAGAGGGAATTATTTAAAATTGCAAGAAGCCATCAATCATATTCAGTTTCACAGGAATGTATTATTTATTAGAAGCTAAGTTTGATAACTTTCCTCTTAAGTTGCAGGATAAGAAACAAAGCAATTCTCAGTTGTTTGGTTCTCTCAGCTGTTGGTGGAAACCAAGGAGTATACAAGAGTTTTTCACTGTAAGTATATTGGGCCACAGTTGGACTGGCTTCAGTGGTGGCCACTGTTATCAAAGGATAAGTACTTTACTTGAGGGTTTCATTTTTTGCTGCCAGCCAAGGGCAGAACATTTACAGTCAGTCATATCTGTACTTGCACTACCGCGCCCATCTCTGCTGAAACAGAGCAAGGAAAAATTGCCATGGACATCGGCTCACTGCTAATCTTTGTCACTGATCACATCGGCTGATAGTGCTACAAAAATACTGATATGGGCTTCAGGTTTAATATCTCAAGAAAGGATTCCCTGCAGAGATGTGTCAGCTTTATCAACCCTAATTTAGATAGTAGCTGAACCATCTGTACTTGATTTGTGTAGACACAGAAGAATAAAAATCAGTTAGCAGGCAGTTTACTCACATCCCATTTCTCAGCTGCATTGGCTGAATCAAGTGACTGCAACTTTATAAGCAAGAAGAGACTTAATTTCTTTTATGAACCCAGATTCATATGCACTGTATTTTAATCTCAGCCCTGCAGTACTTAGGCTCACAAGGAGATTACTAAAACGAATAAAATTCATTGGATTATAAAAGGAGATAGAAAAGTTAAATGATCTGAAATACATTTTATATGAGACTTTCATTTTTCAATAAACCTTCAGAAAACAAGTCTGTCTGTTAAAGGAAGGAATATATTACTGCAGTGCAGGAGTTTTCAATAACTTCAGCCATTCACAAAGGATTACTGAGACATTTATGACTGAGGGAAAATCTTCCCCGTCAAAATAAACTGAGATATGTTTTCCAAGCAATTGTTTGAGGGGTCAGAAACATGCTTGGGAAACATGCTTGGGAAGTGCTGTGCTTTAGCAGGGTGTCAATGGCACTCAGAGAAGTGCAGTTATGTGGAGCCTTTGGAGTTGGACCTGATACAAATAATTGTGTACATCACCTCTGCTTCCTTTGCTTCATTTCTGTTCCTTTCGGTCATAAATACCATCATATCTTTGGCCTTTGGCACCCCCATCCTTTACAGACCTACTTTGGTATGAAAGACAGGACTCAAAGTTCACCTCTTAATCCTACATGAATCAGTTTTTGAACATTGGCTGGTTTCAGCTCAGAGTGGGATATATGCATTTCAGTCCTTGTGCTCTGGATTTTCTGTTGATTTTTTCCATTATCCTGTGAGAGTCTAATGTAAAATAATTGTCGCTCTTCAGAGCCAAAAGCCAGTGCGCTCTCTCCCCGGTATAAATGTTTCTAGCATAGGCACCCTGAGCACAAGCTAGAAGCCTTTCCCTTCTTTTTTCCCCAAGGCTTGTGGGTTTTTTATCTGGACCGTACTATGAATCCAATGTAGAAGGCAGCACCCCAAGAGCAGCTTTGATTCGAGATCTTCAGTTGCTGTGGGAGAGGCAGAAGTTGAGCCAGCTCCCCTTGGCTAGCTCCCAACAGCCCATCTCATAGCACCTGGGCTTTCAGGGACTCCAGGAAGTTCTGTGGATCAAATTGATGGGGCCAAAAAGAGTTGAGCACCCAAAGGACCTACTCTCCATCTGGGCCTAAATGGCATTCCTTGTAAAAGAAACCTGAGATAAAGATAGAAATACACACTAAACAAGTGCCTTAACTAAAAGCCCATCTGTCTTTGAATGTATTTCTTCCCTTTTGAAATGGAGTTGAGGTAAAGAAGATGTTCATCAGACTCTGTTTATCCTTTCCCCAAACTTTGCATATGAGTTTGGGTCTGTTCACCAGTGTATCCTGCTCTTCAGACAGTAAACTTTAGATACCTCAGCATACGTAGGTGCAAAATTAATCAGTATCTTCTGCTATATTCATGAGTTTCAGTCTCTCAAAAATGTTCCCATTTGTGCCTGAAATTTCTATTCTTAATTTTTACCTATGCAAGAAAAGTTGTGCCAGTTTAACATGATGTACTTCAACCAGTTTCTCTCTTTTAATTCCTTGGCTTAGTTTACAAAGAGCCACAAGCTAAATCAGTTTAAGGGAGATTTAAACTTGTTCAAATGCACTTAATGTGAAAGTTTGCACTGCTTTAACATGATTGATCTAGGTTTGAGTTGCTTAAACTTATACAACACTTGTGTATAGACAAGATCTTGAGCTCTGCAAAGACATGACATTAGAAAGGTGAGTGGCATTCCCTCTGATTATTTGAGGACTCAATCAATATACAGGATATGCTTAAAGAACCTGTTTGTTTTGCCAGGAATGCCCAGAGAACATCATGTATTTTACCCTAGTAGAAGGAGAAAAGAGGGAAAGGCTTAAAATTTAACATTTGAAAAGCAGCCAGTCTGTATATTTAGCTAACAGTTTACAAAGCTGAAATGAACCCAACCCACTCTGTTGAATGATAGTGCAAAACACCTCTGTGGATTTTGGCATCACAAAGGTGTGCTGCTGAGACAATATATACATTCCACTGTGAAACAGACACTGCAAATTAAAAATCTGAGCCTATTTCTGTAGAAATTAATGTGAGTTTTGTCACTGTCTTCAAAGAGAGAAGGGTCAGAAATCCAATTTCTTGCTATGTTGACTCTACCTTCATTAGTGGCAGAGGGTGAAAGAGGGGAGTAGAGGGATGACTTTTTATTTGGATCTTGCTAACTTTGCTTTTCCCTAAATAGTCTCCCTTTAATTTTTCAAATTTCATTTACTTCTGAAACATACCTCAAAATAAGAAGCACGTGTAGGGTGTATGACACAGATAGTTATCTTCCTAGGCGGAGACTGAATTAGCCTGCCATCCCATGTAATTTTTTCTTCCTCTGCTTCTTTTTAAAGAGCTATTTATAATCACTGACAGATAGAAATGTAGAACAGGATATCAAATGTCCAGTCTGTTTATTTAAACGTAACATGTTCACTTGTTACAGAGAACTGATGGATACCTTTTCGCTGTCTTTACTCAACTACTGTTAGAGTGTAGGACACTGACACAAAAGGAAGCTTTGAAAAAATAAATTGTTTTTTTCTTATAAATATGACCTTAGATCAGGACTAAATAGAAAGGAAGAAAAAAAAAAAAAAAAAGAAGAAAGATCAGATCAATATTCTCGATGGATTAAGAACAGCAGTTCGTATTTAATTTAGCTTCTTGTTCCAGTCAGTTGTAGTGTGAATGTAGTCATCTAGTTTGTAGACTTCAGGGCCACCTCATGTCACCAATGTGGTTTTAGCTTTTGTATCATAGCCAAGAAAATGTCTATAAGCATACATCATAGGCTTGCAGAATGACACTTGACAATTCATTATTATGTGGTACTGTTCTAGAGAGTATGTATTTTCCTGGCTTAATCACTTGAATTTGTCTCAGCTATTGGACTTAATAAAAGATTGTAACAGTGAACCAAATCCAAGTATGTGCCTCCTCTGGCACTGTTTTTGTTTAATGCACTTGCCCATTCCATTCTTGAACAACCAAAAACCCCCCTTGGCCAAATGTATATTCAACAGCTTGTCCTTTTGTTATTTCAGTGGGGTAAGATTTATCCCTCAGAGGAGGCATCACAGTCCTACTGTCTTGCAAGACCTGGTCTAACAGTCACAGTTACAAAGAAGGAAGGGCAACCTTACCAGAAAAATGAGATCCTGTATTTTTACTGACTTTGGTTTTCACAGCAGAGATTAAATTTATAAGCAAAGGTTGCAGCCTATTTAGGCAAGTATATGTACATATATTTGAAATGTTACTTCATCTTCCTACTCACCAGACTTTTTTTTTTTTTGTCTTCCTCCTTGTGGATTTTGTAATCCTAAATGTTAGAACTCTCTGGAGCATGGACAATATGATATCACCCTTATGCCTGGGATAATCTAACACAAAAGTTAGACCGTCCATAGGAAATGTCAGCTTAGTGTTTTTAATGAGGGAATGAGACATTAAATAGTGAAAGAGCACCAGGTTTAGGAAAGAAAAATTACATGCAAACAGTTACCAAAACCAACACTTTTCAACATGTTCAGAAATACCCTGTAAAGTGTGACTCACTCGGGTGCTTGCTAGAATAGCATCTCATGTTTCATGATGCACTGGAAAGCACAGCCACCTGGTTTTGGAGCTCTTTATGGAAGAAAGGAGCAATGCTTTTGATGAAAATTCCCCCTTCTGGGACTGCAAACTGTGGTATGTGATTAAAAATAATTCACCTAAGAGTTTCACACAGAAAGGAAAAGCTTGCAAGGGAATATAACTGCCTTTGGCACAGACCTTGGCTGCTTTTGCCTAAACACAGACCTTTAATGACAACTGTTCTACTTCATCACACACATGCGCTTCTTCACAGTGAAGGAACTTCTATTGTTCCCTTGGGCTAATGCAGACCCAAGTCATTTGCCCTGCGTGCTGCACTCATGAGGTCTAGCGACACACCATGCAGCAGTGCCTAAACTCTAGCAAAATTGCTTGTCTCAACAAAATTTATTTCTGCTGCAATACGCTTTCAAAGCCAAAAAGTTTTATGGAGAAAGCAGTTCTGATGGATCTTTTGAGGGGAGGAAACCTAAAATCACCTGAATTTAAAATCTGCCCACTTCCAACTGAAAATGGAGTTTCCAATCTGATATCCTTTGGGGAATACATTGAAGAGTGGACAGAGAGCAGCAAAAACCAATTTAGAACCATGAAAGTTGTCATGAAATTAAACCATTTTCCTCTAGCTATTCCAGTCCTTCCTGTAGCATTGATTTCATCTTGGTCTTGCTTTTCCTGTGCCTATTTATATGGGCCTGAAGTTAACAGTTCTGACCTCTAATGTATTTGAGAGATCATGAATAGACTAGCTGCAAGCCTGACAGGTTCTTCTTAATTCCCTTTTTCAACTGTTATCGGTAGACTAGCACTCTTACTCTTTTGGAATTTACAATTAAAAAAAAAAATTCTTAGTTACCTTTTTAGGGACTTTTCTTAAGTGGACTGCAAAACCATAGGACTCTGCATATCACAATGTGAAAACAGTGCTGTAAATTGATAACTTCTGGCGAAATTTGTTTTTTCCCCCTAAAATAACTTTGTGAGTGAGGTCTTTTCAGATTATTTTCGAGATGAAGACCAAGGAAGGAATCGAAATAACAAGGGCAACACAGAGCATTTGGAGAGCATGGTAGATCAAAGGGGTTTTTTATAAAAAAAAAAAAAAAAAAAATCGAAAAAAGCTCTGAAAAGAAAATAACTTTTTTTGACCTGCCCCCAAAAAATTCAGTTTACCATTGGGATCCTGTGTTTGCAACCTCAATTAAAAGTAGCCAGTGTCCTAAAGAATCAAAGTTCCTTGCTGGGAATAAGAAAGTCTGTGGCCAAACAGGTGAGTGAATGCATTTATTACATCTACACAGATCACAGTCTACACCCCTGCTCAGTCTGAGTTAAATCTTCATAAGTGGGAAAAAAATGTCTGACTTTGGTGTTTTTCCTCCTGTCTATTAAAGCTCAAGTCATTTTTTTTTCATCACTGAATAGATTATTTCTTGTCTTAAGGGCTTTTCTAGTTTAGATGATGTTGTCCTATGAAAAATCAGTTTTGCATCCTTGAGTTCATAAACTTCTGGACCTGTGTGTAATGTCTTTGCTTCCTGTTTTAAGAGACCATAGCTGAGCACCCTATAGCATGACATGGGTAATATTCTTGTCAGTCAACATGCTGTCAATCAAATCCTTGTTTCATTACTTTGGCTTTGTCCTTTTGGCAGGAGACATTCATCTTCCTTCCAATCAAATTTTGTGGTGCCAAAGGTCATGCTTTCTTTTTTCGGTCCTCATGGTTCTTCTTATGCAAAAGCCCCTCTCAAGTGAGGCCCATGCAGTAACTGGCACATATCTCTCAGACTTAAAATGGTACTTTTTAGTAAACGCAAGCTGAATGTTCTTATCAGCTTCACTGCTCACTGATGCTTAAAATGAAAGAATTGCATAGGATGATTGCTCTCCTCTATTGCTTTTCAATTTTATGCTGTTTCACATTTCACACTTGCAGATTGTGTCCTTACTTTTCTTCCCTGAAAGGGAAAATCCCCTCATTTCTCTCAATATTGGATACTCTTTCTTCAGCATTTGAATAGACCAATACACAGAGAAGTTGATTCTTCAGGTCTTGGCAGCACCATGTTATTTAGTGCAATCAGGTGCATCCTGAAGACAGTATGAAATATTTTACTCATTTTTAAATTGAAGATATGAGTAATATCTAGAGATCAGTGAGTTTTTCAGAAATAGACAAATGCCCATCTAAACTCCTCTGGTTAGTTTAGACATTTTGTTTCCTCTTCTTCAAAAGAGTGGTATTTAACTTTTATCCTTACATCATACAGAATGATGAACAAGTTTCTGGTACCTGAGTCCTGGAGCATGACTGGAATATTATCCCTTAATAAACTTCTTGTATAACACCAGCTCCTGGATCTATGTAGACTGCATGGAAGCTTTACAAGAGATGGCTTTCCTGGAGGTGAACCTTATCACAGCAGGTTCCTGACCCAAAACAACTACTTTAGTTCACATCCACAGCTAGTGCTGTTGCTGCACCACCACAAGCTATGACAACATAGCTACTTGGCACTCTGCAGTACTACTGCCTGCCAAACAGCCCAGCAGAAAAGGCACATGTTGAGAACATCTGCTGGTTTTCTGCCCTCTTATTCTTCATCATGATGTGGTAGTGAAGCCTGTTATGAAGGATATCTGGTCACTAGAAGACTGGTGGAAACAACCAGTCTCATATCTTAGTACTGTTTTTGTAATAGTTCCAAGTCAGGACCAGCTTAGATTGAGACCAGAAATGCAAACATAAAAAACCTCAGAATCCTGTTATTCATCCTGGAAGCTACCATTCCTTCAGCATGTATGGACAGTAGCAATCTGTGGATCTCATGGGCTGGTTTCATAGTTCCATTGAAAGCTACTCCCTTTCATAAGTCTCCTTCTACCCTAGCCTTCATTCTGTCTAAATGGTTTCTTGATTGCCTGAAGACTGTCAGGGAATGTTCAGTGTATATCATAACCTACCAGGTGTGTTTGGGAGTAAGGTTGCTGCACACATTGAAAAATCTGTTTCCTATATCACTGTCTATATTCGCATATTTGCTATCTAACTGTCACATTTCTCAGAGTGGACTTGCAGTAGGCTTTCTGAGACTTGAGGCTCTGGATCATAGACAGACTCTCTATGATACAAAAAAAGGTTTTCCATTTACTGCACAAAATGGAAACTCATTAACCAAGGGACAGGCTTATCACAGTCAATAATAAATAACTGCGACAAAGAAAAATGGTGTCTATATCATACAAATAATGCAAATACAAAGATAATAGGATCATCAAAGATGTTACAGATGGGAAAACTGCTTTTCCTCATCTACTATATGATGGATTTCTTCTCTGCAGTATATGTTACTCATTATGATATCAATTTCAACCCTTATAGCTTCAAGTCCCCTTGTGGGGGATGGGGCATATAGAAAAACGTGCTGAGTCTTCAGCCTAAAAATTGCTATACTGTGGTCCAGTCAAATGGACTGGAAAGGACTATGATTATTGTGCTACTGACCTTAGGATATTCACTTCTTTCTTTCTTCTCAAAAAATGAGTAGAAAGATCCTTACTTAACTAAACTCTCCTGATGAACATGACTGAATAGGAACTGTTTATCACAATTAAATGAACACGTCGCATCAGAGACAGACCCCAGCCAGGTAGCATCCCACAGAATTCTCTCTCCTTAGCAGAAATGATGAAGTACCATAAAAATGGTGGCATCTCCACAGCTGAGGTAAAAGTAAAACAAAGTCTGGAGTTTTAAAATTTCAAAAAGACCATTACAATTAAAGCATATGCATTCAGTACAGGACAATTTCCATCTGACCACAAAGAAATAATCAAAGTTCTCCTAACTTTTAATCTTCCCCTCCCTCTTTTCTTGTTGGTTTAATCCCCAAGGGTTATAGCATTTTGGAACCATGAGCACTTTGCATATTCTGAAATAAAACTTCTCTTGCACGTGTAAATTATTCAAGACTAGAGATCTGGGGTCCATTTCCTATTGACTGTCTGTGAGCAGACCAGCATAAGCAGTCATGATTCGCTCTTTTTTATTTTCTCATTCTAATTGCAATCCCTCTTCCTATGTAATTGCTTAGTAAAAAGCATACAGCACTTTGATGTAGCCATGCCTGGGAAGGTGGTTTAGTAAAACAGGGGTAACCATGTCAGAATTTAAACTGCTGAGACAACTGTTTTTTCAATTGATTGAACCAAAGTAACAACAATTTCATCAACATAATTACTTTGTCCACCTCAAAATTCTATATATTTTTTTAGTTGTCTTCCTTCTCTTTCTTATCATTTTGAATTCAAGCAGATTTTAGAACAATATTACCTCAAAATAGAATATAAAAATATTTAATTTTGAAAATGTCAAAATAAATTTTTATTTAAAACCAAACATATTTAAACATATTTTGCCTCAGACTTTTACCCATACTTCATCATGAATTCACAATAACCTCAGACAACTGAAACTTCATTTTTCTGCAAGGAGCATCTCTAGTCACAAGTATAAATGTCCTGCCGTGACTTTGCCAGCACTTCTTTTTTCAGTCTTGGCTGCAATAAAGTAGTGCATGAGGGTAAAAAAAAGAAACTGAACCAGTTTGGTGGTCCTCTGAAAAGCTTAATTTTGAAAGTGTTGTGTGGCATAATCCAAATTTGTTTATTTGGTGCTGTGACAGTCTATAGCTGTGATTTCTGTTTCAGCTGTCCTTTATCATATCTTGTTCATTCTCGCAGTATCTTTTACATAATTTTTTTCTTCTATGCCTGAACATTCCTCTCCTTTTCAATTAAAAAAATACTAGTACTTCTCCTTCCACCATCAGTGTCTTAATGTGAAATAGCAAATAAGAGACTGAAACATCATCACCAAGATTAAATTATCATTAGATTTGGTTATATGAGACAAGTGCCTTTATCAAGATACAGGATGAAAATAGTGGCATCACTTTAGCAGGGCAAAGCCCATATTTCATGACTACAGTTCATCTCTGGTTCTCATAGAATTTCTTTTTTGTTCTAAAGTCTTTGCGATCTTTCTCTGTGTGTGTTTGCACACTCCTCTAAGTGAGTGTCACTGTATAAAAATATTTTGCTTCTCACAGAGTCATGTCAAAAAGAACCACTGATGTCTTCTCATCATGTCAGACTCCCAGTGTTTATGGAGAATCTTCTACTGTGCAACAGCCTTCATGGTTCTTATGTGCCAAGCAAAGAAGTTAATTCATGTTGGTTGCTATGTCCTAAGGGCAGAAAGAAATGGAGGCGTTTTAGCAGTTCATCCCATCAGGTTGGTAGAGAGCAGTGGGCAGATTCCAAAATTAATCTTTAAAGAAGACGTGGGAGACATCATAGCTCTTCTCTAGTATATTCAATTCCAGCACTGTCCAGAAAGATTTGCTACTTCTCCTATTGCATTCTTGTCATTGATATTAACAGAATATCCTACATGTTTTACTCCCACCTGACATTTTACACGCTGTTTTCCCTGTCTGACCCTAGGGATACACATGCTTCTGCTTTTCATCTGTGAAGTTCAATCAGATTTCTTTGTTGTATTCAGATGTCAGTGTGGATAAAAATCTATTCCTTGCAAAATGCATTATTTGACTGGCAGAAGAAAATCACCTTTTATTCTGTTAAAGCTCCTACTAACACCAATACTACTGTTGAATTTTATTCACATTTTACATATATGCTGGGAAAGAAAACAAAATGTCATTCCTTGCAAGAACATGCATCTAGAAGCCTTTCTCCCAAGTGTTCTCCCCAAAAAACTTTTCCCTCCAGGCAACTGTGAGATAAGAGACTCTACTGCAGATAAACACTGTACTGAATTGTAGGAAATGGTTAGACATAATTATCTACACTATTCCCTAACACTAGTATTCAAATAACAAGTCATAAGTTATTCTTTCTAATGCATACTATGTGTTTCTCAGTTACCCACTGAAATTGTATTTACAATGCCACTGGCATAAACATTTACCATCAAACAAAGATGAATGCATAGGCCTTTTTATAGACTTATTTGTGAATTGTTGAGTCTATATTAAGGTCCGCCAATAAGCTTTGGGTTTTACAAGCAACGAATACATGATCAGAAAAAATGATCATGTGCCTCTGCCCTAAACATATTACAGCATTTAAAAAAAAAAAAAATGCAGGTAGAGAAGAATTCATTTCTCTTCACAGGGTTTGAGTGAATTCCAGACAGAATTAATAGTAAGTTTTCCATTAACTTAAATGGAGCTGGAAAAGATCAATGCATGGGCTTTGCACTTATAATGGCAATGATATTACACTTACTTTGAACAAAATAAGGAAAAGAATTGAATCCTGAAGTCTCAATAAGGCAAGATGAGTTGTGGTTTCAATTCAGACTCAGATTAAGTTTAATACACTGGCATTACATTGCTGCTGTGTCTTGGTACACTGAAAACATGTTAATATGTTTCAGAGAAGATGTAATGGAGTCCTGACTCTGCCAGACAGATCAGGCGGATCCAGTTGGACTTTGTCCTTACAGTAAGCCCTCCAAAGAAGACCAAAAAGATATCTGAACAGGTGCTCCTGCTACCACAGTGGGAAGGAGAGGTGTGGAGACAGACTGCTGCCAGCGGAAGCAGTTGCCTCCTAATACATCACAATGACATCTAGCATTTATAAGGCCTATTTTGTTTCAGTTCTTTGTCTTGGTCACAGTGAGAGAGGACAGGCAAAATGTTGGAAATATCTTGCATTTCTATGCCTACTGGGAGAAGGATTTTACTTATTCTGCAGGCTACTGCTGGGGCAGATGTTCATAAAGTTGATGAGGAGATAGAAGATTTTGTGATATTTCAGACAAAAAAGACAGAAAAAAATTCCCACCTGGAATTTTAGAAGAGCAATTTATGAGATTTTACTGTAAGAAATGACAAAGCAAAGCCCACCGTTTGGACTCTGGTATAGTTTGGCGGTCTCTGAGGAAAATAGCCTTGGTGGTTAAGGCATTAAGCTGAGTGTTTTAGAGTCCTAGGCTGAGCTTCTGGTTCTGCCCCATATTTCTTCTTTCTGTCATATTAGGCAGTTAATATCTTATTGCCTGGGTTCTTCTGTAGAGAGGGAATTACTACAGTCCTTTTCCTCACAAGCCACTGTTAGGGTGACTTCAGGAGAGAGCTTAGGTGTCCAGATCTGGTTCTGATTTAGCCCTCAGTGCAGAAGTGGAGAACTGAGGGAGTAGCATCAGTAATGCATTCACTTTGATGTTTGCTTATGACAGTTTCTACAAAAAACAATCTTTCACCCTCTATTCTCTATCCAGGTATCCATCTTAAAAACTCGGTGTTCCTCTATCCTTTCCTGATTTATCATCTGACATTGCTCAGTATCTCGTTTTACCTTCTCATCGGACTCCAGAGGCAGTAACAGTGCAATCCATTCTGCATTAGGGAAAGACATCAGGCATTTAGACATTGGCTTTAATCAGCATGGCAGAATAACATTACAGAAGAGTTTTCATTCTGGGAAATAACATCACTGGCCGAGTAGTACAACAAGCTGTGCACTTACTGTTTGTAGGTTTGGAGCTGGGAATCTAGACCTTGGTCCTCTATGCACAATCCAACTTCTGAGCAGCATTTTCAGACAGAGAAAGGTTTGAATGAGAGCTCATGGCCTGTGCAGTCATGCACAGATGTATCCTGGGATACTTCACTGGCATGAGTAGGATTTTGCAGGTTTAGAGCCAATCTTCTAAAAGAGGTGTGAAAAGCCAGTTTCAATTTTCCCATCATGTTGCTCCAAAACATCTCTGAATCATTACGTTAATGATGACAGATCAAGATTTTTCTCACTATTTTATGTCCATGGAAAGGTCTATGTGTCTGTCATATTTCATTGCTTTTTATTTAATTTGTAAGAATTTATCTTAAGGATTTCAGTGTTAAGCCTCAGGCCCATAGTATATATACTGAACTATACATACTGGATTAATGCCTTAAAGTTGAAAGTCACAGCCTATCTTGCCTTACACTTGCAGAAATTGCTGCAGACCAAATCCTTGCACTGGCTGCCTGCCAGCACTATGCTTCCTCCACTCCTTACTGGAGCCAAAGAAGTAGAAGGTGCTCAGTACTGCAGTCCAGGCCAGTCCGGTGCTCTGTATTATTTCTGAAATACAAGCTAATTACTTTTTGAGCTATCTCTTGCCAATATCTTCGTTTATATAAAGCATGTGGTGATAACCAGTGGCATATATGAGAAAGATAGATAGAGCTGTTACCTGGACCTAGCTACTTCGTGATTTCACAGCTGAACTCAGGCAGACACCCTTTACTTTTTCTCAGCTCTATGTTACATTTTCATGCCACCATCAGTAGGTTTCCTGCCATAGGTCGAATTTCTTTATATCCCTAAAGACCTTTACAACGTATCATCCATGATACCATTAGGAAGTTACTGAAGTAAATAAAGACAGATGTGTATGTTTTGTGTATGACAGCTTTGCAAATGAATGCTTTTGCTGGACTGTTCAGACTAAGATTCACACCAGGGCATTCTATTTCATAACAGTGGGGATAAACCTTGTTTAACGCAGTTAGATTGAGGATAAATGTATTTCAGGAGGACATATGCATATTATTTTGGAAACTCTAAATGTAGATGGTAGCTTCTAAGGAGGCTTAGGAAATTAACAAGGTGTGACTCTAGACATTCACTGTTGGCTGCTGTTGAGGACAGATCCTTAGGCAAGAAGGTCTCTTATTCTGAACCAGCTTGTCCATTTTCACCTGTGCTTCATCTTTTCTGTAGCAGATGAGATCTGATTTATCCTGTTGGAAATAGTGTCCATAACCACATAGGGCTGTCCTGTCACTCCATTCTAAATACTCAGCAAGACATGGTACTTTATGCATGCGTTTATTTAAAGGATGTTATATATCAAAAGATCCCTGAATTTATGGCAGTTTGGTAATCAAGCCATTTGAATTAACTTGATCAAAGTGCAATGAAGGATGTTTCTATGCAATGAGCTTTTCAGCAATCCTGGTTCCTACTGTGTATATTGAGCATGTCCTCATACTCTAGTCAAGTTACTCCACAAGTGATTTAAAGTTTTATTTTAATCATATATTTTACTGCTTACATACATACTTGTGCATGACTAAAGTCACACTTACAGTTAGCCCAGAGTCTTTCAATTTTTATCAATAACAATAAAATCTGCATATCCCCACAGAAAAGGTGTCCCTTTGCTCTCATTTCTCCATATTATTTTCAAGCCTTTTGCAATACTCATTCTCCCAGGAGTGAACACTACAAAGATCTAGCATCAGCTTTGATGTAATATATCATAAACTCAGTCTATATTTCATGCAGGAAGCCTCAGAGACTGATAGAACAACTCTGTGTCATTCTTAAATTTCCATGGATACAATATCCTAAGGTGTGCAGTAGGCCTATCTGATATTTAGGGCTGGTTGCTTAACCTTTGAATCTAGGTATCATGCTGGTATAAAATAGAAAGGCAATAATTACCAGAATTAGAAAAAATAATGGGAATTTATTAATGAATCATCTTTCCCCTTAAGCTGTACTGTAGCAAGAATAATCACAATAATAATGAACAGTGTTATTATTGGACCACATTATGAACACCAGTGATTTTGTACCAAGCTTTTACTGTCAGGGGGATGGTTCATTAACCACAAAGAACACTTCACATTAGGGATTCAGTTTATCTGGCCAATTTAGACATTGTTTAAGTAATTTTTAATTAAAATTGGTATTCTGCATTTTGGAATGGTGTACTGGTTCAAAGAAATTATAAGCACAATTACTACAATCAAGTTGTTATTAAATTTTTTTTTTTCCAGATGAAGGTTGGACACTGACCAATCTCTTAAGCAGCCATTCTGGCCTACCCTGCAGTTTCAGTTCCAATTAGTAGGGGGGTGGATGAGAAGAGGAGAAGGACAAAACCTTTTCATAACCTAGAAAGTTTTTTATTTGTCAAGGGGTAAATAAAGGAAATTCCCTGGAAAGTGGGTTATAGACAGGGAAGGAGGAACTTTGCTTGTAACCTTAATATCAAAAACTGATTTATTTTGATCAAGCCAGCTGTATGTCACATTATTTGCTGCAGTAAATATCCTTTTGGGGATGAAATTGAAGCTGGGAAAAAAATTTCACTTATATTGTTCACAATATTTCATCCCATTACAGGATAATATAAAATTAATGAAAATTGCCTTTAGTCTGAAGAGGAGCCCTAGCCTGCCAAGCACCAAGCAAGAACGGTGCCAGTGCTGTATCTTAAGGAGGATTCAGATTAAACCCCCAGTCAGTGTAAATATCATATAATTTCATGGACTTCTATGTCTCAACACGGGCTGAGGATCTCTCACAACTGCAGTGTGGGGTTCATAACATTTTAGACCTCATTTAAAATGAGAAGCAAACATAATCCACGACTGTAGGTGCTTTTTCCTGTAAAAAAACCAAACTGTACATTAAGATCTGTCATCAGTATGAAGTACTAATTCAAATTCATTAAGATCAGACATAAGTGAGTTTGCTGTGAGTGTTTACACTGCTTTCACTCACCTGGCAGCCAAACTGGACTCAAAGTGCCATCATCACTTTCAAGATGGATGCAGTCAGGGAACCTTACTAGGCTTCAACTGATGTCTTGTGGTGGGGGCACTGAAAGGATATAGGCTGCATCTGCATGATCTGGGAATTCTGGTGCAAGCAATGCCTGCCAAACTATGTCCTTAGGATGTGTGAAAAGTCGGACTAAAAAAATTTATGAGTAGAAAGAGTCAGACCTTCAGGCTATAACAAACTGTATGTGCATGGAGGGTAGAATGATGGCCAGTGTAACATTAAAAAATTAGACATCACAAAGGCACTTCAGTGTACCTTAATCTGTCATCCTTCTAAGCAGTGCTGAAGCACATGCTCCAGGAACTGGGTGCTTAAAATTAAGCATATGCTCCAATTTTCAGTCCTGAAGAGGAATAGGTTTTTAAGCACAGGTTTTAGAGAGGGGAATTCATGTTGTGGCAAACTTGCCTTTCTAATTAGCCAGACAAAACTGCTGAGTTCATCAGCTGCAAAGCTGATTTACACCAAAGGTATCTAATTCATTTTCTTCCTCTTGAGATTAATCGTGATAAATCTCTTCCAAATGTGCTAAATAATGAAGTGAAATGAAACATATTCTTCATGCCTAAACGGATGGTTTCTCACATCCTGATGGAATATTGTTGAAGAATTACAATAGACAGAAATGGTTCAAATATACTTGTTAAGAAGTAAGAACAAACAGGTAAAGAAAGACCACAGGGACTCCACGAGGCCAGTTTCTCTTTGATTTCCTCATTTTAATTCACCTACTTTCTTCACACTATTCCCTTTGCTTTCTTCACTAAAGAAGTAATTGAGATGTCTTTTGAAGATTCTAATGACTCCTGAAGTCTTATTTTTGTTGTAATTTATTTCACGTGTGTGCTCCTCCACAGGAAACAGCTGTATCTTCTAAATGGGAGAGAAAACTTTTTAGACATCTCTGATGGCAAAAGAAGGGGTAGGGATGGGGGTGGGTATGTAAGGGAGATGTGAAGGAGAGGAAATTCTGATGGTTCTCCTATATACTGAATCTATTTTAAATGCCTTTCCTTTCAGGGAAGGTGAGAGGGATAGCCTGTGATGCTGTTTCCCTCAGCCTCGCTGCACTCAATAACCGGTGACTTAGATAAGGGAACAGGGATGTAAGTGCTTATCCCAGCCAAATGCATTACCATCTATCTTTAGTTTTGATGTCACCAAAACTTTATACACACACAAGTTAAATAGGATTTCCCCTTCCTTGAACATGTTTAGTGGAGTAAATACGTCCAAACATACCCTCTCTGAGACTTGGTCAGCTTTCCCATTTGCTCTGACATTAGAGTTTCTCCAGGCTACTTGTCTTCTTCATCAAGGACTCTAAAGTTACTCTTAGTGGTAGGGCTTCAAAAAACACATCTCTCAGCTCCTAATTATATAAGCATATCTATCACTTCTTTCCTACAAGTAGTTTTCTCTTGAGCTTTTCTGGAGTGTCCTGTTCTTAACATCTCCTTCTACCCAGTATCCATCAGATGCTCACTATTTGCAGTACTCTGGCCTTGGAGATCAGACTCAGGTCTCCAGTTGTCTCTACAGAGAGCTGCCTCTAATTCCCATTTAGTCTGCATGACAGGCAGCAGACCCTGCCTCTGCTATCAAAAAGAGAACTCTTCTGTCTAAAAACCAACATATGACAAGCTCCCAAACCTGGGAGATAAAAATTGGCATCTAAAAATAAGGTGTCCATGTTTAACAGCAGGGGTAATAACAGAACAAGTCACATAACATAGTAGTAAACAGTTACAGATAGATGTGGACTGATATACACAAAGCAAACCAGAAATTTAAAAATCATGGTCAGGAGCCCAGAACAGAAGAGACAGTAGCATGAGATGGTGAAAGACCATCCAGAAGTCAGGAGGATGAAGTCTTCCACTGGAGCATGAGGAAAAGGTGGTAAAAAGAAACCAAGGTGTCAAAACAGAATCAGATGTTTTGATTTCTTCAAAGTCATTTGTGGCAATTTTCAAACTGGTATCATGAATGCCAGTGGGATGTGGGTACCTAATTCAATGTATCTTCTTTGAAAGTTCCCAGAATGCAAATCTATCCAAATTAAGAGCCAGAAAAAGAGGTGATGGGGGTTGGAAGAAACACAAAAACTTAGAAAGATTGATGTTTCTTTTCACTCATCCTCTTCTGTATGATGAATTGAATTTCTGTTAGTAACTAGGCACTTTTGCAGACGCTTATTTAATGCCATGCAGGAGAGAGGCAGTAGGTGTGAGCAAGAGAGGTGAGTCATACCTTGCTCAAGAGGGAACCTGCTGTGATGTTCATAATGCACTGAATTAAGTTCAGAAATAGGAAAGTTTATTTTTCTCTTGTTCCTACACATTTTCTTTTCTCTGGTCTGAAAGACACCCAAATTCATGACAGCTTCTTAGTATTCATTTGTACCATTGATAATTAGGCCTAAATACAAGTCTAATCCAGAAAGATGATAAATTGTTCCTAATTTTTACATAAATACAGTAAAAAAATATTGTCTTATATACAGTTGTCTGGTACAGAGGCAAGAACTCCTCTCTCCAGTGAACTGGGAACCTGGCCACCTTTCCCAGCAGCAGTCCAAGCTGCCTGCATCATATGTTGTAACAGTCTCTAGATTTAAAGATGTGAGGGCAGTCATCTGGCTGTTTCTCTACTGGAACATCCTTTTCTGATGATCTGAATAAAAACCAGACTGTTTGGGGTTTAAATCAGAGGTGGATGTGGCACCACAATGCTCTGTCATGATAAGACTGGAAGTTGTCTGAAGACATTGCCATCTGGTGTGTAGAAAATAGGAGATTTTGATGTTTGAGGAAAAAAGCTCTGTCAAACTTGTGGAAGAAGTATGATTCGTTTAACAGTGATGTTTAACATCTATGTTGGCAACATGGACAGTGGGATTGAGTGCACCCTCGGCAAGTTTGCTGACAACACCAAACTGTGTGGTGCAGTTGACATGCTGGAGGGAAGGGATGCCATCCAGAGGGACCTCAACAGGCCATGCGAACATCATCAAGTTCATCAAGGCCAAGTGCAAGGTCCTGCACATGGGTTGGGGCAATACCAAGCACAAATACAGGCTGGTTGATGAGTAGATTGAGAGCAGCCCTGAAGAGAAGGACTTGGGGGTATTAGTGGATGGAAAACTGACTGTGAGACAGCAATATGCGCTCACAGCCCAGAAAGCCAACCATATCCTGGGGTGCACCAAGAGAAGTGTGGCCAGCAGGTTGAGGGAGGGGATTCTCTCCCTCTACTCTGCTCTCATGAGACCCCACCTGCGGTGCTGTGTCCAGCTCTGGGGCCCACAAAATAAGAACATGGACCTGCTTGAGCTGGTCCAGAGGAGGCCACAAAGATGATCAGGGGGCTGGAGCACCTCCCTTATGAGGACAGGCTGAGAGAGTTGGCGTTGTTCAGCCTAGAGAGGAGAAGGCTCTGGGGAGACCTTATAGTGACTTTCCAGTACTTAAAGGGGGCCTACAAGAAAGCCGGACAAGGACTTTTTATGAGGGCATGTAGGGATAGGACGAGGGGTAATGGCTTTAAACTGAAAGAGGGTAGATTTAGATTAGATGTATGGAATCAATTCTTTCTTGTGAGGATGGTGAGGCCCTGGAACAGGTTGCCCTGAGAAGCTGTGGCTTCCCCCTCCCTGGAAGTGTTCAAGGCCAGGTTGGACGGAGCTTTGAGCAACCTGGTCTAGTAGAAAGTGACCCTGCCCATGGCAGGGGGGTTGGAACTAGATGAACTTTAAGGTCCCTTCCAACCCAAACCATTCTGTGATTCTATGATGACTCTATGATGTGTTTCCCTTGTTTCATTATAATGATTTGTAAGCAGATTGAAATGGCATATGTAAGGTTCAAACTGAAGTTACTTAAGCAAGTGGGGAGAGAGGGCTGGTGACAGGAATGAAAGACCTCTCTTTTGAGACCCTACTGGGAAGCCCTTGTGAATATAAGACATCATTCAAATTAAAAATAAAAGCTGCAGTCTGGAATGTTTTATGGGGGCACCAGCAGACCTTAAGTTTCACTTTCTCCCTTATTTATTTATTTTCTCTGTGAGCCAGTTGTCCATGCAGAACATGACAGTTAATTACACCTCTCTGTTTCCCTCTGACAAACAAAGCACAAGTAATGCCAGCAGGGATTAAACTGTTTGCTTTTGGTTTACAAGGAATTAAAGTGTGTGTGCAGTAAATTTTCCCATAAAGGTCTTTCCTAAAGGTGTAGACTGGGGAAATAATATTAGCAGCTAACCCTGTGGACACAGAACTCAGTTCAACAACCTTTAAATAAACGTCCAATATGTTTTCCCTTCCAGATGGGCTTTACTCAAGATGTGTCTACATGGGCTTCAACAGGCTGATGTGAGCATCAACTACCTGTGCACCCTGCCAGCCAAACACATCGACATCCACAGCCAGTCTGACAGCCCCAGGTGGGTTCATTAGCTAGGTCAAGTGCTGCACTAACCACAGTTTACGCTGTTTCCAGGACAGAATCTTTTAACACCTGCCCAGCTCTGAGTGCAAGCAGGACAGCATGCACATTTCAGCAGCACTGTGAATTCAGTTCTGAATTCAGGATGTTTCGGTAATGGGTGTGCCCCCTGTAACTCTACTACTTGCTTGTCTTGGCTGAATTATCTCCTGTCCGAATGCTCTTTTCTAGTTTTTTGTAACAAGACCTGTTACGTTCAGAAGGACCAGATCTCTGTGGGAAGGATGAGAAGTCACTAATGGGGCAGATTATTAACCTGTCTGCAGTTGGTTCAAATCTGCCAGATGCTGCCAGCCAGAGGAAGTGCCATAGATCGATCTGATGGTAGCAAAAGGTATCTTACCTAAACTTTTATTAAATCAGGCCAATAGAAACTTAGTTTCCTATGATGGCTGTTTTGAAACAAACCTGCTCTAGTCCATTTGTGCATGGGAGTTCACTGCTGATTCAGATTTCTTGACAGTTTTAGGAAGAGGACTCCAGGTCTAACCAGGCCTGGGTGCTGGGATCCTCTCCATACAAGCAAAGCAAAAGCACATCTGCCCTACATGGGGTCCCCAGCAGGAACATCCCCGGAGAAAGGGGGGCAGAGGTGCCAGGGGGAACTCAGCTGAAGTCACAAGCTTGACAACATAAAAATGACCAAAAATCATGCTTCAAGTGACAGGGACGAAGAAGAGGTATGAAAGGGGGTTGAGAAAGAGGGGTATGTGGTGTGGTATCTAAAGTGCTTGACCTGTAAATGGGGTAGTTCTGTCCAAAAACCTATGCCCCACCTTTATAGGAGTAACCACAGAACAGACACATGAAGGTAGCAGCATAGGGGAAGATCGTTAATGCTTTAGATTTTCAGTGGAAAACTGAGAATCAGTGCCAAGAAATATTACATGTGTTTTATTCAAGGAAAATCCAGAAAGGATACACACTTGTTTAAGGTGAAGGGAGACTGGAAAAACCAGCAACAGACTGAAAGGAAAAGGCACTGCAGGTGTAATATTTAATGGAGTGTTTATTGTGCAGTATCTAAAAATAAATAGGCAGCACAGAGGTTGTTTTTTGGGTGAGTGGTTGATTACAAGTGCTAAACTCTACAATTAGCCCTAAAAATGATGAGCTCACTTTCCTCTGCTGCAGTTTGTATTAGGAGTTAGATGGACTTCTCCGTGCAAACTCTTATCAAACACATACAGAGGAGGATAAGAAGCCACAGGCTGTGATTTCTGGTAGTCTACCTGCTATTTACTCTAATGTTTAGGAATATGAATCACTCCTTAATCTTAAAACCTCCTGTCTTATATTCAATGTGAACAGAGCTTCTGTTTAATGACAAACTGAATTATTTCAAGCGGAACGGTAAGAGCACTTTAATTTTATTAATTTAATAGCACTTTAAATGTTAACATTGGTCCCTATCTTAATGATGATCAATAGGCAGGAAAGTCTTTTTAGTGTTAGAGAGAGCATTGACAGTGTATGTTAACAGGCGAACTATGAGACTCGCACCTGAGGATCACCATACGGTATATTTTATCTCAAATTGTGATTCAGGTTTAGAGCTGAACAAACTACACCAAATTAAGCCCTTCTTTATGCTTGCAAAATATTCATCATCTACAGCAATGTTCATTAATCCCAATTATTCAATGAATGTTTTCCGCAAATGCTGCAAATGCATGGATTGTTCAAAAGTTCCATTTTGTGACTATTATACTGAATGTCTTCTATTCTAATCCTTTATTTATAGTTTGTGGTTAGCTGCCTAAAATGATAAGATAATGTTGGTCTTGCATGGCCGTCTATAAATTGCACCAGGGTTTGACAAGGTGACTTTTTTGAAATTCCCATTGCATGCACATCTGCAGTTGGATTTGCATAGATGTTCTTAACTCCTTGTCTATTACACTGAGGTGAACAAAATTTCATTGCCATGAGTATTTTGACAGAGAAAATAAAAAGGCACAGAAACTACAGTTATAGAAACCATATAAGCGGATGCATTAGATAAAACAGTAAGTACCATTGAAGCCAATCTTTTAGTTTTATTTGCAGCGATGTCTCTGTATCTACTTTTTTTGTCAAATTTCTACTATGAATTTGTCTCTTGCAGAATTTAGCATTGATTTTGGAATCAAGCTAGAGAAGAAAACAGCTCAAGGCACAAACAGCTTTTGTTTCCTGGACTGGTCTGTTCATTTGAAAAAAAAAATATATATACAATTAATATGGAGACATGGCACACATAAATGTATACGAATAGCCTACTACACAGTTTTTTTCTAAATCCATCACCCTTTGTTCTTGTTTAGATTCAGGCATGTTTGGATTAGGTTTCCCTGTACCAAGTCTTTCTGTTCTGGATAGATAAATAATGCATACATATATGTATATATACCCATAGATTTCGTTATAAAGGGTGACGTCTGGGTAAAAATTTTGGCCAGTATGATAGCCCAGATATATCTGCACATTAATAACAGCTAATATAGTTATTAACTAACAGTTTATTGTTATTAAGGGGCTGATCCTTGAGAAAAACAGTAGGCATTTTTGAAGTTACTCCTTTAAGTAATTAATGTTGCTGTTTGGTTAGGGTAAGAGAGTCAAAGGACTAGGTCTTAAATTTATGCTTAAATTTGCTTATTATTTATGTTGTTGCTGTTGCTATTTAAAGATACTCAGGTATAATGCAGCCACTGGTCATATTTCTACGAGAAGACGTTTGTATATATTTGTGTTTTCAACCAGGAAGAAATGCAGGATTACCTGTCTCAGCTCCATAACAAACCTACTGTAGGTATCCTGTTGTTGCTGTGAGAATACATTTCTGCTTGCCTGATCTTCTGTTTTCTCATCTGCTAAAGCATCAGGTTGTTAATGCTAAATATCACTTGTGAAACATCAACCTGTAAGCACAAAAGAGTAAGTACTTTCAAATGTTTGCACTTGAATGTGCCTGTCCCTTCTCCACAAATTAAGTGAAGCTGATAAAATAGAGTGGAATGGCCATCTATCAGAAACACAGCCCACTGAAAAGGTCAGAAACTTAACAGCACATTTCTATAATTCACAGGAGGCACAAGACATTAAAAGTTACTGCCTCATTCATGTAACAAAGATTGTGTCAAGAAAATAAAATAGTACAATATTTATCTATTCCCATGAGAGCATTCATCAAAAGTTGAGGAAACAGCTTTGAAGATCATTCGTCTAATGCTAGGAATATTTTTTAGCTGTACAATCCAGCACAGAATTGGCATTTTTGAAAGCAGAGCAACACAACACATCTAAAGCCCTAAACGATTAAAAGGAACATAGCATTTCTTTATTAGCAGTCACAGAGCTCTAGAGTCCCGCTGTATAAAGCATTGGAGAAACACAGAATCTGCAAAACATCCCTGCTTTGTGGGGGTGTCCCAGGTTAGCGTGAGACGCAGCAGGTAAGAAAAAATGTGTCCATTTAGGCCGGGCATCTCACCAGCAGGACTTGCCTCCTGAACAGAGCACCCACCTGAGCCACACTTGGACCACAGTGGGGTCCACCCTATCTCAGCTTCCATGTGTCTTGGTTTGCTCTGGAAGGACCCCAAGGGACACGGTAGGATGAGAATGGTACAACTGCCCTCGCCTGGGTGACTAGAGTGTCAGTCTCTTCCTTCAAGCCCTGCCAAGAAGCTGTGGCTTAACATGACAGACGGCATTTTCAGCACAGCTGCTGCTGCCGGTTTTCATCAGAAGTCCCTGTGGACTGTTAAACCGACCTCTGAACAAGGTAACGAGGCCTGTTAATGAGGTGGCAGTTTGGGAAGGCAAGGTACCTTAGTTTCCTGGTGATAACTACACCACCTCAGGAAGGAAATAAACTTCTTGACTTTAAATACACTGACCTGCACTCATTTGCATTTGCCGTGTAAATCCCTTCCCGAAAGCCTCCTGCTGCTGCTGTCTCTGACCCTTACAGCACTCTTCAGGTACTTTCCATCAGACAAATTACAATTCTCACTGAAGGGATGACTGGGCATTTTTTCAGGTTCAGAGCCCAAAACATGTTCCGCTTGCTTGCCCGTGGGAACATGCTGCTCCTATTATGGCAGTTCTAGCAATCATATGGGTGACTCCCTCACTATCTGTGCATGGCCCAAGGGATAATAGCAACTCTTTTGAAAGAAATCTGACCACTGTCAAACTTTCTTACTATAAAAAAGTATTTGGGAAACTGTGCATAAGTAACTGTCCCACTACCCATATGCCAGTCATATAGAATACTGACTATTACACTATTGAACAAATTCAAGAGTATGGAAAAGCACACATTGCTTATTTGCTTAAATCCTTCTTTTAACTTCAACTCTGAGAGAACTTCCGTAGGATGTCAGAGTTTTATGAGCCTTACTCTGACTTGCTTTTACACTAAAGAATTTTGCTATGACTCTACCAGGCAGACCTGGGCTTGCTGTAAGATGGCCAAGAATTGCTTAGAGCTGGGAGAGTGATTTGATTCCTTCAGCAGTGCCCTTCACTACTTCCTATAGGGTGCACAGAGAGGATCCAGAGACTTCACAACTTCAGAGTCAACAATTTCCCTAACAGCCTTCCAGTTTGTTTACTAACTTAATTCTAGTGGCAGTAAGGTTCATATCATCAAATTAGATTTATTAACCCTTCTCTATGGAATCTTCTGTGTATTTTAAAATGCATTCAAATAGTCTTTGCATGCTCAACTGTGTTATTTCAGCTGCTTTTTTTCTCATATATATAGGTTATATAGTTTTTTCCCGATGTACAGTAACCTTTTTAATTGGTAATGCACAGTGCATAAAGCAAAAGTTATTTGATTTGTGAAAAACACGGTCTATCATGGCTTTTTTAATTGCCTTTTTGTTATTTGTATCTTGAAATATTATCCATTAATCATTTGTGAGCTATTAATACCAAATTTGTATCCATTGAAACACTGAGCTGAAAAAACAAGGCAACATTTGAAAAAAAATGCTTATTATGTTGGAAAATGCTTATTACATTGGATAAGGTCCAAAAATAAGGCAGTAGTATGGTGTATATATAAAAAATAGTTATTCCTTTGACCAATTAATATATATATTTCTATATATAAAATATATACTATATATGCATGCTATTTTATATATATCACATATTTTATTAATATATAGAAATAAATATTTATATGAATTTGTCAAAAGAATACCTATTCTCTCTTTGTAGCTGCTGTATGTATTGAACACCATATATATATATAAATCTGTTCCTAAACTGCTAAGGTTAAAGAATTTTTTTCAGCTTTAAGATTATAATAAAATCATAAAAATGTCTTGACAAACTTGAACTGAAACACGATTTTCAACAAAATATGTTGATACGGTAAAGAAACCCTGGATTTCCTTTTTTTTTTTTCAAAAAACAAACGTTGCCATTTTTATTTACACCTTATTTTAACTTTTCTGAGGGTTTTTTTCCCCATTTCTGAATGAAAAGAACTCTGATTTTGGTGTTCCTCATGGAAGGGGATTTTATTTTGACAAATAGTTCCAATAGTATGGAATAACAATTTAGTTTAGCTGAACAGTTCATAGTTTAACTGCTTTGTCAAACTGCTTTGTTTTTTATCTTATTATTTCCACAGATCAGTAATCCGCACACTACAATACACAAGGCTTCCCTTTAGGATTTTAAACCTGCCCACATCTCTTAATCATAAAATTCTTCCCAGACTATTTCTCTGCATCTGACGTAGTAGTCAATTGTGATAAGAAAGGAAGTTTCTCAAAGAGGATAATGAAAGATTAATATTACAAGTGGGAGTCAAAACTGCAGTTCTAGAACGCGTTCTTTGGCAGCCTGTAAGATACAAATACTAACAAGTAGCAACAAAATTGTGTCATCTTGTTGATGAGAAGTATCTAACCCACTACCAAGGTATACTCACTAATAGTTTTCTTTCATCTTATAATTTCTACCTGATTTCAGTATCATCTGTCCCTTGCATAAGAGATTTATGTTCCATTTCTATCAACATTTCTAAAGAGAAGGTAATCAGATATAACATACAAACTACTGGTGGTCCATAAGATACCACAGGTTGTCTCACATAATCATTGAATATTTAAAAACCAAAACACTTGTGTGTTTCTATATTCATAAATTAGCAAACAGGGAAGGTGGTGTGAAATGCAAAACTTGGTGATAGTTGTTGCATAAGTGGTCTGTGGGGTTTATTTTACTCCCCTTTTATTTTGATCTGCTAAGATTGGAAGACACTTTCATTTAAAAAAAAAAAAAAAAACAACAACAAAAAAACCCACAAAACCCAAAACTGATCTAAAAGATAACAGATGACCAAAAAAAAGCTGACAAAGATTTCAGCCATGTACACATTTCAAAGACTCCCCAAGACTCCCCTTTAAAAGTGTATAAAAAGACATAAAACAAAAGCTACACAGATAATTCAAAAAGCCTGAAATGTAGCATCATTTGAAATTTCAAACTGGAAAGCCATTTCCATCTAAGAATTAAACTTACACTGCTAAAATTGGTGCAAGCCTTGCCCTCAAATTAAAGCAAGGAGGTATGCCCTATATTAAGTATATTTTAGAATATAACCTAAATTACAGATTGCAAGTATCTATCATAGTATAAATAACATTTTTTTCTTATTCTAAGAACTAAATTAGACATGCTATCACATGAATAAGAGACAGTAAAATTTTAGCTGTAACAATTAATACCTTTTACCAAGCTTTTCATCCTCAAAGTTAGAAATAAATCCTTATTAGCAAAGCTCATTGAAGGACGTGTTATAAATAAATTATCTGAAAGTGTATTATAATCTTTTTTCAAGAATTTCTTGCTGATATATCCTAATTTAGGGAAAGGGAATGTGATTCACAAGATTAGTTCAAATTGTGTTCATTCTTAATGAGGTCTGACTCACAACATGGGATTATTTTTTCTTCCAGATGACCAATAGGAATCTCCACTGAATTAGGTGATCTTTGGTAAACATCCTTAATTGTTGGTCTAGTTTCCAAGTGTATGAACAGAAACTAGTATTTGACTAGTCCAGCCACTTTTGAAAGCTGTTATTATTTACGCTCAAAAGTGGAGACATGAAGGCTGAAAGTATTGATGGCTTGCTCAGATTTTCAGAGGAATGTGGTGTTTGGTCCTGCATCTCTGACTGCCATGACTGTCAGCTTAGCTGACATAAAAAGAGTTCTGTCATTATGAAGTAAATTTGTTTCACCATATTGATGTTTCCTTCTCTGATGTTCCCTTCTCTGTGAAATTATGAGTTATGCTAAATTGGGAAGTGTCTGGTCCTGAACCTCCACAAGTGTAAATCTGTTGTCTAATTAATCATGACCACATTACATCTTTTCCAATATGATTTTCTTTGTCTACATGAGGTTATAACAGCTGCTTAAAGGATATTAATGTGTTAGCAAACATGATTTAGATCCTTTTTGTTTCTGCAGTCTGGAGAAGAAGAGCAGTAGGATCAATAAAGGCAGTTGTCTTTTAGTGTTGTCACTTACCCAATATGGTTTGGTAATGATCCATCGGTCGGATTATGTACCAGGAACTAAGGATGCATAAATACCATCAGGTGAAATATTTCCAATTTACTGTTTATTCATCCAAAAGAGAGCTTCAGTGAAGAATACTGGGAGATGATAAAAGCTTAAAAAAAAAAAAAAGCTTACCTAGTTCATTCTCAAAGTATATTTTGAGAATAAGGACATACCTGCAAATACATTTTAAAATAATTTCCCATGTATTCTGCCATATTTTGCTTTGTCTTTTCATTTTTTGTTCACTCACCAAGCCTAGCCAACTCTAGTGATGTGCATGCCATCCACAGAAAGTGACTCTTTAGCCCTTGTGCTCCCACACTGTAGATGTGATGTGGCAGAGAGGTCCCCAGCTCTGCTCCATCCCCTACTTCTGCTCTTAGAGGTGGAAAGTGGACAGATAGCAACTGCTATCCCAAAGCATGAGCTGGAAGACCTTGTGCCTGTGTTTGAGAAAGATAATGTGCTGCAGCAGATACAGAACTGGGATGTGTTCAAGGTCCCCGTCTTGTCTCCAGGTTGTTCCTTTGCCAAGAATAGAGATTATATATGATGATAAATAATTTTCTCCAGACTGGATACAACTCCACTGTAAATATTCTCTATTCTAGGAAGTTTGCACCTTTGGCTTATGTAAGTAGCTCCTTCCTTTACTTTGATCCCTTTTTATCCCTCTGCTTCCCAAACCTAGCTATGCAGCAGCAGCAAGTCTGAAAAAAGACTGTGTAGCTGTCATTCTTTAAAGCTGTAGAGAGTAAGGAGGATGGGAATCCCCTCTGCAGATATTGGTTTGTCGCATTTTATTAGATCTGGCTCCTGAAGGGAAAGACATATTAAAAAAGCATAGTCTGGATTTTACTCTCTACCATAATAATGCTCCTAGTACAAAAGGTCAGTTGTGTATTGGTTTCTTTTCTTTTATATCAATAAGCAGCTATGATTGAATTCAGTGTCTCAGAAAACAACTAACTTGGACAAAAATGTGCATCTATCATAGAAAACTGCAAGCATGACCAGAGGCACATGGACTTAGACATGTCTGTACTGTAAAGAGATGATGGTTCTCTCTTCCAAGAACTGACTTCACAGTCCACAAAAAAACAGCAGGGGTAAGCTGGGTGCTCCAGTGTAGCTTGGCAGTTTCTCACACCATTTTTAAAAACAAAAGGAAAAATTGGTAAATGCCTGCTGGCCATCCTGCTAGCAAATTGAGACCACTAATTTAGGGCCAAACCTTTCTTGCCTCGCCTTTCCCCGAGATTCTCCCTCTCTGAACGCATGAATCCAAGGCTAGTGATGGGTTAAATGTGGAGGGACTCTTCAGTCCCAATTCATGCCTATTGCAAGGTCTTTAGGAGGGTGAGCACTCTCCTGTCCTGTGTTTGTGTGGTTTGGTAGGCTCATAGGTCCCACTGCAGTACAAACTGGGGGAGGGAAGGACTTGGGGATCACTGTGTTAGCTGTCACATACCTTGTCATTTCAGAGGACTGCAAGGAAAGTGACAACTGCCCAAGCTTCCAGAAAAGGGTTAAGTCAGTGGTGGATACTGATTTCCACTACTTGACAATACAACCACACCTAGTTCTGCTCTAAAGAACAGGACCTTGAAACTGTTGGTCATGGAAAATATTTCCATGTCAAAATGGGATATTACTACAAAAAACAGTGTTAAAAAACAACAAAAACCATTTTTGTAATTAAAAGAAAAATAGGCCCAGAAATATTTTTGAAATATTCACAAACCTTTTTCCCCAGTGTGGTCTCTGCTGGCCAGCTGCACAATAACATCTGGCTACAAACCACCCTCTGACCATTAATTCAACCATAATTTAGAACCGTAGCCTATACTGTCAAGGTGTCTCTGCCCTCTGAAAGAGTCAACAAGAACAAATCCAGTGTCATCTACCCTTTGTGAGGCTTAGAAGATTGCCCCATTGGATCCTGGCAAATGAATTTTAGCTACAAAGCTTCATTATTGTTTGAAAATAACTTGCAAGACAAGCAGGCTTTCTGAAGAAAAAGTCATAGATATGTAATTATAATGCAAGTTAATCCTCCCCTTATCATGCAAAATAAAGTGCTTTTGTGAAACACTGTATCCATGTTCTGAAGACTATTGTGTTTACTGGATCAAAAAACAAATCTCCTGGAGAAAAAGCTGTATCTTTGACTGAAGATACATAATCAATAACCTTGCAAGGCATTCAGGCTACATATTCACTAAGGAGCTGCTTTAATCAAACACATCCATGTCTCTTTTAGGATAAATCCCCGTTGTCAGCTACACTAAAACAGTATTTTCAGCTCTTGTTTTCATAACGTTAGTCCTACATGACAGTTCTGTGTCATCTGACAACCCTAATCCATCTCAAGGTTAGAATCTATTTTGTATTTCAAATCTCCCAAATCTCTGACCACTTAGTTTAAGTAGGATTAACATAAGCACCAGAACCCACAGAGAAGCAACGAAAGCCAAGATTACGCTTTGATCTGCTCAAGTAGACATTTGCTGAACTCCAGCAATACAGCAAGCAGCAGAGCAGAGAGAACAGGAAAGCACAAGCCTCAGACCAAAGCTTTGTGGTGGATGTGCATTGGTAGAAAATTACCAGACACATTGTGTGCTTCATTAAAATGTTTTGCTCAGAAAGTTAGGAGAAAAATAGCAAAATTCTTATCAATGAAGCAGAAGCGGATTTTGCTTCAGCACAATCATTAGTCCACTGAACAGGCTAAAATCACTTGGGAAAATGTTCCTCATGATACTGGAATTTAAATCAAAATTATTCCTAGCCCTATACAAGCACTATTATGCATTTGAATGAGAAGTATTTGTCTACTTATAAGTAGAGAGATTACCTTTAGCAATTAATATTATTACCAAACTCAGCTGACAAAGTTATGTAAGTTGTGTCTCCTGCATACCAAAACCGGAAGGCCTGATCCATTTCTGATGCGGGGTTGTTTTAAGAATATTTAATAAAATGATTTAATGGGATTGCTGAAATTCATTTTCTGTCTCCTGGACTTAGAATTTATTTTATAGGACATCTTTTGTGGTTCTGTGCTCATGTGGGTACAGTGCAAAAGGAGTTTTATCCACTGATAACCCAAGAAAGTAGATTATCTTTTTACCATTTTTTATGAGAGAAATGTAAAAAGAAACAAATATCTTAAATACTGAAATAAGATTACAATGGTTTTTAATTGTCATTTCTTCCTATTCAGTTCTAGCCTTGTATAATCAGTCACATTTTAATAATCATTTACCATTTACATATTTTTTCTTTAAAAGTTTGATTTTTCAAATGGAAGCCTCCCAGTGAAGAAGGAATGCTGATATTAATCTCATATTTAAAACCATAGTGTGAATGTTGTACATATTCTGAATATGAGCTTTTGCAAAGCATCTTACAGAACACTGTCTTGTTGCCTGATGCTGGAACAGCGAGCATTTTTTTAGTTCTGAAAAATTGTGGGTTTGCATTCATTATTCTTTTGTACCTTTTTTACACTTTCAGAATAATGGTGTCATATTTCTTAGTCCCTGAACTAACTAATATTCTTCACATTTTTAGTTTGTTTTGGGGTTGCTGAATTAATGTTGAGTGTTCTGGCTTCTGAGTTTCAAGTTTCTCCCTCTCCTCTCCTCTCCTCTCCTCTCCTCTCCTCTCCTCTCCTCTCCTCTCCTCTCCTCTCCTCTCCTCTCCTCTCCTCTCCTCTCCTCTCCTCTCCTCTCCTCTCCTCTCCTCTCCTCTCCTCTCCTCTCCTCTCCTCTCCTCTCCTCTCCTCTCCTCTCCTCTCCTCTCCTCTCCTCTCCTCTCCTCTCCTCTCCTCTCCTCTCCTCTCCTCTCCTCTCCTCTCCCTGAGTTTCAAGTTTCTCCCTCTCCTCTCCTCTCCTCTCCTCTCCTCTCCTCTCCTCTCCTCTCCTCTCCTCTCCTCTCCTCTCCTCTCCTCTCCTCTCCTCTCCTCTCCTCTCCTCTCCTCTCCTCTCCTCTCCTCTCCTCTCCTCTCCTCTCCTCTCCTCTCCTCTCCTCTCCTCTCCTCTCCTCTCCTCTCCTCTCCTCTCCTCTCCTCTCCTCTCCTCTCCTCTCCTCTCCTCTCCTCTCCTCTCCTCTCCTCTCCTCTCCTCTCCTCTCCTCTCCTCTCCTCTCCTCTCCTCTCCTCTCCTCTCCTCTCCTCTCCTCTCCTCTCCTCTCCTCTCCTCTCCTCTCCTCTCCTCTCCTCTCCTCTCCTCTCCTCTCCTCTCCTCTCCTCTCCTCTCCTCTCCTCTCCTCTCCTCTCCTCTCCTCTCCTCTCCTCTCCTCCAGCTTTACGTTGCTCCTGGTCACTTTTGGGATGAGTAGTGGAGTAGAACATTGGCAGAAATGATGGGGTTATACATTCAGATGGGTATAGGCACAAAAGTAAAAGGTATAGTAGACAAATTGCAAACACTTTTTTTTAAGTTGGCATCAAAAGGGACTTGTCTATGCTGTCTTTCAGAGACTGGCATCATTCAGCATTGCTGAGCTTAAGTGGCTGAATTTGAGCCAGCTCCATGCATAGCACTGTGTTAGCTCACAAACACTCCTTTTTAAGAGACAAGCCATCCCATTCTGTGACCCACAAAGCAGTGTCAGGTCTAGCTGCAGAAGACCTTGTAGATGCAGCAGGGAAGGAGCTCCTTGGAATTATTCCACAAACCTATCGAATTGCAGTGATTCATGACTGAACTGCTGGCTTCTGTCCTAAGGCAATATAGGTAGGCAGAAGATGCTTTCCCATCTGTGCTGTTAATGAACAGTGGGAGTGTTCAATGTATCCCTGAAGGGACATTAAATCCTTGGCAGTCCCTCACACCTGAGCAGGGAGTGGGTCTCAAGGCAGCTGACTCTTTCTGGCAGCCAGTTCCCATCTGTCCCTATTCAAATATGATGGATCACCTGCAGCCAGGTCACCTGGCAAGGGCTTGTTTGGGGACGTGAAGGGGCAGCAAGGATGCACCATTCTCGAGTGCCTCCTCAAAGAGCTATATGATACACCATTGCCAACAGCCTGGGTACCACCCATACAACCAACAGCACTTGAAGGAGCTACACCCTCCTGCCTTGTTTTAGTCTACTGAATGTGCAGCCAACCACATGTCCTGGGACAGCAATTCTGTCTTTTTCTGGTATTCCCAGTCTTCCCAGCATGCTACTGGGCTGCAGAGAGCCACACTGAAGGTTGTCCTAGAAGCCAGTGGCCTTCCTGTCATGGAACCAGATCTGATTGCTCCAACCTAGGACTCAGTAACCTCCCACTGGTAACTGGTGAAATTATTGTCCTGACTTCAATAAAGCAGTTCATTATTTTCAGGGTTGTAATTCCATGTGAATGCTTATAAAGAGGACAAGGTAGGAAACTGTGAGGGATGATGGGATTCTGAAATACAATAAAAAAGGATTATTTTTCTTAATAAAAAGGGCTTTTCCAAGTCTTGCAAGCCCAAAGCACTCAGCCTTCCTTTCAGTACTGAAAATCCACTTTTTTTTTAAGTTCATATGCAGTAAAATGCTCAACTATGTCTCCCTGTGTCTTTTCCTCTCCAAAAAATCTGGTAATGTGTCCCACAACATGATGTTATAGGAAAATTGCCTTTGGTCTAAAGCTCTCAGCTGGCTTCAGTGGGTGAAAGCTAGATCAACTCAGATCTGGTTTAATTTAGAAACTCCTGTGCATTACAGGAAGCAACTCCTTTTCCTAGTCCCATGTCAAAACCAAAACATCATTATTTTTATATAATTTACAGGTCTTTTCCTAGAAAAAAGGTCTGAATAGTGGAGTTTGGGTTCATCAAATATTCCCTTTCATTTAAACAGCTGTTTTTAAATCAACCTGTTTCACACTCAGGACAAATCTGAGCATTTTAAAGGGGAAGTGTTGTTTTGCTTTGTGCATGCTAGGAATTCAAACATGGGGTTTGCACACCAGAAAGAAAGGCTATTGCCTTTCTCAGACTTTCCTACTGAAGAGTTTCTCTCTGTGTAACTAATTTAATACTTAATGGGAGAAAAAGAGACAAAAAGATGCTAGTCTTATGATTTTCCATGTAATTGTGATTTGGTGGCAGGAGGGCAGGAAGGCAGGGAGGTTGCTATTCTTTAAATTTTAATTAATACAATTCAATATAATATAGGTCCAACTTCTCTCCTTTACTTTGGTGTAGAGCTAGACTAATAGGATGAAATAGCTTATGCCAGTATAATACTTCATGGTGAGAAGGATGCATCCCATAGAATATTGTCTGGAGGAACAGAGATAATTCTCAAAAAATAGCCTGGAGGAAAATATCTTCTGTGCCCATTTTCACTCTTCAGTGTATGTTGTTCATACATTAATCTGTGTGGTTTTCTGTTCAGTCTGGCAAATCAATATGTCTGAATATCCCAATAAAACTTGTTTCTGCAGCTAATCTACTAATTTAATAAGACAAAATGCATGCTACAAATTCCTCTCTTTTGTTCTACACTCAGGGAGAAGAAAATGAATAAGTAACATCTGTTCTGAATGAAAATCTATGGATGCTGAATGAAATAGAGCCTTGGAGAGAGACAAGGAAAAGAGTTCACATCACCTACCTTAGATTGCTTCTATAAGACCAGTAGACTTCTTGGCTAGTCAAAGATTCCTCATGACAGCAAAACAAACAGGAACCTAACTGAGGTTCTGTGAATCATCATTTGAAAAAACCTAGAGGTCCACTGACCCTCCAAGAGCCTCATTTCCTAGCTGGGAATTAGATTTACTTGTCTAAAAATTAGGCAGTGGGAATATTCCTGAATATTCTGTCAGCTTTGTATATCCAGCCTCAAGTTGTAGTCATTTTTTTCTTTTTTTCATTCTATTTTTACTGCTCTGCTGAAATTACAGAAGCAACAACCTGGAGTGCATCCAATAGCCATTGCTTCTCAGGCATAATAAAAACTGACCCACAGCCAACAGGAAAATGGAGTGATGGAAACTTGACAAAGCAACCTTTTCTCTATGGGCTTTGATAATCCCGTTTTCCTCTCCTTTTAAGGCCAGTGAGAATGGGGCTACAAAAATATCCACTGCTTGGATCAATCATGGTCATGGTACTTCACGTCTATGATCCCTCTTTCCATTTTATATAGCAAAAATCTTCCCATATTCACTTTCAAAGCCTATACTTGGTGCTTATTTATTCTTTTTCCACATGAATAATCTATGAAGCTATTGATGCCCTGCACTTACACACTTCCATTAATGCTGACCTTGACATCCAACATATATTTTCTTCCTTTCATGGGAGAAGTTCCTCAGGTCAATCCAGTGTCTTTGCTTGGGGCACTCTTTATAAACTTTTAAATCTCCTCCAAGTCTGTATCTGTTCTACATTTGAAGCCCACTCAACATTAACTAAGTATCTACTTTGCTGTGATTTATCATAATAGTTTTACCATCACATTTCAGCTATTTCCTTCCTATTGACACTCACTTTGTATATACATAAGGGGCACACAGTAATGTTTCCTTACATGTAAAATGTTTTTTAAAAGGTCCTGGACCACAAGTTGGTCACATTTGGTACATGTTTTTCTTTTATATTGTTTGAAGGAAGCTATGGGAATTTAAGAAAATTAAGAAATAAGATCTTATTTTGCTTGGCCAGTCAACAGCTTTCTACTTAAAGTGGTGCATAGGAGAATCTGTATCTGTATCCTCCAAAGATTTTCCAAGAAGAAAACCCAGTTGGACTGGACACAATCCAAAAGTACTCTGAAGTCAGCAGCAAGTCTCTCCTTGACTTCTTTAAAAGCAAACTTCCACCCAGACAGAGAGAGAGAACAGATATTAGAATGCTTCACATTTCTGAACTAGCTGGGCTGAAGATACAGAGAGGACAGACAAAACCCATTAAGTATATTGAGGAAGATTCATGGTGTCTAGATTCTTTCTACCCATTATTATGCTGGCAGTTTCAAAAAGGTGTCAATTTTCTCTGCCAACATATGGGACTAAAACTACAAATCCTCTTTTGGATTCATGAGAAGAGAAACTATTTATTTGTGATTCATGATGAAAATACACCTTATATATGAGTATAAAAGTAGCCAGTTTTGTGTTGCATAGAAAATAGCCTTATAAATATCTCTTACATTGAATTGCTTATAGTTCTCATGCTTTATATGCAGGATAAGCCCTGGGTTTGAAGTGTGTTTATTATTTAAAGGCTTGTTTTGATATATCAAGGTCTCTCCCATTCCTCCTCATCATCGTTTCCTTTGAAGGTTCACTACCTGATTGAAATGAGAATTTCCATCCACTGCATCAAACAAGCAATGATCTCTCCTGAAAGGTTCTGTATTTAATAGCACCATGTGTGACGGGAGGGAAAAATTTTTTCCCCAATCTCCCTGGTCATCTTGTTCTGTGTAATAATGTTGAATCTACCATATTATGAATAGTGGAACTAACCTAACCTTGGTGTTTCTCTAATAAATAGAATTCAAGCTCAGGTAATAAATGGGCTGTATATTAAAGGCAGAATAAGAAGCCCAGAGGGGAAGGCAATGCGCCCAGTAAGGGGAAATACTTTTATCTCATCCATCACTATAGTTCTTCACTATACAAACTTTGAACCATAGAAGGAGATAAGTAAACATGAAAGTTAAAACACATTTTGTATATTGGGATATTTACAGATGAGTACCTTTCCAGTATTAGCTCCTGTACTCAGATGCTTTCCTGGAGGTGTTTCATTCTGATTTCTGTTGTTACTGCCAGTAATCTGTGCATGTTAACAAGCCATATAAAATAGGACCTCCTGAAAAACTAATTAAAAAATATTTTGGTTTTTTATTTTCCTGGGAGTTCTCAAATTCTAACAGTAATCCTTATAATAACTAGTATTTACACGGTAAATCACTGGGCAGCCATTGAATTCAACGGAGTTTGGTTTGTTTGCAGCAAGTAAGGATCTGTCTCTCCCCTTCTTGAATTTACAGTTCTTACCTTCAAGTAGCTTAGCGTTACTCTAAGTTTGACAGATATACTGGGAAGACAAATCATGGTCACCATCTTGGCTACTGTGGAACAACGAAGTTTTCTAGAATTCAGCTAAACCTCCTTGAGAAGACAAATGCTATTGGGGCCAGCCTTATACTTTGTAATTATCTTACATTACAGCTACAAAGCAAGTCCAAAATTTACCACCTTCTTTCTAAAAAGAAGGTGCTTTTTGATCTTGTCTTCTGTCACATAAAAGCATAGCAACATATGGCCACACATACATTCTTTTTATATATACATTCAGCACTGGTGAGGCCCCAGCTGCACTACTGTTCCTATTTTTCATGCCCCCTGATTCTGACAGAAATGGAGAAACTGCAGAGGATCCAGCAGACAGCAGCCATGGTAGTGGGGTATAGACCATATGATCTACACAGAGATGCTGGTGGTGCTGGGCTTGATTAGTCTAACAGAGGGAAGGCTGAGAGGTATCTGCCTGAAATCTGTTACTGTTTGAAGGGTGGTTACAAGGATGATTGAGCCAAGTGGTGCTAAGTAACTTAGTAACAGTGTAACAAGGGGCAGTGGCCAAACTGTGGCTGGAAAACTTCAAGGTGGACATTAGGAAAAAATACTTTCCCTGGAAAAGGAATGCATCTCTGAAACAGGGTGTCTTGGACAGGCTGTGATATCTCCATCTTTTCCTGACCCAAAATTGCCAAGTCTGTAGAAGTACTGCTTTTGCTGAAGAATATTTGACAAAGCCTTTGATCTAAACATTTAATCATTTTTATGATATTGGATGACATTTCCTTTATTATTATCCCTAAATCCATCATGAAGCATTGTTATATAAACAACATTAAAAAAGGTTAATAGGTGGGCACAACCCTGACTAGTATAGCCATCAATGAAAGGTTTTGACATCCTGAATTCACAAGAGATCTCTCCCACTGAAATATGCTGAAATGAGCAAATAACACACTCAAGCTTCTCTGAACAGTCAAGTTTTTGCTGTTAATATCAAAGAACGTGGCTAGGTTCCTTTAAGCTCTCTCCTTTGGTGTTTTTGCCACCAGCATCATAGTGATATCACATGAGAAAAATCATTAAATCTCATGCATTGTGATTTCCAGTTTCAACTTTAAATCTAGTTATGATTCTTCCCTAAGACCAGATGCTTTTGTATTGTATCAGCACCTACTGGCTTCAGGTAAAGCCAGGTCCTGCCTTACTTCAACAATATGTATTGTAAGACGCCATCTCTGCTACAGAGACATTGTAATTACACAAGACAAGCAAACCATAGGAGGGAAATTGTATGGAGTATGAGAGGATCTCATGATTGTCAGAATGGGTCATAAAGCTAGCCATGTCCTTATTCATTAAACTACATGTCACTCATTGTGTAAAAACATCTATCCAAGAAATATAAGACAAATTACTTAGAAAGTTGTAACAAAAAAGGACTAGCCACAGGGAGCAAGGGAAAAAGGATACCAGTCAGATCAAAAATAACTTTAAGGGTAATTATTAAAATAAAGTAGATTGTTAGCTGCTATTTCACATTCTGTGGTGTTCATGTTCTTAAAACAATGTACTATTCTTTATTTCTTTCCTCTAACCTGGTATATTACTTCTTTGTTTGTTTAATGACACCAGACATGTACTTAAGAAAATTGCACACCAAGGATCTGATTTATTGCCTGGGATTCTATTTGCATGAAAAAACAGCACCAAAGCAGTATTTGACAGGTACGTATCAATTCAACTCCTAAGGGGTGCATTTTGAGTCAATTGTGCAAGGAATTAGGCATGCAGTTACTTACAACATTTATTTAAATCTGTGAGCATTTAGTACTTCTCCTCAGGAAATAAAGTTACAAACAGGCTGACTGGATTCAAGTACATTGCAAGTACAACTTGGTCATCCTGACCCACCCAAAGCCCTGCCATTTCATTCTACAATATCCCAAATTACTTTAGTTAAATTTCATTTGTATCTCGGTTCTGTCAGTTCCTAGCCACAGACAAAAATTATTCCAGATTGCCTGGGTCTAGTCCAACCAGCATGAGTTCATTATCAAAAGAACGATACCTGTCTGTTCCTCTGTATGTCATCTTCAAAGTACATCCAGAAGTTCACCTAGAAAAAAATTTGCAGAAGAAAAGATGCTTGTTACGAAGGCAGATACAAAACTCAGAGGATTTAGCATTCTACTAACCATGGGACTTCTTCTTTTCTGTGTTAGCATAATGGATACGAATCAATTTCATTCAGAAATCAGCTACCAGGACAAGATAACTGACTTAAAACTGTTGTAGTGCCTGCCCACTAGTTAGCAGAAACAGATAAAAATATTTATAAAAAGAGGAATAATTATTTCATACTTACGGTTACAGCTGATTGGGAATTTGCCAGCAAAACAAGGTGGCAATAAGTATATATTTGTCATTACCATCTGCTCCTCAAAGTCCTAATATTTTATGAACATTGATGCACTAAGTCTTAAAATACCCACGTTATGCAGATAGCTGTTTATTAGCCTGTTTTATAGAGGCATAGCTTTGTGTTGATCATTTGCATAAACATTAATTTAATGTTATGGAAGCACCTCTGGGTCAGTCTTTTAGGTGGCAAATTCCCGCATACTATCTGTGGCATTGGAGCTTTTAAATTGCTGTTCAGCAGCACAGGAAACAGCAGCTTTGTAGGTCAGGCTTTTAAAATAATCTTTGAATGTTGGCTGGCAGAGAGACATGCTGATATAAGTGATGTGCCCAGGGAAGAAAAAGAAGTGGAAAGTCCTGAGGTTGCCAGCTGAGGAATCTGACCTAATATATTTCAACGTATGAGGAAACTAGCTCTTTCTTCATTAGAGAAGTGGCTGAGCAATGAATGAAGCATGTATTCATACAGAGAATACCAGCATGAAAGATTATGGAATAATGCACCATGGGTAATTTACAAGAAAAAATGCATACAAATAGATAAAACATCAAATTAAGGCAGGAGATGTAGGCTCTAATACCCGACCCAGCCCTTCAACCATGAGCGACACTTTGGTTAAGTTAATAAAACTGTTTGTGCCATTTCTTCCTCTCTCTTCTTTTGTCTGACTTTTATATCTAGACACTAAGCTTGTTAAAGCACGGACTGTATCTTTCGTGCTCACACAATATGTGGAACAATAACAGCCCCATGCTCAGCTGGAACTTTTAGATGGTACCATAATAGAACTAATTAATGGTAATGAGATCTATGGAGTACTGTACAGGCTGGTTTTTAAAGATATCCACGCTGGGTCAGAGCTGTGAGATTTCTCATGCACACAGTGAATCATATACCATTCTTCCAGTTTAAACTGCTACCACATAGGCTGAGCAAGAAAAACTTGCATAGCTAGTGGGTAGGGAGTATGACTTCTCCAGCATCGAAGCACATTAGCAAAATCCTACCAGCAACAGTGATTAGACAAATATACTCCTTGCAGGTGGAATATATTGATGACGGAAACCACCTTTTTGTGCTTTTTTTTGGTACAGTATTTGGCCATACAATAATAAGACCAAATCATATTAGTAATGATTCGTGTGATAATATTAGCAGTAATTCTTGTGATAATAATAACATATTAATGACACTGTCTACTTTTTCAGGTTGGTATGGATTGGGAGGCCCATGATTTTGTCATCTGATTTCTTCAAAGGGGGAAAAAAGTTAACCTTTTTCCTGGGGGAAGGGTATTATTTCGTCTGAATTAGTTAATCACCCTCAGCATCCAGTTCTAACATGTCTATTCATACATGGCTATTCTAGGTCTTCAGTGTAGTTATGTAGAACTTCGCTAATTTTCTGCAAAGTCTTTCTTGGAGCAGGTTAAGGGGACTGAATGGGTCAAATCTTGGCCTTTCTTATTTGTCACAAGCTTGGCTGTTCTTCCAGTTTTTCACAAGTTAACCAGGGCAAGGCAGGGAATAATCATGGATAATGGTTCAGGTGCCACAGTGAAGAGGAAGCTGCGTAGAGGGAAAGGAATTGGCATAGTTTGAGTGGGGACATATTAGTCTTTCACATGGTCTCCGTCTCAAAAAAGGTGAATAGAGATTTTCCGCTTTGGTCAGATGAATCCCAACAATGCTGACTGTGGAAACAGAGACAAAATATTCCTTGTTCTCATTTTCTCATTGTTCTGCTGTTCGGGGTTTTGGATTTGTCTTTTTTTTTTTTTTTTTTTTTTTTTTTTTTTTTTTTTTTTAACAAGAAACAAACTTCAGCAAACCTGATACACAAACAATGCCAACCTCACTGCCATAGTTGTGACAGTTTCCTGTGCATGTGCTAGCTCACTGACAAAATAGCAAATGCAGCACACGCTAAGCCCGGCATATTTTTGCATTAAGTAAAGAAGTCATAGATGAACTTGGTTCCCAATTGGGCTGACTTTTTTTAATGAGGACTTCATGCAGAGAAAGATGACTAGTCGGGCACATTTTCCTCGACCCAGTTTCACCCATGGGGTTATATGCTTTATTTATTTTTAAATTAATGGTAATGGATGAAACTGCAGTGTTTGGGTGTGTTTATATCAGTGGAAAAAATGTTGCAAATTTTTTTTACTATCAAGAGTTTTTTTCACTTTCCTGGACAGCTATTATCTGTGTTCCATTTAGAATAAGAGTATCACAGACTTTTCTCTTAGATCTTTTTTTATCTTTCCTCCTTTCTTAATGTATGATGAATATGTTTGGAAGTGGTAGATTTTATTTTCTTTCTGAAAGGAGATATTGTCCTTCTTCTGCTTGTCACTTCCTCCTGACCAGCCTTCAGTGTGACACAGGGAAATGATTACTTGTTTTGAGACTTATTTACTTATAGCAAACTGCTTAGCAACTTATTTACTTACTTATAGCAACTTATAGTGTTTTTGAATATTGCTAAGAATCCTGCTTGCCCAGACTGTTCTGTGGAATTTTACCAAGGACTACTGTGTCCATCAAAACAAAGCAGTTTACTGTGAAAATCTACCAAGAACTGCAGTGTTCAGCAAAATATATCATGTTTTTGTCCTTGGGAAACAGATGTGCTCTAACTAGTTGGGTCTTGGTAATGGGTAAAGATAGCCATATACAGACGGTAGAAGTTCCATTGGTTCTCTTAGATAAGATAGAATGAGTAAACCAGCTGAAAAACACTCTTGTTATTCAAGAAATTGGCCAAGAGAATCTGTGCATGCTCCGGGGAAAAGTACAAGGTGAGAAAGACTATGAGCCTTCCTCCCAAAGACCCCGGAATACGCCCCCCAGGAGGCAATGCGCAGGTGCAAAGAGAACATAAACTGCTGACACCAGCCTTTTGAACTAACCCAGCCTTACTCATGCATATGTATGTTTGTGTTATGTAATCCAATGAATATGCAGATTCACACTCTATAAATTTTTGGTAAAATATGTGGTGGGTGTGCAAGCTTTGTGGAGAAATCCCCTTGCACACCCACCGCACATTCCCCGGAGAAATCCTGGCACCAGAGTAAACATACTGCTGTATAACTCTCTGAATCGTAGAGTCTGTTTTCCGCAAGTCAAGTGTTCTCACAACAGACACATGGTGGTAAAACTTCTATGAGCAGCCTTCTGGTCTCCATCTAGTTACCCATTTGATTTGCAGTCACCACTGAATTTCTTCTGAACTGGTACTACAGGACAGAGGAGAGGGTTACTTTTCTGATAAGACTCTGATAAGAAATTATCCTTTATTCTTTCTAAATTTTATCATTTCTAAAGAAGACCACCTTCTCAGAAATCATGCTCAGTAATAGAAAACTGTGAAAGGTGCTTTTAAAATTATTTTGTCAAGAACCTCCTGTCTTGCCAGAAAGGATTATGGTGCCACTTGTATTACTGTTATTCTGGAGACAAACAGACTCAAAATATTAAAATGTATTAAATAATTCTTCGTGAGTCTCACCATGTTCTTACTTTCCACACTAGCCTGCAAATATGTTGTACTATTCAGCTTTGAGTCTCTAGTTTGCTTTTGTTGTGGTAGAAGACAGTGTGTCCTTCCATACTGATTTCATCAAACTGGAAACTGGAGTAGAAAGTTTTTATCAAAACTCTATCAAAGTTTTAGCCATTGACTGTTCACACCTATGAAGAAGTTAACTGTTATCTCTAGTTCTTTAGTGACTCCAGAGTTACTGGATTTTTTGACTTGTGTCTATCTGCAATCTCATTTATTAGTTTGGGAAAAGAGGAAAATAATAAAATACCCCAGAGGGCAAGTGAGCATCCAGCCGTTCACTCACTCCTTCCCCCCACCCCCCCACCCCACCCCCCCAGGGCTGGGAAGGATTAAAAATGTATTAAAAGGCTCAGGTATTGAGATAAGGACAGGGAGGGGTTGCTCACCCATTAAACGGTCGTTAGGGGAAGAAAACAAGAGCATCACTTTAATTCAAACACTAACAAACCCAACACTTAACAGACAGAATGGGACAGTGAGAAGCATTGCTATATCTTAAAACACCTTCCCCCACTCCTTCCTTCTTCCTGGGCTCAGCTTTGTTCCCGATATCTCTACCCCCTCCTCTAGAGACACAGGGCAGGGGATGGGTGATGCAGTCAGTCCGTTGCTTCTTCCTCCAAGGTGGGGTGAAACACTCTTCTGCATTCTTCCCCCTGCTCCACGTGGTGTCCCTCTCACAGGAGACAGTCTTCCACAAACTCTCCACCGTGAGTCCTCCCCACGGGATGCATCTTCTCGAGATGCTCCCGTGTGGGTCACCCCTGCGTGTTGCAGTCCCCCCAGTGCTGAACTACAACCGCGGGGGCTTCTTTTTTCCACAGAGTCCCAGGGGTCCTCCAAAGTTAAATCTCTGCTCCTCCAGAGCCCTCCATGAGTGACGGGGAGGGCAGCCCTGCTGTCTCACCACAGGACACAGGGGGGGTCTCTGCTCCAGTGCATGTCCCCCCACTTCCTCCTCTCTCCTTCCACTGACCTTGGTGTCCTCATAGGTGTCCTTCTCATAGCTCATCCTCAAAGTCTGCCACCCCCTCTTAGATTTCCCTTAGATACTGAAAGGGCTCAAACAAATGAATTTCTGACAATCGTTGATTAAGACTAAACTGTGATACATGAAAGCTTTGCTTGTGTTTCACTTCGTTTGTTTCAAAGCTTTGTTTGTGTTTTTTGTTTCCCTTAACTGTTTCCCTAGACCTCTTTGTCTGTTTAGATCTCCCTATGTAAATCACTGATAGCAGACTCAAAGCCTTCCATGGACACTTGGGCAACTCTTAGAATGGGCAAACTAAGATAAGGGGGACTCAACAAAAGGACACAGAAATCCTATTATAAGAAGGATGATTTTGCTGATTTAGGAAGAAGATACCTGGACTTTACTTCACAGCACATGCTCTACCGAACACCATGAAGAATACTACTTACTTCTCCCCTCAACCACCGAAGACCCTCACTCTATTTTTACTGCGCATGCTCGGACTATGTAAATGAATTCCGGGAACTCATCATCATAAGACACCCCTTTCCAGGAAATCTAATGAATATGTATGATTTGTGTGTATGTAAACTGATGTCCCTTGCTAGTTCTGGGGAGCCCTTATGGTAGAGAATCCCCAGGGCAACCCCAGCGCTGCTAATAAAGAATACCTGCTTAACAGTTATATTGGATTCTGACTGTTGAGTGAACTTCTTTGTTTCAATACATTATAGCAGAGACGTGGCCATCATCACTAATTGTCTCAGCCTTGGCCAGAGGTGGGTCCAACCTGGAGCTGGGATCTTCGAGAAGCTTCTACAGGGACCACCGCTGTAGCTCCTTCCCCCACTACCAAAAACCCCACCACACACAAACCCAGCACACCCAGTCCTGTTAAGGAAAAATGAAAACTTTGGCAATGAAAAACCTTGCTTTTGTGAGAGAACGTTGTGAACACTTAAGTCTGCAATGTAACCACTTTTGTATGAAACAGTATTTGTTTGGAGAGAGATGATGCAGATGTTAAAATAGACACCAGCTTTGGAGAAGACAAGCTTGTGAAAAGTCTGTTTTGAACAATTTAACCTCTGCTAAGGTTCAGAGATCAGAACTCATAAAATCTGTTTTCTTTTTACTTCCAGTCACATTGAATAGAATTATTTGATTTTTTTTCTCTAATTGTTAGATGACTCCATTGTTCATACAAATAATGTGTGTGGGCCAAATAGGAATTAAATTGAAAAATCATACCAGATACGCTTTCTGCTAATATTTTTCCTGAACTAAAATCACATTCACTTAAAGAGTTCTACGGGGGAAAAAAAAGAAAAACATCAGTAATGTCTTTTTGCTGGATTAATGACAAATCAACTAATGTGCTCTACCCACTTTGAGCCATTTCATGACATTGAATAGCTTTAAATATGGTTTTAATGGCATTATTGAAATGCTGTTGAACAACCAGTATGCACCAGCAAATCCATCCTTTCAAGTATAATAGATTGTATAGGCTCATTTCATGTTTCTTATATCCAAATGAGATTAACACATAGTTTTGTTTAAATGTAAGATGAACATAAGGTTCAGCTCTGTAGCTGTTATTCAGAAAAAGCTGTTTCCATGTTTCCTGTTCAAGTGAAAACTACAGGAACAGGCCAGAAGGTATCATAAATCATAAATAAATGCATTTTTGTGCACTTCACAATTCTGCTGAGCCACATATGTTGGCCATTGCTTCACAAGAAAGCAATAAAATAACCCAGAATTGTAAAGGGATGATGGGATGGACATTCTTCCATGAGATACATTATGTGTGATCCATGGTCCATATTTGTGTGCAAATTACCACAAGTTACCACAAAGTAGACTAGGACAAGAATTTACCTGCTTTATTTCAAAGACCACAACACAGCTGAACTCATTCTGAAGTCTCCTCTGTAGAACTGATTGAGACTAGCTTTATATATTAAGCACATTGCTTTCACACTAATGAGCTGATATAAAATGTAAACAACATTTTTTACAACCACTTGTTAGTGCAATGTGTGTACAATTAGCAGCCTTTACGAATGCCCTTTTATACATTTATTAAAGAGTCCATAAAAATGCTGAGTCCAATGTATTTAGTATTTTTTTTCCCCTTCCCTACAATAAAGCACCTTAGTATGAGTAGGGAAAGAATGACAAGATGAAATGCTTTGCATCCCAGTCTGTCATTTAAATTCTGCAGGAGTTACTAGAAATGAATTTCTGGTACTTTAACAGAGCTCAAGTGTTTCATAAGCCATAATAGCACAATGGATTTGGTGATCACTTCAGAATAATCATGACACTGCTGCTCCTTCTGTAGCATTAAAAGACCATTGAGATTTTTTCTCTATTTTAAGCAGTTTGCAAAGCCAAATTCTCTCTACCAGCAAACAGTGCTCAACTGCATACCAAACTAGAAGTGTTTCTCCATTGCTTATCAACTCCTTTATCTAGCTCAGCTGAAACATCAACACAAAACACAGGCTTGAAGGGAGTGAGAGACACATTTTTTTTGAGTAAAAAGGTAATTTAAAAAAAAAAATCCATATACCTCAGGCCTTTTTCTCATTCTTCTGGAGGGTAATTGGGGCTGATCGTAGGAAGATATGAACTACACCATTCTCTCTGTAGGTACTATATATACAAAGTGATTACATCTCATCTTTATACCCTAGAATCTTTGCTCACTATTTTTCATGCTATCTGCAGAAGAGACAAGCCTGAAGTCCTCCTAAATAAGATGTAAATTATCTGTTTGTATATCAAAACAACTCTGGGAGAATTCACCTTCCAAGTCACCGTCAACATTTTTTAATATATTTACTTTCATATTTTCCATGTATTACTGGCAAATTACAAAGTTATAGTTACGACTGAAATTCTATTGCCAGGTTAAAAGGAACATCTATAATTATAGTGAAAATTTGGTGGAACTCTGACTAGTTGAAAATTTTGAAATTTGTTTAGAATTGGTCAGTAATCAATGATATGCAAGATGTTATTATCAGTTATTCTTTTGAGAGTTATATCCCAGACTCTAAACATACATCAGTAACACTTGTCTCTGTAAGACTTCACAACTAAAAATAAAATTTCTTTAGATACTGATTTTCTAAAACCTCCGTGAAATCTAGGAAAATTTGTATATAAATTCTTACTTTAAAACTTGCTCTTATGTCTACATGAGTACTTCCAAATGTCCTTGGCCTTTGGAGATGTTGAGCTCTGGACAGTAACCTTCATAGTTCTGATTTATATTCATATGCTGCAAGAATCATGCTGTGAGATTCTGACAAGTCACTATTTTTTTGATATCTATGTTGTTAGCTTTTCTTAATGGAGAATATGTACTTTGGGAAAAACTATTCTGCAGTTTGGTGATTAATCTTTCTCATATAAGATAGGGTGTGGCCTTCAAGCCTCTTGAATATTATTGAGGAAGTGACAGTGATTCCCATCAACTGTCCAGGTTTCATGAAAGCAAACTTATCAATGGTTTACTAGAACAACTCCTGAGAAATCTCTCATTCTCAAGGCTTGGGATAGGCAGCTATGCAATTCATGCATTGCTACCATAAAATGAGATTGAACAAGGATAGCATTAGGGTTTTGGAACATTGCTATATGAGCTGGGTATCAATCATTATTCTTGAAACTACCTGTCATATCCCTCAAACTGGAATTCTGATAGGTTTGAATGTGCCTGCTAGTGTTGGCTCACCAGGCTGGTAATCTACTGTCTTTTGCCATATTATGTCATCCATCTTTCCTGACTAACTTTGGAGCTGAAACTGCAATATGATGACATCAAAACATAGAACATGTGATAAACCCTGACCATGTATCTTACTAAAACAAAGGATTCATGATGCTAAATTGATAGGGCTTTGCAGTAGAACACACTAGCTACACTAGAAGGAATATGGCCAGTTGAGCAAGCTAAAACAGTTCCATAAAGAGAGCAAAGTAAAATGTGGCAATTTCAGTGATCTTCTGCTGGTCAGGATCATAGACCCCTCTGCTTTAAGACTGCCCCGCCACACTGAGTTTTCACTGAATGCAAATGCATCTCAGCCCTAGAGAAACAGTAAATGAATAAGTGGCAGCTTTTAACAGTAGGTGGCATCACTGTAATTCAGTACTAAATCAATGTCCCCACTCTGGGGGACACAACACTGCTGTGATCCTAATCACACAGCTGAAATATAAACCAGCTTTTGACCACTTGAACTCATGAAGATTTTTTAAGCATTTTTTTTTCTGGAGGTTTTTTTTTCCTGATTGAAAATCTTTGCCAAAATTGCATATACATAATGTTATTAACACAGAATTACAAAACAGTCAATACAGTTTCAAATTTTAAAACATAGAAATGCAGTAAAAAGACCTAGAAATGCTCTCAGAAGTTGTTCAGTTCACTTCCCTGCCTCAAGATAAGATAAGCTGTACCTAGAATGCAACAAATCATTTTTTACCATGAGCTACATAAGCAAGAAGCCTTATTTACAATTAAAAACAGTGAAATTGTTGCCATACTCTATTCTGGCAATAGCTACCTGGAGAGGAGGTATCGTGGAGAAGAGAATTATTTCGTATAACAGAAAATGAACCTCAAGTGAGGCAAATCAACACAGCCCCACTGATCTCAAGCAAGCTCGGCACTAGCCAAGGAACTGATTCATACTTTATAATTCGAAGTATATAGGTATTGGTAATCATCTAGATGGAAAGCACCATTTTAACATAAATCTCTATGAATCTATTATCCATTATTTGACACATACTGAATTACGTTCAAACAGAAAAGTGTGTTTGACAAAAGAAAGGGAGATGAGAGTTTGTGGGTAAAGGAAAGCGGACCGTTGGAAAGCCTGGAGGGAGGGTACAATGAGTTTTCTTAAAATTACGTTACACAGTGAACATCGGTCAAAACCAGCTTGGCTATTCATAGAATCATAGAATAGTTGGGTTGGAAGGGACTCTTAAAGGTCATCTAGTCCAACCCCCCTGCAGTGAGCAGGGACATCTTCAACTAGATCAGATTGCTCAGAATCCCATTCAACCTGACCTTGAATGTTTCCAGTGATGGGTCTTCTACCACCTCTCTGGGCAACCTGTTCCAGGAGGAAGGGAGGAGGTGAGGGTGGAGGTGTTTTTAAGATGTGGTAGTGCTTCTCACTATCCTACTCTGTGATGTTGTCATTGTTAGTGTCTGAATTAAATTAATGTTCTTTTTCTTCCCCTAATGAGCCTGGTTTTTGCCCATGACTGTAATGGGTGAGTAATCCCTCTCTGTCCTTACCTAGATTCCTGAGCCTTTTGCTTTACTTTCTCCTTCCCATTCCTGAGAGGCAAGAGATGAGTGATCAGCTGCGTGGTGTTCAGTTGCCCTCTGAGCTCAAACCATGACACAAAACTACATGCCAGGAAACACAGACCCCAGCCCACTCCCATTTCACATGGTGCTGTGTCCTCTGGTGGCTTTAGCAGAAGCTACTATCACTGCTATTTCCAGATTAGAGGAGGAAGAAGGACCACAGAAACACCTTTTCTTGTGTCCACAAGCAGCAGGACACAGAGCTGGAAGCTCGAGCTGCAGCCAGCACAAACTTTTGATGCAGAGAAAACCACTCTTTGTGGTGGTAGCACCTGAGCAAATTCAGCATGTCAGCCTCAGACTTCAAGCAGGACTTAGGCTGCTTCAGCTTTCATTGGAACAGACAGATCACAAAAACTAACCCTTTGCTGCTGCCTTCTCCTCTTAAGGGCCATATACAAAACATCTGAATGTGAGCTACTATGTGACATTCACTTAAAGAAACTTTTGATACTTCATTCAAAATTAACTCTATCATGAGGATACTTTTGTCCTATCTGTGCTTTGTAGATGTTTGCCCTCCAGATCTAGAAGTAGCATGCAGGGATCTAGTCTAGAATGCCTGATTATTTCAAAGAAATTCCATCCTGTGATCCAAAGGCTTTTGTACAGGTGTGGGGTTAATCACTTAAGTGTCTGTAACTGGATAAATGTAATTTGTGTGAATTTTAAATTAGAAATAGGAATCACTGTAGGATCTGGCAGACCAGCAAAAGGCTCTGGAAAACAGTTGTATGTTACTGATTATATTAATTCAGAGTCCTTCTGCAAGAGCTATAATTAAATGTTCTTACAGCTGAGTACATTCTCTTTTTCATGTTTTCAATCTGCATTTTTTTATGTGCTTAGTTTCAATATTGCCTAGGCCAATCCATTCCTCTTACTGTCTCTGATACTTAGATGACATGCACTGCATTTGAAAAGTCCTTCTCAACTGAGAGGAGAACAAAAGCCTTTTCAGGCTCTGCACTGCACTCTTCTTTGCAGTAAGAATTGGAAGGCAGGGCCCTGAACAATGCCTTTTAGAAACCTTCCATTCTCAGTTCTGATCCCATTTCACTGTTAATGTTCTGGATTTGGTCAAGTAACAGTTTCATGTATTTCATTGCTATAGTAACACTAACAGAGAAACCTTTCTAACTTAAGGAATTTAGAGACACTGAAAGAGATGGTTATGTGGAAGATGAAATTGTAAGTAGATATGAGAAAATTAATCTATCCTTGAAAAAAAATAATGTTTTAAAATTTTTATGAATTCTAAAACATAGTTCATATTTCTTACTTTGTAGTGGTTTGATAGTCCATGCTAGAAGTGAAATGACTGTTGTCCTGGCCCCTTTCACAACACAGGGAATATTTGCTTTGAAATCCTAAGGTCATAAGAAGAGTGAAAGTTTTGTTATCTACTTCTTACAAATGAGGAACTGAGGCACAAACAGATTTAGACTGAACATCAATCTCCTGAATCGCTTTATCCACAAGGCTATAATTTTACTGAATAGAAGTGTGAGAAAAAGATCATAGACATTTATGCAAACAGATGTAAAAGAAAAGCTCCTGTTCTATTTTTAACTTTTCTTGTGAACTTTTTTAAGAGCACATAGCTCTTGAAGAGTACTGTAGCTGCTACTGATAACTTGCCCTACTGGTAATTGCTGGTAAACTCAACAATTCATTAAATAGTACTCAGAGAAGCAAAAAGTAGTATAGCTCTCTCCCACCAGTTCTTTAAGGGCTCTTATGTGTAATTTATCTAGACTTCCTCATTTAGATGTTGCCTAACATCCTCCTGAGTTACAAATAAACTTCAAAATACTTTATCATCCTTCTGTGATACAAACACAACTCTTCCTCTTTGCTCAAATACAGACTTTTGCCTTTTCTGTTCATTATTAGTACTATTACATTCTCCAAGTATTAAAAATCAGCAGTTTTTCAGACTTTAAAGAATTTGCTTCTGCAAAAAGCAATTCCTTCAATTTATCTTAGACACTTGTCTTAGGATGAGGTGAATCTCTTTTTATAATTTTATTTCCTTTTCCACTGACTATAAAGGCAGCTTACTCATTTGGACTGGGAAAGATGTGTTTTCTGAGGGCTGAGGTTAATAGGTCACATCTACTCACTCCGTCTGCTGAGATCAGATGCTAATGCTTGAAGCATTAGAATTACTTGTGTCTTATTCTAAAGCACAAGTTCTGATTTCTTCTCTTCCTACCCAAATTCCATGTACTGCTGAATGAACACGTAAAGAAAGACATTGTTTCAAGCTTTCTAAAGACAGAAAAACTTTATTTTCCAACTCAGAGAAGAGTTTTGACTAAAACCAATGATGTGTACTACTTCCACTGGAAAGTTTTGGGGGTTTTGACATTATATATTTACTTTCTTTTTGTTGTTGTTGCTGTTTGGTTTGGGTTTTTTTAATTTAAAAAGCGACTTGTATCCACAGCTGTATTTAAAAGTTGGAAATGAGCACAGCTAAAGAACTGTGAAATCTGGAAGGGAAAATAAAGTATGATCAAGATTTATAATTTTACAAAAGGCTTATTGCTCATAAACCAATCTCGTGGTATTTTTAATATCTGACACACCAGCACAAGACATAATATTGCTTACACTAGACAAAGAGCAACTTACTGAGAAGAAAAAAAGACACTTTCAGTGTTACAATGGTGAGATGAAGATATAACAAGCCAACAGAATAGTAAGAGTGAGAAAAGTAAGTTTTCCTATTTGACTTCAGGTGTAGATGTTTTCAAATAAGAGAGCAACTTTGAAATGAATCTGAAGATGAATGTGGTCAGGATAAGAAGTTTATCTTATTAAGTTTCCATTTCTCAATATAATGTGCAGTGGTTTCAGCAGATAAGTAGGGCAGTATTTATTTTAAATACAACTCAAGTTTATCATGAGAACAGATTGTTTTGCCTTATATCCTTTCCAGCCAGTTTCATGGTGGTGAAGATGAATCAGCTCATAGTGTCAGTGCAGTGCCAAAGGATTTTCCTTGCATCTGTTTTATTGACAAATATTTTTTTTACAGGACAGAACAATGGGTGAAATCAATCCACACGCATGACAATCCCTCATATTGTGACAGAAGGATGGGCACCAGCCATTAATCTCTCCTTGTGACAGCCAAGGACTATGCAAAATGATTTTAGAAAGGAAAAAGAAATGCCAATGGGACTGTAGAAAGAAAGAGGTCAAGTTCACCTCAAATGAAGAACAAAGAAACAAAAGACTGGATGTTATCTCACTTGTGTGAGCTGGGTTGAAATTGTTGCAATTAATTAGAGAATTCCAATCCAGAATCCATAGCAATGCATTTATATGACACTGTGACTGAGTTAGTATGTCCTGTCTCACCCAAATATACTCACTGCAGTGAAGTTAATTCCAATTTATAATGGTGGTGTGAGATTTCTTTACGTATGTTTCCTTCTTCAGTAATTCTTTTCTTCATCACAAGCTCACTTTTTGTTCAGTATTTGCTTCATGTTTATGTAGCTGACTAATAAACATGTCAGGGATGGATCTTCAATATGATGTAGAAAACAAGTTAACCAGGAAAACTTAAAATTTTGGGAACCAAAAAGTGATTCTGTTTGGCTTTGCCTTTCTCAGTGATGTTATCAACCCATGGTACATGGATATACAAACATCATTCACTTTGAGACATAAATCCTTTATATCATGTGGAGGACTGGGCTGATACACGATAGGTGGAGGTGAAAACTTCCACTGTGAGTGCCTAGGAAATCCATAGAAATCCCATGCACGTGAGGAGCTGAAGTAGATTCTGTGGCTTCTCACACATGCTCTTCTACATGTGTAGAGTGTATACGCTTGAATGTTAGGAAGCTATTCAGTATTAGCAAGAAGGGAATACACTTTTTGACGTCTGTTGGGACAGAATCCAGGTGCTGGATATAGGAATTCTTTTCACTCTGTGGAGAAAACATAGCTCCAAATCTGTGTGAATAGCATCATTGAAGACCCACATGTTTGTTGTGAGAAATTAGATGGTTTTGAATTGGATGCTCTGTGCATGCCTAATACCATGTCATGCTCCCACCTTTGATTCGTATATCACAATTTATTTGAAGAAAGATGCAGGTTCATTTAAAAAAAAAGGTCTATTACACAGCTAAATATGTAAGCACTATTTCCCAAGAAGGACAAAATGAACAAGAAACAGGACAGAAATGTCAGACTATTTGGTTAAGAGAAATACAACTGGCTTTCCATTTACTCATTTTTCTACCAAGTCACACAAATAAATACTTAAAGGTAAAAACAAGTCTTACTGCACTTTCTTGGTACTATAAAATAATCTGTAACTCCCCATTCTCTCTCAGGATTGAGAGTCTTTAATCAAGATTAGTCAGCCAGATGAAATGTGCCATCCACTCTCTTCTCAAAATGAGAAAACATGGATCAAATGTCTGACTAGTAAGCTAAACAGCTTTGAAATGGAACATAATAGTAATGACTCCTCCTCCACCAACAGAACTGAACCAATTAAAGAGTCTCTTTCCTGTCCTCATTTGGATACAAGTTTTAACAAATTTCAGGAGTTTGAGGGCCAAATCACAAACATAAGATCTTTGTGGAGGTTTGAGATCATTGTAACATTTTTTAACTGATGTAAGGTTTCACTCAAGTAAAAACATTTGGATTGAAGCTCATTAATGCCTTAATTCAATAAAACCTCATTTCAAATAGAAAACTCACAGGTCACAGTACTCCAAAAGTGATCAACAGTGTTAAACTAGTAATAGCAGACATCGATAGAAAAATTGCAGCTGAAACCATGTTAGCAGATGACCTTACTGAGGAAGTTTGATGGTAGACCCGAGATGACAGCCTTTTGCAACTGCTGTCAAGATCAGAAGATCGAAATGGAAGAACACATCAATGGGACATTGAAGAAGCAACCAGGGCAACAGGAGGCAATGGAATCAGCAGAAATAAAAACAATGAACTTGCAAGACTAGGGCATAATTTATGGCCTCGAAAGCAGGAGGGAGATTAGGAAAGTCAGGGCTGGAATAAGTTTCTCCAAGATGTGTGTAAGGAAAGGTCATTATAGATTTTTAGCTTCTTCATTTATGTTGATGTTGTGGGCTTCACAAATTTTCTTGGAGAAGTCTGCTTAGCTCAGAAACACAGAATAAGATAAATCTAAAACAAACAGTGACAATGAAGTTAATGAAGCTATCAACAAGCTGAGAGATAAATATTATGCTGCAGTGCTTGGCTACATCGCATTTGTAAAAGACAAGTTGAAACTTCATCATTTACTGAAACTTTCAAAATTTTTGATCTTTACCAGCAGAGTTTTAACAGCTTTTTTTGTTATTTTCAGGTGAAAGTCTTTAATTTGTAGCACATTTAAAAGTAGGGAAATAGCATACGTATAATTTTATCTTGTAAATCCCCAAAGCAGTTACTGCTTAAATTAAACGATCCAACTATTGATTAAAACATTAACTGCCAAAATAAACATGGCAGGACTACGCATAGATGTCAAGTGCCTTCAAACTGCAGCTATCAGTAAATAATAACACTTCTAAGTAGATTTCTTCCACAGTTTAGAGTGTAATGGCTCTTTATAGACTTGAAAAGACTTTTCCTTTACTAGACTGAAGTCCTCTAGATGGTCTCTGATGTTTTATTTTATGAATTTTTAAAATAAGCTACAGAATATCTATTATGTTTTGTATTGCCTTAACAAATAGAGCAAATCAGATGCTAATAGAAAAGCAAATAAGGTAACCCCCACTGACCCATACAGAGCTTCTAAACAAACTGAGATTTATTCTTTTGTTTCTCACCATTCCTCACCAACACTCACTCTTCAAGGGTCCATTCCTTCAGAGGTGTAAATCAGCAAAGCTCCACTGACTTCAGCGCAGTTATGCAAATTTACAGCATGGTCTGTTCCCTTGCTTTCTATTTCTCTGAATGTAGGAAGCATCTAGGAATGCTGGCAATACTTTGCTGTGAACTCATTATTCATCATTTATCTACACTGAACTGTCTTTTCCATGTATTAGTCTTTAAATATTCTAAGCCTTTCCTTATCTACCCACACTTTTCCTGCTATTTACCTTTCCTTTCACATCAGCAACTAACTCTGTTGTCGTCTTATCCACACTAATTTTCCAGACCAAATCTCTACACTAGTATTACAAGTGTTCCAGATGCTTAACAGAAAAAATCAAATTAATTTTCTTATTAACAAAAAATTGGATTTTTATAAGCTTAATTAATCTGCCCTATTAATATGTAGTTGCTCCAACATCCAAGTTCCTTCTGTTAAACAAAGGTTATGTCACTACTAGGAAATGCCAATATAGTGAGAAATGTAATCTCACTAGTCCAGTATTCCACTTTTGATAGTGACCAGTATGGTTTCTTTCAGAGAAAAATAAAATGCCTGCAAGGCAGACAAGTCTAAGTCCAGCTGCAGAGCCTTCAGATCTTTTCTGACTGGATAGTGCTTTTTATCTTTTTGCACTCCATTAACTGGTGTGTTTGTGCAGAATCAGCAGTCCATTTTCATGCGCTGTGTCAGCCTTAAGGTACCAGTCAAGGAATACATAAAGTCCAGCCTAAAAACTGCCTTGCAGGTGAACTAGATGAGGCCTCCCAGAACAGGTGATACAGAGGGCTGCACCTAGAGACGTAGTTGGAGATACGGGCTCAGGCAAAAGAGAGCATCAAAAGCCGGGAAACAGGCTGCTGTGAGCAAATGGGCCAGCACTGATTGCAGCACATAATTAGTGAAGAGCAGCTTGCAAGAGCAAGGTCAGCGCAAAACGGACAGAAGTTGCAGCTCAGGCTTCTGCCTCCTGCCGAAAGCACCAAGTCTTGAGAACTTTCCCTGACCTTCATCTGGAATGGACTGACTGGATTTTCAACAGCTGTTCTGTCTTTCAGTCTGTGACATAAAGCCATTGTATCCAAAACAATTACAACATTGCTTGTTGGCAGTCTTTAGTGACACCTTGTCCTTCGCTCCTCACACTGTGGACCCGTTGAGAGGAATTCAATGATGCCTGAACAATAGCAATCTCTGTCATGTTCCTTCATGCTCAACACATCCCAGAAACCTTCTTGCAGTGTACTCCAGTACAATGGTTACACTTTCAGCTGCAGCGTATTCTTCCTCACATTCCTCTAAGGCTTGAGCCAGACTTGGTACTTATGTCTAGGGACATCAGTCTAACATGCTTTCCAAAGCATGTTTCCAGTGATCTGCTGCAGCTGGATAATTTTGGTTAGTTTATCTCCTAGCTGACAGGGGTCCCTTATCTCCCAGATGACAGACCCTTTTTTTTATTGTGAAAGTCACATTTGCTGGACTAGAAATTATTGTCCCCCTGAAATGGCAAAAAGCCAAATTTCATCACTCTGGTATTTCAGTTCCTACACAAGAAATAGTGGCAATAAAGTGAAGAATTTATTTTTTATTCTTATTTTTTAAATGAGATTGAGCTCCACAGTTATCATTGCTATGAATAATCCTGTTAAGCTTTGGGGCAGCTGGATACACATGCAAATATTTGCTTACCCTCTCCATTTTACTTTCCACTGTAAATGTAATGCTTTTTTTCCTTCTGGGAGTGCCAGTGTAGCATGTACTATCTAAGAGCATAAAGCTTAGCAGAACAACAATTATTGGCATTTCTTCCTGAGGAATGCAAAATAAGCTTTCCTTCATGCTTTTCTAAGAAGTAAAAAGAAAATATAGAGCTTCCCCTCCTCCATTAAGACAGTACAGCCTCTCCAGTTAATGTTAGCTTCATGCCAAATCACTTTAAGTCAGAGAAGGAAGGCCTAGTTTTCTTAGACCCCATGATATACTAATTGATTGTGCTATAAAATGATCTAGCTGACCCAAAGTCAAATTACTACATGTGCAGTAAAGACAACTGAGGAACAAGAGTTCAGACATTTTAAGGTCAAGACATGTGGCCATTTATTAGTACGTTCTGCAGTGCCTATCTTTGAGGCATCTGGCCCTCAAGTAGTGCACAACACTTCTACGCATCTATACTTATTAGCTAATATTGTGACTGACTTCACATGGTGAAGAATTAGGACTCCCCAGTAAGAAGGGAAATTACTAGTTCACTCACTTATGTAGGTAGTCATCCTGTTGTCACTGGCAAAACTATCTCGACTGGGGGAATTTCACTTAATTTGAAGATACCAATTAATGTAAACATTTAATTATCAGTTTTGGTATCAAGGAGGAAAGACAGACCAACAATTAAATGCTTTGGGAAGCACTTTTCTTGGCTCAGCATGTTCATTTATCCCCAGGGAAATTGTTTCAGCAGGAAGATCAGACAGTTACTCCACCTTAAACAGCCAAAAGCTAAAGGGAACCAGCTGTCATCCCTGGTTTTTGTGATGAAGCCCAGCCCACACAGTGTGTGAGTGTGGTCTGAGAACACCTACCACACCAAAGGGATGTGCATGAGTGATATGGGCAGCACCAGACACACTTGGGTGGCATGGGTGGCCAGCCAAGTGTAGCTGTGAGATAGGTGCCATAGAATGGTCTTGGGCTGTGTATAGTCTTTTGCAGTTTTGCATGGAAGAATATTTTTTCTAAGCAAGGCTTTTCAGAATAGCAATTCTAAATTTAGATGTCTAAATTCTACCTCAGTTCCACTTGGAAAGTCATGGTCCTAAGAGCAGGTAGAACAAACTGTGATATTAAAATTGCAGCTTGAAACTACAATGAGCTTTGTAAATAGATTTACCTTTTTTCAGAGTAATAAGACTGTAGTTTTAGCACACACAAAAATGCTGTAACATAACAATATTTTAAGATTTCCCATTTCCATAATAAGACTGAGAGTTAAATTCATCAGCATCTATTCATTGGCAAAGAAAAATAAACAAAGACAATACACCTTTAGCAAAAATAAACAAAGACAATACACCTTTAGCCCATTTAGTCTCAATTTCTCCTGTATCTGCCACTTATGCAGCACTAAAGGGCTGCTCCAATACCTGTTAAAGTCAATGACAAAACTCCAATTGATTTTGAATAGAGCAAAACTGGGTCCAGAAGTTCCTAGAGATTTCTTCTGCCTAGGTGAACAAATAAAATGCACTTCAAGTGAAGTGCTGTCAGCACACAAGGCAGTGTTCAAACACTTACTGTTAAGCTTGTTAACGCATGTTACCCCTTTGACTGACAGCAACCAGCCATCCTCTGTGCAAGTTAGCAGATTTAAAATGACAGCATGAACAGAGTGCTTCTGAGTCCTGGGAAGCCATCTTGTCCTCTTCACTGTAGCATTTATTCTTAATTATTTGCCTAAGTAAAAATCTCCCTCTGGTTATCCACTGAGAGATGGATATGTATCTGTCCCTCACTACTCCACTCAAAGCACTTATGCATGCATTCAGCTGTAAGGAATCTCCAGGGGGGACTATTCACATAAGATGTGGATAGTGGCTCAGATTCACACACATTAAAAATACTATTGCTAAAATGCATTTTTAATAAGAATGTTTCATTTTAGAGCACACAGGCATATCAAAAGGAAAACATTGGAAAGTCCTGAGATTGTCCCCCCTCTTATTGTACTGTAATTTTATTACAGGGGAAGTATTTAAAGGAACTAAGCTTCCTTCTTCTCTAAAATCAAATGTTGTCTCCTTTTTCGTCCCCTGTAATTATGTGAGATCCTTCCATCAGGCAAAATAATCTAAACTCATTCTTGGAGTTTGCATAGAGTAGGATAACCAAGAAAACACGTACATTTAACTTTAATACTTGAAACCTTACAGTACACCATGGAAAAGCTGGTAATATGAGGAGTACTGACTGAAAGGATAGAGCATCAGAGACTTCAACAGAAATTGCGGGAAAACTTAGAGCTTAACATTGGGAAAAGAGGTAGGGAAAAAAATAATGTGGAATGCCTTAAAGAAATTTCTCATGGTACTTATGAAACCAAGCAATGCTTACGTTTCTATTGTTGGGAAATGACATGCTAGCTCTAGGGTCTAGAAGAACATTTAGAGGCATAGTCACCCTGCACAATCCAAATGCCAGCAACAGAACGACTTGGTGAAATCCCCCCTGTTGAATAGGCTCTTTCTCCACATCAGAGGAACTTGAAAGGTTCTGTATAATGTGCTTTTAAATATTCCAGGTAGTTTCCAGCACAGCTTTTAATGTGAAGAATACAATACACCCTAACAGGGAGGACAGTTGAAGTAGTCATCATGTAGCAGCTCAAAGGCAAAGATCAGAAAGCAGGTCTGCTGGCTCCCTGCTCAGCAGTGAAAATGAGGTCTGTTCTTTACCTTGTTAGTCAGTCTATGAACAATCACTGCGTCTGGCAAAACATAAGCTGGAGGAAAGAGTGCCTATGCAATAATGATCGAGAGGACAAAAAGTGCACTAAGATAAATTCTTCATTGAATCGATGCTGGCACTGTTCATCTGTGCCAAAGGAAGGAAGAGAAGGATTTGAGAACCACCTGCTGTATACCATCCTGAGGAACCAGTAATCTAAAAGCAAGGGTGAATCAATATCAGCACGCATCCTTATGAGACAACACAGGTTCATATTTTTGTTGTCAGGGAAATTCCTTGGATGGGTAAACCTGTGGAATTGGAAGCGTTACTGAGAAAAATGTGAGCTGTGAAAGACAAGATAGAATCATAAATTAAACAAGAGATTCTAGAAATAAATGTGCCCTCAAAACTCCCACTATGACTAATTCAGCATTATAAGTACATAACGCAAAGCCTGTCTTTATTAGATCACCGAGCTTGGCATCATAAACCAGCAGGAATTTTAGTTGTGATATAAAAAAAACAGAGGGCATGCAATGAATTTGAAAAGCCAGTGTACAGTACAGGACTGATCTGTAGCAGAGGCGTTGGCAACATTCCCTGATCAACAACTGAAGTCGGCAGAATAAGCATTTGATGCCTTTTAGCAGTTGTGTACAACTAGCAACAGGTGGAGCGGAAAGGAAGAACAGGCTTTTAGTGCTCAGGATGGGTCATACTGGGCTCTATTTCTAGCTGCAGCCCAGCAGACATCTCTCTGCTCAGTGCCATTTCCCATGGCACTGCTTCCACATCAAAGTCCTTATTCTCTCTGGTCCTCTCGGGTTTTGCCAATGGTGCTTTGGAAGACATCACAGTGGAGCACTGAACACGCCTGGACCTTCTAGGAAACTTAAAAGACTATGAAGTTAGAGGTTGCTCAGCTGTTTGGTTGCTGAACAGATCAACTACAAAGGCAACATATTTACCTCTTTCTTTCTAAGACACTTTAGTGGAAAGAAAAAGTGAACGAAGCACAAAAATGTTACAGGGTTGGGGTTTTTTGTGTCCTCCTTTTCTGTGGACTCGCTTTCTACCCTGAAATTTATAAAATATCTGCCATAATCAAATACCATAGATACTCATCTATTGAGCACACACACATCAGTTACACACATTAAAGCATAGAAGCACAGAACACATTTCATAGTAAAACCTCAAGAGTTGTCTGGGTGTTTTAATGTCTCTTCTCATCATGTGCTACTGGGCAAAACTCAATGAATGCAAACTGAGATCCCTATCTAAGCTGCTCAAGTCAGCAACATTTGCTAAAAATCAATGTAAATTTTCTGGTCAGTCCTGCTCTCTGATGTACTAGCAATGCTTTGAAAGTCTTTAGATGTTTAAGGAGATGGTTTGGGGGTTTGAATATTTGCATGTCTGGTTTTTGGGGTTTTTTTACTAAGCTACTGAATAAGGAAAAAAAAAGGGGGGGGGGGGGGCGGGGAGGGAAGTCATAATGATACTTTCCAACAAGCTTCATTGCAGGCTGAGTTTTTGGGTCAATTTCCATTCATCTGCACATTCCTGTAGCAGTGTCCCTCAAACATCTTTGATGACAAATAACACTGAACAGCACAAAGACTATGGAATGAACACAGCTGGGTGCCTATGGGTTTGCTTTGTCCACTAGTAACTGGTGATTTATGGGCAGAGTTAGAGGTTTCTGCCAGCTTGTTTGGTTTCTCTCTGAAGCCATTTTTAATTATTCTTACCTGCAATACCCTATGGAATTCAAATACACAGTCTCCAGCTCCTCGCCCTCCAGTACAGTGATCTCTTCCAGTTCCCTGACACCCACTTCTCTGTTGAGTTTTTCAACAGGACATTTCTGTAGATGTTAATTATCTGAGTAGAGCTTGCAGTATGGAAATCTCAACTCTGAACTGTCCTTATGTCGCATGCTAACGTATGGCTGACTAACATATTGCTAGTTCTAAAGCGGCTGATGAAACAGCTGCTATAACAGTAATCACCATTCATTTTTTAAAGTGTCTGTTAGCTCAAGAGTTTATGTACTGGCATTGTCATATTAAAGCAGAACACATTTTTGCTGGCTTTGATTAATAATTAACTTCCAGGTTTTGTTTTATGAGCTCTGTGTGGCTTACCACTGGCAATACTGTACCTGCACTTTTCAGATGCATACAAATAGATGATGGCGGTGCACAGGATGTGATACCCCTGTTAGGATGAACTGAATTCATGGCTTCAGATCTCCAAAAGGGCTCTCACTCACTATATTCTTCCTGACTAGTAGTCTAATTTCTTCCCAGTTAACTCATGGGAGAGAGAAGCTGCATGCATCTCAGAGAAGCAGTGCATGCCATCTGCTCCAAGTAGGGAGAGGAGGGATTCTGAAAAGCTGCCTCATTTGCACAGGCATTTCTGCTAAACGAAGCAGCCTCTTTCCCGGCCTGAAGGCTTATGCCACTCTGACCTTGGCACTGAGCCTGAGCCACCACTGTGGCCATTAGATAATGTGCACAAGAGCAGCAAAATGGTATGAAAACAAAGGCTTCCCAAACTCATTTTCTCCTAGGGAAATGGACTCCATGATCTCCAGGCATCCACTGTGGTAGTAACTTGACAAAGACATCAATTACAACTGAGAACTGAGCTTGACATCTGTACAGCAGGCTCTCAACTTAAAAAAAAATAATCCAATACTATAGAACCCTGACACCACACAATACTTTCTACTCACATGCAACAGCATCTCTTCTTTTCTCCTCCAACACTACCTCATGACCACCCAAAAATTGTTTTCACTGTTAACAGCAGCTGAGTGTGATGACTTCTGAAAATGTTCAGCCACAGGCCTCTCTGAAAAGGCAACAGTCTGTGTGCCTTTTCATGAGAGAATCTCAGCTCACTATTCAACAAGAATGCTAATTAATTAAGCCTCTTAGTATCACTATGCGGAAACAAGATACAGGGACCGCTCTCCCTTCTCTGGCAATGTTCCTGTCTCTGGGTAGAAAACAACCCCTATTTAGGAACGCTTAACAAGCACATCTCCTCCTACAGGAAGGCTGGGATGTGAGGGGGATCAGAAAATGTAACTAGGATTTTCAAAAATGCTGGTTGTCAACACCTCTGCTTATACGAAAGAGCTCGCAGCCATAGGTGTTTGCCATGTGTTTTTTGCATTTACTTTCCTACAAAACCTGGTACTTACAAGGCCTCCATGGTTCCTGTATCTATTTTTGTGAGCACAATAGGCTCTTGAAGCACGTAAAGGTGTTTTTCACAGAATGCTCTGTGTGAATAGCATCACATGCCTTAAAAGCATATTTTCTGATGCTGGGGTAAATAAGAATCCTGCTTCCTGTGCCCTCTGCAGTGCAGGTCTGTAAGGGCCCCAGGTGCATTTGCCCCTCCCTAAGAGTTCAATTGAGAGAGGTAAGGATCAGTTCCTCCACTGGTAAAAGTTGTCTAGAAGCAAGGACCTGCCCCATTTCCTTTGGAAGCTGCTTGTAAGCCGAGGCTTTATGGTGGCCCCCATCTGTGCTACACCACATCTGTGTAGCAGCTGTGTCTTCACCTAGTCTCTGAGACACTGGCTGCACTTCCCAAGCTGCCTGTGAACCTGCCTCCTCACCCCAGAGTTGCTGTGTGATTGCTGCACTGTGTGTGACCCCCATCAGTGTGTCTCCAGGCCCAAACCTTACCAGCTGTTAACCATCCTGGCTAGTTGTCGGGGAGGTTTCCCCTCCTGCTGGCCTCATTACCCAACTCAGCTCCCAGCTCCTCTTTCTTTACAGCCTTCACTGCTCCCTGGCAAGACCTACCACCATACTGACCCTGGGAGGTATCGCAGCACAACTCCTTCCTTGCACAGGTACCGAGGTTACCTTCCATAGGTAGTGCATACACTATATATGTATACTCACTTCCATATCTAGTGCATACAACTGGAGACAGGACTGGTGAGCCATCAAGTTGTTCATCCATCCCAAAGTACAGATTCAACTGTGTCTTGGCAAAGGTGCAAGTCATGAGGCAAAAATTAGTGTCATATTACTTTATAAACTTAACTATGTTTTCTAATAGATGTTTTGTGATAAAAGCAAACTATTCAGCAGTGCAGTAGTCCAAAAAGATGTGTCAAGCACTTACTTTTCAACTGTACCCATTTCTGCTTCCTGAAGTGCAGAAGCATACATGTTTCTTGGTGATCCTCTGCCTTTCCTCCATTTGGGTAGGACTTTTCATCTAAAAGCACAGGCTTACGTCAAACAGATTGAGAGAGTGCCCATCATTTGCTGATTAGCTGTTTAGGGGCATAGAATACATTAGAACTGAAACACATTTTCTGTGAAAGGAGACAGAAATAATTTACAGACTTGAGCATTTGTAGCACTAGGTTGGCTCCCTTCTGGGCTGAATTTCAGCTTAAGTTCTTAATAATTTAAAAGAAATAATTTTGTGGATGGTGCTATGACATTGATGCTTCAATCAAGTGGCACTGATGCTTCAATTTGCTGGTAGATATACTGGACTCAGAGGCTAGAAATATGTCACTGCTTTGGAGTTCTAGCAAAATCTATCAGAATCCTGTGTAACAGTGAGCATTTTAAGGTATACATGAATTAAACATTCAGTAGGCATTAATGGATCAATGTCATCTTAATCACCAATTTATCAGTAATTAGAAATTAAAATATGCAAAATAAATGACATAATAGAAGTGTAATTGGTCATTCTGTGTAAAAAATGATGTTAGAAATGTAGATAAAATGCTCTTTCTTTTTTTTTCTTTCATAGCTTTCCCATGACTAATCAGATATTCCAAATTTCATTACCACTTTGCAATATGTATTCACATTATCCATGACATGGGCATCTTTAATATCGATAACGCGTAATTGTATTTGCCATAGAATGATGGAACAAGATCACTTGGCATATAATGTCTGAACATGATTCCACTTCTGATGTCTTCTCTTTGCAGAACACTTATCATTATTAATAATGTATGGCGTTAGATTTTTGAGCTTGCCTAGCAAATGTCACAGCCAATGCTCTGCTCAGTAAAGAATTCTCTGTGAACCAAGGACCAGCCATGTGTAGAGACAAGAAACTGACCTAAGGGGACTTATGGGGTTAAAATAAACCCCCTCCACCATCTCACACTGATAACTGCGTCAAAAGACAACCACAGCCATGTTAGTGGGGAATTTTACCTTGTGGGAGCATACATATTTCCTAACATCTCCCTAGTCCCACAGTAAACAGAAAACTTGTTTTAGGTCTTCTTACTCCTGCATGTAAGTACATCTACACATTCTCTAGAGGTAGTGTCATCTTCAACACAGGCCTTACCTTTTCCCTCCTAGTTGTCAACACCTGTTTGAGATTCAAATCATTCACTTTATCCTCTGGAACCTGTGAATACTTCTTTGCTTTATTTAATTCACCTGTAAACTTCTTTCTTTCCAAGTCTTGTGTATCAGGGAAGATACACTTTTGTAACATTTCTCTGCAATCTCTTAAAATTCCATCACTGCTTTCCAAATTTCTCTGGAATTTTGCCACTCAAGCAGCAAAAGTAAAAGCATCTGTTCTGCTTTGTCACTTCTTCCAAACAGCAAATAAACTGCAAGCAGATTTCCTATCCACAAACACCATATTTCCAAGGTAGCATAAGGAGAGATTTTAGAACATAATCTCATTCTGCAGCAAAAACCTCACATCAATCTGTTGCTTAGGGCACATATGTAGATCTTATTAACTAATGCCTTTTGTTCAGTTCTTGAATTGGGATCTGAATGAAAATCTCTCTGGGTTTCCCAAAGACTCTTGCAACCCTTCCCATAGTTATTTGAAAGAATAAGATCTAGTGGCATGTTTGACTTTCATTAAGGACAACCTGCAGAGACACCTCTACAAATATGCAGTGTGGTAAAATGCAGTAGCTTTACACCACTATGTTAGTTGCATTTCTCCTGGTTTCTTCTCATTAATCCTGTCTTTTCTCCCAGCAGCCATCATAGACATAAATACACATCCATACTCTGTAAAGACAGTAACTTAGGCAATAAATAATGCAATTCACATGTTTTTCTCCCACAACTGATACCTTTCTGATTATGCAGAAAAGTCCCAACCCCATAACCACATCCATCCAAGCTTAATTATTCTTAAACCTGTAAACAGTCCTATTGTAATCAACCTGATTATTCATGTGTTTTTAATTAACTATGTAAGTGATTGCAAGATATGGGTCTTTGCATGTAAATCCTTCCCTCCACCTATAAAAGTAGTGGAAATAAGAGAGTTGTTGAGCATCACAGCTACTACATTTGTCTTAAGTGTTTAAACAATAGCCTGTTAGGTCAGGAAATAAGTACATATACAGAAAAACCTATGTCAGCAAGTCAGGGGGACCTTGATCTATGCAGAATGCTATTGTAATAGAAAATCTGTTCCTTATAGGTGGGGGTTTTTTGACATCATATCCTCACAATACTGTGTTTTACAGTACTTTAATAAACAAGAAATTTTTCACAGTTTTTCTTGTTGTTGGGGCTTTAAAACAGTTTTTCATTAATCGTTGCTGTTTCTAACAGTCAATCTGCGGTATTGTGGATGATCAGACAGTGCCATCCTAGTGAAGATCTACCTTCTTTGTGCTTCAGTGGATTAAATATAATATGAAAAATATAATGCAATAGTATAAATCAAAAGTACTACTATGCATAGCATCCCAGATCAGGAGAAACACTATGGAGTGAAAGGAGGTCCAGAGAAATCTGGTTAGAATTATGATGAAAACTCACCTGCAAAGAAGAATTAAAAACACTGAGCTTGCTTATCTTAAGGAGATTATTAAGGCAGGCTACAAAAAAAGGCATAAGCATTTATAAATGAAGCACTGGGAACTTCTGTCCTTAAGTATAAGACAAAAGGGTCAATCATTTAAATTCAAAGGGAGCAATTGCAAAAGAGAAATACTTATATAAAGGAAGACAGTTTGTTGTGTTAGAAGAAAAGTTCTGCACCCTTACTCCCTTAATAGTTAAACAGTGAAACTCATTGCTACAGGTTTTCACTGGTACCAAGTATAGCTCTGAGGATGAAATGGGCATTTACTCTGATAAAAATATCCAAAGCTAATTAAAAAAAAAAAAAAAAAAAAGCCTCACCTCATGTTTCAGGGTTAAATCAATTCCAAGGCAATACCGATTAGGATGGCTGCAAACTATTCCACATCTGTCAAGCATAAGATTTCTCATACCCTCCTTTGTAACACAGAGGGCTGCCCACTGTCAGCCAAGGGACAGATTCAAAGTTCCCAGCTATCTTTATGTTGCAGATATTCTTATCACACATTTGCTCCAAACCACTGCCATCACAGAAAACATCTGATGAAAGAAAATCTTTTCATTCTGTTGCTCAGAAAAAATAGAAGTTAAAGGAAAAAATATCTCTGGTGAATAGACCATCTTCATATGATCTTTATTACTAGTTCTTCTACATCAGCTTTTAGAGGGTTTTCAGGAAGACTTAGAGAGAAAAGAGCATTATACACATACAAAAACAAAACATTGAGTAAGCCACTTACTAAATTACAAGCATCACTTTAGTCCTTTGACACTTGCAATGCAACTGTCCTACACTGAAGTGCTACACTTAAAAGTTCTCACCTATATTTGACTTCCACCATCCCCTGAGGTGAATCATAATCCAATACCCTCACAAATTGCAATTGGCTTCCATACAACTTTCATCATTCTTCCTGCAAGCATGACCAAATTGGTTCAGAAGTTTAGCATTATTTTGTTTATCTCCAGTGGTCACTTGATTTAGTTTCTGTCTCAAGCTGTTTTGGTAGACCTTCTGTAACTCTTTCCCAGTGATACAGTATATTTATGGGCATATCAGGATAATAATATCTTTATTGTTTGTTGTTCAAGTAAGAAACAAATAAGTAAAAAGATTGAAAAAGGAATAATTAACAGAATTATTTATTTAGAACTTGCATATTTTTTTTTAAGAAAAAAACTAGCAGGGAAAAAACCCTCAGTTATTTAAGAAAGTAATATACAACAGCAAGAGATGATGTTATACAGGTTGAGTCACACATATTCAGAACATTTACGCACTTCTCTAAATCTTCCTGCATAAAAGTTAAAATGTGATGTGAATTAAGATACTGACTTATAAATTTAAACCAGCAGCTGTAACATGAAAGCATATGTCATCAGTCTATCAGGGTTTACTTCTGCTGATAAAAATACAGAAAAGTAGAGGATGAGCAAAACTATTACAACAGATACATGGGGGAAGGTTTCAGTGATGGCTTTATGTACACGAGTCTGGACTAACACCTGATCCATGACCAGTCTATCTGAATGCCATGTTCAGAGAAGAATAGAGACTGCACCAGGGGCACCTTGTATACCTGTATGCAGCTGGAAGAGACAATTATAAAAGTGGAGTAGTTTCTACTATTTAATAGCAGGTGACCTCCTATACTAAGGATCTCGCCCAGCCTGAAATTGGGGTCAGCTAAACTAGAAGAGAGGAGGATAACACTCTGGCCCTAACAGTTTTATTTCATGCAAACCTAGAGAAATGCACCCAAATACATGCTGAATCTAAAAAAGAGAAAAGAAAAGCCTGAAAAGCTTAAGCCCAAAATCTCTTAAGAGGAATAAAATAGATCCTGCTCCAAGAGCAATGGGAACTAAAATTCATCCAAATCATACAGAGCCTGAAATAGTTGCAGTTGAGTATAGTTTGATATATGAGCAGTAGTTCAAATAATGGAATGACTAGGGTTTACTGTTAATTTCTTAACACATCCTCATTACCTGAAGCATGACCTCACACATTTTAGTGAAATGACACTCTCTAATTAATGTCCTGCAATTGTCTTTAGTGGAAGCAGGATATGTGCTTTGTACAGGCTACTTTGCTTAGGCAAAATAAAATGTTAAGGAAAACCTTTTTTTTTTTTTAATCAAGACATTAAGTTTTGTTGGCCTATCTCGGGTTCCTATTTATATACAACTAACGTAAATATCAAAATATTAGCGAACAATACAGTCCAGAGAGATATAAACTGAGGCATTCTGGTGCACTATCAATCCTAAATAAAAACAAACAACATACATTGCACTGAAATTTGCTGTGGGTTCTCTAGTTAATTAGCATTTGATCCAACCATGCCACAGCTGTTTCGGTGTCTTCCTCTTAGATCAAGTTACAGTGTCCTTAAGAAAGAGTGAGACACACTTAATGGAAAACTTTCACCATTTCTTTGCAGTAAACAGAAGAGTGACAGCAGCAATAATTAATATCTCTGTGCTTCACAAACAGTGAAATCAGATGCACAGTTTATCAAGTCTGTATATGTAATTTTTCCATTAACAATTCTGCAGACAGAGCATTGATAATTGTGCCTGTGGTGAATCCCGACAAGGCGCATTTGCCTGACACTGTTGAAGAAGGGGGAAAATGAATATATGCATTTTAAATTTTTATGATTACATTTTTACTGAAGTGTGGGGGCCTGAAGTTTCATGACTGTTTTAATGCAATTGGTTCCACTTAGGAGAGGTGACATGTTGAAATGTGATGTGTTGAATGTTTCCCAGGTAATTGGAATTCAGTCAGCAACAACACTGGGCATTGTCACAGGTTTTAAATAAAAAGGCTTATCTTCGTCTTTTATATTATGGGATATGATGCATCATATTATACAACATCATGATCCTAGATGACGGCCTCTCAAACAGAAATTAAAAAAGTTTACTTCACTCTGCATACTCTTCCTGAATTTGGATCACACAGGCACATTAAAGTGTTTGCATGTGCATCAACACTTCCCAATTCCCCTGCTCACATAAACGGCCACATTAATTCCTGATACAACTCTGATGATTTGTACAGCATTTCAGTCCCCTCAGGGGTGAATCTGAACCAGTGTTGGTGCTGTTATCCTCACTGTTTGTGCATCCTTCCCCAGAGATGTTGGAGGGAGAAGCCACAAGGAAAGAAGAAGGAAAAACTTATAGGATAACTTAAGAGTGCTGCAAAAACAGCTCAGAGGGTTGTCATGGGAAACACAGCCTGACACTCACTGATTCTTCCACTAGATGAATTTCTTTCATATTAGAACAGGGAAGCAACTAAGAATGAGTTAGCTGGCTGGGAAAAAAGGAGAAGGACTCTGCTACTATTGAAATCTTAAATCATGTCTCAAACAAAATTTGAATCAAACTAAAACAGATATTGCCAGCTAAAGGTAAATTTTTGCATTCTCCACTGTTTAGTTCCTATACAGCTCAGAAAATGTACTGAATTTTCTTAAAAAAATTGTGGACCTGATTTTTCCCACCTGCTATTTTTAGGTGGGGAACAGCTGTCATTCTGAATATTTGTTTGCACCCCAAAAGTGAGAAGACCAGGGTGGTATCCCATAGTTCTGAGAATGGGGTAAACTACATACTGCTGGTATTCTACAGAGGTATTTCCCTGAATATTTTTCTTTAGCTGAACTATTCAAAGGGTAAGGTGTAATGTAAGGTTAAAACATCAGAAAGAGACTTTCAGCCCATCACTATTCTCCACCTCACACATGTTTCTTTTGAACAGAACAAAACAAGACTTTCTGGATATGCCATAGAAGACCAAAAGTAGAGACATATCTTTCAGTCTAATGCTTTAGATGTAAAACCAAACTCCTTCTGCAAGGTTTTTCTGTCTCATAAGGATACCAACCCCAGCTATAAACTTTGTCCTGCAAATGCAGCAAAATATCAGTAAGTCTTCACACCTCTGCGTGGTAGAGCTTTGTCTATGTTAATTTCTACACTCCAGTGTAAGTGGTGAATTATCCATAAAGTCTAACTTAGAGTCTCATAGCCACCCTCTGACCTTTAGTTAAAACCAGAAAGTTGCTACCAGCTGAAAGTGATCTGTTGGCTTGAGTGGCAAGGCTAGATTTGGGGACAAATATCTGCCTAAACCCTGCCACTAGATATAGAAGCTTCTGCAGCAACTCCCAGACTGAAAGGACCATGATAATCCAATCATCCTTAAGGACTCTGTTTCATGTATCTCTTGAACACTAGTTGCCTCTACAACAAGGAGACATCTTTTCTGTGAGATAATATAATGCACAGTGCAAGATACTTGGTTTGTATTAACCATCAGAGCTCAAGTGTAGCCAGTACAGATACATACTTCCCCTTGGCTGAATGTCTGGGTCCTGGGCATCTGGCACTGTAGGAAAAAATTTCCTTTGTAAACCATATTTTAAAAAACAGATTATGCTCCTGTGTTCATTATTTCTGCATATTTGAAAGTGAAATAAGGAGAGAGATATTTCTAGCTGAAGCCAGTGTCTTACGGGCACAATCTGTAACCCGCTAAGGCACCCAGTAACATGACAAGGGGAATGAAAAGCTTCTGCCTGTGTTTGTTTGTGATACTTCTTAACAGACAGATGCAAAACAGCACCAGTTCTCACCCACCCACATCTCATATCTCTCTCTCCTTCTCCCAAGCTTATTTTAAATACTTCAGAAGTCATTAATGGATAATCTCAGCTTCCTCTCTCCACCTTCACTTCTCTATATCATGATGAAAAGATCTGGAAAGAAAGACATGGCAGGGATTGGGACAGTATGATGAGTTAAACAAAGAATTTTTTTCCCCTTTCATTGAGCATATGTCATTAATCTTTGATGTTATGAGATTAATCTGTTCATGAAACAGAAAACCCACTGACTGATATTTCCCTGGAACAGATGCTTTAAATGCAAAGTACCAAAGAGAAGCACTATGCAAAACAAAGGCAATCTGATGCCCTTCCTGAAGGATTAAGGTGCAATTCATAGTGTTCCTGAATAGTTGGTCCAACCAGTCCACATACAATGAATCACCTGTATGTTAGGACCGTATTCTCAACATAGACAGTCAATAGACTGCTCAGCAGAGATTTAGTTGTTAACTTGTTGGAGTGGAGTTTAAAACTCGGTCTGATGTCTGTGACTATTGCCATGGAATTTAATGACACAATGGCCTGGGACTGTAGGATCATAGTATTTAGTTTGGGAATTCTGATGTCCCGTATCTGTGGCTTGACCACTGAAATGGGCTTTAGAAATCTGATCATTAGCTGTCTCACAGACCCACTGTATGACTCCAGTCAAGCCAAGAAAAGTCTCTGTGTCTTAGTTTCCCTGCATGCCAGTAGGATATAGTAATTCTTTCCCTACTTGTGTATTTAGACTGGAAAAGAGTTTTTTGGTTGGTTGGTTTGGTTTGTTTTTCTGGAAAGGAATATAACTTTCTATGTGTCTAAACAGCATCTCAGTTCAGGCTGAAATACTTTGACATCACTCTACTCAAAATAATAATGACAAAACAAGTATAAAGATTTGTCTTTTCAAAGCATGTGTTCCGTGGGATGCAGTACATATCAAAGTTTCAACTTGGTTATCTAGTGGGTTATCTACTGTTATCTAGTGGTTATCTACTGCCTAGCCTAGCTAGGCAGTATCAGGACAGCCAGAAGACCATCCATCTCCAAAGACAGCTTTCTGCACACCTATGTCACATTGCAAGCAGCATCGACCCAGCCTGAGCTCACACTGCTTTTGAAATGCCTCTGGACTTTAGGTAAGCAACACTGAAGCCATTGCAGGAAGAATTCAGTTCTGTCTGTCCAATGTTAATCATGTGATGCTGCCACAGAGTAGGTGGGACATGTTAGATATTCAGCCCAACCACAGGGCACGATAGCCCGTTCCCACAACACATAGCATGATCTTGAGTTTGACATAAGATTCAGAGCAGAGCAAAATGTTTCCCTGAATTGTGCTGAGCTGCTCCAGAGCTGGTATGGAGAGGTGCCTGAGCACCAGTGTAGGCAGAGGTGTTGTGAGACCAGGTCTGAGATCTCTGCAGGGCCTAGAAGAGCCAAAACCACAAAGGCCATACTCTGTTGTCTGAACAGTCACAGAGTCTAGGCTCACAGTGAATACACCCCTTTGGATATTAGTACAATTATTTATTACTTGTACTGCAGCAGCACCTTAAAAATGGTCAGAAAGGCTTGTACTCCATGGAAGCTCTGATATCTGACTCTAGAAATCAGTTCAAGTGTATTTAAAAGCATAACAGCACAAAGTGGACTTTTTAAAAAAGAACAGGCCACTGTGGGGGTAAAGCAATCCAGAAAACTACTGCTCAGTATTATTTATATGGTTCTCTGTCCCTGCTCCTTCAAGAGGATTACAGTGCTAATTTGTAAACTAACTATAAACTACTATGAAACTAAAGTGACTTAACAAGAGAAAATTAGTTAAGGAAAAATGTAGCTTTCAAGTACAGGAGCAGGTAAACTACTTTCAAATCAAAAGTTCAATTTAATCTGAAAGGAAAACAAATCCATCAATGTCTATTCAATTTGCACTAAAGCCTAGAGGGACACGCAACTCAGTTTCAACTGTGTCTATATATATATGCTCTTTAAGTCTTAAGCTCTCTTTTTTCTCAACATAAGCTTTACTCTTGGCTGTCTAAATTAATTTTCCTTTCACACATCTGTGCATGTCTAAAAAAATGTTCAAGTTTTGTAGTAGACCTTTAGTTACTCAGGTTTGTTTGGGATTTTCTTGTATTTGGTTATTTTCTGTCTTAAAATCCAGAATATTTTTCACTTCACTTAACACTTGACGTTTTAGTAACAATGATGATCCCACACTGACATAATTCAAATGGAATATGGCCAACTTCACCATTGCAAACCCTTCTTTGTAGTGGAAAACTGTAGAAACATATTCCCATGACCTATGTTGGACATTGATGTTACCATAAAAGTTGAAAAATGCCTTGGGATAGTAGCCTAACTGAGACAAATCACAGGAAAAGAGAAATATGGGAAACCAATGTTGGGCTTTGCTGTTATTATTCAGTGTGCTTCTCTAATAGCAATGGTCTGCTATATAAAAATAAAAACACAAAGCAATGTATAATTGGCTTGCTAAGGGAAAATTTGACTCCACCTTGAGAGTGCGAAAGATATTGTTTTCCCAGTGGGGTTATTTTCCTTCCATCACTAGTTCTTTCGAAATATGCAGATTGCAAGTTTCCCTTGACTATAAACTGGGATTTATTTCATTTTATTTTTTTTTTTTGTTTATATTGTGAGATTTCTACACGGACAGAATCTCCTGTCAAGCTATGTGAATGCAATAGTTTCCATTCCCCATTTAATATCAGCTCTTTACACATTAATTAGTTACTATATGCTGGTGTCCCCTGAAGTCCCTATGTAAAATAAACATCCCATAGAGACACAGACGACATTCTGAAGAAAAGAAGAATCAAGAACTGATCCTATCTTTTCTCTCAGAGAAGTACCTTAATCAAAACATTCCTGCAGTGTTATACAAAAATGCAGATGTTTTTATTCTGTCCTTTTATCTTTATATCCTTTTATGTATTCCTGTAAAATTAAATAACTAGCCAAATTTTGGGAGTTTTTTAGAAAAGGAAAAAAACTGGAAAAGGAAAAAAACAAACTCTACCACTGAGATCGTGAAAGCCTTGCACTTTTCTACATGTTGAAGTTGATCCAGAGCCATGAGTTCTTGATGTTCACATTCCTTCAAAACTCTAAGGGGAAAATTTACAGGAAACGAAAATTGGTAAGAAACCCCACAGGCCTTTTCTGTCCTTTCTTCTGCAGTGTGAAACTACACTCATTTTGTTGGATCTCTAGCAGTTTTACTCAGCTAATCCATTACTGCACAAGAGGCTGTAGAAACTGGCAAAACTTGTGATCTCTCTTATTCTTCATCACCATTTACTCATAATTCTTGCAATGCTTTTCTTTCTGTCTCAAAGTCAAACACTAGGAAATGTTTTGTAGCCTGGCATGTGTGGTGGTGGGTGCCGTATGTCATCTATGGGCCTTCTGAACTCACATTTCTGCTGAATAGATGGTTACCATTATTCCGCAAAGGATTATGTATCCCAGTTTGACATTTCCTTTCCCCTGTTCCTTTGATTCAGAAATCCCATTAAAACTACCCATGATCGCAAAACAACTGTGGTCAGAAAACCATTGACAATCCTCATCTTAATCTATCGAATTTGACAGTCATCATACCACACTATGGAGAAGAGCACATGGGAACCAACTGACAATGCAGCAGGCTGCACAGAGGTAATATTCATGCCTTACTCTGGAAGACTCTGCAGTTATTGTAAAATTGTCCAAATATCATGAGGCACTCAGCTAGAGGCTTGATTTTCAGTTGGTTGGTTTAAACTATTTTTTGACTGTATCTCTAATGGTATACAACAACTCCAGAGCAGGGTTACATTAAAAGATTTAATTCTATCAAAAACTCATTTGAAGTGTCACAGGGAAATAAAGTTCCAAGCACCTGAAAGAAGATAATTTTTCACATACCTTATATTTTAAAGTAAAAGCAAGTGGGAAGAGAAATGTTTTTTCCTTTTTCTCTCAGATCAACACATTTAAGTACTTCTTTATACAGGGAAAAGAAAGAGCAACATTCTTAGTGCTTCAAAAATCACTGGAAAGTCACCTTTAAGCAATTCGTGTCCTTAAGACAGATGCTTGATGAATTTCCTGTCTTTTTCTGCTTCGTGGCAAATTTTCAGTCAGTGAATAAGTTTCAGCTTCTCATATAGAGTTTAGTGACTAAACTTAATGTGGGTGTACATACCCTGTAAGTCAGCTATAGAGCTGTAAAGCTCCAAGTCAAGCTTGAAAAATATTTGCAGTACAGTGGGGATTTGATTACATGTTGAGGAAATCTATTCCATGTGTCTTTTCATGATATTTTATTTCCTATATGCCCATAGACATTCTCAGCAAGTAGAAAAATAAGTGAAAGCTAATTTTGCCCTTTTGATTGCTTGTTTGCTCATGGCTAGTCGCAGTGAGAGACTGTATTCCTCTTCCGTGGACTTCACTACAATTCTGCAGCAGCTCTCATGGTCGATAATACCACAATGGTCTTATACAAGCATAAAGAAGGAATAATTCTGCTGAAAGACTTAAAGTTTCTTGTCCACCCATCTGTAGGTTGGGTGCACTCTTAGCTCACATTTGAACAGCTAAGAGGCTTGACAATTAACATGCAAATACTGTGGGTGAATGAATTTGTGTCTTTTGCCTTTTTGACCCCTTGACTGAAGTAACCTAAATAAGAACTTGTATTTAATCACAGAGGAGCTCCCTGAGGAGATAGTGTAACCTCTGATACTCTTCATGCCAGCACACTAATTAGATGTCCCCTTCACAGAGGAACAAACAGAATGCTTCCTTCATATTATTAGGCTTTCACAGATCTTCCCCATGGGGCAACAATTCTTTAAAAGAACTCCTATCCTTCATGCATCAAATTGCAGTCTAACAGCTTGCAGAATTGTTTTACATGGATTGACTTGTCATGTAGTATCCAACCTGCCATTGTAGGGCCTCTCACAAGGTTTCAGAACATCAGGCTACCCACAAAATCTTAGCATAACAATCTTGACATAAGGGGAAAGGTAAAAGAAAACAAGGGAATAAATAAGATCATTTCACAATTTTTCTGAGACTCCTGAGGTTATGCTTTCAATAAGTTTGGATGGAAAAATGCAGGAAGATGGTAAAAAGATGTAGAAAGTCTTTTGTGATGTAAAGGAACTCTTCATTGTGAAATATTTTAAAACTATGCCAAATTTCATTCTAAAAACATATGATTAGGAAAAGAAATTCCTTAGGGTAAGGCTAAAAGTGTTGGGTGCCCCAAAGCAGTGCAATATTTTATGGAATAATAGCTTGGAGAAAATTCCAGATTGTCTGAAAATGCAAGTTGATTTTGTTCCTACTAAAAAAATAGAATAAAAATTTCTTTATATCTCTGTTCCATACCATGGTCACTCCAGGTCAGATTACACTGATTAAGTGTGAGTGATTTTGGAGAGGATTGCTCAAACACCTGCTGGAACAGAGTGCAGTTCTTTGCCTTCTTCAAAGCTTAGGATGCCATGAATATATTGAATCATACCTAAGCAGTTTGCTAAACTCCTAAGTTTACTTACAATACAGTTTTAAGAGCTTGATCCTCATTTTTGAAGCAATCAGTTGGTCACGCATCAGCTCTAAGAACAGCATAATTTTGATGGGTGGTAGACAGTGAAAACTGTACTCCTGATGAAGATTTCAAAGCTTAGAAAAGTCAGCAAGATTCACTTGCGAGGCGAAACATTCACTTGCCAGGGGATCTGACAATGACTCAGAGGTGGCCAGCTGAGACTGAAGGCTGGTATCAAGTCACCCTCACTGAGACAGGCTTTACAAGGCAAATGATTTCAGTATCCAAAAAAGGAGGAAGTCATGAAAATTTCATTAAACTGAGTCAGGACATTGCTGTTGGCACTGTTTTTACACGGAAGATACATGCATAGTACAGTAATAGCTTAAAAGAAACCTTAAAATGCATGTGCTCTCTCTATTTGTTGGACACAGATGAAGCAAGGCATCCAAGTTCCCTGGTAATTTTCTGTTAAAACATGCAATTACTATCAGTATGTCTGTTGTGGGCATTTCCCAATGGCTTAATTAATGCTGTTTGGATCCTAAAATAAAACAAGCAGCTGAGTGGTGCTTATATAGTTGGCAGTGAAAATCAGGCTGGTTGAAAACTTTTTATTATATCTTTTTGCCTTTTTTTTTTTTTTTTAAAAAAAATGTGTTTCCTCCAGTTTGTGTTGGTTTTGATTTTTATATTATAAGAAATGGGATTTAGATATGCTGCCAAGGTGCCTCATGGGAATTGCAGATCTGACAGTTCATGCTTCTAACTTCCTCTGTGGGGCAGATTCCCTGCTGCATTTTTTTCTATTTTATGTAGAAGACTCAGCTTCTGTAAATTACCTGTGAATATTGTCTCCAGCAGAGCTAATTTTATATCCAGAGTGTTTACTTTCTGAAGCACCTGCCTTTGGTTTAGTCCTCATATTTTTGTCCATGCTACCAACCATGCACTGCTTTCTAGTCAAGAGTTTTCTATTTGTATTTAATATGGTTAAAAATTGATGCATATTATGTCATCTGATTGACAGAGAAGACAAGAGGATGTAAAGTCTGCTTAAAGTGAAATTTCACAGATTTCCCTACCTGGATGGACAGAATTTTACAAAAATTTAAAATAGCCACCTGCCATGTTGCTCTTTCTCTCACACATAAAACAAAAAATGTATAAGAAGTAATTGGTAGCATTATCTCATGTGGTTTTTACTACATTAAATCCAAGTGTAAAACATAATTGGTTTAAAACACCATTTATGCTAGATAGCATAGCTAAAGAGGAAATCCATAACAAGTTAAGGATTTTCTTTAGATTAATACTATGTTTGTTGCAATGTACAGAAAACATGGGCAAAATTCACAAAGAAAAAAGGAATGCTAGAATATCAGCAGTTGCTTGACTGACTCAGTAATTTGTCTTGAATCTCTTTGCACTTTGCATTGTGTTTAATCAGAGACAGAATTATGTTCATACCTCTCTGAGACTGTGCAGTCTCTGACTCAAACTGAACTTGTCTGTATTAACTCAGACTGTCTTTTCCTGACATTCTGCTGGCTGAATCTTAGATAATTGGCTCAGTCTCATGCAAATCCTCTGAAATTTGCAGAGAGCCTATATAAGACTTAACATTATTCTAAGAATGAAAGCATGCTTCTTCCAACCTCCTCAATCAATACCATTTTCATCCGTACTCAAAGTACACGGAATAATGGGGGGAAGAACACACACACCACACCACACAACACAACACAACACAACACAATGCAACGCAACACATGTTCATTATTAGCCCTTTTTCACTCAGATTTATACATAGCTCCTAAATATAGGTCAACACCTGTCATACAGAAAACTCAAGAATAAGTTAAAATTTCAAGAGTAGATCATTCCCACTTGTTCTTGCTGTCTTCCTCTTAAAGGTTGAAGGAAGTGAATTAATTCTTTTGAGAAGGAGGGGGAAGGTATAGGGATTTGGAGTTTATTTGGTTTTTACAATGTTCGTTTAGTCAGTATTTATAAATGTCATTTCTGTCTATTGGCATTTTCTTCCCTCAGGTTGCTGCAAATGAATTGCAATTGTTTTAGATGCCATTCAGTTTAATGAGAGACTTTAGGAAAAAAAAAATCCCACACACAATTACACATAGGCATTTCTCTTTTGGATACAAAATTAAATACCTCCTTCTCTTGATGCACAGGGATATCCATCATGAAAATAATCCAGTCGACCATTTGCTATCAGCTATAACCAGACGGCTACATTGGTGTGAGTGGCCCAAGAGTAACCTCTGCTGCCATTGGACAGAGCTGCCCAAAGAATTACTTTTGCAGCTGAGCATGTTGGAGAATGAAGGATGGATCCAACTAATAAAAGGGAAATTACCTAGTGAAGAAAAAAACAACAAAAAACCCCCTGACTGTTGTCTAAATACCTTTTTTCTTCTTGCCTCCTGTAAAAGATTTATACTTGCAGTACTGATTTCTGAAAGCTGTACAGACAAGGCCAGCCCTATGCACAGTCTGTCCTCCTTCAACATCCCATCAGTGTATCAGTCCACTCTACCCAAATTCTCCCCTAAATAAACAGCAGCAAACACCAGCAAAACCAGCCTATTTTTTCCTCCACCCCACTAGCAAAGCTTTCCCAAACCTTATACACATTTCCTATCCTGACAGGACTGGGGATACACCTGGTTGTCATCTTACAATTTTCCTAATCATCTGGCCAGAGATTCCTAACAACCCCATGTACTAAGCACAACAGGGTTTTCTGCTGCTTTCCTTCAGTCCTTGTGCCTTTACTTACACATAAATCTCCATTTTTCCAAACTGTCTCTCACCCAAAAGGCAATGGCAGTCTTGCACAGTCAGGAAGCCTAGAAACCATTGCCTGGTGTGGTTGTACAATCAGTGGCTCAGTCATCTGGCTCCAAGCAGTTCAGTGTAGAACTGAGGAGAAGAGATCTACCAGAAGGTAAAACTTCCAGAATATGTGTCACGGACAGTGGACTTTCAACAGTTTTTCTCCACATGTTCTCTTCTACTGCACTGCTCCACTTGCTAATGTAGACCTTGGTGACTATACCAGTGCCGTATTACTAAGTTACTGGCAAAGATGAACCCAAGAATCCCATTACACAGGTTCTTTGATTAAGCCATACAGCATTCAGTAGAAATCCTGTTATTAATGTATGATGCTATAATCTGTGGCCAGGACATAATCATATTCAAATTTATACAGAACACTGTATTGCCTTTGAGTAAGGAAAGTTAATTTATACTCCACCAACCTTTTGGTTATGCATGTGTGTGCATCCAGTTGCTCCAGGCTCTAGGTAAATGATACAGTCTAGACTTCAGGTAGTTCATTAGATCAATATTCTATCTCATTACATAGATGGAATTCACAGTGTCCTCCAAAGCCCAATTTCATTTCTTTCACCTCTCAAATTAAACACTACCTTAAAGGTTTAGTTGATGGATGATTCTGTTTTATCTGATGATGGTCTTCAAGGCACATGTGGCAGTATATCTTATCCTATTAGTAAAGATCATTAGCTACAGCATAATTGCCTCTCTATGACACATAATAGTTTCATCTATTATTATCGTTCCTGTCCTGTAATTCAATTTCATGATTATGGTTTAACAAATCAAGGGGCACGGCAAACAATATATTTTAGCCATCATTTAAAGTAAAGTCAAGTTGCTGACAAGATACATAGGGTGGTGCTACAAGACATTTTACCATTTGACTCTTTTTGGTTTACAGAAAATTTCTCCATTCTGTCCCATTTCTTAACATAGAAAAACACCGAATCAGAAACAAATGACTAGATTATGCCTTCATTTATTTCAGTGACCTATTGTTTCTTTAAGAGGGTATGTGTAACATGCTAGGGGTTTTCCAAGCATTGAGTCTAGCTCTTGTTTCTAGGGGATCAGGATTATGAAACAATGACACTATGTAAGAGTTGCCTAGTTGAGATTTGCCTAGAGGACATCTGTTCCACAAGACTTTTCTCAACACTCTCTAGCTACCCTGAAGCTTACAGGAGAAAACACAAAATCCTCTCCAACAATATGCCATAAGGGGAGAGGAGACCAAATTAAGGGTAGTGCTCTTGCCCTTTGTATCAAGAAATATATATATAAATACTCAAAAACAGATTTCTACACTGATTTTAAGATATATATATGGAATACTCACTGTGCATTTACACACATACACATAGCCAGTGAGACCAAGATCCACTCACCTCTATAACTTATCAGATATTTCACCTGCAACAGTGTTTTCCTGTAATTCTGAGTATCAAATATGGGCCATTTCTCCCAGGCAATCAACTTTTCTCATTCCTTAACAAGCAGACCGTCAAACCATTTCCCTCTCTCTTAGTCACTTGGTTTCACTGAATAATTATTCTTGGTTCCAAAAGCTGTAACGGATGCTTTATCTCCTCTCCAGTGACCATTCACCAGAAAATATGACACATAATTAAGAACTCAGGGGGGGAAAGAGAAGGAAGAATTATTCCCTTTATGTAGATGATTTTAAATGAATTTTATATGAATATGAATTAATATGATTTAATACTAATTACCAGAAAGACATTAATTCTAATATACCTAAGTAAACCCTGATAGGAACAGTGACCAGTGATTACTGCTTATCTGTACTATTCTCCAAAACTGAGTTATGTTTTCATTTGGGATTGAAGTGACAATAAATGTAACCAGCCAGGTGGGAAGCTTCATGAAAGCAGATGAAAGCTCTTGAAGTTATTTTGGAATAACTATGGAACTTTGTTGAGTTCCTGTCTAAGTCTTGTATTAATAGGTATTGTCACTTCCATCCTGGCTGCATTCATCTTTTCCTCTTATGTCCATGCTTTAGGAAGGTCCAGCTGAAAGGAAACATGATTTTGTGAGAATGGTTCTTAAATGTATGACTGGATCCTTGAAAAACATTTTGTCTGGCCTTTGGAAAGCTACTTACTAGGGGCTTTTGCAGCAAGACAATTAGGAATGCTAGGTATGTTACTGTAAAAGCCAGCAGCGGAACTCTCTAAGACTTGTTTTGGAGTTTTAGAAGGTTTACTAAAAAATTTTTACATTCCAATACCATACATGCTGATTTGCAAACATATGAGACAAAGAATGATTAGTTTTACCAAAACTGTCATAAAACTTGAGCGTGGTTCCTGCTTAGGTACTTTCCTGCCACCTCATTTCCTCAGTCTGCTGGGGAGCCTGGTCTCACTGATGGAGAGCACTACATGTAAAGAGTATGGAGATGGTAAATGTCATGTCATGTTTTCTGGGCAACACACTGTGTAAACAACCTCAGAATTTCAGGTTCCAGAATTGTGGAATGCGTTGCTTTGAAAACCTGGGAATCATTATTTCTAATTCTAAAATAAGCTTCCAGATATGTTGTCTCAGAGTCCTGATCCAAGAGGGAGTTTAGGGCAGTCCCCTCAACAGATGACTGTAGGGACAACTCTATTTATGGCCAGAAATTTATTGTCTTTCAGAGATATCTGACAATTATGAGGACTTTTTCTCCTAACAGAGCTAAACAAAATTTTGAAATATCAATTACCTCCACAAAGCAGAAGTGTCTTTTCTACCTGAGACTGTACTGCCTTAATCTTCCTTAGGGCTCTCGGTAGGATTCCTATATTTCTATCCAAGAATCCCAGACAGCACTAAATATTTTCTGTTATATAGTGATTCTGTGCATGTGCAGTAACTCTTTTCCTTTAGGGTTACGTTAGACTTCCTGCACCTGAGTAGCTCCAGGTGTTACAGTAAAACTGGCTATGCTCATTCTAATAAATGGTAACAGAAAATAGATCCTGAAGGCCAAGCAATTTCAGATGCTACCCAGTTCCCCACATTCAAGGATGGATAACTTCAGCCTTGTTAAAAATGGACTATTGCTATCATTTCACAGAAGCTGCACTGTGAGATGGGGTGAATTGAAGAAATAGGAACATTCTAATTTAAGAAGAAAGAATGGCATAAATTTTTACGAAATAAAATCATTTGTATGATGCAGCTTCACATTAACAACTAATCAATTATTACAGTGTCAGATAATAAAAAGAAAGTTATTATTTCTGTTCAGTAAGTGTAAATTAGTCTTAGCAATATTACTGAAAGACACTCTCATGGATAGTTTTCCATACTCAAAATATTGAGATATAAAAGCAATCAGATATCTTATGCAAGTTGACTTTGGATAGGTTGTTGCCCGGAACAAGATATCAGAGTTTCCAGTTGTAAAAGCTAGAAAATACCTAGACACTCTCTGGTTTACACATTAGTTGAAATAGAAACACCTTTGTTTGTTTTTTCTGCCTTCAGGGCAGAGCAGAAAGAACTAATTCAGCAATAATCATTTGCAAATGGGCTGGCCAAGTTTGGCAAATGTCATTGGATGGTGGAGCTTGTGGGATGAGTATGTATTGCTGTTTGCATTCCAAGTAAGTCTTTTTTTGATCTGGTTTAGGGCTTTGATGTAAGACTAGGTGAGGGGATTTTTCTGGAGGCACAGTTCTGACAATATCATATGGCTCTGATGATTTATAAGAAGAATTCTCTGGAGCTTCTGTATGTCCTTATTAACAGGCATAAGGTTTTTTTATTTTAGTCCTATCTGCCTTCTTACTTCAGGAGCAGTATTATCTAGTGCTGATTCTGAAGAAGTAAAAGACCTTATAGACATACATTCTCTCTAATGAAATATCACAGATGTGGGTGTTCTTATGACCTCTGCTGGAAATTCATCTTCACTACTGTTCTTTTTCTCAGTTCTCACTTCTCCCTGTCTTCACCTCCTAGGGTCCCTGAACAGATAATATATATGCAGAAAAAAAGGCAGTGTTCTCTTGCTTTTACCTTAAAGAGTGTTGATAATTACCACCAGCTCAAAGGCCAAATGCTCTTATAAGTACATGGAAATGAATTGTTGGAGTTGGGTGTGGGAGAGGAGGCGGAAGTGCAGGAGCAGTGGAAAGCAGCTCTGGGCCAACTTGAAGCATTGGTAAGTTCTGTGGGTCCTGAAGCACTGACCTTGACATTTAGTATCAGAGGAATCATTCCTTAGAAGACGAGCTTGAACGTGCCTATCAAATTTTTTCTGCATGAATAACCCTATCTGATTCATATCTTAGAGGAGACACTAGGTTTGAGGCACAAACTGTGCTGTCATGCTGAAAAATCAAGGGATAACTGATTGATATTGCTTGGAGTAGTTTTCACTCCCACTAGAACTAAATGAGAAAACATTTTGCCCACAACCCTCTATGTAGGAACTAACCTAAGCAAATGGATGTCTACTGAGACTAGCATAGATTTGTTGCTCTCATTGCAGGGAGCTTAATGTTTTAGCAGTTTCCAGTAGTCTGAAAACTCCTCTCACACTGCATGCCTACAAGCTACTTTTGAAGGATCTGTCTGCTGTAGTATTTGTTGTATTTTGTGGCATGCCTCAAGCTTGGAGATCCCATTTGCGTGAGCCTATGCTGTGGTTGAGAGTCAAGCTTTGTGTAGCAGCTTTTGATTGAGAAATATTTCACCTAATTCATCTGTGTTAAGGATAACAAAAAAATCAAACCCTCCCATGCACCCTTTATAAATCATCCTGGCTAATGCTGTAGTAAATGTGTTATCAAAAATGCAACACCTATTACTGTGAATGCCAAACAGCCAACACTGAAAATCAGATCTGAACCTATGGGGAAGGTATAAATTGATTAGACTTTTTGAGAAGCTATAAATTGCAGGAAAGCAATAGGAGCACCTTTAAAGGATTGAAACAAAGAAAAGATTACCGAACACAAAAATCCTGGGCCAAATCACAAATAGCTTGTTTCTAGGAGAAAAAGGGTCATGAAAACTTTGTTAGCTTTGAGTAAGGGGAAAGGGAGTAGAGAAAAGGACCTTAGTGGGTTAGAAATGTAGGCAAAGAATGAAGATAAAAGCTTCGACAATATAAGGCCCTTAATGCAACATATTAGAGAAACGAGGCAAAATAAGTCATTATCATTAGTGAATTTTTAGCTGGTATAGAATGACAATTAATACTGCTATGTAATTTTATTAAGGTGCTGTCTGCAGCATCTCACCATCCCTATCTTCTATAAAAATTGAAATATAAATTTAATTTAAAACATCTGAATGGAGGGTTGAAAAAAATCCATCTGGCTATGAGATCCACGGATATGTTTGCAATAGATTCTATTTTAATGTCCTGGTATTGTCACCTTTTATCATCTCTGCAAGCCTGCAGAACCAAGGAATGATAATGTACTATGCAATAAAAATGTAAGAGAATTTGCTAGGTGTGAAAAGGCTCCAGATGGAGTGACAAAGTGAGAGAGTTATAGAGGTGTTTTGTAAAAGTAACATGATGACCCACCTTGGCTGGAAGTGCCAATTATCAGAGGCTCAGAGAGCGTAGCTAGTTGGGAAATAATGATATAAAGGGAGGTACACAGAGGAGGAGCTCTGGGAATATAATAAAGGAGTGTTGGATAAGCTCTGACTGTATAAACTAGACTTAAGGATATGTTTGTACATTTCCTTGTCCAGCAAACCTTGGTTTGCCTAGTACACCACTTTGAGGATACTGGTATTATTTCTCTTCCATTTTGTTATTTTGTAGAGAGATAATTTCTAGCCTTTCAAAGATGTTACCATTTAGCCATCTTCCCTTATTTCATTAGTGGGAGTAATTGAACACTGGGCTATCCTTGAGAGAATATCTGAAACAGTTGCAGGGAGATGCGTTGCTCTGTCCATGCTCTGAGCTGATCAGAAATCACCCAGAAGTGATGCTTTCTGAGTGCAACATAGCTGCATTTGTAGTAAGTCTCAACTAGTAGTATCAGATGAACTTTTTCATGGCCTCACTCAGCACTTTTTTACAGAATACAGTTGAGAAAACCAAACCAAGTGTGAAAGAACCTTTGCATGTATGCATTCTTTGCAGGCTTCATACTCGTATCATCTCTGTATTAACCTTCCACATAAAATCAAGTTAAAGTTTCAAGTGTACTGCAAGAGTAGAACAGTTGTCTTTTCTTACTCCACTTTAAACTGAATAAATCACCAGAACGTACATCATCATCTCTTCTCCCCTTTTCCCTTTGGATAATGCATCTAACAAATGGGAAGTCAGGAATGTCTCTGCTGACTCAGACCTGTAGTCCAGTTAGTTCAGTATGAAAATGATGATCAGTAAAGAACTCTTCAAAAGCAGATGAATGTCATCCTGCAGTAAGCTGACATGGGATGGTTATTCCATGAAAATATTTTGCCTTAACCTTTATACTTGTTCTTTAAACATGTAAGTTTGTAGCCCTTCTAGAACTGATGTCAGCCTTAGCTATAAATTCAACATAATGAAGTATGATATAATGGGCATCTTAGAAAAAGTACTTTTCTTTACCATTCCCATTTATTCCTTTGAGATTCTTGATTTATATACATTTTTCTTTCATGTGTCTTTTCAATTTAAGATTCACCCTTATTCCCAAAAGACAAAGTTAATTAACTAAAAATGAAAAAAAAAGAAATCCTTTGTTTCTGCTTGCTTTCTACATTAGAGGGCAGAGTTCTACCTCATCTCTCTATTCATCTTTTATTTATTCAGGTATTTTGGATAAAATTAATTGGGAATTCATTTAAAAAACTATGTTAACATCTTGAGGGGAAAAAAGACCTTTGTTTAATATACAAATGTGCTGATACAATGTGTCTGAATCAAAACCAATACTCTGAGGGATTATTTGAGGGAAATTAACTCTATGGGCCCCTTCAAGCTTAATTTTGTGCTACTATAAACATGAATATCTAAGAATCATGATGCAAAATAACTTTTTTGTCATCTACATTTACTCAATTTTTGAACTAAAAGTAATTTTTGGTAAAAAGGGGCGCTGAAACAAAAGTTTCTGATCACTTTCCATTACAAGTTTAACAAAAAGGTGTTTGAAGTTGTATTACAAGCAAAGTTGTGTAAGGGGGCAGTAAATACAGTCTAACAGTATGAAGCATCCAAGCATCCACTTACAAATGGAAGACAAAAGGATGAAATCAGCATCTTTACTGTAACATAACTACTGAATTAAAGGTCATTATCATCTGCTTTAACAATATCTGTATATCTCTCTTGATTTTTGAAGGATTTCAGAGTCCTTGTGTATATGCTGATTACTTATTTTTCTACAGAGTGACACATCAAACTTAAGTGAGATAAATAGATAAGACTGGGAATTTGTAGGATGCACTCTGAGGTGGAAAATGAGCCATTCTGTATCACTATATGGCCTTGATAATTAACCAGTGGTCATGATGACACAATATGCATTGTTCAGCATTAAATGTTTACTTTTTATTTAAAAGCTGAAATGACTTTCCAAAATTTCCTTCCATTGTATTTTAAATGTTTAAAACTTAAAATAAAAATTAAATGCTTTCATTTACCTATTCCTTTCCCCTGCCACAGTTTTCTGTTTCATAAAAATTTGTTCTTAACCAGACAGTTCTATCGGGAACACTGGTCTTTTTTATCCCATGACCCCTGTCCTATCTCTGGAGCCAGCCAGTATTGATGAAATGCCTCATAGGACTCCTTAAAGCTCACCCATTAAAGCATGAATCCCATAAGACATGCTGAACCAGATACTGAATATCTGATCTGAATTCCAACCCTCCCTAGGCATATTCAGCCTGGGAGAGCTTCATCTTTAAGCCTGGACAGAACAGTAAGTAGCATAATAGACAAATTGATTTGGAAGATATCTCTAGAAGGCACATACTCTGTATCTGCTCTCAAAGCCATCTAAATTATTCCTGACAGAATTTCATTTACCTCCTCAAAAGGGCCCAGAGCTGAGAACTCAACATCTTCCTCTGGCAAGCTAAACTTCCTTCTCATCAAAAGGGTCCTCCTGCAACCTAACCTGGATACTTCCTGCTCCAACTGAAGCTGTATTTGGGTTGAGTGCAGGTGCTTTAACCCATTTTCAATATCACTGAAAGTCAACAAATGTAAATAAACTGGTGTCATCTCATACTGGTCCTTCTTCATAATATTCATTCCAGTTGCTTGTTTCAGAGCTTGAGGAGAAAAGCAGCAGCAGGGGAGATAGTGCAAATAGCAGGAGCCCACCTCTCTGTATGTAGCAAGAGTCTATAATGGAAACTTTATTGAGATAAGGCAGGTTTTAGGCTGAGACAAAAGTGATCCACCCTTGCATACACTGCTGATTCTTTCAAGCACTCTCCCAGGATCATGCAACTAGTGTTCTTTAAGGTGGCATTTCAATTACAGTGTCAGAGTAACACAAAGAGTGGGAAGTCGATGGATCAGCAGGTGGATCAGCTTAACCAAACAATAAACATTGTAGTTTGTTATTTGTAATGTGATAGCACTGAAGGACCCCTCCAGAATGTTCTTCAGGAGAAAGTCTTAAAGCATTTTATAAATAGTAGCTAATAATGCATCACAGGCTGGAGGCTTTTTTCTTTTCTCTAGAAAAGTCCAGAACATGTAGTTATCTTTCATCTTGTCAAGCAGGCAGTCCATAGGGGAAAGACTGACAGAGTACAAGGCGAGTGACTGCTCATCTTGCACATATCGTTCCTTCTTAAAACAAAGAAGCTAGATATTTTTCTCAAGTGGAGAACAGATAAGTACCAGGGTGACTGTAAGAAGAGCTGTATTGATCTGGTCTCCACACAGTGTGAGAAATGGAAAAATCTGGTAATTACCTGCCTCATAATTCTGAACTTGATGAACCAGGAATAACGCTCTAAGAAATTGCTTCCCATGAAGTAATTAATCTTTTAATTTTCTTTTTCCATCCATCATATAACTTCTTAATATGTCCTTAATTTCATCTAATACCATAGAAGTAGTCAGCACTACACCCTTCAATGCATATATCAGTTTGGAAGTCCTTACCCGTTCAAATATTCTGCTCCCATAAATTGGAGTGCTCATTAGTTTAAAGATCTTTATTTGAGTAGAAACATACACCATGATTCTAAGTCAGAGCGGATAGATCCAGTTTAAGGGCCTATTCTACACTCCCTCCATCCCAGTTCAGCTATTATCCTTAATGGTGTCAAATGCTAACTTCTCTGAGTAAATCTGCAGAATTCAGACCCAGTCATGTGCATCCAAAGAGTCTTTCTCATGTTCCTTCATCTTAGTTTCATCCATGTAGGATTGAATTTTGTGACCTGTACAGAGTTCATGGCTCTTTTTAATGTAAAAAATGGATGAATCCATAGTGTTTTCATGCTGTTTCAGAAGACACAAGAAGCTGACACATTTTATTTGGTTTCAGTCTCTTCACAGAGAGAATATACATCAGAAACTTAGGTTACAGGCCTGAATGACAGGTTAAGAGTCCAGGTAGTTTTGCAATACAGTGGTGGCTGAAGATGCTGGTTTGCAGGTCAAGTCCTGGGTCCCCAGTAATCTCTCTGCTTGACCCAAGGCAATTCATGTGATCTGTCTGCAACTTTATCTTCTGCATTAAAACATGAATAGTATTCCCTTTATCTGTGTTACCATGTTAAATAATAAAGTCTTTGAGGCAAACAAATTGTATTTCATTTGCACAGCTCCTTGCTCAGTTTAGAAGCATGAACTAAAACCAACTCCAAACCCTTTCACACATGTTATTGAAATTTTGTATACAACTATAAATGTCTCCATTACTCTTATTACAGACTTGGTAAATAGCCATATTATATAATCATCATATCTGCAATACAACTACAGAAAAGTTCAGTGGAAGAGTGTACTCTCCACTTAAATGATACCTTGAACTTGATTTTTGAGTGCTTATATTCTAATGCTGCAACTTTAAATCATGTAAAAATTACACATGAAAAGGTGAGAAATCTTACAAAATTGTACTCTCTAAAAGTTTATGAAAATATGGCAAGACATATCCAGAAAGGAAATATGGGATGGAAATGAGAATAAGAGAACTACCTTCCTAAAATGACCTCATTAAAAAAGCTAGTTACATGTTTGCTAAACTCCTGCTGAGATGACATTAAACAAAAGATCCTTTACAACTGGAAGATATTAAAGGATGCAAAATAGTAATTCCATATGCCCTTTTCAACATCAGCTGAAACAAATATAATATATTCCTTTCTAAATACTACACTTCATGTTATTAATTTCAATGACTGTTTCACACTTGCCCATCTTTCACCTTGATAATGTAATTATAGTGGTACAAGATATTCCACATAGATGCCAAGATGCAATTTAACTGTCTCCATGTTTCCTAGTCAGATTGTTCCTTGTATTGGACCCAAGTATTGTATAGTTATTAGTAGCTATCTTATGGGCAGTCTCACTGATATATTTTCTAGTATCACATTGTCCCTATCCTGATAGTAAAAAAGAGGCAAAAAAACATAACTTCATTGATGGTACAATCTAAACAGACTGCAAAATTTAAAATTGAGTGTGTATTATCAGTGCAAATCTTTAAAGCAATGTCCATTTCTATCACTAGAACATTTATTCCCTTATGTTTTTCTTGACTGCAGGTATATGTTTATGCAGGTTTCCCAGCAGGATGCAGTACATTGGCACATTGCCTGGGGTCAGTAATAATGTACCAAGTTTATCAGGGTGCAGTCCTCCTCTGGCCAGAGCAGTTGAATTCAGTTTCGTGTTTCTATACATTGACCAGCATGTACTTCCAGACTTAGTAGGCTCTATAATAAATGAAAAAAAAACCTACAGACACCACTTCCTCCCCCTCAAAAAAAAAAAAAAAAAACCAAAAAACCCAACCCAGAAACACCTGAGAAGGAAGAAATTAAAGTCAGTGGAGATATGCCAGAAATCAGATGGATGGTGGTACTTTTGTCTATATATTCCTATATGGTAAATTCCAACATTGAGGGTTTTGATCCTACCTCATGAAAAAGAGCTAATCTTGTTCAAGTAGTTGCACTGAGCAAGGGCAATTTACATGACCTTAAAGTTTGCAGACTGCAATGTTAAGCCTGTGGTTTATCTTTTTTTTTTTTTATTATTATTATTAGAAATGGACAGAAATTTCTGGAAAAATAATTTTTCTGTTGAAAAATGTTGATTTACCAAAATTCAATTCCTTCACATCAGCTTCATATAATGCTGTAGGTTTTTTATACTGTTAGGAGCAATTTCTCACATTCTGAGGAGAAGCCTATCCTAGGACAAACAGTGCTTTAGTGATTTAAAGCAGGGATCTGATCACCAGTCACATAATGCTGGACTATGGAGCCTGTTTCTCTTACACTTTGACCAAAATAATAACTTAGTATTCATACATCTTCAAACAGCTACCATTAAAAAAAAAAAAAATTTGAATCCCAGACAACCTATTTCACATATATATATTCAAATGGAAACCTATTTTCACTTCAGCCCACCCTCTCTGACTGATTTACTTACATAATTTCTCACACTTCTCTCACATAATCACACATACATGGAAATGACCAGATGTAGCATTACTATTCTACATTTAACGTTACTCTTGAAGAATCCATACTATCTAGCCTTCATTTTCACTAAACTGTGCTTACAGAGAATATAAGGAAACAAAATAAAAATTAAAATTGGTCCCTAGGCAGGATCTTCTTCAATTTTAGGCTAGCCTCTACTTTTCATTTGAGGATAGATGTTTTGATTGAAAACTTTAACTGTGATCTTGTGTCAGCCATCATCATGATGTTTACTAACACCACAAGAATAAAATAGTCAAATATTGGGATTTTCAAAGGACAATAATGCAGTCAGCCCCTTCACTTATAGTCAATCTTTTGAGTACCTAAGTCTCATCCATTCTGGTTTACACTGAAGGTTTTTCTATAATTACATTCCAGACAAAAGCACAACACTTTTCTTTTTCACTGCTGAACTCTTGATCTACTGTCTTTATTGTGTTTCCTTTTATAAATAATTTTATGGTCAAATACCCAGCTGAAATTTAAATAAAATGAAATCATGACTTCTTTTCACCATTAGCCCAAGATAACATAATAGCATTATGACAGGTGAAGGTTAACATTTCTGGTGGCAACTTTCATTTAAACCATCTCAAAGCAAGATGGCATGCATAATTGCTTTTCACCAATAGAGAAAATAACTCCCATTAATCCTGTAGTGAAGGTCATAGAAACATTGCACAGGCTCAGAACAATCACAGAATGAAGACAGAAAAGAACAACTGGGTCATCTAATTCATGTACCCCTGGCTACCAGCACAACCTCAGACAACTATTTACCTAGCTAACACAGAATTTTTTCAGTTATAATCTACTAGTAAATGGAAAATAATTCAAAAGAAATAAAAGTGAGGTGAGTCTTTGTTAAGTGTTAGAAATGTCTTTAAATGATTTTTTAAAAAAAACAGATGACTAGATAATTTGGACCTTGGCCTACCATAAACAAAAGCCTTCCTCATTCCAGCAAAATAGTTAACAAAATTCTGATGCAGGGAGAATCAGGCCTTTTATTTTTAATTATTTTTCTTTTTTGCTATTATTAACATGCCCTTGTTCCATGAAGAAATACCAAGAGACAGTCTATTCCTGTGGTACTTCTGGCCCAGTTTCTCAAGCCCAAGAGAATCAGTTAGTTTGGAATTCAGTGATTAGATGAACCAAATCAGAACTCTATCATTACTTTTTGCTTTGCCATTATAGGTGAAGAACATGAACTTGCACACTATGGACTTTCTTAGTAATCATTGTCAGGAGATTTTCTTCAGTTTTAAGGTTCTTAAATTGATGTCCCACTCCTAAACCAAAAGATTTCCATAGAAAACAAAAATATATTGTGGCGAGTTGGAATGCATAGGAGGTATGCAATATTACAGGAGGATTAATAAACACTCCACTCATCTGTGTGTTCCAAGCATTCCTCCAGGTCAGAGAATTAATCAGAGATGACCCAGCTTCATCCACCTCAGGGAATACAAACTGAGGTGACACACCATGTCATTTGAGCAATAGTAGTAATCATGTGAAACATCAATCCCTGCTTCTTGGAGACATGTTCAAGCCATGGACTGTGCTCCAAAACTGCCTCATTAGGTGCTGCTGAGTGAAAGAGCAAATCCTATTGTATAAGCATATTGTTTTGCAGAGGATTAACTTTGAACTTCATAAAGAACTGGCTGTTGTCTACTCTCCATCTCCTCTACACCACTTGCATCTACTTTCCACCCTCTTGTTTCCTCATTCACTTCATCTTTTCTGAGGACTAACCCTACCTCAGCCATGTTCCATGCTAGAAAAATCTTCCCTCTTCTGTGCCATTTGCCAGCCATCATTCCCTTCATTTTATTTCTGCTATTTACCCATATCTGACTTGTATTGAGACTACAAGATACCCATAAAAAACAAAGACTATTACTGTCTTTGTCTAGTACAGGCTTCTTCTGCTTACTATTGCTATTATCACTGTCTGAGATTGCTCTTACACAAAACTGTAAAGCTCTCCACAAGCTCATTGCTTATAAACTCTTTACATGGATAGTCTGTTTTGTATATACTTTGAAGCTACACAGCCAAACTGGGCACACAAAGGTACAATGGAGAAATGAGTCACTACAGGTCGTTTGATCAACAGGAAATAGTGATGTGCATGTTTTTGGTCTTTCCCATTAAAAAAGTAAAATGCACAAAATTAATTCGCTCTTGTTTTGCAATTGTGATGGTCCAGGAAAGCACAGCTATCAGTTACTGTGGCTCCATTGACAAGTGGCAGCCTAGGAAGCCATTGTAGTACTGTCATTTTTCCCAGATAACAACTGCTTTAAATGTCTTCTCATGACCTGTTTGCCATTTCTCTCACTGTGTCTTTCCCTGTATAGTGTTTTTTTTTTTTTTTATTAATGTAATGCAGAAAGCAGATAGGTGTAGGAAACTCACAACCTTCATTGACTATGCCAAGACACAAACAGTATTGTGTCAAGGTCAACACCACATAAATAGATGCTCCAGTACTTGTTTATACGTTGGAGCCATGAAAACTGTAAATGCTATGTAAACAAATTAGGATTGATTTAATTATATTCAGAGGCTTGTTTGCTTGTTTTCAGTTATTAAGAAATACTGAAGTGTCTCAAAGCAAATATACAGAACTTCTCAGGAAGTCTCAGCAGAAATTAAATTTCTGAGTAACTTCCAATATATGATACCCATCTTTTACTAGAACTTGAGAGACTTCCTTCTAAATAAAACGGTTGTTCTTTTCTTTCTCAGCACTCAAAATAGTGAAATTAGGGCATTTGTACCTACACAGATCAGTCCTGAAGTATTTAAAAAATTACAAGAAATACCTTATGACAACAGCTGGAAATACAGGGTGACATTTCTCTCCAAGAATGTCATTGGGCACAGAATAAATAGGAATAAAGATACAACTGCACCAACAGGTATCCTACCTAGCTCAGGGCGAGCATTCATGTCAGCATGGCTCACAGCCAAACTAGCTTGTGTCCCAAAAGCAGATTCATTGAATTGGACTGCAGATAAAGATCATTTTACTCTGACATAAAACTAGGTTGTTGCCAAGTCTTGCTGTTTATTCTTGCTCTTCTTGTGAAGACATCATCATCTGTAAAGTCATTCAGTGGTTCAGAAAACTGATCCTGCCACAAACTAACTTGTTGAAAGCAAAGGAAGTTAACTTTCAGCCAAATCAGTCTTTGATCTGATCCATCATGTGTCACAAAATCATTAAGCCAGCACAGGCAAACCACCAGAAATGCATGCCGCTGACTGGAGAGGAAGAACAGTCTTCTCTTTCACTAAGAACCGACATTTATGTGATTTTTAAGTCACATAGTCATAGTGCAGGAATTAACCAGTTTTCATTACCTCTATATGCTACCATTCCACAACCATAGTAAGACTCCTGTGTCCAGTTCTGTTAATGACTTACCCCAATTTGGCTTCTCTGGACTGAATTTATCTCCCTTTTGACCAGCTTGCTGTACTCCCACATGTACTGCTTGTCTCTGCAACAAAAACAGCTGCTCCATTTCCTTGGAAGAGATTTCAATCAATGAGAATACATTATTTCAATCTCCATCTTGGGCTTTCTACTAGAAGGGAACCCACTATCAGCAAAAGTTAAAGCTGGAACAACACACTCCTTAAATACCATAACAATATTATATCAGTTGAACATCACAGCTAACTATAAGACAGAAATGATATTCATGACCACCCACAGCTTGAAAAATAGTGTATGTCTTGACATTCAGTCTTGGCCTTCTGGTGCGCTCCTCCCATGGTTAATCTTCCAGATTTTCCTTTGGCTTTTGATGCTACAGCTGCTTGTTTACTCTTATAGTAGGGATATTGTGATATACTCACATGAATTGCTGAAATAAGTAAGGGAGTATAAGCCTTGAGAATACATCTCACTATGGTGTTTAATTAATGGTGTTTCATTCACATGGGACAAAATCATAAAATTTTTACTCATGGAAGGTAAAATTGCTATAAAATAAGAATCAAATATTTGTACTCTGAAGTACAAAGACCCAAATTATGTCTGGAGAGTTTTCAGAAAGAACTGAGGAAAGCAGTAGTTGAACTGAACTCTGTTCACTTCATTTGCTTTCAGTATTAAGGAAATCAGGCAAAACAGCAGGCCAGGCTGACATGTGGTATATGGGATTCAGCTGAGCATCTGGCCATTCATACTTAGAACTCTAATAAATGATTATTCTCAGAGCTGCATCAATGTAAAGTGACAAATCTGAATCACATCTCACCACAATGGTTTAATATAAAAAAGTAGGATAAATATTTGGGTTTTTCTTCAATATGATCAGTTCAACAAAGAGGAAAAACTTGTCTCAGTTATAGTGATGTTCTGGGGAATAATTTTTTTGCTAGATATTGATACATTAATGTAAATATAAAATTCCAGCATGTGGCAGGCACTGTAAAAGATGATTGAAAAGAGCCTCTGGATAAAAATGTACTGATGCCACCTCCTCAGACTGCCTGGGTGTCTCTTCACTATTTTGATAAGTGGTGTGACAGTCTGAGGTAGAATGTCCTTCAGATGTGGTACCCTGAGCTTGCCTTAATTATGGCTCTTTTGGTTAGAAAATCAAAATCACAAATGAATCATCTGAAAATTTCACAAAAACTGCTTTCAGAATCTGGACTTTGTACAAACAGAACTGGGTTCTGTATTAGCAGATCAAAATGCTCATCAACATTAATCAGTTTCCCAATGATGATGTGTTGGAACTCAATTTCTCCTGTCTTATGGATAAACAAATTGTGATACAAAGCATCCCACTGATGTGTACATGATGCAGCCATAAGACATGGAGTTATAAATTTTAGTGACTGTGTTTCAGCTCCAGTCATGCACATTGCAAGGTCCACCATCTCTGCTCATGCCCTCTGTGTGGCTATTGTCAGGCTATGTTGTTCTCTGTCAGTCTCAAAATATTGCTTTTCTTCAGTGTCAGCTTTGTCTGCAAAGCAGAGATTTGGAGCTCAAGGGTTATGCCAGACAGCTCCGATAGAATTTTTCTGTCTGGCCCATAATAAATTGAGGAATACTTTTCAGACACATCATAAATTTGCCAGTGTTTCAGGTATTTGCACCAGAACAAGGGTTTCAGACCCATTATTGGTTCTGTAGTTACCAGTAAGGCACAGAGGTTGATGAGTACATTTTTTTATCTCCCTACACAGCAGAGGTGACAGATCTTCCAAACCATGTTCCAGCTACCAAGACTGTGAAATCAGGATTAGAAATTAGTCAGTGTGGCTCAGTTATTCCAGAAAGATGGAGACAGAATGAATTTAGGATGAGACCTGACAAGTTTATGAGTACAGCTATACTATACATTTGCCACTGAAGCAGTTGCCTGGATAAAGCATCCTTATTCTCAGATCAGCCAAACTATTGTTTTTCTGCACAAGACGCAAATGGTCTTTTACATAAGGGTGAAGAAAGGGGAAGTGGTATACCATTAATTCAGTAAGACTTTTGATTATGACTCTTTAGGAAAATATGTTCTGAAATAAGCTAGAGTAGGATTCCAACAACTCTCTGGAACAGACTGGTTTTCAGTTGACATTTTCGAAGACCAGTAATCAGTTAGTTAGTATTAGGCTGTAAGAATGTATCAGATTAAATTACTCAGTAGCTTTTCTTGATTCCCATATTGATCAATATTTTGTCTAATGATAGATCTGGGGGAAAATGCTATTCTGACTGGGCCTATAAGAACATCGGAAGATGGGATTGGTATTCAAAATGTCCATAATGGAATTGGTCTGAAACACATAATGTGCAGTTCCATAGAGAAACACACAAAATATTGTATGTAATTGGGAAGAATCAGCTAAACATATATAAAATGTGAAAAATCTAGATCATATCCTTCTTCAAAAGAAAGGAAAAAACCTGACCATACTGGCTATATACATGGGAGTGTTTTGTGTGAAACTTGCAAAGGAATTTGTCCAACATCCCTCAGCTGGAATATCGAGGAGTTGGTGAATATCCCTATGCTTTAATTAGAGGCATGGAGTAAGTGGACAGAGTCCAAATGAGAACAGTGAGAAGAGTAAAATGGTCTAGAAAACATTTTCTCTAAAAAGTGCTTTGGGAGCTTGTTTTAATGTAGGCAAGAGATGACTGAGGAAGAATATTATACCTTATCCTTAAATATGTAAGATGTTGTTGCAAAGAAGAAGAGAATAAGCCATTTACCAGGTCCGCTGTGTATCTTGTAATTGTTGGTCCTTTTCTATAACACCCCCTGTGTTTAGCATGGTCCTATCTGCCCTGTCATTTAACAAAGACAAAGTGATGACCAGTCCTTCACGTGTTTTCAGGACAGTGCCATTGCCATGGAGCTCTTTAAGTACCTACATCATTACAGATATTGATAGTAATAAAGTTGGGTTTCACTATATCATTTAGATTATCATATTAAAGCTGTGTTGTAGGGCAAAACATCCATATTTATACTGTATTTAACTTTCTATTAATAATAAATTCAAGTGAAATAGTTTTGTTATTAATATTGATCACTGTTCCAATTGAAAGCCCAGATGTCAAGGTTTCCTTTAGCATGCTCAGTTATATTTAATAGTCCTGTTGATGAGTGAGAGCCTAATGAAGGCTAACAGATGGTCTATTTAATATTGCTGTAGGATTTGAAGCACTTGCCAAAACAGATACACAAAAGGATTTGACAGCCCTGTAGCTGAAAACCTTTAATTACAGCTACTTCAGTTCCTAGGGGTTTCTATGAGGATAACATAACAGCGCAGCTTTAGGATAGGTCAGCATGGTGGGGAAAAGCTTTGTGGAGCCAGACAGAGCGTACTGGTAAAACTATTTGCTGAACATTAATAAACTGGGCTTGGTGCAGGCAGTTTAGAAAGAGAAGCTAGACAGAGAGAGAGGAAAATAAATTATGGTGCTTTCTCTGCCTCTGAGAACAGTTTGTTCTATATCTAAAATACCACCTCTTGAAGACTGTCACCTGTTGAGCAGGTAGGTGGGGAGAAAGCATGCAGCTGAAGTGGAGCTTTAATCATACCTGAGTTATAGCTGGGACCTCACCTTAAAGTGATGCTAACTTCAGTCCACTTACTGCTCTTAGGGACAGCAAATTACAAGGTAGGGGGCTAAAATGGGCTGAAGTTGTAAAACTCTACCTTTGAAGGAAAGCACAAATTTATTCAGGACCAAAAAATACACATAAATCACAGAAATTTATGGTTTCTAAAAACTCTTTTGATTTGTTGATCCGAGTTTGAGTGGAAAGAAGGATCTTTCAGAGACTTTTGATGATTTCCCCCTGGCTCTACATGAAAAAATTGCCCCTTGGTTTTCTGGCATAAATTCACACCACTTCCAAAATGAAATAAGGAATAATTAGCAGTCACATTCTGATTTGTCTGAATTGATTTCTAGGGAATTGCTTAGAAATTGAATCAATTTCTTCAGAAATATTAGGTATTTTTAGTGCCCTTACTGTATCTGATAGATCTGTCTGTAACTAAGGTATCGATTCTTTCTGGGTGCCAGAAAGAATCTGTAAAGTTTTTCATATATAATTCCAGATATCTGATCAGTACTTGTTTTGTAAAATGTTTTCTAGAAAAAAGAGAATGTGGATATGCGCACTGACAGAGATGTAGGCAGATTTTGAGACTCCTTGATTATGGAAGGATTGTTCCCCCTCACCACCATGCTTTGTTCTAGACTCAATCCCAGAGACCATCCCTGCATACAGGAATAAATATTTTAATGGAGAAGATGGAAAGAAACAAACAGAAATAAGCAGGAAGTGAGATTCCCTAAACCAACCTGCAAGTCAAGTTAGGACAACAGAATATGGAAGCCTATGCAGATTTCCATGAATACGGAAAAGTAGTGCCACCTGGCTAGTAACAAATTTTGCCAGTCCCCACAGCATTGACAGCCACAGATTTCATGCTTCAGCGTGGTGAGAAAATCTCTGAACCTTTCAAAATTCAGCAACCACATGAATAACTGCCAAAGATTGTGGAATAGTCCACAGAGTACAATCCCTTGTTTATCCACATCTGGCTGGGTTTGGTCCCTTTTCCACATGTTGCCCTGTTTTTTGGCAGATTGTGAATTATCTTGTGTAAAACCAGCTGTTTCTCATGGTTCCAGATAATGCTGAAGCCTGACATTTTTACTGCCTCATGCAAGAATCTGTGATTTTGGCTTCATCCAAACAGCAACGAAAAATGAATAGACACCAAACACTAGTCTGAAGGAGAGAGTGTACTGGCACCTGGCCCCAGCTACACAGGCAAATGTAGCAAACGTAAAGAAACAAGATAGAATTTACTGTGATCTTGATCCAGCAACTGCTGAAGTAACTGGAAAGATTCCCATTGGATTCAATAGACCTCAAGAGACAAACCACCTCCCTAATGGGCATAGAAGTGGAATGCAACAGCAGTGCAACATCCTAGAAGGTGATACAGTCAGGATAATAGTAACACAGGCTGCCAAATTTGAAGGTAATTGGAAGAGAATCACTAATTACAAGGGCTGTGAAATCAGACAACTCTTTCATCATTGTGTGCAGTTAAACCTGATAAGCAATGGCTAGATGGTGGGAATGTTTTGAAGCTAAATATATTTTAATGTGATATGCATCTTCTTTGATGTAGACATTTTCATTAAATGTTCATCTATTTAATTATTATTTACTTTGTACAGAACTTTGGGATTTACTAAGATGAAAGAGGCTATTGTTTGTTTATTATTTTGTGAGTGACGATGCCAGGGCTGACTCCTAAACTAGTCCATCAGTTGTAACATAAGACCTCAAGCCATTCTAATATAGACAATATTCTTGGAAAAATCAGCTTTGATGAAAATGCATATACACAAAGGATATTCCATAATTAGAGGAGGTATAAAGCATTGAATGTGCCAGTAAAGTCAATTAAACACTAATTACTATTGGATACAGATCTGCCATTGCATGATAAATTGCTCAAGTAAAAGTATCTTCTCCTCACAGAGGTGTCAAATTCACCCCTGCTGATGTTACAGATGTTTTTTCAACTACCCCTCTGATTCTGTTTGAGATAAAACTTTCCCTTGTTGTAGGCAGCAGTGTGAAAAACTCATTAGCTGATATAATCTGCATAGGTAGTTTTCTTTGTGTGGTTACATGACAATCCCTCACTTTCCACATTTCTAGGCTGTGCTAATGATTTCACACCCTCTTTTCTCAGGAGGCAGAAGATCTTTCTGCAACGTGCACTTGACATATGGTTAGTGTCTAGCCCTTTGATATCATTCAGGTGATGGAGAGCTTTGGAAACCTCTTGACTTCATATCAATCTCAATGTGCTCCATCAGGAATTCTGCAGATGACTGTGATTCAGCTTTTTAAACATTTCCAGGAAGTTCATCACTCATTGCCACTTTTCTCCTTACCTTTCAGTGTTAACAACTTCCCATATGCTGTTTCCATATGCCATGTGGCTTTCACAAAATCTCAGGCAGTAACTTCTCCAAAAGCTCAGGTACCTTTGTGGCAGTTTTAACAGCATATTTGTCCAAAACACGGTGACAAAGTGAAAGACATCCATTCCACTGGATTCAATGCACTTTGGAAGGATTTCTAATGGAGTCCAATCTCAAAGATTTTAAAATGGGGAGGGACCAGTATGATCTCTTGGAATAAGTCACTCAGTTTTCCTTCATCCAGTCTCCCTCTGTATTAAAACCATAAAAATTGTATTTTAGATAGAATGGAAAACTTCATCTGATATTAGCACAAATTTCATGTTCTTCCATCTTTCAGACCTCAGCTGCTCTAAGCATGTTCATGACAGTATCTTCAAACTTGCTGTCGACTAACTGAAACTCCCTTAGACTTAAGTCAGTCTGATCAATGTGTGTCTTACAGCCCCGCACAAAACCTGAATGGTGGCTTTATAGTGCAGATGTACAAGAGAAGACGTTTAAATGTCTTTAGAGAGATAAAAGTCATGTGTAACTAGTTTCTTGCATTTAGTACCTCAATCCCTCTTTCCCCAGCCTTGTCTTCCATTGCCATATCTGAATATAGCAAATGAGCAACCTTCCTCCACAGAGAGACCAGACTTTGTCACTCTGTTTACATTCTTTTCTCTCTTTTCCTGAAGTATATCTTTTATTTCCTGTGGTCTCCCTTTTCAAAGGAGACTGAGATGCTTTTAGAAACTGGTGATTACAGACTAAGGTAGCCAAACTTACATGTTTCGCTGCACCTTTGGCTGAGAGAAAACGCCTTCATTTCTTCTAAGTACTTATTTTTTGTAGCTGACAGTGCTCCTGCCCCTACAGCGTGTGTTGTCTCTGCCCAGTCGTGAGTTGAGGGCTGGAGAAAGGGACAGTTCAGGAATCCCACACAAATAACATTTATCACTGCTCACCTTGGATGGCATTGAAACACAAATCTTTCAGCACTGCACTATAGTGAGCAGTCTGAGCCCAGCCACACAAGCAGAAGCACCTCATTTATTACTTATTTAGATAATTATCACTGAAGTGCAGTAGAAATGATAACTCTGTGGGATGAGTGATTTAACTTCAGTGCAAGCCCATTAGTCATAAGGGAACAGGCTGCTCACATTATACCCCACAGACATCACCAGAACTAATCCTCTGTAGCTCGTGAGAAGACAGAACACAAACGAATAAAAGTTTGTCTTCACCATATTTGATTCTGCAAGCTGGAGAGATTGAAATTTATTCACTGTGAAGCTCAGGTGCTGAAAGTACCTTCCTGACAGCTACGCGTGACACCAGCCACTTGCTACTCTTCTTGCTTCCATCCAGTGTAAACTGTAACCTGGACTGTGCAGGTTTTCCCAGAGGATGGAAAAGTTGATGCTGCAGCTGCAGCTCTTGAGGAAGCTCTGGTTTGGAATTTGTGATTCTGTGACTTGTTCTCAAAAGATAGAAATCCAGTCGCACTCAGGTAGGTTTCTCTCTCTTCACATAGTAAGAAATAAAGCATGCATGGAGCTGAGATGAATGAGTCCTCTCCAGAAACAGAAACATAGCTACATCATTTCAAAGATGTCAGGCACTATTTCACACCAGACGATACCAGCTACACATCCTCATTTGTATGGAGATAGTTTCAGTGTCGGTAGCTATGTCTGCATCAACAGAGCTGAGACATGGTGGGCAAACCAGTTTGTGCTGCAGACCTGTTGTCCACACTATACTTGTTCCAGGGATTTTTATTTCACACTAGCTCTAGTCTTGTCCTTTCCACTCAGTGCTCAGTAGCAGCTGGGACCACCTTAGGTACTTTTTTGGGGCTTATCGTCCAACTTAAGGGGTCATTTTGTTATTTCATCCAAGAGGAATCTAGACCGTGCACCTCAAGAACACTCCTCAGTGTGAACTAAAGCATAGCAAGCGGGGACAGTCAGGAGCCTCACTTCAAAACTTACTCATGATCTGAACTAAAACACTCATGTTGATGCAATATCCAACACAGAGGTGACGACTTATAGGTCGGGGTCCTGAAGACGGGAGGTTAAGGTGTGCTTCCTTTAATGATCACTATTTCTTCCCTAACTGGTGAAACTCGAGGTGCAGTGTTTTCAGATAAAGTTTTTTCATTATGTTACCATTAGAAGCACTAGGCACAGGGAAATTTTGTGGTCAAGATCTTACTGGGAATGCTTTAAGTGAGGATATTTATTGACATTTGTAATTCAGTTTATGATGTGTTTTTTTACTATGACCATTAATTCTTCTACCTGGAGAGCATTGCTAATGATTCTCAGGTGTTTGGCCCTCATACTCTGCTTTTAGTCACATTTAAATAAATACTTAAATTATGTAAATTAAATCTCTTCCTCCTTGTTATCACAAGTAGTCAGAGGAACTGTCAGTGACTATTTTACCTTAATAACATGAGTTGGATTGTTTTCTCATGTATGTGTTTTCCTACTTTATTCTGAGTCCAATTTTTAAAAAATGTGAAAGAAAATGTCAGGGCATACATACAGACCAAAACCATTTATGGCTGAAACATGGAAAATTTTCAGCTTTCAGGTTCTTGAGGAGGGGAATGAGAAGTCTATGGCAATTCTTTCTAGTGAGGAGACTGTTTCATGAAAAATCAGGAAAAGAAGTGTACTTAAGAGTAGGAAAAAAAGAATTTGAAATCCAAAAAACAAGGTTTTAAAGCAAGAGCTCCAAACAGTCAACAGTTTATGGAGCGCTTCCCGCAGTCACAGTCAAATGTATTAGTTGTTAACTCAAATTGTTTACACATTATAAACAATTTAAACTGCTTATAAATTAAAACTGCTTATAAAGTACTTACTGTACTTTTAGTTTTTAGAGTATTTATAACATTTAACAAACACCATAACCTCACACAGTCTATGTATTACTACATTGCTACTGTGTATATCTGCTAAAACATTCACTATATTTCCAAAAGCCATTAAAGCAGGGATAGAAACACAAACACTTATAAACTTTAAAACCTTGTTAGAACAAAATATATTGAAAGTCTTACATGGGGAGGACACTCACTTATAAACCAGCCAATGATACTTATTTTAAAATCCACTTAATAAAAAATAAAATTAAAAAAAAAGATCTTGTTTTCTGAAAATGTTTACCTTATATTTAACACCTATGAAAACCACTTTAAAGTCTTTCCAAAATGTATTCAGAGGTCTTCAAAGCAAAAAACTAGTTATTTTCAGCTTCTTTTAAAAAATCTTACTTTTTTTGACAAAGCTAAAGCTTTATGAAATGTAGTTTAAAAATAACAATTATCAGTGACTGTGTATTGTCACTCTAAAAAATAAAGTAAAAGGAATTTTTGTTTTAAAAAGATTTCATTTCATTATTCTTCATTCCTTCTGCTAGTGCACTAAATTATTAATCCTGTGGTAATAATGTATATTTAAAATGTGGACTGGTTAAGTGTACTTTTAAATATATGGTAATCTGCAAAAGAAGACAGGGATATCAGAAAGCTGTTAGTTAAATCACAAAGGTTTTAGCCAAACCACTTCCTACCAGCTGCACAGGCCAGTTCCAGACTCCGTTCTAAGTGTGTGTACTTTGCTCAACTGTTGAGAGAGATGCTTGTTAAATTAATCTTTGGAATGAACACAGTTGTTTTTATCCCCATTCCTGTGTTGGTAGGACAAGACTAAGAGCAAACCTTCATCTAAATTAGTCCTTAATCTTTCCAGGGATATCCTATGCCAAGGTCATTATGGCTTATTACCTCGGCAAAAGAAAGAAAGTAAACAAAGCCAAATCGGAAGTGTAAGAGGTTTGCTTCCTTGTTCTTATTCAAACCTGTTTCAGGATTGTGGGAGATGTGAATTTATTAAGAACTGTAGAGAAAATAAGAAGTGTCCTTGTCATGGATGAGTGTTTTAGATCACTTAAAGAATCATTGGCAAAGGTATTAGCAAAAAGTGATTTTAATATGAATTTGTAAAAGTACAACTTAACGAAGTTCGATGGCAAGGTTCACTCTATTACTTACTACACAGAAGAAACATACATCAGTTAGAACTGATTTAGAATTATTTACACAGAGACTGGAGGTGTAAAAAAGTAAGGGGGACCCTCCCATTGAGTCACTTCGCCAATTTGTCAGGGAATGAGTGCTTATGGATCCTACACAACTTCAAGGTAGCAGCAATTTAAGATCTATCAGCACTATTATGGTAACTCACAAGGTTAGGTTGTATGATTTTTAACAATACTTAATCATCAGCCAAGTATCAGAGTGATTTAATAAAATTTGCTATAATCAACATTATAAAGTTTGCTAAATATAATGCACACACACAAATACACACACAGAGATATAGAGGTTAAATTATGATATTAAATTATTGGTACCAAATGACCTTTGAACTTTGCAAAACGTAATTGTAGTGAATTACTATTTTCTTTCATCAGCATTTGTCAGCAGATGATCTTTGAACCCTTTCTCTTTGTCGGCATCTATCAGTGGATGATCTTGGAAATTTTCACACAATCTTTTCTTTGAAATCCTCGCAAAATCTGCCCTGAGAGGTATCTCCCAACTCAGAGGGAGATACTGGGTCACAGACTGCTATGATCCTGGAGAGCTCAAAGGGTCTCACCCAGGATCGCTATTTATAGGATCATGAGATGATTGACTCCGGTTGGTGTTTTTTTCATTTTGACTACACTTCTTGTCAGGTAATTCTGGCACCTTCCAGAGCAGGCTACAATCCAGCCAGCAGGAGTTTCAGGTGTTTTAGGGAGTGCCTAATTGTCCTAACTCACTGTGCTTGCAACCAGGACAAGAAAGTACCAGATTTTCCCAACTCAATGCATTTGTAGCCAAGATAAGGAAGTGCCAGACTGTCCCAGCCTACTGCACTTGTAACCAAGACAAGGACATAATGTTGGCTGATCCTGACATAGCAACGTGGCCCAGGGGTCTGCACCACCACAACCCTACCACCCTGACATTTGTGCCATTGTGTTTGATGACTGTTTCCCACACCATCCAGGCTTCTGATACATGGTTAATCTCCATCTTTTCCCTGTGTGGTTATACCATGGCTAAATTCTGTCACATTTTCCCCTGAATCAGCTCTAATCTCTGCCTTGTTTTGCCCTGACAGACTCATCCCCTACCTGCATCTTTCCCAGTGTTACTACTGCAATCCATTCATTTCAGAGCTTTTCACAGTCTAACCCCAGGCCCCTTTCATCATCAGCTAGTTCAACATGCTGCTGACAAAACTATCATTCTTAATTTTGTCTCTTCCTCAATGCCTCTATTTGAGTGATTTATCCTTCTCACTTGCCACCTCAACCCAGTCACTGACAGACATGCATACACACACACACACACACATGCACATGCTCTCTTTGACAAATTTCTCTATCTTCTCAATATGCTTTACCACAAATTCAAAACTGTTCCTTTTGAAAGCTGACACCACCAATCACATGCAAGAGAGTAACACTTTCTCCAGGCTCAGCAGAGACACAGAGGAACAGAGAGCTGTCACACACACACTGCCCAAGTGCTCCAGTTTCTTTGACATCCTTTCTCTAAAGTGAAAACCTATCTCTGTTCTTTGAATTATTTTTGGAAAATGGGGGGTGTCTAGTGTCTAGAGTAGTTTACTTTTTCCTCAAAATAACTCCTCCACTAAAACCTTTAAGTTAGCTGTTTTTTAAAAGTGAAAACCCATAAAGGCTCAGTCATGTGCATATTCAAATAAATAGGAGCACCTCCACTGACTTCCCCCAACACTGCTAGCAGCGAAGAGACTGAATCCTGATATCCCTGGGTATATAACCCTGGGTTACCCACAGAATACATTAGGGGCCATCTGAGATACCAAGTCCTTTGTTGTCTATTTGGTTCTCCAAACAATTCTCAAAACCAGGGTCAGATCCAAAACCAACTAAAATCAGGGGGTTACTAGAATGACTTTTGAATCAGGAGCCAGGGCTAGAGATTGCATGGAAGGTCATGTTGTCTCGGGTTTCCAATACAATGATTGCCCTTAAAATGTCAACATTTAGCACTGGTCACTATGAAACTTCATCTGACCTGCCACATTTCAACTAGGACCTTAGAATAGACACGTATCTCAAGTGAGTTTCAGAACTGCTCAGTATTTGTTCAATCTTGCTGCCATTGAAACTGTTGGTAAGATTTCCATTAATTTCAGTAGAACAGTTAAACTCAATGTAAAAACTACATCATCCATTGTGTCAAGGTGACATTTTATTTCATGTTAATGATAATGGCTAAAATTTTTTTTAAAAGCAGTTCATCTTGTACTATTATGGAAATAAAAGAAGAAAGTACTGTGAGGTGCAATACAACAGACTTTTTACCAGGGTTCAGCTAACCTTTGCTCACCTTTAAAAATTAAAGTGATTTTAGGGCTGAAAAATGCTCATTATAAAAGACTTAAAGAGCTCAATTTGCTCATCAAAAAAGATCAATAGTTACTTAATTGAAATGTAGAAGTGCCTTCATGAAGAGAAAATATCCTGTAGTAAAGGACTCAATCTATCATGGAAAAGCACAACAAGAACCATTGGCTTCACATTACACCAGGCAAAATCTGCATAGAAAGAAGGCTTCTGTCTTTTTTTTTTTTTTTTTCTTTTTTTAATAAAATGTTCTGATTGAGTTTCTACATTTTAATGGCTTCAGATGAGGACTGAAGCTGACATCCTAAAACTGATGTGATGGTCAAACACAAGTTATCAGTCTCATTAACAGGCTAACTGAGAAAAGAAAGGAAAAAGGAAGAACAATTGGTGTTATTATGCAGAACACTGGAAATACTTAAAATTTATGATTTCTGGAATTTCTTCCAAATTATCCCACACTTCCAACAAAGAAAACAAAGGAAAATAGAGAGTGGGGAAAAAAAAAAAAAAAAAGGAAGAATATACTCCAAATGCGAATCAGTTGACCAGTTGAGGATCCAGGCAACAACACGCAGGAGTTGAGAAAAAGTTGGGGATTTGGTTTTGTTTGGTTTGGCTTTGTTTAATTCAGAAAGATATCTTTCATGGGACTGAGTAAAGGCTCAGATCAAGTGAAACTTTAAAATATAGATCATTGTTTAATTGATAGAGGAAAAGCTTGTTCATTTTCTGTTTGTTATTACTCTATTTTGTCCCATTCTGTTGTGTGTCACCATATTGTGACTTTACATTACCAGTAAAATTAAAAGTAACCTAATATAAAACATTCATTTGGATACATTTACTCTGTTGCCTCAGTATTGTTATGTGATTTTTCAAAACGTTTTAAAAAAATGCATGCTCTTATTTGTTATTCTCCTGCTTTAGTAATGCTGCCAGCTGTACTTTCCACTTCACATGAATTCAGGTCTATTCCAATTTTCCACTTCCCTGCCTTTAATCCCAGTGTTACAAATGGAATCCCATGCTACACTAATATCTCTTACTCACTGGCACAGAAGAGATCAATATTTCAACATGCCATATGTTTTATAGATCAACTGCCTTGTGCATAAGAATCCAATGACATCTGAACCATTACACAATATTTGTAAGTTACACAAGCCAAGGATTGTGAAGCCTGTCTTTGAACACCCTATCAGATCCTAAAATGTCTGTAATCATCTGTGAAAGGTTTTAATATTTCTATGAAACTTGACTAAGTTATTCAAATCCTTGATCTTCTCTCACCATAAACCATTCTCTGTGGCCTATAGGCATGGTAGAGACTTTAATAATGTGAACATTTTGTCCTTCACAGACACACAAAAATGTCAGGAAACTTTAAGTAAGGTTTCACAGCAGTCCAGAAAACTTGGCTGAGCATTAGCATTGCACAAACAGAGGTGAAGTCAGTGGTTGAAAGACACAGAGCGGGCATGTGTTTGATCACTCAGGTTAATTTTACCCACCCTTCAGAGTGATTCACCTGCAGATACAGATTCAGAACTAGCCTAAGGATGAGCCATTGGACTCGTGCAGACCTTGAAGAAAACCACAGGGCGTTTTGCATTTCAAGGTGTGCTTACTATTGCTGCATGAGTTCTGACTCAATTCCCTGAGCCAGGCAACAGCTCTAAAGGTGACACCATGTTTTTGTGAAACCATTTTGATTTTGACGAGTCTGTGACAGAATGCAGGCTCAGCTTAATTTCAGAACTGGAGCTCCGGACCAGGTTCTTTGCAAGTGGTATTCTATTCTGCTCTTTGGGAAGTTTTCCTGGTTTACTGCCAGGTCATCTCTCAGCTCCTCAGCAGTGCACCTGCTGAATTGCTTTGGGGTTGACAGCCCCATGACTTCCAAAGACCAAAGCCCACTATGCAGACTGTCCCAAACCACTGTCTCTGTTCCCTTTCCCAGAATATCATGGTGTTAGGTGTCTACTCCAACAAGAAAAAAACCATACTTTTAAAAAAACCCTCTTTTCCACAAAGTGCAATGACCTTAGTCTGTCTATGTCTACTCCAAGCATACTGGACACTGAGGATGGTGACAAGTCAGAGATGAAGGGAGAAAAACTTTATTGTTTAAGAGCATTTCTCAACTTTGTCCTTCACTAACATAAAAGTATGTCAGTGCATGTTTATTGCCTTTGAAAAGGTCTAGAACAAAACACTATTGAATACACTTTTCCCAATGGAGAGAGACTTAGAGAACAATCATACGATTTGTTAGACATGCTGCTTAACACATCACTGACATTCAGTGTAATGACTGGAATCGAATCGAATCGAATCGAATCGAATCGAATCGAATCGAATCGAATCGAATCGAATCGAATAGAATAGAATAGAATAGAATAGAATAGAATAGAATAGAATAGAATAGAATAGAATAGAATAGAATAGAATAGAATAGAATCAAGACAAAAGAACCTTGACTCCTTCCAAGTACTTTTAAACAAAAGAAATTGTCCAGCAGTAAAACCTGAATTGGCACTGAAACTTGGGTGGTAGCTTTCACTCTGCAGAAATGTTTTTTTCCTTATGTAGCATTGTGTCTTCATGGTGCTGTTTACATGAAAATTAGTTTAAATAGCAGCCTGAGGCCCTGGAGAAGTCTCTGAGCTAGTAATCTGGATTTTAATAATGCTGCTGTATTTCTTCACCATATTATTATAAATTTGTATAATGAGTAGTTTTCCTCTGAGGAAATGGCCAAGATAGTAGTACTTGAGGGAAGCTCTTTAAAGGCTGTTAAAATGTTGTTATTATAAGTTTTTAATAACAAGTTGGAAGAAGACCTTACCAGTGAGGGTCAGCTGGGAACCATAAATCAGACTTCAGGTTTTACATCCATCTATAATGAGTACAGTCATAGTACATCTGGTCACACAGATTTTAGAGTGGTGTGTCTAGGTGAAGTTGTTTGGATTCAGTTCGGCATGTCTTTGTAAGAGACTTTCTTTTGCTGAATGCAGGGATATGTAAAAAAAGGACTTTAATCTGGCAATAAGAGTCCTTCTGTCTAGAAAGAACTTCTGTCTATAAGGAACAGAAAATGGAAGCAAGAGGCAAAACCACTGAAAATATTTTACTTAAGTAAACAAATTTGCTACAGATTTTCTCCACAAAGAAGCTGAGTACTTTAAAATATCTCCATCCTTTCTTATTTTTGCTGAAATTTTTGGTCCTGGTGGGTATTTTTATTTATTTATCTTAATGGCTGACTGATCTAAGTATTACTGCAAATAGTACATAATAGTAATTCCAAAACTCTCCCACTGTATGTTGTTTGTGTAGGGAAGGACATTTCATTTCATACATCATTTATTACTCCCTACTATAATTCTAGGAAATCAGAAAGCTTTTAAAATTTAATGAGCAAAAATTTTATGCTTTTGCAACATCTGAAATTGGGATGTACCAAGCAGTTGCATGCAAGAGATTTCCTCTTGACACTGGTTTCATTTGCTTTCCACTACACCAATAAGAATTCATCTACTCTGAAGTTAATTAAGCTGAATAGGAAAAAAGACATTTATGTGATCATCTCCAATGTCTTAATCCATCTGTGTATATATTTTTCCTCTAAGATGCTCCCAGGTACTATATTTCATAAACAAATTGCACGTAGAATTTGCAGTTTTCTTACCTCTTTACAGAGCCCTCCTTTAAAGGAGCTCTGAAATATCACCGTATCTTAAAGGACAAATTTTCAGTCCCACTGAAGATCCATGCCCTTTTCTATGTGACACCTTGCTTGGTAGCATTGCACTCTGATCACACAAATGCTGGATTAGTATACTGACATAAACTAGTTAATTTATCCTAAAGTACTTTGTGTCTATATGTAATGGGGGTTTTTTTTTATTTAGCATGTTTGGGCACAGGAATTACTCTTATTTGGAACAAGTATTTCTTAAGTTTGAAATGAGTAGGTTCACATCAAAACCCTTCAGTATGCTTCCCTAACTAAACAGGGATCAGAAATGGACTGAGAAAGTAACGTGCCAGTGAAATGCCACTTCCTTAAGCCTGACATTTTTGTTTCAGAACATCACAGAAAGGGCAAACATTTGCGAAGCCTGTCTTGGTACTTCTGGATTCAGAAACGGTGAACCAGAAATCACATGGACACTCATATCCATGTGTCACATAGCCAGCCAACAAATCTGGAGACATGCAAATGTGCAAGGAGATGATGCCCAGAAATATGTGGCCTCCATTTTTAGGAGGCAATTTTTAGGAACCAAAACTAACAGTCACAGGGTGCTGGGTGACTACTGATAGGAACATAGGCTGGCAGGTATTTCAGCTCCCTACCTTATCACTAGCCTGACAAATGCCTCTGGGAAAACCATCCCTCCTTCCCCATGTGTCAAAAAGAGCTAACGTTGACCTTCTTTACAAAGCACTTGGAGATCAATCGATGAGTAGTGCCTCAGAAAAGGCTTGTATTCTCATTCACAAGTGAGAACAAATCACTTGGTTTTCATAGTTTTAAAAGATCCACTGAGAAAGGAATCAATCATCCTGGATTTAAAACCTAGAATCCAGCTTGTCTTGCAGTCACAGCCATGTGGTGAAGCCCTTCAGTGTGGTGGAATGAATTGCGACGGATCCACTCCCTCATGCAATTCCGATTTTTGAGTTTGAAACAGCAAGAAGAGGAGGAGGGAAGCACTGAGGGGCAAGCTGCTTTCATTCTGCTTTTCTTTTAATGACACACAACATCTGCCATGATAGCCCTGCTCAGTACCAAGGATTCTTTAAATTTAAAGTGCAATCAAAATGCCCTGCCTGGCAAAGGGTGGTAAACAATCCGGTGAGAAGTTGTTGTCTGTGACTGCAGGACTGTTTCTGACTGTGCCCTTGACTACCGTTCTCTCCTCTCTGAAAAAATGCTGGAGAGTTGGCACATACTCCCAAAAGTCTAAAAGTTTCTTGCAGGCATTATTCCCAGCCCTGCTGGAAAGCACCAGGACACCTCTGTGCTCAGCCCATCTGTGCCTTTGAGGATGCAGCCAGTTTTTCACCTCTGCTGCAGAAAAAATTATTTTCTTTTCTTTATTTTCCACTGAGATTGTTCGAATTGTGGTCAGGGTTTCACACGACACTTGCTCAAAAAGACTACAGTGTGATTGAGGTAATTAATTAACATTCTCCTCTGTCTGGAAATTAACTGTGTATTTTATACTCAGACCTCTGCCTCTTTGCAGCAATAGTACTATATTTGAAATCATATACATTGGTCAGATAAGATATAGGAAAAGCAGGACAAGGCCACCTGAATATGAATTATAAAAACACAGGTTAGGGGAAATTCAAAACTTTCAGCACACACACAGTTCTGACATTTCAAATATTATTTGTTGCAAATCAAAAGTTCCTGTTAAATAAAGCTAAAAAATTGTTCTGCATCATTTGAAATATTGATTTCAACTGTGATTTAAGAATATATCATTTTAAATTAAAATATGTATATTTTCTAAACATACATAATAATTGATTACAACTTTACTTTAGAATATGGGCTTTTAAAAACTTTAAAAAGGTGAAAGAAAACATACAGGAGAATCCTCTGTTAATTGATAACTATTTAGAGTTAACAAAATTGAAACTAAAAAATTAAATAATCTTTCCAACTAATGTAAAATTAAACACTTTGACCTTATTCAAACATTAAAGAGAAAAATACCATTATTTTGTCAAGCTGACATGTTTCAATGAGCCAACAAGCTCTTTCCAGAACAATTTATAGCTTCCCAATTAATATAATGCACTCTTCTGGATTACCTCTTCTTTTTTGTTTCATTCCACAAAACTTGTAACTTGAAAAAAAAAAAATCACATTGCCTTCCATAGGAGCAGAGCCCTGTACTTCTTAAATTAGCTGTAAACCAAATTAACTCTCATTCAGATGCAATTAAACTTCACTCATATGCACTGGTCTTTATAGAAACAACTTCACTGCCTCCATAAATTTAGCCTTACAGTCTGCTCCTGGGGATAGCGATGGAGCCCCCCTAAACTTGGTATAGTTAACTTTTGCCATCTCTTCTTTCAGGTTTGTTTGGAGCTTGTGCAGCAACAGAGCACTGAGCGGATTGAGAAATCACCAGCTGAAGTAACAGTTCTTTAGAAATCTTGCCAGATGACCATGGATGCCACACGTCCTGCAGTGACTGATTTATCTTGCTCTCAGAATAATTGCTACCGTCTCTGTGTTAGCTAAGGGGAATGAGAAGTGATCAAAAGGAAGAGATTTGCTTTTTTCTGTTTGTTTGATTTCCTCAGTAAATAGCAAATTCACCAAGCAGATTTACATTAAATAAGAAGGTGTGACCACTTGAGTCCATTTCACTGGATGTAGGACAACAGGAGTGGCTTTGAGGAATATCCAGGTGATTAGTGGTGACATTTTCAAAATTATATATATCAACTTTTCATTCTAAACCATCCAGCTTTGTTTTGATATCTAATTCTGCTTTTAAAAGGTTAACTCTTCTTAAAATGGATGTTTAACATCCTTTCTTGTTTTTCTTTAAATTTTCTACTTAGAAGTTGCTTCAAAATTAAAAACAAAAAAAAAGAAATAGCAGAACAAAGTATTTTATTTTACTTTCTCCAAAATTAAATACATTTTTTTGTTAAAAGGTTAAATGACATCTTTTAGCTCACTTAGATTAAACAATGCAGAAAATTCTATTATTTTCACATCTCATTGGATATTGCAGCCCTTTTGCAGTGGAGGTCAGCTAGCCCCAGGCCCACAAGCACTTTGATATTACTGGTGGTTCTGTGGTGCAAGAAAAGAGAATCTGATCCAGCATTAATACTTCCCTTCTGTTGAAGATTTGATGCGAGTCACTGCAAATGGCACAGATACACCAGAAGCGATAGAGTACATACACCCTTATGTATTTTGTGAAGGATGTTTGTTTCTTTTCTTCTGAAAGGATAACACTTAAAATGCTGTGGTTCGTTTATTCTAATGTCCTTTAGGCAGCATCAGTTCCTTACAGACAATTTAAAATTCTTTCACACTCCAGAAATACCATAGGCAGTAACAAGTTAGATAAGTCATTCTTAAAGTTATTAGTTGATAATGATGATAGCTTCACTTCATCTGAAAAATTATTGCTCATAAAATTACTGTATCATAAGCAAACTGCACCTTTTACTGATTTGTTTATCCTTGCAACACTTTCAGCTTGGATAACACTTTTTTTTTTATTAATATTGCTATTATTTATTTCCCTGCATCAGTTCCATAAGATATCTCATAAAATATACTTGCTAGCATTAAAAGAACTGCTAACTTCCAATACAGCTGAAGTTGGATCTCTCTAGTATTGTTACAGGAAGGGAGAGGAAGCAAAAAGAAACCCTCAAAGCCCAATTTGGATGCATTTGGATATTTCCCATACTCAAGTGATGAACAAAATTCCCCATCACTCAAGTGATGAACAAAATTAAAAAAACCCAGTCATCATCATACAACAGAACTACTTTAGACTACATCTCTTGGGGAGGGGATATAAAAGTCACAGAGAATTTGATATTTTGTAAATTAAGGGGGAAAAACCACCATCACATCAAACTGATCTTCAGAAGAACTTGAGTGATTGCACTCCTGGGGAACACCTGTGGTGCTGACACACCATACATCCCAGTGTGTCCGTTAGCACTCAGATACTAGGTACATATTAAACTCTGCTTGAAAATCTGAGCTGAGACTCTTCAATTTCACTTTCAGAAATTAGCCAGGTGGGGACTCTGTGATGGTGCCCTTACTAAGAAATCCTGCTACTTGGCTGAATGTGTTAGACTGGACAAAACACTGGTGCCGATGTTGCTGGAGCTTCTGTGCACCAGGGCAGTAGCAGCCCATTCCTGAACATATGGACATAGCAAGGAGGACTTGCTCTGCACTGTTAACCCTCCCCTGACCTTTGTTGGTCCCCACAGCAGGAGTCAGGCTCCCTTTCCCATCTTCATTTAACTGTGGTGAGAAGGTGAAGTCCTCAGCTCTTGCACATGCAGAACAGTTCCCGGGTCAGGTCACCAACAACTTCTCTCTTTGAAGTGCCAGAGTTTGGCCACCTATGTCCTCTCTTGCTGGGGGAAGGAACAGCAGTGATGTTCACTGACATTTAGTAGCTGGAATAAAATATTAGAATTAAGTTATTTTTAAAAGAGCAAGGAGCCTATATGTTCATTTTGAATCCTGTAATTTTATACTTTTCCACCAGCTGATTACAAAAATCTTTTTCTGTTCAATTACAGAAGTACAGTAGACCTTTTTCTGAAAAAAAAAAAAAAGGTAAATTGCCAGAGACTGCCTTCTTGGTCTGTTTGAGAACCATCTCTCTTCTTCCCCGTGCTCTTCAGGACCCATGTGTGATAACTTGTGCAACTAAGCCAAGAGGCAATGCCTCCTTTGCACTGCCAGCTGCCTTTGCACTTCTCAGGCCAGAGTGCTGTTTCTTTGGCAGTTCACTACTGCCCCACACATGAGAGGTTTAGGCATCTTCACAAGATCCTGACACTTAGCAATGTACCCCAGGTCACCTGAAACATCGCAAGCGATCAAATGAGTGGTCTTAAGATCTGTTATTGATTTTCAAGCTAACTCATTTTACCCTAGATTTGTGGCAGGCTTAAGCGTGCACATCCACTCAGTTATGGACAGTTGCTACGTCTGAGACATCATCCTATGTACACCTACATCCATTCAGCCTTAGGCTTGTCATCACTCATTTAGCGGCTGTATCTGCACGTGGGAGACTGGGCTGTAATGGTCTGCTTTCCCCTTGCTATAGTTCAGCACAGAAATGTAAGACATAAACTACATTTTGGGACATGGATCAATACGCATTACTGTATGGCCCATCTCCGTCCCTGATGAGGTAAAAGGCTTAGGATGGTCAGGCAGCTGTAAATTCTCAAACGTTGCATCTGGCAATAACAAGAGCACCACAGTGAGGAGTAGAGGGCAGGAGAGCTGCTGTGATTCTCTATCACTTTTCTCACAGATATCACAGAGAAAATATCTTGCCCCAGCTCTGGGGACTCTCCTAAATGCCAGCCTAAAACACTGCTTGCGATGTGCTCAGAAACTGTCATAAGAGCAACACTGAAACAGAGAGATTCTTGCAAGTTGTGCATTGCCAGTAAGCTGCTTGTTTTGCTTTACACTGTTTGTCTTTTCTATTGCTCTCCAGACTTCTTGTATCCTAGGTTTTTCAGGTCTGAACCTGTCCAGAAGCTAGTACAGTCTTGCTGAGACTCTTTTGATGCAAGAGATGTTCAAATAAATACCATCACATAATAATAAATAGTTTCAATTAAATAAAAGCAAGAACTGTGTGGCTGTGCAGAAGTGAATTTTCAGGTATTTCCAAGGACAGGATGCTATTAAAATCCTTTTGTTCCTGTTTCTAAAGCAGCTCTGTTTTGCAAACAAACCAGGAATCTTTCAGGTTTTCAAATGCACAGAATTTAAAATATCTGTCACAACTGTCATCTTTAATCTGTAACATTAATTTGATTGCATGGAAATATGACTTTCTAGTGGTAATGAAACTATTTACTGGGGACTGCACTAACCCAGGGAGAAAGCTAGCTAGATATTCCACAGATAGCAGTGGCTAGCAGAAGTGAGCATAAGTAGATTATGAAAAGAAATCTAAAATGGCTGAGTCCTCAGCGACTCAATTCAGATCTTATGGTTTAAAGGAAAATTGCAGTGTTTCAATGTCTGGCAATCAACGAGATTATATGGTAAGAGTCATTTCACATAAACTGTGAAATATGTTTGGAAATAGTCTCCTTCCCTTCCACCTGACGCTTGTGCTGCATATTCAACATACTTGACAGATTTAGCTAATTTGTTATCAAACAGAAAGTCTGTTAAAGAGGGGGAAACTGATGCAAATGGGGGTGACGTGATTTGCTGAAGAGCATGAAGGAAACCATAAGGGAACACAAGACAATTTCTGGGGACTCAGACCCCCTTCGATTCCTGTCTCTGCCACACACCTCTGGTATGAATGCTGACAATAAGCCAGCAATGCAAATTCAGCAGCTTTACAGGTTGGGAGGAAGGCCTTGACTTCCTTCTTCTCTGTCGTTCTCCACACCCTTATCACAGTACCACTTGCAAAATAAGATTTGCTCTTTGTTCTTCTGAAGTTCAGTTTCAGCTTCTTTCTCTTATTCTTTCAAGATCTGGTCCAATCCTCCTCATTATGATCCCTGCTTCTTGCTCCCAGTCCTCAAAGCAAATTACCTCTCTCAAGGCTACTTAACCTATTTAAAATGACAAGGAACTTTCAACACTGTAACTCAACCTAAGCTTTCTGTGCAGCCAGTGTGGTGAAAGCCAGGACTGCAAATCTCTTACACCAAGCTACTCTGAGAATTCAAAAGGGAAAAAAAAATGCATGAAAGCAGCAGCACAGACTAGAACTGTAGAGGGAAATCAATTTAAATATAGACCACAAAGAGGTTGGATAACACAGACCTCATCAGCTCAGTGCCACTTATGCAACAGCTGCACTCAAATCTCAAAAAGTCATTCTTCTAGAGCTTTAACACAAAAGGTAACTCCACCAAATATTCCTCTGAACATGGCAATAACAGTCAGCTCATTCAAGCACAGGCCTTCCACACTATCATATAAACCCTTTATGTTGGATTGCTGCAGCTACCTCACTGCCTCAACACTGCATAAATAGAGTCTCTCTGTGCTCATGTCTGATTTCACAAAGCCACTTCAAACCCCCAGTAAAATTGAAGGTTTCATCATGAACACTACTGGGCATGGGAAGGGAAGGGTCTAGTAGTACGGTGACTTGTGAGTGAGTTTGGTGGCAACTTTGAGAGGTTTTAATTTGCACTCTTAATGCTTTTATTTGAGAACGTGAAAACCTTGATGTTGAGAATTACCAAAGGTAATAGATGTCATTATGTCCTTTCTAGAGAACATAATAATTATTGATGCTTGTAGGCTAAGTAACCAACTATAGAACTGCAGCTAATACAAACAGGCTAACTTGATGCCTTCCCTCTGAAAAAAAACAAGCTAAATATATCTGGATGCACATGATAAGGTATTTTAAATTTCATGTGATCCGAGACATATCACATTCAATATCCCTGCATCTAAAAACCTTGTTTATTGTGCATTTTGTCTCCTGTTTATGGATCTCCTACCTGCTCTGAAAAATTCACAGACCTCTTCTATGTTCACAATTCACTCTGTCTCACCCTGGCATTTCCAGAGAATTACATGCCCAAAAGCTACCACATTGAGCCTAAAGCCCTCTGCATGTGCTGAGCCACTCTGCCTATGTGGTGCTGGGTTGGAGAGACTAACCCTCAGGCAGGACACACAGCACCGGACTCACAGCCCAGGCAGACTGCAATGAAGAAGGCTTGGATCTGCACCCCACCGCTCACAAATGCTCTCTGTCACTTGTCAGTTCATACACATGATGACAAAGCCCTTGACTGAAGCTGTGGGAAAATGTCAGTCAGGTGTTGCATAATGGTCAAGATGTGAAGGTTAGACACTCAAAGTACCTCCAGGTATTGGGACTGAAGCAGCAGGGGGAGATCTTTCCCACTTTGATGCACACAGTATCTGAATGGACCTGCCTGTGGTACCTGTGAGACAGGTATGAGCTGTTGCAGGAGTCTGGTTGTTATTACACCACCCTTTCTACTTCCTGGATAACTGGAGTCTTGTCTCCTAAACCACCCCAGTGTGCCAAGTGGAGATACTATTACAGGCTTACATCAGCCTGGACAACATCTCAACACTGGTTATTAAAAAAACGCATGAAAAAACCCTGAAATCAAACTAAACATGAAAATAAAAATCACTCGTTGCCAGCTATACAGTTGTACCTTGGCTCCCTAACTCTGGAGTGTTTTTTACCTTCCCATTGCTTCTTATCTCTTCCCCACTCCTGTTAAACCATGATTTTGCTACTAATTAATCTTCCTTCCCTAGCATCTTGAATATGTCTCATCACCTCTTTGAGTCATTTTGGTTTCATGCTTTATATTTCATGCTCAGAGAACTACATAACTTACCTACTGCTGCTCATGTGGTGGTGCTTGAGACCACCTTTTACTGCTCTTCACTTCTCATTCTTCTTCTCTCAGGCCTCTTGTTTGGAAAAATAGCTTTTCCTTTGTCCCCCAACAACTGTTCTTTCCTTCAGTAAGTATACGTAATAATAATAAACAATATTAATGTGTACAGACACCAGAACCTTCAGCTCCCAAACATAACTGAGAGGCATTACAGACTGAATCAGAAGCTGAGAAGATACTCGGACAAAAGAAAGGATCTACTGCAGGTGAACAGTGCAAGATACTGCTTAAACAAAGTGGCTTTATGTCCTTGCAAACAACAGGCTCCAGCTTTACCAGTTTGTAACTGTGATATATATTAAAACAATAAACTCTAAATTCAGGAAAACATTTACTCGGTTTCAGTGTTAATCAATAGGATAATTTTAATTCTAAATTTCCAAAAGTCCTGTGATGTTTTTGCCTGTAGGTGGCTGATATTTTGCTACATCATTGCTGTTTCCTTCTCTAACTTCTTGCGTCATAGTACATGGCATTTAGAACAGCTCAGTGAAACATGTGAAGCTGTTTTTGAGCCATGTTGTTATGTTTGAACTCCCAGCCTTGTATTAATTTCACTCTTCTTGATTAAGGAAATACCTCTTTATGAGAGAAAAATTAACTAAAGCAAAGATATAATTGTTTTTCTTCATGCAGTTATTCAGTTAAAATACTCAGTTTCTGCTCATTTAAACTTGAAGGGAAATACATTCCAGGCAGAGTTCTGACTGAGCTGAAAATATTATAAATTAGGCTATTATAATGGGTCTAATTGTGTGGTTTAATTATTAGGTTATACAGGAGAATACAAAGTGGGCATTTTGTTAGATGAAGACGATGTCATCGGTCTGCCCAAGGTCTTTGGGTAAAACCGTAGGCTGTAAAAATACTTTTGTTTTTCTGGTATATATAATTTTTCAAAGCTGGACAACTCCTAAACTCATTAATTATATACATTAATAATCATAACTACCCAAACATTACTTGTATATGTGAATAATGAAACTCTCAAATAAGCCATTAGGTTACAAAGGACAGCAGACATCCTACTTACAAGGCATAAGATTCAAACATCCAGCATATAATTTTACCCTTTGCTGTACCTGTTATTCCTTCCCCAGGTTAACAGAGGATCTGCTGTGGGACTGTATGTGGTGCAATGGTACTAGCAAGCATTCGTGAATAAAAGCTTCCTCTGGAGCAGACACACTGGCTGTGCTGGCACTTCTCTTCCTACTGGTACCCATCTGATCAAACCAGTTCACCAGTATGTTCAGAAACTAATGAAGGGTCATAAATATCCTGTAAACCTGTGAAATGATAACTCTGAGGGTATTTTGGAGTGATGTAAATTGACGTCCCTTTATTTTACAAGCAATTTTTTTTTTAATTTTTGTATAACTCAGTTGCTCAGTGAATAAAGAACTCTTCTACCCTTAAGATTCATTTTTTTCTTAACGGCATCCTGTTGCCTAGAGATTTTTAGCCATTCAGTTTTGCTGTCCTAGAGAATACATTTTTAACCTTGTGCTTCTTCTAGGGTTTAGTCATTTAAAACTTGCAAGGATTTGGGGGTAGCCCAACTGTAGTCATTTTAAATCTTGTTACCTCTCTCCAGTTTTAACCATTCTGAACTTCAGCTGTAGAGTTTTCATTTCCATCCTTTATAGGACTGCTCTATTTTCATAGACCTGATATTGTGAGATGCTGAGATGCTCAAAAAAAAATTCAAAATATTGCTTTTAACAATACCCTTCTTTCTAATGAATAAAGGTCTAATCTGACTTGATATATGTGATACTTTGTCCACTTATGAAATATGAATTTGTGCATACATCAATATTAATATTTTTATTCTTGAAAAGAGATCAGCTGTCTGCTGACTCTGAGTGGAGTTTCATTCAAGCAGAACAAATAAGGTCAAAGACAATCTCTTCTTAATTAAAGGGAGCACGTAATATTGATTTAATAAAATTTTTACATTACTTAATGACAGCTAGATATTATGTTCACAGTAGAAAGACTGACATTTTATTGTAATCAATATGCATTTTATTAAAATCAATGTGCTCCATGAACTATTCTACAGAGCCTTAATAACATCTAATCTGCCACACTGCAGAAATGGAGAGTTTGTCATCTGAAGGTAAGATTGTTTGACAGAAGAATTGCTACGTGTATAATTGACAAGTTTTGATTTTTCTTAGAGGCCAATGAATGTGATTTGTATCATTAAAAGTGGTAAGTGTTTAACCCCAGGTAATTTCAGGTAGTCAAGGGGACTGAGGACCTGGAGAGAACCAAAGCAGTATGGCCAGTATTTTCCCACCAACTTTAAATTTGGTCCTGCTCAAACCTATTCATAGCAGGAGAGAGGTTTCCATCCAGGACAGCCCTCAGTCCCCATGTAAACCCACTCCAACATACTTCTCAAAACACATCCCTGACAAAGAGCTGCCCCTCTGGCTGACACCTTCTTGGTGTCAATGTGGTTCCAAGATCTGAAGGATGTCCCTGTTCTACTAATGCTCTCTAAAGGCCAAGGCTTCAGTATGCAAAGTAGGAACATAGACATGCTTTCACTCCTACCAGCTTTATGCTGTAAAATAAATCAATAGCTTCATGGTTTGCTCTCTCCCCAGTGCCAGGAACACACAGAGATACTTCACCTACTACAGCTGCTAATAGACTTTACATTAGCTCAAGTGAAGGAGAGATGTGCTTTGGACCTGAAGGGTCAGGTTTTGTGTTTTTAACAATACAAGGAGATAAGATCATCACACCTGCAACTGTTACAGGACTTACCTTTCACTGATCACAGTCTAGATCACACTAGAATCAATGCTTTCCTCAGCAGTCCCCTAAACTACCCCCAGTGCTTTGGTAAAAGGGGATATGATTCTCCTTTACTTCTTTATTGCCTTCTTTAACCTATCTCATAATTATTTTAAAGAGCATTTCTTATCCTAAAGGCTAATGGGCAAATGACTCAACTATGCTTCTGTGATTAATTTTATTTATTTCTATTTGTGCAGCTATATTCAGAGAATAAAAGGAGTGAAATCTGGCAGTCTTGTTAAACAGTTGTGCTGGTTTTGTCTGGAATAGAGTTAATTTTCTTCATAGTAGCTGGTACAGGGCTATGTTTTGGATTTGTGCTGGAAACAGTGTTGATAATAAGGGATTTTTTTTGTTGTTGCTGAGCAGCGCTTACACAGAGTCAAGGCCTTTTCTGTTTCTTACACCATCCTGCCAATGAGGAGGCTGGGGTGCACAAGAAGTTGGGAGGGGACACAGCTGGGACAACTGGGACAACTGACCCCACCTGACTACAGGGATATTCCATACCATATGACATCATACTCAGCATATAAAACTGGAGGGAGAACAAGAAATATCTGGAACATTTGGAGTGATGGCATTTGTCTTCCTAAGTAACCTTTATCAGTGATGGAGCCCTGCTTTCTTGGAGATAGCTGAACACCTGCCTGCTGATGGGAAGTGGTGAATGAATTCCTTGTTTTGCTTTGCTGGCATGCACAGCTTTTGCTTTACTTATTAAACTGTCTTTATTTCAACCCACGAGTTTTCTCACTTTTACTCTTTCAATTCACTCCCCCATCCCACCAGGGGGGCAGTGAGCAAGCAGATGTGTGGGGTTTAGTTGTCAGCTAAACCATATCATCAGTACTTTAACTGTCTCTTTTCAACCTTCTCATTCAGTTTGCTTCTTCATCCTGTGCACAGTATTGAGAGTGTTGCAGCTATGAGGGATGCTTTAATGTATTATTTTACATCATGCACATTGCACATACAGTAGCACCAAGCTCTCTTACCTGGTCATACAGAGTGAGACAAAGATTTCTTCCATTATTTCTATTGTGTTTCACCACAGTAGTGGCAGAATTGGTAACACGAGACAGTGGCCATCATCCACCGTCCTTGCCTACTCTATCTTCAGTGAAGCTGTTAAAGAGAAAAAGAGAAAGGTTTGAAATGTTGAGGTGGAAAACTCTCCAGTTCACCTAGTTTGGGTATGGTTGTGGACAAGGTTTGAGTGAACAGAAAACAATTTCAGTGTATATTGTCCAGAATGACAAAACACGATGAGTGAATCTCTGGCAAACGCTTTCATTATCTTCCTTTCAAGTGGGTTTTTTTTGATCATTTGGGTGCGCACAAAGGAGAGGGTGGATGAAAACCTGCTGTCACCTGGAGAGTTCTGCAGAAAAAAAAACTTTCTCACAGCTCTAGCTGAATCTATGGACATGGTACCACTTGGTTTACAGGCTGTGCTCCCATTTTTAACAGTTAAATTCATCAGCTCATGATTCAACTTGAAGGTTTACTTCTAATTACCTGACACAGTAATAAGCACTGTTTGTGTCTGCCATGATCACAAAACATGGTGAGAATTGATTTGAGTCTTCCTACCTCCACCAAGGAGAATTTAATAGTACAGAATTTTCTAAACAGGGCTGTACAAAATGCTGGAGTAAAATTATCAATAGAAATTAACAGAAGAACAGTGGGGGGGTTCTAAAGGATTTCCTGCAAGGAAATTGGCAACTGAGCAATCCTGCATATGAGCAAGGCTGGTAAAGCCTCAGCGTTGGCAAGGATGTGATGAAATGACCCTGGAAGAATGAGGAAGAACCCAGGAAGTTAAACAACTTCAGGGTGTTGGTCTGGGCAGAGAAGAAGTTTGTACAATGTCGATGTGGCGGTTTTCATCCAATCAGAAGAGAGCTTAAGGAGCATGTGCAAAGCTAACTGTCCAATCAGAAAGAATTGTACCATGTGATTTTCACCTGCATTATAAAAGGCTTGCTCCACCATAATAAAGTTGGCATTGCTTAATCACAGTGTGATCATTCGCATGTCTGTATCTCCCCCAGAACAGCAGAAAAGTGTTTATAGCTACAATTGTGTCCTAGTTTACCTTTCAAAAAAAAAAAAAAAGGTTGTTATAGGTGTGAAGCCTGTTCATCCATATGCATTTTATGCCTCATTTACCCATAACCTTTCACAATTTGACAAGGACAGGAAAAATCAGGATTGGACCGGGGACCTAAGATAACCTCCATTTACGATTTCCACTTAAAAACACTGTAGAGTTTGGTTCCTTTGTGTTTACAACATCCACCTGTATATATGTCTTGTGAAGAACATATTTACTCTTTAGAATAAGCACTTTCTGATTCTGACCTAGCTTTTAACTGAAATCCTATTATACATATCATGATTTCTAAACAAGTATTTTTCATTCACTATAAAGCAAAGTGAAGGAAAACAAATTTAGGCACAATAAAAACAGAACACTGAAAAAAAAAATATAATCAGTACAAATTTGCTTTCCAGAAGGAATCTCAGAAGATGTAGCCCAAAAGACTATTATACAAGAGTTAGAAAATGAGGAACATGGGAAAGCCTTTAACCTAATTATGGTTTTCTTATTATTTTATTGGCGCTATCAAATTTTCATGGCTGAGCCAGCACAACTGCTGTAGCCTTGCCTGCTGTCATTACTCAATGTTATCTTTTATTTATACCAAATTATAAATGTGTGTGTGGCACTCTGCAAACAAACAAGAGATGCAGCCTGTGCTTCTTGGCTAAATTTTATCAGTGCTATACTTTACATATAGTTTAGATGGCACTTCCTTCAAGGTCCTCCCACTGCTGAGGTCCCCTCAGACCCACAGAACCAGTTGCAAATTTATGCCTGTGAGAAACAATAAATTGTTCACCTTCAGTTGATGAATCTTATCTCCTAGCTATCTAATCATTGAGGACCTGCTCAGCATTTCAGCAGTTAAGTTTTGCAAGCATATAAGGCAGGTCTTTTGTGCTTTTCCTACTGAGAGTGAAATGCATAAAGTTGGCTTCCTGTTTCATGTGTTCCTGGAACAAGATCTATCTTCCTCTGGTTTGCCAGGCAGCAACAAGCTATGACACCATACAGCAGCTTGACAGTGAGTTGTCAGCTGCCCTGTTCAGTCATGGAGCAGGACTCAACAGGCACTACTCAGTCACTGGAGTTATGCCTCCAGAAAGACCTGCTGGGTGAGGAAACCACACACAGACAATAAAATACTCTAGCAAGCTTATCCCTTTGGCCCCAGTGTGCATATTACAATTGTGTGATTCAGATCTTGCATCTTGTTGGGGAAGAGACCTTAAAGTGCTACTAAACATCTGCATTAGTGCATGCCCAGAGCCAGCTGCATCCTCACAAGACTAAGCACTTGCCACCAAGTCCAATGCAAACACAAGACACCACTTTGCCTATCTCACCTACAAGGCCCTGATAGATGCTCCCAGCTACCTCCAGCAAGATCAGGCCCTACACAAACTGAACAAAAAAAAAAAAAAAAAAAAAGAGGAAGTGGTTTCCTCTTTTATCCAAACATAAGCCAATGTTCCACCATCTGTGGAACTGAGCTATTCTATACTAGATAGTTAGCAGAGGGTATGCCTGGAAAGCTGCATTACTATCTGTATCCCAAGTGCCCTAACCGTAGTCATGCCCAGTCAATCTCTTTCTCCAGGTCAGTGAATAAAGAACTACTCCACACAAACTGAAACAGCTTTAACAGGAATGAGTAAAAGGACCTCTATGAGCCCTGTGATTCAAGGAACATATTCTAGGAGAAGTCACATCATCGGTATCTGAACTCAGCTGGAGCTTGTGCAGCCAGCATCAACTAGGATTTCAGACTAAACTAAAGCAGGGTATGATAAGGGATGGCAAGAGGCATTATCTGTGATGGGATATGATTTATTGAACGCAGCATTTATGGTTGGTTTGCTTAGCAACACGCCCCTGGAGGTCTCCATACATTATTTTTTATAAAAATATTGGTTTTACTACACATCCAGAAACCCAGGATTTATGGTAGACCGTGTCAAATGATAGAAATAAAAAATAAAGCACATTCTTTAATGTTGTTTTTTGGGCACAAAAGGGCTAAACTCAGTATAACATGAACATAACACTTTGTAAATGACCGGCAACAAATGTTTGTGAAAAAAATGTATAACTCACCATAAGTTAAAATATACTTCTCAATTTTATAAGTAATTAATACACATAATTTACTATTCATTATTTCCTGGTCCTTTCAAAGAGTTCTAGAAGGAATTCTATCCATAAAATAATATTTAATTCTATGGGTAGAATTAAACTTATTTAACTGTACAAAATGTAGGTGTCTCACCTACACTGACCGTTTTGTCTTCCTCCATAGTCATTGGAGGGAAGGAAGGATCACTCCATGCTTGGATGAGAGACTTTTCTCATCTTAGGGTTGAATTGCTTTCTAGAGATGTAGTACTGTCTTTGTGTTGATGATAGAGGCAAACTTAACTGACTTAAAGAGGATTTCTAATTTCACATAGTTAGATCACATGTAACATGATTTTTGGAGGCTGATTCTCTGCATAACAAATGAGACTTAAATGAAAAAAGTCTTATAAAATTCAGGCATGTACTTGTTAAAAATTGAAAAAATGTAACAAGTATAAAGGAATGGAATAAATATGCATTAATCAGCCATTAAGTAATCAAAATCTTTAAAACACCCATTATTCATAACATGTAGTCCAGCCTTCTCAATAGAGAAGGAACTTTTGTTCTCTCTTATTTTTATGACTTTACCGAACTATAGATTAAAATGCAACATCTTAGATACCTAGACATAGTTGATATTACCTTACAGCACAATTTGCAAGATGGTGAGAACTGTAAGAGCTCCTGAGAGGTAAGTGACCTCAGCCAATTTTAACTGATTATGAGAGCATTCACTGGTAATCCTCTGGTTCAATGATTTACATTCATTTCAATGGGAGACAAGCATCTAAGTAGTATTTTGCAGGTTTAAATCTATCTGTTTTTGTGATCTTGAACAAAGAAACCATTATTGCTTTAGGATCCAGGCCCTGACTAAGGAAAGGATTTAAGTAAATCCTTACATTTGAGTTTGTTATGATCAGACACATTGAATTTTTCCTAAAGAAAGGATATTTTTTGAATGGGTGCCCCAAAACTCAGACCTACTGCTTTTCACCCCAGCTGTTTAGGAAAAAAAAAAAAAAAAAATTAAGGAAACTAAAGTTTATCCTAAAAATTAGCATTTCTACTATGGTATATAACATATTTGTGAGAATGCATTCTTGGTTTTGAAAATTAATAGAAAATAAACCCTACCACTAGATACACTCAAGGAATATATTGACTTTCAGCATATTCACTTGAGTAATCTTAATTTCAAATTATATTGATATGTCCTCACAACTTCCCCTCTTGCACACATATAACCTGACAAGCCCAGATGAAAGGCCAAAGTGAGTTTTTTGACTGGGAAAATGTCTCGCAAAAAAAATATTCTTTTTTTTTTTTTTTTAACATGAATGTTGAATAAACAACTTTTTGATAATACAAAGTAATGAATTGCAAACTTGCCAAAATCCAATTATTAATCTGATATTCATTTATTTATTTCATTCCTTTTAAGAATTCTACAAGATTAGCTCTGAATAATTGCACTTTCTAGGAGGCTTTCATGCTAGACCCCATTTAACAGATCATTCTTTAATACAGTACTGTTGCAATGCCTTCAGGTACAAGCATGTTTATCACACATTCAATAACTGTCTGCATGAGTGAAAAGAAAAAACATTGAGTTATATTCAATAAATGCAATTCTAGCAAAGGAGTCCTATTTTCAATATTCAGGTGTTCTATGTAGTCTATTTATTAATAAAACAAGTAATGATGGGAATTATAACACAGAAATTTGGTACATTGACATTAAACCCTATTTATCATAATTAGAAAACAACTTTCATACAAACCTAACAGTATACTGTCATTCCACAAACTCTTTAGTCTCATAGAAACCAACAGTATTGCTCAGAAGGGTTATAATGCTTTTGCTTCTCGATCTGACACCTGTGTCCCCCCACATCTCTGTTTTCTCTTTCACCATATGGGTAACTATGGTTCAAAAAATACCATGGCAACAAACATATAAAATGGTTTTCAAATTCATCATTTTCCCACTCTGATCCCCTGTGTGTCCATATAACTGCTATCATCAGTGAAAGGGGAAAACGTAAGACGGGACCACCCTTTTTGTCAGCATTACTAAGATATGATATACTAGAAGGACTGTGAAAATATGGCAGACATATCAATGCAGAAGAGAGTTTCCATGATAAAACCTCGTGCTTAGAAAGTGCTGTACTTCCCAAATGCTGTTATTTATTAGTGTATGGCAACTGAATATTTCACTAACTTTGTATTTTTAAAGTATTTGAAACCTGACATGTAAGGAAAGCTTTACCATCTAAATATTTATCATTTGTTGACATAGTGTGAAACAGATTACGACCATAATTTCTAAATACATGGGAAACTGAAACAGAAAGGAAGCATTTACTCATTAAGATCCAACCTCAACTCTACCAGATATTTTTTCATATTAATTCCTTTCTCACATTTTCCATAGTTCTGGTTTGTAAATGAGCTAAACATCTACACTGATTTTTTCCCTCGGCTCTGCTGGTGGATGAAGGACTGTGAATATGATGCTTGGTGAGAAGACAAACACTTGCCCTTTCCTCCTTCCTGAGTCTGGGATAAGATAAATGTCATGGGCTAATGTGGGATAACAAATAGTGTATGCACATCATCACTCCCACCAAGCTACAGAAAAAACAGTGCTGCATTAACAATGAGGCTCCTGACAGCTGTGTCACAGTGGAAACTGCTGCACAAAAAAAGTATCATTGTTCTCTTGTATCTTCTGTGTTGGTTTTGACTGGAATTCCTACCTAGGACCTAAGAGAAAAGGTTTTTTTCCATCCAGAGTTTATTGAAATCTAGGAATCTGAAAGACTGGAGTTTTAAGGGGAGGACTAGAACAAATATCAGGGAGAACACTAGAATAAAAGACCAAGCCTTCTACTCCTTAAAATGTATGAGCCATTCATCTGTCACTGTAGGGGCTTTTGAGATGCAAACAGAAAGTTCTGATTTTTTCCTGCAGCAGACAATGGTCCACCCGCATAATACATGCTACAACCTGGGGTGTGCAGTAAATAAGTAATAAAAAAATGTTGTATTGCTTTCTGCTCTATAACTGCCTGCAATATAATTCATCCCTCAAGCAAAATGAAACAATCACCTACAAAAGCTACTCAGCTGCTATGAATAATTGAAACGACCACCAAATCTGTAGTTCAGACCCATCCTAATATTTTCATAGAGAAAAAGAAAAAAAAAAAAGTCTTAAGTGGTTGCATTGTATAAAATCAATGAAATTTGCTGTTCTGTTTCTATACATAGGTAATTCAGACACTTATTCCCAGCTAGCTTGTATTATAGGAGGTACATTTTTTTTAACCAGGTGTTACTCCACAGGCTTTAATATTAATGTAAAGACAGTCTGTAAAAGGCTGAGAGCTGGAGAAACAAAACCAGTAAAACCAGGTCAAACAGAGAACAGCCCTTTCTCTCTGGGTTGATACACCAGATGTGACATGATGAACTCATCCTTGATGAACAGGACTCTTTATCAAAGCATTATTACTCTGAGAAATCCAAGCAGACTCCTTCAAAAAGCAGTTCTGGCATACTTCAAAAAGAATCATTGCTGAGAAATGTTCCCAATAAATGGAGATTCATCATATACTAGAAAAAGTAATTAACATGGCTGTTATGTTATATTTGTCTTGATTTGAAGGGAAATCCACTCCACATTGTAAACTCTGTCATATTTTATAGTACTTATTTACTTACATTGTCTGTTCCACTATTAGCTAGATTTTATGATCATTATAACAAGCGCATTATATTAATCATAGCTAATAAAGTCTCTCTCCTCCCCTCTATCACATCACCAATTTTTGCTCTGGTAGAGCAAAGGGCAAAAATGTGAGGGAGGTAGAATCTGTATCCCAGTTCTTTAGGTGTGGATACCATATAAATACATGGCTGGCCAGCTACATAGTCTACCCTTGACTTAAAATGAGATGTCCAATCTAGTTACTGTGAGGTGTGGAGTCTCTGCTGATGCAGGGGCCGGCCAGGTAACATGAGTAACTAGCTGTAGAAAGTGTGTCAACCAGCAGACCAGTTGTGACCAGCGTTGTCAGTTTGTAACACAAATGAAACCCCCAAAGCAGGGTCCTGGGGAGCTCTGTTACTAGCAATTGTTTCAGGACCTTTATTTTCCCTTGTTTCTCTGAGGTATGTGATATATTTCCAATGAATATACATATGTGACTTGCAGAGTCAATACGGTTGGTCATCCCCAGTCTACTATGCTTAGCACCTACTTTACTGCACTTGTTTTGGGTGGATGCAGAAAGTAGCCGAGGATCTGCGGCTGGCACATTTACAACATCCAGGAGCTGTTTTCTGCAGAAAGAGTTATTTTCTAACTATTTGAGACTAGCTTCTTATCCCTTCTGCTGTTTGAGCAGCGAAGAAGGCTGTATGCCAATAAGCAATGCAGCCATATGGTTTGCCTTACCCTGGAAATGTCAGCCAGAAAGACTTTGAGGATACTCATGCCTACTGTCTAAACATTCATCATGGCTGTGGTGATAGGGAAGGACAAATGTCATTGTCTGGATGCTTGTACCAAGGCACGACCAAGTTGGCCATTAGGGACTGCTGTAACCTTTACTGTCTGACTCCAAACAGGAAGTATTCTCTTCTGACACACCTGTATAACATTGCATTGCTTCCTTTGTCTGATAGACAGGAAAAAAAATCAGAAAAAAGTCCTAGTCAAGAAATAATAGGGCTTTCCTTACAGGTCAGAGAGAATCCTGAGTTTTGGGAACCCATCTGTGATAAAATGAAACGCAGAACTTAGTTTATGAACTCTTTGGGGAAAAGCGTATCTTATCACTGCACAAGCATCTAGTGCAATGGGGCCATGTTCAGGATCATATGACTAGCATAAAATTTCTTTCTTTTGTTCTGTCCCAGGAGCAACCCATCCTCAGAGTGTGAAGAAGTACAGTTGTTTGCATTCATATTAGATAAGTTTTATATTGTAATGGAGATAAAAAAGTGTCCAAGCTCATTCAATCAAAGGTCCTGATTCCTGACTTCTTTGTAATTCCACTGATTCTAATCAATGTTCTCACAGTAGTCAGGATTCACCAAGGAAGGATCCATTCAAGGAAGGGGCCTGGGTGCATAGCTGTAGTTACTTCAATAGTTAGGTACACTTTCTGCATACCAAAGATACCCTGAAATAGGAAAGCTTTCATTGCCAGAAGTTAAAGTGCCTTTAATATTTATTATACAGTTAATATGCCTCTTCAGAAAATCCTTTGAGGGAAATAACAAAGATCAATAGAGGCCTGATGAATCCTAAATGGAGAAACTAAAAGAAGTATTTATTTTTCTGTCTATGTATCTCCTAGGGATGACAGCAAATCTACAGGCATATTATACCAATGGCCCAGGGTATTTTGTGGATTCAAGGGAAGGGGAAGACATTTCAAACACAAGAGCAAAGATTGTGCACTACCACAAAGTTAATTACCACACAAAGTATCAAACCACATATCTGCCCTTCCAGAAACAATGTGTTCACAGAAATAGTGAATAAAATACTAGATTATTTATCAAAATACTGTGCATAAAATTCACCCAGAGCATGACAACTTTAAGAAAATATGAACCATCTACTACAGAAAAAGAATTACCTATATCTTTTTGACTGTGTCAATACTAAACTGAGTTTATTTCTTGAGATCATATTTAATAATGAAAAAGAACAAGAAAAAAAGACAAACCCCTGGGAAAATGTTCAAATTATTAATAAAAAGTTTAGATGCACTGTATAATTACAACCCCTCAAGGAGTCAAAAATTCTATGCTTCTTTATTTACATGCAGAAAGATGCCCAGTGTTTGACACTCATTTGTCATAAATGCCACTGAAATTACAGTTGATGTAAAATTTCAATGATATCAATACCATGTTGTAAGCAAGGAGTAAGGACATATACAGGGAGTAATATAAGGTAGTATTTGGCTGAGAACCATAGTCATTAGTGTCTCAAATGAGCCCTATACTACTGATGCATACAGCTCACTGATAGGTACGCCTTAGTACGCCTGTATGATGAAATTTGTCACCTGCACTATGCAAGCTCCACTTAGCATTTAGAAGTAGAACTCACATAGAGATTATGCTTGCACGAGTCTTTTTTGTACAATATTATTATGCTACCCTTTATAATACCACACTGAATGCGCAAGGCAAATAGAATACATCACCCATGTTACTGGAGGACTTCTCTCATGGTTTGCTCTTCCATGAAATGAAGTCCTTCAAACATGGGCATTTGCTTTCTCCACTAGTACAAATTTACCCAAATACATTGATATTGCAGTCAAACTCTTCCAGCTTACCCTGATTTACATAATTTCCAGGAATCAACTCCCTAGACATTTTAAGTGTAAATCCTATCTAAGCTTCAGCAGGATCAGATATAGTTTGGTATCTTCAGCTGACAGCCTGAATCAGAATATGTGTGTGACACCAGGCGGCTTGTCCCTTCTCTATGCTTGACTGGAAACAGAAGGGTCTGCAACTTGGTAGAAAATCTTTTTTACTAAGTTTAATATTGACTACAGTGGTTCCACTAGGCATCCATCTGGATCCTGAATGCTTCCCAACACCACCCACTTCCATCTTACAATCTGAAGTTAAATGTTAAATTAAACAAGCTGAAGCCTGGTGGAAAAAAATACCATCTCATTCCTTGAGGCTATTCAGCACAGTTTATATAGTCCCTATATTTGAATAAATACAATATGAACAAAATTTCTCATCCATATTTTATGACTTTTCTGTCTAACAGACTAAGATAAGTTTATTTGGAAAAAGATCACCCATCTAAAAGTTTCAGGGAACTTTCTCCTGAACCCTATCATAACTGGGGTAACATCAATATTTCAGTGTTGAGCAGAAGTGTTGGCCAATTTTTTAATGTGCCCATCTCCGAAGATGATGGATGCTGAAATATTTCTTATAATATAAAGGTTTTGTGATGAATACGTCTTGATAGAATAGTCTATTAACTGAAGGCAGTATCACAAAAAAAAAACCATTAAATTGGCCAGCCACCAAAATGACAAGAAATACATATTTGTTTATTGTTAGCTACGTAATTGTTTAAAAGAGCAACAAGTTGTTAAAATAATTTTTAAAATTCACTGCAGATACAAAATGAAACTAAAATGATTTGTTTATAGAGGATGTTTGGCACGAAAGTGAGAGTTAGTCTTACAAAACTGACTTTAAATGGCCTTTTGAAAACCTATCCTTCAGTCACTGATTTACATTTCCAATTTTTGCCATTTTGCAAAAATTTCCTGTGCTTCATGTGCTTTACCACCTACCTTCCATATTCTATCTTTTATTCAAAGCACCCTATTTAGATTAGGAAGAATCAACAGATGATTATCTGCCTATTAAATCAAATCACTTGGCACCAAGAAATTCTAGCTTCTTGGCAGAAGGTTATTTATACAGAAGAAAGTTGGCAATAAAGAATAGCCAACTATTACAGTTTTAGCATCTGAAATATCTGTAATAACTCTTGATATGAAATATTAAAAGAATGGATGTTGGCTTTATTTATTAAAGTATCCCCTTGCTGAGGAAATAGTCTTGAAAATTATTGTTTAAAGCAGTGCATTAATTAAGTTCTACCTAAAAATCCCATATTCTAGATTTCATGATTTATTTATTTTGGTTGTAAGATTTATTGTAGCAATTCAATACAGTTGGAAACCTTTCCTTCTCGTTTCATCCCCACAGTGTTTTTATTGTATTCTTCTTTCCGTACGTAAGCCTGTAAAGTAATCCCTGTTGATTTAAAGACAATGGTAGACCTATGGTTGTTTGTATAAAAAAATTGCTTCTTTAAGAAAAACAAAATGATAAATGGTTTTGTTTGGAGTATTTGTTCTATGAATATAAAAAGTTCTAATGTAAAAGTAAAGTTAATAGAGTTTGCTAGGTTTCAAAAGATTTCAGAAACTCACAGACACAGTAACAAACCAGACTTGAGCATGTTGTGTAGGCATGCTTTGCAGTCATGTCCTCTCATTAACAAGATGCCTAGCTATTCTTTAAAGCACTAAATAAATAGTAGACATCTCAAATAACTAGAAACTGCTTTATGATCAAGGAGCACTGTAATGAAAGGAGAGGTGGAAGGCAAAAACTATGTGAAGATAAGGAAAGGCTTCAAAAAGGACAGTTATTAAAATACAGTACTGCAGAGCCATGTGAGAAATGCAGAGGAAGAAAGACAATGTCTGATGAAGCTGTTGTTAATAAAAATATATTATTTTTTGCAGTGTGCAAAAAATTATTCAGAGTTGTCAGAAACGCAGTCAGGAAGCAGTGCTGTCTTAGAGAATGGCTGGAAAAAGAGAGGTCTGGCTTACCTTCAGGACAACTTCTGATCTTCAGAAAACTTCTTTCCAAGAGACCAGTGGTTCGAAAGAAATGTGTAGGAATCACAAAAAGAAGGTAAGAGAAACAACTGCATTCTCCTGAAACATTGGAGAAGTCAAGTGCCAGGTATGAAAGAGAGGGAGAAGGAAAGAGGAGAAAGAGAAAGAGCAAGACTTTTTGTCAGATGGATAGGAAAGCTTCTTAGAAGCTCGACTGGTCCTAAATCCTAATGGATCACAGTGGAATACGCATATCCCCCCATCTTCAAAATAAAATGTGAAATGACCTAACTGAAATGACAAATTCATGAATGATCTAAGATAAATTGCCATATTTACGTTCCTCTGAAAAGGGCATGTTTGCAAAATGCAAGCCAAAACTGCAGTGTCTCTTACTAGACTCGCAGCTCCAAGTTGTAAACTTTTTACTTCAACAAGTTTGAAGTTTAAATAGATATGATCCACCAAGAAAAATTGCACAGAAGGTAGGAAGCACTAGAGTAGGTCACACAGGCATTTTAAGGAAGTTTAAAAAAATAAGTAGTAGAAAGCTACCAACTCCTCTGTCCACACAGATTTGTTTATGTCCTAAAAATAAACTCTAAGAGTTCTTTAAATTCTACCATTACTTTAATCATTAACATTAGCTTTCATAACTCTAAATAGGGCTTTATTTTGTCACCATAGCCTCAGTGGCATTCACATTTTAATATTTTACATCTGGTAAATATTTACAGCAGAATCGCAGAGCCACACATGTTCATGAGTACATATTAACTAAAAACATGTTTTAAATGAAGTATAGATTGAAGTATAGAAATCATTTACAACATATAATATTTGTTTTCATCAATATTCTAGACACATTTTAAAACACAAAAATTATTATATTTTATAGTGGGAAAAAAACATTTTTGATTATATCTATTTTTTTCTATTTTACTTGAAAGACTACATTCCATGTTTAGCAACCATACTGAAAGGCTCCATAGAAATATTAAGTATTGTTGATTAAAATTGCATAAGATTGAATATAAAAGATAGGATTACATGGAAGAAGATGTAAAGAGTTTGTACCTAGTTCATTTTCTAATTAAGAAGAGAGAAATTGGATTCTATTGATCCAATTAGTAGCATTTTTCTCTAATCTTTCTCAGTTTTTTTGCATGATGTAATGGTGATTGCCATTTGCTAAACTGCCTTCTATGGAAAGGCAGATTTCACTGCTGATCTGACTGAAAGAGAACGAAACATTAATACTATGGATGTCTCTCTTTGAGCACTGATCATTTTATGTTTGATCAGAAAGTGACAGAAACATTCTAATGTATCCCTGTTTGCACACCTACAAGCTAACAAAAGACTGAAGACTAAAAAGACTTGAGAAAGCAGTTTTTTCCAGAGCATAACCAAGCAAGTACTAATTTGAGATAATGTCATAATAAATTTTCAAAGATGACCCTAAAGCGTTCTGAAGTTTTGAATGCCAATCTTTGAAACGTTTTCAGGGAGAATGCTTTCCAGATGATGTCTCATCAAAATTTCAGAGAATCAAGGACTTTAAAAAGTTCCTCAGGATAGACTCCAGAACAAAGAAGTACCCCAAATCATTATGACCTTCTTGAAAATCATAGACACTCTCCCTTTCTTGAAGTTATTTTGAATTGTAAAAAGTTGCCTAGTCAAGACACCTTGACTTCTTTAGTCATTTAACAGAATGCCAGCTATTTCAACGTAATATTGGAAATATTTGTTTAGCAGACCAGCACCTACAGATAATTCTACAGTTAGTTACAAAGAGAAAATATATCCTCTGCAGTTCAGTAATAGTAATCTGTAACATGTTCAGGAGGCACAAGATTTGAACTATCTTGGAATTTTGGGACAGAAAATTTAATAGATCTGAAATCTTTAAAGAAAACCATTGTGTTGCCCGTTTCACTTCACAGTGAAACATATATTCTCCCTGTTAGCTCTGCTTTGACAATTTATTGCTATTTAAACTATAGCCAAGATGTTAAACACCACCCAGAGACCAGAATTTGCAGCAGACCTCAGGGTTGAAGACAATAGTGACTCATGATGTTTCACACCAGCTTCATTTTAAAGGAGGTAGAATAAAACTGAGAAAACAAAATCTTTTCCAGCTTGTGACTGCTGAACAGTGATTATTCAAATATTTGTGATAAAGAAGAAGAAAGTAAAAAGTATGGCATACACTGTATGTGGTTTTAAAAATATTTTCTTGTTTTGTTCTGTGGTATTTGAAAGACATAGAGGACAAAAAAACAAATATATTTGTGGTAAAGACAACTGTCAATAAAATGCATGATTTGAAATCTGCAAATTGTTCAAAGAACTGGAACAACAGGAAGTTAATATTTCCCTTTAGTGATCATTTACAAGTTCAAATCTTTATAGAAGTACGCTACAGAATCCTGAATTCAAAGTTGGCTTTGGTACATTCAGAGTTTTTCAGATTTTCAGGTTTTCTATTGCTAAAACAAATATTTTGTCTAAGATGTGTCCCATGTTTAAAAATCACACACAAAAATACCCCAAACAAAATTAGTCTTAATGCTAAAGAGTTTGTAGATATGGTACAGTGAGGTTTTGGCTTAAAAGGAGGAAAGCTCTGAGATCTAAATCCTGTTTGAATTTCAAGCCCTCTGAAGTGACTATAATTCTGACCAAAGGAGCATAGAGGAAAAAAGGCAAAATGTGAAAGTGATAGCTGGGTTTGACCCCTACATTCACAGGCACTTGGATATAGGGTTTGGGGGTTGAGATCACAACTGGTCTTAAGAAAGAACAGTGTCTATATAGAACAAGATCCATCTATTATCTAAAGAGAGAGAAATTGAGAATAGTATAATTAGATGTTCAAATTATGGAAGTCATGCCAGTGGCAGTGCAAATAGTTTGCTTAGACCTGCAGTAAAATTAATCTCACTGTAGGTATCAGATTAATTGCATATATTATTGAAGAGGTAGAAACCAACATACTTCACTCTAAATATGCGCTTATTGTCACAAGCTCAAGCGTATCACATAATTTTTATAGTTACCATAAGAAACCATCAGTCTTTCAAAAACAGAAGATAACATAAAATGAAATGATAGATTACTCGAAAGAAAAAACTAAAAATGTCCTTGAAGAAAAACTGTAATTAAAATTAAAAAATAGAGTTGCCTAAATGAAAACTTGAATTTCAGTTGACTCCACAAAGCACACATGAAAGCTCAGAAATGGAAAGAAAAGAACCCCAAATGAGAAAGCTAGGAAGCAATAGTTAGCAGAAAATTAACACATGCACTGTCTGCTGAGACATGATAAGGAGGCATCAACTACATCAGTGAACAGTTTGAGACACTTAAATGGAAAAACAACAAGGATATACCTAAAGATGTTCAATACAGAGTGAGAGAACTCACCAATTACTTGGAGGCAAGAATGGATATTTAAAGTCAGACACTGTTAAAAGAATATTCTAATGGCATATAAAAGACATTCTAATCACCACATCTAATTGCAAAGAGGAATAAAGCTCTAAAATGGCTCAAATGTCTTATGTATAAAGAAGATAATTAACAATCAAATTGAAAGTTGCTATCTTGACAGATGATGCATATTAGGACAATGAAAATGCAGTCCATAATTTGAATGCTGAAAAGAAGAGGTTTTAGATTATTATAAATGTAGTATTCTTTTTGTGAAAATTTAACTGATTTTAAATTAAAATTGGTTAAACAAAGTTTTCTTAAAAGTGTAGAACTTGTCTTGTATGCCTCTTACTGTCTTCAGCTCAGCTCAGCTCCTACCTGAATTTAAAGAATGAACTTTCAGAAACAACTCTACCTGTTTGGGTTACCAAAACCAAGACATCCTCAATCAGAAGTGCTCATTCTTGTTTAAGATTAGGCAATTTGTGTTTTCTGTAAGAGGGTGCAGAAAGCAGTTTTTAAGCCCTAAGGTTAATGCTCTCACTGACAGCACTCAAATCAGAAGCAAGTCTACAATACAGTAATCAGAGAGTATGTCTAAATGAACAAGTAATTTAATGCAAGAGCAATTTTTCCATAGAGCAAACCAGTTGATGTTCAAGCCCCTGCATTCGGACTGTGCATTTTGGGGTGGAGTGTCAAACCACTTTTTTTGTGGTGTCTTAGAGCAAATGTTTCCACCGTGCATGTGCCATTCAAATAGCTCCAAAACATCCCTGGTTTGGACCTACTGTCTCCACTGAGATTGCAGAACATTAGGTGATATCTGAAGAAAAGATACAGGGCTAGTTTCCTTTGAAAGGAATTGAGTTTGCCTGCACCAAAACCATTCTGCAAACAGAATTAGTGCAAAATAGTGGCATTTAAAGAATTCACTTCAAAACGATACCATTGCTCCAAACCAAATCACTAATCTAGATATAGTGACATCTCTGGACCAGACAAGATTTAAAGCAGACGTGCCTCAGAACATTTGAAGTACTGAATGAAAGTAAAATCAATCCCAGCTACAAGCCATCAATGAAAAGCTAAATATCTCCAGTAATTACAAACTGAAGAGTGTTAAATATGAGATGTTATGATTTTCAACAAAAGAAATTCGCTTTATTAAGTAATGGAAATTTAAGGGAATAGATACATAAAGTGTAATTTTCTTATTTACCAGAAGTCACAAGAGAGCAGGTCTAAATCTCACACTGGTGCAGAAATGCACACTGGCAATGATGATTTCTGGAATGGAAAAAGCCATTCAAAGGAGGCAGTTCAATCTGTAGCACAATTCTGTTTGGCACATGATTTAGTCAATTTATTTCTTTTCTCAAAGGTTGTGTATGAAACTCGCTAGCAGGTTATAATGATGAAAAGTGATGGAAGGCTCTTCAGCCTATTAAGACATTAACGTACACAATTTAGTCTCCTGAGCAACTCAAGGCATAGAACTTGCAGTAATTTTTGCTCTGTATTCATATGTGTGACATATGTTCTTTAAAAAAAAATGTTTAATATGTCAGTACACTGATTCCACTGCTAATGTATTCTCACATTTGCTCATCATCGTCACTGTGGAAAATGTGCATGTCATTTTTTAGCCTGAATCTTTTTATCTTTCAACTACTCAATGTCCTTCTCTGATCACTTCAAGATTCCTATCTTTTCATCAGCTTTCCCCCTGTCAAAGTAGTTACAGACTGCAATCAGGTTATCTCTGAACCTTTTCTTTGATAAATGTAAATTGAATGGATTTTTAAAATTTTCTGGACAAGGGGGAAGGCTGAGACACTTAAATTTATCATTGACACAATAGTCCAGAAGGATGCCAGTCTCACCTGTACAGATTCTGGGTGAAAAACCAAGAGTGTGCAGAGCTGAAGAACTGTGTAATAAGGAAACTGGTGTGTCTGCCTTCAAAACATAGAAAAAATTCTGAATTACAGCTAGGCACCTATCACAGTGCCCAAACTAAATTTCTCTAAAAGAAACTGCTTTAAAAGAAGGAACATTATCATCAGGATGAGATGTTCCATAGGCAGACCAACGAGACAAAATGACCAGACAAAATGATGGTTGAGTATCATAATATTTTTAATAAGGCTTGTTGGTCTGTCTGTGAAAGCAGACAATGGAGAAAAAAAATAGCAGAAGTTACTCAGTTATCATCAACCCTAAAAGTCCCATGATTTTGTCCTGCAAGCAAAGTACTACTATGGTTGAGGAGAAAAGACCAATTCTGGCTAGTGAAATGGTACCAGAACACACTGGGTTAAGCAATATAGGATGAAATCTTTCAGCTGAAAGACAATTATAGAATTGACAGAGTACCCAAACCAGAGACATTAGATATACTCTATCGACTACGTGAAAGCTTTTGACTCGGCAGGTCAGCTGAGATCACTCAACTCATGGAGCAATAAATAGTTCCTTCTGAAAGCTGGAAAAAGCTGTAATCAATACCTATTCTATTAAAGACTTTTTAAAAAAATGTCTAGAGGAGGAATATTTCTGTACTCTCACATGCCATTATAATTATAAGGCATTAAAAAAGCACCACAGCTCTGAGGCTCAGTAGGTACATTCAGGTAAGCACAATAAAGGCTAACAAAACTCTGTTATCATCAGCAAACTTCTGAGCATTGCTGGATGAGTTGTTCATTGTTCTTGGGTAATAATTACCTACTGAATGATTGCAGGATAAAGCTGACAAATATACTACCCTGGAGACAGAACAAAATGTGCAAGAATGCATTAGAGACAGCATAAAAAGCAAGTCTTTTGGTGTTGCACAGACTATCTGTCATGGAAATCACTAGGGCTCTGATGCAAAGTTGACAGCTGCAATGTAAGAAACAAATAGAATAGAACAGAGCAGGTAATCATTTTTCAAAAGATGGCCTTGTGGCCACAGACATGCTCTGCATCATTAGTCGTGTCACTTGATTACATTCCACTTGCAACCATCTCATTGTTGTGTTGCTACTACACTTCTCTCTGGCTAAAGGAGATTTCTAAAGCGATGAAATCACTGGGATTTCTCTGCCTGGCTTGAAGAGGCAGGCTAATCGGCTTAACAACAGATTACTTCTTTGAAAAGAGGAGTAGAAACACTTGCGAAGACTACACACAAAACCAGAACTACTACTTTTGTGGGTCCACAGATTCAAAATGCCCCCCAGTTTTGTGTGGTTTTCTGACACTACTGCTGGCAATGGTACCACTGACATTTCTCCTACATTTTTATGCTGTATGTTTAAAACATAATTGCTAAACTCTTTGCACAACATCATAACCCAGGAACTATTCGGTCCTAAGCATTATGAAAAATGCCTGTTGTCCCAGCAGGCTGTTCATTCTGGTGATGACATGTTAAATAGCAATAAAGTTGGTTCCCATATATTTTAACATTTTTCAGAAGCCTCCTGTCTATAGCATCGTGGATATATTTTTATTAGATATTTCTTAATATTTACTGCTTATTAGACTTCTTCTCCTTGTATATGATTTGCTCTATTTGTTTTATTTGTATATGACCTAATGTTGGTGAAATTCTGCTTTCTCTCCTGCCCATGTAAACTGAGAACAACTCTGAAACCTAGCTCAATACTGAACCCCCTGGGAGGAAAATTTGGCCATTTCTACATAATTTAGCTACATTTAATTGATACACAGCTGTAGTATGAACACACTAGGAATGGATTTTCAATACTGTTTTGCTATCCAAGCATATAGGTGGATTTTACAGATTTCCTCTCAAGATGTAGACAGAATTTAAGAAACTAATTTTCATTGGTTTCATAGGTAGTGGACAACCCATTCTCTTAGGCATTGTAAATCTTTTGAGGGTCTTTGCCATGTTTTTGACCACTAAAGACACTGAAATACTGAAATTCTTCTACTCTCACCCTAGATTCTTGCCATGCAAGCAGGATGTTGCATGGCTCAGACTGTGTGCTGGATGTTTTCCCACTCAACAAAAAGAACTCTGCATAAAGATGTGTTTCTGGATGGAACAGCCAACAGACCTTAGCTCTTGTTGTTCTGGGGAAGCTCAAACTACAGCAATGCAACCCCAAGAGGAGTCTTTGAAACAATGTAGTCTCCTGCACCATACTGCTGCAGATGCAGTTTCATCTCTAGGAATACGGGCAGGCCAAAAGCATAGGACAAAAGCATGTTTGCAAGCCTGCAATTCTTCAACAACCTTTGTGACATGAATTTTAAAATCAGAAGGTGAAACATGGACTTATGTTCCACATATTCAAATGAATTACTGGCCTCTCGTATCTCAGTTTGCCTGCTGAGGCTGATCAACAAAGGGCTGTTGTCCCTGGGGGCTACATCCCCACAGAACAGGACCCCGCTATATTTCGCTTCTGCAAACATCTCTGTGGCCTTCAAAGCCTCAAATTGCTCCATGGTTAAAAAAGGTTCTTAAAGGGTCCTTCCTCTCTCCCACTTCACAAAACTTTTATTGCAGTGCTGTGATAGTATTTCAGTTTGATCAGCTCTAGCTTTATTCCAGCAGTAACTTTTAAAGAGTTATAACTAGGCTATGTTTCCCCAGCTCCTGTAATCCTATAACACAAAAGAAGTTACATAAATGAGGTACATTATTATTATATATTACCACAAGAACCAACGTTATAATTAGGTACTGTATCCACTTTGTAATCACTGTGGCTTTAATTTCCAATCAAAAGCATCAAAGCCTGAAGAGAGTGACCCCGCTATTGAACAATTCCTTTTCATTTTCCTTGACAATGAATTCTTAAAGGTAAAAGGGGGGCAGGGAGGAATGATGTTTTATTCTAAAGCTTCTACATAATTATAGCAATTATAGAAACCTTTCATGTGCTTGGTCAGCTTTAACTGCTTACGTTTAGCTGTTGGTTAGAAGTGTCTCTGAAAGTTGTAATGTGTTTGGTGCACCAGAATCTGTCCCACCATTATCCGTAGCAGCTAGACAGACTAATGATTGCAGAACTTAGTGGAAAAGGTTAGTAATAAATATGGAGGATGTTAGTACAGGTAACATAAAAGGAATTTAGAAATCTAACTAAGCTAATTGCGGTGTGTTATTTTACCTGTTTCTTACTCTCTCTTGTTATTAGCAGTATTAAAGCAGCACCTAAATGCCACATTAAAGACTCAGGCTCCATTGTGCTAGATATTCAACAAAGACAAAAGGAAGCCTTGTCCTAGAAAGGTTTGCTGCCATACCGCACCCCAAAGCTCTAGAGCACAGAAACTATTTAAGTGGAAAAGACTTTTCTGCCATAAACTACTTCTTTTAGTAGAATGAATTATACCAAAAAACCTGACATTATTATTTTTTCACTAATATAACTGTGTCCCCCACCACAGGGCTTGTCCCAGTGCAGGTATGTTAACATGAGCTGAAGAAAAAGGGTCAAATATGAGTGGTAGACAAGTGCCCAAATTTCTGGTGAATACATTAGGCAGCCAGAGTGGGTAGGACAGTGAGAAGCAGAGGTGATCAGATCTGCCATGGGCCACAGAGCAGAGGCTTCCCAGCCCTGAGAGCAACAAAAATGCCAAGACTCACTGAAACTCTAAGAGGGATTTTTCCTTGAATGAAAAATCCAAGACATTTTCTTAAGGCGTGAAAGCAAAGCAGAAAGAGAGTTTTCAGCCTGCTTTCCTCTTTGAAGATGAGAGCAGCTGAATGGAAAGGATTGTATGACTAGAAAAACTGCAGCCAAAGAAGCATCAGTTGGTGACTGTGAATCGGTCCACGTTGTTCAATAAGCAGTAGAGTTCACTGATCATGGCTGAGTAGTTGCCTGACTGGGTCCTCTCAGTGTTTTCAAAACACAAAGGGGGTTTTGTTATCATTATCAATATCTTTTTTTAATTAAATTTATTTAAAAATTAAAGTTACATGTTATGTATTGACATTCTCAAACCATTTTGACTGTTTTGAGTTTGGTTTCATTTTTCTTTAATTCATCTGTTTATTTATATTTTTAAAATTCTGATATTTCAGTCTCTTTTGAGGTGGAATTTTTTTTTTTACTCTCCATGTTCTCATAAGAGAAGACAATCATTGCTGCCTAGATCTACTCAGGGTTTTTGTTTGCTTAAAGACAACATTTTGCAAGCAAAATTAAAACACAATTATTTCATATCCTGACCTGATAATTTTACTCATACTGGCTATTGTTTAATTCCTACAAAAGTCTATGATTAACATGAAAGAAACGGACAATATTTTGAGACCAGATATAAAATTTAGTGTTTGATATCCTAGATTATTCTATCCTACCAATCTTATTTTCTTAATATTCTTAATATTACCTACTAATATTGTTAACCGTATATCTAGTCTTCCAGGTGGAAGCTAAGAGAGGAAGTCTTGCATGCTATGTGTGCCTACCTGTCATACACACTGTGCTTTTTTGATATTAACTCCATCTATCAGAAATCTTTACTTCCATTTCTCTTTTTATCTCATTCATTTTCCTCCATCATATTATAACTTCTAACTTTCTTTTCCTTCATGAGTTTCATGGCACTCTGATATTCTGGTCTGTTTCCCTGACCTTTCATAATAACTTCCATCATACCTTTTTCCTTCAAAACATTTTCTTTGTCACTGATGCTCTCTCTTGGGCTTGGTTCATTTTCTTAGCCTTAAAAATGGTCTCAGACATCTCCATTGTGGGGAAGGAAAAAGGGGAGGTAAGGAAAAGGTGGGCAGGAATGGGAAAAAAATAGGAAAAAGTGTGGAAAAAGGGAAGGGGAAAGGAAAAAGAAAAAGGAAATACAGGTTCTAAAACCTCTCTTTGCCCATTTTCTCCATTTTCCACCAGCTTGCTTTCTGAGTTCAAATCCTTTAGTTATGTAATCCACTCTCCACATGAATTCCTCATTGATTATTCCCTCCCTTGCCTATTTACTTTTTTTCCTTTTATTTTGAATAGTCTTTTCCGAAGTGTTTTCCAAGTATGACAATTCTTTCTACAGCCTCAGTTTTCCATCACTTTTGTCCCAGGCAAAAGCAATCCTCTGTACGAGGCAGTGAATGGTGTTTTTGTGGGTCACTTGGGCTGCTTGGGTATAAGGTTGCTTGAGTGCAGGCAGGGCTGCCTTGACCCTGTTTTTTAAAACCCACACCATTCAGCATAGAGGAATTTTATGGCTCTGTGATTTCCATGCTATCACTATAATCAGTGGTATAATGATTAGTGGTACACTGGTATTTAGATATATCTCCAAAGATAGCATGTATATTGACTAACTTTTGTTGTCCCATAGCATGTCCCATTATCAAACATTAGAGAACAATTTAAGACAAGGGAAGTAAAATGCAAGCAATAGCTAAAGATTGTTCCTCCCAAGAGCTTTTCTCACGTGGGCAGAAAATGCCCATAGACTTTCCCATACAATAATGGTATTGTTTGGGTGTCTCCCATACCATCTATACTTGTGACACCTCATCAGAACGCAGCACGGGGCTTTGGGGCCATGGAAAGAACAGTGAGTTGTTCTCATACATGTCACATTCATAGTCAAAATCTAGTTCAGAAGACACCCTTCCAAATTAATCTAGAGAAGCTCAGGGTTTCCTTAATAAGTCTCAAAACTCTCAACTCTGCTTCATTCTACTAATAAATCTATTAAATCCTGGGTGAATTAACAATTTATTCTCCTTCCTCATTACAAGAATATATGTGTTATTATCCACACTGTTTAAAGAGCTTTTTACCACTCCATGATTTTTTTCCCTTTGGTAGTGTTTTGGGCTTAATCCAAATGCCTTCACGACTTGGCCTTTCTCATAGAGAGAGAGAGATTTACTTTTCTAAAGCCAGGTACTAAATCCTTAAATTATGATTTAAGTGGACATTTACTATCATGTTAGATCGCTATTAGAAGCATCATTCTCATTCAAAGTATCCAGGAAAGTACAACTTTAGAAATGAGCCATGCCATTGACTAGAATTATAGACCAGTTTTGTGCTGCTATATATAGCTGTGCAGGCTCCTAAAGTCAGGTAGTTCCTCTTTATTTAATGCCGCTTTCTAAGAATTTCAGAAGTACTCACGCCTCTGTGCAAATGGTTCCTATCTCTAAGCATATGATATGGGTGCATGGGAGAAGGTGCTCCTTGCAGCTGTTTAATTGTTAGATATCTTAGTGCTCATCATTTACTGGGTATCAGCATCATCCCTAATGCTATGCAAATCCCAGGCTTATAAAAGCATGGATCATTAGGGCTATTTTGCCAAACCTTTATGAAGGTGCTCCAGGGATTCACTGAGACCATTATTTATCTTCTGTTTTCTTAAAAGGTCAATCTGTAGCAAGTTAATAAGTGTAAATTCTGTTGCAGAAGCAATAATGAATACATTCTACACCAGAGACCCAAAGCAACAGAGAGCGCTGAGGATGGTAAGGCACAGTGATGACACTGGCCTGGGTTTGAAAATCAAAATACACTAATTCATAAATTTAATTTTCCCACGTGACATATAATTTTAACAGGTATTTACAGTGTGGGCACCCACACCCATTACAGAAGATGATAAACATAGTTTAACCAAGACTCCCCCACACAGCCCCCAGATCATTAGCATTTCATTTCAAATTCAGATGCTGCATACTTCAAGCCTCAAGACTACAGTCAAACCACTCCCCCAAAGCAAGACAAATGTTAGTAAGTCATTGGGACCAAAATATTTTATATTAATTTATTTTCTAAGGTTATAGCTTCTCTTTACAGTACACCTAGTCGTTGCCCAGTGATTTCTTTCTCTTTTTTTCCAAATTAATTCTTCCATATTCCATAAATGTTCTATTTAAAAACAGAAATAGAGATGTATCTGCCAGTGTTCCTGTAATCAAGTGAAACTGGTGCCTCACTAGCAAAAAGGCTTATAGTACCCCTCAGGAAAGGTACATAAATTTCACAATTGCCCATCATTTCAGCTTTTTAGCTGCTGGACAGGAACTGCTAAGGAAAGAGCAATCATTTCATCTCCACACACACAGAAAAGACAGTCTATTCTGATTGTAATTTAATAGGCAAGACTGACTTTTTTTTTTAAAAAAAAAAAGTTTATAGTGGAAAAATACTGTAAATTAATAATCAGCATATATTGTATAGCACAGAATATTATAAACCAAGATTTATTACAGGAAAAATCACTTATAACAGCATCAAGTTTGGTGTTAGGACACTACATAAAACTTCTGCTGATTCATGCTGGCTGACAGCCAGACCAGGTGGGTCTCCAGCTTTAACTCAAGAGTGCAGAACTGAAGAGAGTCCCTCAAAAGTCGAGGAAATCAGGGACACACAAAGTCCAAGGCCCTGCAGGTAACTAGAGAAAAACAGCAAAACCAAGCTGAGAGCCAGGTTGTGCCAGAACCAGAAGTCATGGGGTGAAGGCACATGATGAAGTTCACAGCCTGTGCTCTCAGGGTCAGACTGAGACTGCCCTGATTCCAGCTGTTTTTTGGTGCTCTTCATCTATGAGGAAGATCAGATTGAGTTTTACCTGTCATGTAGGTCAATACCAGTGGTCTTCTCTGTTTTCCGTTGTTAATATGCAGGCATCTACTTCTATACTTATAAATTATTTGCAGCAGAGTTATGATGGTGCAATTTGTCTTCTGTTTTTAAAGTTTTCCTTTCCCTCTCTTTTATTTACATTATATCACTTCTGATTCTCCCCTGCTTAGTAGACCTTGTCTGGGCTGAGATTTCTCTGCAATTAGAAGGGCTGGTTGAGTAAAAGAGTCAATCCTGCAATAAAAGACTAACTGTACAGCTCCTCATCTGAACAAAATGTGTTTGTTAAAATCTAGACACATCTTCTTGGCTCAGATCTATATGAACTACTGTGTGTCATTTGGAGGGACTTTTTTGGTGAAGCTTCTTCTGGGTAATGAAGGAGATGTATTCTTTTCCACTATTCTCCTTTGGTACCTCCTCCTATCATAGTATTTCAAATTCTATCTCAAAGTTTTCCTATCGGTATTGCTCTCACCACTCCACAAATTGTATAATTTCCTTCTCAATCTCCAACCTATATTTTATTATCCCTCTGATAATTAACAGAGGTTACGATCAGCATTTTTCAATATCTAGGTATGTCACTTCAGTTTTTAACATTGCAATATAAGATTGGGGTCAATGGCACAGGATGCTGTAAATTCACAGTAGGGGACTGTATTTAGCTGCAAACTCTTTCAGATCAGACTAAGAGAAGCAGTTGTAGAAAGGCAACCACAGACAAGGTCACAGCCAAAAAACTGGGAATTGAAAACTTGATTTTGGACTCCCACGATAAAATCATGATCAATTTTCAATAATTTAGCACTTTGTAAAACCACTCTGAGGTGATTTTAACAATCTGTTCTCATTGGTGATCTTCTGAAGTCTGGTGCTATCATATCTCACCATTTTATTGCCAGTTATAAGATTTTTTATGTGCTCTCTTAGAAGCCCTCATCTTTTGAGAATAGTGATAATCTTTGATAATTTCAGCAGAAATCTACAAAATAATAGAGCTTCTTACCTCTAATGGAAATGAGATATTCAAAAAGATTAATTTTAAGGAATACAACACTGTATGAGAAATAAGTATATATTTATTCCAAAAGTTTCCTGCATTATTATTTTATAATAATTTTAATGGCCGAGGTCTGTTTTCAATTGTTTAGGTTGGTAATATTGGAGCATCTTTAAAAAGCTCTGAAAGCTGAGACAAACTGATCATAAATCAACAAAGCCAACTATTACAAACCCCCAAAAATTTTAATATGAGAGAGACTGTAACCAGAAACTCACATGAAATAATTTTTACACACAGCACTGGTATAGATTCACCTGGAATACTGTGTCAAGTTTTAGGAGTATTGTGTCAAGAAATATGTGGGGAAAGTTCAAGGGATGTCAATTCCCAGAGGGAATTTGGGTTACTTAGCTTAAAGAAAACAGAAAGAGGGCACGGATAAATCAACAACCTGAAAGGCTGATGATAAAAATAATCTATTTTTCATACCCATGGCCTGTGGGATAAGGAGAAATGGACTTAAAACTGCAGCAACATGTAGATTAAATATTAAGGAAATCAACATTAGAAAGATTAGTGAAATCCTTGACTGGCTTGCCTGGAGCAGCTGTGGAGGTCTGTAAGAACAAATCAGACAACCATCAACAATGATATCAATAGGGTTGTCCTACCTTGAAAAATGGGGATAGATCACGTAAGGTCCTTCCTATTGCGATTCTGCATGTTTCTAGAATATGGCTTTGTTCTATGCTTCACCTGGAAGACTTTCAAACCAATTAAAATATGCTGAAAGAGCCAATGGAGAGGAGAAGTTTCAAGAGACCTTGGCCTCGTAAGAGGGGGAAGGAGGTGAATGCCTCCCATGCTCCAAGCAGGGCTGGACAGAGCAACATTCATGTCTGTATGGTATGACCAGGACATAAGTACCTCATGGGAGGATGTTAACAGCACCCATTTTTGTCCACTCCCCAGTAACACTGTAAGGCTTCTGTTATCTTTCTTTATTTTCTCTCATACCTCCTGTTTTCAATCCTGTCTCTTTATTCATTATTCACTATTCCCTTTGAAATGCTTTGAAACACTGAATTTCCTGAACAAGATGTTGTTCATTATCCTGGTGCATCAATCAGAAGGCCAAAGAAAAGTAAAAGAAAAATCCTGTTTTCAGACATGTCCTGCTCTCCTTGACTTTAATGGGAATTGTACATGCATTTGAAATGAAGCTGTCTTGTTTAAATAGCAAAAGTGTGCACAGCTGTTTGCTAAGCAAAGAACCTGGACCAAGAAGCTGACTGCATGTCCTCTGCAAGTTTATTGGAAGAGCAGATTTAAAAACTAGGCACCAGGGCCTGTCATGTACCAGGCATTTCAGCCATTGAAGGAAAGTCATCCCCTTCACAACAAAATGTTGTGAAGAGAGTTTCAAAAAACCTACGTACCATTAGCTGCTCTCTTGAACATTCCTCCTTCTTAAAATGAAATAATCTCTGCTTTATAACAAGACATAAATGATAACGTCTTCCAGTGCTTGTTATAACGAAAAACTGGAATGAGTTCTTTCAGCATCTGTGTAGACATGTTACATCATAGCACTTCCACTGCAACATATCATGATTTAATTTTCTAAGAGGAAAGAAACAGGTATACAAGGCACATTCCAATTAGAACTTGAGCATATCTATGGATTAAGAGCAACACAATCATGCTTTGCAGTTCATGCATGAAAACCTGATTCATGTTGACCTACAAAACTCTATATTGTCCACTTTATGAAGATACATTGCAACATGAAAATAACTGGCCTGTAATTGGTGACACTATGTCAGTGAAGATAGTGTTGCTTTTCAGTGCTGCTTTGAGTATCTTCTGAAAAATTCAATTCATCAGATGTAAATCTTACAGTAAGTAAATCTGCATTACAAAGGCATTGTTAACCACCCCTTGTGAATGAAGGCTTGAGACTTTTATTTAGGCTCCTACTGCAATTTCTCAATTTTAATTCTAATTATTATTTTTTCTTTCCATTTAACACAAAATACTGGCACAATTGATTTTACCATTAAATTATTTAAGAAAAATATATACCAACTTCCCAAAAAAAATATTTTTAAATTATCCCCTTTTGGAAAGTGCTTCCTAATAATGTAATTGTTCTGTGATTTCCTCCAGCTATCCAGTCCCCCAACAAACACTATATTGATGTTCAAGACCACTTCTCAACTTCTAATATTAATAATTTTAAAAGTTCACTGTCTCTAACCAAATTTTCTTTTGCAATATCATTACTCAGATTCTGCAAAAAGAAAAAGGTAAAACCTTTTTTCTAGCAACTGTATATTTGTTAGTATATCATTGAGATTTTTCCCCACTTTTCCAGTATGAGTTTTTTCTGCTTTCTGCACACACCTTCCTTCTTTACCCACAAACACCTCTAAAATAACTTATTTCACTTCTTTATTTTTTTTTTTTTCATTACCTGAACAGCATTATTTGTGTCTGCACTGTGACTGCGTTATAGAGAGGAAAACACTGAATTTGTACTAAAGTAAGAAGGAAGCATCCACTTTCATAGATGAATTTTCATAGGAATGTTTTTTCTTTGTTGTAACCCTTAGTACAACCTCAGTAGCTGTTCAGTACCCACAATCCACAAATAGCACAAAGACACTCTTGAATACTTTCATTTATATTTATTCCAAAAGAACTAGGTTCAATTTTGGAAATAAATCAAAGGCTGTTAAGTCAAGTGCTTTTGGAAATTTTAGCCCATCCCTCTTCTAGGAAAAATAAGCCATATGCAAAGAAGATATTCTGGAAAGTTTAATGTACAGCACTGAACTTGTGGTGGGTAGGTCAGTAAGCTTCATTGTCCCAATAGACACAGTGTGTAGGGTATTTACTAAAATGATACCCCTTTGACTATTGTATCAGTGCAACTGCACAGACATGTATTTCATTATGGAATAAACATAATTATACTTTCTTTTTCTTTTCCATTCTAGCATTATACCATCTCCACAGCAACATAAACAAACAAGAACAAAGAACCATTGTCCCAGAATAAACACATGGGGGTTCATATTGGTATTGTAATTTGCAGTGTTATAATTATGCCAGTACATTTCTCAATGGATAAAAGCCTTCATGGTGATTTCTCCATAGAAATTTACTTACAGGATGATTTGAAGGAGAAAAAGGTGGGACACATGAGGAATTCTATAACTATTACCTTGAATTCTGTGAGCATGTAAAACCAGTCTGTTTAGCCTGTGGAAAAGCTGCTAACTTGAGAACATTCCTGATCTGCACCGAGTAACACAAAATGTGAATATGAAATAAGGAGAATTAATCAGCATAGAATGGAGGTGAAGATAATCTTATTTCATCAAATAACAAAAATTTTGTTGAGACCTGAGAGTAAAAGTGAATCCATTACAAGAACTGATAACACTAACAAGGCAAAGAAAGGAAAATTGCAGAAGGAACCTGTTTTGTAGAAGAGAAACCAGAAACTGTAACCCAAAATGAAAGATAACAATGTGACAAAAAAATGTGCAACAAAAACACAGCTGTTAAAAATGTTATAATTATGTGACTGTAAAAGGCAAATGCTGAATGAAGAAATTTATTTCTACTCTGAATTCTCTCCTGATCTACGGGATGCCTCTGAAAATAGATTTTAAAGAGACACAATTAATTATAACAGTGTGAAGATTTGAAGATATTATCCTAACTAGATTCATATGATGCATAGAATCATAAAATTGTTAGGATAGGAAGGTACCTTAAAGATCATTTAGTTCCAACCCCCCTGCCATGGGCAGGGACACCTTCCACTAGACCAGGTTGCTCAAAGCCCCGTCCAACCTGGCCTTGAACACTTCCAGGGAGGGGGCAGCCACAGCCTCTCTGGGAAACCTGTTCAAGGGCCTCACTGCCCTCACAGTAAAGAATTTCTTCCTTATAGCTAATTGAAATCTACCCTCTTTCAGTTTAAATCCATTACCCCTTGTCCTAACCCTACATGCCCTTGTAAAAAGTGCCTCTGCAGCTTTCCTGTAGCCCCCTTCAGGTACTGGAAGGCTGCTCTAAGGTCTCCCCAGAGCTTTCTCTTCTCCAGGTTGAACAACTCCAACTCTCTCAGCCTGTTCTCATAAGGGAGGTGCTCCAGCCCCCTGATCATCTTCATGGCCTCCTCTGCAGTTGCTCCAACAGGTCCGTGTTGTTCTTTGTTGGGGGCCCCAGACCTGAATGCAGTACTCCAGGTGGGGTCTCATGAGAGTGGAGTAGATGGGGAGAATCACCTCCCTCGACCTGCTGGCCACACTTCTCTTTATGCAGCCCAGGTCACGGTTGGCTTTCTTGGCTCTGAGCACACATTACTGGCTCATAGTCAGTTTTCGATCCACTAATACCCCCAAGTCTTTCTCCGCAGGGCTGCTCTCAATCCACTCATTGCCCAGCCTGCATTTGTGCTTGGCATTTCCTTGACCCATGTGCAGGACCTTGCACTTGGCCTTGTGAACTTGGTGAGCTTGGTATGCGTCCACCTCTCAAGTCTGTCGAGGTCCCTCTGGATGCCATCCCTTCCCTCCAGCGTGTCGACTGCACCACTCAGCTTGGTGTCGTCAGCAAACTTGCTGAGGGTGCCCTCAATCCCACTGTCCATGTCACCAACAAAGATGTTAAATGGTGCCAGTCCCACTACTTGGCCCCTGCGGAACACCACTCGTCACTTGTCTCCACTTGGACATCGAGCCCTTGACCACAACTCCTTGAGTGCGACCATCCAGCCAATTCCTTATCCACCAAATGGTCCATCCATCAAATCCATGTCTCTCCAATTAGAGACAAGGATGTCGTGCGGGACAGTGTCAAATGCTTTGCGCAAGGCCAGGTAGATGATGTCAGTTGGTCTTCCCTTGTCCACCAACACTCTAACCTCATTGTAGAAGTCCACAAAACTTTTCAGGCACAATTTGCCCTTAGTGAACCCATGGTGGCTGTCACCAATCACCTCCTTATTTTCCATGTGCCCTAGCATAGTTTCCAGAAGGATCCACTCCATGATCTTGCCGGGCACACAGGTGAGACTGACTGGCCTGTATTTCCCCGGGTCTTCCTTTTTTTCCTTTTTAATAATGCGGTTATGTTTCCCCTTTTCCAGTCAGTGGGAACTTCACAGGATTGCCATGACTTCTCAAATGTGATGGACAGTGGCTTAGCCACTTCATCCACCAGTTTCCTCAGTACCTGCTGATGCATCTCATCAGGTCCCATGGACTTGTGCACCTTCAGGTTCCTTAGATGGAATAATTCACTTCATCTAGTAATATTGATGTGTTTTGTTGAAAGTTCAACAGGAAAGTACATTTCTTTTAAATAAATAATCTTCTACAATAACACCTCTTTAAAAAAAACCCAATCACTTCTTCGAAAGAAAAACAGTTAAGTTGATCTGAGTAACACATTGCTGTCCTTTTCTAAAGGAGGCAGTAGACAGCAAGCATCACTGCTAGGGATTAAAGGAGCTGTACATTCAACCTTCTCCTGTCAGTTTTGATCTAGCATCATGGTGCGTTGTTTTCCCTGTTCTAAGATTTTAGCAAACTGTCAGCTCTGAGAAAAAAATGGTGCTGGGTCTGTTATTGATCTCTTAATTTGATGCCAGGTAGGTCACATAAATGACTGTAGCCCTGTTTCTCCCTCAGGAACTAAAAGGAAATAGTGGTCCGCTTGTCTCATATGGATTCTCCTTCTCAGAAGCTATTTAGCTCATGCATAGTCTCATAAAGTTATGGCATGACTTAGTGGCATGGATACTGCAATCTTGTCCTTGATGTCTTTGGTGTTGTGCTGCAGGGACCTATCAGTAGTATCAGTAGTGCTGGTGTCACAGAGGTGAATGAAACTCTCAGACTGGGCACTCCCCAGTGACCCTTGCTGAGACACGCCAACTAGATTTGGTCTTGGACAAAAGCCAACAGAGTTGATGGCTTCCCTGGAATTTTTCTCTGCTGTACTTGCCTGAAGATGAGAACTCAAAGCCCTGCTCCTTTGAATTGTTCAGAGAAACTAACAGGCTGCAAGGCACTCCAGGGCTGGTCTCATCACCATTCTTGGTGGAGTTGTTTCATTTTTTAAAAAATATTAGTTATTGGAACGGATGGGTACTAGGATATTAAGAACTCTGGAAGTAAATTGATTTTTAAAAGTAGTGAATATTTCCAGTGTTAGGTGACAGCTCATTGAGATTTTCTTTAGATTACTATTTTTGATTTAGACAACTCATCTACAACAGTACTACAATAGGTACTTAAGTGTTCTCCTTGTATCTAGTCCATTATATTTGCGTGAAAATACCTCTGATGAGGAAGTGAGTCAATGATGCTATTTTCACAGACAATGCCCTACAACACTGATATCTTGATATTCCCTGATGAATAGAAGTCATCACCTGTAATTCATTGTGTATGTCAATCAACCAGAATAAGAAACATTTTTTCACAGAAAAGATTTCTTAGTGTAAGTTTCCATTATCAGTGTGGCATTTCCATTTATTTTATCAGCTTGTTTTAAAAAAAAGACATTGTCAGATCAAATTTGACATCATAATTAGAAATTTTTTAGTCAAGATTCTGAGAATGCTTGAAGGTTAAAGTAAATGTGTCTATAAAGTTTTAATAAATGTTTTTATTAAATTTATATTCATTCTCCAAGGGATATCTTTGACGACAATACAAATAGTTCATTTAAAGACATAAATATTTTCAAACAAAAAGGCTTGAAAGGAGCGTTGGTGCTTTCTCGTGATACTAGTCTAGTTTTATAAAATCACAGTAAAATGCAAACCTCAATGTGAGATTTCAAAAGTTAAATACAATTAATTTAAATTACTCTTCTGTTTTCCCTATTCTTGCTTCTCCTTTCCTACATGGTATTATTAGGATCAGCCAAATAACAGAAAAGACCATGCTTTATATATTCTCTACATTACATAGATATGTATCCCATATGTATAAGTAGATATATTTTATCCCAATTAGACTGTAAAAAATAGAGACCAAACAAGTAAATCCAGTGATAAGAATTACAAGTAAATCTAGCAGTGAGGGTTTTGTATTTTTCCTCTCCCTCAACAGATTTAGGACTAAACTCTGTAAATTGAATAGGAGTCTGTGTCTACATTTATTGAAAGTTGGTCTGGACAGTTACACAGTTGGAACTGAGATTAAAATCAAGCATGGGAAGCACTACTCTCTATGGACAGGTAGCAGAGCTCCTTTTGGCTTTCTTGGAGTTGAAACATCAGTACATCCATGGTAATATACTTTTTCTGCTTCAAAAGGATGCTGCTCTATTGTGTACTCTGTTCTATTTTCGAATACCAATAGATGTCCTCTTTGCCTCATTACTACTGCATCTAAACACCTTCAACATGTTTATTAAATATTCTATTATCTGAAACCTGTTTGCTTTCTAATCTTTCTCCAAGGATAGACAGGCATGGACTGAAATGTTATCTGGTGATTATTTAGGTTTATTCCATTATGTTACATTAAGGTACTCTGTATTTTCAACATAGAATGGAAGATCAAAGAATGGTACCTCACAGGGTATCAAAGTTTTGTTCCTTGTTTCTACCCTAGAACCCCACAAATGCATTCTCAAGCTGAGTGAAACAATTTTTTGACAGAAAAAGGCAGGGTTCAAATTAAAATGAGCTTCTATTTTCCTCTTCCATGAGCAGAGGCAAAAGTTTTGACTTTCACACAGCAAACGGGGAGAGAACTTTTCCCAGCCAGTTGCTAAGGGTGCACAACCATAACTCCTTAAATCCCACCCAGTAACCATGCACTTACCTCTCCATGAAAAACTGCAGGAGACATAAGACCATTCTGTCCACATTTCCAGCTGATCAAAAGTCTCAGGACTATCTTAGTGCTGGAAGGTAAAATATCTTCTGTGAAGAAATGAAACATTTTCAGAATGACATTGACACAGTCTCATACTTTTTGTCTGCCTGAGGTCTGGTCAGAGTCTCTGGCCTCTGGACTGAGGCTCATGTTATACCCTGAGTGACTACGCATCTCTCAGGCTGAGGAGGGGTATTGCATTTGGATATTAATTCCTGGGTTTACAAGGTTTTGATTACCTTCATTACTCAAATTATTTTTCTGCTCCTTTATGGGTCTCCTGATCTTGTGCTGCAAAAGCCTGAAATTGTCAACCTGTTTAAATTAATACCGGCTTTATCAGCCCATTATTTCCACCATCTGGCTAGTAATGCAGAGCAATAACTATTAGGTAATAACGTCACTTTCTGATTAGAAAAGCTAATATTGTACTAGCAATAAACTTTGTTCACACTGCAGCAAAGATGCATCAGGCAGGAGATTTGGGAAGGACTCTGCAGCACTCAAAATAAACAAGCCAAAGAAAACAATAGTAATAACTCAGGTGGGTTAAAAATAAAACTCAAAACAGAAACCAAATAGAAAATTTCTGTTTCCAAATTCTTCACAGCACATAATCAGCTTCTACCACATTATCCCATGCAGTGACTATCTCAGTGGGAATTAATCTGACTGCTTTTGTAGAAGGATGATGTTAAACTGGAATAGGCATTCAAATCCAGTCCTGTTTTAGTCATTCAGCATGGGTTCACTGTTCTTTAATTTTGTTCTCCTCTTCCACTTCTGACTTCCCATGTTGAAGATATTTTCAGGTGAAAGTTGTCTGCAGAAGGAGCTTCAAGCCTGAAAGGTTTTCCAGATCCCTGCAACATCAAACTGTTGACCCTGTCAAATGGGCTTCTGACGAGCAAAGGCTTCTCCTTTCTCATCCTGGACCTACTAGGAATTATTCAATTTCATAACCAAGTTTTTGCTGGCTGCTACTGATGCTAGAAATAAAAGCAGTTTAAAATTCATGAGGGGCATCTGACTATTTTCCATTTCTAGCTGAGGACTACTTTCTTCAGTCATGCTCAAAACACAAAGCAATGCTGCTGAAATGAATCATTTACTCAAAATGTGGTTGCAACTGAAAGCTCCCCTAAACAACAGAAATTCAATGCACCAGGTTCACAAAACCTTTGTCCCTTTGAGATCAAAGGACGCAATGAAAAAAACCAGGGAACTATAACTGAGAGACAGGAGAATATTAGGTGCTAGAAATTTAAGTGTAGCAAAACAAGCCCACAAGCAAGATGCTTCTGCAAAGGACTGGGTGTCCTTGGATGGGCCTCCTTGAACAGGGCACCATGAGGCACTGAGAATATGAGTGTCCCAAGCACTTGGAAGTACTGTGAAGACTGACAAAGCCATATTTTGAAAGGTCTGTAACTACTGTTCAGCTCATAGGGAACTTTTCTAGCACTAGAAGATCTGCATGGATTTCTCAACCTGGAGGTGGTTTCTTTAGAGGAAATGACTGCAGTTAAATACCCAATAAAAGGATTTTTGGAATGTAGTCAGGCATAACACTAGTCCTGATAAATCAGTCTGATAAGCCAAAGGTTTGTTCAGTGTGACTGACCTGAGATCATCAACTGTCTTGCAGAGTATGGCTGAGCTGCTTAGATGTCCTAAAGCATCTGAACATCTTCCTGTCTCCAGTATGTATTTAATAGCTCCCTTCTGACCTCTTTCCCCTCTGCTTTCACTTTTTAACTGTTTTGGGTTTTTTTTCACAATACTGCTCTCATTTTTGTTGGGCACTTCCAAGGACCTTGCCCTGCGTCTCTTCAGTGTTTAGTGCTGGCAAGGATGACTTGAGGTCTCTGGTTTCAGCTTCTGTTAGGTTTACTAGCAGCTAAAAAGCACAGGAAGCTTTTGAAATCCTGTTTGGAAAAAATACAGGTAAGAGGGGACCTTGCCCACCTTCAGGCTGCAGCTTTGAACATACTGATAGTACTCAAGTAAGCACATGAAAGGCACTTCAGAAAGTCAGGCCCTAGATATCATCTGGTACAATTTCATAGACTGAATAAAATATTTCACCTACATGAAAGACCTTACAAGAAGGAGGGTGAGGGAACAGCAGGAAAATAAAACAACAGGAAAATAAATTAAAATACAATCAGAAAAAATAGTTAGACATAGCTATCTAGTTTCACATGGGCACCAGTGATACAACCAAGAGCAGTCTGAGGACAATCAAGAAGGATTACAGAGCCCTGCGAGCGGCAGAAAGGGACTCTGGAGGGCAACTAGTTTTTTCATCAATCCTCCTGGTCAAATGGAAGGGGTCTGAAAGGGCCAGTTGAATCTGGCGAATCAACAATTGGTTATAGGACTGGTGTCACAGCCAGGGGTTTGTTTACTTAGAGCATGGGACTTGCTCTGAAAAACTTGATCTACTGGGGGCTGATGGGGTCCATCTGTCAGAGAAGGGGAAGAACATTTTCAGTCATAGGCTTCCAAGCTGGTTAAGAAGGCTTTAAACTAGAGCTAAATGCCAGTGACAACAATAGATGCCCAGAGCCTGGAGAGGGATCAGAACTCAGCAGGAGTGCACCTGAAGAGCAGCACAAAGGAATTCCAGCCAGCAAATCAGCTTCATCGGGGGCCTAACTTAAATGCCTCTATGTAAATGCACGTATCACAGGGAATAAACAGGAGGAACTAGAGATGTGTGCATGTCTACAGGGATACAATCTTACTGGGATCATGGAGACATGGTGGGATGAATCCTATGACTGGAGTGTTGGAATGGAAGGGTACAGGCTCTTTAGGAAGGACAGTCAGAGCAGACGAGGTGGGGGTGTCACCCTCTATGTCAATGACCAGCTGGAGTGCATGAAGTTCTGCCTGGGGATGGATGAGGAGCTGACAGATATTGGGCTGGTTGAAGTCCACCATGAAGACCAGGACTTGTGAACATGAGGCTGTTCCGATCTGTCTATAGAGGGTCTCATCTGCTTAGTCTTCCTGGTTGGGTGGCCTGTAGCAGACCTCCACTATAATGTCACCTGTCCCTGTCCTCCCTTTAATCCTGACCCATAAACTCGGATGGCTCCTCAGGTTAGGAAGACAAAATCTCTGATAAAATTTAATCTGGCCAGGGATGTCAAGTGTAACAAGAAAAGCTTCTATACATATGTCAGTGATAAAATTAAGACTAGTGAAAATGTGGGCCCTCTTTGGAAAGGAACAGGAGAACTGGTTACCCAGGACATAGAGAAGGCTGAGGTACTCAATGACTTTTTTGCCTCAGTCTTTACCAGCAAGGGCTCCAGACACACCACCCAAGTTGCAGAAGGTGAAGACAGTGACTGGGAGAATGAAGAACCACACACTGCAGGAGAAAATTAGGTTCAAGACCATCTAAGGAACATGAAGGTACATAGCTTCATGGGACCTGATGAGATGCATCAGCAGGTACTGAGGAAACTGGTGGATGAAGTGGCTAAGCCACTGTCCATCACATTTGAGAAGTCATGGCAATCCTGTGAAGTTCCCACTGACTGGAAAAGGGGAAACATAACCGCATTATTAAAAAGGAAAAAAAGGAAGACCCGGGGAAATACAGGCCAGTCAGTCTCACCTGTGTGCCCGGCAAGATCATGGAGTGGATCCTTCTGGAAACTATGCTAGGGCACATGGAAAATAAGGAGGTGATTGGTGACAGCCACCATGGGTTCACTAAGGGCAAATTGTGCCTGAAAAGTTTTGTGGACTTCTACAATGAGGTTAGAGTGTTGGTGGACAAGGGAAGACCAACTGACATCATCTACCTGGCCTTGCGCAAAGCATTTGACACTGTCCCGCACGACATCCTTGTCTCTAATTGGAGAGACATGGATTTGATGGATGGACCATTTGGTGGATAAGGAATTGGCTGGATGGTCGCACTCAAGGAGTTGTGGTCAAGGGCTCGATGTCCAAGTGGAGACAAGTGACGAGTGGTGTTCCGCAGGGGCCAAGTAGTGGGACTGGCACCATTTAACATCTTTGTTGGTGACATGGACAGTGGGATTGAGGGCACCCTCAGCAAGTTTGCTGACGACACCAAGCTGAGTGGTGCAGTCGACACGCTGGAGGGAAGGGATGGCATCCAGAGGGACCTCGACAGACTTGAGAGGTGGACGCATACCAAGCTCACCAAGTTCACAAGGCCAAGTGCAAGGTCCTGCACATGGGTCAAGGAAATGCCAAGCACAAATGCAGGCTGGGCAATGAGTGGATTGAGAGCAGCCCTGCGGAGAAAGACTTGGGGGTATTAGTGGATCGAAAACTGACTATGAGCCAGTAATGTGTGCTCAGAGCCAAGAAAGCCAACCGTGACCTGGGCTGCATAAAGAGAAGTGTGGCCAGCAGGTCGAGGGAGGTGATTCTCCCCATCTACTCCACTCTCATGAGACCCCACCTGGAGTACTGCATTCAGGTCTGGGGCCCCCAACAAAGAACAACACGGACCTGTTGGAGCAACTGCAGAGGAGGCCATGAAGATGATCAGGGGGCTGGAGCACCTCCCTTATGAGAACAGGCTGAGAGAGTTGGAGTTGTTCAACCTGGAGAAGAGAAAGCTCTGGGGAGACCTTAGAGCAGCCTTCCAGTACCTGAAGGGGGCTACAGGAAAGCTGCAGAGGCACTTTTTACAAGGGCATGTAGGGTTAGGACAAGGGGTAATGGATTTAAACTGAAAGAGGGTAGATTTCAATTAGCTATAAGGAAGAAATTCTTTACTGTGAGGGCAGTGAGGCCCTTGAACAGGTTTCCCAGAGAGGCTGTGGCTGCCCCCTCCCTGGAAATGTTCAAGGCCAGGTTGGACGGGGCTTTGAGCAACCTGGTCTAGTGGAAGGTGTCCCTGCCCATGGCAGGGGGTTGGAAGTAGATGATCTTTAGTGTCCCTTCCAACCCAAACCATTCTATGATTCTATGATTCTTTGATCTTCTTGAATTCCTTCTCCCTGGAATAACATTGACAAAAATGCTCAGGATCAAATATAGACTCTCCTGAAAATGTTCAGATAAGTGATTGATTTATCATTTATTTTTAATATGGAAAAGAGATATAAAAGGAAGAAACATTATATTTAAGGCCTGATCCCACATCTGTACCTTTCTGTAGAGGGAATGAGTCAGAGTAACTGTTTCAAATTCAAGTGTCAGTTGAAAAGTTTTGAAAGAGGTGGTAAAATAAATAGTAACAAATGTGTGGGACCAGATGCTACTCATGCAAGAGCTCTAAAGGAAATTGAATATAAAATCTGTAGTATGTTGCTTTATGTTTAAATCAGCCACAGTACCAAAGGAGTAAAAGGCAGAAAATATGACCTAAATTTTAGAAAGAAATCTATGAGGATTCAGAGAGCTACATCCCAGTAAACTGGACTGGGATATAGACCAAATTAAGATTACTCAAAGAATAGAGTTTATAGATGTGAATAAATGTGATAAAATTAGAATGAATCCAAATGACAGATGGATGTCATGCTTCAGGAATGCTTGCCAGTTTGTCAGGCGTGAACAACAACACGGATCAGAGTGGTCCAGAAGGTACAATGGGGCAACGGAATTTCCAGAAACCTTTAACATGAACAACAAAAGCTGATCAGGAAAGGAAGCTGCCATGGAATACAAGCAGGTCCCACTGTGAATTAATAACTGTGCAAGAGGGTAGAAGCAGAGGGTAGGGATAAACAAATAGTCGTCAGAAGAATGGTAGATTCCCAAGGGGTTTGGGCTGTTCCACTCCCCCATGAATGATATGTGAAGGAAGTGAATAAAGTGAATAGTGAGGGATAAAGTTTTACAATATAAAATATATTTCTTTGTGAGATGTTGCAGAAGGATCTCACAAGAGTGTGTGACTGGCTACTAAAATATCAGATGAAATGCAATATTAGTATATGCAAATCAATGCACTTGGAAAAAAGAAAAAAACACTAAGAATACATAGAAATGGGTAAGTACTAAATTAGCTCCAAAAAGGATCTTGAAATCACTGGGGACAGTGTTATGAAAATATCTGCTCATTGCTAAGGCATCAGATCAGAATAGTATTAGTGATTATGAGGAAAGTAATAGCTATATCATTCTGGTGATGTTTAAAGCTATAGGGTAACTTAACTTGAAAGAATATTAAGAGCAATTCTGGTCATCCCATCTCACTAAAGATATAACAGAATTAAAAGCAATCCAGAGAAGAGTGATGGTGATTAGAGACATGGACCAGTATCCATATGGAAATTACACAACAAAATTAGGAGCCACTGTCCTAGGTAAAAATTATTGAGAGAGAAATACAGTAAAGAGCTATAAAAACATCATGGAATACAGATGTTGAGCAGGAAAGTAGCTATTCTTTATTTCTCATACAACAGGAGCTAGAAGACACCTAATGAAATAATCACACAGAATTAAAACAACTAATTACACCACATATGAAGTTTGGATATGGATTCAAAGAGCAACTGCAGTAGAAAAGTTAGTGAACAGCTATTAAATACAATACTCAGTTTAAATATTTTGGTTAGGTTGTGCCTAAAGGTGAAAAATATTTAGAGACTGCAAGTGGTACAAGTGGAAGGATCACTCTGTGTACCTCCTGTACCCCTATATTATTTCCTTAGGCACCTCTCACTGTATACAGGAGAAAGGATGGGGCTTCTGTTTGATACAGACCTTATGTTCTTAGTCTCTCCCTCTTCAAGTGCTTTCATCTAATTTCATCCAAACATACATAATAATTGAATCAATGCAAATCTGGGGACTCTGGAGTGGGTAGCTAGCTGACCTTTTCAGAGGACACACAGTTCTTAAACTATTTCGCAGTGTTGGGAAGTTAATTCCTCCATAAACAATGATACTGGATTTACAGGATATGGTTTCACTCATTTGTAAGTAGGTTATACTCACATATCCACCATATCACCTTACACACTGCTCCTGCCTACATGAAACTATATTTTAACCTCACATGTACCCATTACCTTCTGTATTATTCTATGAGAATTTCTACAATATCCTTTACTGGATCTTCTCCACCTCAGAAAATCCCCTGTATTTTTTATGGAAAAGAGGTTTCCTCTTGGTCACATCAGTTATTTGCCCTACTATAACACAGTGGGCAATTGCAGAGACAGCAATGAGCAGCAGGGAGTGAAAGGTAGGTGGTGACTATGTCAACACGGTTGCCAAAAGTGTTTGTCAATCTACAACTTGGTACACATCATGTAATTAAGGAAAGAGAATCTGGTCCTGAATTATTCATCCTCAATGGGTACTATGCATTCACAGTCATTGAATATGGACAAAAAACTTGCTCCTCTTAATTGCTGTCCAAATCTCTCATCTCACAAGACAGTAACAGTTCCCATCAGTCTAAGCTGACAAAGTTAATGTGTTTTGTATCATGATCTGTTCCTTTAATAAAGATCACGGTCTCCCTGGGCTTAGCTCAGTAGCTCTGCATTACATATAATCTCCTTAATCAGAGAACAAAAAACTAGGTTAAAGGAATGCTAAGGCAAGCTCATAACCACAGGGAGATTCCCAGTGCAGGCTATAGCCCTTGCAAACAAAGCATAGCAGGCCACACTAGACCTCTGGGTTTTGCCTGCACCAGACAACCCCCATGCAAAACTGTGAGGTGCTTTGCTCCTTCAGGACTCTTGCAATGGCAAGAGAGCTCAGGTCCTCACAACTGCTAAGTGCCTTCAAGGACTGGAATATGACCATGAATTTTATTGCTTTCATTACCCAGTTTCACCAACCTAACATAGTTTTAATTAATTTTATATGTGGTTTGTATTATCTTGGGTTTTTTATTATTTAGGAACTTTTCAATTACAGCTAGATAAATCATCAGAAACACAATATTAATACAGAAAACTGTGGAAAACATGATAACCATCCTTAATAAACTTGGTTTGCACAGAAATACTCATATAGCCATACCTTTCTCTCTTGTAAAGGCCTAAGCTACCACACAGGCCAGTGACAGAAAGTTTTCAGGAGTGTCATTGGCTACTCATGTAGTACACTCTGTTTTGCACTCTGTTTTTATAACTTGCAAATATTTACTGGATGTTTGCCTATCCTGAATCTTATCAGGAGCTTTTATACCCATATTGGCATTCCTTTAGGCATGTTGTTACTACATTCAGCATAGATATAGAGATACGTACAAGTATAGGTATAGATATAGATACAGATATAGGTCACATGAGGGTGGATAATCTTCCTAGTTAAAATGCAGCTGGTATAATTCCTGAAAGTTGATGTGTTCAATAAACTCATATATTGACACATCAGTAAAAGTTGACATAGCTACACTTCAATGTTCTTTAAATTTGGTTGGGTCTAGATGAATTTCTGAAGGATTCCCAGCATTATGTATGATGGTCTTAGAGACCATCTTCTGTTACACAAAGTCCATTATAGACTGATAAACTGTAGAAATAATATAGGACTTCTTTCCAAGATTCAGAGAAGAAGACATATTTAAATGAAAAAAGCTGCTGTAAGTTCCAAAGACAGACTATTTTAAAGCATCAGGTTATGAGGAAACATTAAAAGGCAGAATCAACTTTAACAACTGAGAATCATTTTTATGATAGCCATAGCTCGCTGTGAAACCTATTCTACACACTCACTTAAATCATGATGGTTTTTGTGGTAATTCTCAGTTGTGCTGAGAATATCTTTACAATGATAAGAAAAGGAAGCAATAAGTAGACAGGCAATAGTTCTGCTTTAGACATTTTCCATGAAAGAATTGTGAATCATTTGTAATTTATATTCAAATTAAGATCTGAAGAGGAAATTTCTAAGATTAAGGTCAGTAAAAGGCAAATAGTTATAGATATTTTCAGACACTGTTTCAAAAAGCATGGTACTTTACTGCAAACTTTATGCAACAAGCGTACTATCACTTTGGCCATTTTCTCTAGGAGGACTGTCGGACCTTAAGGGGGAATTGCTCTGCAAAGGTGCTAGACTGGAAACCAGGAAATCTGATCTCTCTTTTTAGGATTACCTACTGAGTGGTGGTGATAGGCATTTCAGCTGTATGTAGTTTTAAGTATCAGACTCAGCTGTTCAATACATCTGCTTGTCTGCCACACAATCTCAGCAAGCAAAGACCTTGAGAGTGTTCATGTCTGATACTAGAGTTACCTAACACCTAGGACTGTACTTATGGCATGGTCAGGAACATATACTCAGCAAATATCTATTATAGCTTACGGATCCCTTGTGCATTTGGTCCTCAGTTTCTCTCTCATTCTTCCAAACAGTTCGTGTAGATGAACAGTTCCACTTAGTTCAGCAGGGATTATTCATCTGCTCATCTTTTCTTGAACACATCTGGACCCACACTTGTAGGTAGCTCTAATTTTATGAGAGTGTATTTAATAGAATTTATTTCATTCCTAGGTAAATAATATTTGGCTGAGGAAGTGAAGTGCCAGTTGTTTTTGTTATTTATTTTTGTTATTATTTTTGTTATGCGAAAGAAAAATTTCCATGATCATGTGCTATACTATTAAGCATTTTCTTTCAAGGGTCAAAGCCAACTTCATGGTTTATCTTTTTTTTCCTACAATTTTTTCCCACCTGCCCAAACTAGATGGTCAGATTATTTCAATTTCTTTCACCTCCTCAGAGGTTTGTATTGCTCCACAGTGGTAATATAAGAACATCCTATTTTCCACCTCCTGCAGCCCTGGTACTCTGTATAGTTTATACTGTTTACAATTGATTTCCCACTGATAACTCTCATATGACCCAGTGAGCTGTCAGGCATGCTACACTCTAGATACCTGATGAACCTCAGCTGCTCTGTCAGGTTCAAGCAGCTTGCAGACCATAGAAACCTTTTCCCAGAGGAAAAAAAATAAAACAAAAAAAAAAACACCACACGAAAAAACCACCACACCAAAAAACCCCCCCAAACAATAAACTTTCCCAATTCTCTTTATCTTTACTTGGTTAGCATCTTGCTGTGCATCGTTCACTATCTCTTTTTTCCCCCTCATATTCAAAAAAATCACTCAAGAAAACCCTTCCAAGGGCAATTAATCCTGTTCACTTGGATTCAGAAGCTGACAAAACAAACACCGATTTAAACAATGACAGAGAAAATTAAGATTAATATTGAAGAGATTAACAAATTCCCTGGTGGAAAAAAGAGGCTCAGGAAATACCTCAGTTTTTTGCTCTTCTTACTTTGTCTTTTCTGGGCATCCTGCTTATTTTATAATTGTCTCCCTCGGTTCACATTTGTTACAGGGACAACTGTACCCTCTTTTGCTCACTGCTTGTCTCCTAAAGAAAATATATGATAAGAATTACAAGGGTTGTGGTGCTGCAAAATAGGCAGTTATTAGCTTTAATCAGGCCATGAGAAAATATCAACATTTTTTATAAAGAATTTTTTTCTTAGAAGTATAACATTATGGGGTGAGGGGTTCTTCAAAAAATATCTGCTTTTCATAGAAAACAAATACTAGTTTTCAAAATTACAATTTAGCTTAGTGCAAAAATTTTATACAGAATTTTTTATTAAATATAGGAAAAAATCTCTTTGTCTTAAAAAATTATTCTTGTTGAAAAATTGTTTTCATAAAGACAGACCACAGAGGGCAAATAGGTTCAGCCATCCCTATACGAATTATTAATTCGTATTATTCGTGAGTTTGCTAAATTAGTAAGTTATAAGAGGACTGAGAGGATGATATGACTTAAAACTGAAAAATTATTAACAGAATTAAACTCAGCCAATATTCAATAGCTAATATGAAATTAAATTATAAACATGCATAAAGTTAAGCACATGTTAACTGCTTTGCTAAATTCTGATTTGAGTCCAAGCTCAAATGACAGCAAATGTTTTTCTTCATATTTTGTGTGTAGAATGAGAGACACCTGAAGGTAGCTGGTAGGTTGATTAGTATTTGAAATAACAGTCTATTAAAATGTAAATTAAATAAATGCTACTGCCTGGAAAATAAATGAGTTTTTAGTAACTGTCATCAGACCTGGATTCCACCTTCAGCCTCTCTGAGCTCTCATCAGCTGGATTCCAGCCCAGATGAAGTGGGCAGGAGAGCACGGGAACCTAATGAGAATAAGTGGGAATTAGTTTAGCACTCTCAGGCAGCTAAATTATCCAAAGATTAGTTACCTGTTTGGAGCAGGCTACCCGAGGATTTATTCAGCAGAGGAGTGTGCAGGCAGAATTCCAGCATTTTAACTAAACAAGTATTTGCCATAGTCTTAATAGAAAATAATTTGAATTGCATTAGGATTCTCCTCAGCAATGCCTCAAAGTCCAGCTTCTACCTCGGAAATTTCCCAGGTTCTAGCCTGCGCAAGGAAACATGTGACTGGTCTTAGTGTGTGAATCACAGTCTCTCTGTCCCTTTCATCTTTGCATTTAAATGTCCAGCGCTCTTGTTGAACAAAGCTTTGGGTGAAGCTCTGCAAAGACTGAAAAGTGGCAACTTTTCAGTTCTGAAAGTTCAAAGCAGAGTTGGAGGTGTGTGCTGGGCATGGTGCTCTGGGCAGATTTGGAGGGGGAACCCTCCTACAGCTGTGTCTGGGACAGGGAAGATGTAGACACAGTTTCAATGGGCTGACAAGGAGTAGCACAATGCATTTAGAGAGCACAGACCTCACCATGTCAGCAGCACCAAGTCACAGAAAGTGGTGGCTGTCCTGCCCTCTCCAGGAGGCTACAGTGCTGTCTGGACAGGCACTAGACAATGTGACATCTTAACAAGTACTGGAGGATGAGGCTGTGAGAAAGTCCTAGATGTCCATCAGGTCCCATCACCTCAATCTATTCAAACGCCATCCCAAATGCAGGCATACATGTGGCACAGGGGAACATACTGAAAATGCAAGTCACAGTCCTGGGAAATGGAGTACAGAGTGGATTGCAGAGCTCCGTTGACATCCAACTTTTGTGCGTGTATGTACAACTTCTTTATACTAATACTTTTAACTTGGTTATTTCTATGTGCCCAAGATCTCATATATAAGTTTATACGTGTCTGAGGAAAGAACAGTCAATTCAGCCCTTGGTTCAGGTGCAGTCTTCTGCTACAGACCAGAGTCCTACACTGGCTAACCTGGAGTGAATACGAAGAGAATAATAGCCTTCCAAAAGCCTATGAGGCTATATGTTTCCCCTAGAGAAACATGTCTCTAGTAACCATAAACATTTTTTATAACTAATATAAACTGATTTTCTCTTAATACTGCATCTTCCAGCATATTTAAGATGTCTATGGGATAAAACAAAGGCTCTTCTGAGTTATTGAAATACAACATAAGTACAGGGTAAAGCTCTTTGTATTGTTAAATAGCAACCCTTGGTGCTCATTAGGGAAAATAGTTTTCTGTTTGTTTTGAGCTAACCTAATGCATTGGGAAAGTGGATGAGAAAACAGGCCTCTCTTCTGTACACTGTTGAGTTTTATCCTAAACAGTATTGAAGTATCTGTTGCCAGAAAGCTGAATAATGATGATTTTTTTGACAGAGAAAAGAAAAAGCACAGGGTGCAATACACAATTATTCTCACTCTTCCTGAAAAATATCACAGAAGATGAACTGTCCAGATGTTAGAGTGAATCTTGGGACCTGGGAGATGGGCATTTATTTTTGCACAATACCACAGGCTTCTTGGGTGACCTTAGGGAAAACTTTCTATGAATAGCATTTTACAAATTATTTAAATACTTGATAATATGTATCCTCTGCACTTCAGACAGATAATTTCAGTATCCTAAAATTTCGCTGTCAGCACCAAAGGCCTTTCTTCACTGATTTATAGGAAATTTCTGACTTTGATTTTTTGAATGGCATCTAAGGTAGATCCCTATAGTAACTGAAGATAAATGGTGTGATGATTCCCCTTACAGTTAAAAATCCATGCAAGAATTTAGGTTGTTAGTTCATTTGTTTCTAAACCTAAGTAATCATAACATACAGCCTACATGAAGGGGTAAAGATTCAGTAATGTAAGAAAATTACTTGAAATTTTAATTTTACAGAAACAGAGATAGGAGAGATTACATTTGCCACTGATACAGAACTTTGCAGGCAGGTTGTCCTCAACCCAAATTCTGACTAGATGAAGCCAACAAGAACCTTTTGAAGTGCTCCCCTGAAACTGAAATAAATAATAAAAAAATAAAAAAGGTATTACCAAGAATGAACACAAGATTGATATAATTAAAATCAAACCAACATTAGTGAACTTTATCTAAAGCAGATCAAACTGTTCAAAGAAGGATATGACTTTGGCTGTGTACCAGCTAATAGAAATCGATTCCTTGTAGAGAAAGAGCATGAGGGTAGAGTCAAAGGAAAGCAATAAGCCATTATTTCACTCCATGTGTACAGGTGGGACTAATTTCTTAATCTGTTTCTTTTTCAAAGCTGTCAGGTTGCTTATCATATAAATTTGTCATATAACATCATATTTTGTCCACTAAAGTCTCTGGATAGGCATCAAAGCACCATAGTCCTTCATCCCCCACTCCGCTGCCCAGCCAGCCCTCCCACCAGCCAACTGCCTGGTACTGCAGGTCACAGTCCTGGACCAGCCACAGCTTCATATAAAGATAAATGTGCCTCCCCAAGCTGTAACAAGGCAGTGAGGTGGGAGTTAGCACATCCACATCTGTGTTTCTCAGAGGCTTTGCATGAAACTTGACAAACCTAATATGGGGAGTGTCCCTTAAAAGGTCCTCCCTCAAACTTGTTCAGTGGTTGGTATGAAGGAAATCTTGAGCTACTGTTGATGGTTCTCTTGTCTTTGTCTCACATCTTCCTTGGCAAAGAAAGAACAATCTCTGGTTCCAATATTTAATTATCTAATCACTGATAAAAATCACTACTTTAACAGATACATTGCTGTGATTATGGCCAGAAAACCAATGATCCTCACAAGGAGAATCATGGTGAGGTGAAGAAAGCTTTGCTTTTTCATAACTACTGCCAATAATAATCTAATGAATCTAGCGAGTTTAAAGTGCCAACTACAGTTTCTGTCACCTTGAATCTAATAAAAAGTGAAACCACTCTCTGTGTCAAGGACTTGTCTTTGTTCTTTTCCTTTGGACACATTCACAGAATAGAACTATGAACCATGACTCCGATTTCTAAGCACTATACACAAATAGCTCTTATCTGATTAGAAAATAAAGACTAAGCTCATGTCCTTAACATGAATCTGATTTTGCTGTTTTCACAATACATTCACAACCTGAATGAGAGAGAAAAGCATACCTGGCAGAAAAGAGATGATGACCCCTTTACCTTGAAAATATCATTTGAATTCTAAGAGCACAAAGGAAAAGAAATTAGGCCTGGTTTTTATCTTTACCTGAGCTTGATTAGGTCATAGAAAGTTCAGGTAATACTCATGCCTCACAGCCACAATCATCACAGCAGTAGAGAAGCTAACGGAACAGAAAGAAATGAATAGAAATTAAAACTTTTTAACGAATATTCCAGCTGCCTGATTGCAAAGAAAAGGTTCAAAATAAAAACTGTCTAGAAGTATATTGACACATTCTGTTCTGATTAGCATCCAAATGATGTAAGTCAGCACACTGCCAGTGAAAGCTATTACCTGAGAGCACTGTCCTGATTTAAGATGTTTTGAGAGGAAAGCTTTAATTTAAAAACCATGATGACCATGCATTTAAGTATTTTAAATTACCATTATCATTCATGAGACTGCATAAACAGTCTTCCCTGTCTTATTTCTTTCTGAAGTGACAAGGGTTTTTTGTTTGCTGTTCTTTTTTTTTTTTTTTTTTTAAACTTAATGCTATTGCAAAGTAAGGTTGTCCAAATAGACCAAAGAGGTTCAAAAGTGAAAGCTGGTATTTGCCATCATTTGCAAAAGTTGCTACTGGTAAGTATTGGAGTGGGGGATGCAGGACAGGAAGGTGACAAATAATTAATTCTAGAGTGATCTCATTTTCTGGAAGTGATTGGCCACACTGGACAATGACTATATTCTTTAAAGACTCCCAAGCTAGGGGCCCAAAATTAAGGTGCACAAAAACATTAGCTCCTTTTTAGTATTGTCTTTATATCTTCAAGTCTTGATTCAGACTGTCCAGATTTCCCAGTGGCCTGTTCAGTTAAAGGGCATATCATATAGCATTTCATGGCCTACACAGAACCTTTTAGTCCACAGAAGCTGGGATTATTCACGCTATTAGAGAGGCCACAATTGCCCATTGCTTAGATTAGGTCAACCAGTTAAAAAATCAGCATAAACAAAACACAAAAGAGAACAGGACTTACAGCTCTAGTAAGCTGTCAGCTTCAGGAAAGAGGCAATGAACTCTTGGCTTAGAAAATCACAGAGAACAGGACATCACCATATTAGATAGCAAGATAAGTTTTCCCACCAGCTCTCTAAAAAGGCTTTACATTTATATCTGGTTTTGATGTCTCAGAATCTGATGTCTTTCCTGACTATAAATACACTTCAACTATAAATATACCTATCTTCCCCAGTAAAATGTTTTGAAAAATCTTCTGATGAAAAACACTAAGTATATAGTCTTCTATTTTTGGAGAAGCTTAAGGTGAGATAATGTTCTCTGCATTGAAATTTCATGGTTCTGTAGAGAGGGTTGGACTCACATCAAAGATCTGTTTGCACATTAAAAAGACCTGTCAATCCCACCACTGCTGATCAAGGAAAACTAGTAAATCAGCTAGTAGCAGTCACAGTTGGGGAAAGGAAAGACAACAACAAAATTGCAACAAAGCAATGACATTGATTCCAAGATGGAACATGAGTTCTTTCCTACTGAGAAATTCAACATGCCAAAATGTCTTCACACTATTCTTGATTTAGCTAATCCAAATGTAGACAGAATTGACACCAGATGAGTCAGGCACACCGTCTGGACTCAAACTCTGAATTTGGAAGTGACAAACTCAGAAAAGTTTGCTTGAATGCTTCATTTCAACAGTTGAAGCAAAAGCCAAATGTCCCATTTAGCTTTCAGACAACTTGTGGTTGAACATATCCAAAGGTTAAGGGGTTTGCTGAAGAGGTGTGCTGCTGAGATTAAATAACAATTATCTAAGAACTCCAGTTTTAACCCATATTAAGTTAGTGGAAAGGGCTAGAAGAGATATGTGGAAAGGACTATTACAGAAATTGTGTGCAGTGGTTGCTTTCTTCCATCCACTGAAATGTGTATACTTAGGTTTGACCAAGTAATGGTAGCTAATGTACATTCATTGCTAGCCATTGAAATGTCTGAGAGCAGTTATTCCCTAGTTATAACTGCTCAGAAGGTGTCAACAAACAGAAAAAGACAGACCTCATTCTCTGACAGATACAGAGAGCCCTGATTCTAGCTGGACTGCCATGAAAGCACAGTGATGTGGTCTGTAAGACACCAGCTCACAAGGTCTTTTAGTGTATTATATCTGTTAAGATGTGTTTGTACAACACCCCACACAGCACATGACTGAAGGGCTGAGCATTCCTGAATAATATCTTACTTAGAAAACTCTCCCTCACAGTTTGTAAAATTATGTTTTAAATATCACTAGCAATGAACAATATGATCTTCCTCACTGCTGAACTTGTTTCTTCTACCCCTTTCCCTTTTTGTTGCAATTCTTTTACCCCATAAACACCGCACTCTATGTCTATGTTAGGAAAGAGTATCTACATGAATTTAAACCGGAGATTCTCAGTTCCATTAAGCGTTGCACTCTTATCCACACCCTAGCCTATGAATAAATGGCTATGGAAAATATGTATCTAATTGGGATGTACCATTTTCAAAGGAAGTAATCTGATCTCCACACTCCATTTAATGAATTATTCTACTAAAGTAATTCTTAGTGCAAAACCAGAAAAATCTTTTCCAGGAAGTGGGTGGGAGGAAGCGAAATACGACCATGGTCAAGGTAAAACGAAGTGATTCATGATCTGAGACTTAAAAAAATAAAATTGTAGCCAAAGGAATATGCTGTATCATCTAATGGACAAAATATTGCAGTTTAAATATCTGAATAATTACTGTGTTTGGAACAAGAATGCACAGTGTATGATAATCCTTTCTGAATAATTGTAGTATTTCTCCCAGAATTTGTGTCTGGTAATTGACTAGTCTGAAGGTTGCTATGGTAAACACTTAGCTTACACAGCACATAGTGTAGGGAGCAGATACAAACTAAAAGGGAGACTGGTATCTGTAAAACACCTTATGATTTTTTTCATGTATATTAATTGTCAAAGATATTAAGACAAGAAGAGAAAAAAGGATCAACATAACTAAGCCGCCTCTGCCTACTGATTTCAATGGAGTTACAAAGTCAGAATTTGACTTGAAGATATTTACATCAGGATTAATAATCATTAAGTTATTAAATATGCTTTTCTCCCATCTTGAAGTGCCTGCCACCTCCCTGGGAAACTGATATTCTGACAAGATTTTCTTTTTCACTGACACAAAAACAATCAGAGAGATGTCAAAATACTCTTACTCTCATCTTTCTTATTGTTTATTACTGATGCCAGGTAAATCCTTAGACACAAGGTTTTTGATGCAAGGCATTGTAGAAAATGGCAACAAAAATATATAAGATAGCAGAGGGGTGGAGACACAGTTCAAGGAAACAGTAAGATAGTGTCAACTAAGTAAGGTATAATAATGAGCATTACATGGTTGTATCCCTCACATGGCCTGCCTGCCTGTAAGAGTTTTCGATTATCACAATAATAAAACATTTACAAAGGATTTCAAACAACACTCAGATTGGGGGACTCAAGGGAGACCATCACCTGGATAGAGCTGTTCCTGATTGACACCACAATGAGGAAAAGGCAAGTCTGCCACAATTCGTATAGACAAAGTCTCTTCACAAGACCTGGCTTGAGCTTATGAATAAAGTATGTTCAGTATTTGATTATTTATCTCTGATGGCTTTTGACAATCTGGAAAGAAGATGGAAACTTTTCAGACAAGTCTCCTCTATTTTTTTAAACTGCTATCATTGATTTTAACCACCTCTACTGTGTGTTTACTGTCCACTACAGAAGCTTATGAGAATATAATAGTTTCACTGACACTGTGGACAGAACAGATCTGTAAGAATATCCTCTACACTAATTTCACTTGTCCTAATTTAACCCATTTTAAAAATTCCTTTTGTGAGCCTCCTCATGTAATGAATTATAGCTAGGAAAAATGGCTAAAAGTTATTCAAGTTTACTGCAATTGCAGGAATTCTTTCCAGTATCTTCTTGCTCAGACAAATGGATGTGGCATCACATATCATGAGAGCAGAAAAAGAAGAGATTAAAGATAGCCCCTAAAAATGACAGCAGAAGGTGATCAAGGGCATAATTTTTAAGGAGAGATTAGAAACATAAGAAGCAGTACTATGTTGAGGACATGTAAGTAGCCAAAGCAAATCATAAAGCTAAAAGCTGGAAAAGGAAAGGACCACTCCATGAGCAGTGGAACTATTGGAAGCAGGTTTCCCATGCACTGACGTCCTGTGTCACTGCCCACCACAATCACCTGCTCCTGCCTGTTCATCAGCACTTCCAAATCCATCTCCTGAGTCATCTCACTGACCTGTCCCCACATCTCTCTAAACACCTCTGTTTCTGCCCCCCCCCCACACATGTCCATTCAATAAGTCATTTATATAGTGCCCACATCTTTCTTTTGTGGGTGTAAAGCGGCACATGTTGAGAGAGACAGGGACCACTTGCACAATTTTCAACATCTGCATAATAACGTTAAGGAAACCTGATGGAAGGCATTGATATACAGGTTTAAAACACACACAGTTCATTCTCATATTTTCACTTCAGCCTGTCTTCCATAGAAGGACAGAAATACAGGCAGTTTAAATCCATACAGGGAACAAAATCCTCTAACTCTTATTTTCAGAGGTGTCGATGAGTGCATTGGAGGCAGATACCCACTGACTTTGCATGGACTTAGGCATGCCAGACAATTTTGTTCTATTATAACATATTACTAATTTACAGAGAACACTGACTTTTTAGATGCACTGTGCTATCTTATCCTGTCTTCAAGGAGTAGTAAGTAGATTCCTCTCTTTTTTCAGGAAAGTGTCACTTTTTTATTAATTGTATAAACAAAATCCTTAGTGGATATAAATATTTCACCTGTATCTTTCTTCTTTACTCCCCTTGTTCCTGAGAAACTTGTATTGCTTATTTTTCATGAAAGGCTTGTCAAGATGAGAAGCCATCAAGGAAACATTTCAAAATTTCTCCGACAATTGGCTCATTCATAATCTAATTGCGCTGGCAGGCAAGAAACTCCAAAAGTCCCTCGATGTGTCATGACAGTTTTTACATGGATCTTGACAATACTTGCCAAGCAATTTTCACAGCCTTGAAGTTTCTGTCAAAAGAATAGAGAGGAATGAGAAACCCAGGGACTTTGACCACATGAAATGCAACTCAATAATTTTTCTTCCTCCAAGCTGAAAAGTTAGCCCAAAATTGTCATGTGAAAGGCACACAGAGAGAGATATTTGCTCTTCTGAGAATGTCTTCTTTTCAGAGCTTAACTAAGGTCATCCTGGGTTCAAGGTGTACAGTGAAATGAAGCTCTTTTAAGTTAATGTTTCTATCATAGAAAAAAAAAAGTGGTTTATCCTGCATCAGAGGAAAGGTCCACCAGTATCCTTTTCCCAGTAACACCTACTAATGTATGTATAAAGAGAAGGACAAGTACAGAGCAACAAACACCACTGACAAACAGGTCCCATTTCTATAAACACAAGTTTCTCTTCCAGCAGTCCTGGTAGTAGGGTTTGTAGGGGAAGGAGGATAGGGCAGCAGTATTTGTCTTGACAAGAAAGCCAAGACAACTGGTCTCCTTGCTCCATAAAATGTTTGCTGAAGGGAGGCGTGGGGGGGGGAGGGGTGTCCCATAGCCTGCAGTCTTGGACTTGACCCTAAATGGTGACACATGAGGAAGCTTATTTTCCTCAGACCTATTGTTTCTAGCTGTCTGTCAGTTAAATAAGTTTGTATCACCTACAGATATGCTACATTTAAGTTTCCCCTTTAAGTGGCTTTTTTCCTCAATGAAACATTGATTACTTCTAAAAAAAGAGCAAAAAGTTACATATAAAACGACTGCATGATGTGGGGACTATATACTGTTTATGCCTTAAACATCTGACCTCAAAGTTTATCCTCACTGTTTAATATTTTAGGTCTTAACACAGACCCAAAGAGTTACTGCTAAAAAACAGAGTATGAGAATGAATTCACTCTGCTTTTGACCATCTCCCTTCAATTTACTTCCATATTGTAACATATTGTGCAAGCTAATATAGATTTTCAAAACCACAAGAAAAAGGAAGTGGAAATAGGAATACTTGCTTACTGTATTAATTCTAGAAGTCTTCTGAAGCCCTTTTGAAGGCTCTTTGTGGGTTTGAGATACTTAAAGAAAAGAAACAATACCATCTGGTGTAGACAACAAAACAGGCATCAAATTTGCCACTTATGACAATGAATACTACAATCAATAGAAATGTCAGCTATCTCACATTAACATCAGAGCAGGTAGATTGATATGACCACTTGGTTGCTATGTTAGACTTCATCATGCTTAACAATAAAAGAGCTTAAGGTTGCCTGTTCCAAGACAGAAGAATGCAATCTGTCAGTGGTACTAATTAGTTAGGGTGGATTTTGCAGGAAAATTTTAAAAACCACAGATTTGAGCAGGTTTAATATTTTCAGTAGGAAACATCTCTAAAGAACATTCAGTCTCCCACCACAGATATGTGTCTGAATGAGTAGAATGAATTTTCTCTGGAAGGGAAGGGCTCTCCTCTCTCACCTAAACAGGGCGTGAGCAGAAAGCCTAGGCTAGATGCTGGAGTTAGATGAAATGACTCCCCCAGATGTCTCTTTCTACCCAAACCCTCTTCCCACTTCTGTGGATGTAAATTTCTCAGAGTCTCACTCACAGATGACCATGCCCTCCTTCCAGGAACACTTCTGCATAGAAAGTGCATTTCACTGCATAGAAAAACAGTGAAATGACTCAGGAGAAGGCTCTGGAAGTGCCGAGGAACAGCATTATGCTATCAAATATGCCTCACAAATGACTTGTGTTTTAAATGGTTTAATGACACAGAGTTCCTATTTCATTGGCTGGACAGATTTGGTCAAATGCCTTAATAGCACTCACGAACATTAATACCAATTCTGAGTGGCTATTCAATTCCATGTTCATAGCCCTTGTTATTCAAGTTGCTGTGTGACTGTCAGAAGAAAACAGATTGCTGTTCATTTTAATCAGTCAGATCACAGTTTTATTGAACGTGCCTGTTTGATGTGATTGCATCTTGCGCAACTGAGTGAAATGAGACAAAAAGAGCAATTTTATACCACGTAGATAATAACAGATGCGCCCCTCAGAATTCATTATAGAAATCTGTTTCGCAGCCGTATGTTCCACTTCATCTGAAATCCTTTTGTTCTCATCAGCCTCTTCCTGTGTGAAGCTATCACTTTGCATTTTGCAAGCATCGACTAATGGAATCTGATACTACTTTGTCCATATCCTTGGATCCCCTGCTAAATATTGAAAACCAAGAAGTCCAGTTTTCCATAACCTACTAAAATGGCCTCCATGTAGTCACCTTTTTGTAAAACACCAGGTATTTTTACCCTCTATATTACTATATACCCTTTAAATATCACTCTCTAATACCTGGGGGGGGGGGGGGGGGGGACGACGAGAAGAGGAAGGGAAGAGAGCTTTAGTAGTAAACAGGTTTTAAAATATTTTGTTTCCCTGGATTTTTCTTCTGCCTCACTCTAAGCCTTCAGGATGAGCACAGCTCTGTAAACTCTCAGCTCAGCCTTGGTGTCATTTTAGTTTAAGGTGTGTTCAAATCTGTAACCATCCAAATTCCCTTAGGACATATATGTATGTGTATGAATCAAAATTACAGGTATCATATGCTGCTTCTTTTCCTCATAACCTTTTTTAAACACCTACGTGACTATGCTGACTAATATGTATTTTATTGGCTTGATCCTTAGCTGATGTATATTCAAGTGGCTCCACAGATTTTAATGGAGTTATGCCAAATTACATTACTCCAGTGGTTTGGCTGAAATCCTATCCCCTTTGACATCATTGGCAAAGCTCCCGTTGTCTTCAGCAAAGCAATTATTTCAATGTATATGCTCGGCATATAGAGACTCTTCTCAGTAGAAGGTCATGCAGTCAGGCGAGTGGTATGATGCCTTAGTTAGACGTACTGCATTCATCCTGTGAGGTCTGCTAGAGGTCAGCACTAAAACATTATTTTGTTGACTAGACAAAAGAAGGAATAAAGGAAAAGTTGAACAAATATGAATTAATGTTGGCAAAAATTGTTCAAAGATGTTTCAGTGTAAATGTGAGCAGTGACTCAGAGCATTTCCTTACTTTTCATTGCCTTCCATATAAAGTCACTGGCTTCCTTAAATTTCTCCTTTTAGCTTTTCTGTAATAAGAAATCATAATTTTCTCTGGGTCAAGCCTACAGATATATACACATCATAAATTTGGTAGATTGAGCACTGGGACCCAGTCATATCTCTGTATCAGCTCCTCACAACCCACCCACGTAGTACCTTAACTTCTGTTCAAGGGCACCTTGTCATTCCCTCATCCTTCCTTTCTGTTCTCTGAGCCATGTTCTTGAAGGCCCTGTTTGTTCCCATATCCATATGTCTACAGCATCCACAATATCAGGACCCTACTGAGTTATATTTCCCATCTCTCTATGTCTCCTTCTATGACACCTGCATGAGGTTTCCACACCCATAAATCTACTCAGAATACGGCTTAACCTCTATAATCATCACCGCCTACCCATGCTTCTGAGTGAATTCCTGCTAATGTCCTCTCTGTACAAGCCCTTCTCTCTCTCCCTAAATCTACTAAATCTCTTTTCCTACTTCACTGTAAGATCTCAAGTCCACATCCAACTCATGGTACATCAAAGTCTTGATTCTTCAGCCTGCATTCCCATAGGATGCCTAATTCCCTTAGATAATCTCACAGCACAGACTGGTACAGAAAGCAATTAGACAATTAAATTCTCTTCTGTTTTTTTTTCAGCCCAACTAAATATCTGATGTATGACCTTGGACCTCCAAAATCCATCACATATGTTTACATCTGTTTAGACTAAATTTATAAAGAAGTATATTTAAATAGCATCTTGCACAATCAGACCCTGTTCTAGGAACAATTTTGAGAAGTATTTTCATTCACTTAAGAAAAAAAATGTGGTTTTTTTTTATTTGCTTGGTTTAGTTTGACTTGGCATTTTATTGGAGGGTGGGATTTTTTATTGCTGTTGGGGTTTTTTACTGTTTTATAGAGAAACTCAGATAATCTTTTTTTCATTTTTTGAAATTTCCTCTTTTCTCAGTCTGGACAGCAAATCAAAAAGTCAGTCATTCAGACAATACTAGCTAGCTCTTCTAAACTCCATTGAAATACCAACAATAATAATGATAATTGATTTCCAGTCCTATTTCATCAGAGACCATCACATACTTAAACTATTGGTTTGTTAGACTAGACGTATGCTAGATGCTAAAGAGACTGTCTCTCTCATGCATGTTTGAAGACAGCAAGGGAATTTCTATTTCTTGTAAACCTGGAGGAGGCTGTTAACGCAGACTTTTTTAATCTGAAAGCTAGACTTTCATCAAGTGCAAATTTTGTATCTTGAGAGACAGATGTTGAGGTTCTGAAACACCAGAAGAACCTTCCAGTGAAAAAAGGTGTAAAATACACTTGTGTTAACAGTGAAGGGACAGATGCAAAATCCATATCAAAATATTATGAATTATATTGCAGGCCTAATGTTGCTTTGTGTGTGACATTAATGCCTTTGAGAACACATTGACATAAAAGCCTAATATAAACATTACCAGCCAAGGCTTAAATAAAGGCAGGAAGGTTATCATTGACAGCATGGATATAAACATATCAGTCTTATATTAGTATTATAAATAAAAAGGTTGTTAATTTAACAATGGCCATATATATATATATATTTAAGTAATGTCAGTGCTTACACATTGCCAGCCTTTGTATCAGCATTTATATGGGATCTCATAAAACAGCCAAATACTTCCTGTTAACTTTTAGGAAATGATAGCACAAACATGACCATAAACATGATTCTGCTGCATAAATCAGGTCTGTACATGTGTAAATTGCATTGGTAATTTATAAATGTAAATGTAAACAGAAATACCCTGGCCATGCATCAAAAACACCAACGTAATGAAAAACAGGCTCTGGAAATCATAGCCAGGTTCTGCAGGTATGTGGTGTTAGAGCACAGCAGGCCAAATAAATTTTTTTGTAAGTGACGTTTGTCATGTTTAGGCCTCAAAGTTCTCAAGGAGTGTATATTAAGGGCAGAAAGGTATACAATATGACCCTCCCAGGTGTCTCCCAGCCCTATTATTTTCTTATGAAGGCCTGGTACTACCAGAGTCAATGGAAACTTTTGAAAAGAGATTAGTTATTACAGTGGTGCCAAGCATTCTTTTTACAGCACATTTCTGAGTTCTTACTTTTAATTGAGGCCACTTACAAGGGACCTTGGAACTGTGGAAGCACCTAATGATTGAGGAACTGAAAGACTGACAGTCCAAAGAAATCCAGATACATAATCTGCATGTCATCATCTTTCTCATGAACAAGAAAGTTCAAATTTGTTTTTAAAATCGTGCCAAAAGCTGACAACTTCACTCAGCTGTCCTCCCATGCCGTCTCACATATGGTCCTTTAAAAGGGATGGGGAGGAACTACATATGGACCAAAGATTTTGACTTTATGCTTCACTCTTAAAAATGATTATGCAAGACATCAGGGCTCATTACCATAAACACCACCACTGGCAGATGACTTCTGGAATCACAAGACAGATTTCTCTCCATTAAAGCTACCCATTTAATTTTTCATACCCACTGCAGAAGAGTAAAAAAAGCTTGTACCTTTGCCTGAGCAGTACTGCTGACTCCTGTTTTGAAAATATCTTCACTTACCCACCGCAGAACAGAGAATTAAATAATTCAACAAATATTATACCACTCCCATAACTGAGGTATTAATGTTGCTTTAAGGACTGTGATGTTTCCTGCCAAGAAACCATCTGTTGAATGAAATATGTGAGACTAAAATGAGGCTAAAAAGGAGACTGCAGATATGATAGCTCCAGATTGGAAGCTTCTTGGTACCATGGGAATGCTAATCAGTGTTGATCCTGACAGCTGTAGGTGTTCAGCTCCCAACAACTAGTAATGCACTTTCATACCTTTTTTTTATTTTATCTTTTTGCTTTTTCAAGGGTGAAGAGCAATCTAGAGCTACTTGCTCAGCATATTTAAAGTTAAGGGACCTCTGATAGTGTTTTAAACGAGACAATGGTGGATGCTGGGAGAAGTGATTTTGTAGCAGCAACTCCTGATCACCCATGAGAACAATTTTTAAGACTCAAAAAATGATAGAAATTTTTATGTTGGTTTGGTCTTTTAAATCTACACTTCCTGGTTTTGTTAAGTGCAAGGAAAAGACTTGCATTTGGATGTCTGGAGAGGCTCTTATTTCCATGCCGGTGTCCCACAGTGTGATTAGTTAGACAACATTCCTTGCAAAAGAATCTCTGTGCATCTGAATGCACGTTTGAAAAGGCATACCTGGACAACAAGGGCCCAGGCCCTCAGGCACTGAAGTCTCTCACTAGAACACTGAGTACAACTGGCTTCTGATTGATCCTACAGGCAAAGCATACCCAGAAAGATCATAAGATGCAGAATTGTAGTAATTTGCCTGTCCCTTTCTTTTACCTTGGATTGATGGTATTGCAGCAAGAATTCAGAGCTTAGATTCCAAACTGGTCAATTGCTTTGAGTATCCCACCATAATTAAATCAAGATTATTTATTCTGGGGTCCTGAGATTATTTCTGGCTCTACTCTTCATGAGCTTTCTGCATCTTACTTTTAATATTTGTACAATACAAGTAGTGATATTGTACTTCTGGATAATGTGCTTTGAGATACTTGGAAGAAATGTACTACATAAAATGATATTTTATTGTTGGTGAAACTCTGAGTAGACATTCATCATATGCTGGTCTGAAATCTCACATATGATTTCTCTGTTCATTTGTGTCACCCAGTAATGATTACAAATGAATAAAAGAAGTCCCTTTCAGATTCCTCCTCTAAAGAAATTTGAATTCTTTCAGCAGAGCTATGATGTCTACTAGTTAACACAAACTTAAGAAGGTAAAATCCTCTCCTAAACATCCTTGATCAGTTATTTTCCTTTAGCATTGTTAAGAAGAGGAGTATCACAAGATGAAGTAATTAAAAAAAAATCCTATCTTGTATGGAAAGCTGAAACAGTGATTTTTCACCTCCAGTGACAAGAAGCAGGCTTTTTTTTATCATCCAGCCCCACTACTAGTACAATCAGATGGTGTTACTATGATGTGCTTTCACAGTTGTTTTGACTGACTGCATGTTGGAGCTTCTTAATGCTGACATAGTTCTTTGATTAAAATCAAATAACTAGGAGAGGAAAAAAAAGGAAATAAATACAAGGGAAATAAAACCTTAGGAATATTTGTAAGGTCCACTGAATTTGAGGACTGTACAAGGTACAGGTGGTAAAGAGACTTCTTCTCATCTTGTACAGTCCTAATATTGACCCTTCTCTGGTCCTACAAACATAGATGCTCGTGCTGTCTCAGGCAAGTGACTTCCGAAAAATGGCAATGTGAACAAAGCACTTTTTATGGAGTTTGCTGCAGGTGCAACCCCCAGCATCTATGCACTATGGCCTGACTCTGTAAACCTTAGTCATGCAAAATGTCTCTGAAAGCAGCTCAGGGGGGATGGATTCATGTGGGCAGAAGAGGACTGAGAGAGCTCCATTAGGTTGCATTGATGCACCATCTACACAATATCACACAAGACGATGGGAGACAGTTACTGTGTTGTCTTCTTCAGATCTTTTCCCTCTCCTCCAGCCATCACCGAAGCTACAGCCAGGCATGGGAGGGGTTTGGTATGTGTGATTTACACGCAATTTCCATTACCTGAAGTTGGTAGGAGGGAATTCCATACAGACATTTTGTTCACGTCAAAACCCTTTCTCCTCCTTGAGGCAGGACCCTGTCCTACATGTGGTCATCTAAAATGTCAATGACAGAAAGGACTTACAGACAGCAGCATACAGTCAAAAAAGCTAAAAAGAGGTATTCACAGCACACAGCTATAGCTATCTAAAATCAACATAATCATCTTCTATACCCAAAGAATATAGCAGGATGTCCAAAACCTTATATTATGAATATGGCCCTTGTAGTTCTTACAAAAACATGTGTTACAAAGTTGAGTAAATAAACTGATCTGCCATGAACAACAAAAATGGCCCCAGGGCTTTAGACCTCATTAGCCTAGATTCAAACCAAAGTGATGATTTCCATTCTTAATTGATTCTGCAAAGATTCCTAATGAGGCTGTAAAAGAAGGGATCCTGAACATAATGGATAATTTTTCAAAAGATCAACAACAATAAAGGAAGGGGAAGGGCCATCATTTAAACATCTCTGTAAGTAAATGAAAAAGATTGGAGGTGTGGAATAAGACTGTGAAGATGTGTTTATACCCAAACCGGAAAGTGTATGATAACTTGTATTTTCCTTTATTGAAAAAAAAAAAAAAAAAAAAAAAAAGGTTATATAATAGAAAATGAAGTGTGGTGGCAAAAGTGCTGCAAGATTATGCTTGGTCAAATTACAAAACCTTGACAAAGTATCACTCATTTCTTTCACAAGTGGGGGATTCAAACTTAAAAATGTAATCCATCACCAGACTGCAGAAACTAAAACAAGAGACTAAATTCTACCAGATAGAGTTTCCATCATCTTCAGTACTGTTACCATCATAATACCAGCAATTCTGAGTGCTCATGACCACGTAATTAATAGTTTTAATCTGGCAGCCCATTCCATGACTATGGCCAAAGCTAGAGCCCTTGGACACCCTGCATATAAACTGTAAGTCTGGCAATTGAATTGAAATTAAGAGACTGCATGGAGTAAAATGCAGTGTCAGCCCATCTCTGTAAAGGATTGCTTTTGTTTTCCTCAGAGGTGAGTTACATTTCCATAGGGAAATTCTCTCTTCTCTTCACCATGGGTAGGTGAAGAGGAAGCATCACTGCTTGAGGTTATTTCCCTCTTGTGGAATAAATTCATAGCTGTTACATCTTAGATTCAGCCAAAAGAGATCTGACCAGACAAACTGTAAAGGTACAGAAATTTGCTCATCTCATTTGTGTATGTGTTAAGAGGTCAAGGAGAAAATCTCCTAGATCTTCGGTTTCTAACCATTCTATGAGTCTTCTAGTCAAACAGCTGGATATCTTCAGAGAGGCTGTTGGAAAGCACCCAAAAACTATCAAATGCTTCAGGCCTTTTACATTACTATAGGTTACCAACCAAGCTGAAATCAGCATTTATGCAGCAGCCTATAGACTCTTAATTAAAGCCAGTGAATTCAAACAAAGGATTTGCGCAGTGCGAAAGTTTGGTGAGGATCAATGCCTAAGCTAGAGTTCAGACTAAACCTTCAATAAAGACATTTCTAATGAGTTGCTGTCCTCTGGATCTAAATGAATCTAAATGGTTCCTTCTGCCTGAATTTCTTTCTTTCCCCTGTCCTGGTCCCCGGAGAGTCGTGTAAAGAAAAGGTAGAATGATACCAACACGGTTAGAATACTGTGAAGAAAACAGGAAAAGTACCCAAGACGAATTGTTTCCTCATGGATGGCGAACAAAGATATTAAGGAGGGTAGGGAGCTGTTCCAGATAGTAAATAAAATGCTAGGAGTATAATGAACACCGCAGATTTTATAATCTGGCCATTTTTTCATCTAAAACAGTGAAAATCATCTAAAAAGAGTGTGGAAGATAGAAGCTATTTATGGAGGGTAGAAGATATTTAATGCTTTAATATAACTGTACTATTAAACCACTGATAACTGAGAATTGTACCTTTATATTTTTTGTTCTTTCACTCAGCTACAAACTAAGTTAGCAGTGAATGAGGCCTATTAGTGTTTGAAAGATGTAGGGTAGCAAAATAAACTACAAGGTGAAGGTAGTAAGCGGAAATGGAAGAGCACAGCTATATCTAAATTGCAGGACTTTGCAGCATGTCTCAGTTCCCAAATAAGGATTGGATATCCAGCCATGACTAGACTACTAGATCTGTGTGTAGACATAGGCACATACAGACATTTCACTTTCCCGATCCAACATCCAGCATTATTTCACAGAACCGAAACAGAAGAAATCTGCTTGGTGAAGCAACCAAGGCAGCAGGAGTCTAGGCACAGCATTAATGGACAGAGTAGTTGATAATTAAACCATTACAGCATAACTAACCCGATACAGACAGCCCTTGAAGATGGTGATGGAAGAAATTCCCAATTTCCACAGGTGAAACAGGGCAGTTGCTGAAATCTCCCCCCACCTCTTCCGGTATAAAGACAGCAGGTGAAAAACAAGGCTACGGTCAGCATTCATCTCAGCAGTTTACTTCATTAAGGTCTTCATCAGGTATAAGTTGAGATGGATATAAACCAGGAGATGCCCTGCCTGGTCACCTCCATTTTCTTGAATTTTGTGGTATTATATTTTATTACATCCATTCTCCTTACTTTAATAGAAAATCCACAGACTGTATTACTTCTACTCACAATGCAATTCAGTAGAAGCAGGGCTGTTCGGTTTGAGCTGGGTCGGTTTTTTTCTTTTAAATGAAAATGGAAATGATATGAGAGATATGGAAATGTATTTAGCATGAACATACATCTGCCATCTCCTTGGTTCATAAGATACAAACAATGATTTGCACTGATTTGGGGTCAGACATGAGAACAAGTTATTGTGTGTTAGCTGGCCCCCCGTAACTCTCCAAATGCATGCTTTTAGCCTGCAGTACACCTCTCTTCACCTCCTTTCACTTAAAAAATGAGTATATTTGAATATTTAATTTAAATGTTTACTGTTTTTCTGAATTTCAGAATTTGGAGGGAAGTGAAAAACACAAACACACTGACTCACTATAAGACTGTTTTGAGTAATCACAAACCCAGCATGGTTTTTGGTGTATGACTATTTACCTGTGTTTTGAGACTTTATTAACTGAAGATTGTAAAGTGCTTAGCGATCCCTGGATGGAAGGTAGTTTATACCACACTAAGCTAAAACATAAATAAGAATAAAGTACAGGTATATGCCATATCTGGAGAATGGTCTCCAAAGAGGGAAAATCAGGGGATTGATTTTTATGTTTATAAAAGTCAGTGGGGTGTTCTCCTCTAAAATCAGTGGCATGTGCAATGGGCTCATGCGGATGGATGGGGAAGTTAGTGTGCAGATAGATGTGGATTTACAGCCCACAAGGCATTCTGCAATAACTTGCCATGAGGGTTTTCTTAGCCTACACTGAGAATGCCTTTGTGTGCAGTAGTCTAATAAACTATTTTGCACTTGTTCCCTATTAGATAGGTTTCTTACACCCGCTGACACACCAATTTCTACACATTACCTTTTCTGTAATGATAAATCCTGTAACAATGTCTGGATAAGTTACACATAGGTCTCTTTATATTCACCAAATATGTAGTCAGGCTGGCAGTACAAGCATATGAAATCCAATTCCCCTCTGCTATAAACTGGAATGCTTCCCTAGAAGCCAAGAAAGGTCCACAGATTCAGATCTGCAGCAAATTTGATCTGGTTACCATGATATTGTTACCGTAGCGTTGCACAGTCTCTGAGCGTCCTGCAGTTTTCTAGGGAAGAGGTCTACATGGTGTGCAAGTTTAGGAAAAAACAGCACTATTTTTATACACATTGAATGCCATGAGCAGCCCAGGCTGTCAGCTAGGAAGGTCCCAGCAGCCCCCCAGGACGGGGGCAAAGCAGCCACAAGACATAATCTTTTGCCCTACGGTAAATCTGCCCCAGGAATATTCACACTGGTTCTCTTCCAGGAGGAGTTTTCCTAAGAGTAAAGGAGTTTGTGCAAAGTTATGTTAAGTCAGCTGCTGCCAGACATTTGCCTAGAGGGGTCTCCAGGGCAACCCCAGCCATACAACTTTAATCAGGCTGCATTCTCCAGTAGCAGGTGCAGTACTCCAATGGGTTGTACCATCCTCTGGCAGGTCAGTGTCTAAAATATCACTTGGTGCAGTTCAAGTCCAAGAGAAAAAGAGAAATCTCCTATGCCCATTCTTGACAGTAATGCTTTATTAAAAAAAAAAAAAAATAGAAGGAAAAAAAAGAAAGTTTGGCAGCCAAAAGTGCCAGGCTAGTGGAGACACACTGTCTGCATAGAAGCTTCTCCTGGTAACAGATCTTAAAAGCTTCAACAGTGATCTGTTATTCTTACAAGACACAACAAAGCTCCCAACAGGCAGAGAACAGCAGAATTAATGGATTGGAAAGTGAGTCTAATGTATGAGCTTTCAAAAGTCTCCCAAGACTAGCAGCCTCATTGTGCATATCCCGTAAGTTACTGCTATTGGGTTTTGGGTGTATATGATACCATCAGTGGAAAAAAACACAAAGGTCAATATAGCTGCAAACTATCTCAGCACATCTAGGTAATATTTCTATGGAAATCCTTTAACTCCAAGAGAAACAAATATTATTTACACAACAAAGGGCTTAAAAAATACCCAAGTAAGCAAAAGTCGGTTCAGTTCAACTACTTTACAGTTAAATCATTTTTTATTGAATTCAGCTTTCATGGATCATTAGAGAGCCAGAGGCAGAATTCCAAGAGCTGCTTTGGTCTAATGAGTCTTCAGCAAATTGTTTTTTTAAGGATCCCATGCCTTCTTTCTGGTCTCTGAAAAGAAACTGGTTTATGTAATATTTTTTTTATTCTTTCTTTTTTAAAAAAACACAAGCTTTTTAATTTAATGTAATTTATATCCAGTGTAATATGCTTTTGGTAGTGTGTATTTTCTTAATCTTTTTTTACTATGAGTATAAATGTCCCAATACCAAGGAAAAGGTACTGACACCTGCATCTACTTTCTCATGGCCAAATGATGCATTTTTCTTTTAATGTAGTGAAAACCTACTGAAGCCAATAGCTTTAAACTCCCCGATTTCACAGGTTTATGCTACTTTGCATCCTCCAAGAACCTATGGTTATAAATTGGTGCAACTATTACTCCTAACGCCCTAACTGATTTTGGAAAACAAGAGAGGGAAGTTTAATCTATCAAAAATCCTATAGCTGATACATTTTTGCCTCCAAAGGCAAATATTTATTAAAAAATAACCCTATCACTTTAACAGGCAAATGGAGAGTGAGTTGAAAGTTAATACTTTCCATACCAGAGAAGAAACATTTGACATCAAGTTCATTAAAATCCCTTCTATCATCATGGCCAGAGCATGCCAGTATCTGCAGCCAACAGCACAGAAGGGATTGATAGGACTGGCAGCACGTCCAGCCACCCGTGACTGCCTGGCTCAAATGCCTGGACACTTCTTTACAGCTGGGTACACTGGGGGTAGCGTATGGTGCACAGCCAGGGTGAACTCTGGGTTCATACTTTGGGTTTACAGTCAGATATCTTAATTGCTCTGCTGTTGTGTCTAATACATCCCCAAACAGTCTGTCCCTGCATCAGAGAGTCACCCTGAGAAAAAAAAAAAAAGGATACCAATCTAGGCAGAGAGCTCCTTTATCAAAGGAAAATTGCCTCACTAGGAAGTTACCATTAGCAGTTGTCTCAGACTTATAATTGGAGGTCTTACTTTCTAACCTCCACACGCTAAAAAAAAAAAAATGGCTTTTGCTTGAGTGCAGTGAAGATTTTAGCACTGGCTTGCTAAATGGATGGGCTAAGTTTGTGTGTTTCAGAAAACAGAATGAGCAGCACAGCAAGAGACACAGCAGCTTGTGTTACAGTTCATCTACTGTTAATCCAGTCATTTGGTCTGAAAAGCCAATCAGTCTTTGTAGCTCTGATTGTTGTGCAGCTAGAGTTGGCAAAAAATGTTCTCGTAAACTAGCCCAACAACAAGGATTTGAGAGAGGCAGAAATTATTTGTCTGCAGAGCCAAATTTGGTGATCACTTCCAGCCAGGGAAAAAGGAGAGCAAGGCATTTCTGAAATAAGCATTCATTTTCTCTGCTCTGAATGGCCAGTGGCACTACATGGATGGAGCGGACCAGTCTTGCACTCAGTGTAGACCCTACAGTATATATCCCCAGCTCACCATGGAGACTCCCGTGAGCTGCCTCTCAGGAAGTCTTTTGGTGGCACCTGCTTCCATGGGAGGTGAGGGAGGTTTGCCCACATTGGCCAACTGTGCTTCATGGTCTCTGCTCAGCACTCCATATGTTGAAGTCCTGCCCTGAGTCTCTGAGAGTGGCTCTGGCCATGTGGCTAACACCTGCTTGCTCTTGTAGGCCCTCCTTCTCCCAGTGTTTCACAATACTTTGGTCTCCTTATTCCCTACCCTAAAACCCTGTTCTTTGTTCCAAGATGTTCCCACCCAAACACAGGGCAGCAAGTTTCAGAAAGGAAAAGCAGTCACAAATATCAAACAAGTCTTTTTTTATTTCTGCCGCACAGAACATAACAAAACACACAGCAAAACGGGGTTCAGGCCATCCTCCCCTTCCTGAGCCCCCTTCCTCCAACATAGCCATTAATCAAGTGTCAAACTAGGGACAAGTTGCTAGAGATGGTAAGATGAACTTCAATAAAGAGAGCAAAGCAGCGCTTCTTAGTGTTTCTGGAGGGATGAAGATTAGAGGACATCATGAAGGCTCCCCCCACTCATGAAGAGTAAGGAGAGGAGCTGGGTGATGTTTTTGCACTTTGGAGCCTGGTGATCCAGGTGAGGTGTGGAAGCAGCTTGCAAGCAAGGGGCAAGCAGAGTTCCCCCAGTGGCACAATATTGTCTAGGGCTTTTCCTTGCTTAGAATTTAATCTCAGGAACAGAAGGCTGGGCACCTCAGGGGAGCATCAGCAAACATCTCTACAGTGTCATAGTGCTGGCAGCCACAAGGCCATAGGCAGAGGGCAAAAGCAGAAGTCTGGGACACCCATCACTGACACCAGCTGAGACAACCCCTGGGTTGTCCGTTTTGCCTTGTTTAACAGAAAAACACAGCTGTGCAGTTGTGCATCCAGGATTACTGAGCATCTGACTATGGCCTGAGGGCAGCGGTCCAACGAGGCTTCATACAAAGAGCACTGCTCAAAGTCAGTCCTCACTCCACTACAGCCTTTCACCGAGGAGTGTGGATAAGTTTGTCTGAGCAAGAACTAAGTTAAGGACCTTAAGATTTGTCATGTTAAATTTCAGTCTTTTGAAGTAGCTCACAGCTGTCAGTGTCAACTGTGTTATTTCAGATTTTAGCTTCCTGAAGAATTGGACAAAAACCCCAAGAACTCTTTGTGAAAATGTTCAGCCCAGGAGTCGCAATTCTTTTGCATTTTGCACTATGGAAAGCTTGCTGAAACTGCTTAACTACAGAAGGCTGATTGCTGCATATCTTGAATTTCAGAAAAATCACGAGATGTTAAAATTGGGACTCAGTGTGATAATGATGACTCTGCCCACTTAGTTCACTATAGGCTTCAAGTACTGTAGTTATTCTCTCAACATTAAAAGAAAAGTAGCTTTCTCCCCTGCTATTTCCCAGAAAGCAGGGGAATGAAACCTAACCAGCTTGAAACCATTCAGACTAAAATGCAAAATGATGATTTTGGCAGGGAGTAGGTATGTACGGTGGATAAAGTGCAGGAAATTAAGAGCCAAGTGCAGAAATATACATTAACGGAAAGCCACAATAAAGCACCTTGCTATGTAGCATGTTTAGAAAAATTATATGCAGTTTAAAATTAAAGACAATATTCTTTTTTTTATTTCATATATATGTTTGTATGCATGAATATGTGTGTGTGTGTATTTGAATTACCAGCAGTAATGAAAGGGGTAGACAAATTGCTTTTGTCAGATGAATGAAGAAAAAAGAAAAAAAGCATTTTAAATACAGTTAGAGCATATAATTAATCAGAACTACTTTGATTAATAATTATTATTATTGTAGTTATTATTGATAAATGTTAACACTAGACTTCAATGGCTGAGCTACTAAGAATTCAGATTAACTGAAATGCATCTAATTTGCCTGCATGTAGCTATAGCCATTTTTATTAACCAATAATTCTTCTCTAATACCACTGGTTAACATCGCTCTCTTGCTCCACATAATATACATAGTTCCTGTTCTACTTAGAAATGCTAAGGACCATGAATCTGTTCTTGCCTCTGCCCCAGGCTTTCTGTTGACTTCAGTGAAGTTAATTCTTTCTACCTCCCTATCCTTGTCTCTGACATAGGGCAATAATCCCTCCTGAATTTATATGGGCAGAAAGGGACAACCCTTATTGCTGGCTGTGCTGGAAGAAAGGGGAATGTATTGCTGGGAAACCCCTCAGAAAGCCACCTTGATGGGCTGGATTAGTGGAACAGAAAACACAAAGACTTTGAAGTGGGGCAGTGAGCTCAAACCTAGGGACGATGGATGTTATTTAGGTATTTTTCTGGGATGTTTCAGCCTTGCAAAAGGATGGCCAATGAAAGGGTAACTAGCTTTGCAAAAGGAGAGAGGATAAACTTTGGGTAGGAGGTGGGAGATGTGTCCATTACTGCCTGCTTACCAGATAGCACTGTGGCAGAAGATCTGTCCTGGTCAGAGGATTTTCACCTTCCTACCAGACTGCAGAAATCCCTTGCTCTGTTGTGAGAGTGGAGTGTGAATAGAGCCTTCAGCAGTGATCCTCTTCAATTTGAAATATATCTCTATAATGGGGCAAAGGGCAGATTTAAGGGTAGAGTTACATATCTTTATCACCTTTACCCATTTCCTTTCTGTATATACTACTGGCCTAACCATAGCTTGGGCTCACAGTAACTGCACTGTTACTGCCAGGATCAAGATCCCTTTAAGTGGGTAACTCAACCATGCACAATTCATGTAGACAACATGATCTACACCAGGGCGTATATGAACTTTCTTGCTTGAGTACAGTCCAAGGCTTGGTCAAATTTGAGTGTGGTCTTCGTGTAGCTATAAGAATTATAGATCAGTCTGAGCCTGAGTAAGAGCTGTCTAGAGGGTGTAAACAGGCTCCCCAAGTTTCACCTGTGTTCTAGCCACTGATGCAACATAAAGCTTTACAAAGGTGTGGGCTTTGTGTTGGCTAGCAACATTAAACACAGGAGTTACTCCCACTGCCAATGTTTTATCCAAGGAAAGGCTTGAGACTGTCAAAGGTTTAATTTAAGGGTGCATTTTTTTGTAAGTAAATAACAAATAGAAAAAGTTATCCCTGTTAAAATCTACCTCTCCTCCTAACTGAGTAATCAACATGTAAGATAAGTTGGAAAGGTATTTTCAGGTGGTCAGTTATTCTCGATGCTGTGATTCTTCATGGAGTATGTATTATCTTGGCCAGAGACAGCATTTTCCTATATGCTATAGTTAAATCAACTCTGAAGTGTGAAATGAGACAAGACAAAATCTATCACACTTCCCTGAAACTTTACCAAAGCTGTTTCCATCCTCAGAGAGCAAAATAATCTTTATTTTGAAAAGAAGTATTTCTAGGTCAGAACCACCTCTGTTTCTAATTACTTCTGTTTTCCCATGTTCTTAAGCAGCAGATGAGGAAGCAAAGTCGTACCCAGTAACTTACGTTGCTTTTTTATCCGCATGCAAAAGTATATTATTTCGTAGCTATTTCTGGATATTTATGTGCATTTTGTTTCTACATTGAGATAAGTGCAAATGGATAAAGTTAAAATGAAGACATGTTCATTTTACCTTTATGCCAACATCCTTCTGTAAGATGTAAAAGAATCCTGATTTCTGTCCAGAGTGGTTTGTTTTCAGAATTGATTTCTTCTTGGTTTTGCTGTAGAGAACATAAACCTTCCTCTAAATTGAAAATCAGTTAAGTAGACTCTGACCTATTTGTGCTTAAAGTTCTTTTTTCATGGCTATCCTAAGGAGTCTTCCACCTGCTTGAGTCAAACATAAGCTTACTCCCAGTGTAGTTATTTCAAATTGCCTGACATTAAAATTTATGATACCAAAAAGACAACAAATTCCCAACACCCTTATCAGTCTCTACCTGTCACCAAAACAGATATTTGTCTGCTGTCAGTGAAGCCAAACAAGCAAAAAACCAGTTGCTTCCTGCAGACAGAGCCTACATCTACTACAGACAATTCAATTTAGAATCTCCATTAATGTCTCATCTAACTAGTTCTTGTATGTGTGTAGCAATGGTGTCTTGACCACATCCCTTGGAAGTCCACCTACCCAAGTCTTTCTTCTAAGAACATTATTCTTATTCTCTGTTGCAAGCTCTGATCTAATTTCCTCCACTTGATCTAATTTCCTTCTGCATGTAGGATGATCATTTAGAGAAATTACATATTTTTAGATATAAAGAGGAGATGAAATACTATAAGAATTAACCTTAATGTATGCAATTCTTCATAACGTATATTGTTACTTATTTTGGTTTCCACCCTTTTACTGCAATGGCTTATTGAATGATAAAGTGTTAGTTCAGGAGCTAACAACATATATTTTGAACTGTATTCTTCTGGACGGAGAATTGTTTTAACTTGGAAAAAGACATAAGTTGAAATGCTAAAAGCTGTAAGATTCCATAATGACATCTGAACTGCTTTTTAAAAAGTTTATTGAAATTATAAATGTGTAGTTCTCTAAAACGTGAGATTTTGGATATCCCATTCCCATACCAAATTTCATAACCTTTTCTTCGGTTTCTACCATTAAGTGCTATATGGCAGGAAGATAAATAGCTGCAAGAGAGAGAAAATCTCAAACTTACATCACCCATTCTTCATATGCTGCTAAAATGTGCTTTTTCTTCAACAGTGGAAAGCTAACAGCCTATTTATCTTTGAAGCCAATCCTATTATTTATACAGTATTTATCAGGTCTTCACTTTATTTTGAAATACAAGGATGTTGAACTCTTCGCAGTGCCTGGAGTATTCAAGGGAAAATGATTACAAAGGCAGCTTCACTGCATAACAAAATTCAGGCTAATAAACTAACCCTTCAGATCCTTTTTTTTCTTCTTTTCAAACCTGTTTCAGCTCATAACTCATTTTTCTAGAAAAAATAAATTCAATAAGCACCCATCATACCATATTATTTAATTTTGGTTTTGTTTGATTGCTTTAGATGACAAGAGGAGGAGCAACAGGGCAACTTTTCAGTTTCTTGTTCCAGAAGAGAAAGCAGTTGAATCTGGTACTTCTGCTCAAAGCTCTGTGTCTGTCAATCATTTGCTCCTATGTCTCACTGCCCAATTGTACAATGACTGCCCATTTAGTGGAGGCCTAACAGCTTCTGTAATGGCCTAAAACAAGAAGAAAACACAATTACTACAAGACCTCTATTCCTCTCTGAGCCCTACCCTAATAATGAATATTTTCTAAACCACTCAAAGTTAACATGCATGGGTTTTAGCAGGACATATGATTTTTGTTATGCAGTGGACTCATCTGCTGTATTGGGCTATTATTTTTCACCCATCCCACCTACAGGCATTTATATATCATGGCTGCTTTCTCCACCCCTGTAAGCCAGCCCTACTCCCTGAACACAGGTAATGAGTGAAGTCTCCAGCTGTGACAAACCTTGGGTGGGAGAAAAACTACAGTGCCAGACCACAAATGGAAGTCATACATTGATAGAAGAGGGTAACACAAGAGGGAAAGAAACTTGCATTACAGTGCATAAAAGCAAACTGGCATCAGGTAGACCAGTTAAGTCAAGTTATGCCAGGTGATGTTCTGTTCCAACAGAGAGGAGATCTACATCAAAGGCTGCAATTTCCCAAGCCAGCCATGTTGCCTCTTCTTATGTTCTTGTAGTAATATTAGCTGACCTTGAGCTTTAAAGGCACATCCTAGTTCATCTTACTTTTTGGGGGAAAAAAAAAAAAAAAGAAAAAAAAGTCAGTAAGAGTAATAATTATCTTCAGTCTAGATTTTTGCAGACAAGTCTCTCATCCCACAGTAGAAGAATTTAGGAAAGTGTAAGAGAGAAATAAGGGCCCAAATGACCTTAGCTGTAGTAATCCATATGTGTTAATCAGAAGAATGAAACCAAAAAAAACCCCATAGCTTCTATAGCTATCATCTAAACCTCATTACTGTGCTATAATATCACCTGGAGCAACTTGTTTATTTCAGGGCTACAGCCAGGCCTGACACTGGGGAACTAATCAAGGACTTCTAAACCTAACTGCCTATCTCTATAGATACAGTAATATCTATAAATGTGATAGTACTCAACCCAGTGCCTCTGTGAAGTGCAGGATATCATGTATTATACCCTGACGAATAATATTTCACACAGGATTATGAGGAGCTATTGCCAGTATATTGCTCTCTGGTCTAGTTTACCCAGAATTACTATAACAGAGTAAGCATAATTTAGATCTTACCACCACAGATCCTCACTGTTTTGCATTCCTACAGCATTTTTCATTCAAGGAACTCAAAGAAGTGTACATTACTTAACTAATTCAACCTTACAATGCCCCTGAGATGCAAGTAAACAAGTTTATGTACATTTTACAGGTGGAGAAACAAAATCTAATATTTTTTCCCAAAGAAATTAGTTACAGCCTTTTGCAAGTAAAATCTGACTCAGAAGGGATTAGGAGGTGGAACCTACACTGAGAGCCTCAGCACATACATTTTAGCATTCATTGACTTTGGGATAGCCAGGCTAATTTACACCAGCTGTGGATATAGCCCTCTAAATCCTCACTATTATCTAAACCCTCTAAATTATCACTAATTGTCAAAAGCCCTACAATAACCTCTTCTTAACAAACAAAAAAGTGGAAAGTCTAGCAAGCTATTTTCTATACATACGTTAGAGGAAAGTGTTGGCAGAATCAGCTTGTTTCTGTAGACTCATACTTTGGAGCAAAATGGTCAGAGAAGTAGTTAAGTTCTCACTTTTTTCCATTGCCAAAAGCAAATGTATCATAGTGTACTTGAGTTTCCTGAGAATGACTAAATTTGTCTTTTTTATTGTGCAGCTGAGATATGGCATGATGTATTCTACTGCAGAAGCAAGTGAGGTACTGGCATTTTTTTCTTTATTCTCCTCCAAATAGCTGATCTATGGTACAAACATCCATGTCACAGAAATGAAAAGAACATGTGCTATTGCTTTACCCTTTGAATGTATTATGCCTGCACAGGTTAAAGGAGCCAAAAGAAAAAGACAAGCAGAGAGCAGTTTTATGTAATGAAAGATCCTGATAAATATATTAATCAAAAATATCTTTTGAATGTATCCCATCTGGTTCTCTAAGATAATATTATAACCTCCTCTTCTGTAGTGTTGAGGGGTTCTGTCAGTTGGAAAGATACCATTAAATAGAGCAAAACAGTAAGGCCTATTTCCTGCAGTAATAAAAAGAAAAACAAGTTTCACCTTTTCTGACTACTTTGGGTACTTCAGCATGTGTTATTTTGGGGGATTCTTTGCAACATATCATTGTGTCGAACAGAAAATTGAGGGGCTGTCATTTTCATCACACACACACCATCTTACTGCAGGAAAATAGAGAACCTGGATGTAACACTGTGCAACAGCTTTCTTGTCTATTAGTGCTTAACCTGACAAAACCTTAGTGGCTTGCAAAACTTTAAAGATGACAGTTCAGGAAAATGGTCCCTGCCAGGTACAGTGTACTGGGGAAAATCTGTGAGAACATTCAGTTTTACAAGCCAGGGATATCTGCTAAGGCTGTCTTTGAAAATGAGCAGATGTCTTGCTATGTTTTAATTTTATTACTGTCTTTTTGGTAATCCCATTCCTGTTTCAACCTGAGCAGGTAGAGCGAGCAGGAGAGATGGCAGGAAGATGAACAACAGGATAGCACTGTCAAGCTGTCATCAGATGACCTTCAACATATCTCACTGCTTTCCAATATGCAGTCCTACACTAGGAAGAAAAAACTGCTTTTGCCTTCTCTCTGTCAGGTGGGTTTCATCCTCTTTTTTTAAGTGGAGAGCCTGGACAGACTGATTTATCCATTTCCACACTGAGTTATTATCATCCATTTTTCCTACACCTCAATAAGATTTGGATTTTAATATGGCATAAGCAGCTAGTGGCTTGTGAAGGGTTAAATCCTCTCCAAACACTTAGGTAATGTGTGACTAGATAAACACCTCATGTTTGTTGAAGTGAAACATTGCTCTGCCACTTCTCAAAGTCATGGGTGATTTTCTACTCTGTCAATCCAAGCTGGGCTTTAATATGATAAAGAGCTCTGAAACTGCACTCCTATCACAGGTTGAACACACTACCAAAATCACTTTGATCCACTTCTCCTATCTCATAAACAGCTGGCATTTGGCATGGCTGAGTGGATGGAGACATTTCTGAACTGACTTTAATGACCTCGTAGTATGTTTGCAATAGATGAAGCTTAGCAGTTAGTCATGATTGAAGCTGGCACCTGAAATAAAATTCTCACCTCAGCTTTGTGTTACAGTTGCAGCAATATCTTCTAGATATAATTTGGAAGCATCTCTGCTCTAATCTCAAAGGAGTGCTGGCACTATAAAATAATTGCTTTGGAATAAATGGATTTACAAATAGTCTGTGCTGTATTTGGGTAGTTCAGGTTCACTGTTCTTATTTGCATTTTCCTGAGAAGTTCAACTTCAAGCTTTCCAGGTGGCTTTTCTCCCAATATATTTCATGGCTTTTAATTGGATTGGAGACAGCAAATTCTACTAATCAATTTTTTTATTATCAATATTTTAAGAGAGGGTCCTTTTGTTACTCACATTCTTTCAGAGCCACAGGCTCATTGATACCCAGGACTTTTTGGCCTATTTCAGCAGCAAAGTTCAGTATTTCCACTGGTGCTCTTACCCAACCAGTTCAAGCTCCCAGTTCCAGTTCAGGGTGGCTTACTGAGTCTTTGGGCTGCAGAAGGTAATTCGCAGCAGCTGAGACCATTGCATCAGTATGGCATTCACTGCAAAGGGCAGGGGATACAGAGAGCTGGTGGTACTCTGTGCTGTTTGTTCTGTCTTTTGACCTGAAAAGCAGTGACTCTTCTGGGTAATTTGGGATTTCTAAATGCATTTCTTTTGGCAAACAGATTTAAGAATATTTGTTCAAATCATATTCTTTTTAATAACATCTATGCCAAACTCAAAGCATAGCCATAATAATACATGTACACATATTTTCAGAGATTATGTCTCACGTTTTACCTGATATTAAACCTGTCATATTAGCAGGTCTTTCATAACATTGCCCATGTGAAGTTGTCCATCTTCAACTTTAGAAGCAATAGTCTATCCTTACTGCTATGATAACCACTACCAATATAAACTCTGTCCAACCTGACGAACACTTCATAAATGTTCATATCATCTTCTGATTATTGCAGGCATAAAATCACTTCCTCTTTGCTGGAGAAGTCTATGTCATTTAGCATTGTAATTCACCACTTTCCAGAAATGCGTCCAGAAATATCCTTTGCAATTTTAAGACTTGTGATTACCATTATCTCATTTTCTATAACTGGACGTGTGAATTTGTTTTGGCTCCTTTACAACCATTTTGAAATATCAGGATCATATTCTGCCTGCAAATTGGCCTCACTTAAGCATATTTTCAACTTATTCACTATAATAGACTCATATTACATGGTTTTGGGAAAAGAATGTACGTTATTTTCATTGTAATCTTAGACCTTTTTTCTTTTTTTAAATAAAAACGCTGTATACCCTCAAAATAGTTTGTGACATTTGGAAAAATATCAACTATTTCATGATAACATTAAAAAATATTCCTATTTTTCAAACAGGGAAAAAAAAAAACCCACAAAAATTAGTTGAGGGATGGAAAAAACTTCACAGTAAAAAAAAGTTTAAGACTTCAATCTGGTTATTTAAGCAAAGGAAAGAAGGTAACTTGATAAAACTGTGCTTTCACTGTCAGAAAATACTGAATACCTGAAAGGCTTTTATGTTAACAGAGGAAAACATAAGAGAAACTCATAGCTAGAAGCAGAGAAGAGAGAAATTCACATGGGAGAGAGGTGCATTTTTACTAGCAAGACCAAAAAACTTCCATAAGGACTAAGGCATTTACCTCTTAATACCTCAACATCAGTCCTGTGTGTCTTGTTGATGTATCCTGTGGTATCTATTAATTATTCTTCAATCACATGTTATTGAACTCAGTACAGATGCCCCCAAATCAAAGCTAAGAGTCTGTGATAGATCCACTCAAATGGCCGCATTTTCTCTTTTTTGTTTAAATTCTATGAACAGATGACACTTTGACTTGAATATTTTTCTTTTAGGGAATTTAGACTATGCAAAAGCATCATAAATGTACTCAAGTACCTAAACCTGGAACAACCTGTAGAAACAAAGTCTGGCATCAGTAGACTCAGACCAATGGAGCAAGATAAGCAGGAAGAATGACTTCATCCTGCAGAACTACAAACGGGGAAAATTTTAACTGGCATTGACGAGATCACAGAATTAGTAAGCGTCTGGCAGCCTTTGATTCTTGTGGCAGATGATGACAGAACCTGATGGATGCAATATCCAAGAGCATTTGGTCTTAGAGTTGTAGTTTCTTCCTTTGTAATTGGACCATATTTCTGTGATATTTTTCTATCTCTCATGCAAACATATTCACTTATAAAAAGGAGGTAGAACAAAGGGAATAAAAGAGCTTGCATGCCCTGTTGCTGGGCAGGCTGAAAGAGAGCCCTGGGCACTCTGAGATGTTGCAGAATCACCAGGAATGTGGCAGAAGGACAAAGCAGAACAACCAGTATCTGAACTGTTGACTACGCTGGAGATAATTCCTTTTCTATTTTGTTGATAAAATGTCTTGTATTTACCTCTCAGTCAGACACTCACAAGAAAAATTACAATTAAGCTTAGAATAGAGATTGTTTCACCATTAGATGGGAATGGGACTAGAGTTAGATATTGCTTGAGTCATGGTTTCTGAAAGGTCTCATTTTCTCCATTCCTGGGAGGTCTCATTTTCTCCATTCCCCTTGTGGAAAACATGTAAGTATTTGGCATTCAGGTTCCGGGAGAAGCAAGAAACGAGGTAAAATTCTGTGCATCAGACTCAGAAAAGTGGCAGGCAGTGGAGCAAAAGCTAGATCTCCCTACAGAGAAAGGACCAAACACTTCTGAGCACAAGTAGAAAGGAAAATGACCATGTGAAAGAGGAAAACGGACTTTTGCTGCAGATACAGTGAAAGAATGGGCAACCACATGCAGAAGTTTCCTTTGAAAAAGTCACTTAATCAAAGCAGAAAAAAATCATAAAGCATGTTTCAAAGGAGACCTTCAACACCATCTCAGCTGCCAACAGCTATCAATAGTTTATCTGCAAGGCACAAAAACAAAGGGTCCCTTCCCTCTCTAGTGTTAGCTGATGGGAGAAGTTAACAACCTACTTCTGTTATCAGTCACTCAATTTGTGTAAGTGACAGCAGAGATCTGTGTGGTGGATGGAAACTTGACTGACTGATGGCAGCTTGCTGTCTTTATTCATCTTGCTTTAAAAATATGTGTGCATATATATACATATATTTACATGTGTGTATATATATAGATACACATATATATGTGTGATGAGTAACAAAATCCAGTTAAACGTTATCAGCTGACAAACCACGTATTCATAAATAGCATGTTTCAGTATAAAGTTTGCCTGTTCAGAAATATTATTAACTGGTTATTCACCCAGATTTGAAAGATGCAATTTCAAGTCTCTGTCAGAGTTTTCCCGTGTGACCTTGGGTGAAACACCAAAAGAGGAATTCAGGTGCCTAAAACAGGTATCTAGTACCATTTAAGATGCCATAGTGGATGTGGCACATCTACATAGGGCTGTCACAAATGATACAGGACTTAAGAGAGCCATATTACTATGGTGTGGCTGCTGGAGGCCAGGTAATACCTTAGAGTGCCTAAAATGAAATTAGACATCTGTTTCTATATCCCCTTCATTTAACTCTGTGCTTCAGCACCACATTCGTAAAGTTCTGACCTCTAACAACAATTTTCTCACCAGTTCACAATAATATTATGTGATACCATTCAGCCATGATAGTGCTGTAGGACCCTTTAGGCACATTGACCTCTTCGTGCATGTGAATTCCTTTAAGTCCTTTACTCTTTTTTTACTTATTTTTTTTTCTTCAAGATGACCTGTCTGTCAAATAACTTGCCAACATATATACAAAAAAAGAAGATTTTGATCTGGTGACCATGAATTGCTTATAAGCAAATAATATAGTAGAGGTCAGAGGTTTGTTCACTGTTTGATGTTGCCTTATCACATTTGGTCAGGTCTTGTTTAAAAGAAAGAAAGAAAGGAGAGGAAAAAAAAAAAGCTTCTTAATTTCAAAAGGCAAACTGATCCCTGAAGACAGACATTTTTTCATATTCACATTGGCAGGGTACCCATAAAAGAATGGGGAGATGGAGTTTACATTTAAATTCCTTTTAAAGCAAGATTCAGTTTTAATTTTTTATCATGCCATAGATAAAGAATTATTTTTTTTTCCAATGCTATGTCTACAATGCCCCCACCTGATTGTAGCAGTCTCACAGCAGCCCCTCCTCATGAATCACCCTGGAAGAAGATAACATTATATCTGCTGTCAGCTCCTGAAACACAGCTGCAGCCTTCCAGAGAATCCACACCAGCAGTGCCAATAGACTGAGAACAGTCCAGCTGAAAATGGATTTTTTAAAAAGGAATAAATGAATAGAGGATGATCATTTATTTCACTTGTTGTAACAGCTTGGTGAGAACATTCGGGAAAAAGAAATAAAGAAAACAGAAAATGCCAAGTGGATAATTAAAGTTCACACTGAAAGAAATGTATCAAGTTGCAAATGGTAAATGAGAGAGATCTTGTGGAAGGCATGGATGCAGAAAGTTTCACTGAGGGCAACAAGGTTGTCAAGGAGGGCAGAAGCTCGTAGCCTTCACTAAATGTCTGGGCACTTCTCAAGACCAGACAATTCATTATGGTTGTAGATGTGATCCCATGTGTTTCTGCTACATCTAAAGCCAGCTTGAGGCCAGACTGATTAGTCTTGTACATCATGAGGTTATGGTGAAACTAATGAATTTACCAGTTATGGAAGCCGTAATGTGAGGAGGAAGGTTCACTAACAAGGAACTTTGAAAGTTAAATGGTCAGAAGCACATAAATCAGGAGGAAGCCCAGTCAAAACCTCGTTCTCTGTCCAGAAGGAGATTGTAGAATTCCAGCTGACATTACAATGCAACATTTTTCTAGAAAATACAGTTTTGGTGACTATACAGTAGCATGTGTTAGTTATTTCAGAAGGGCTGTATATCAACAAGGGTGATCCAAGGAGCAGTTTGTCCTTTATAGCGTGTCAAAAGCAGCTCCCTATTCAAGGAGAATCTGTAAATAAGAAAAGAGGATGGAACCATGCCAGGTGGCAGCCAATTGTACAGATAATGCATTTGATTTATGCCAATTTAAGAGAGCAGTGTTTGGACTCCAAGTCAAAATTATGTACTATTATGACAAATATTTTTATTGCAAAACAACATCTTTTTGTATCTTCATCATCTTCATACCAGTTATTCAGTTTGTGTCTCTTTTTTTTTTCTTTCACAGAAGGCTATAATTTGCTACTGCTCTCATCCTGATGAAATTCAGCCCTGCTGTATACAGTAAGTGTTTGCCTGCCTCTTTGAACACTGGCTTTAGTACAGATGTTTGCTGGAACTATTTGTTTGAATCTAGTTTTGTTGACTTATTGTAATTATATGGGCGATTCTTGCTGAATGCAAGATATTTTCTTAAAGTATGATAAGACTTTTCTCCCAGGAGAAGACTCCTGTGAGAACATTCCCATAGTCTGAAAAAAGGTGATCATTTTTTAAGAAAGGAAATTATCACTTACCTCTCCCTACAAAGAGAGAAGACATTGGCTTTATAGCTAAAAATGCACTGGAGCTTAAAGCAGGCCGCCTCCACCAGTATACTTCTAGGCAAGGTGTATTAATACCTTTGACCCTGGTTCAGCAGAGGATTGAAGCAAGTTATACATGCAAAGAAACTCAATGTCTTCTCTGAGCTGAAGCTGAGTATAATTCAGTGTTTGCTTTTCACACATCTGAATGAGAGCAGACTGACTCCAAAAACATAACCTCGCTTGTGGTGCTGCATACTTCTGAAAAGTCTGACCATTGTGTAAAAGCTGCAAGGAAAGGAGGTCATAGATGTCATGTTATCCATTTGACTCATGGATGAAATAACAAATACAGGGATAATTTGCAGTGAAGGTTGAATAGAGATTTTTTTTTTCACCAACTTTGTAAGATATCTCTTGGGTCATCTCTGAAGTTTCTGGATTCCATTATCATTGTCTTCATTGAAATATATTTGTTATTCTCAGGCCTAGCTTAATGAATTATCCAAATCCTTCTGAATGTATTTGCTCTGCTCCTTATTATTCATACTTTGTTCCCATTTATTATCTTCTGCAGTGAAAATCTAGCTTTCAAATCCCTCCTCCGAATCACTCATAATAATAAGCTCATCATTTTTGTAGCAAATCAAGTACATCTCAGAATTAATGGCCAAAACCATTTATTATATGTGGTACTTTGTTTCTCTGTTTGTCAACTTTTGGACTTACACATTTAGCCATGGTTTGCTTTTCCTAGGCTGCAAAACTGCAGATGCGCAGCAAACCTGAAACTCACAGACAGTGAGACAATGCCATACCTACTCGGGAATGGCCTGAGATCAAAACCTGCCTCTGGGAGGTAAAAGTCTGTATCAGATTTTTGTAGCAAGGATGTATTTGTCATGCAAGTCAGAGTTTATACATCATGTAACCATTTATGAAGAAATGCCTGCCAATCTGAATTGTCTTCTACATGTTATTTTCTTAGGCTTGGAAATATGTGAATGGTTGATAATAAGAAAATATTTGAAACTCCTCAGTCTTTTTGTCTTCCGATTTGAAACTGAATTGAAAAGATGATCTGATTGTAAAGTGCTGGAATAGAAATCCACAAATGAAAATTCAGCATTTTGCTCAGTTACACTTTCTGTGTGTGACTTTAAGTCACTTAACCTATGCTTTGCCTCATTTCTCTGCATGAAAAACCCTATTTGTAAAATAGGCATAAAGCTTGAAAGGATCGAGTGAAAATTCAGTAGTGACAGAGTTAACTAGACATTCTGCATCAGCTCGATGCCTAAGAGGCCACTGCAGTGTCAAAGTCAACAGCTAGCCAGACTGGTTTGCAGGAATACTCTCAGGGTGAGACTTAACGGCCAGCCAGGTAAAACACCTCAGGAAAGAAATGGGGGAACCTCGAGGTATTTCTTGACATAGACATACCTGCAGTACAGAGGTGTGTCGACTCAGTCATTTGTCTACATCTGCTCTTGCAACACTCAGACAAAGCTGGAAGAAAGGAGAACCAGCAATCTTTCCTGAAAGAGCTCTGGGCTTCAACAAGGACACATAACAACCTGAATTCACAGCTTCTACCAAGGCACTATGAATAAGCAAAGCTGGGTCTCCAGAGTACCCTAAACTTGAAGCATATCCAAGGAGCAGGCTCTCCATATCTGTTATGCAGAATCAAGAAGTTTGGAGAGTTTGTGACATAAACTTTGCCATCAAATGGCCTCTAGCTGCCTGTCTATCAAAACCACAATCAGACAAGACACACAAAATACTTCCTGTGACAATAAAAAACCCTCTGTGCATCAAAAAATGCCATTCCTCTGCCACTTTAAATACAATTCCAGTTTGCTTCTAGCTTCAAGGTCTATCCTTCTATTTTAGAGATGTTACACAGAAAACTTGCTGAGCAAATTGCCAATTAAGACTAAGAGAAGGAAAAAGGAGTCCTTGGTGCCATTTTACAACCTTCACTCCAGTAATATGCAGCTGTCACTTTTAGTCACTGCCTTTGCCATAAGTCTGTGTTAAATATTAACGTTCAGGTACAGTCTACCTGATTTGCGTCTGGAGTACAAGGGTTTGCAGCAAGGAGACCTTGGAAAATGGTAGAAAATGAGCTGAAAATAGAGGTCATAGAAAAATTCACAAGAAAAACATGTCTAGGCATCCTTCAGAACAAAACAGAACTATCTTCTTTTTTTTCATCCTTTCATTTGAAGTTATTAGTTCTGCTTTGCACTGGAGAAGTGGGGGTTGGAACTACTAGCTGACCTACAAGAAGTCCTTCCCAAACAAATTATTCTACAATTTTATGATTTGTAACTTTGCTATTAACTTTCTAAATTAATACAGCTTGAGTGAGTGAACACAGCCACCTAGTTATTTCAATAATTCAGGCTGTAGTCACCTAATACCATACTTTGTCAAACATAACAATATACAAGTACAGTTGGTGAAAGTTATTCTAGGTTCCTGCCCATACTATATGTGATATAGCAGATAACATCACATAAAATCTGTAATGAGATTTGTCTTCATTATTCTTCAGGGTAGTCATCAGATTTGTTGAGCCTTTTCTCTCCTGGTATATCTTTTTGTTACTGTAATCTATTACAATTTTTTGTTGTTGTTTATATCATTATTTTGTTTTGTGAATGTTTCATCAAAGAACCTCTCTGTGTGTTCTCCATTTCTCCGTATAAAATGCCTGACTGATAGTTATCTATTTGTGTTCATTTTGTTCTCTACTCCTGTTCTAAATCTTCTTTTCTTTGTTTTATTGTATCCCGGTTGTTTGCAAGAAGCTGTGATCAAGTTAATAGATCTTAAACACCAAATATTCTCCCTCTAACAAAATTAAGTCACTTGGTAAAACATCTTCCAAAACAGAAAACATGGCTAAGTGCCAAAATATCACTGAAAAAGAAGGGGAGTTTGATACCTTCTAAAAGTCTCCCCTCTCCCCTCTGCCCTCAGAGGCTTGGGAACATTGCGAGGTCAAGTCTGATTGCATGTGTGGAGTGTGTTAAGCATAAGGCCTACGTAATTCAGGTTCATCGTTTTACTTTTCAAATCCTAAGCATACAAGCCCTCAACTAAACTTATCAGGCTTTCTGCCTCCAAAATGCAAAAGTTATATATTTTTTTTTCGTTACAACTGTGGTTACATTTACTAATGTAAGAATGTGTGTGACATTTTGTCAGTCACTCTTTTTTATTTGAGGTGCTGGGAAAAGAACGCTTGATGATGAAAAAGTGATGACCAAACTCTCCATGACCTGCAGGTTCTTTATATTGGTGTTAAAGAGTGTTAAAAGTGAACACAGAATCATTAGCTCCTCTTGAAAAATATGGTCTTTGCACATTTGTAGTAAACCTAACAAAACACTAAAGTTTCTTCCACACTGGAGCCTCAAAGGACTTCTGCAATCCTGTTGTTTAATAACAGCATTGCTATTGAAGATAATTGCAGGCAGTGGGTGGATAAGAGGAGGTAACATGAAAGAGAAGAACAGGCTAGATTAAAAAAAAAAAAAAAAAAAAAAGGAAGGAAGCAAGTCTTCTAAAACATCTCTTATTGTTCTTGTTCTAGAAGGCAAATGTGCCTGCTAGAGGGCAGGACCAATTTCCTGGCTGGGAAGGCTGTGGCTTTATGAGGGTACTACATACTCAGGTCATGGCTATTGAGGCTGACATTTAATGTAAGAGGAAGGTGGAAAGCAAATGCCACAGTGACAATGATCACAACCTTTCACCTGCATCTGCACTTTAATTTCCCTACCAGTGTCGCTTTTGCATGATACTGTGGTCCAGCAACAACAGCATGGCCGAAAATGAATTAACTCCACTTGACTCTAATTGAACTGCGAGGGTTGGGAGAGTGAAAGGAGCCTGACAACCGAGATGCCACCACCAACACATCTGATCCAAACCCCTCTGATCATTAACCTCCATTCCGTCCCCCAAATCATCACATGCAACAAAGCACTTCAGCCTTCCAAGTCCCCCAGAAGCACTATTAATGTCGTAAACATCAGTACACTGAGCCATCAGACTGACAGCAGTTTCCCAGCAGAAAAGGAAACCTAATGTATGTTGACATATGACGGGCACAGGAGCTGTGGTGCAGCCCTTTGAGGATCACTTGTGCCATTTTCTCCCTTACAGAACTGTTGAAACAACGGACTATCCTTGCCCAAAATGGACAAGTTTAAGCCAAATGCTGTCAGGTCCTCTTATTAATGATAATGTTTGACAGGGCTGAGCTTTGCTTGATCTTTTTTTAGCCTTTTTGTCTAAATGGAAATGGCTTTTTTATTTTTTCTCCAGTTGTTTTTTTCCACTCCACATTGCACACAGCTGGTCTAAATATGCAAGAGGTACCAGTCCCTGCATGAAGTACCAGGAACAGAGACATGTAGTTAAGACCTTGCAGAATTTCTGAGTGTTTTTTTCTTTCTACTTAAGACAACCAGCAAACCCCAGAACAAAATAAAATTCTGTGTGGGCATCCTCAGATCAGACATGAAATATTCATGCTAATGTAGCAATCTGCTGCTGGGTTTTGGAGGGTTAGTTTATTTATTTATTTACTTATTTGTTCTGATTTTTTTTCACTCCAGTTAATTAGGTCTATCAAAGAGAAAAGCTAACTTGTTTACCTGTAGAAGCCTTATCCTCTATTCTACAAGCATTTTCATCATGTCCCTATTACTCTTCGTTAGAATTCAAGCCGTTCTCCTGAGATGGCGAAACCAAGTTAGCCTGACAGGCAGTAAAATGTTTGCAGACACCTAGCCAGTCATGTCCTGGAATAGTTGTCACCAAGAGCAATTTTAGAGGCAAGTGGATACCTAAAAATAACCTTTTTTTATATATTAAAAAAAAATATTATTTTTTTTTACAGGATTTGAAATGATCACAGTTGGAAACTATATAATGCCTGAAGTTCAGCTGAAGTCTGAAGTTGAGCCAAAGTGAAAGCCTGAGTGCCATAGTGTTATGAAACACTTGGATGACATGGAAAAAACTTTACAAAATTTCTCATGGCAAGCACTGTACATCCCATGAGATCAGATTGCTGCTTTCTTTTTCCTTTGCTAAAAATACCAAAATGAAAACTATCAGAGCTGAAGAACGGAAAATAATTTTTTTCCATTAAGCAAATTCATTGTTGCTGTTATTATTTACCATGAAAACAAAGAAAGCACCAGGTGAAGACTTGGGAAAAAGTATTCATTTCTGTTGGTAGTTTTCTGTCTAGCCCTTAGACAGCTTTGGTTTAGCTTTTAAGACAGTCAGTTGTGATTTCATGGGCTCCACCTAAGGCACATACATATATATCCATCATCGGAGGAGCCTTTGAAGAATCTACCTGCTCAGTTTTGCTTCCTGGGACCTAAACTCTTCGGATGATTTGGCAAAGCACTGAACATCTTTAAATGCTGATTTTACTGTATGGTTCCTCAGTCAAATTAGCATTTATATTCTACCCCTAGTATGACTCATTTATGTAGATCATAAGTGCTTTAGGACAGCAACTGTCATTCATTGTGTGACCACAGTCCAAGGCAGCAGATCCATTGAGGGAGTGGTGGGGTCTTTCAACTGATACCACAAGGAAAGTACTAATAGTAGCAGTGCCATGATAACAGCTACATTTCTAACAGCAACAGAAGAGAGCCAAGACAGATGAGGATGAAGGCCAGCCTTCTTTTAAGAGTGACTCCTACAGGATCGGACAACTCCTTGGTAGGGCAACTGTTGGGGTAAGCTTGTCTGGGTGGCTTTTGTAATGGAGGAAATGAAGAAGGAGAAACAAATATGGTTTTGACAGCTGAAGTTATAAAAATGTAACAAAAATTGGAATTGTGCTTGATGGTATTGTCCTGTTGAAAGAGTCCAGCACAGGTCTCATATCATCGTGTGGACTTTCATGATAGCTCATACATTCTCTAGGCTGCAGCCCCCTGGTTTTGTGCAATGAATGTCTGGCCACGTGCACAGGTTGCTGACAAACTATACACATTAGTGGCTAGAGAAAGGAAAAAAAATCCCAGACAGGAACAAGAAAATAAGCTAACAAGTTTCACACCATTATTTCTCCTACTCTCTAACTGGCACTGGATAAACGTAGCAAGTGCTCCCAGACACACCAAATCAATGGCCAGGTATGTCAGGTCTGGTCATGCTTCTCTCGCACATCACCTTACACAAGCATTGGCATTTCAGTCTGTCTCAGCTATGTGGACACAGAGCAATAAGAGTCAGGGCTGAATGATTTGAGCTCCCCTTTCTAGAGCCCCGCCTGGTGAATAGCACACAAAACCACAAAATGGACCCTTTTGCTCTCCCACCCAGAGGGAGAGCCAGCCCTGAGTCAGGCAGTGTGTATTACTACCAGTTGAAACATCAAATTATTTGTTTTGTGGTTGTTCTTTTTTTTAATTGAGGAGTGGAATCTGGGGAGAAGTGACTTCAGACTGAAAACATTTTTTCTGACAGCCTGTTGATCCCTCCAAGATGGGAACAAGTATCACCTGTGGAGGAACTGACAATCTTTTTGAAAGAAGCACACTGGAAGTGTCTTTGATATGAACTTCTATAAAAAAACAGATTCCAGAAAGAGTGATCTCAGCAAAGTCCTTCACACTTTTAGCTCCCTTGCAAAGAAATAACAGGAAGGAAGAAGCAAGTTCCAGCTACAGAAAACCTACCTGGAGCTGGCATGAGGACTTTGTAGGACTGGAGCCAAAATCCTTGGATATTAACACCCTGCTGAATTAATGTTCAGTCAATTGGTCTAATAAGCAGTCACCTTCAAATGGTTGCTTAGTTTCTTTCCATGGGTGAAGTGCATATTTCCCTGACTCCCTGTAAAGTGTTACTCTTGCAACACTGTTTAAATTGGAAAAAATGTTTGGGACTCTCAGATTTATTCTGACCTTGCGTAACCCTGGTTCCTCCAGAAACAGCTAAGTTCCTAATTCTGCTCGTAACTTTCAGGGCCAATCTTATTTAAAATCCATCTCTCCTCATTTGTAGGAGGAAATGTTATTCTTGCAAATTCAATGAATGTGTGCACCTTTTCTGTATTCCTCAATCTTATAGTCAACCTAAGAACAAAAGCCTGGAAAGAAGGACTCAAGTGATTTAAAAAAACCTCCTGGGCAGGGAGAAAAGAGCATCGTCTCTTTTGTCACATTACATTTTACAATCTTTCACAAATTACTAAACTGGGATCCTTAAAAGTGCAAAGTGCCTCGTTGTGCTACGTACAAAATGTCTGCATACTTTGGGGCATCTGAGTTTAAGCCCCTGAAGCTGTTCTTTCCCTATAAAATGAGATAATAATATCTGCCCACTTCAGCAGAGTGATGTGGGATTGTATCAACCCACAGGTACCCAGAAGCAGTTCATTACTGCCCTCAGGTGTGAAACCAGCTGCTGGCACAAAGCCACTGCCGTAACAGATTGCAGCTGGAGCAATGAACACAGTGTTAAATATAGAGACAGACTGTGGGGGGCTGCTAGGTGGGCTGGAAGATTGGTAGTGTGGGAGGACAGAAGGGGTAGAAACAGTTGGAGGAACTTGTGAGGGCTCCTTCACTTTCTATCAGTACTGGATTTTTAAGCTACAATTCAGAACAGGGTCTACAAAAAGAGAAAGTAGTAGGGGTTGAGTGGAGGGAAGGCCTATGCTAAGCATGGAGTTCTGGGGTTTAGATTAAAAGCTAAATGGTTTGGTTTTATTTTTTTATGCTGATTTTTTTTATCATGGCAGAAAATGCCAGCCTGAATTATACCTCAGCCACAAACAAGTGTCCTAGATACAGCTGGAGCTCTCTGACAGACAGTTTGGGTTTCAAAACTATTTTTCTCTTAGTTTGTGTAGAGAAACTATTTCCTGGCCCCTCACAGAATGAACTCTGCCTGCCTTGATTTTTTCCTATAGTCATATTGGAAAGAATTATTTTCTCTTTTCATTTAAAAAATAAGAGGAATGGCTAAAGTTATTTTAAAGAACCTCTATGGGACTTTTAAGTGCTCACAGCCAGAGAGGAACATCTCTCACCTTAAAAGCTGCTATAAATAACTTTACATTCACCCCCTTATGCTCTTAGACTGAACTAATGATCATTGCATAACTCGGAGTTGATGAAAAACAAAGGCATATCACTAAATTAGTGGGTATGAAACTGTTCTGCAATAAGAGGAATTCTTCCTATTCCTCTGAAGGATAAGTTCCTCTGATATCCTGGCTACCAGCAATCCCTGAAGCAAATGATCTCCTTCCTTTGCCAGCCATTGCCACAGCTCCCTTGTCTCAGTTACAGCTAATTGAAATGTTATCTGAAAGCCTCAGCTTTACTCTTATCCTTCAGAAAGAAGTGGAATGATATGATAGCAACCAGAATGCTGTCACTTGAGCACCCAGTTTACAACTTCAGCATGGTAGGAACTGAAATTCAGCACGCAACTCTTCTGAAAAAAAATCTCGTTTTTTTTTAACAATAAAATTACATGTTAATCAGTATGTTCCTCTCTTAAAAAGCAAGCAAGCTTGGTACTTTGCCAGCTAATCAGTGGTGTTCACTGGAAGCGTTCTAGTAAATGCTTTTGTTGTGGCTCAGTACCTGTTGAAAAGCATCATTTTCATGGAAATCTACCAATCTAAAAAACATTTCCATACTGGGAATGTTTCTTTAGTTTGGCAGGAGAATTGAGAATGAAAATCTGGGGAATGATTCCAGAATAAGTAGGAGGCTATGGCCTTTCCCCTTCCTACCCCCAAGCTGAATATGGTAGAGAGAGGTTCTGGCTGATCAAGGTCAGGAGCTCAAACGTGAGGCTTCCATGTCAGACAGGAGTTTTTTTTATTCATGGACTTTCTGGCTTTTATTCAAAAACTCTCTTCCCTCCCTCTTCTGTCAAAACAGATGTGAAACACTTTCTTAAAAAGTTTTTTCCCTAGCATGCAACAAGAGAAACACAAATTGGTATGCTTTTGTGTAAAGTATTCTTCCCCAGGAAGTCACTAAAAAAACAGTATGTCTGCAACTGTGTCATCTCCTACAGCAATCTGGTCTGGAGGTAAATGCGTGATTTCTCGTGCCCATTAAAATCTTAAAGGAAGTAGTGGGATTGTGTGGGTCTTGCCTGTCTGATTCCAATTAGACATTTATATTGCCTTAAAAGTGTGCTGAGCTACAGGTCAAAATTCCCTTTTGATGAACTAGAAATAAATTATTAGGGCAATGATGTACATGCAAAGATGTAAAAATCAGCCCTGGATATCTGTAGAAATTCCATGTTATATTAAGGATCTGAGATATTATTATCCCAAATTTCAAAGTCATTTGAAGTCAGAAAACTACATTTTGTCTCACTGGGTCAGTTTACAGCCTGGTGCTCTTGGGTAAATCTCGATAATGACTTGTCAGAATTATATCCTGCACAACAGTGCGCAGACACCCACTCTCTTCTTCCTGTTTTTCTGAAATCACTGCAGGTTACTTCACATGTTGCCTTTGACTTCTGATATCATAAAAAGGAAATGATCTATAAATTTTACATTTTTTATGTGTACTATCTTCAGTTTCAATAATCATGGGGCTGCTGCAGATATAAGATAGTTTCCACTCCTGTGAGTCTCCAAATCAGGATCCAGTATCTTTTTAGAGCACATTCTGTGGTTCAAATGTGTTACAGGCATTAAAGCTCATCAGACACTATTGCGCCTCTGGCAAAAAAAAAGACAATTGTGATATTCCCTTCTAATCTTAATGTCTATCTGCTAAGGGTTATTTAAGGGGCAGGAGGGATCTTGGTAATTTGAAAGCCTGAAGGTTTAAAAATTACTTTGCCCATTACCTTAAGTAACTTCATTCTTCTTTCCAATTCTAAATTATATGTGTAGTTCTAGAGAGAGTTACCAATATAAATAGGTCTTCTCTTGACACATAGCTGCAGTAACAAACTGCTACTTAATTTTACTAAATTTTGATAATTTTTATCAGTGGTGAATCATTTGCAAAGCAAGAAAACAATAAGTATTTGATTAGGTTGGGTGTAGTCATCTACTCCCAGAAACAAGCAGCAAAAATGAGTATGGTAATCTAGAGATATCAAATGTTTTGCATAGAAAATGTGCCAGTTACTTTGCAGTTTGCTTTGGCCCGGATAATCTGAGTTGTTTTGCTATTAATCCAACCCCTTATTTTTGGTGTTGAGACTGTGATAGAACACCCAGTAGCAAATCTCCATTCTTCATAGAATCATAGCATCATTTAGGTTGAAAAAGACCTTTAAGATCATCAAGTCCAACTGTTAACCTAACACTGCCAAGTCCACCTCTAAACCATATCCCTAAGCACCAATTTACACATCTTTTAAATACTTACAGGGATGGGGACTCCACCGCTTCCCTGGGCAGCCTGTTCCAATGCTTGAAAACCCTTTCAGAGAAGAAATTTTTTCCAATATCCAATCTAAACCTCCCTTAGGACAACTCAAAGCCTTTTCCTCTCATCCTATTACTTGTTACTTGGGAGAAGAGACCAGCACCCACATTGCTACAACCTCCTTTCAGGTAGTTGTAGAGAGTGATAAACTCTCTTCTGAGCCTCCTTTTCTCCAGGCCAAACCACCCCAGTTCCCTCAGCCACTCCTCATAAGACTTGTGCTCTAGACCCTCCCCCAGCTTCGTTGCCCTTCTCTGGACACACCCCAGCACCTCAGTGAGGGGCCCAAAACTGAACACAGTATTTGAGGTGCGGCCTCACCAGAGTACAGGGGGATGATCACTTCCCTAGTGCAGGAAGTTAATTTTTTCCTGTTATGAAAGGCTACTCTAGTCAATGTTGGGACAAAACCAAGCCTCCAGAAGCTCAGAGGTGCTAGAAAAAGACTGTGCTTTTTTTCCCAGCTGTGAAGGACATAAAACAGAAAAATGGGAGACCTGCATCCAGACAGATTCATACACTGCCACATCACTTGTAGAAGAACTGCTATGCTGGATTATTATCTAGGTTTCAGCAGGATGAAAGCAAAGATATATTTCATTGGATACATTTTGCTTCACCAGATAACATTAGTGAAACTTTCGTATTTGACTATTTATGAGACTTGCCTCATGACACTTTTTGGAAGGTGTCTCTTATCTGCTGTAACATGGCTTTTAGGAAATGCCACTTCTGTATGCATATCTGACACTTGTTCATTCTGTTGCTGAGACCATTTGTCTTCAAACCTTACACTAATCAGTAAAGTACCTCCATGCCTCAAACTGACAAATATATTTTTGTGGTCCTCATTCATGTTGAAATATAGGACTTTTCCCCCCACACTAAAGGAAGAGTTCACCATGTTCTGCTTATTTTTAGCGCACCACAAAGGGAATCTGCAGCTGCAGCTCCTATACATTTCACTATTAACTGTTTCAAGTACTCACTAAGAAAATGATTGTGGACTTGAACAGAAAGAGTCCTTCCCAGTGGCACGTACTGAAAAACCACAATCATTTTTTTTTTCCTCAGCTATGCATTCAGTCCTTCATTTTCTGGGGGAGATATTGATGTCAATTCATTCACTTCCAAGAAATTATGGTTATTCTGTGAGCTGAGATGGGCTCCTTAAACCCCCTGATTAGGTAATCAACTCATAAGCAGGAGATTTGTATTGCTGTCACTCACCAGTAACAGTGGGTCAGTTGCTGTGTACCTGCATTAGTACTTCATTGAAAGGAAAGTTCTGTTTCGGGAAGAAAAAACTTTTGAATGGACAATGCTTTTCTTGATGGCTTTGCACAGCCTGTGTGTGTTGGAAAGGTAGAATAAAACCTGGGTCCCAGGCTGAGAGTCTGCTCAGCTCTGATAATGTGGCTGCTGACCTTTACTGCAACCTTTAGGGAGTTAAGTTGCTCATAGACTACACTAGCAGCAAAAGATGGACCCCTGGCTGTTCTCCAGCCCAGGGTGTACATGGGGCCATGAACAGCAGCCTGACTCTTCCAGCTCAGTGAGGGCAAATCTCAGGATGGAAGACAGTAAACAAATCCCTATTACAGACCCATTCTGCAGCAGCACTTCGTGATGTCTCTACAGTCCATCCACAGATGTCTGTTGCAGATGAGAGAAGAAGGGACAATCTCATTTTCATATGAAATATCTCATTTCTCATAGGAAATAAAGATTTTTATTGGAGTGTCCTAGCAGTTGCACTGTGGGTAATTAAACCTTATGGAGTCTCTCAGAAAAAAAAAAATAATATTATTTGTATAGTTCAAGAACTTGCATTACATAATACTGAGAAATTATAAGTCAAATGCTGGATGCAACAGTGTTCTGCTAGGCCTTATAGCAGAAAAACCTGAATGATTTCTCATCAACATAAGATGCATATCACAAGGAAGGTGAATCAGTCAAAAACATTAGGGAAGATCAATTACTATTAATTCATTCAGGGGATAAAAATTAAAATAACGGCTAATTTAGTCTATCCATGGATAAAATCTGAGCCTCACTGATAGTGCAGAGAATTTTGTCATTGACTTGAAAAGGTGTGGACTGCCAAGTGTTTTAATATACATTCAAGCTAGTTTAAGCAAATAATGCAATTATTTATCATTCATATTCACAGAATAAACTTGCCAGTTAGCTCCCTGAAATATTTGTTGCTATTACACTTATGCATAATTTATAGCTAAATTTGTTTACATGTGCTGTGTTTGAAAATGAAGCAGCATGAGAGCAAAGAACATTATAGTTTGCCTGTTATAGAAAAGAACAGAGTGTGAGGAGGCTTTTTTATTCCTGCTGTATTAAAAGTGGTAAGTTAAATACAGGGACTGAAGTGTCTTTACAGATTTACATAATAAATATAACCTTTATCAATCCTTCTAGCTAAATATTGATCATTATCTCCCACATTAAGGACCAGTCTGTGCCCATTTACTCCACAGGAAGGAGTCTGTGGGTGGAAGAAGTAGTTTATAAATGTTTGTGCCCTTTCTCTCCCACAGCTGCCTTCTTGCGATGATAGACTGAAATACCAGAGGGGCAGAAATTCCCCTCAAATGCTTTCTTCTTAAGGACTGCTGGGTTACAAGACATTCCCAAGGAGGTGGAGCAATACATAGATATGTCCATGCTGTGAAAGCTTCAGGTGTTACTGGGGCCAGCAGAGAAGATGGTTGTTGAACAGGACATCGGAGGAGCCCGGGACAGCCATGGGACTCCCTGTGCTCTCCATCCCAGCCTAGTTCCATGTAGCTCCACTCTAGCACACATCAGGTCCTCAGCTGCGGTTCCATTAGCACAACTCTAGCAGTGTCAGCAAGTAAACAGCTTTGTGTCAGCTAAGACTCCCTCTCAGAGGCTCCTGGTTTTGCAGCATGATATGGTTCTGTCCGCTCGGCCAGCCATCTCAATGACAGAGCGCCCAACAGGGAGACTGCACTTTTGGCTCCAAAATTCCCCCCAAAAAGGAAATGCTTCCATTAAAAACTGCTTTTATGTCTATTTATAGGTACTGCAACCAAATAATATAAAAGTCTACTGAGTTGTTCAGCATTGCAGTGGCAAAGAGGGAGAAATACTTAGAGAAGCATCTTATATTTTTCTGTAAACTGAGCATGGTTGAAAATCAGAGCCTCTGTTATGTGGTGATCACACACAAACCTGTGCATCACAGAAGACACGGATGGGAGCATGGTCAGAGAATTCAGGGAAAAATTTGTCTTTCACTGAGGTCAGTAAATGTTTCTTACAGGCAATGGAAATCAACTTGCAAAGAAACAAGTCCCTAGAAACAAAATTTCCCCTTCAGCAACTACAGACTAGCACACTGCTTTTGCATAGACGAGCTTAAAGAAACAAGCAGGGGGCAGGGAGCTAGGAGATCCTGGCAGAATCCTGATTCTGCCATTGATGGCCAAAACACACAATTTTTCCCATCAGTGAAGTGAAGGCCATACTTCTCTCTGAAGGGTGCCATACTGTTTAATTAGGTAATGTCAGGACAGTGCTTTGACCATAAAAACCCCATATAAACACTAAGTGCCTAATTCATCACGCCCTGTGCTACAGTGGTGAGGCGATAGGGTATCCCTTGGATCTTATGCGCAGGCATCCAGCCTAAACTGCTGTAGTGACATCCCTGGATGTCAGTGAGTGTTCAGGCCCAGTTACTCAATCCCTGAAACATATTCTGTTTCTCTGGCATGTTGATCCTCCTGCCCATCTGTCTGCATGGCCCCATGCCCTCTTGAAGCATCCTATACCCATGTTAGAATCTCACAAGTGCCAACAGGAGGGAGACGTGTGTGTGCACAACCAGCAGTGCTTTTCCTTTGAGGAGATCACTGCGTAAAGTGACGTAGACTTTCCATGATGTGTTGGCCGTGGTGGGCAGCCTTTCTATAACATGTGAGTGGCAGTTTCTGTCAGAAATGTGTTCACATGGTTGTGTCTTCTCTACGAATTAGGAGAAGTAATGAATTCTACACAGCGCCTTTTTTATTAGTCACAAATTCTACACCCTTGGGGACCATTTTGCAATTTAGCTGGTCTCATTTCTATTTTAGCACAGAGCCAGGACAGCCTTTTCAATTGTGTTATTGTGTACTGCCCATGAACAGCAACTGCTGCCTAAGTAGGAGAGATTAGGGTATCAGCTGAACTGCCTCAGAGCTCCTTTGACTGAACGGACTTCAAAGATTGTCAGACAAAATTAAATGCATTTATTGTGCAATGTTGTTTCAGCACAAGAAAATAATCCATGCAGGCACAGCATGGATTTCCATGTTCCTCCATCAGTCAGACAGCATCATGGTCTTGAGGTTGCTGCTGTCCTTGAGCTTTACAGGCAATCTGTGCCTCAAGGCAAATACAGTCCCTGGATCAGTGCCCAGAGATAAGGCAGCCAGGGGCCATTGTCATGGTAATGGTAGAGTTGAAGAAAAATGTAGGTGAAATAAACCCAGTCATGGAACCAAATAGTTGCTTTCTCTGCAGTCCTTATTCCAGAGCTGACTCCAACAAGTGGAGGTGCCAGCGTGCACCAGTTGGGTGTTTCTGGCCTGCCTGTTGTTTGTTTTCATGTTCCTCCTTCCCCTGGCTCCAGGCAAGGCCAAAAGAAGGATGCCCACAAGCTGGTAGGGGAGATGGCTGGTCAGACCATCCAGGCTGGACCAAAGAAGCGCTGGGGATCAACAGAATCACTGCAGATGCTTTGTGGGATTTGTTTCCCTGATCAAAATACTGGAATGTTCAAACTGGAAAAATGCTCATAGTTCATCTCCTACTAAGAAGAATAACCAGAACCATGAAACCGTGACCATCAGCGTGAGATGCCACTGCCCGCTTAGATAATTCCCTCTATGCCACCCCCAATCTTCAGCAATTGTTTTATGAGTTTAGAGAACCTGGAATGGTGTGACTCACACAAATAGTGGTTTGGTTTTTTTTTCCAAAAAATCTACATCTAGTGGTTTTGCCAAGAAAAGATGGAAAATCTGAAGCAAAATATTTTAACAAGTAGTGGCAAACAAATAAGATGACTGTGATTTTAGGAACAGCTTCCAGCCATTTGAGAGACGTGTACAGCTCACACAGTCAGAGTACCATGCTCCACCAGCCTGTGTTGATGCAGAAAGGAAACACTGCGAAGATCCCGAGCATTGCTGAGTCCTCATGAACTTGCTCTATTTTCCTGTGTCTGGGACTAAACAAGAGCAAAATGAGGCCTAATAATCTTTCTGGAGCCTAAAACTCTTTTATTCTAATTTTCTATTGAGAAAAACAATAAAATGTAGTTCAGTTGTTTAAAATATATAAACCTACATTTCAATGGTGCTAATCATTATAGTGTCTGTCCATAAATTCTTGCACCAGTCTAAGCTGTTTAACAGGCAAAATATATACTATATAACATGAACGTGAGCACTTAAATTTCATTTAATCTCAGGTGATATTAATCACTAATTAATACTTTGGGGGGGTGTTCATGCAGAAAGAATCACTACTCTAATTACCACTTGTTTGATAATGTGCCTTTATGTTTATTTTAATGGGGCTGCCAGTTTATTTAGATGCAAACATCTAAGGATTTTTATATCCCCAAGAGAAATTGCTCTCTTAAATACTTTCAGTGATACAGTTACTTTAAAGCAATAAGCAGTGCAAGAAGAGCTAGCATGAAATTACATTATATCTCCAGAGCTTTGTAGTTATATAAGAACTCTTGGCATATTCTGTTAATTAATGGAATATGTTTACTGTGGGTTTTTGAAGTTATTAATTATTTTTATTAGTTTCAAATTCTTTACCTGTCATGTCTGTGTACTATTTCTATTATTAATTCAACCCAGAGGTGTATGGTATTTTATGCATTCCTATCTTAATCAAGGGATGAGCAAAATACAAGAGGAAGGAGATTCATTCAGTCAGATGTCACCCCATGTTCCTATACGGCAAGTATATATATATATTTTATATATATACGTGTATGTATATCTTAACAGTACCCAAAAAGCATGAGAACAAATTAACATTTTATGAAACAGATTTGCTACACTAAATCTAGCAATTTTCCAGAGTAGGCTTATTTTTAAAATACTAATATTTCTAACTTACATTAATTTTTAAATGTCCCTATAATGTAGAACATAGTACTTATTAGAAATTTTCAAATATAAAAGAAAAAGCCCTCTACTTTTACTTTCTGAAACTGGACTGAGGGAAGTATAATGCACAGTTAGATAAGGTTTATTCTTGTGTTTAAAGGATGAGGAGACAACATTCTCTTTTATTTTCCATTATTTCAATTTCCATGATTTCTGACAAAGACTTAATTGCTGAATCTTTTTAGCTGCCTGCAAAATGAATAATAGATATATATAAATGATTAATGTAAAAGACCTATAGTATTTAATCATTTTATCCCTCCCTTTCTCAGTGTGGGCAGGTCAGGTGCAAAAATACTTTGTTTCAGAAAGGTGTCTGAAAATTAATTCATTAACATTCATTAGGCACTCCTAATGAAAAGTGAGACTGGAGTACAAAGAATTGCTATTTTCTTTCTTTACATTCCTCAGACTAAATTGGATTAATCAGATTGAAAAGGGTAATAAAATATTAGAGCTTGTTCTTATCTCTTTGCTTCCTCCCATTGGTTATAAATGAGTACGCTGGAATGCCACTTGCTGTTGAAAGGCAGCAACAATATTTGAGGCACTCTGAGCTACGTTCTCATTTTGAGGCAGAAAATGCTTATGGAAAGATCTTGTTTTCTCACTGAGCTCTACCACTGGGCAGTAAAAGAGAGGGAACGGCTGTGAATCAAAGGCATTTCCTTTTTCTTCCTTTTTCTTTTTTTCTGTGAAAGACACAAAGGCTGTGGAATTTTGTCATTCCCTTGTAATCACCAAACCTTTTTTCCCCTCAACCACACATCTGGCAAGTAAAATCTATGTCCTAACTTGCCTTGCCTTTTGCTGTGCAGGACAGCGGACAGCATCATTTGCCCTGCTTTGGTGTGGCTGCTGGGCAGCCCTGCTCTGATCCCGCCTGCGATCTGCCAGCTTTCCTCTCTCATCTAGAGGGGTGGCATCATCTTGCCTAATGTGCTGTGAAACTGTGGTGCAACCCTACTTCCCAGCTCTGCCTTCAGGTGCAGAAGAGGATGATACTGCAGCTAGAAATGAGCTTGATCTTTAAGAATATCTGAAGAGTGCTGGGTCTTATAAGAGATGTGAATCTAATGTTTATGATTTGACCAATCTCTGCTCAAAAGAGCCCACTCACAGCTGTGAGAGCTTTCTCTCTGCCTTGGCATTTGGTCCTGTGTGGTTGTCTTTTTACAAACCCTGTTTTTATCAGCTGTCTAAAGCAGTTTCCATCCAGCTTTTCAGCTTTGTGAAGAAGCTTTTCTATAGATTTTTTTCATTAAAATGTGGTGAAACAGGTGAAACACTTTAGATGGGTTTTAATCATAGTATTCTTCATTTCTGTCAAAGATGAACAGAGAAGAGTAGCACTCTTCCTACTAGCTGTTTTCTGCAAGCCCTTTAACTGTCAAGAGGGCAGAGGCATGTGAAAGCACACAAAGCACACATGAAGAGCTAAATGCACCTCCAGGATCTCAGAAACTCAGTGGAGACAGAGAAGTGTCTTCTATGTGGACCCACAGGACCGCAGCCTATGGTGTGGACACCAGAGGCAGCAAATAGGCTGCATTAATTCAGAGAACAAAAGAGTTGCACAGCCAAGTGTATCTTAGATCTAGGATTTTTTCTTCCAGTACCACAACAAAAATTTTTAAGTTTAGTTTTTCAAGGCCTACAGCTTTGTCAGCACTTCCCTAACAGCTTTCTCTATCCATTTTACATACATAGGAAGGAAAAATAGCTAAAGTCTTCATTCTTGCATTCTCCCTCTGCAAACATTTCCTTGAGGGACTTTTCCTAATGTTGGTGTTCCTGTCTCTAGTCAGATAACTCAAGAGAGCACTGCTTACACTGATCTGCTCTGCCTTCAGGGCTCTCCAGATCTGTGTTGCTGCCTTCATTTCTCTGTCTTATGTTCTCTCTTTGTCTTTCCATCATATCTCTCTCATGAAAGAGAAAGTCTGACAATGAAAGTTCTTCACAGAGAGCTGACTGGCTCCTTCCTGAGCACTGTTGACTTCCGTTAAGCACATGGCTCTTGCACTTGGAGCTGCAAACCGGCTCCCACAGCAGTCCATAACTTCTGTATTTTTGAAATGCTCAGTCCCCCCTTCCCTCTCCTTTTCACACCTCACAGCAGGCATGAAGCTCTGTGAGACGGTCAGCAGGAGGAGTTTGCGTAAGTAAAAAGAAAAGAGTAACAACTCAAGTCTTCCTCTATCTGGGACCGAATCACTTTGAAGATACACAAAAGCAATACTCACTTTTACTGTGGGGGTTTTTTTCATCTTCATGTACTCTCCATGCTTCCCAGGGCCCTGGTTTGTTCCAAGAGTCACTGAAGTCAGGTTTGTGCTTTGGTCCATGCCTAAATTGGGATCCAAAAGTCTAGAAGTAAGAGTTCTGAGTAAGACTTGTAACATCAGCCAGGTTGAAGTGAGATGAACTGAGCAGATCTTGTTCTTGCAAAAGTTAAATAAATTTTCTACCCACAACAAGCCATGAATTTATTTCATTTCCACAGCACCTTCCAAATACATTTGTGAAGTCAGAAGAGATCATATTCCCCCTCCCCCACAAAAATAGCAGGTTAAAACCTAATTTGTATTTATCTTTTAGGGAGTGAGAATTTCATCTTTTAAGAAACATTTTTCCTACAACTCTGAAATACAGAATCTTCAAAACTATTAGGAAAATATTTTATTTCAAAGATCTTTCAATTAAGAACTCATTTGAATATTTGAAATTCTGGCAATAAAGAATCTTGCTGCTAAAACACCTGGCTCATCTGGAAGAAAGCAGATAACTATAGAAGACATCAGAGTTAATAACTTGACCGATGCATTCTTAAGGCCAAAAGACTGTCACAGTCATTAAAATTCACAGTACACAGTGAAAGTTGGAGAAAGTCATGCCATGGTTATTTTATATTAAGCCTATTACTCTGGCTGATTTAGGACTATATTTTAAAATGGAAGTCCCCAACTGGATTTGAAGTTCTACCGAAGAATACAAGCTTTTTTAATCTAAAGACTTCCAAAACTTCCAAAAGTTTCTAACAACATCATCAAGCCTCTGTTTTTGGTTACTACTCCTTGCTGCTAAATTATAACCAGCTGCTCTTAAAACTTCCTTCTCTCCCAGAGGTGGGAGAGGTTGCGTTCCAACAGGATCTTCTCCCCACACAACCCACATTCCCTCTGTGACATGGCTTCTTGCAGTGAGTCTTACATGCTGGGAGAGCAGAAACTCAAGATGTTGTTGATGCCATACAAAGTAGCAATGCCACTCCCTACTCTGAGTCACATCCCAGTTCCAGTTAGCCAGAGGTTCCCAGTTCCCTGGGGACTGCTGCACCAAGAGCTCGAACTGTCATCCACCTTGTTCCTTGAACAAATAATCATAATGTGACCATCTCACATGTTTTGAAACACCGTCTATTCCTCTTTCTGATGTAGAAAAAGTCTGTTACTGAGTCCAAGTCAGCCTTCCTTCAGGGAATGAGATCTTCAGTAAAAATGTCAGCATGAATGTAAAACTGGAACTAAATTAATGTTAATCTTTCCCAGCCTCCTATGTTTTCATGTATCTCCTTATTTTTGTGTGTGGGCTCTTCTGTAAGGTTCTTTTTTGAAACAGTCTTTTCTATTTCTAAAGAAAACAGACTTGGGGCTAAGTGTTGGATCATTGTCTCCCATGAACTTTTCCATTTGTACCTTGTGCCCTCTAGAAACTGAGCCTTGGAAGTCCTAGACGTTGGTTTTTTTTTTGTCTGTGTAACGCGTGTTGCATCCTGTTATAGAAACAAAGGACACACATTCGCTTTTATCTGTGCTATAGAGTCAAAACACCACTGTTCATTGTGATGAGCGTCAGCAGCAGCAGTCTCCTGCCAATTCTCCTCCTCCAGATTCATATTCATTTGTTAGGTCTAATTAAAGACCCATGGTACAAAGAAGCTTAGGGCTGCTTTACATTCAAGCTCCTCTGCTTTTGACTGATAGTACACCTTTTGTGTGCAACATTTTAGGATTGTGTAGAAATGACTTACAGTGACAGATTGCTTTTGTACTCCTGGCTACTGTCCATTTCATTTTCATTATGCGTTTCATTGTATACTTCAGAGAGAGTTAGCTAAAGGTTTACAACACACCAAATTTATAGTGGGATTTGAGGGTTCTAGGGATGAATGGGAAAAGCCTGGTATCTTCCATCAGATTATTTTACAGTAGCTTTAAAGGAACTGAGGAGCCTGCAGCAGATGGGAATACTGTAAAAGATAATACAACTCTTTCTTTCTTTGCAGTTGTCTCCTTCTTTTCCTTTCTACTCTCCGCAAGAGTATTCTTAAGAGGACTATATATTGTGCAGGAACTTGGAAATTAGGCTTGACAACCCCACCTGAAAATCAACCCAAGTTCTTCCAGGTCAGTAATGTTCTGGGGATTCAGTTAATAGCCTTGTTGGGACACTTCTGCCTTGATTACCTTGAAAACCTCATGATCAAGGCAGCCTTGAAACTGGTTGTCATCTTTCAGGTCTGCATTGACAGCAGGTGTCAGAAATAACACTGACTAAGGTGAAGAAACTTTACAGATTCAACTCCTGTCCCACAAAGAAGTTTGGTTCTCTTCAAACTATGTCAAAAAAAATTAGGGCAGTAGAGAAGGGAATACAAACCTATTGTTTAAGAAGATTTTCCTTTTATTTAATCACTTACTGGGTGAGCCACACCTTGAGCAGACAGAATCTAACTCTGAGGTATCAAGGAAGAAGGGAGTTTTTTCAAGTCTTTGAAAGAAAAATAATGTCTCTTTGTAAAATTGTGATGCAGTTATCAAGTACTGCCTTCAATTCCACTTCCTCAATACCAGGAAGCTAGTAAGAAATCATGGAAATTGGAAAGGAGTGATGCAAAGCTTTGGCAGGGCTGAGAGTAGGAAGAAAGTGGGTTTTCAGGAAGAGAGCATGTGTTTGCATTTCAGCTGCTCCAGTTTTCAGCCTGGCATCTCAGTTTAACCTGCTGATGAATGTGTGAGTTTGTGTTAAGACTCTAGACTGCAAACTGAACAGCTGAAGCACAGGTGTAAACTCCCTTCTGCTGGATCTGTTGCAAGAGCAACCTCCAACAGGTGTAGGGCAATAAATTCTTACACCCTGATTTCAAGATTCACAAGAATGTTTGTTTCCATGTTAAACTCCTTGCAGAATATCCACATTATCTGCTCAGCCACCAGCCAAAGGCAATGAGTAGATCCATAGACCTTCTGTTCAATGTGTTTGCAGTCTTGGAGAAAATGAGGGAAAAAAACACTTTTTTTTTTCCAAAAAAAAATGTGTTGCATTACTGTGGTCATCATATTGATAAGAACAGACCTTTACTTATAAGACAAATCAGAGATGAGTCTGATCACAAAACCACGGACACTGCATCCATTTCTAGGGATAGCCATTGGCCATAGTTGCATGGCAACAGTGTCCCATCTTTCCAGTAAAACATTAATACAGTGGTGGGAACAGTGTTAGTCTATGTGTTATATCAAGATATTTGCTGAGACCAAGAGTACACAATACCATACCTATGTCCATAATACTTGTCTGGAACTTTGCATTGGGTAATTAAATAAAAAGCATAGTCTTGGCATTGGAAAGCAGAGCAGACGTGTGCACTACCAGGCATTGTATGTTGCCTCTGCTTATTAAACAGTATAAATGCAGTTACTTCATTACATACCTGGGGAACACACTTGTGCTTTGTTATAAGTAGATTTCTCAAATTGATGTGAGTCAGAGCCAATCAAAATTTCAATTGTTTATTTAGCAAGCGGCAACAAGCAAAACAGCGTTGGGCGGCCGGGGAGTCCTTGCTCCACCAACGGCGCGCACTCACTTCCCGAGGGTCCGTCTTTTTTATATTCTCCGCCTTCCGGTATCGGGTCTCTCTGAGGGGCGTACTCTGCGTCTGCGCACTTTGCAGTTAGGGGGTCGCTCCATCCAGGTCTTCCTCGCGTCACCAACTCCTTATATTTCCTGCTTTCCTGAGAGTGGCTCACAAAGCTTTTGTTTATATTTTACAGAATATAGACACTACCCCCTTTTTTCTTCTTTTTCTCCCCTTTGTCTTTCTCCCCTTTGTCCTTCTTCCCTTTCTCCCTCTTTTCAGTCTTTTGCATAGTAGGAGTCCTTGCTTCAGCATTTCAACTTAGATAAGCACTTGCAGTCAGTTAGTCGTTACACAGTGTAATAGTTAAGATTAAGCTTAGGCCTACATAGTTTATGGAATAACATGTCACGAGCTCCCAGTATCTTTAATGGAATTTGATGAACAAACAGTTTACTGTCTATCACATGATTCATCTTTTTTTTTTTTTTCCCAGCTGATGAAGGAGTTGAAAGGAAATACATCTGTTCATGAAAGGATGGAGTTATTCCCCTGGCTGGTTTTGCACCAGACTAAGCCCAGTTTGTATTCTTCAGTTTGGATCAGCCCTGAAATTTCTCATTCAGAGAAGAGCATTTCATACAGGCAGTCTTGTCTGTATGGGCCCAGACATCAGTATGAAGGATTTTAAGGTTTTAAACCTTAAAGCTGAAACTATTTCAGTTAGGAAGGCTTTAGGTATTGTTTTATGGGGCTGCTTCTCTGAAAAAACTGCCACCAGTGCTACTTGGTCCCTCAGAGGCCACCAGTGTCTGCTCATTAATTTTGTTGATAAGTGTTAAATGCATGGTTGACTTTGAAGCAGGGATCTTAAACTAACTAAAACATTCAGTTCTTGCTCATGATAATGTCAGCTTGACTATAAAACCACTTGATTTATAAAGATTTCTGCTGTGCAGCTAAATTTAAATAAATAGTACACTCAATGCCTGCTGTCCATACTGTAAATAAAGCAGAGAATAATCACTATGATAAGAAAACACTTTTCCTGCCCAAATGCCATGTTCTCCACTAATTTATTTTTTTGTATCTCTCGTGACTTATCTCACTAATAATAAGTTATGGGACAGAAAAGTTACTCCAGAAGATTCAGAAAAAAATCGTTAATTTTTCTTACAGGACTAAATGTTTTCACAGAGATCCTTAATTGCTGCCAGGAAATGACACTGATAGGAGCCTATCAACAAGGGGACTGTAAAATAAAGTGGACTGAACTTTGTTGTGGCTACCAGTTTGTGCTCTCTGAAACCCACGTTCAGCTCCTGATTCTGCCGTAGGTTTCCTAGTAGAGCAGGATTTGAAACTCGGCTGCCTTCCAGGAGAGAGTTCAGCATTGAGATATTGATTCTTTTTCTTTCCTTTTTTGATCTAAGAGTTATTTAAGTATTTTACATTAAGTGAAACCATTTCTAATGATTTAATATTCACTAAGGGAAAGAGACACTATAGGCTAATAGCTGGTTTGCTGTGTTGGGAGGAAGGAAGACTTCAGTACAAAATCTCTACTATGTAAACCTTTAATTACTTTAGATAAAGCAGAAGAATTTTGACTAGGTGAGACTAGGTGCCTATCCAGGATAATTCTCTTACTCAAGTATTATACCAGCAAGTGCCTGGCCTCATATAAATTGACAAAGTGAGTATCTTGCTCCCTCAGCACCGTGAATGAGAAAAGACATACTTGTTGCCAGCTCACGAGCACAGTATTTGTCCAGAAGAAAATCATTCAGCCAAGAACAGCGGAAGTGTCGTTATGGTTGAACCCAAAGTCTTGTTCTTATCTATTTTGAAAATCCCTACAGCTAAAGACCATAAAAGAGAGAAACAAGGGAGGTGGAGGTGGCACCATAGACTTTGATCCTGCTGTGCAGGAAGTTGACTTTGGAAAACTTAAGGCAGTGTCAGAGATGTTTGGAATGCACCACACCCCTTCAGCTGGCCAGTAATCTTGTTGAAAGTTTCCAATGTACTGTAATCAAACTAAATGTATTACCATCCTGTTTTAATATTAAATGAAGACAAGTTACAAAAGCAAAGCTTGCTGTTGAAAGCAAGAAAATGTACCCAAAGAAATACAATGTATTTTAAACCTTCTCTTACCAATGAAGTGGGAAAAGCATCTGGGCTCATTTAGCTCATGGTGATCGTGGTAGCGGCACCTCATCTACAGCAATGGAGACATATGGAAGTAAAAACATTGTTGGAGAGGAAAATCAGCCCCTATAATTTAGCCACAGAAGGGATAAAAAAGTATGAGGTGAGGAGCCCCACAAATAAAAGTTGTCTACCATCAAAAGACACCTCTCTAAAACAATTGGCCAATTGCTTTATATCCCCTTGTGAAGGAATGAATGTTGTCTGCTCAGATTTCAGGAAATAAATACAATACAAACCATATTTACTTTGACAAGCTGAAAATTGCAAGCATCAAGGGCCCTGCCTCTGAGCTATGTTTTTGCAAAGTGACGTTTTTTAAGATTCAGGCAAGCATTGACAGAGAACTGAAGGAGAAGCCATGAAATCTCAGGTGAATGTGAATGGCTAACTAGCTAGATTTCAGTCAGCTCTATCTTTAGCTCCCAGTAAAGAAGGAATCTGAGAAGATAAGCATTTCACTAGTAGTATTTTTATTTTTATGATGATAACTCTTGTCTTCCTCAGTTATATCAGTGCTAAGGCGGTAAGGAGGTCTTAGGAATGCATATGTGTAATGCTGTCCACAAATTGATTTTTTCCTGTCATTTTCGCTTTCATCAAAATAGCAACAAAGCATTCCTTGGAGCTTGAAATATATACACTTAAAATAAAAGAATTTGACTTAGAAATGTCATGTTAGTGTTTTGTGGTGTGAAGCTTTTTGATGCCTCTTAAGTTCTCTTTTATAATGCATCATGCCTGAGCTGTTTCAATAGTGCACCACTTCCAAGCAAAAGAAAATAGAAATGGAAGGAGGCACTTTAATATTAGAATCTTCTTCAGGTGATTTAACTTAGAGCATTAGAAAAAAGTCAAAACCCAAAATATTTTCTGCAGGGAATTCTAAATATCTGTCTCTATGTTCCTGGAAGACAGTTCTCAGCATTCATACTCTTGCTTTGTTTTATCAACTAGATTCTGGCTCTTCATCCAAGTATTTGAAGGTAAAGTCTTTATATTCATGTTGGAAAAGATTTTCCTGGTATGTGATCCTTTTGTTTTTACAGTACTTCTTCTGTGTCAGCAGATAATAAAAGCTTTGCAATGTTCTACGAACAGAAAATCCGACCAGAATAGCATGATAAGTAGGACACTCTATTGGCTTGTAAAGGATCTCAGTTCAAATTCTTTCTCTGTATGATCCAGACTTGGGGCTTGAACCTTGGATTTTTATCTCTTAAGCAGTACCTGTTAGCTTGCAGGCTACTTCAAACATCATGCTTTCTCTGTGTGGAGCAAAAGTAGCATTTCTCCAGGAAAATCTCAGATAACTGTACCCACATGATCTTGATTATGGTTCCTTGCAGTTTGACTGTGCAAGTCTGTTGTTGCACTGAATGACAGATAAATAGTGTTACTCACCTTGGACTGGATTCTGTCTTCACATAGTTACCAGACAAGACCAATGTAGAAACTTCAATGCCTGTTTGCTCTAGCTTTCATTTTACTGCAGCACATAGTAACTTCCAATCTGGTTCATGAAAAGTAAAGTCAAAGGGATTAGGTATCTAAATCATTTTCTTCACCTACTTTTCAGCTCTAGCTTGTATCACTTTCAAATTTTGGCATGTCCATGCTCCCCTTATTGCCCTATGATCAGCCAGCATCAGAGAAGAGAGAGTAAAGTCTCTTGCCTCTCTTCCTTCTGTCTGATGACTTGCTTTCTGTAAGTGGGCAGGAAAAAAGTCACAGGTGTGCTTGTTTCCAAAGCCAGGCTGCCTGCATAGACCCTATGAGAGCAGAAACCCCAAGGGCAGAGTCCACCTCATTCCCACAGTTTAGCTGCTTTTGCCTTCCTCAAGTGATTCTTGTTTTCCTGAATCATTTATCCTTTCCTTGGAGAAGAAGGAGGGGAGTTTAAAGAAAGATTATTTTAATCTGCTGGCAGTAAACCCCTTCAGACAAGTTAATTATAACAGTTGCACCAACCTGTGGAGCAAGTCAAACAAACATGAAAGAGGAGAACATGCAGACAAGATAAAAAAGGGACCAGGAGATGAACTTGTCTTCAGTTTGTCAGTCATGTTCTTTGATTTGCCATTCTTCTCAGGCATTTTAATTTTTCTAGGAAGTTGTGCTCACATATTCTGACAGTCTTGCTAATTCTACCAACTCAGTGATGTCTGTCTGAAAATTTGGTGACCAAGTTAAGCAGATCTGAGCACACACAACTTCTTTTAAAAAGATACAGGTTTGGTAGTTTAAGAGTGTAACAAATATGCACATGAAATCATATTTGTAGCTTATATACTTAAACACGTACATATGCATGCATGTGCACACGCACACACAAATAGATACATATTTAATCTCCTCAAAGACAATTAGTCTACCATGAAAGGATGGTCCTTGACGAGAATACAGAAAAAAAGACACATCTTATCTTAGAAAAAAAAAAAGATTCTCATGACATTGAAATAGAGAATTCAGTCATTTGTTTGTAAGAGTCTGTACCACCACCTTATTTGCAAAACAGAAAATGTACTCGCACAAACCAAAACCTTGTTCTTGTGTTGCAGCAATGCTAGCCAACCAAAAAGACATTTGTATCTCAGTAGCAACCTTGGTGTCACAGCTGAGTGCAGGCAACGGTCCAACTGGTATATTTTCATGTACTGAATCAAAGAAATCCTACAGGTATGTGAGAAAAGCATAATTTTTATATCGATTAGCTAAACTGGCTTTGTCAGCACGAGGGCTGTCAACAATAAAACTGTCAACATAAAAGCATCATCAAGCCCCAATCACAGTTAGTGAGAGTAAACACAGGAAGCACGTACTCCCTTGTCTTCTGGTGTCTCATCATGGTTGCATCAAAAGTTGTGGTGAAATGGCACAAGGCTGTTGTCCTAGATTCACCATTCCCTTACAGTAAGTTCCCTTACTGTTTAGTCCATTTTAAGTCCATAGATTCAGTGACGCTCTGCTCCCATAAGAACAGAGCGATAAGACAGTGAATCAGGTCTTATATGGGAACAAATCTTATCTTGCCATCACAAATATATTAAAGCAAAGGGTGAGAAAGAAAGACAATGATGCTAGAAGCATCCAGGCAGGTGCAGAGAGGAAGAAGTGGAGACCCACCAGGGTGATCAAACTTGAGACGGTTGTCTGACAGCTTTATCTGTCCACAAAGTAGATGATGGTTTCTGAAACAAGCATGGTGGGTTAACTTTGTAGTCAAGGAAAACTTAGTCAATATAATTAATGTTTAGGGTACATTCTTCCATAGAAGTTTGACAAATAAAATTCCACTCACCTCTGCTGATTGTGGTGACCAATTCTCTGCAGAGATGAAAGGGATCCTAATATGACTAGCTCAGTTATAGGCACATATGCTTGGTCAGATGAAGTCCACCTGTAGTAAGTGTTTTGTCAGTGTTATAAAATGCACAAAATACCCCTTCCCAACTTTTTCTGCTGGAAGCTCATCTACTCCATGCTTTGACAGGCCATATCCATTCAGATTCACAAGCCACAGCAGGCGTATAAGCATCTGCTCTGCTCGTACCTGAAAGGTTTAAGCTGTAATTATGATTAAATGTAGTATGTTTACAGCAGTGGTGATTTGAGGCCCCTGATGCTAAAATGAGAATGGGAGTGGGAGACCTGTCTGATCTTCAACATACTCTGCTCTCACACTATATTATATCTCTCATCATTTTTGTAAACACTTGCCCAGCTTGTATTGTGACCACAACACTTATTTACTCATAGAGCTGCAAGGAATAGATTAGATATTCTCCTGGATAAATGCTTCTAGATGAAAGAGAATTGAAATCTATTTGGCAAGAGGGGAGGAAAGATTATTTGTGGTTTTGTTGGCTGTAATGCAGTGATCTCTTCCTCTGCTGAAGAGAGAAAAAATAAACACGGCTTGTCCTGTAAATTTTGTTTCCCACTTGTACTAAAAATCAAACTCTTCTTGCAAAAAATGTGCACCAAACCTAATGGAATGAGAGGTTTAATAAATGCAGTGGTCTAAAGGAAATAGTATATCAATGTTTAATTAATATCTGCTACGCTTCAGAGTCAACACAATTCCTTTTTTTTCCTTTGCTGTGAGAAGATAGCACTTTTTTACCATAACTTACTCCAGACTCTTATATCAGTAAACAGCAGCAAAGAAATGTATCTGTTGAAAGAAAGCTCAGCATTATGCAAAGAGTGATAAACTTCTGAGAAGGTGTTTACAAATGCATTCAGTGAAACAGAATTTTAATGAATTGTGCCACATAATCTTGCAGTTAATGAGCTGTAAAAACCTTTGTCAATTACAGTGACTCAAAACTAACTCTTTTAGATTCCAGATCAATAATGGGATTTGTCTTCTGCATATTTTTATTTTTTTAATGTAAAATTAGGATCTGAGAAAAATAAAAGGTACCTTTGTTATATTAGGCATCTCAGAAAAGTCAATCATTATTATAACAGAGGTATCTATATTCTTATTATTTGTAAAATCATCTCTCAGCTGCATTAAAAGAAACAAGCCTTCTGAGATCAAATTGCACTGGTGTTGTAAAATGCCATTGGCAAAACCAGAAGAGACTAACAACTTCAATAATAACTAGGGACTTTTTCCAAGAGTTATATTAAATTCAACTATTGTGCACAACCCTTAGAAAACAAAAATTACCCTGCTCTGCCTCTGCTATCTACCATAATTACCCTGCTGTTAGAAAGTGGATGCCTCAAAACTCTCTGAAAGAGTGGTTCATTTCTTCGTGTCTTATTCTAAGCAAAGGGTCTGCACACATTGCTTTTTTTTTCAGGTAGGTCACTATTCCTGCCTAGGAGCATAACATTATAACACATCAGAACTGCCATAGTTCCCAGGGACAATTAAATATTGTGACCAAATAGTTCCTATGACTTTCTATTCAGCTAGTAAAATATTCTTTTGAAAAACAAAGATTTGGCTCGATATTTTAATGTCTTCAAAATATAAAGGAGATGGGACCAGCATTTATCAAAGAAAAATACGGAAGACAGTTTTATTGCCTGTAATCTCCAATTTATTATGTGACTTTTTCCCAGTATGATTCTACTTTTTCTTTCTCTAAAGATTTTTTTCTCTTACTCGTGCCTCAGTGTGGAGGATCCATTAACAGAGGAACCACATAAAAAGTAATTTCAAGGAAAAGCCTTATAAAATGTGAAAAATTAAAGCTGTGCTCAGATCCCATTAAGAAAAGAAATTGCCTTGAGGCATCCACTAAATATGTGAAATCCATTTCTGCTGAAGGGCTTCAGAGTTTATTCCTCTCTTACAAATGTAATTTCACAGCACAAGTTGAACGTTTAAACAAAGCGAAGCAGGATCTTTTCCCAGTTAGCATCTCTTTTCCTTGATTGCTGCCAGGTCACCAAGTGCAAATTTACATGAGAATACGAGATTATATAAATCCCAACCAAGAGGTTTTGAGGGTATTTCTGCTTGGGAAGACTGTAAACCAGGAAATATTCTCAGTATGGAGGGTTTACTGTTATCATTAGTATTTATTTTGCTCAGCTTTATACAGGAATCTAGAGAAGGCTGTGGGCTTAACAGCTTCTTTCCTTAAACGGTTAGTTAGTTTAAGCTCCCCTGATGGCCCAACTCCCTCTGACCTTCTGTTTCTGGTGCTGGCATCACAGATATTTCTAGTACAGCACCCTGAGTCATCTTCAGCTCCACAACCCCACACACAAGACTAAGGGAGAATAAAAAATTAAAGCGTGAGCAGCCACCAAGGAGGATGTCTTGTTCCTGTTGAAATCTACCACTGCCACCTGTTTATTTTCCCATGTCCCATGGGGAGATGCATGTGCCATGCACTCGTGGGGACCCTAGCCCAGCTCAGAGGGGCTGTGAGGAGGCAGCAGTCCTTCAGTCTTGCTGCTGCGGAGAAGATCTTCATCCAGACAGCAATGTAGTATCTATTTAGGATCTTTGATTGAAACATCCCCAGGAGAAGCCCTGCTTTCTCCAGTAGCTATGGAATCCCATGCTTGTGTCAGTGTCTGGATGTAAATCCTTGCCAACATAAGCCAGTGATGAGTCAGGCTCTTTTAAAGAAGCACAAAACAATATGGTAATGACCCCATGTTGACTCCAGATCATCTGTATTTACACTGGTTTTTACCATTACTCCATAAAACTCAGTGTATCTTGGGATAGGAGAGCAAGAGGGAAATCAGAGTTTTCTCCTCTTCCAGAAATGAGATCCTGCGGTCTGTTGAAGAAGCAGACTTTGTCCCCTCCTCAGTTGCAGACAGTTTACTATCCTGCAGCTGAGGCTCCACCTACTTGCCAAAGCAATGTTGCATGCCCATCCATCCCTGTTCCCTTGAGACAACAGACCAGTCCGGTGGCAACTGGCAGAGCTGTTTTCATAATTTTGCTCCATCCTACAGAAGGAAGGATACCTCCAGCATTGCAAAGGATTCAGTGGTAAGAACTAATAATATGTCTGCAAGTGCTCCAGAAGTCATAAATGGGAATCTGACTGTACAAAATATCCAGAAAGGAAGTGCTTTTCCCCCATACAGTTTTCTTGCTTAGTCAAGGAGAAATAGCATCTCTGAAGGTTATTGGGGAGGCTCTTCTAAAGAATGTAACAAGCAAAATGACTGCAAGCCTGATGAAAATTCAGAAGGTTTCTAATCCAGCTAAGATATATGAATGAGGCCCCTACCCTCTGGCATATTTATTATTGGTTGCTATTTCTCAAATGGAAATATATGGTAATATTTAAACCCATAGGTCCTTCAGGAGCTGTATGCCAGGTCCCATGAGCTTATGGCAATGTGAACTGCTAAGTTGTTCCAGGGTTTAGATCATTGGTGTTGCCTCTTACCATCCTGCTTCCAATGCAAACATCCAAAAGAGACATTTCATTTCACACTTAAAAGGAAATTAGAGGGGAAAAAAGCCTTTCTAGATGTAATGGTGTTGTTTCTAAAAAATGAATAGGTCAGTTCTGAAAATTGGTCAGAGCAAAACCTGTTAATGCAGTATCACCAAATCAAAGCACTGAGCGTCAACAAATTATCAGTTCTTCCGATAACTCCTTTGCAATATATTACTTGGCTAATATTGTCCCTGTTCACAGCTTCTGAATAGTTAATTAAAATGTGGTTCTTTCTATACAATTTTTCGATTTCCTTCTTGCTGAAACTCCTGGATGTTTTCTGACAGTCCTCTTGTTTCTGAATTTTGCATGTGTTTCTTGGGCCTGGATATTTTATAATGGGCATGAAAATGAACAAATACTTATATGCTTTAACTCCCTGCTGAACGTTTACTTTTCTCTCAAGCTGTTTCTCAGTTCATTCACTCTTCTATTTATCAGAAAATGTCAGCAATTGTTATGTATATTTTTTTACTATAAGAAAAATTTTAAGGTCTCAATAACATGTCTCAAAATGTGGCATAGCTCTGTAAAATATTATGGATTTATATCACCATTATTGACTGCTTGATCCATTTTTTGGTAAGATAAGTAAATATACTCATTGAGTTTTGTGTATAAAATGACTTCTATACCATTAATGGAAGGTACATTTTCATTAAGCCGAAGTAAAACGTATGTGAGAGAGACCCACATTTTGACATCAGTTACAGATGAGTAATTCTATCAAAGGATATTGAATTCCACTGACGCTACAGAGCAGAGGTTCATCCCCTGTAATTACACTTTAGAAATCATGTTTGTTGAAAAATCTAAAATGAGAGCAGGCACAACACTTGAAACTTTAGTTGAGCTTCAGTAGGAGTTGAATGCTCTGGTGTTTAAGGTAGTAACCTAGGACTTGAGACTTCCAGCTTCAAGTCTTTATTTCCTCATGGGTTTCTGCTGTGTGATCTTCAATGAATGATTTAACTCCAATCTCTTTGAGATGTTGCAGAATTTAACATCTGTTGTTTTGAGGGGAACTTACAATCTGGAATACAGAATGTCCAATTGCAATATAATTCAGGACATGTTGCCTCAATGATACTTATGTGGCTTCTCAGTTAGTGAAAAAGTCTTGAGTTGAATGGATTGTGGATTTCTCCTGTGAGATTAGAAATTATTTAAAATTTTAAAAATTTAAAAAAAAAAAATGAGGAGCAGCTGAGGGAACTGGGGTTGTTTAGTCTAGAGAAGAGGGGGCTGAGGGGAGACCTCATCGCCCTCTACAACTACCTGAAAGGAGGTTGCAGAGAGATGGGGATGAGTCTCTTGAACCTAGTAACAAGCGATAAGACAAGAGGTAATGGCCTCAAGTTGTGCCAGGGAAGGTTTAAACTGAATATTAGGAAGTATTTCTTTACAGAATGGGTTGTCAGGTGTCGGAATGGGCTGCCCAGGGAAGTGGTGGAGTCCCCATCTCTGGAGGTGTTTAAGCATCGGGATGACATAGCACTTAGGGATATGGTGTAGTTGGGAACTGTCAATGTTAGGTTAATGGTTGGACTAGATGATCTTCAAGGTCTTTTCCAACCTAGATGATTCTGTGGAAGACCTAAAACATTGTCTCTCTGTGCCTCAGTTGCCCTACAGTGAAAGAGAATTGCAGGGGTAAAAGCCTTATCTGCTTGGGTTTTACAGTCATGAAATATGATACACATCACATTGAAATTCTGCTCTCATTTTACTGAAGTGCATATAAGCATAAAGTATTTAATATTTGGCAGAACTTCTTACAACTTTGATGATTTCCTGAAATGCGATTTCTTTATTGTTTTCTATTCTGCCTTTCAATGAAACATTAACTAAGAACAGCAAAATAACTTAATTTTTGACCAGACTGATTCATTTCTCTCTTCTGCTGTGAATATTAAAATGGTTGAGATGAACTGTTACATGTAGCCCTTTACCTGGAAAGATTACCTGTCAGTGTTCAGTGGTAATGGGCACTCTTCTTCATGGCCTTAAGTATTCTTTTTCCAACATCCTTCTCCCTTCACTCACGTACCATCCTTTTATCTCTCGTGCTTTTTATATGCGTAGCATTGTCTCTATTTTGCATCTTTGCCTCCCCTCCTTCTCCCACTACCCAACTTTTTCTTTGTCAGCTCCTGTGTTAGATATGGTAACAAGGAATTTGGACAAGGATAGATGGTACAATTGCTGCAAACAAATGAAACTGGCTCAGACTTTCACTGGTAGCCTGAAGAAAATCCCACATAAGGAGATTTCAGTAATTTTTAACACAGAATAGAGCAAAAATGTGCTGGAGTAGTCTCTCTGAGACTCTCTGAGTCTTGCATACTCAGAACAGCCTCCTCTCTTTCATAACTAATCTTGTTGTGCTGCCACCCCCACTCTCATCCCTCCTCCCTGCCCTTCACTGCCTTGTTGGTCTCCTCTCTCTTTCTACTGCAAATCCTCTCTGCTACATGAGCATCTCTCTCTCAAGGCCTTTCTCAGTCAACATTATGCACAGTGGACTCCCTCTGTCATCCTCTCCTACTCAGTAAAAACACACCACTCTCCTCTTGACAGCCTTCACTGTCAGGTTTAGTTGCCTTGCCAATAAAGCAAGCCATCTCCAAAGTGAATCCTTCCTGGCAACATTCCATTTAAGGATAATCATTAAGAGCCTGCATTTCAGAGGTAAAACCAGTGAAATTAAAGGAACAACACTTTGGCCAGCATGCTATACGAGGGAATGTTGTTGTGTTTTCATTGCATGGAAAACAAACTTGGAATAGCTCCTCTTTTCTCAGTAGCGACATCTTAAATTAATAATAACAATGATCATGATAGTCATGGTAATAAAGTAACTGTATATATTAAATTGAATCAATGACATAAAACCATTGTTGTAACTACAGACTGGGTACATTTCCGTAGCCCACAGCACTGACAGAAGAAAACAAGAACAAAACCTGAGTTGTGAAGTGACCACACCTCAGTTCATTACTCCATTTTCACCCCTTCTCTGTCCTCCTGGGACATGTAGTTTTTAGCCCTGACGAGAAACTGCCTTGGACACTCTTTCCACTCTTTTCTTTTTGTGGAAAAAATCTCCTAAATATATCTTTCAGATGCCACCATACAACAAGCATGTTGCTGCACAGGGTCAGCACTGTTAGTGGCACCTGCTAGAAAACTTGCTTAGTTTCATTTGTAAGAGATTAAGCACCTGCTACTTTGTAAGTCCACTTGCTCACAGTAAAAAGTAGACTAACATGAACAAAATATCATCCATACTATATGGAGAGTCATCTTGTGGAGGGAATTTGAGCATTTAAAAGGAAATGAAACCAAAATGGTAATTCTTCAAAACTGGTGCAGCACAAAATGGAAGAACATTTGAATCCCTCTGTGTTAAAAAGTGCATGTACCCAAGGGGACCTATTACAGCTAAACATTAATTGGTGAAAATCTGGGAGAAACATTTGCAATTGCAGAAGCCATTTGCTGAGAAGATGGCTGATTTCCATAGGCACATTGCTTAAGCATTTTGTAAATGACATTAATTAGTTATTTTACTATTTAAATTACCTTTAATTATTCCTACGTGCAACAACCTTGCACAGGATACATCATCATATTTGTTTGTACCAGTAAACATCCATCAGTTGAATAGGGACAAAGCAGAAGAAAGAAAAACAGGACACTTCTCTTCCATTTTCTTTTTTTTTTTTTTGTCTTTTTTAGCTTGTTAGCTGAAAAAAACTTTTCCCCATTTTCTTTCATAATCCTAATGTTACTTGTCTCAATGTTACCAAGTTGATTATGAATATTACTCTTTATGAAATGGAAATTGTCTCAGCCTGGGTGATCATTCTGATGTCTTTAAATATATCCTATAATTTTCACAGTTTTACTGTTTTACAGATATCTCTGCAGTTGTCAAAATTTGGTTGTGTGACACTGCATCCACAAATAGCAAGGCATTACAAAGCATATTAGTAAAACTGGGAAAAGGGAAAGAGGGGATGAACATTCTTTTCCAGTTTAGAGATGAAAAAATAAAAGGCAACATCATCCATAATTTCATTGAAACACTCACCCAAAAAATAATGCCAGGTTTCTGAAATCCCAAGACTAAATAAATACACCATGCCTATTGCAGTAAGGTTGGGTTACTAAGGATTTCTAGATGGTACTGTGCTTTAGTAACAATAGATTTCCAAACACAAAAGTCAGTCAGATTTTTATTGTGCTTTGGAAGCAAAGATTTAAAAGTAATCAGAAAGTAGAGGCAAAGAAATCACTCTCCAGCTATGTTGCTGCCATATTAAGGGCAGTGTAAACTGTCTACAATTAATTTTTTTTAATCATCGTTATTCTTTATTTAAAACTCATCTTTGACATCATGATGATCATATCTTCTAAAACAAATTAAACTACCATTCTGTGCTACATTTATCAGACATTAGAAGAACCTAGATCTCATTCAGACAGTTTGTCGTAGGTCTTTATCCAATGTCACCACCAATATGTGACCTGAATGCAAAATATATAGAGACCGATCAACACACACATACACAACAACAAAAAAATTTGCCCTTATGCCCCCAGATCCCAGGAAGCTCCCAGTATCTCCTTCTCACATGAAGAACTTCTTGTGCTTGTCCTCATGGATCTTTGAGCTGTGAGAATCAAGGCTGAATAGCCAGAAATACTTCAAGAAAGGGTGACAACTTTACGTAGCTTCTTTCTCGTACCCTCTCCTCTGTCACAGGAAGCTGCTTCTCTCTATGTTCAAAGTCCTGCCTCACTTATCACTTTCCTACCTAGTCTCTCATTCCCTCCCAAAAGCTCATTTCCAGATTCCAACCAGCCCCTCATGCTAGTGCTCAATAGCTGCTTGTTCAATTATCAGACCAGAATTTTCATACTTTCTCTCATGCAGTGTCTCAAGCTTTGAAGGAGTACTTGGAAAATACGAAACATTTTGCAAACAAAAACACATATACAGCTTGTGTAGTCTTGGTCCATCGCTTCTTGCTGCTGTAATTATATCTATAGCACACAATAATTAAACTTTATAAACAGTCTTTCAATTAAAAAGAGAGGGGTGGGCCCTGACTCAGTTCCCATGAAAGTCTCTAGGTAAAGATTTGCCTTGTTCTCTAGATTAGTAACTATAATTCTTCATGGGATTTTCAGAGAGAAAATTCCTCCTCCTTTAACTTTCAGCTGCTACTACAGATTATCATTATATGTATTATAGTAGCACCCTCGTACACACAAGAATTTTGTTGTACCATGGGGCATATATTGCCACACACTAAAAGGCAATTTCAGTCCCAAATGGCTTCAGATCTTAATAGGGAAAACAGAAACCAGCAGCAGAAACAAGCACCAAGAACCAAAGCGAATTTTGCTCAAGGCCCTGCATTATACTCCTGACCATGCTGCACCAACTTTTCTCAAGCCATGACACATCTTGCCAGCAGCACATTGCCATTTTGAAGGAATCACACCTTGCACCATCCACCTCACTCTTCTGCCAACAGCAAAGTCTTCCCTGACTTGTATCTCCCATATCTCCTTCACCCAGTACTACACAAATCTCTCTGGGGTCTGTACAAAGTTTGTAAGGTGTTGCTTAGAAAACTGCACACATTTATAAATTAAAATCTCACTTTTCTATCTGCAGTGTTTTTGCCCGAAGGTCCTCATCAGCTCCAGCTGTGAGCCTCCACATAGTCCTCTGAACTCTGACTGGGGCTACCTGAAGGAGCAGGGTCTGTTAGGACCCTGGTTTAACAGCCTCAGGCCTATAATTTGCTGTGTTTTCCTCACTGCTGAATAGAAACAGTGCAGCATTTGAGAAGTGCCCTGGGTGTTAAAACTAATTGAAGGCTCTTAATTAAAATGCACAAAGACTACATATTCATTCATCCATCCATATTTTACCAGAAAAAATAACTGCACATGGAATTAATTTATGGCACTTTGTTTACAGCTAAGTATAAATAAATATGAAAAATGAGTGATATGTTGGAGAAACATGGAGAAAAAAAATCTGTATTGGAAAATATAACTGCCTGCCAAGAATCTATTAGTGCAATTTCAGCATCAGGTAATAATCTGATTATTTTCAGAACACAGGAGGAGTAACATATTCCCCATTTCATTCTGTTCTGTGTAACCAAATCATAAACGTTTTCCCCTTTTTGTGTGTGTGTGTTCCTTAACATGCTTGTGGTTTTCACAAAGTTTAAAAGTGGCCTAATTTGGAAGTGCCTTCTAATGGCTATGGCTGGGGCCCAATTTCACCACCTCCGCATAGTTGGAGGATGAAGGTGTTGGGAGCTGTTAACAACATGAAATGTGCTGAAGGATTGACTATAAACTGGTAAGAAAGGCAACGGCTGTTCCTTCAAATCCCCGTTTTACAGCTGCAAAAGGGAGGAACAGAGAGGCATTGAAAGTTTCGGGATCGGAGAGGAAGTTGGTGGAAAAGGTAATCCTCCTCTGTCTAGACGGTATGAATCCCGATCTGTTATTTAGTATGAGGTTGAAGAGAACTGCTTTCATGCTGGAAATGCCTCCGAGCACCATCACGAACTGCACTGATTTCCACCCTCACTCTGCCCTGTCCTCTGTTTTGCTGTCAGCAGGTACAGGAAATATTTTGCCCATTGCTCAAAGGCAGCAGCTACATGTTTCCACATTTTGCCTAGCTTCACTTTTTGTCAAGGTGGATTTCCTTAAGATTCTGGTGGGTATTAGCTGGTATTAGTTACAGTGCTGACTGGGTGAAAAAAAGAAAAAGAAAGAAAGAGAGAAAGAAACTATGCATGCATATAGCAAAACTGAATTGATTTCAGGAGAAAATCTCCTGATGCCATAATCTCTTTCTAAGTTACCTTATAAATCAGCATCTCTTACAATTACAGAAGTCTGAATTTTGTGCTTTGTTGGTAGCATTGATTCTAAAAAAGGAGTTGGAGTCTTGTTCTTCCTCACCGTCCCTGCTAGCATTCACACTTCAAGGATGTTTATGGGATGTGCTTGCCAGAGTCAGCTACCTGCAAATGTTCTTAGCAGATTTTAACAGAGAATACTGAACATTGAAAAATAGATGAGCAAATTAAAATCTTCTGGAAAAGAATTTGGGTTAAATGCAATAAACATTTGGGGAGGTGGTTCGGTTAGTTGATTGGTTTGTTTTGGTTGGGGAAAAGGGTTTAACTGAGGTGAGTTTTATCGTCTTTGCAAACATAAAGTCTATGGTACTTGAATATATTTCATATCAACTAATTTATGGTGGATTATTCGAACAGTTACACATTTGCAATGTGGCACTTTCAGAAGTATAAAGCTTAAAAATTGGAGTAGAGCATTACAAACTTATTCTTAAAACAGGTGAAAGTTTGAATAATGTCCTTCATAAATAAATGCAAGTTTGGAAAGCCAAAGGTGTCAAAAAACAAAACAATGTGAAATGTGTTTAGTAAAGTCCTAATCCTAAATACCATAGAGAAAGGTTTCAGGGCACTCGGTGTGTTTGGCAGTAGCTACAAGTGCTAGAGACATCCATCTGTATGAGAAGAAGCCACCCTGCTGCACCTCCAGAGCTGCCTACCCTGACACTGGTGGAGTTTCAGCTCTTCCCTCATCACCCTGCAGCTTTCCCGATCAAGAAGAGGGACTGGCTTTCTGCCAGGGATGTGCTCATCAGTGATGAACTGATGGATGTCTTCTTTCCAGCTTTGCTGCTAGACAGCTGCTGATTTTAAAACAGTTGACGTTTTGTCTCCTGCCTCAGTTTCTCTGACTCTAATACGGGGATAATAAAATTAATTTCCCTAATTTCTAATTCCCTGCTTATTTGCCTTGAAATCTTCAGGCAGTAAGCACTGTTAGAGTTCAGTGCTATTATTTCTGCACTGAATACATGAGGGCAGCCCTTTGCTATGCATCATGTTACTCACTGTTTCACCATCTATAACAGGTATACAGCCAACCAACATAACTTTTATGTTTCCAATTATAAAGAACCCAAAGTTGACCCTGAGTATGTGTGATAAGATGTTGTTAAAAACAATAACATCACAATTTGGAAAACATGAAAAACTACATTTTCTTGCAATAAATTTCAAACATATTTGAAATTTTGGTTGCTGGAATAGAATTTAATTCCATTTTTCATTTGTTTTGTTTAATTTCTGAAAGATAAAGAGCTGTCTAATCTGAATCATGTGCTTAAGCACTTTGCCCAACAAAAGGCTAAATGCTTTCTTGAAATATAGCCTCCAATTTTTCCATAAGATCTACATGTGACCTCATTCTATTTACAAGATGGATGTTTTTTTCTTTTTTTTTAATTTCATGTATCTAAAGCTCCATTTTAAACTGTATCCCTCTTAATAGGGAATTCAAACATTTCTCTCTCTTTCTTGCAAAGTGAGTTTGTTGCAGCCTCTGCCATAAAGCAAATGACAAGCCTGACTCTAAGCTACAGAGCAGGTAATTCAGTTCAATTCTGAAAATTAGCCAGAGGTATCTAGGACAGTGTGGCCAAATAAAAGCTGGGCTCAAAGAAATCCCAGTCCTCCTAATTTCAGGACTTTGATAGGGTCTTTGCTCTCAAAGGCTCAAATAAATAAATAAACGAGGCCAAGGAATTTATTTGAAATATTAATTAAAATGCAAATTAAATCCAGATTGCATGGGCTTTAAAAAGTCCTCTCTGAAGTTTCCATGAATATAAAGCATGTGACAAGCTACTGTTTTAAATGATCTGCATAAACATACATTGTTGAAAAACTGCTTGACTTGAAAATAACCTTACCAACACCATGAACTGCAAATAATGAGAGAAAATCTTTAGCAGTGACAGCTTTCATTACTGACAACGCTGTTTGTCAGGCTTTTGCACCATGGCAGGAGGGAAGGCGATTTGACGTGCACGTGTATCCCCTGGCCCACCGCCACTCCTGCCCATCTGTGGAGGTGGCCAGCTGCCGGCTTGCAAGGTGGCCTGCCAGCCCGGCGGGCTGCGGCGCGCCAAGGTGAAACGGCTCTGCAGGAGCCAGCGGTGCGTGGCCACTGCTGGCCAGGGAGGCAGGACAACCCACCTCCTTGGCACCACCGCCATGGCATTTGCAACAAGGCCAACCACTCTCTGGCCTTACAGATTTCTTCCGATCTGGAGTAATTGAATGCAGAAAATACCTAATTCTTTCCTTTGTCAGTGCAAAGATGTTCTGTATGAGCTACTCTCCTTCTGAGTTAGCCAGAGTTGCTTAAAATGCATCCTGGCATTAACAAGTACCTTTTTCTGCTAAGTCTCTCTCTCTGAAGCACCATTCAGTGCTGCAGATGAACTGCTGTTATAGAAGAGAAAGACAAATGAAATAAGGGCACCTCCTTAAACAGAAACTAACTCAGGCATCTGGAAATTCTCTCTCCTAAGGTTGTCTTAATATAAAAAGATGCTGTCGTGCTTTCAATAGATTACAATCACTGTCTAATTTGCTGTTAAGTTCTCCCCATTCCCAAAAGCAAGCCTTGTGTCTACTGAGGAAAGGTCTATTTAACTTCTGACCAATAGGCTTTTCATAGTTTGACTGGGCAACTACTTGTGACCCTCTGCCAAGCAATATAACCCTGTTAACCAGCCCCAGAAACAGGCCATGGGGTGGCTGAGACTGCTGAAATGAGCTACGGCCAAGTCATGCCACTGAACAACACAATCTCAAAATACTTTATAAGGAAGATAAATGACATTCATGATACGTTATACAGAAAGAATCTAAGTACCTCAGCACAGTCTTGGGAACACCAGACTGTCTGGAAGGAAGCTTGTGCAGCAAGAGCATCATGAAAGAGTCCATATGGGAGAGGAAGATTCTGCCTTAAGAGCTTCAGTGAAGCCATAGTAAATAATGCATAGAGCCACATGCTGAATGACAAAGCTAATAAGAAATATCAAACATCTGCATGTCCTCTGAGCCTCATCCATCCTCCTTGCCAATCAGGCAGATGCTCAGAGAAATAAGAGAACGTGACTATGGACAAGAAGAGCCTATCAAAATGTAAAAGCACCAGGAGCTGAGTTAAGGTTACAAGGCTGCCCTGCTCTGGCATTTCCTAATTTCTAAATGCAGGACTTTGCAATGAAAAAAAATTTAATGTGAGTTCGAGTTGTGGCAATTAATATATGAAGTTTATACTGCCCAGTAGGGAGAGCTTCTAGGAACACAAGTGTAATACAATTCAGTTTCTGTACCTGGAAGAGTCCATCTCCCTGTATTTTGTCAGCCTTTGAAACCACGAATGTCCTTGGCCATATCTTTATGGCATTACAAAGTACTGAGGGATTTCCAAACTCTCAGTAAGTGATACAGCACATCTTCATGGTACAGTGAAGTGACATGCAGAAACACTACCAGCTGTCTAAAAATAGAATCTAGCTATAAGCTACACCAAGGCTAATTAATGCTGTTGAAATATCTGGCTCAGTGGGCAACACCATCTAGATGTGATGCTCTTGCCTTTAATTTCTGAGCAGACTTGGTTAAAACAAAGTCAAGTATCTTGGCACAGAAGCTCTCTTTTTTTCAGAGTTATCAGCTTTTAAAGTATTTTTTTCACTTAATTGAAAATAAAATTTCCCCAGAGTGCTGGAGTCTGCTCTTAATGCATGTGCGTATCTCTAATTAATGTTAATTATTTGCATTCACCAAGGGGAGAAGCATATTACTTCAGGTGCCTACTTGGAATATGTTACTTCAGCCCTTCATGTGACTCCAAGTGGTACACTCAATGGGAAAGATGCAGCTGTCTCAAAAACCAAGTGTCTAGTGCCTCAGGATAATCTGGATCAGGTGTAGGACAGGATGTACTATACCACAAATAGCACAGCCAGGCTTCCTGCACCACACAGAGCCTGATTCACAGAGCTTGCAAAACACAGCAACACAAGGATCACTGCTAGTTCATTTTCCCTCTGCACATTTGGGCAGGGGAGTCATTTCATAGGAAGCTCATACAGCGCTAAGCCAAATGGGCCTTGAGCCTCGGCACTACACTGTCTCAGCACAAATAACAAACAAGCACTGGCCAGGCTGGGACCCACACAACAGGTCAGTGCTAGATCCAGGAACAAACCCCAGATCTCTGGACATTTAAGATCAAGTTTTATCTACTGAACTACACTTCATGTTGTGGCAGGACAGAAGTCTCCAAGCAATGTCTCTTCCAGAGCACCACTGAAATAATAAAGCAGGAGAGATTTATCCCAGTTGAGGAATCTGGTCCATACTCTTTCATTGTAAACAAACTGTAAAACCTGGACCTCTTCCATGCTCTTCCCCACACATGCAATTTCATCCAAATTCATCAACCTCGCCAGCATCTTTCTAGATGGTTACCCTTTAACTAGGGCTTTATTGGATAACTGTAACTCAATTTGCTGCAGCTGTGTGACCCTGATTCGTTTTTGGAGAGGAGCAAGCTGTGGGAGGAAGAGCCAAGTGGGAGCCCACCTGCCAGGCAGCCAATGCAGTTAGAAAGGACCAGTCTGTGCAAAATCTGGCAGGTGGCAGAGATGTGCTGTTTATTTTTCCTAATGACAAAATTAGCACATTGATAATAATCAAACAGAGCTGTGTGCAATGGGGGTTTATTTAATTAACAAATGTCCTTTTGTAGGTATGAGCAGGACACAGGCACTGTGCTCATCCATGCAAGCTGTTGCTCACGTCCCTGGAAAGCTCATATGTGAACTGCCTTCAGCTTTGTCTGGTTTTGTTTTGGAAAGAAAGTGGTTCATACTTGCCTGTTTTAATCACATATTCTCTTTCTGCAGAATGTTATATTCTTTCTCATATCCAAGAACACAGGTCACATCTAATAGAATAGATTGCTTTGAAAGGCACAATGGAAAAGGATTTCTTCTGATATGTGCCCATAAAGTAGTGTTGGGAATGCCCCCTCCTGCTATTTCTAACTATAGTACATCTTCATATCTCACAACTGCTTGATTGGAATTGGCTTTTTCTTATTAACAGTTATCTGTAGGTTTAATATTTAATAGCAACACCCTACTCCTTGACTACCTTTATACAATACAGCAGCTTCACAGGCATGATCATGCTTTTTGCTAGCACCCAGCTCTAGGGACTGTACAAGTAGGAAAATAGACTCCTTCTAGCTTGGGTACAGACAGGCAGGATAGTCTTCTGGGTGTCTCTGCTTCAACCCGTACTGATAGCTGAATTATCCATTTATATATGGTTCTGATTTATGAAGCAATCCTTTCACAAGACAAAGTTATCTGTATTCTAGTCATTCAACACTTCCCATTCATTGAGGGCCAAGTCCTGAAAACACTTACTAGATTTTGGCAGCATTACTCCTACTGTTACTCACAGTATTACCCCTTACTTTCTGTGAGTTTTCTAAAGATTCAGAGTGGAGAGTCCCTAGGCTAAAGTAGCTTTTCTGGTGTAGATTACATCAACGTACATTGTCCAGCTACCAAGACACCATCTGTGATGTCAGTAGTGGTGATACAATTGTTATTTTGTGGTTTTATATTATGCATTGAAGGAGTTGGTGCAGCTGCTCAAAGAGTTGCATCAACCTTCTTGTGCTGTATTTCTAAGAGGGAAGTTGGTCCACAGACATGTAACAGAAAATATTTTTCTGTTGCATACTGTTCTTCAGAAAGAAGGTAGGTAAAGAACAGCAGTAGACACTTTATACAAAAGTCAATTCAAACAGTAGCAGATGTTTTCAATTTACCCCTGCTCAAGAGACATCCAAGCATCACACTGAACTTTCTTACAATAGAACCATAAATTTCTAACTCCAACAGCTTCCATTCAAAAAGACTAGGTGGAGAGGTACAAGATATAAAATTCAGATTTATCTTTTACTTACTAGTGATCTTCTCTAAACAGAGGTCCTAACCTAGACCTTGCCAAATTTGTCACCAACTTCTCTGACAGTCAGAGATATTCAAGTGTTAGGTTTTTGCTCATTCTTTTATGGAGATAAGGTCCAGTAAAAGCTGTTATTTCTCAAACATTATAGTTGGTTTTGAAATGAAGTTTTAGACTTCTATTTTTATTTTACTCACCCTGTTTTGTTCTACTTTTTATCAGTACTCAAATCTACTCTAGGCAAGTCCAGATAGCCATAATCTGCCCTCAAGAGTCTACAAGATAATCAGTGCCATGTAGTCAGTGACTAACACTGTAGAAAAGTAACATTTTAATAGTCCTTCAGTAAGGGCAGTTACATAACCTTGAATTTCTCTAACTAGTTTGGCTGATTTTGGGTAGGTAGAAAACAGGAGCAGATTTAAGAGAAGAAATTAAATAGATGCTAGTCATATATCAGCTCAGTAAGAAGGCTGTTCATCTCCAGGGTTCTAGGGGTGTTTGAAGAGGCTTGTGGGATTGTAGGAAGCCTAGCATGGCAGTCATGATTGGGATGGGAGCACCTTGTCAGATAAATACATGCACAAACTCACAAATCAGTAATGTAGAGTCATTAAGCACCTTCAAGGTGATGGGACAGAGACATAGTCAATGAGATGAGTTAGTAGGAGTGTGACAGGAAGGCAGAGGAGGGTGGAATAGATGAATATTGCAACTATGAAGTGCATATTCTTCTTTGTAACTATTCATTAAAGGGATCAAAGAACTGCAGGTGAAAGGCTAGAAAATAAGGGATTATATTTATTCATATGCATGTGACAAGATTGCACTGGAGAGCTGTGGAGTGGGATTTTGAGAAGTCTGGGTAGAAGATAAAAAACTAGGACCAAAGCTGAAGACCTTTCTCATATAGAGCCAGAGAAACTTGGAAGCTATCATTTGTGATAACAACAAAAGAGCAAAGTGCTGAAGTCCAAAAAGAAGTTGAATTTGACCAGTAGAAGACAAGAACACAGGGCAAACATGGGACTAAATGGAGAGCAGGGAGTCAGGAGCAGGTACCATGGCAGAAGACAAAAGAAACAGAATGTTAGTTAATTCTCAAAATGAGTAGTGAAGTACCTTTCTAAAAGGGGCTAGAGACAAAAAAAGAGGGACGTTAAGGATGGAATCAGTAATAGAAAACAGGAGAAGGACATGGAGGTAAAAAATTCTAAAAAAGATAAAGTAAATAGTGATTTTGGCATAAGTACCAAGGTAATAAAACCATTCTCTGCTGCCTTTGGAGGTGAAGGAAACGTTGCTGAGGCTGGAGAGAGCTGTATTCAGTTTCATGTGGGATTTTAAAAAATACCTGCAATGGGTAATAGGTTCATTATCAGCAATCAAGCTTGGAGCAAAGGAGCAGAAAAGGAGAAGGAAAGAAAAGAGGTCCAGAATTGTGTATTTACCCAATTTTGCTGTTCCATTTGTTGTGGAAGATACTCTCTAATAAAAGTCTGAAATCACACATACACATGTATAACTTCTAATGCAAAGCACTGAAAATAGTAGATGCTCCTAGAGATGGATATCATGGGCTTTGTTTAAGGCATAATCTCTATTGCTTTTGAGTTTATGGAGCAAAAAGAGCTGTTGAAATTGAGTGAAAGCTGCAGTCAGAGTCTTTAATCAATCTCCTAAGCTGTTTATTGTGAGCATAGTATAAAGCAATAGAGATTAATGTCAGTTTCTATAAATCACAGCAAAAAGCATCTTCTCTTTCACTGCCAGAGGTGTAAATACCTTCCTTCTTTTTTCTCAGATTTTACTGTAACATGCTGGCTGCAGAGGTCCTGCAGGGGAAAAGAACACAAGCACAGTGTCATATACTTTTAAAACAAGCAAATTTAAAAATAACTTGTATATTTATTTACAGAACTGGAAACTGCTGGAAGTTTTAGGCACCTAATTCCTGCTGAGAAGCTTTGCAAATCTCAACCCATATATTGAAGAAAACTACCAACTGCAGCTACCACTGGGGGGAGGAACCAGGCACACAGCGGGCAGCAGATTGTCTTTCCAGTGCACATCCTACAGGTTCCACAGTGAATTCAATAGACATATCACCATTTCCTTTCCTTGTGAAAGTAGTGGATGGGCATCTCTTATGACTACCTTCTTTTTTTTTTTTTTTTTTTGTAGAAACGGAAAAAACAAAGTATGTGAGTGACAAAAAACTTATTAAAAAATCAGGGGCATATTCAAAAAAAGATCTCTATTCATGTGGCTCCAATCCTATTTTACATTCATTTATGGCCTTATACTGTAAGAAACTGATTTAAAACAGAGAGAACAGAAAGTCATAAGACAGCTCATGTTGCAGATCTAAGATGTCAGAGGAAAATACTAAGCAAAGTGGAAAATTATTGCCATGCTTTTTCACCGCTCTCATTAGTCCCACTTTCTCATTATTAGCTGTTGGTCAAACACCTCTATCAATGCGTCACAAGAAAACTGCAATAGCTGCCCTTTTATTCCTGTCCTGATCCTTATGAGTTGCAAAGCATCTTATGCAGTTCTGCAAACTACCTTCCTAGAGAGAGATCCTGCTTTTGTAACTAGGTGGCCAAGTCTTCATGTACCAACCATGGAGAGACGTTCCCTCCTCCCAGAGGAAAGTCACAGTGTCTAAGCTAGGCTGCTCCTCTGAATAAAGTTCTGAACAAACCTCTATATATACAATGATTGTACCACAAATTAATGGAAACTAGCCTCTTGGGCTTGGCACTTAAATTGTCTAGGGCACTTAAGGGTAAATGTGAATGCACAGCAGTGGGCACACAGTTCAATCTTAAGGGGTTCTTGAGGAAAATCAAAGTAGAAGATAGGCTTATTCATCTGAAAAGTAGGAACCAGTGTCAGTCAAAATACTGCTTTGTAACAGGCAGAAGTGAGCCTTCAGAGAAATAGTGTCTCACCTGAAGTCTCCACATACCCATTTGAACTTTGCAAAAGGCCATGGTAGGTTGAAGCAACACACAAATCCTGAGACCTTGGCAAAGTGTTCAGAAAAGCATCATCACACTGAAATCTGTCTCACAAGATGCTTCCAGAAAAAATTTACAAACTTCCCTTTGCTGAACATAAAGTTGTGCATAGGCTGAGAGTAAGAAATACATATTTGGATGTTCATCTTGTTTCCTGAGCTCAAAGGCAGAATAGTGACATAGTGTGTTTGGAGAATCGTGAATAGTGCATTTGGAGGAGATTCCTACAAATCCCCCACTGATTTATCCGAATCATTTTTTCTGCTATTATTCCTGTTAAATAGTTGGGATCTTTGGATGGAATGTTCCTTGGGACTCAACACCAAGGGAAATATTTTATGGATTAAAATCCAGTTTCGGGACAACTTGAAACTATGGTATAATGCTTTACTGGGTTCTACACTAAACTGCAAAGCATTGATAAAGTACTAGAATATTTGGACTGGACTCAGAGACTTTTGCTTACTGACTTTTGATAAAAACTTTCAAAGAAATAATATTTTCATTCCAAAAGCATTTAATAAATGCTAAGCTACTAGCTCCGTTTTAGTTAATTAAACTTAAGGAACATGGAAGTGGATAAAAGTTCATTAAATAGGTACAGGCTGACAGTGAATTGGAATACTAATTGAGCTTTTATGTGCAACAAAAGAGATACAAATGGAAATGCACTGTTATTCTAGTGAATGCCTCACATAAAAGGCCCCAGTGGAGCAGAGAATGCATGAAGGAAATTGGATTGTAAAATCTCTGAGATAAAGATCAGTTCTATGAAACACGATGCCCCATTGCTTGCTTTTCTATTTTGAGAAGATTCTTTTAATAATGCCAACAAATGATGCAGTGACTGCTGTAGGTGTGTTTGAAAGGTTCCCAGTCAGATTCGGAAATGAGGCAGTTAGATTCAGGGCTTACAAAATAGAAGGGAATGTGATGGGACCTTCATTTATTTAATGGTATGTTTGAGTATCACTGACTTAAACAGCATGAAAACCTTAGATTAGAAAGAGCCACACATTCTGATGCTGTTCTTAAACTTTTGAAGTGTAGTGGTTCTTTCCACAATTCAATTTGCAGCATAACCCTGAAATGCGTGTGAACTATTCAGTCTTAGAGGAGAAGAAATGGGGCTGGGCTGAAATGAATATACAAAGAGTTGTTTCTGAAGGCTGAAGGACACAACCGAACCATGCACTCCTCCCTGGTTTTCCCCCTCTACTAACAGTAACTGACCACATGTCGAAGGAGTTGCCTTGCATCTCCAAGCCAGCTTCAGAGATGCTCCTTGCGACTGCAGCTGACTTTTCACTAGCAGTAGCAGTGGTACTAACACACTTTCTTGAAATGCCAAGAAGAAAGAATGGGTAACAACATTTCCCCCACCCTTTAGAAACCAGCTTATCTAGGAGCATTGACAGCTCCTAGTGAAGAAGATTATGCAATGGCAAGGGAAAATGCCAATAATCTACACAAAGAAAGGTTGAATTTTGGGGCATTTCTATCTACCTGAAGCAAATGTTTATTGTAGGGCAAATAATCACTTTAAAATGTACTTTAATTTAAGTATGTGTTGAGCCAGAGCTGTTCATATATTAACCTCCATATAGAAGTCTCCAAATATTATTATGTGGTCATATCAGATGTAATTTGAGCTGCTCCTGGAGTTCACAACAAGATATTGAATCTGGACTTATGTCCTCTGTGTCCAGACAGTGCAGTCTCCATGCCTGTAAATTATCATTTAAAAAGTCCATCGATCTATTTGATTTTTCAGCTATTTTATAAGATAATTTTGGCTGTACAGAGCCATCTCCAGACAGCATAATTCCATCTACATCCCTGTGTCTTCAGTGGTGTCTAGCCAGGAGGAACCATTAGCCACAGGAACTCTGGTGAGATTTCAGATGTTAGGGAAATGTTTATAAATGTAGGGAGTGCACTGCCCTGGAGTGGATTCCGCAGGAAAGGGCAGGGAGTGCTCATTATTGAAGGTTTTAAGAGGCAGCTGGTAGGAATACCATAGGTATAGGTCCTGGCTTTGGGAGAGGGAGGAACTAGATGACCTTTGAGGTGTCTTCCAGCCATATGAGATTATCATTATACGATCATGGTCTTTTCTGCCAAAATAGCTTCAGGGTACCTCGCAATATAGACAAAATTAAATTCAGTTGTAAACATTAATCCTGTCAAGTCCAATTTAAAGTACATGTAGATTTGGCATTCCTGTTGTAAAAATATAATAGACCTAAAAATTTTATGCCCAGTTATTTAGGGTAGGTTTATATATTATTTGTATACTTTCATGTCATATAGGAAGAGCCATCAAAAATTCAACTGGTGTTGAACCAAAGATTCAAAAATGAAAAGTGCTTCTTTTGGGGACCATGTTTCAACTGTGCACAAACATAGTAGAAATGTAGGGAGACTGCCATGATCCTACATAGGGCAAGACACGTGAGATCTCATCGGCCACGTGTGAACTGAAAACCTGATCCAGGTTGTACATTGACCCATGAGCTTCTCACAGAAACCAAGACTGCCCCGTCTTCAACCTGTGCTAGTCACAGGTAATGGGCTCAAGAGCAATCCAAACAAAATGCAGACATTTTCAGGTCTCACTAATTTGTATTGTTTATTACAAAGATAAATTCACGTGTTCAGTTTTTGGCTGGTCCTCTCCAGTAATTCCAGTTTAGTGCAATGACTTGATCTTCCCATCTACTCTGGGTAGTGATACTCACCTGAGTGAAATTAATTTACTTGTAATAACAATCTACACAAAGGAAAAAGGGGAGAAGGAAAATTTATACCAGCATGCTTTGGTGCTGTTAATTTCCACTACTTGGTAAAAGCCAACTACTATAGACAGAGCCTCAATTGAGCTGTGAAGGTTATTTGATTTCTTCATGTGCTGCTGATGGTTTACCATCTGTTGTCCTGATAACAATGCTAAAGGGAGTATTCACACTACTGAAATACCCCCTGGTATCACATCTCTCCCCATGCGTTTCTCCAATATTGTTCTTTCTTCCTACATCCTCTCTCTCACACTATCTCCAAGTTAAGGTTCTTCCATTTACCTTGATAATCCTGATGTCTTTTTAATTGTATTTATTTTCACCTCACTGACAGTCATATAACCTCTAGCTGTGATCTTATCAGCTCCCTGGGAAAAGTATTCCTGTAACTGCCTGTTGAAGAGTTTCTCCCCTCTTTCCTCCGAAGCAGCCAGTCACTGTTAGAGATGGGACACAGGATTAGGTGGACCACTGTTTTGATCCAGCAGGCAATTCCCCCTTGAAGCAATTGAAGTTGGCTTTGGGCAGTGATTAAATGAGGCACAGCTAGAGAAAATCCAAGGTGTTGCAGGAAGCCTTATTTGATACAGAATGTCTTCTTTCTGAATCAGCAATGCCCAAGCAAATTCACGTTACTTTGCTGCTTCAAAAGCTATACAGCTACAAGAGGAACAGAAAGACTCTCATATCCTTGCCAATAACAGACATGCTACTTCACTGTATTGCTGTGTCCAAAATAAGGCTTACAGTGTGTTTGGAGCTTAATGCCCCAAATGTGGCATGTTGTTGCATAGCATGATACTGTCTTTCCTGCTACCACCCTTTCTCCCTGGGTTATATGCTGTTTTCCTCAGCTGCTTTTTAATGGAAACATTTCATCACCTCAGATTATTTGAGAACTAAAAGACACACCTAGGGCTCTGGAGTAGAAAGTGTCTCTCCATTTCCGAGTCTCTCAGGTAACACTGGCTGCAGAGGCATTTCCCTTTGCATTTGCAGTATGGTTTGCACAGCTCCATCCTGTCCCTTGCCTGTAGTCACCACTTCTTCAGTCACTCAGGCTTAGCTTTGTGTGTGTCTCTCTGCCCAGCTAGTCCAACAGAGTTTGAGTGAGATCCCTAAAAGCTTAGCCTTTTTTGAGGCAAAGACATGTAAAAGCAACAGTGCCCAAGAAAAGAACAGAATAAATGTTTAAAAGTTGCAGCTATCAGTCCACGAGTTTTAGCTTATAAATAAAGTCTTTTACTGGCTTCAGTGGAGGCAGGGTCAAGCTATTAAAGTCCATAAATGGATACACACTAAAAGCAAGTAAAATGATCCTTTATTTTTGTTGAGGTAAAAATAAGGTAAAAAGAAGAAAAAAATGCCAGGGTTTCGGCAGTAATTTTTTGTAGAAACGGATTGTAGAGAATGAGAGGGTTGATATGAGTAATTAGATTGCCTTTCACCCAGATTGGTGAAATGATGGATTGCTTTTCTTCATTTACATGTCCTTTGCCCTGAGTTTCCAGGGAAGCTTTTTAAACAACCTTCTATAGTCCCATCCTGAGACAGGCTCTGCACAGGGAGCTGCCCACATCATGATTTTTAGGAAGTGTGGTGGCCTCCTGCCTGCAGACAGCAATGCCTGGATTCAGTTCTAAAAAGCCAGAGAGGTTTGCAGTTATTATTTTTCAGGATTTTTTTCCCCATCAAAGAAACGCAACTGCTGAAGTGAGCTATGTTAATCTCCCATCTCACTCTTTTGCCCTTCTTTTGACCGTGTGGTGACACTGTCTCTGCTGAGGATTTTTGAAAGAAGTCAAGTAACTAATGAATGCACCAGGCTGCTCCTTTAGAGGACTCTGCATCTGAGCTGGGAGTTGTAGTTATTAACTCCTCTGGCAGCCCATCATTTAATTTACCTGCTACTGACCCCTTTTGTGAATCCAGAGGATAATCCAGTCCACAAGAGTCCTGCTATAGCTGGTGTGCAGGACATCACTGTCCTATTCCCAATTTATCTAATGTAATCACTTCATTGCCTGCCTATCCCATCAAGAAGCTTTGGAATAATGTAGAGACATTAGAGATTAGAATTTATCGGTCCTGAAGTTCATAAATTTAATGAAAATCATGATTCTCCAAAGGAACTTAATCTTCATTTGTTCTGACAATGGAGGTGTCAAGAATTAGTTTATGATTCATTAACCCATTGACTACCACTACTTTTTCCATATTCAGCTCTTCAGGAAAAGGAAAGATGACTTGTGTGCATTTACATACAGTGCCTTCTCTTAGCTTCTTCTGTACTGGAGACATCAACTGATAGTCTCTGGTTGTAAAGGGAGAATGGAATGTGGTTTCCCTATGGTTTTTCAGACTGTATCTCATGTGTTTAATTAAATTCATCAGACAGGCAACAGAATAGTCAATTCCAAAAATTTTACTGACTTCAGTGGGATGTGACCTTTCATTAGCACAGCAGTGCAGCTCACATAGAGACACTCTATCCAAGAATGGTAATGGAAAATACATGTCAGAAGATTATTTGCTCAGTGTAACTCCTAGGTAGTAGCTTATATATATATACACACATATACTTATATATATATATATATATATAAAATCAGTCCTGAGACACCAAGAAATAGTTTATCCATCTCCATATGATTGCTGTCCATTTTTTTGTTTTCACTGCACAGTGGCCTAAAGGCTTCTGCTCTGCAGCTGGGGAGATCTGAGTTATAAACTCAGACCCACTGAGTCAGATCATTGACTGGACTCATGCCCTGTCATATCATTGCTCTCTGCTTTGGCTTCCCAGTGGATAAATCAGATTTCTTTTTAAAACACTTCAAAATTTCATTATAGGATCATAGAATCATAGAATCATTTAGGTTGGAAAAGACTTTTATGATCATCAAGTCTATTAACCTAGCACTGCCAAGTCCACCACTAAACCACGTCCCTAAACACCACATCTACACATTTTTTTTAATTCCTCCAGGGATGGTGACTCTACCACTTCCCTGGGCAGCCTGTTTCAATGCTTGACAACCCTTCCAGTGAAGAAATTTTTCCCAATGTCCAATCTAAACCTCCCCTGGTCAACCTGAGGCCATTTCCTCTTGTCCTATTGCTTGTTACTTGGGAGAAGAGCCTGACACTCATCTCACTACCTCCTTGCAACCTCCTTTCAGGTAGTTTCAGAGAGCGATAAGGTCTTCCCTAAGCCTCCTTTTCTCCAGGCTAAACAACCCCAGTTGCCTCAGGCATTCCTCATAAGACTTGTGCTCTAGACCCTTCATCAGCTTCGTTGCCCTTCTTTGGACATGCTCCAGCACCTCAATGTCTTTCTTGTAGTGAGGGGCCCAAAACTTATGAAAAGTTCTGTCTAACAACATGGGGTTGGTCTTATTGTTTCTAGTTGTTTCTGCTATCCCATATGTATAAAGAGAATTTGATTTAGTTTTTGCCAAAATTTCAGCACCTCCAGATCAAGCTCATTTCTTATTGGTACCCTAGTGTTTTACTCATCCCAAATTCTGCTATGAACCCTTCCAGGTAAGAAGAGAGGGTTTGTAACTAGCCAACACTGGCACCAGATAGTGCACAGTTAAGCTGTAGGGAACCTATAAGGAAATGAAGATACACACACTCAAGTCTTCTGTAATGATATGTTCCCAAGATTTCTGTGTATTTCTGTGCCATATGCACTTAATTAGAAGACTGTATTTCACAAAACAAATCTTTCCTCTTTTGGATGTTATTTTTTCCAACTGATAAAACCTTGTGATGAAATTTGTATTCTTTTGGACACATTGAGAAAAATTCATAAGCAAGAGGAGAAAGAAAAGGAAAAAAAAAAAAAAACAACAAAACTATACAGGAAGCGTAGAGAAGAATTGTAAAATCTCTCATATTTCTTCCAGAAATGCATTATTTGACACTGTGGGATTTTTTTCAAAAAAGAAAAAGAGAATTCACACAAGCAAAGTGGCTATGTGATGGTATAGTTCAGATGTGATCTGGAGCTCACAGGAGTCAATGGAATCCTACTCATCGATTTCAAGAAGCTTTAATGCACAGCTTTGATCTCCACTTACCCCTTCTCAGCTCACAAGGCTTTTTTCCCAGCACTGATGTAAATAACGCAATGCAAAGTTTGTTTTTGACCTTCCTTTGTCCTGTACTTATTTTGCCATCCAACAATACTCCTTTATGTGGTGTCATGAAAAGCAACTGCATTTGGACTCCACTATCAGGAGAACCTACAATTTTGGGGAGGAACAGAGTATCTGGTGGAATATCATAGCCAGAGTGATCTAGGTTTTAATAACTCACCCCACAGATCTGTTGCCAGCTGTGACAGTACTACTGCTGCAAGGCCCCGCATACACGCAGCTCTCAGCATGACGTACTGCTCAGGCTTGGACATGACTTCAAGCAGCAACAAGGGGTTGTTCTGCTTCTTGACAATGTAAAATGGGCCTGTGGTTTGCAGCATGAGCAGAGCTGGAATAGCGTGAAAGAAGGGCAGTCTGTGTCCTCCCTAGGAAAGTAAGTCAAGGGAAGCAGCAACCATGCGACAAGAGATGTGACAAATGGCCTCTTTCATTATCTCACTACTATTCTCAGTTAAGCATCCTCTCACAGGACTGATCTTTCAGATTAAAACCACAAGCAGAAAATAAGAAAACATAAAGATGAAAACAGCGGAAAATCTTTTAAAAAAAAAGAATCTTGAGTTACCAGTCAATACAGAAACTCCTTTCTGTGTAGATTTTGACTGAATTAGCAAAGACAGATGCTTCTGAGAGGGACACTCACTGTACTGAGTCACTAAAGAGTAACTGGCGTACTTTAGATTTTAGCTTTTGCTTCAGAAATTGACCCCAAATATTCTCCTGTTGGGGAAGGGTAAATGGTTGACTGCACTTTTTCTCACTTTCTTGCTTTCTCTCTCTCTCTACATACTTATATGGTCAATAGCCCTTAGCAATTTCCTCTAAAATTCTGCCTATAGCAAAGTTAAAATGCAGGTACAAAGCCCCAGGCTCTTTACACTCTTAAGGTTTTCAGCTTCAATATTCTTTTTCTAAATTGCTATGTCCTAGAAACAAGGAGTGAAAACAGCCAACAATTTCAGCCACTTCACATGCAGACTAACCACATGCTTCTGCCTGTACTTTTTCTAGCAAATATAAACTCTGCTCAATGAGTGGTTAAATTGAACTGTTTAATCCATGCCAACAGTGTGCTGTCAGTACTTCTCGGTATCAGGCTCACTAACAAAAATGCCTATACACTTATTTTTCAGATCCATGCAGGGACATAAGCAGAAATGGCTGGTAAGGCCATGTTTCCAGTGAGCTCAACAGCAGGAGACTGTGGAATCAGTGGCCAAGGGACTTCTCAATCCATTTTGGACTGGGAGGATCTAAAGAACATCCCAAAGACTTGGGCACTTTCTGACCCTGTTTCATTCAGCCCTGGTTAATGCTGCTGCCAGTGCTTGTGAAGGGATGTTACATCTAAGGATGGTATAGACATGAATAAACATCCAACGAAAGATTTATCAGCAAGGCCATAATCTGAAGAATACTATGCAGGACACCAGAAGTGTCAGAGGTGTCCTGGTTAATGCTGCATCATGGTATATAACTGGACATGTGTTAATAGATAAAGTGACAGCATGTATGCTCAAGAAATCATAGCATTACAGTTTTTTGATTTTTTTTTTTCAGACAAGCAGTATTTATTTGGCATCATGAGGGGCTTCCTCTGGCCACTTGCCACACCAATTCTTAGTATACTTTGGGACTGATTGTCTTCTGCAATAGCATCTCTTTACAGGGCTGTGTCAGTGCAAAGCTATTTAATGTCGAGAATTCGCTGGCTAGGAAGTAGAAAATTGTCTTGCTGCAAAGACAGGTTAGCCTTTGGCTATAGTCTGGAGGAAAGGTTGCAGAGCTGTGTGTGCCTGAAGTTCTTTAGCAATGAGTGAGACTGAGAGCATCAAAACCATGCAGCTTCAGAACTACAGCTGCACTAATTATTGTGAGCCTGGCTTTGTGCAAAAAATGTACCTCCAAGGGGCAAAAAGAGAAGGGCTTTTGACTGCATCCCAGGTGATGAAGTCAGCATGACCTCAAGACTGTCCATTTTACCTAAGAGTAGTTAGCTGTGATTGGGAATGGGGATGGCAGTCTATGCCCAGTCTTTAAAGCATTTCTTATACCCAAACACAATCATTTCAGTATTTCCATGAGATAATTATTCTTCTCTGATGACTTTTCCAAATTTCAGAGGACCTTAGAGAAAATCACAACTGTACTGAAGCTAGTCCAAGTTCTGCTGAAAGCCCAGATCCTAGAAGGTTGCATTAATAACATTAGAAAAGGATATCATCAGCATTTCAGTTCACATCCCTTTAAAATATCCTCCAAAAGCTGTCACAGATACTGAACTGAATCTTGTGGTGCTCATGACCTGCCAAAGGTCATGAGGGCTGAGCAGCAACATAGCATGAGTCAAAAGGGAAAAATGAAAACAAAACAGAGTTGATCTTAAACTGGAGATGTGCAATGGAGCAGAGATAACTTATGTTGGGAGAAAAGCCAACCCTTAGAAATTGCTCAGCATGCTACCTAAGCCTACCATTTACCACACCATCAACAACTGAGAGACTTGGTGGCAGCTTTGTAGGTTCATCTTTTCTAGTAGAAATGCAGCCAAATGATGCTCATCTATGAGAAACAATTTAGGAATAATGTAATCAACCTGTCATTGTGACTTACTATAGATCCCATTGACCCAAAGTTCACTATAATTCCTCAAGCACAAATAACCTGGTGTTATTCCATGGCTAGAAAATCACATGTATATATATATAAAAGTCCTTTTACTTACTGTAACAGTAAACTATAGTGATCTGATCAGGCATCACTGCCTCAGCATAAGCAGCCTGACTTCATAAAAGCACATTAAATCACTGCTACTAAGGTTCTGAATAACAGCTTATGGGAGTCCTCAAGAAAGTCCTATGACCATTTAAAATGAGTCAAGAACTGTGTGTACACCATTCTTCTTCCTGCAAGACAAACTTTTAATTTATAAAAGCGTTTCATTGTTCAATATCCATTGTGTTTTCTTCATTAACTCCAAAGTTTGCCTCATTTCACTTTTCCACCAAAGGGGAAAAATATATTGAGCTGTCAATGAAGAGAAGCTGTGGATTTCATATATTGAATCTAAGCTTTACAAATAGTCAAGTAATGGAAAAGGCTTTTGTAATAAAACACGGGTAAAAATAAGCTTGCAAAAATCAAAGGGAACAGAAAAGTCTAAATTGTTTATGCAATCAGTTATACTCCCCTGAGTTGTTGATCTGTCTCTTCCTTTTGAATTTTTCTCTTGTATTTTCCAGAGTTGGCAAATCAGTATTTGAAAACTGCAGAAAAATAGTATCTCAGTTGTTTCACAGATGTTGTCATCTAGTTCTAGCTCATGTGAGAGAAAGGTCAAGTGTGCATACACATGCACATGTACATACTCTTTGATCTAAGGTTTGGTCATGGGAAAACTGAAGTAGGAACTGGCCAACAACATTAATTCTTTGAGATCACAGAAAGTGAAAGGAGGTTTGCAGGAAAGATTGTGTCTTGGTCATTTCATTTGATCCTGAGCCATTTTACAGGGACCAACCTGCAATGTGAAAGAAAGAAGGTATGGTTGCAGACAGGCTAGGAGTGAAAAGAGATTGGAATCATTTCCATGAAAATGTAAATTGAACAAGTTTGAGTGAGTGGGAGAACTCTGACACTATGAGGGGGCACCCCGATAGATGCGAGGAATCTCAAAAGACTTGAAAATGTATTTTTATGGAGGTACTGTCAAAACCAGTTGAGAATATAAAAAGGATTAAGATGACCAGAAGGCCTGAAATGTGGTCAAAAAGACATTTGAGACTTTGGGAATAGCCATTTCGACACAATAAAAGAGGAAAGATTGAATTTACGAAAATAAACCACTTAGATGGAAATAACTGAGGCAGAGATCAGGCAGCCACAGGAGCTGGAGGCAGCGTGGTGGTGAGATTGACGAGGGGCTTTGCAGAGAATGGCCACTGATTATAATAATTCCTATAGTGAGATAAAGAGTCATAAGAGAGGGATTGAGGGATACATGAGTGGAGATGTTGAACATGGTGGGAATGGAAGGACTAATAGACTAGTTCAATGACTAATGTACAGGTGACTTTGGATTCTGTGGCACTTCTGATAACTTCAGATTATATACTAAATTACCTTAATGTATTAAATTTTAAAAGCACACAAGACACTCAGGAACACAGTCCCACTTAAATCAATGGAACATATGTTCCTGTGTCAGACAGGTGCTTTCCAAATTCCCTCCCAACCATCTTCAACTCTTGGAAGAACTGTTGGGGCACACCACAAAAAGAGTGCAAACTGAGATAATTATACTACAGGTCTGTCTGCCAAGCTGTGTGGAGAATCAATACAAAAATACATGAAATTGCATTTACTTATATGCCCCATGTATTTGTTTCACCCCCAGCAGCAACCTTTTCTTCTCTCTAATTCTCTTTCCTTTCTCTTAAATTTAATTCTCTCTGCAACAGTTCAGCTCTAGATGCTACAGATTTTTGTTTGTTTTCTTGTTTGTTTAGTGAATAATCATCCAAAACCTCTAGAGCATATCCCATTCTAATCTAATGTGAAATGTTAAAAGCTGCTCACCAACAAATTAGCTCTTGCCAAATTATGTGCACACCAGATCCTACAAGTCAAATAAAATTAAACTGAAGTTTGGTTTCCACTTTGGTAGAGATAGCTTAGAAATTGGCCCTGGGGCACACAGTCAACTGGCTGTCTGGTTTAATAGCGCAAAGCATGTACTGTAATTGTGCCAGTCGTTTCCTCTTAACCACTCATTGGTGCAAAATGAACACTTCAGAGATGTTTACCTGCTTTTTCAGGGATAAAGTACACCAGACAGAACTGTCTGGCCCAGACAGAACTGCAAGTCATATCTTGTCCTTATAGCACACTGATTTTCAGGAATATACTTGAAGTGTTTGACAGCTAAACGTCAGTGCAGTTGATTGAGTTTCAACATGAATGACAATACCCTGGAGCTCTCCTGCCTCCCCAAGCTTTGTTTTTCAACCCTTTCTAACCTTTATTTGGAGTATTCAGTTTATTAGCACATTGACCCATTAAAACAAGACCTTGTAAAGAATTTGAGGGTTCAGACAGTGCTTGGTAAAGATGATTTATTTGCTGCTTTGATCTCAAATGACTTTTTATTCCTATATTTTGGCAACGCCAAGGTCTCAGGTTTCTCTGTCTCACAAACACAGTCTTTATGCATGGGAGTGCACCAGGAGAAAGAACTGTTTCAGCATTGAAGGGTAAAACCCCACCTCTGCTGAAGCCAAGGGCAGTTTTGCCATTGACCCCACGCAACCCATGCAGATTAAAGACATGGAGAAATGTAATGGGACAGTCTAGAAAAGAAAGTTTCCTCACGTTGAGAAGCAGCCTACCTGTTCATCACCATTCACTCCAGACCAGAAACTTTCCACAGTGGAAAGAGAAATGAACCCAGAGGGGATAAAATGTGAGTCATTAGTGGTGCCAAGCACTTTATTGACACCACTACACAAGGGCGAGCAATTAGCCTCATCTGAATCTCACTGAGCTTGGTGGAAGGTTTTTGTTCTGATGGGCTTTGGGTCAAGTCCATAGTACATGTTACCACCGGCATGTGTAATAACACATGCATTTCTTTAATTTATGCAGGTTTTGTAGAACAAGTGAGTGCCACTAATCAGCAAAGGTGATTTCACAAGGACAGAGCAAATCCATATGACGTGCCTTTTCAAAGAACCAGCATGTTATCTATAAGAAATTCTTAAATGATTTCTAATAGCTTGAGTAGCTTCAGACTAGATTATCAAAATATGCCTAAAATGCACATGTGAGGCTGAAGTTCCTCATAAATCATGATGAATTTTTTCAGCTGGCAAAAAAAAAAAAAAAAAAAGCTGAAAATTTGTAATTTTTAAGGTTTTTTTTTCATGATTTTTATATAAATCATTTTGATTTGTGAAATTACAGAGGAGAGTTTCAGAATAGAAGCAGCTGCACTTAAGGTACACTTAAACGGATTTTTTTTTTAAGAATTAATTTATGAGAAAAAAATCAGTTCAGATCAACTAAATTTTTATGTGGATTTTTTGCTGGGTAGGGTTTTTTGGGGTTGTTTGGTTTTTTTACTTTGTCCAGGGGTCCATGAGTTTGACTGCTTGGATCCTATGAAAAATGACATTTTTAATAACAAAGTGTTACCAGAATATGTGCCTAATAAAATAATGTGGCTTCAGGATATACGTTTAAGACTGCAAGCCTTGTCAGTGATTAATTCAGCCTCTCTGAAGTGGAATGCAAAGCAGAAGAGCAAGGAAGATAGATAGTAATCAATCAATATTGTAAATCACCACTAAAATCCACAGACAGCATAAATGTAGAGTAACAGAAACACTTTTATATGGAATTCATGTCAAAGCAGTACTGCTCTGGCACCCTGGGGTTCAATTATATCTACAGCAGCTCTATATAGGATTAGTCTCTCATCTCTGGGAGGGTGGAAAGAAGGGGAGAGGAGAAGAATGTCACCCAAAATTGCAAAACCTTGGATGAAAAATGTAGGAGTGAGTGCTCTTTCTGGAACTTTAAAGTGAGTTTAATTCAAATGAAACAACCCAATAAATAATACCTTGTAGCTGACTTTGAAATGTTCGCACTGGTGCTACTGAATTTTACAGCTGCAAACTTTCATTCCCATCATAAATGACATGCTATAATTATATTTTTTACAAGATTCCCTATATATGTTGATTTATTTTTTAATTTCTCTTTCATTAATAGCTTTTTTCTTCCTTGGGAAGATAAGGTGATCTGGAAAATGCCCACTGGCTTTTTCAGCGACCCTTTTTTTGGCGTGACAATGCCAATAATAAAAACTAATTTCCTCCTCTGATTTTCTCATCTGTACAAAGCAAAGATTCCTTCTACCTGGGCTTGCAAGCTATTTGGAATACAAAGGCCACCCAATAACTGGTCTAAAACACATACATATTTTTTCATCTCCTCTTTAAGAGCTCACTTTTTAATCCATTAACAATCACAAATAGCAAACCAAGTCATGGGTGGTTTGGATTTCCCCCATCGCGGTATGTCACTTTATAATTGATTGCCAGTTAACTTGTGTTAGCCAGCCAGTTCAGTAAGCCACAAACATTCATCTCCTGGAATAAATGTTTGCAGACTGTCTATACTAGCATTTACAAATGCATTATCTAAGCAGAGTTAATTCCAGCCATCCTTTAACAAAATTAAATCTAGTCTAAAGAAGAGCTCTGTTATTACTGCGTCTTGTACATCTGCTTCTCAGATTGTTTAGATGGGTTATTTGTTACTGACAGTATTGCATTACTGACTCTCACTTTAGGGCTTCCCTGGAACTGGCCTTGTCTGTCTTTCATCCTTTTTTTCTTGGCTGCCATGACTGCTTTTTTCTCTGTGACACCTCTTGAGAGCCCTTCCCGAACCCATGTGTGGGTCGTCTGTCTAACACAAGTCTCTGTTTTGCCGATAGGGTAGTCTGCTCCTCTTCATGGTGTCCACAAGTTGATGTACATCAACAACCAGACAGATGGCTGTGGAAGTATGTGGTAACCTGTCTTTATACTCCTAAATGTACCTTCTCAAAGTGATGATTAAAGAAGGGCATGCAGACACAAGAAATTGTTCTTTCCCTAAACAAATTATGAAGTGCCCAGCTAAGATGGCAGGAAGTTCAGGGAGAAAAGACATATTTTGTGGTCCTTGTTTTTTTGTTTTTGAAGACAGGTAAGAAAATGGAAGGGATAAGGAAGTAGTAGGGTAAGGGCAGGAAACCATCAGGAAAAAATGAAGGAAAAAGAAGTAAATTAAGATGGTACCCAAACTGCAGTTTTCAGTAGATCTGGGAAGTGGTACTTATGCTTTTGGCGCCATATTCCAAGGCTATAGAGGGTTGATGGATGTAGTAATATCAGGCACCTCGTATGTGGGCCAAGAAGAGGCTTTCAATCCCAAGCTCAGTGTGAATATAACAAAAAAGCTGTAGAGATCTGTGCTTTAAAGCCAAGACATGTTTACCACTGGGCCTCTATTAAAAAGGAGAGGTTATTTAAAACAACACTGTAAAAGAAAACATCGTTAGGAATGAACAAAGGTGATCCAGTGAGTCGGGGGAGAGATGGTAAGTCAGGCTTATGCCTTACTTGAATGTGTTTACAACCCCTTAAAGCAGAATTTGTCCTTTCTTAGCTAAAATGCCTCAAGATGGGCCCAGGGCTGCTTAGGTAAGGGCATAAATGGTTTGTGATGCTGAGGGTCCTACTGACAAATTGCCAGGAGGCTGAGTCACACTTAATTTGCATATAAATTGCAACCATTTTTATCAAATATAAATTCACACAATCGTAATAGAGCATTTGCTTATTCTTCCTTCTCCTCTGAGAGATGAATACAAATTGTTTGCCTTTAAATTTAATATTAAATAGCTGCACCACCTCAACATTGCAAAAAGTGGAGGAGGGGGAGAAGTTGGCAGTAGAACCTCATTTAGGACCTTGGCAAACCAGATCTGGCCATCAAGGTCTTAGTGGATACCCACATGAACCATTTGATACCTCTAGTCAAGCTAAAGGTGAACAAAGTCAAGCTGAGGGACCTGCCAGGTTAGTACTACTACTGCCAAAAGTTCAGACCTAATGCAAAACTTAATCATAGCTGATATTTATATTTAACTCAAGTCTGATTACCTCAGTAATTAGGGCTCCTGCAGCTCTGAATTGAAAGGTTCAAGCTTTTTTCCAGAGAAAATTCTGATAGTGGGGATGTTGGCTCTGATAATATCATGAGACTTGTAGTTGCGGTTTTAGGTAATGGGTCAAACACATTGCTTAAGACACTACATTAGACTGTCCTAGATTCCCGAAAAGGCCACTTGCCCTGACCTTCTGTCCTTCCTATGTTTGCTGACTGGGGTTTGCACAGTGTTAGGGCATTAATGCCTAACATTTTTACCACTGTTCAGAACTGATTCATTCACAATGTAAACACTGTGTCTACTATTAGCCAGACAGTAGTGTTTGGTTTTTAGTCTTCTTTATGTTTAATGGTGACATGGGTTAGGAATATTGCTATTAGCTTCTAACAATGCATAGTGCTAATAATTCCTTCCTATAAAGTGCAGAGGGCTGTGAAGAGTCAGAAGGAAAGCCAGCTGATGTGAGGCCAGCAGCAAGAAATCACCATTATAAGGCCTGAGGAAAGGATGCTAATGGGTAGCACTTGGTGCCTATGCAAAGGGCAGGGAGAAGGCAGTACAGCTAGAAGGTAAGGAGAGGGATGCTCTGTTTATGAGCTGTGGACAGAGAAAGTTTTCATTTGTGCATAGAAAACCTGAAATTAGCTGAATGCACATTTGTGGCAACAAAGTTTCTCTGTGTTGCCTTGTAAGGCCTCATATTTGCCTCTTCCGACCGTTACAGGGCAGCCAGCAGACAAGGTTTCCCTTTTGCTGCTCTGTTTTCTTCCATTGTTAGGAAGAAGCTCTTTGTCTTTTTTTCCTTTAGCTTACAGCTAACATTTTCTTCTCCCCTGTTGTCTATACATGTGGTTTCTTATTCTTCACAGCCAGTACTGTGAACATAACAAGGGCTGAATTTGGCTCTGAGCAGTATCTCTTAGCAATCTCCTCCAAGTTGCACTAATATCTTCCCCAGGTTTGTGGAAAGCCTGTCAGTTTTTTTCTGCTGGCAACAGTGAATGAAACTGCAGCCAACTTGCTACCAGCACAGTATACAAAGGATGAATTTGTGTATCCAGAGCTTTGGGGAGACCGTTGCCTACTGAAGTGCCCTTCCTCACCTTCCTCCACCAAAATAGCGATCAAAAGGAGGAGAAGAAGAAATTCAAGTTCCACGATCTAGGCATGATCTCCCTCACTGTCACCTGGTAATGTGGTAAAATTAAATGTTCGCAGACAGTCATACAGCTTGAGGTGTAGATGATGCCAAAGTAGAGCCTCACATGCAAATTTCTTTGCCAACTTCTAAATACCTACAGATACTAATAGCATAGAAACTATCTGCCTTCTTTTCCAAACTACCATATCAGTTGTCACAGCTGGGGATTTGGTAAAAGGGACATGTGTTTTCTGGATAATATAAAATTGAAAATGTCTCTTCGAGAACTTTTTTTTAAAGGCTGCTTTGTAGCCTTTAGTTCATTTCTTGCTTATTGTGCAGCAATTTACATCAAAACTAGTAAAGATGGATCTCATTGAGATTTACATGTTTCTGACAGTGCAACAGAGCTTTAATATATAAATGACAATAAAGTCAGGTTTTCCAGGCACCTGCCTGAGAATCAGTATTGCAGGAGTCTTTCTAGCTGTGGCTTAGTTTTATTAGGGGGAAATAAATGCCACAGGCGAAAGGAGGTGAGACAAATATACCAGGAAGGGAGAAAGTTTTCTGCTCTCCTCCCTTCAAAATGGTGGGATTTAATATCCTCTGAACACCATACAGTTACTTTTTACACATTTACACATTAAATAGTCTTGGCCTTTGGTATCACTGCAACTAGCATGATTAAATGAGGCCACCCTACACCTCAAGGAGTAGTGATCAATACATACAACAACGGTCAACAGTCTGACTTTTCAACATTCCAGAGCTGCTCTCTAAAAAGTTTAGACATTTGTTTTGTAATTGCAACTTGTTGCTACGTGAACAATAAATTAGTGCTAAGGGAAGGAAAGAAAACATTGTTATTTACTGCAGAAAGGTCATTCCTTCAGAAGAGGTCTTCTGTCATACATCTGTCCTAGGACAATTTGTTACATGCTATTTGTACATTGCTAAATTATGTCAACAGTTGCAGAGCTTATTAAAAAAAATTTAAAACCCATCAGCAAAAACATTAATTATACAAACTGTCTAAATGGAGAATTGAACTGGGAGTCTTATCAAGAGAAAAAAATGAATTTTTAACTATAAATAAGTTAAAATATGTGTGTAGAGAAGCCAAATGTACCCAATAAGCAAAAAGCAGTGCTTTGAACTCCAGAAATCTCTGAGAAGGACTCTTTAGTGGACCTGGCTTTGTCTTCTTGCCTGGTCTCTGTGACAAGGCCGATCTGTCCATCCTGAGGTGGTTGCTGACACATGTGAGGGGGAGGCAGAGCATCTTGCATTGACCCCAAACATCACCTGCTACAGTGGCACTTGCATCCTCAGGTAGAACTGCTGAGGTTGATTACACATTTTACCCACCGTTTTACCCTGCTGTAAAGACAAGGACAAGCCTGGAGTCCCATCAGCTGCATGGTGTGACAGGAGCTGGCAGCAAGATACCTCTTCCAACCCCGTGCTCCCTACCCTGGGGTTCAACCTGTTGATATGCCTTCTCCTCATCGAACCTTTGGGGACCTTTTGGTTCAAGGTATCTCCACAGAGAGGTCGTAAGAGTCCTCTGCTGTGGCTGGCACCTTTCCTGGGTAGCTTTTCTCTGTGGAGGGAGCTATCTCATCTTCAGGATCCAGGATAAGGAGGTGTTTGGAGCTGAACCTTCCTTCTAAGCTGATAAAACCTCCAAGTTCCCTCCATTTCACCTTCCCACCCTTTGGTACATCAGTATGAGGTGAGACTTCACTGAGTTTCCTGCCTCAGGGGCAAGATACTGAGTCTGGTGAAATAGATAGATATCAGCTGACTGTGGGCTGCACACACACATGCACATACCATTTTCCTTTGTGGGGAATGAAATGTTACTCTATCTTGTTCAAAGTAAACAATATCCCAGGTACTAATCCCATTTCTTAATTACACCAACGTAACCTCATATTACTTTACCATTTGTGGATTTGCTACTGTAACATTTTTATATTATTCTTAGCTAAGTGTAGAAAAAAATTAAGCCTTTCTTTCCTATTGTCCTTTTGTGAAAAATTTCTTAATCCTAAAAGAATATGAGAACCTCTTTTTCTTCATAGTCTATAATGCATAAATATTTTAAGTAAGTAGACTGGAAGATACCCTTCAAGCTTCAGTAAAAATGTTCACTCAAATCACAGGTGTTTTTTAACAGCATAGTTGGCATTAACAATTGATAAACTTATTTTCCTCAAATAATTTTAGAGATGTGAACAATAATGGCTAACGTGAAATCAGTAAGAATTTGGTGTACTTATAATTCTTGTTTTCTTTCTGATAGCTATAAGTTTTGACTGCTATTTTGAAGTTTATGGAATCTGATTCGTTTAAGTAAATATTCTCTATGTGATATTACATTTCAGATGGAGCTCTTTGGTAGCGTTGGTTTTTGACTATTAAAACACATCAGTAATAAATAATTAAACATGAGAGACTAAAATTAGTAAATGCTCTAGTGAGAAGATGGCACATTTTCCCTCACAGGCATGTAATAATAAATGCTGTTTGACCAGTTAAGCAAGCAGCATGCAGAAATAAAATCTTCACGGCCTAATTCAAAACTTACTGCAGTCAATGGAAACAGACCCATTAACATCAAAGGATTTTAGATCATCTCTTTACTGAATAAGCATGTGTATTATTAGAATGGTTAGGGACAAAGGGAATTAGTTGTTACCGATATGACAGCAATTCAGCCATCTCCTTTCTTATTCTTGCAGGATGTACTGCCTTTGTGTGCATGGATATTGTGAGACACAAAGACTTCTCAGAGACTCAGGATATGTAATGTTGGGTTTCTTCTCTCTTCCATGAAAATAAATGAGAGTACTCTCATGTGACAGAACAAGACCATGTGTTTACTTATCCACTATTTAAAAAAGCCCAAAATGGCAGTTTTAACTCAAGAAATTAACCTGTACAAAACTTTCTTTGGATGGAAGAAAAGAGAAAACAATGTTTCTTCACCTTGCACACACTCTATTAGACAGCAAGCCACAGTCACACCATCTTTCACGTACAAGTGACACATCACGACTCCTTCTAATGGAGAGAAGCAGACAACAAACTTGGGAGTGCTGAGTCATACAATGCTAGGCTCTGCTGACTACACAGTAAATATGCCTTAAGTTAGAGGGTGTGAATGTCCATTTACATGTAGATGCATCCAGATCACCGTAAACTTGCTTCAGCACACCACAAAACAGTTCTCAAAAGCCCTGCACAGTATAAAGGCACTACCTGTCCAGAGTAAAACCAAATCCCTTTAGTTTTGGTGCAGTTTTTTTAGATGCAATTCCCTCAATTATCTTCTTTTGGTTACTCTACTTTTTGTTGCTTCTTAATCTAAAATGTTTGACCATGGCTGTGGGTTGCTTACTAGTTTACAGACCTGTGCTTCTCTTCAGCCATAGGTACATGCAGCAATAGTCTTGTCTTTGCCCAGCTTCTGTTCCCACCAAAATCATCAAGTTTGCTTTGACTTATTGTACTGAGTCTGACTTCCTAAGCAAGTTGCTCTTTGCCTTGTGCTTGATTAAGTGCATTAAGCTCTAAAACTGGAAAAAAGTGAACTGTGTTTCCCTTGAAAAAGAAAATTGAAAGACCTTTTTCAAAAAAGCAGAGCAAAGTTCCCTTAATGGACTTAGACTGCATTAAACCTGCTATAAAATACCATACTGGTTATTATATTACTGCCATTTTTATTGAATAAGCAAAAAAAACCCAAACAAAAAGCCTCTAAAACTTCTTAAAATCTATTGTTAATATTTCTCGAGTTAACATTTTAAGCAGTTTGAGGAGTTTCCATCTGTTTTCCTTCCTTTCTTTTTAATTTGTTTTTGTATTACTATTTTTTATGCCAGTTTCCATATAAGGTGATAGCCAGATAGGTTAGAGATTTTTTCATTCAGCTATCACATGACATTAAAGCAGCAAAATGTTACAAATCAGTTCAGTACCATTGATATCAGTAGCAGCAGAAATTTAAACAGCATGATTCAGCATTACACTAGCTGAAAGATCATGCCTTGGATATATCATGTACCACGGTAATAACTTGAGCCATTAAGTAATTAAGAAAAGATGATCAGGTGACAGATTTTGGGGTCTTTTTAACAATGACCTGAAAGTTTATGCCTGAGAGAGGCCATTGTTACTGTGAGACCAACACACACAAACTCACTCCCAGCACAAAACAAGGTGTAAGATTTCCTTTTCGCTCAAGGCTAAGCTGATTCAGTAGATAGATTTGGGGGGATGATTGCTTGGATTGTGTCTCAATGCTCCATTCGACTTTTAATAGCAGGTATAAAAATTTTATCTGATTTTCTACTTTACTGTTTTGAAATATTAACCGTTGTTAAATTATTAAACTAAAGTGTTACAAATGTACATACATTTCATAAAGAGGTCTGTTCAGGCAGGCCACATAATGGGAGTTCTTCTGTCACACAAACAGGCCAGAAACCAACTCCTCTTTTCTATTTTTTTCCTATGTCTGTTGGCCCAGGTATTTCCAAGGTGGTGAGATAAGATGCAACAAATCCTTACTTGAACTCTAATTTCTGCCTTCTCTCAACTCATTGCTCTCCTCCTCATCTTCTCCTCCCCTTTTTCTCCATTTGTAAAGCCTGTGCAATCCCATATGGACTTTCTGTGAAACTTCACTAAATGTGCTTACTGGAAATGGGTTGATAAAACTGCTGATTTTGCAGCTGGATCAGAGCACAAACATGCCTGTTTGATCTCTTTCACTTCAGAGGCTCTCGAGCTCCATGAGATACTGCTCCTTCTTGGACTGGAACTAGAGATTTTAGCAAGATATTTATGCTCGATGCATACTGAAGAAGGCAATACTTCTTCCTTATCTAGAGGATTTGAAATGCTTCTTTTGTCTGAAAATCTATTTCAAATGGAAAGCTACAGCTTTCCCATATCCCCATGTTAGTATTTTTCCCTTTAAAATTTACACACTCTTTCAGGACTAGTGAAGTAACCAGGGTCAAGTTAGGCTTAAATTCACCAAAGGCTGATGCTGTACACATCAGAGCATCTCTGTGTGATACTACATCTTTAACAGTATTTATACTACAACAAATTCACCATGAGAAGTAATTTCTTAAGTACATTAAGAATTAAAGTTTGTGCTGAATTAGTGTCTGTTACTTCGAAAAGAATCCTTTGTAGGATTCTTGTCAATTTTGTCAACTTGGTCCTCAAAATGATTATGAAAAAAAAATCAAAAAGTCCAAAATGAACAGCCAGTCCTATTGGAAAATTTCAGCTTTCTTCAGAAGTTTCAGTTTTCCATTAAGTGACAAAAAGGGAGGAATAGGGAAGCTAGGAAGTGTTAAACTGTCCATTTTTCTCAAAAGATTCATAGTAAGGGACCCCAAGAAATCTATTCTCCCATCCTAAAGCAGTTTCAGTATATTTTTGCTTTAAACCAGGCTATATTCGACCAAACTGTTCTTAAGAGACTCCAGCGATAAAAAGACTATGAAACTTCCCTACTTGTTTCTACCGTAACAAATTTTTGTCCCTTGAGGTCTAACTGAAATATATCCCCGATGGCCATGTCAGCCTGATACTTCTTGCTTTATGAACATGTACAGAAAAGATTGAAATTAAATATAGTGAATGTTCTTGTGCCTTCAGATTCAGTCTCTTTTCCTTCTGTCTACCCAAGCCAGGTTATGTCCCCATAGCTCATATCTTTAAAAACTCTTCTTATTCTCTGTCCACTTTCCTGGACTCCCTTCAACTGGTCCATATCTTTGTGGGGGGAAGTGACAGCCTTGTGGCTCCCATGGTGAGCTGCCTCCCATAGCAGGTCCAGTTACCCTGAAAAATCAAATCCCACTTGAGAGCCTGGCAATGAGAGAAGAGGAGGAACATGATGAGTCTGAATTGCAACTCCTGAGCACTATCCTGGAAAAACAAAATGCTGACATTTCATGATCTTGGAGATGTTGCTCCATCACTCCCTGAAATGCCAAGAATCTTACCATAAAGAGAAGGAAAAATACCATTTTCTAGTCATCACAATTGTAAAAAATCAGGAAAAATTAGAAAGAGTTAATATTGTGCCAGCTCTTAGAGAGAGCTGTATGCACCAGGGAGAAAAACTTGCAGCTTGCTCAGATACTGTTTGTATTATGGACTTCAAAGAGACACTGTGCAAGTCATTTGAAGAAGATACTAAATGCCACAGTGGGTATTATTTGGCCTTACATAATTCCAATAGCTTTAACACTATAAAGAAAAATGTCAAATCTGGCCCTAAGTATTTGAAACACGGCAAATTACCCTGGATATTAGCTGTATTAAGTTACCATGAAAATATAAGCCTTAACAAAGATAATTAACACTCATACCTTGTTTTACATTGGCAATGCACTTTGTGGATAAGAGCCTAACAGTGGTGTTAGAATAAAGCCGTGCATGTTGTGCTTTATCAGACTAGTGAATTGTAGCCCTTCGGGTTAAAGGGTTCAGAATAATGGAAGAAAATCCGGGTGAAATTTGTTACTGCAGTTTTGCTCTAATATCAAACCCTTGCAGGGTTAGCTGCTTCCTCTACTTGCTAGATTACCTACATGTTTGTGATTTCAAGTTGCCATGAGATCATTTGCAGTACCTATGCATTTGTTTGCTAGGTTTCAAGAATTATAGGAAATGTTAAGTATGAAAAAAAGTGGGAAGACAGATCAAGAAACTGGTAGCCGGAATCTAGCTAGATACCTTTTCTTTTACCATTCTTAAAATGTCATTTCTTACTTTGAGCCCATAGGCAGAAGGATCACTGCATGTTAATGGGAACATGCTTGCCTCTCTACCTATCTTTTGCATAGATTTTTTTTCTACTTTTCCTTACTAAGAAAAGTAAGAGGCAGACCTGCTGCCCTTTTCCACAGCTTGCCACAGATCATCCCCTTTTATGTGGTGGGATGTCTAGTTTGAAAACTTGGTTATAATGACAACAATTCTCCTAAGTAACTGTGATTGTTGAGCTAATTAAACTGAGATACAACTGAGCTGTGAACAGGCTGATGAGTATCCAAAGCCAAATCTGAGTTATCTGAGTACAACCTTTGGAAATATTACTTACCCTTTCTGCTGTACAACATTGTAAAATTACTGCTTGAGTCAATGCTCATCTTTACTGCTTCAGCTCAGCTGAAGTCCCTAAAAGAAAAAAAAAATTCAAGGTTCCTCAGAGCTCAAGACTTTCCCTGTGAAGGATATCAGATAATAACAGCATCAACCAAAATACTCTGGGACCTTTTACCATCAAAAAAATTATTTCATTGATCAGCCATATAATATATCACATGCTCTGAAGCATGTAAAATTAAATGAAACATAGTTATTTTTAACGTTCCTGTAACTAAAAAATAAACCTTTTATGAGTGATCTTTATATACACCATATATATATTCATGTTTTGTTTCTCTGGAAGAAAGACAATTTTATTAACCTTTTATACAAAGGAAGGAATGTTCTTATTGATGCATAGGTATCCGGGGAAGCTTCTTCCCAGAAGTTAATAATGTCACAGTATTCGGGAAAGAATGGACATTCATTGGGTAAGAAAATCTCTAGTCTCCAGAAAATCCTCCCAGAAGGATTTTATAAAACACAGAAGTCATGAAAGGGATATAAACCCACATGCCTCAGGCTTTAATGCAGCCTCTATCAGAGGTTAAAGCAACTTTTGTGGACAACCTCCTCCATAATTAACTACTCTGGGATTTCCTGCACTGTGTTTGCAGATTGTATCAGCCATTGCTAGAGACAGAATTTATGAATAATCTGGCATAACAGTCTGCTCTAATTTTACTAATTTTACAGTACTAATTGGCACCCTTTATAAGAGAAGAGACAGTTTGATAACTCTAACTCTCTACCTGGACTTGTGCAAAACATCTGACACTGTCCCACATGACATCCTTGTCTCTAAATTGGAGAGACATGGATTTGACAGATGGATCACTCAGTGGATAAGGAATTGGCTGAATGGTCATACTCAAAAACTTGCAGTCAACAGCTTGATGTCCAAGTGGGGAGCAGTGACAGGTGGTGTTCCTCAGGGGTCAGGGTTGGGACTGGCACTGTTTTAACATCTTTTTATCATAATGGACAGTGGGATTGAGTGCACCCTCGTCAAGTTTACCAATGACACCAAGCTGAATAGTGCAGTCAACACACTGGAGGGAAGGGTTGCCATCCAAAGGGACTGAGAGACTTGAGAGGTGGGCCTGTGCAAACCTCATGAAGTTCAACAAGGCCAAATGCAAGGTCCTGCACATGGTCAAGGCAATCCAAAACACAGATAGAGGCTGAGTGATGAGGGGATTGAGAGCAGCCTTGTGGAGAAGTACTTGGGGGAACTAGTGGATGGAAAACTGACTGTGGGCTAGCAACATGCACTCGCAGCCCAGAAACCCAACCGTGACCTGGGCTGCATCAAGAGAAGTGTGGCCAGCAGGTCAAGGGAGGTGATTCTCCCCCTCTACTCCCCTCTCGTGAAACCCCACCTGCAGTGCTGTGACCAGCTGTGGGGCCCTCAACATAACAAGGACGTGGACCTGTTGGAGCGAGTCCAGAGGAGGCCACAAAGATGGTCAGGGAGCTGGAGCAGCTCCTCTGTGAGGACAGACTGAGAGAGTTGGGATTTGTCAGCCTGGAGAAGAGAAGGCTCTGGGAGGACCTTATAGGGGCCTTCCAGTACTTAAAGGGGCCTCACAAAGGATGGGAAAGGACTCTTTATCAGGGAGTGTAGTGATAGGACAAGGGGTAATGGTTTTAAACTGAAAGAGGGTAGATATAGATTGGATATAAGGAAGAAATTCTTCACTGTGAGGGTGGTGAGGCCCTGGAACAGGTTGCCCGGAGAAGTTGTGGCTGCCCCCTCCCTGGTAGTGTTCAAGGCCAGGCTGAACGGGGCTTTGAGCAACCTGGTCTAGTGGAAGGTGTCCCTGCCCATGGCAGGGGGGTTGGAACTAGATGATCTTTAAGGTCCCTTCCAACCCAAACCATTCTATGATTCTGTGATGGTTAATGCTGTGTGCTAAGTTTGCTTGCTAAGGTGCAATACCTGAGGTAATCCAGCTGACTTCTGTAACAGGACAGAAGGCAGACCCAGATCTGTCTCAGTATTAGCATTCAAGACACACCAGTTCTCATAAAAATGAGTGTGGGGAGGGGACTATGGCAGGGTGCGCATTGGATGGGAGGTCATGTGTACTTTTTTTTCACTGCATTACATCCCTGGTCTGACATCCCTGGATATGCTCTTTTCTATCACCATGACATGTTATATTAAAGTAATGCAAGTACGTTACCATAAGGAAATCTTTCATAAAATCATGTCAATGGGAGGTAACACATTCCATTCAGAGCAATCTCCCTGATGGAAAAGGGTGCTTGGAATTAGCAGACATTGTCTAGCTCCATGGATAATTTATCAGTGCTACCAGCTGATCTCTAGAAAAGGCTTAAAAATAACAAAAGACAACTAATCCATTTTAAAAAAAAATATTGAAAATGTGTTTCAAAAGCTCATTGGTGCTTCTCATATTAAAAAGCTTACCCTGGTGCTTTCCATCTATGGCTTTAGACTATTCTTCACATCGTTTGCATGAAGAAGCTTACAGCTCTCCCCAGACAGAGAGCGGATTACAAATGTTCGTAAGTCAATAGCCTTCACATTTTAAAGTATTTGCTTATTAAAGGCTACTTTAGAAAGTTCAGAATCAAAACCTTGCTATTCCTGTTTGACAAGAAAACCTTGGCAGTTTCCTAACGCTCAGTATAAAAATGATGCTTTACATTTCTTCAACAGTTTCCCTCCTAGGATCTCCAGGTGCTTTGGATAATTAACATAACTTTAATATGTATCCCTGGAAACATCCCTCTGAAATACAGAACTCTACACAACTCTCTTGCAAGAAGAGGTCACAAAGCTGGCATCCAAAGGCAATCAATTCAGTGGTTAGATTCCTACTCATGTGAAGGGGTTTTGATAGATTATTGATAGATTTGATACATTATTTGATACTTTTAGGGCTGAAGGACCTTCCGTGGACACATTGGCCGACCTTCACAACAGTGAATGATTGCGCCCAGTGAATCTCTGAGCTGTAATCCCATGGATATGGCCCCAAGACTCAGTCTTTCTGCATCCATTTGCATGCAGATGTTGTTCTGCCTTTGCTCAGATCTCAGAGGAGGAAAAGGCAATGAGATCATGCTGTCTATACAACCTATAGTGTGTCCTTCCCCCCACAACTCTGAATCTATGAAGAATTTTAAGCAATTTTGACATAACAAAAGAGACCTCACAGATGGTCCAATGAATTTTATTAAAAAAAATTATGGGTCTCAGCACTCAATCTATTACTGAGGTAGAACTCTAGGGATATGAGACACAATCCGCAACAGACCATCTTCATTAACCAGGATGCTCATGGACCAGGTTATTATACTGGGACAGATAAAGCAATCCAAATTCCAACAGAGACAAGGAGAAATATGTAAGACTAATAGTAAAATAGCATTGAAATGATTGTACCTTTCTCTTAATTCTCACTAGAGGCTGTAGCACAGTGATTATTCTATATTAAAAAAAATTTTTAAAACACAACAAAGTGTTTAACAAATATAGTAAAATTCCTAGGTGCAAATAGTCTGTTGCAGAGCCAGAGGCAACACTTAGTTTTACTGACTTGCAAGTTATAGCTGTAACCAGAAATTCATCCTCTTGCATAATAAGGACTGACAGACTGGTTTGGAAAACAGTAAACAAAAAAAAGCCAAGATTTCATTAAACTCTTGGTCCTGATCCAAACAACAGATACTAGATAAAAAGAACTAGACAATATGGTGGGGCAGGGGAAAGTTGCATCTGTTTATAGGTAATGACTTCTCCTTTAACGACTCTGGACTAACTGAAACATGCTAGTTTTGTGGGATTACTAAATTGATTAGTAACAGGAAGAGAAAATAATGAGATTCTGGTAAGCAGACTCTGTGAGTGAGATTTCCAGTTGCCTTTGTATCATAAAGATGGGTTAAAAGAATGCAAAACACTAGTTTTAACAATCCTTATTGTTTCCCAAATGAACTCACTGGTGGGTTGATTTTTCTACAGATTCCTTCCTACATATTAAGATCTAGAAAAAAAAAGAAATAGAAGTGCTAAATTGTCACTTTCTTGCATTTATGGCAGAGCTAAATATAGTTTCAAGCTCTCCTACAGACCACTCTTTGGTCTACTCAGAATATTTTTACTAGTTCATTGTTTCACTTGCAGGGGATGTGATTTTCTACTGCAAGAGTTAAATCAATACCATTTTATAAATTGTACCAGTGTAAAAGTTCTTTGTAGCTGGGTAGTATATTGCCCTTTCCAGACAAACATAAGATCTATTACTACAGGTACCCTAATACAGATATACATGACTCTACTCTTATGGTGCTGTGCCATTTTTATTATACTAGAATGTTGAAAGCAACTTTATTTTTGTGCTATAAAAAGCTCTTCTAATGTTATTTAATACTTGTGCTTTAGTTCTTTCCCACTTTTCTCCTGCTTAGAGTGAAGATGACTCTAATTTTGTTCCACCCACTGCATGACTTACTTGTCTAAATATATAACTTCTTTAGGTCAGAGACTTTTATTTAAAGTTAGCATGTGTGTATATACGTATACTCTGTGCTGAGCATCCTGGGTACAGTGATAACTGCTCAGAAAAAGCTGGTGAAGGGATGTGCTGACCTCTGCCCCATTTAACATCTTTAAAGCAATTTGGAAGTAAACCAAAAAGATGCACCCTGGATTAAACAGTGGTCATGGGCTTGATGTAAAATTTACCGAGTGAAACACAAATGTCTGAGAAATACTCAAACAAACTGTAGAAAACTGTAATGAAAATTAGTGTATGATTTGAATCTTATTTATTTAGGGCCAGTTAGCAATATTATGATAACAGAAGGAAAAACCTTAACCATAATCTAGCTATATCTAGATAGACATAGGAGCAAAGAGATATGGATATGGATATGGATATGGATAGAGATGGAAGAGGGGGCAAAATTCTAAGTATTGAAAGCCCAAATGCTGGGATAGAAATTTGAGTCTGAGAGTCCCTGTCTATGGCAGAGGGAGCCATCACACTGAAGCCCAGCAGGGCAGCCTCCAGATGTTAATCAAGTCAATTGAAACTGCTTCAAGAAATGTTAGCTAAAACACATTGGTTTCTGTTCTACCTTAGCTTTCTAACACTGACATAAATGACATTATAGCACTTGCATAGCTGAGGATACGAAAGGGGGAATGAGAATCTTGACTGGCTCAGTGACTGAGTTTGTTTTGGAGGATTGTTAATTATTATCCTCTTAACTGAGTCACCCTCACGTGCAGCTTAACAGTCCAGGAAATAGACAAACTGTTGAGAGAAGAAACTGCCTTTACTTCTCACTTTGACCTTTATTTGGCAATTTCTCTTTTAAAAACACCTACTGTTTACGGAATTTATCCTATTTAATAGTTGATTGCACACCACCTAATCTCTTGGTGTTGGCCTAATCCATTCATGCCATGGATTTTTTTTACTGTTGCCAATACTGAACTGTCATTATTTATCACAGCCATCCGCACTACATCTTCTGAGGAAGCCACATCTATCAAGTAACCATCGTGATTCGCTGCATCCCAGGATAACAAGAAATGTCTTGTTCTGACTGTGTATTTTTTAGCTATTTTGAGCCTTCCCACAAATTAAAGACAGAGGAGCACTAACAATACTGGTTAGCTGACCCACAGGGGAGCAGCATGAGCTGTCCGCTGCGTTAGGATGGGCTTTCAGTGGTGACAGGCAACTTCCACCTACCCTGAACATTTCTCTTAGGCCTTTTCTCACACATCCAGGCTCTGTTCCTCGCAGGGGTGGGTAGCAGGTTGTCCACACACATGCAGTACAGGACTCATCCTGCTGCCTGCTGCCCTGATGGTCCTGAAGGAACTGTCCTCCCAGGGGCAATAATGCACAGGGGCTGTGTGGCCACCAGAGGAGGTGTCTGTGTTGTCCTCAGTGCTCCTCAGCTGGTTTCCAACTGGTCCTCAGCTCACTTTGGTATTCCCAGATTTCTCCTGATTTATTCCTTGCAACTCAGAAAGGTGCCAAGGAACATGCCAGTGAATCACTAGAGCCCGTGTGCCAGTTTACCCAGCCTGGTCCTGCCACCCAAACCCCAGGTCAGTGTTGAGAGGTTGGGAAGGCAAGGTGGGGTGGGAGGAGGATGGGCAGTGGGTGGTTCTGCAGTGGAGTTTTCTTATCTTGGGCAGAAATTCTTCTATCCCTGCCAGGGACATCAAGTCTGACATTTAGGCCTGATCCAGGAGCATTTCTACAAAATCTCACTTTATGAATAAAGCAAATAAATGTATAAATTCTACAAGAAAAATTATACCCATCAAAACATTCATAAAGCTGCCTAAATTCACACACAAATCTGAAGACATATAAAATTACAGCCTAAACCATTTGCCAAAGAAGTTCTCTTTAATTGGCACAAGGTGTTGAATAATGCAGAACAGATCTCAACAGAGATTTTTTTTAATATAAAGTTAATTACTTTATCTTGGTTTGCATGAGGAAGCACAATACTTTTTGCACTGACTCTTTGTATCAGAGACCGCTACTATCCATGTTACTCTGTTCAGGTAATAAAAATCAAATTGCATCAATTCCTTAACAAAGCACAGCAGAGGCTTCCCTTAATAGAATCCTTATTAGAGAATCAGATACAGCTATCTCCAAAGAAAGGATTTTTAAAAGGTACTGGGATTTCTCTGTAGTTTATTAGATTAAGCAACACTGGAATTAGCTGCTGGGAGATGTCAGCTTGGAATAAGAACTGCTGGGAGGAAGCAGAGGCAATTAGGATACTCTCTGCTGTTGTGATTCAATGGAAATTTTTTATTTTATGAGCCAAGCTGGAGAGGTGAGAGGGGCAGAAATGCTGCCAGTCGACATTTTGACCCTTCCATTGCTATCCACACAGAGTTCCTCCCTCACACCCCACTTTCAATCCCAAGCAAGGCCAGGTTTGCAAACCAAAACCCATTCCACTCCACAGCTGTTCCTAAAGCCACAGCACGGTAAACACAGGAAGACCAGGAACTCAGGGGATTCTGTTATGATGGGATTTGGCTTAACTTCCTTCCTGTGCCCCAAAACTACAAACGTCTTAACAGGCCAAATCTGGGCCTGAGAGGAAACAAGTGAATTTTGCATGCCTTTGTTTTTGTTGAGAACAGTTGCACAGGCTTATTCCTAGCCTGAAATGGTATTCAGTTTGTGCCCTGAAGCATGAGGATTGATAGCCCTTGTCATTTGCTCCCAGCTAGTATAACTGCCGTTATCTTAGCAAAGCACACCCCATTGCCATCAGACTCCTCTGGAGAACAATTAGCGGAGCTCAGCAGCTGAAATAATGACAGCAGGGCAGTGGCAGCATGGCTGCAGTCGGACTGCACAAGAAATGGACCCTGCGTACATCTCAGAGAGGCTCTCTGCCTCTCCCCAAGCCATGGCTGGTGACTCTAGTGGTGGCAGGAGGTTGGCAGGGTGTTTAGAGGTGGCTGTCAGGGCTGGCCAACCAACAGCCACGGCAAACCCTTCCTGGTGACTTAAGCACTTCAGGTATTCAGGTTTTGGAAATCCCCATTTGTGATATTTTAAATTACTGGTGCCAGACCCCTCAGCCATCACTGCTTACAGTATTCTTGGCCACTGCCTTTAATTTATCAGTCCACAGTGGCCATGCAGAGTTCACTGTATACTCCAAGCTTGTGTCCAAGCTAATGCTGACTGTAAAATGCCAGGCAGCACCATACCACCCAGGGTTATCCTCCCCTCTGCAGCATCCTCTCACTCCAGCCCTTCAGACCTGCTGAACAGGGAAAGTGAAATCACTTCTAAAACATATCCTGCCTCTTTTGACTTACATTTTCTCTCCTGGCATGCTGCTATGTAAAAGGCTTTTACAGACCATGATTTCAAAAGCAAACCCATTTTCCCCCTTCCTCTCCGGCTGTGGTGCTTTAGAAGTACGTGGGCAGCACTTAAAATACAGAGGAGGTTAAAGATCCAACAGGGCAGCTGTGTGAGGGCTCCAAGATTTGGAGAGGAAAGAGACAACCAAAAGAAAGGAGCAGAAGCCAAGGCATTATTTGCCAAAGTTGGGAGTGTTTTGAAAGGGACATTGCCTCAATCTGCTGTGGAGCTGCATCGGAGTGCACCAAGGAGAAACGGAAGAAAGGTACCCATTCCCACCTCCCCCTTCTTCCTTGTCTTCATTCCCCAGACAGGAAAAAGAACTATTCCTCTTCTTGCAGGTCTACCAAAACCAAGGCAGGAGCAGCCACTGGCACCTGTCTGTGGCAGCATCAGAGAGACATGCTGGGGTTGACACTGAACTCACAACTGTGTCAACTGCCAGACTCCAAAAAAAAGCAGGCAGGATGCACTTCAGCAGCACTTTCTGAATTCGTTCCCTCTGACATGAGGTGTCTAACTCAGCTGTTGCCCTCACAACCTGCTACCATCAGCTGGCACAGATGGGACCTTCTACAGAGTGGTGGTGTTTTGTGTGGACTGAGTCACACTCTGAAAGATCCTAATTTCTGAAACTGTTCTGGAAGCAACTGCCTCTGAGTGTAGCAGAAAGCTCCAGTGACTCTGCTGCTATCTTAGACTCTGAACAAAAAAATCCATAGCAGCGGGTGCAAAGATACAGGTCTAACCACACATCTTAACCATCTGCTTAAAATTAAACATGTGCCCTGATGATCTGCACATGCTGGTTTTTAAGTAAAAAGCTACCTGGAATAATTCTAACAAACATAAGCTGTTAAATATGACTATATTATAAAGCACAGTCTAAAATGGTCCACAAGACAACAACAACATGAGTTTTGGACAGTTCCAGTATCAACCCTTTTGCAGTTTTCATTGCTAGGACAGGGCATCTGGTGCTGAACTCTGAATTTTTGTTTCCCACCTACCTCAGGCGAGTGCCAGGAGAAAGTGCAAAGTGCTCACCTCCAGCTTGCGGAGGCATTTGAAGACAGGAGGCAAGTTTAAGTGGAGTTTGGCATCCCGGGGGGTGAACTTTTCCTGACAGCCAAAGCAATGATATTGAGCACTATCATTCTCTGCTGTGCACATCTTTGCCTGACCTTATCCTAGATGCATCCCCTTTGACTTACTTCTTTAAAGAGCCTAATAGATTTTCTTTAGCTTGAGGCAGAGCAAACCTCTGCTGGATTGAACTAATGTAGAAGTATTAGAAAAGATTGGTGCTGGGAATTTTTTTCCCTCTTCCCCTTGCTGTGCAATAGGAAGAAAATGTATGACCTAAATCTGCCAAGGACCTTCAAAGGAAAGGAAGAAACACATGTGGAAAAGCATTAGAAAGCCACCCAGCTCTCTTTAATTATGATGAGAATGCCAACATTGCTAAATGAATAGAAAATAAACGGAATAACTATTAAATGATTATGGTTTCCCTCACATATTTCTTTTCATCTATTCACCAGCAGATAGTTTTACAACATAAATAAATCTTTTCAGATGTAAACAAGTCTCCAGCACATACTGCTGGAGTTGGCGATGGAGCTGTTGGCTGCTGGGTGGGGAGGGAAACTGCGATCTCCAGCACCCCCTGCAGCATCCTCGCCAAAAGACAGGCTCGGAGTCTGCATCGCAAGGCGAGGGGCACAAATCCAGCTCTGGTTATGAATATTTAAGGATTTAAAACAATAAAACGCACTTACATGCAGGGTTTAATACTACCTTTTTCTCACTGTTTCTTGGCTTCATCCCTACACAGAAAGAAACCTCGTTTTGCTATCACAAAGCTTCGTAGAGTGGGAAATGCAGTTTCTGTCGGAGCCCACGTTCCCCAGTGGGACCATCCTGCTCCCAGCAGACACAGCCTGAGCGGCGTGAGGAAGGGGCCAAAACACTGCAGGGAGAGGAAAGTTTTGCAAATCCCTAATATTTGGGAAGACAAAAACATCTCGAGTTTTTGAGAAACCTGAAACTCTTCCCAAGGATGGGTGCAGAGAGAGTACCACAATGCTTTCCACTGGTGTGTCCCTGCCCTGCACCAGAGATGCCATTAGAGCCTTCAGCCCTGGCTGGCTCTTTAGGGCAGACCAAAAAAATACAGTTACACTCAAGATCTTGAATTTCCAACTTAATCCTTGGCTTATTGACCAAATGGCTTTCCATTTCATATCCACTGATCCAGCATCCACCTGCTGAGCTATTGAAAAGTGGTAAGAACATAAGACAAGAACCATATCCCTTTAAAGTTCACTAAAATAATTTAATAGCAGAGCTCCCATAGTCAGCCACCCAGCACCAGGTATTCTATGCAGGGAAATGGCAGTGTGGGGACTGTCCCTGGCACAAAAATCTGTAACTCCACTAAGGTTGCAGAGCTGCACTGTTTCATACCAGCCAGACTCTGTCTCACCCTAATGTCCAGCAAAGAGATGCTCCCTCATTTGGTTTGTCCCCCTTGGGGAGAAGGACTACCTAGTTGCAGAGCTGCCCACTGCCAGTGACCGCTTTTATTTTGCTGAAGTGCAAACATGAACTTTGACGTATTTGCCTCAGAATCAGGATAGTCTGAGCTTGCTTTTTCCAAGAACAAGAGAAAAGAAAATCCACAAATTGTTCTTTTCTTTGCCAGACTGCTTCCCAGGCAGGTTTTGAGCAGAGCTAATTTGGCTCATCCCTGCAGACCTCCCTGGTGACAATTACGCAACCAGACCCATCCTGCATGGAGCATTTCACACCGCTCAGACATGCATATTGGAAGAGGGCTCTTTATATTGTATTTTTATCCTTCTTCTTTGCATCCCTGTGCTCCTGAGAGCCATGTGCCCCCCTCTCACGGCCCCACAGTGTCCAACCCTTCTTTCCACCCCTTCTGTTAAGTGCCTAATGTGACTTTTCTCCTCTGCCCTGTCCTCTTGTCAAGTCACCCTCCTGCAGAGCAGATGCTGTTAGAGCAGATGTAAAATGGTTCAGTAACACTCGCTAATATTAGCTTTGACACAAGCACAGAGAGGAAATAAATTCTTTTCTGGGGGAGAAGCACAAATTACTTAATGCAGCAGATCAGAGCAGCATCCGTGACAATGCTGGAAGAGAGCTGGTTTAATATCTCCCTGAATATAACACACCCACAAAGCAGAATAACTCTTCCCCACCAGCAGTCAGCATACAGCCTGCCCCACCTTGCACTGTACAACCTGTGGTGATTTCTCCCCAGCCTTACAGGACTCTGGTCATTAATCTAGAATCTGCTTATTAGTCCCTAAAAAGCTGCCTCTGAGAGCCTTGACTGGGAGGAGAGGTGCTTCACAAGCTGGGCTTTTCCATGGCGATTACAGCAGGCACTAGCACCAGTGGGAAGGTGGCCAGGGCATGTTGAGATGGGGTGGCTGCTTGCTGGTATTTGAGCAGGCACAGGTCACAGGACACGAGGTGGAGTGGCAAGTAGCACCCAAGCATGATTAATCCCCTCCACTGATGCTTTTGGCATAAGACATGCAATAAATAGTCTTGCTGGTCATGGGGAGGAGGAGAGGGGTTTGCAGTGTATAGTGAAGCTGGACGAAGATCGGGAGCTGACTTGAAAAGGTCTCAGCCTCCTCCTGGGTCAAAGAAGAAGAGCTACTCAGGGTTACATGCCTTGCTCAACAGCCAAATCCCCCGTGTTCTGTACCATGAAGCCTCCAGCCCAGCCAAAAGAGGGATACAGGGCCAGAGCTGTTGCGCAGAGTTCAGGGAGCCTGAAACCCTGCAGGAGCATCCCATCCTCTGCTGCTCGGCATACCTTCCCCAGAGAAAGGGATTCACTCTGCCCTGAATGACTTCTCTGAGGCAGTAGCTTGGCCAATGATTTATGGTGGCCTGAGTTATAGGGGAATTGTGTCTCTTTCAGGTGCTGCACGCAGTGAGCCAGGTTTTCTATGTGTACCAGACCCAGTAGGAGATTTTTACTTTCCTGTGAAATCTCAGATACAAGAGGGATTTGACACGGATGGGATGACCTAGTATGCAAATGATTATGTTCCTGACCTGGAAACCCCTCTTGTTTCTCCTTTGTTCTGCTTTTGGGATGAAAGCATTGAAAGCATTTCAGCAAAGTCAGTACCACCTGCCCTGGTGGGAAATACCTTCAAAGGGTCCCTTTTGCTAGTGCTGCAAGGCTGAACGCAGCTTAGGGAAATAAAGAAATTTGGCCAAATTCAGGAGCTGCACTCACTGAGACCACCAGTAAATGACCCATTGACTCTCTGACTAGCTCTAATGGAAATCTTTGCTTGTCATGGGAGTGTTGATCTGTTAATCACCAGAGCATGCACCAGCCTCGACTGTTAGCTGATGCTGTGGACAATTTCTGCTTAGGTTATGGATAGACACTGCATGTGCAACATAGAGTATTATATTCAGGCAAAAAAGAAAATAACGAATTCAGCACAAAGAAGCAAGAAACTAAACTGTTTAGATAACCTTAGGCTTTTTCTGCTAAGAAAATCAATACAGTTAGAAGCTCAGAAACTACCCACATTGCCAGCAGTCAGGCTACAAAGCCACAGAGAGCCTGATGTAAATGACCAAAACAGTTTAGTTTCCATTTTTTTGTTTCTAATGCCTTTTTTTTTAAATAATTCTAAGTGTTTATGTGTAGTTTTCACCTATCTCTTAAGGTGCCTTTGTCTGTAAAGTTTAATATTTTTTAATCCAGAATCTTGGTTCACAGTCCCCTGTATCTGGAATGCTACAGCCCTGTGAGTTCCCTTCTCTTTTGATGATATCTGTTATTAGTCCACAGAATGCCAGGCATGGAAAAGACTGTGTCAACTTGCAGTTTCCCAGCGTGGGTAGTTTATTCTCTGTATTCCATTCACACATTTGATGTCCTTACCCCGACAGCCAACATGGGTGCTAATTAGCAGCTACACTCCTTCTGGCAGGTTGCGTGAGCACCCATCAAGCAGCACCTGACATGAATTTAATTCGCATCACGGATTAACTGCTTTGTTATTTGCACTGCAACAACACCATCAGTGCACAGGAGAAGGAGTAGTAGTCCCAGCAGTGTGGAAAATGTAATTAGGTGTGAGGACATTAATAGACCTCAATGACCCTGACCAGCCTCAGGTGGGACCCACAGCCACACCCTTCCCCTGGGCTCTATTTAAACTCAGACTAGGGTTTCTGTCCCTTTTCTAAGTTATGCTGTTGATGTATCTGTTCTCAGCTCTGTTGTAGAGCTTGGTTTTTTGATAGATTTAACTCTGTTTCATGGATGGACCTTGGACCTGTGCTGCAGTCCTGTCTCTGTCTCCTTTTGCTTCTGTGTGGATTCCTTGCATGGCCCCTGGATCTGACGTGTTGCTTTGCTTTATCTGGGGCTGTTGATAGACCCTGTTACCACCGATGCTGTGGTCTTCCTCAGCTCTCAGTTTGTCTTCTGTTATGGAGCAGCCCTGATCTTGCTGCTCCCTGATAACAAGACAGAGAAGTGGGGAGGAAGGACTGACTACAGTGGCACAGGGAACATGGAAGAAGCTGCCACTAATGAGCGAGGGAGCAAGGAAGAAAGTCCATCCTTGTGTGCCTGCAGTGAGGAAGAGACGTATTCATTAGTCTTCATCCCACAGGATAGACAGGAGGAAATCATGGGACTACCTGTGTCTTCCTCATCTTTCAGGTAAGCATCCAAGGAAAAGAAAGGGTGTGTGCACCCACCCCTTACTCCAGGAGTCAGGGCAGGCAGCCAGGGACAGCAGTGGGTTGCACTTGCTGTGCATTCATCTTTGACTCTCACCTAACCATACAAAGGCTACAACCCTTTTCACAGGGGAGTTGCAAGCAAGAGCTCTAACACCTAACCCAGGGGTCTATCTCCGAGTGTATCCAGAGCCACCCTTGGAGTTGTCACAGTGCTAACAGCAGCTAAACCGAGTTCATCTCTTATCCTGCCTGGTCTTAGAGGCAAGGCACGTGCTCCTGGTTTCTGTACAGTCGTTCCTACCTGATATAAGGCTGCACTATGTTCTTTTCGGCAGTGCAAGTATGACCTTAAGAGTGTGATGACATTCAGAAATAATTATGATTAAAGGAGAAGGAGAAGCACCAGCGCGTAGAGTTCTTTTTAAGTAAATAACAAAGGACTCTAATCTTTGGAGGCAGTTTGTTCCCTGTGTGTTTTAAAGCTTATGCTGCAGAGAGTTGATGACACTTGCTGCAAACTTTGTTCCTTTTATTTTTTTACATTGGGAAAGGGACTAAAGACAGAAGTACTCAGCAAAAGAAGTATCTACAGACACTGAAGAGTCAGGAAACAGTGAGATCACCTCCCTTTGCATATTTTATATGTCAAACGGCTACCAGTCCTTGTCAGCCTTGCAGAGTATCAGAGACTGTAGCAGACTGTATGCTTCAGACATAAGGAGAGCCAGCTGGGCTGCCCCATAAGGCAGTGCCTTTCTTCAGTGCTGCTGAGCCATCTATATCCCCCAGCATGAACAGACGGTTTGTGGAAGCCAAACTAGAGCCCTCCTAACAAAGCTCAGAGGAGAGAGTTCAAATCCCTTGGGGGTGTTTCTCAGGCTCATCTTGCTGTGCTGCCAGCCTGGAGCCTGCACAAAGCTGTGTCAGCCCAGGTGGAAATACTGTGTGAAACAGCTCTGCATGCTGCAGGGAGTAAAACTTCAGGAGATTTTTACTGAGCAGGAAACCTTAGATTTCCCCACAGGGACCAGGGATGTGAATACTGAGGTGTTGGATGACAATATAATCTATAAAACTCTCATGCTAAGAGGTGTTTCTCTGTAAAGAATGAGGTGATGCTAAACAGTAGGAGATTAATCACTCCTCCTCCCCTTTCCTCCCACTTACCTCGTGGATCATTAGGCCTCAGGAAGGTTTTAATTCTGCCTCTGCCATGTATACATGAAAAAATTGACGAGAGTTTCACCTGGCTGGTGACTAGGTCATGTTAAATTCTGTATCACAATCAACACTCATTAGTCCAAAACAGCAAAGAAACAATGCATCCTCCTGGGAGAGGAGGATATTTATCAATTTAGGAGTCTTTTGGGGGGGATTATCTTGTCAGCTGCACATACAGCTCTTGCTTCCTTCCACAAGAGCTACATGTATAAACAAGAGATAGGGAAAACTGGTGTCCCTGAACATCCCTCTCACTTGAGTGATCACAGCTTTATGTCCTGGACTGCTTTCTTCAAGGAGGATTTCCATCACAGAAGCTCTGGGGTGAGAATTTCAAAATGAATTAATCAAAACTGAGGTGATCAGTGCTGAAATAATGTCTCACTCCAATGCAAAGCCCCTGAGACTGGCCTGGATTGGATTTACTCCAGTCTGAGTCCACTTTGTGCCTGGTTATTTACTGTGAAATGTTAGGGACTGGGCATTCACATCCAGAGCAACAGGCTGTGATGTGATTCACACTCAGTCATATATTGATCAGTTTTTGATATTTTTTTTATGGCAAATGCTCCTGAGAACCTATTTTTGTCAAGGAAAGATTGGGTGGTGTCTGTTCTTTATGGGTTAACAGTAGAATTCTTGTATTCATCTGCTGGTGCTTCAAATGAGGGACCATAACATGGGATTTAAGTGATCAAATCAACTGAACTAAAAATCAAGGGGGAGGAAACATATGTGACTTAAATGTTTGAATGGAGATAAAACTTAAAGGCTGGAAACTTGCAAGTAGGAAAGAAAAAAAGTTCAGTGAAAATCTTTCTCTATTTCTTACCCAGTGTGTTTTTAAAATACAAATAGATCTTAATTTACAGCTTCTGTTTTTTGTATTATTGGTAACTAAAGTTAGAACTAGCTCAGAACTTAAAAATCTTTAAAAGTAGTTTATAATGACTGTGATAGTCTTTTGCAAAAAAAGAATCAGTCTGATTCTTTCCTCCCAGTTTACCAAACCAGGCACCAAAACTCAGCCTTTCCTTTGCAGATTAAACTAACTAGAAGCAATATTTCGCTCTGCCTACTATGAATATGATTCCACTGGTAACTTCTTCCTTGGGGAATGCAGTGAATTTTAAACAGTCCATCTTCTTTCTATGAAAAATGCTGTTGAAGTGTATTACAAGCTATTATGAAGTTTACAAAAAAGGTTCACTCTGGAGTTATGATATTTTATGTCAACTTTCAGCTTAGACTAAACTTTTATAGCCAGGATATAAACTCCTGAATATAGGGTCTTTGTAATAGAAAACTTGTCTGACTATAGGGTCAGGAGGAGCAGTGGTATAATACAATTTATAGCCTACTCAGCTTGGATTTACACTTCATCACAGTACAATATCAAGAGCAGATGTTACAATGACAGTCCTCCATTTTTTGTTGCTGTATAAAAACAATACATAATATAGTCCTAAAACAGAACTGCTGTTTTCTTAATGGGAGAGTGGGGATGGCTAATGCTTCCCCAAAGTATTTTCATAAGCATAGCCTTTGCAACAGCAACACCATGGATACCCCAAGTCCCTTCAAAACCAGTGGCATTGAAAATAAATCCTCTGGTTTTAACATGTGAAATTAGAGATCAGAAGCACAGGAAAATCAAAGGCTGAGCTCTCTTGAGGCAGAGGCCAAGCTATGGGGGCTCCAGGAGGTGTTGAGAAGGGAAAGCCTATTTTAGAGACTGGAGACAGGGCTTTTACCATGGGTGGGATGGGGTCACTGAGGTTGGAGAGGAACCTTGGAAGACTCTGGTCTGATGCCCTACCCAAAGCAGGGTCAGCAGAAGGGATAAAGTCATTTTATGTTATTTGACTGTGATAAATGATAGTTCTGCTGAACTGCAAGAATATAGCAGTGTAGTGCTTGCTCAGTGCCCAAATCGACCAGTTTGATGACAGTTATGTCACCCTAATGCCACCTGAATAGAAACTTTTCCCTGGATCACAGTATAATGTGCATATAACTGATAAAGGTGTTTAAGCTTTTTCCTGTCCCCTTGTGACCCTCCACCCCCTTTATATTTCCTTTGTAGCAGAACAGAAATTAACAGCTGCTTTAAGGCATTTAATAATTATAAAAACACTGTTTTGAAGTCCTGGGTGTTGCATATGGGCTTCTTTGGGGGGGAAAAAAATGATTTGCATTAAAGTTTGGATCCAGTCTGACAGAGCTTGTCTAGTGAAAGATCACTCGGACCAGAAATTTTTGTTCTGTGCCTGTACAGAGTCTCCTCTGGGGAGAGAGGGTTCAAACACAGAGCTCCCAGGCATTACTGAAAATCAAATAATGATATCAGGAAAGTCTCCCAGTAGTTTTCCAAAAACTAATTATTTGAGATTACTGACTACAGAAAATCACGTATGCAATTAGTTCTGCCTTTAGTTTTTGTTGCTGTCTGTCTTAAAGTCTGCAAGGTTGAGGGAGGACCAGTCTCCATGCATCACCTCTTGGTGGATGTATAGATCCCTTTCAGGCTTCAGAACCATGTCTCTTGCCATCTACCATTTTATAACTCTGAGGAGAGGACAATTTTGGTATTTTTAGGAAAGAAATCCATTCCAGGATGAGACAGAAGCTTTCTAGTGATTCAGTTTGTGTCCATTATTGCAGTATCATTAACTACTTAGTTGCTGGTGTTTTCTGCCAGGAGGAAGATATAAAATATTTTAAATAAATTCTACTCTTTAATTAGTTCCTGGCTGCAAGGAATATTGTGAACTACCAGTGAACTCTGGCTGACAGTTAATGCTTGTAATTTTATGCTTCTGAGCAGGTTCACTGGTGTTTCCTTATGGTGCTCCTGACCTTGAAGGTGCCAGATAATCCATGCACTGAAAAGGGCACTGATGTTGGTGTCTGTTAAAGGAGGTCAGTGAGTGGAAGCACTGAAGGGAGAAGTTCAGACTGTGGCAAGAAAAGGAGACTGAAAACATACCATTGTTTACTGTGCTATTATGTGCCAGTGTGTACCAGAAGGCATGTGTTGGGCATGATTTGGCTGTGTGCAAGAGTCAACACAGCTATTCTGAGGGGGATTCAGTTGGCTATGTCCTGGCTATATTGTCATTGAGATTCAACTGTGATGTTTGCAAGCTCTGTGCAAATAAAACTCCAAAACATTGCAGCCTTCTGATTTGCAAAAAGAAACCCAGACTGGCCTTTTGTTATTTGGTAAGTCCCTGAATTATGTCTGTCTTGCCTTGCAAAATATTCACAGGAACAACCCATCTGATGCCTTTTTGGCATGTCTGAATTGCACAGATCATGCATAGACATGATATTCAAGATATTTCTTAGAATTTTCTAAGTTTCCTAAGTATTAAATGCAGGGGAAGCAAGGACCATAAGGTATAATAAGAGTTTCTCCTGACTCTATGTAATCAATTGGTGGACACATACAGATACATACTGGTGTTTTGGTTTGACATCTGTAGCACTGCCTAATAAGCTGGATGCTAAAGGACAGACCAGAAGCCCTGGATTTCCTTATCAGTTTCCCTCACTCTGCTGCTTTCCTTTACGGTGACTATTCTGCTTCCAGTCTGACTTCTTACCAAGTCCTCTATGTATGCACAGTTTGTCACTCCATGATAATCTTGATGGAGGCATCAAGGAGCTATCAGCACGAAAATAAGAGGTAGGATGAGTGATTAGGAAATTTCTTGAGGACAAACTGACAGGGTGAATCTCATAGGCAGGAATTTTTTTCCCTCCCATAATCCTGGGGAACCCAGGACTTTCAATTAGAGTAGATGTGCTCTGTGTTTTCACACATCAATCTTTCATTGGCCTTGCATCAATCATTCACTGACTTGTGCAAATAACTTCTCCCAAACAATATTCTCCTGTCAGAAACAGGCACTGTCACCTGCAAACCTGTTTGAATATTTCATTGTTGCCAGATGATGGCATTTGTGCATTTCCTAGATGACATGACAAGATAGTCCCTGTGCTCCTTGCCCTAATGAAGCTGGAAAGCCAAGGTAAAGCCAGACAGTGACTGGGGCTATGTCCTAGAAAACCTTTTCTCTGTAGTCTATGCAGAGAGGAACAAAGGGAACTGCAAGCAGGGAGTGCTTGTTCGCTACCTGTTTCAATCTAGTCTAGTCAGGTTCAACCTAGCTGATATAAGGAGTGGCTAGAGCAATGTCACTGTCATCCTCAAAAGACAGCCATTCAGCAGATGGTGATGGGACCCCTTACAGATTTGGTATTTCACAGTCCTGTTTTCATCTGAAAACCTTTCAAATATTTCTGCCTGCTCCCTGGGAAGCTTGTGGGATTCACTAATTAATATATATCACAGGTAGGTATTGATAATTCTTCTTGGCCCTCACTTAAAAAAATATACCCTGATCCTGTTAACTACAAGGCCTCAGCACAGGAACAATCTACTGATGTGATGTTGAGTGAAGAGGGGCTCCTGAGGTATTAGTAGTGGAGTTCTTGGCTGGCATTGTCAGATTAGATTTATAAACCCAATTAACTATTTAGTACAATTTATACACATACAAAGCTTACTTTGGCTACCTATTCTCTCAAGGAAGTTTTAATCCATAGGTTACACCTCTAGTAGCTGCCAGATTACTTGTTTTCTGAAGGTGCAATTATTGAAAGCTCTTTGTGCATGGTCTCTGGGAGGCCACATTTGCCTGAGTCAAGGTTAGCACAGATGAAAAGGGCTTATCTGGGGAGAAGCAAAGCATAGAACTGAGGGAAGGCCTGGTGAAAACTATGGCCTACCCAACAACTTTTGAAAAGGTCTGCCCAGCTGTGGGAAACTGCAGTAAATTGGCTGTTCAGAGTACTTGAAAACTAGATCTATCCAGAAAGTACATAACCAGTGCAATAAACAGTAAATGCCTGGGAACTGGGTTTACCCATGCCTTGTTTGGACAATATAGTGTTTACTTGCTTCTCAGTGAAAAGAACATGGTACTTGTAATGCAAGTGCATCTTGGATAAGGTCACCAATGAATTTTTATTCCTAATAACACAGCAGTGATCATTACTCTGTGATGGCAAGCAGCTTCTGAAGGAAGTGTGCTAACATGACCCAGGTCTTTTTAAAAGTTCATCAATAGATTAAAAATACAAATTAACACCATGTTCCTATGCTCCTGTGGTCTTGGATTTCCCCCTCAATTTACAATAGCTCCTACAAGCATGTATTGAACTTTTTGTCTTTGTGCTCTCTCTCTCATCATGTTTCTTCTCAGTGCTATGCTCTTACAGTAGAAAAGGCTTTGAAATCAATCGCTGAAATGTAGTTCAGTTTATGGTTCATAAAGGGCTTTGGGAAATCATTTTGTATAGAAAATGTGATATAAATACAGGCAGCATATTTATGGCCTTTTCTTAGCTTTGAAATTATACTATTAAGCTGGGAAGCCTGTCACATATGTAACTTAACATACTGAAGCCCTACCTACCAAAAGGCACTTAAGTGGATGCTTAAAATTAAGCAAGTGATTTAATCCTGCCTTATACAGTCCTTAAACACAGACATAAGTCTCACTGAAGTCAGGGCAAGCACATTAAAGTTAAGTGTATGCTAAGCACTTTGTTAAATCAAGGCCTAACTCTACTTATTTTCGCATCCATTCCTAATTCTGAAAAACAACAAGTATGTTAAAAGAGGCAGTGACATCTCAACTTCTGCACCGATTAAATAAGTTAAAAAATCATGAATCCTGAAGCAATTGCCTTGCCATCATACTTCTTTCCTTTTATGATTAATCCAGAGTTTGATATGTCTTTCTATAGGATTAATATCTTAACAGCAAGGTAATAGGTAGTATGACATTTAATCTCTTTGATTAAATTCCATACTAAAAATGTCCTATAAATAAAAGAAACAATTGAGGCAATCATAAATTATCTTCATTGTTACAAAGTGATGGATTTAGTGGTTACAGAGGGTAAAATCGCATGAGCTCATTAAAAGCTACAAGGGGTTTTTCCTTCCACAGAGCTAAAAGATGTTGTGGCCTACGGCAGGTTTTCTTGCATTGCATTTATTTTAATCAGCTGAAACCTTAAGAGGAAACAGAAGGTCCTGTGTATATGTGCCCACTTCATTTTCCACTAGAGAGGAACAGATCCAAATAGGGATCTCTTGCTTCAGGTTTTATCTTAGGTGCCTCCTGTGGGCTCAGCACTGTGCCTAATGAAGGAGAATGTATTTTTTGGTTAATAGCCAGGATCAAATTGTTTCAGGATCTGAGTCTGCTTCTTGTCTCTGCCACTGCCCTCCACTGTAACCTTGGGCAAGTCACAGAAGGCCAAATTTTCAAGACCTCAGCATCAACCATGAGACCCAGCTCAAAATGTATCAGCCACAACCATAGTGACAAATGAATAAGGTTTGGATGCAGTCCAGTGGACTGTGTTCTTCCGAGTATTTACCTGAAGACATGACAAATTAGATGCTTATCTGAGCCCCTCTGAAAATCTGTGTGCAGGGGTAGGCCCCAAACCTTTTAAGGCTTCACTGTGCTACTGAGATGCACCTGGAGGATTCATTTCTCCCTTTGCAAAATGAGCAAAAGGTTGTACCCAACCAGAAGGGCTTCATTTAGCATAGCAAGGTACGGTTTTTCTTATTCAATTAGAAAACCCTTTTTACTATAGATACCAATACAACTTTTTTCCTTTCTCTGCAACTGTAGGAGGTAGAGAAGTCAAGTGACAAAAGGGGAATAAAGTGAACAAGATTTTCATCCAAGTTGCTGGGGGTTTCAAGGGCTCTCATTAGCACTTTCCTGCACCTGAAATCTGTGCTGTCCCTTTGTCTCTTTACAAGAGACTGTCATTGTCATGAAACCCAATGTCCAACAAGGACAACACAAATGTACAGTCCTCCTGCACTGTGCCTCTGAGTTGCATAGTCCCCAAGGTTAGGGATGGACAAGAGGCTGCTTCGATGTCTGACTGTTAAAAAAAAGCCAGCCCATTCATGTGATTAAGGATTCAAATGAAAGACTTTCTGTAAAGATGTGTTTTTAATATAAAAGGCTGCCAGCAGAGAAGTCCCCCATGGTGCAGTTTGTAGTATCTTGTAAGAGTTTAGAGAGATTAAGTTCATGTAAATTCCTTGAGAAGCATCTGCACAACCCATAATGAAGTTTTGCTGCATGTTTCATCAGATGAAATGCTGCATTTCAGTGTTAAACCTTGTTCAAGTACCCATGAAAACCACGAGTCCAGCAGTGCCAGGAGCACCAGGTTTTCTGCTGGGAAATATGGTGGGAGGCCTTGTTGCAGGTGGCACGGGTGCTCTGCAAGGATGGGCCATGAGTGATTTTAGCTGTGGGTCTTTGCCATCAGCAGAGACCAGGGACCTCCTCCTACTTCAGCCTCCTAAAAAAGAAAAGAGAATTAACATACTGACCAAGATATTTCTCTCTTTACTAATCTTAGGAGTTGCCTACAGCCTCTGTCCCTTAAATTGTGCAAGGCCTGACTTGGCAAAGATTCATGGAAGGTAGAAGCTCACTGACAGACCCTGATAAATCAATCAGATGTTGGATTGCTTTTTAAAAACTTCAGCCTGTTTTTCTGAAATCTGTTATTAAACATGCCCTGTTCTGACCAGTTCCTTTCACAATGACCTCCAACATGTTTTTGCTGGAGAAGCTATAAAGGGAGAATGGGCGCAGGGCCAGGGAGCCTCAAAAAAAAAAATGCCTTGCAAGTAAACAGGCTGTAGAGCACGGCAGGGCCTCCAGACAGTGCAAAAGACATCACAGTGGCCCAGGTCTGTGTCTGAAACACCTGCTAGTGGAGATCTAATAATGCTTTGAATGGATTAACAGTGAATGCATCCTGAAGGGACCAAAAAGGGAAGAAAATCACAGCTCAGCTCCCCTGTGCTTTGTTTCTTTGTCTGTCTTTTCTTTGTGTACCACCATATTGTAATTGGTTTATCACAGACCAGACCAGTGTAATCCCAAATTGCTGTAGAAACCTCACAGTATGCTGATTCTTCATACAACTTTGCCAAACAATTCCTTTCCATCACCCATGTAGGTCTGAAAGTCATAGGCTGGAGCTGGGGATGGAGATGTGTTTTGCATTTGGTAATATTGATTTATTTTACCCATTCTTACAAACTGAAGCAATGTATGTAATATAGGTGAAACAATGTATGTATGTCTAATCTAATGGATGTCTATTTTATTAGCATCTTCACTCTGGTTACTTGCAGCCTGAGTTAAAAAGTTCTAACATCTAGGGTTATTTGAAATGCTCCAGGGTGCCTGAGACATATGACCCAGGACTTAGAGCCACCCAAGCCCTTCAGAAGTGGCATGTGGAGACCTGGTGGGTAAACTAGGGCACCTCCAGTGGCACTTCAGACATGTTTTGGCACTTGAATCCCATTCCCATTAACTGCAGTGAGAGCTCAAACACCTAGTGCACATCTAGACACTTGCATGTCGGTGCCTCGATCGGGGAGGCTGAATCATCTCTCCACACTCAAGTTCCTCCTCAGTAGTACAGCCCATCAGTCCTGCTTTTGCAGGTACCTTGCAGAGCGTCTTGTAGACACCGAGTTCCTTGAGACCATTAATATTCTTGTGGGTAACTTATGAAACTGATCAAGCAGGGAAAAATGTCTTATTGAAGCCGGGGGAGAAAACACTTGATTTTGAAATTTTTTATTACATTTTAGTTTACTATGAAAGCTACTTCAAAATACAAATTCAGAAGCTTTCTTATGGAAAATTTTTTAGGTTTTCACACAAAAAAGAAACACTTTTCACTAAGACTGAATTTGATACAAAACTCAGTTTTCCATAGTGAAGTGAAATTCAGATTTTTCACACCTCTTTTGTTATTCAGGCTGATTGTGCTCCAGGCAAGATCCAGTAGGATTAGGGGGAACTGATAGCTACCAGGACAATTTCAGCAGTCTATGACATGACCTGAAGAAATGATTGATTTGCACTATCCCTTGACAAAGAAGATATGTCATGTACAAGGAGAGAAGTAGCCTGGCATCTGAGATCAATTGACCGCAGTGCAAGAGATGGGGTAGGCTTAGATGTGCAGAGCAAATGAAACAGTTTCTTTAATAACAGGCAATCAGCCTTGTATTCTTTGAAGCCAAGGGAATTCTCCCATTGATTTCAATGTGTTCAGATTTATAAGGGAAGTACCCACCTCAGGTAGCTGAGTGCAGTTCCTTGATTCAAACCGAGGTAAAACATGTCTCACTGCTTTAATATTTGTTTGGAAGGTAATAGTTTAGAATGGTGTGAGCTGGAACAAGACAAATTTTGTTGTAATTAAGCCTTGATTTTTTTTTTTGTTGATGTTTTTGTTTTGCATTTGTTCTAGTTCTTTTTCTCCAAATAGACCACTTCATCATTTGTTGGTAATCATGATTTGTGTCTATAAAAGTAGTCCATACAACAAACACAGTATGCCTTTTCTTTTACTCACTTTCATTCTCATGTGAAAATACCTACTCTATTCATGTACATTTTACATCCTCATGCCCTATGTGTCCAGTTTTATGCCCCCGTGCATTTTTAACAAGTGAATTTCCAAGGTTTGCGTGGATGAGTATTTGCAGGATCTTCCTTATTTAACCTCACGCTTTGTACATCTATTGAGCCTGGTGTCCAAGAGATGCTAAGAGCATCAACGTTCACTAACATCACTGACAAATAAAAATGCTCAGCATTGTATAGGCCTTGGTCACCTTTTTTCCAAAGTTTTACTTGTATAGCTTATTTCATCCAAGAAAACTGCCATAGCCACAAGGACTATCACTAGGGTCACCCTGAAGGGAAGGGTTAGCACTTTAGCCTGTAGACTCCGAGTTGGCATTGGTATTTAGAGGTTATTCTCTGTGGGGTTTTGGGGTGTTTTTTTCTCCCCCTTAACCACTGCATAACTGTATATAAGGTTGGCTTGAAGAGCTGTTCAAAGGATCAGTCTACCTATCTATTTGCTTTTTGTTCCAGAAGTCGTTTAATTTAGTTGTAGCAGATTTAGAACATGAGGTGTAAAACAGAAGTCAGAACAGGGAGTTCTGGCATTGCTGGCAGTGTCCTGTTTGAGCTGGAGGCCTGAAGAATGGGTGAAAGCTCCAGATATGCTGCAACATACATCAGGCAGCAACTGAGCAGAACTGAATTCAAAAGAGGGATTAAGCTAGAGAGAAAAGGGATTTACTAGATGTATTTCAGCAGACCAGGATATAGGATTTGATGGCATCCTAAGACTGACCCCATCAGTGTAGACAACCTTGAGGACAAATACAGTATTTCTGTTGTGTATTTGCAAATGCCCTGGAGCAACAGGCTCTAGTCACAGCCAGAGATGTTTTTAGGGTTGACAATAAATAATGATAATACTTGTCATTTATCTGTCAAGATGAGAATTACTGGTGCTGTAATCTTTGTCTGTTTAGTTAGAGAACAGAAGTAATAAGTCTGACTTTCCCAGCCATTGACACCTGCATAATGAAGCCTGAGCTTCCAATGCTCCTGGTCCTGCTGACGTGTTGGCTTTCTTTAAGCTGTCAAGTTCATATGGTAAATAAGTTTGAGGAAATCTCTTCACTTCCGTGGATCCCATGAGCAAAAAATGTAGGGCTAGATAGATGAAATAAATTATTCATTCTGAATTATTTACTCAGCTCCACTTATTTGTTCTCATTTACTTCCTTTTTACTTAAACTAGATCATTCATCTTCTCTTCCTTCCTTAAAAGATATTTCAAATGTTTTTTTAATCACTTTGTACATATCAAATGCTGTTAAATACCACCATCATGCTGCTGTTTGGGAAGCCTACAAATAGTATGTATACATTGAAGTAAATAAACCTCATTAGCTTTGTTAACTCCATTAATCACAGTCAATAACATTAATGAAGCCTACTTTAGCATCACTGTCAGAGATTTAGGACTAATTCATCTCATTATTAACTTTTGTGGAATTACAGTCTTCTTCAAATTTATCCCCAGTACTATCAGATTTTATGTGAGGTCAGCAGTTTCCCATGAATTTTTTAAAAGTAAATTCAAACAAAAAAAGAAGGGGTTTGGAAACATTTTGAAAGGTTTTGAGTTTGGTTGCAGAAGGGCCCAAGAATCAGAAAGTGAGGAGGACTGGAAACTGAAATATCCACTGTTTTGCTTCGGTTGCTACATTCCAGCCTCCATGTGATGGAGGTGTCATCTGAGTAGTGGTGGCCCAAATCCCAAACCAGGCTTAGTTAGTCATTGGGGAGTCTGACATAAAGATGTTGACTTAGAAGTTTAAATACCTTTCCAACATGCAGATTTAGTGGTCTCCAATGCACATGGACTTTACCTTACTGTTTCCTTACAGGTTGTCTTGGATACATTTACAGACTAGGATTTCAAAATTTGGTGGAGTTGTAAGAGGGTGTTATCAGACTACTGTATTAGTCTATTTGTAGACTGCACTGAGACACTTACATTTAGTAGATACTGTATTGTGCAGGCCTGACATGATAGAGTTAATTCTGTTTGGAGCTACAGAAAGCTGAAGCTTATTTTCATTAAAATTTTGTTCCTTTTTTGTCCAAATGTTGACAAAACCATTTCTTTCTTAACTGTATAACATTTCTAAACATCCTGCTTGCACACATATCACGTTTCCTGAGCATTTTAAGATTTAAAGCAACACCTTTAATGTTACACGAATACCCTTTTCTGCTTTTGATGCCACTTTTTTATTTTCCATATATCTGCCATTCTGTTTTCTGGCATGGATTAGAATTGGCAGTATCTAAAATACCCTGAAAAAGATATGTCTTCCAATAAATCTTTGCAGCTGAAAGCAGGAATAACCAGTGATATACAAGAGCCAGTTTTGCAGCTAGACTTGATAAGTATCTATTCACATTAATACATATCAGACTTCTGTATAAGGCACCCAAATCTTCCCCCAGCACAACAGCCTCTCCTTAGTTTTTCCCATTCCCACAGCATAAAAACAGATCAGTTGCTCATTTCAAAAGAGCTGATCCTAGATAAACATAGTTCCTGTATTTCAGCCCCTGGTTATAAAATGTTAAGTGTTCAATGTCTATGTTGGGCCTGAGGTCAATTAGTTTGAATTTTCTTTTAAGAAAAAAACCTGAAGCATCTCCAATGTGTCATTCCCTCAGTCAAGCATCCTTAAAGCCTTTCACTGCTCCTCATGCTTTACAAAATAAGACATAATGTTCTTACATAATTACCTGGCAGTAAGATCCAGGAAAAGGGGGCGGGGGAAGATGGGAAGACACTTTAGAGCTATGAGTAGTGACTTGTCTGAGCCTTTACATCAGTTCCCTTTAAACTGCTCTGTGGCTAATTTCCCAGGTTTCTTCCAGTGACTAATGCTGGGTAATAGTTTAAAGGGTCATAGTCACTGACTGGATCATAAATACAGGAATCCCACCACTGAAGCATAAAAAAATCCCAGAGCTATTCAGAAGGGAGCTAAAACTCAGCACAGCAATACAACATAGTATATAACTCCTGGCCTTCCTTTACAGAGACAGCCTTTTCTGATTTTGCTGCACTTCCCCTATGCTGAAAGGAAAGGTTGTTTTTTCCTCTAGAAATCCAGATGTTATAATCTCTTAAACCAAATTCTTTTTCCCTTTTTTGAAAGGAAGGGGAAACAGGGCTGAGAAGCTGTCAATGCAGGCCACTGGGATAACCTGGAATTGGTTTAGAATCATAAAGAGCTCATCAGTTTTGCCAGGTGTCAGTGACATTTCTGTTCTGTGGCAGTCTGGTACATTGGCCTGAATTTCTAAGGGAAGAGGCTACAAATGAGAGCAACTTCATTATTGCAGTGCTTTATTGAAGTCTTTGAGGGGTAACTAAGAAGCTATTTACACTGACCTTCACAGCACTGGCCTGAGGCTCAAAACAACATGGTAATGTTCATTGCCAGTAAAGCTCTGCAGAGCTACTTCACGTTGGAGCAGGTGGGAAGGAGGCAGATTGCTACAGCAATGGCCTGAAAGATTTCCATGTATGATGCCTCAGAGATTTGATGTGCACCAGTGACTGGGGGCTATTTTCAGCCCTACTTTGTATACCTTTCTTCTCTGCTTAGGTGCCGAATTGCCATGTGCTGCAATGATGACATCTGCTTATTTAAACTTTAATGACTGATATTGCAGGCCTTTGCCACATCTCACAGCTTCCAGGACTACTAGGGTGGACAATTTTATGGCAAGGAAAGGATGCATAAACATAGGGACTGAGGACATCTGAGCCCAGCCTGCAGGCAGAAAGCAGAGACTCAACTTTCAAAGTGAGCAGGGGAAGGAGAGGATCAGACCTAGAGATGTGCCAGAATAAAGCGTGACCAAGTGCAGGCAAATACATATCACGAATCAGGTCCTGAAACTTGTGAGATTTTAAAATAAGTTTGAGTATTTTTATTTGCTGTGTATCTTAACAGTTCTCCTGACAGGCCTCCTGTTGAGCTAATATAGAAAATAAGCCTGCTGTGTCAAGAAAAAAAAAGGTCCTTTCTAACCCATCAACAAGGTGATCTTGTACAGGAAATGCACCCTTTTTCCTGAAGAGATCATCAAATCATTCTCCCTTCTTGGGTTCTCTGACAGGTGTTTTTTTGTTCTTCCTTTGCTATTTCTATGTCACCAAGGCTTTCTAGAAATGATGGTCAGCGTAGTCTGAGGAGACAGAGGAAAGAATTTCCTCTGTCTCTGCGATTTTCTTTTTTAGTCAGAGCACAGCAGTCCCAGTATCCATATTAATTTTTATTTTATCCCAGGGAATCAGCTCTGGGAAAGGCACAGAAAATGGAAAGAAGAAACCTTTGCTCATGTGGATGGGAAGGAAATGCACTGAACTGGACCTGTGTGGTCCTTAGATTCTTGTTGCTGGAGATGTAAAAGTGAAAAATCCAATTTCTCCTTCACTTGGTGGGGCCAAAGTAAATCCCTGGGTGGCCTCTGAAGATGTGGAAGTAAGGTTAGGTTGGCCCCTTGCTTGCAAAAGGGCAAGCTTTTCCCTTCCAAACAGAGCCCTCTGTGCCTGTCCCCGAGGGATCTCCACTCCAAGACATGACTGTTTAAAGAACACATGTTCATAGGCCGGCATTTCCATATTTGAAGCTGCTTTGCCAATTCCAGACATACAAAAATCACGCAAGTAATTTCTGAAAGCAAATCCTGTCTGGCTTCCTTCTATTTGCATTTTGCTTTGTCTTGTAACTTTTAGGTTGTATTTGGCCACATTCTTACAGTTTCTCTTTAGTTGTGAAAAATGAACTTTAAAAACAAGTGAAGGTTGAAGCTTGTTTGGTTCAAGAGTGGGGGCTTTAAAATAACAAATTATTTCAAGACTCAAAATCCAGAACATGAGTAGTACCAACTGATCTAGATTTCTAATGCTCTTTTTCTCTCATTATGGACTTGCTCAGTCCATAATGATACAACATTCATTGTACCAGTTACTTGCATTTGAGTTTTAGCTTCAAGAAAGTGTGAATCTCTTAATGAAATGTAGTTTCCAGGCACAGGTCCCCAGTGTGACATGTGTCAAAAAGGACAAACTAGAATGTGTATATTTTTACCAGGTCCATTGAAATACTGTTCTCAGGGCTTTCTGGGGAGGAAAAAAAAAAAAGAGAAAAATCTTTCACAGAATCTCTGATATTTTTTTTTTTTTGCGAGATCATCATAATCTTAAAAGTTATATCTGACAGCCCACACAAGTCTTTCTGCAACAGGGAAGTGGAACACCTGAAGTGTCCATCTGTCATGCAGTGATAGGTCTCCAGTTGCACAGCTGGACTCTGCCTTTACTACCAACAGAAGTTTTCACTCTGCGAATCAACAGACATAACAGGGATGCAGTGTAAAAGAAACATGCTGTCCATTTACTGTAACTATATTTAAAACTTACCAGGCCAAGATTTTAACATGTTGTCCCATTTCAGAGTATGAGCCAGCCACATTAGCTTTCAGACAGGTCCAGCTTTGCAAAATTGAAGTACTTCAGATGAGTTTTCACCCCTTTTAATAGAATGAAAACCTGAGTATGACATAAGGGGCTCAAGAACTTGAAGTTCATTGTGCTTTGGATGGGGCAAATTTCGGATTCAGGATGAAGGTCCAATTACAGTACAGCTTGACAAAAGATTTGTCATCTGCACAGCAATGTAGGAGTGAAAGGAACTTCTCAGATGACAAAGTTTAGCCCCCTGCTAATACCTGCATTAGATAATCCTTGTTATTTTATTCTTTTTTTTTTAAAAAAAAAAAAAAAGGATTTACTTGAAAGAGACTTTTATTTAAAAAAAAAAAATAGATTGGGGCTTAGTAAAAAGGAAAAGACAGGATTGAAAGCTTTTTAGTCCTGGCACAGATAGGCAGACAAGCCTTGAAACAGGAAACATAACAGCCTTAGTGATCTTCTGTGTGAAATCAAGGTCAGCAAAGAATTTAAGGACAGGGAGGTGAGAGGATCAGTCGCATGCCTAGCAGCAGCAGTTAGGAGCTTCTGCTCCCTTTTATACTAACTGGAGAGGAATACAGGAGGTAGAGTAGGAAAATACTGTCTGCAGTGATAAAGCATCCTGTAAACCTTGTAATTCTGTGCCTTCTGTGAAGTATGCCAGAACCGCAGTAGAAGCAGCACATGCCAGATTTGATTGACACTTTGCCAAGGAAAGGCACAAGCACAGGAATGAAAGGGTTGCCATCCTCTCCTGGCAGCTCGAATGTCACACAGAGATAAAGTTTGCCACGAGTAACAAGTCTCATTTCCCAGGGAGAGAGCATGCAGCACTACAGCTCTTCACATATGGAAAGTGGTAGTGGAGCAGTGAGTTGGGTACACACAGAGGCTTCAAGATTAACAACAACAACGGAGTTGACTCCCCTGCCATCACAGTGCCAGTTGCAGAAATTGCATGTTGTTCTCATCTGATCTCTCAGTAAATCTGCGGGAATGTGGAAGGAAGACTACGCTCTTTGAAAAAGGATGCACCCTACAAACAGGACCCCTTGCCTGTTGCTATGGGAATGTGACACTGGGCTTTGTGGTGCTTTGATCATGCATCAGGATCAAAAATTGTATTGTCTTGGGGACTAGGAGAGCTTCTGAAGACACAAGGTGTGGTCATCAGAGCTCCAGTTTTCTTCAGAATTTGCCTCAACCTCTTGTACCTGCTTAATTGGATTGACGTGACCAAGAAACTACTGATTTTGGTTCTCCCAATTCCACTCCCTGCTGGAAGCTGAGTCCTTCACAAAAATTAAAGTATGAAGGAGGAGAAAGGGCATTGCATTTAATGTTTAGAAGCTTCAGGAATGGACTGTTACATTAGGCAGAACAAACAATCCTGCATTTTGCTTAATATTAAATATTTCACCTTGATCATCTTTTAGCTTTAGCTGTTAACTTGATAACAATTAGCCAGCAAAGCCACCTTTGTCCAGATCTTGTCTATAAGAAGTAAAGAAAATTGAATGTGATTTGGTCATCTTAGGGTTAGTGAGAAGGCAGGCAAAATTGCTCTTCTTGTGTTGTTGCCTTATGCCCAGAAGTAAATCTGGTTGGTGACAGATGTCCTCTGCCTTTGCTTTCCACAGGGTAAAAACAATTCATGAGTAAAGGCAAGGACATTTCAAGACTTTCTGGTTGAATGTTCTACATCTTTTGCTAGTTATTTTCCAATCACTAGCTTGAAGAACCACTAGCTTTTAGCTTTCCATAATACTCACCTTTCTTCCCTCTGCCTTTTTGTCTGTCTGCCTATCAATAGACTGATATGATTAGTATAATGCTTGATTGAGTACTGGTTGTCAATCAAACCTCCCTGCCATAAGCACCGAACAACAGTCATTTAGGTAGCAAATTTTCTCCCAGGTAGGAGGTCTGATGGAGGGAGGGATCAATTCAAGCTCCCAAGATTTGTCCTTATGAAAGAGGGGACAAAATTGCTACTTTTGATTTCAGTCCTACTTTTAAGTCCATAACATCCCTTCTGGTCACTTGTGATGTGCACTATATAGCAGTTGATGCTCCCCACCTCTCTGACAGGCTTAGTGGTATTCTTGCTTTCCCAGTTAGGAAGATCGAATTTCTTTCTGTTTTTTATTAGCTTTATCCCCTCAGCAGCCTAATAAACTGTGCAGCTGAAGCAGGGGAAGGGGGCAGGCGCTTTCCCTGCCGCTGCTGCTCTGCAGGAGGCTGCAGCCACACTCGTGTGTGCGCTGTGCCATCCCGCGGTGCTGCTGCCGCATTGCCACCGTCCCCGGGACCTGCGCCGGGCTCAGCTCTGCCAAATGCCTAATAACCCATCCATATAGCCTTCATGCCTGCCTTCAGCCCTGCGAGCTGCTGCAGCCTGCAAAGCTTCCCACAGACCAGAGCGTTAAAAGCTCTTACAGAGAAATCGGCGAGTGGCCAAGAAGAAGGTGATGGGATCTGCCTAAAGGAGGGCTTGTGCCTGTCCTGACTCTCAAAGGCAGCAAAAACCCTAAATGGGGGGATTAATTTTTGTTCTATAGAGCTGTTGTTTTTATTTGGATCTGGGAGAAACACAAGGAAACTGTACTGGTTTTTAAGCATTCATTACTGCTAGCAGTGAGCAGCCTTTGTCTGCTCCACTGCCAATTTCAAGGATGTCGGGCAATATTCTGCACAGGTGTCTCCTGCGCTCCAGCTCCTGGCTCATGCTAAGTTCTGTGTGCTGGTTTTGGCTGGGATAGAGTTAATTTTCTTCACAGTAGCTGGTATGGGGCTATGTTTTGTATTTCTGCTGAAAACATTGTTGATAATACAGAGATGTTTTCATTATTGCTGAGCAGTGCTTACACAGTGTCAAGGCTTTTCTGCTTCTCACACTGCCCAGCCAGTGGGGAGGCTGGGGGTGCACAAGAAGCTGGGAGGAGACACAATCAGGACAGCTGACCACAGGGCTATTCCATACCACATGATGTCATGCTCAGCATATAAACCTGGGGGAGGTAAAGGAAGGGGGGGGGGGGGGGGGGGGGGATGTTCGGAGTGATGGCATTTGTCTTCCCAAGTAACCATTACATGTGGTGGAGCCCTGCCTTCCTGGAGGTGGCTGAGCACCTGCCTGCCGATGGGAAGTGCTGAATGAAACTCTTGTTTTGCTTTACTTGAGTCTGTGGCTTTTGTTTTACCTATTAAACTGTCTTTATCTCAACCCACAAGTTTTCTCACTTTTACTCTCCTGATTCTCTTACTCATCCCATGGCGGGGAATGAGCAAGTGGCTGTGTGGGGCTGTTGTGGTTTAACCCCAGCTGGCAACTAAGCACCATGCAGCTGCTCCCTCCTTCCTTCCACACGCCCCCTCCCCAGGGGATGGGGAGGAGAATTGGGAAGGAAAAAAAAAAAGTAAAACTCATGGGTTGATATAAGAACAGTTTACTAATTGAAATAAAATATTATAATAAAGATAATAATTGTCATGAAAAAGAAGATAACAAAAAGAGAGTGAAATAAAGCCTAAGACAGACAGGTGATGCATAATGCTCACCACCCCCTGACTGATGCTCAGCCAGTCCCTAGGCATTTATCTGCCCCTCCTGGCCAACTCCCTGCAGTTTATATACTAGCATGATGTCATAGGGTGTGGAATAGGCCTTTGGCCAGTTGAGGTCAGGTGTCCTTGCTACATCCCCTCCCAACTCCTTGTGCACCCCCAGCCTTCTTGCTGGCAGAGCATAAGAACCTGAAAAATCCTTGGCTTAGTATAAACACTACTTAGCAACAGCTGAAAACATCTGTGTGTCATCAACATTATTCTTGTACTAAATGCAAAACACAATACTATACCAGCTACTAGGAAGAAAATTAACTCTATCCCAGCCAAAACGAGGACAGGTGCCTACTGGGGTCAAACAATGATATTCTGGAAAACTTTATCTAGTGCTTCTTACTCCATAAGCGGTGGTAACGTTAGTGAGGTTACAGACTGTAGGAAATATGTGTCTAATGGCATTCTAACGTATTTTCTAAATTATATTGTTTTCCAGGAGATTCCACCAGGTAATAATCTGTCTCATAGACTTGAACCTGCACAGTTTATCCTGGTTTTCTGTAGAAGCAAAATTTGCAGGAATGTAAGTATCTCTACCATTATTTCTCTCTGTTTGCATTTGTTTGACATAGTACAAGTTTCAAAGACATGAAATTCCCATACATTTTGCAAAAATAAGAAAAGATCAGAGAGACACTATTAGTGCTTTTACCCAGACTAAAGAGTGGAGCATAAACTGACCCTTAATTAGACATCAAAGTATGCACTTGGGAGGGCAGCTGGAAGACATAAGTCCCCAGAATCACCATCTCCTTTTGATGTGCTACTTGCAAAATGACATGTTATTCTTCCCTATGCACGCAAAGACAAAGTAACAGAAAATGAACATTACAGGTGGTTCTCTCACTGGTGCAATTTCCTAACTTGAGTCATTTTTCTAAGGTCATGGCAATACCCAGAAATTGTTAGAACGGCACCTGGGCTGCCTTTTTGATCTAGAGGATTTTGTTATAATTTCTGTTTTACAGTTTATTGTAGTAAGAAAGTACAGACCCTGCAAATCTATGATCCAATATTTGTTCCTCAGGAATATTTATATTCTTATAAACATACAAAGAAAGGGCTCTTCCAGGCAATTAATCTGTTTCATAAAATTATTTAATGGAAGGCCAAATAAGATATCCATGTTCCTAATGAAGAATAGTCTTCTGAATGAGTTGTCACAGTCAAGCCAGCAAAACAATTTTAGAACAAAATTACCTATTGCCTATGGGTACTAAGAAAATCTTGAAATTGATTCAGAAAAAAAAGTTTCCAAACAAAGAGCACGAACAAAACCATGTACCAGAAATAGGTGACACATTACCAGAAGACTGGAAAAGTAGATAACTGTATCAAATCATTCTGCATAGTTCTGATTAGTCTTTTTAATATTCAAATCTTTTGAGCCATAGCTTCATGAGTTGTGGTATAACAGGAAGAACATGTCCATATTATATGCAAGCTAAAAAAAGTTATTCCTATATAGCCATACCCATTCCTCTTGGTTCATATCACCTCTTCCTTCTTACACTGTCTTCATTAAGTTTTTCTTAGAGTCTCTGTTCTCTGACAATTTATTTTTTTCAAGTGATGAGTGGCTAAGGTTTCCATGCCAATTAGCAATTCAGTCAAATCTATCTTACTTCTTTTCACTTTTGGTTTTATTTCATCTTCTCAATTTCATCTGCCTTTGACTCCCTGAAACAATCTAGTTTAGCTTGAGGATTTTTTTCTTATTATTAATACAATGGCTCATTAGATTAATCTCTGCTTAAAATTCATGTTCTTCTCTCTCACCTCTGAGACACAACCACTGAAAAGCGGCCTCCTCTGATGTGTATTTACTAGCTGCTGAAGGTCACTTTCTGAAAAAGCCATTTCCTTCCCCAAAAGTCAAAAGATTCAGGATGGATGGATTATCTGGTCCTTCTCATTTATAGCTTGTTGGTTTAGGTTTGAGGTTTGGGGTTGCTTTTTTTTTAATCAAAGGAGATTTAGAAATGCTTGCTGGAGTTCAGTGTTTGTTATTCAAACTGTGTATGCCAATGTGTCTTGACAAAACAGCTGTGCTCTGAAAATTATGACATTTCTACCCCCTTGGGCTGGAAAAGGAAACTTCTGTCCAGGCTCCAAAGATCTCCAGTGACATTAAAAGAGATTTTCATGAAGTGGAAGGCAAACACCATTAAAAGCTGTAATTTTTGCTTTTAAGAAATTATGCATATTTAACAGGATGTCTTTGAACTCATGCCACCTAAGTAGAAAAACAAACAGCTTTTTTGAGAATTTGAGGATTATTTTACATGAGAATTTAATTTGTTTAAATGGAAATGAATATGGATGAGGATATTTGAATAGGTTCAGTGTGTTCGTCAGTCACAATTGCCAAGCAGGGACTAATCTTGGTGATTAGTAAGGGTAGTGATAAAAATATGCTTGTACCCAATATGCCTCCTGATTGGCAGCTTATCGCTCTTAGAGGACCAGATGTCAAAAGCCATATGCTAATATTCAGCACAGAACAATCCTCTGGTTTATGCTGTAAAATGCACCACTGTCATATGCTAATATTCAGCACAGAATAATCCTCTGGTTTATGCTGTAAAATGCACCATCGTCGGCAGTGCTGAGCAATGAGCCAACGGCAGCCCTGAAAGACAAGAGTCCTTTCAGGAGAAAGGAGCATTTGCTGCAGCAGTTGGCAGCAGGGAAGCAGGGGCTTCTGGGGCTGCTCCAGGCTCTGCTGCCGACTCCTGGCATCTTATGACAATGATCAGGGAAGGGGAGATGCAGCATTTTACCTAAACTGCACTTCATACTTATTTAGACTAGGAATTATTTTCTCTTTATGCAGCACCTGGCACAGTGTGGTTCTGCCTCATTACTGGGGGTGCAGCAATGGAGTCACTAAACCAGAATTTAAAAGTGCATTATGTGAGATGTGCATTAAAAAAAGAAAAAAAAAAAAAAAAAGACCTGCAGATATCAACGACTTAAAATGTCTTGTGTTTATATAGCATTTCAGTCTGTGATCTTCCTGAGCTGGGAAAGTTTACGTTTTACTGGAATGATGAGTTTTGAATACGGAATTAACAGTGAAAAGAATTCTCTATTAACTGGTGCCTTTAAAGGTGGTAATACAACAAAAGAAAAAAAAAAAAAGGGAGGGGGAGGGAAAAATACACCCTTGAACTATTTCACTTGGAGGCAAAACCAACTTCTGCCTTCAGTTAAAACTTCCAGTCCCCAAAATCAAAGTGACACTAGGTTTGACTGAAAGCAGTATTAGGGTGAGTTTATTCTGGTACCATTTTCCATGTACTGAATATATTAATCATAACAATTACTGGTAATACTAGCCATAATGCCAAGAAAATAAGTGCCAAAGCCATCAGCACTCACTTTGCACCTGATCAGACTAAAGGGGCATCAATGGGCAGCTTTCTCTCCCTACAAGCCAGGCTGTTGCATCCGGAGAACTAACCAAGCTGTTATTAAAGGCAATAGTGTTCTGCAACACACTGCTGCAATTTCCTTAGGATTATTCTGAAGTTTCAAGTCCTTCTGATTTGATAGTTTCTGAAGAAAAAAATTTTCTCTTTCAAAGATCAGTTGGGCTGAACTGCATTCACCGTGGCTGTTCTTAAAGGTTGTTATCCTAATTTCACATCTCATTCTCTTGTACAGAGACTAAGATGAGCACAATTTTGTCTGCATAATTTCATCTCCAATTGCATCTACAGCTACAGCATAAATGGGAAGTGTCTCTTTGATTCATCTTCATTCCAGGCTCTCTTTTGATGCAAGACAAGAATAAAAGCCTTACACAAAAGATCACAAAAGTTCTTTTCTTTAAGGAGACTACTTGGGTTTCTATGTGTGGAAGAAGCTTGAATTTCAAAGTTTTGGGGAGTTGGTCTGGAGTACATTTAAATTGCAAGAGAAGATACGCAGTGATAGTCCTACTCTTGTACACGTGTCGTACATCTGGTATGAGCTTCCCCTTCACACTAGGGTTTTGCAGTACTCTGGCTCATTCTGAAGGAAGAACTGATAACATGCTCTGAGGGAAGGAGATATTAATCCAGTTCTTATGATATTCCCCCCTCCCTCTTTCTTTCTTCAAAGCAGCAATATAGTGGCAGCAATATAGTGAGGTCATATGTTTCTCCATAGCATTCCTCTAATTTGCACCATTTTGTTACATTCTTTTCATGATTTGTCTAATCCCACACTAATTAAAGAGGGATTAATAGACTATCACATCTCCATTAGCTTCACTTTGTGTTACTCTTGGAGGGTGTGTTATGCACAGGGAGGACTTAACAAAAAGGACCTCAGTGGGGAAAACAAGTTCCAGGAGGCAAATGGTCCTGTGTATCTGTAGGAGAAAGAAGTGTTTGAGAACTTGGGTGTGTGTTATATGATCCATGATCCTTACTTAGTACATGGATTTTGCCTGTTTTATTATTATTGTTTTTCCCATTTTGTTTTTAGCTTTGTTGGGAGCTGGTGTTGGCAGAATACGTTGGAAGGCTGTGGGCTGCAGAGGATGCTGTTGGAGCAGGAGGTATTGGTAGCTGCGGTAGTGCTTTTGGGGTTGTTTTAGTTGAGGGGAAAAAAAAAAAAAAAAAGGAGGCTCATAACGGGATCTGCAGGAAGTGTGCATACTCCTGCACAAAGATGATGTCCCTTTTTATAGTAAGATAAATAAAAGTTGCAGGCTGTGCTATCAGGGAACAATGTACAGAGCAACACATGGAGCTATTTTACTGGACTTTGAACCAGGGCTGGTTTGGAGCCTGCCAGCTTGGAAATGCAGGTAGAGTTGGTATGCAAACCTTGAGCCAGAATATTTGTGTGCCCTGTAACACCTTAGCTTTAACGTACTTCTTGAGTGTTTAATATTTCACTAAAAGCTTTGATAAGGTGAAACTTCAGTAAGAATGGAAAGACTTACCTACTGTCTTAGGCTGGTGAGCAGAATGTAATCTGAGTTGGTCTGGTGCATTTGTAAGAACTGGTCTGGTGCTGCTTGAATTTTTCCTAGTGTTGTTCGGTCTGGTAGTTTTATTAACTGCTTTTCTAATACTGTCGTATAAATCCATTAATTGATTTGGTTCTGGCTGTAATATTGACTTGATAAGTGGTGTTCCACAGTCCTGGTTTTTAAGGATAGTAGTTAAAGAGTTGATTGAAAAGACTAACAAAACTGCAGTGGTTTGTTTATGGGCAACAAAACTTTTTAAAAGGATGTAGTCTAAAAAAGTTTTTTTTCATGAAGTAGAACTACCTGTAGTTTGTTCTTTTGTTTTACAAGGAAAAAAAAAATCAGCCAGGTTGAAACTTCATAATATTTTCTCTGTGATATAAACAAGAAATGCTGAAGCTTTCTAGGTATTACAACCAGTCCCTTAACAAAAATATTTACACTTAGGACAAGCTCCATATGGACACAGAAATTTTTCCCATGTACTTTGGTAAGGTGATCAAAATCAATGACTTGAAAGGTCCAGAGTATTGCATCTCAGAAGAGCCTTGTCCCTGAAAGTGGTTTGCAAAGTCACTTAAAATCTTGTTGTGAATCATAACTGATTAGTCCCTTTAAACACCAAAATATTTACAAGAATCTAGCTGAAAATCATGAGTTGTCAAGATCTAAATGCTTGAGGGACTTCTGATTTATCCTACTATTAGGCTGGATCAAACTTTTTAAGATGTAGGAATATAGGGAACCATAACTGCACACAGAGATGTTAATTTCTGCCTGCTAAAAATCACTTGACTTTGGACTTAAAGATGAAACTCCCCTTTCATTTTTTACAATTCCATATATTCTGCAGCGTTAGCACTAATATAATAGATATGGGGGGGGTTTTCAGCATAGACTCTCAGAGGTCATCTAATTTTAAAGTTTCTGATGACTCCAAATGTAATGATTCTGGGGAGAAAAATCTCTCAAGTTTGGGTCACTGAATATTACCAAGTAATACAGATGCTACAAGTCACAGCCCTGTAAGCCTTTAGTTTGCAATTCTTTTGAAACACACTTTTAATGCCTGAGTCATTGTGCTCTCAGGGGGGTTATTCAGGGTCCGTTTGTTAAGCTGACTTAGAATGACCCTGGTATAGCTGAGACTTTCTATATTTATTTGAAACCCCATTCTTTATCCTGGCTCGACTCCCAGCTAAACCCAGAGCCTACTTCATGATCATAACAAGGCTGACTTGTGTCATTTTGGGGAGCCCAAAGGAGATTATTTTTTCAATGGGAGCTGGGGAATCCCTGTTAGCTGGAAGAGGCTCTGGCTAGGACACGATCTCCAGATGCTCCAGAGATGCTCTGGGCTGTGCCAAGTTGCCCAGGCTCTTGACTGTGTGAATGGCAGCGAGTGAAGACAAATGGCTCTGGGCAGGGGGATGCTGAGCTTTGTGTGCTTTCATAATACGGCTTTTGCAACCATAAACAGCGTTCTGATGTCCTGAGGGATGCCTACCCAGAGTAAAACCCGAGAGGGTGCCTGGATATTGCTAGGCTTGCCTTCTGAATGGGTTGTTCTGAAAAATCAACATAAGCTGAACAGGATGTGGTCTCACCATTTTCCTCACAGCCTGATAGGTTTTTTTTTTTACTTTAAGGCCTTATTTCCTGATCCTGGCATCACTCCTCGCAGGGTCTTTTGAAAAGCAGCTGTCGCCTCCGCCTACTTTGTGTCCTCTCCCAGTTGCAGGGCAGAAGCAGATGGAAGTTTTGGGCTGTTTTGCTTTTTAGATATAGTATGTTAAGAAAATAATGGCTTCTGTAGCCAAGAGTGGCTTCTAGCCAGACCAGAGGCCAAAACATTTGTTTGCACCATATGTGACCCAAGTGCTAAGCTTTAAGAAATGACCAACATCTCAAAGTATGGGTACAGAAGGAGTTTGTCTGTACTCTGTGAGAAAAGTGTGGTGAGATGCTTGGGTGCAGGTAGGAGCTGTGGGTAAGAGGAGGTGGTGGAGAGCTGGCTACTGTGAGTGTCTCTTAGGTGTTTACTTCTCCCCAGGTACTCTATAGGGAACCTTGGCAAACCTGGGCAGCACTTCAGACCCTCTCTTCTTCTATGTATTTAGATCCAAATGTGTCAGAAACCCAAATCCCTTCTAACCTTCTTACTTTGTTTTGTTGGTTATCAGTTATCCTCGTAGTCCTTGTATCCTAATTGTAATAGCAAATTTTTAAAAATGAAGGAAGGAGGAAACAGTGTATCTATTGGCTCATTCATTTTGATTTCCCCAAAGTATTACTGGAGGCAATATTTTCCCAAGAATAGCTCTTCAGAGGATAGAGAAAAGTTATAAACATAAAAATATCACTATAGCTCAGCTGAATTACTTGTGCTAAAATAGTCCTTTCCTAAGCAGACTCTGGAAATTAGTCCCGCACTCCTGCAGGGTGTTGCGAATCATTACACTTGCAGCTTTAATTTAGAAGTGCAAGTACTTTTTTTCTTCTCTAAAGATCCACAAAGCTGTTTCTAAGGCAATTTCTGCAGCTTTTGGAGAGTCTGAATTGTTCCCAGACTCAGAACAGTCTTGAAATCCTTTACAGGTCCCCTTGCCAGCTGCTGCTCCCGAAATGGCTGGAGTGGCCATCTGTCATTTTTAAGCCTACAAATGTCAAACATCCAGGGTGAAAACAATAGGGAGAAGGCTGCTAACTCTTCCCAGCTGCATCTGTCAGTTAAATGAAAAATGACCTTTTGTTGTATATCTGAGCTGTGGACAGTCACCATCGGTGTTCTTGGACTCCCTGCTCTCCCAGCTTTTCTGCCTCTGGACTGTCCCAGGTGTGCTCACAGCAGAGCTGCCTGCTCCTCAGCCTAAATTATTCTCCCCTAGTAAGGGAAGAGTAAGGAGCCAAGTAGACAAGGGAATAAATTTTAATGCTTACTGATGCCACACGCTTTCTCTAGTTTCCATCCTGCCTGCACTAGGAAGTGCTTGAAGTTGAAGCGCTCACACATTAGGTGGTGCTAAACTCTAATAAATGCAGGCAAAGTGATTAAAGGAGCTGCTGCCCATCCTGCTTTCTGCACTTGGCAAGGCTCCACACTCATCTTCATGCTGTGAATGCAGCACCAATAACCGGTTCGGAAGCTTTCTAGTTTGCAATTAAACTTGCCATCAAATAATTCTAGATAAAAAGTTTCCTGACTAGTTTTTTTCTAAAACTACAGCCAATATCACCAAACTTAGGAACCTGAATTTAGTGTTTTGGGACTTTCCTACTCTTAGGGCTGTTCCCAGGGTGGGAATAGTTGGAGCTGCTTTGCACTTCCAAGTCACTTCTCTACTACTGCTCCCATAAGCATTGAATGGGAGATCTGAAGGTAACAGTCAGGTTCCTCTTTGGACCAAAACCCTGTCTCTTCTTGCTTCAAATATGTTGACTAAATCACCATTCTATGTGCAACAGATGGGTAGAAAACTTGACTAAGGGCTACCTTACTAAGGGCTACCTGCTTGAACTCTCCTAGCTATGTCTCTCTTGCATTTGAGAGGCAAGATAACAGCAAACCTGGAGCTGAGTACCCAGTAGAGCTGGAGACTATTCTGCAGAGCACGAGGAGAGGAAGATGTCCGTGGCCTTTCCTGCATACTGATGAGCACAGTTATTTCATACTCTGCACATACCTCCAGACTGCATGAAAGGTAGTGGGATGTAGCAAGAACTGGCATGAAGTATGCTGCACTTACAGCCACCTATTAGGGTTCACTGTTAAAACATTTAAGAATCACAGACAGGTTCCTTTGAGTTCTATTGCATGGGGGAAGCTTTGAGTTAGGAGATCAGGACCTTACAGGATAATTGTGGACAGCATTAAAAATGAAGGCATATAAAATATCTGAAGAGATGTTTTGAAACAAGCTGCCAAATAATGAATAATCACAGAGAACTTAAATGAGACCCACAGTGTGATCTTTTATTTCTTAGGGTAAGCTACGTCTCTTGGACTTTTTTTTCCTGAGAACAAAAGGCAGAATCAATAAGCCAGTCAATGAAACTACTGGAAACCACTTTGAAGTTTGTGATGAAAGAGAATTTTCCTTCCTGTTTGAATTGCAGATTCCTTAGCACAAAACATGGCTGGTTCAATTCCACTTCAGCAAAGCCAATCGAGGCATTGAAACTCCCATCCCACCCTGCTGCCCAACCCTCCTGAGTGCGACTCCACCGAGTGAGTTCAATCAGCTGTCGTCTGTACTGAGGACATTGCTTTTCAAAGTAGGAGCTGAATCTATTGTTTCACCATCCCAGCTCTCAGGAAGTTTTGCTGTGGCCATTTTAAAGGCCTTATATGTTGGCAGGAGGAGGGGGGGATATTTTTCAAGCAGTCCTAAGGTCTTTAGTCTTTTGGGTTTTGCTTTTTGTTTGTGTCCATGGGTCAAGAGAGCTACAATAGCACTATAATTATTAGTGGTAAAATAAGTGTTATGTTGCATGTAAATTAGCACTTGATAGTCCCAAACAGTTAATGAACCATTGGTTAGAAACTGGTTGGTGGAAAAAAGCCTAATTCCTAAATATGAGTAAGTCTGAGTGCTACGAACAACATCAGTCTTACTTTTAGCTTTTAAATATACAACAGGATGAAGTTGGATCTCTTTTGACTTCCTAGCTCATACCTGGAGGACAGCACCGCTTTGACTCTGGCAGCCAGGGGATGTTTGCTCACTATTTGGCTCCTACTTTACAGACAGTTTCTCTTTGGCAATTTCAGAACCATTCAGTAACCCAGCAGCAATGGAAGTAACTAGTGTACAGTTATCCAGGGGCTATTACATTTTAATCTTACAATGGGCAGTGCCTCTCATCCTTTGCTGTCATTATGAGTTAGAGACCTTGCCAGAGACATGGCTGGTCTTTATTAGTGTGCAGTTATGTAATACAAGATTGTTCTTGACCAGGGTAGCTCTCATTCAAAATATCCGAGACAGGGATGGCTTCTGTGCTCTGCAAGTTTGCAGCATCTGGCAGTTTCCTTTCCATGAAGGCTCCTTAATACAGTCACTAATTAATATTTTGCCCCATTCAAAGATGAGACCTGAGATATTACGATGGCAAGTTCCAGCTACATTAGAAACTGTCAGAGCAGAATTTAGATAAGCTCCCTTAACCATAAAAACTACCTTGCTAACACTGGATGGTCTATAACCTCTCCTTGCATCTTGCTGCACAATCATTCAGCCTTCAGTTTGTGAACTACAGCCCTTCAACCCACCAGGACCTGCTTTCTGTCTGCAATGGTTTGTGCTGCTAATCTACTGAGACCCAGGAGACCTGGCCACATCCCGCCTAGCAGCTCCCTTTACAGATCTTGGGTCCTTCAACTAATTTCCCTTTTAGAGAGGAAATGCAGAATGACAAACCTTGGTGCCTCATCTTATTAATGGTAAGATGGATCCAGGATGAACAGTGCTTCAGAGAGGCCCAAGAGAATACATCTCCACCTTCCCTCAGCCTCTCCCAAATGCACTCCAAATAACCCAGGTATGCCCCAGGCTTCCATTGAAGACTTTCAGTGTCCCTGTCACTGCTTCAGCACTCACAGAAATCCCTGCTAGCCCAGTCATTTCTGAAGGAAGTTCACCCCACAGAAGTGCTCTGCTATTGCAAGTTGCCTTAAACACTTGACAACTCCCTTCTGAGTTAAAGTAAAGCTGCAGGGAGTCATCTTCAAGCGCAGGGTGGGGAAGAAAAGGTTAACCAGCTAACTGCAGAACCATTCCCTTTCAATGAAGGCAGGGAGGCACACTGCATTCTTTATAGCTTGGGAAAGAAAAGTGCACAGTATGTGACATTGATGCAGAATAAATGCATGATCTGGCCTCCTAACAGACTCCTCCCTGAGAGGAAGGAGCTGGTGTGGCGGTGACAGCCTGAATGCCTGCAGGAGCAGCCCATGAAGTCTTCAGTAGCTGAGCCAGCATTCTCGGAACCTGAGGATCTTCCCCCCTGGACTTCATAGCTTTTTGTTAAATAAAACTTTGGCCTCTTCTTAGCAGAAGGGTGCAGTGCATCCAGCAGCTGCTGCACTGACAGACATCAGAGCTGTACAGTACTGGTGATGTGTGGCAGCTCTGAAGGCTGCGAGCCTGCCTGTCCTGTACTTGTGAACACAGGTATAATTGAATGTTCTGTCAGACCATGCTCTTATTTTTAGTAGCATTGTTGCAAATGCCCTATGCGTTACAGATCTCTCTCTGAAAAAAATGTCATTTGCAACCTAATTTTAACATGGTTAGCAGAGATTGCAAACGTGATAATAGCCTTGGAAAAACTGTTTCTGTGGGAGAAAAACCTTTGGTTTAGTCTGAGACTGTTACTGTTCTACTTCTTATGATATCTCAGCTCTATGGCAGCAGGACAGGTTACAGAAAAGTTTTTGTCACAACTTGCAGTGAAAACAGATAGTGTAGCAAAGGAGCCAGGAAACAGGGATAAGAAAATAGGTGATATATATCTCTGTAAGGTACTTTGGCCAGTTATTTAAGAAGTGTCAGACATCAGGGTATTGGTTCAGCTTCCTGGTATCTAATACAGATGTCAGGTTTCTTTTTTTCAGAGACACTAAATCCCTCCCCATTCTTCTACAAAATCACTGTTCCAGTTACCAGTGAACCATAAGACATCTTTTCCCCCAATTGATGCAAGTCTCAAGGTCCTTTCATAGTCCCACCACCAGAAGATGCTGAAAAATCTTTTCCCTGATAACAGCATAGTGATCCTCACCACTCATAAATGAGATGTAAAGGTCAATGCTATGTCTTATCACACTGAATAAACTGAAATATGCTGGCCAGAGCACTGAGCTAGCGTGAAGGAATGAGGCTTGGAGCACGGAATAGCAAGGGTTACAGTGCTTATGCTGCCTGGCAAGGGGATCAAGTTTTGTCATTTATTCTGTACAGAACTTGAGCAGGATCTTAGTGTGCTCGTCTGGAGGTCCTGCTGTGTGTGTAAACACTAGTATGACCATTTTGCTATTTGTTCTGGCCCCGGGCATCTCCAGTGACCGCTAAAATCGAGATCTCCTGCTGAACAGAGGAGCTACATTCCACCGAGAGCCACCTGCAAGCTGCCTCGGGCAGGAGGGTGTTGTTATATGACTCTCCACTTAGTGTCCTCACTTGCTTGCTTTTTGGATCAGCTAGAAAAAGGGAGGGCTCTTGTTTCAGAAAGGACAGAGACTAAAAAGTAAGACCTTAGTATCTGCATTTTTTTTATGTAAGGAATTCATCTGTAAAATTAAGCTTTCTCTAGGCTCTGGCTGAGTACCTTGGGGTTACATCTCTCCTGATGCCTGTTGGAATGGCTTCAGGCTGCGACCCACACTTTGTAGACATTGTAATCCACATTCAGGGACTTGGTTTAGCTCCACTGAAGCCTGTGGAGCATGGCAAACTCTAACATGTAGGGCCTGATACAGAGCTGAAAATCCTTGGGAATCCCGCCTGATCCAAAGAGCATGGCTGTCCCACTGTGGATAAGCAAGTGCAAATGCTTTCACACCATATCAGCTAATGAGGTACTGGACAGACTGTATTAGTCTCATTTTGAGTCCTGATTCTGTAAAACATCAGTGTGTACTTCATGCTGAAGCAATTCCTCCCTCGCATGTTTACTGTAACTAAATGGTTAATTGGGAAACCTTACGTAGATCTCTATTTCAGACTGGAGGAGAGCTATCTCCCACTTTTTTCAACTGTCCCTGTTGAGCTAATAATAGTGTATCTATCTTTAAACTTCACCTAGCTCATTAATAAAATCTTACTTCCTAGATGTCTAAAGCTGGAAGGAATAAGGTCTATGCCCACTAGCTCATCTGTTACGATCACTTGCACAGCACAGGCCATTTAATACCATTTGCAATTGCAGAGGAATCTCTTCACACTTCCCCTTTGTCCAGTTCCTCAAATCTGAAATGGGTCTCTTCATAATGGAAATTATTTTAATAAATGTAATGAATGAATTTACTACTAATTTGTTAACTTCAGTATGATAACTGTTGCTCACCTTAAAGAAATGTCTTTGCAGCATTTATATTATGCAAACAAGGAGTGCACAGAACAATGAACCTGCTTCAAAAATTTCCACCAGCTTGGACAGAGAAGGGATTGAACCACGTTGCGGATCAGCCCCGGGCTTTGGTACACTAATTGTTTGGGGAATCTTTCTTTTCTGTCCTTGGGACTGTGGAGTCCTGAAAGCTTTACTTCTGTAGCTAGTGGAAGACAAAAACCTATTTCAAAAGTGAAGTCTTCCATGAAGGAAGAACACTGTATTTCAGATGATCCTAATTTTACCAAGTTCCCCTATTTTAAGGTCAAAAAACTGTGGGTTTTTCGATCTTATACAAAGGCATCTTGTCTCCACACAAAAGCACAAATAGGAGAAAATCCAGCCTTTCCACCAGTGGTTTGTTCCAGTGATAAACACTGACTTTAGTTTGGACTACTTTGCCTCTTTCTTTGTGAAACTTTTCTAGCTTAAGTTTGCAGTAAGTTGCTCAAGTACTGCCATTCCCTGCTAGGAATCCAGAGGAATAAAATTTCCTGTTAATGGGGAATATTTGAATGCCTCAATTCATGAGTTGGACTTTCACCCAGTAATTCCAACAATTTAGTAGCGTAATAAGAGGATTACCTCCTTCAGTTCCTGTTCCTGTCCCCCAAACTCAATACTCATCAGTCCAAAGTCTTCTAATTATTTTCTAGGGCTTCTGACCTTTGTCTAATTGAGCATTAACTTGTACAATGGTATCGACAACATTTTAAGTCTGTTTAAGTCCAGCTTAATTTGATCTTTCTCCTTTGCTATATAATTCTTGATTCCTTTTCTTTGTCCAGCCAAATCTCAGGACACGGACCTCTAATCTGATCCTTTTTCTTATGAATTGTTAGGAACCAGCTTGTGGCTATTGGGAGCCAGTTGGCAGATCTGCTTTTGTGTGCAATATCAGGAACAAAGCTGAAAAAAACAGAAGCATTTATTTCTCCAGGGTATAGTCTGAGAGCAGCTGGAAGGTGTATTAGGTGTGAAATACCCGCTATCTTTACCTAGGTGAATCTCTGAGAGCAGAGCCTGTTATTCACAGTACCAGCAATAGGACTGCATCAATGGGCCAATTTTCTGTGTAGCTGTAAATCACACTGCATTTCTTTGTAGAAGAGAAAACCCACTGAGAGAACTGATTCTATTTGGGTGAGTTGTACTAAAGGAATATTGCTATTTCGAAATAACCATTATTGGTTTTGATTTGATGTAGAATACAATAAAGCTTAAGCCGAATTATGCAGGGTTACTATAATTATTTTGAAAGCTCAGCATGGAAAAATTTGTAACAGTTCATGGGCTCACATCAGGGATCGTTTCAATTTTACCCTCATGAACAGTTGTTCATTCATTGCTCATTGCAACAATCTTTTAATCAAGAAAACAGCGTGGATATTTCACTCCAGCTGGTAACAGGGGTTGGAAGAAACAGTGAGATCAATTTTACAAGCTGAATTTGAGAACCGAATTTCTTCAAAGTAATGATATTTGATAAATAGAAAGAAGTAGCTTTAAAGTTTCATTAAAAGGAAAGATGGTGTCAAATTCAGCCTTTGAGCAGTGTGTTGCAAATGTGCTCCGATCCTAGAAGCAGCAACGGGAAGGTCTGTCTCACGGGCAGCTTTTCCCCATTGCTCTTCATGTGGCAGCAATGGGCAGGAGCTCTGGTTTGCTTCACCAGCAACAAATTATAAATCACTAAGTGAATGAGCCAGCACACAACAAAACAGCTGGAAGCAAGGATCTCCCCTTCCACTCTCCTCACTGCTCAAATTAGCTCATGCAGTGCTTACTTACTCTTCGGTATCCAAACCCAGCATCTTACTGAGTAACTTAAAGGCTGATGCTTTTTGACAACAAAAAAGTGGACAGATGCTGCAGCTGGCTTCCCAGACAGGTAGATATAGGAAGGGGATAAGATAACAAGTCTTTTCTGTGCTCTCAAAGTCCCATATCCCTAGCAGGTTACTCACCATCACAGCTGTCTGGAAAGCACCTTTCATTATTTTCCCACTCTTGATGTGAAAGAGGGAAGAAAGACAGCCAGGAGGATCTCTTTAGATGCTGTTGTCATTGACTTTTATGCGGTTTTTCCCCCTGAAAAATGTTGGGATTAAAAGCATTAGAGGTATCTAATGAAAGCATGAGCATTCTTGACAAAACCTATTTCGAGGATTCCCCCCTCCAGATGTTTCCACTCTGGAGGAAAGAAACCTAACTCTTCTGACCACTGTTTGATCAGCTCTAGGATTATGACAAATCCTTCAGGTTCTGATTATATCTGATGGTGTCTCCTATTATCATTTTTAGGTAGGGTCCATCCACATATGAATGGCACAAGTAATAGCACTTGAATTGCAGAGTTGCCTTGAAGAAAGACCCATTTGGGCATCATCAGTGCCAAGTGAGTGTTCAAGCTTCTGGCTGTTGCATGGCTCAGCTACCTGCTCCTACTGTGCTGGTTTGTGTCTGCTCTGGCTCTGCTATTGACCAGTTTGGATCTATGCTTCCTGATGGGGACACCGCTCTGAGAGTAGGATGCTAGTTATGCTTCTCAGATGGCCCATCTGAGGAGACAAGAACAAAGGAGAGTTAACCCCACAGAAAAGCCCTGCCAAGACGCACAAATATCTGTTTTGCAAACAGGAGATATAAGTAGTCTATACTGAAATGGAATACTCTGCTTTTATACGTTTTTGTAATCTAGTGAGCGGAGGAAAAACTGCATTAAAGATGTATTTTTTAACAGTGAAGTGACACTGCTACCTTATATAACTTAGGAGCTTTTCCGTCAGTATAAAAGGATATGGCCAAGATGTTTCAGCCTTTCCAGGCACAGGTGGAGTGACTCTAGAAATCAAAAGTGCAACTGAGAGGTTTCTCTCCTCCCTGACTCACTAAACTCTTGGTGGCTTCACTGGGAATCTTGTGTAGCTGCAGAATTCAGGTTGGGGTCAGTTATCATTAATTCAATAAAAAGCAAATGAGAAATCCCTGATTAGGTAAGTCATTACTACCTGTTTTCCCAGTTTAATTTCCAGACAAATTATATTAGGGCGTTGGTTTTGCTATTGCCTGTTCTGGAATGCTAATAGGGACTGAGAGACGTGAGCCTATTCAAATTGATATCTTGATATTTCTCATTCATTTGTATATTGAGATTATTAATAATGAGAAAAAGTTTGGATTTGTCATACAGAATCGAGCAGCTTTGATATGCCATACTTTACCCTACCCAGTATCTTCTACATATAGTGAGTATAAATTGATCTCTGTCATGGTGATATTTTCCTTATCTTTTCAGTGGCATGAAAACGGGCAAGTAAATCTCCTATAGAAGCTCCCAGCAAAAAAATTAAACTGAAATATTTAATCCCCATGGAAACAGCTTATCATGGATGGAGAATTTCCCCCAAAATCAGATTGTGAGCTTCCAAGAACACATCCTGGAAATGGTGATTTCACATCAAAGCTGAAAAAGGGAGTGGGAGGAGGGGAGAGGAGATTTTGGGGAGGAGGGGGAACCCGACTGCCGGTGTTCACCCAGGCTGTGCAGTCTCAGCCTCCGAGATCTAACTCCTGTGGATTTAGTGTACATGTAAGCACTTCCACAAACTTTAAGCAGTCCAGGCAGAAGTGCCATTGTTAGGTATTTAATCTGAAAGCAAAGAGGATCTTTTTTCTTCCTTTCAAATCTAAATCCCTTGTTAGCTTAATTTCTTAAGAGAGGAACAAAATCAGATGTTTTTTCCCTCAATACAATTGAGAGTCAGACTTCTTTTTTTCTTCACTCCCAAAGAAAAGAGCAATTTACAAAGGAATGCTTACTTTTATTTGTAGGTTTTTTTCTGATCATTGAAGTGCGCATGATGTGTCCGTTCCTTAAATCCCTTTATTCTGTGTCTGTATTCTTCCAAGTATTTTATTTTCAGTCTGCTGTGTCACTTTCTGCTTTTCTCAGAGGTTTTTCTTTTAATTGTAACATTTTAAAACTCGACACCCATGTATCATCACACATCAAGACCGTCCTCTCTTAAATCTTAGACTTCTCACTCCTGTGATCTCTACTTCTAGGCAATGATGCAATGCACTTGATTGCTTATGCCGTCTTCCAGTGACAGAAGAAAGGAAAATCTCTTATGAATGGCCCAGACCACTTTCCACAACCCATGGGTGAACTAGGTCCCCCTGCCCAGATAGGTAGATGACCCAGAATTTATTTTTCTTTCTGCAGGTGACTGAATTTTCCTCATACTCTGTTATGATATTTCCTCAAATGTCTTGTGTCATGGCACTTGGACTTCTCTTTTCTGTGACTTCTCTGCTTGAGAAATGCTGCACAGGCTCTCAAATCATGTAATTCATGATCTTTGCACAGCTGAGGGGGACTGGATAGGTCCCAGCTAGTAGCCCACTTCAGAGCCTTTTATTTCTAGTCTTGCTGATTTGAATCTTGGCTGGGGTCTGAGTAAAAACTGACATCACTTGACAGCTGATTTTTAAATGAGCTGGCAGCTTCCATTTTCTAAAGGGGCATGTCTATTACAGAATACTGCAAATTTTGGTGACACACTCAACAGAAAAGAGGCCAGGGATTGAATTAGCATGCGACATGAATTACTGGAGCATGTTGAAGCATCTCTTTAGATCAAATTAACTTCTTGTCAGTGCAAACAGCCCTCATGTGCTCAAAGCCTTTGGATTGTTCCTTGGAACCCGAACTGTTGCAGAATTCAAAAGATTACATCCTCAAATATCAAGACCTGTGCAAGCAACATCCTTTATCCAAATGGATTTCAGACTGGCAATATGCTGAAGGTGAGGTGGAGCCTCAATGCTGTAAGCATCTTTACATGCATCCATGCAACTATATTCGAGCAGAGGTTCTTAGAGCATTAGGAATCTTCATAAGTAGACTTCCACTGAAGGCCTATGAGCCTTAGCTTTGCTTCTTGCAAAGAGGTATTTGTAAAAATATATGGCCTTCCATAAACGTGGTGAGCAAGGGGATGGGGGAAGAACAGCTGAGTCCTTCCTCACTCAGGCAACATATCATTGATTTCCTTCTGAAAAGACATAGTTCATTTTTATTAGAACTTATCAGCAAGCAGTAGTATGAAGAGTAGAACAATCCAAGCAGCATTCCCATAAGGTCTCTGTGTGGTGCAAGCAGCGACTCTTCAGGCTGAAATCATTAGACTGTCTCTGAAACTGTTCCAAATGCAACTCTCCTTCAGGAAGCACTGAAAAAGGAGCAAACTTGTACAAACCATGATGATTTTAGTGACTTTCCATTTCAAGACAGTCCTTTTTTGAGTAAGGAGTATAAGCTTGTTTGTGACCTGATCCAGTGTCTGGCAGATTCATTGAGCTGTGAGTAGGTTGTCTCTTTCTAAAATTTGCTGTGCTTGAAGGTTTTACATCAACTACCTGTAAAACAGTAGGGCAAAGAGCCTTTGTTTTCCCATTTCCCACATGTGAAATGAGATAACAGTTCCTCTGAGGCTTGATTTACTGATGTTTTTAAAGCTCCTGGTAGCTGTTGCTTGGGGATTTCAAAGGGCTGCAATTCTGTCTGGTGTAGGTACTCTGACTTCAGCAAAGCTATGAACTAGATTAATATCTCCATCTTGTGCTAGTAACTCCTAACTAATCTTATTAAATCCTTTCCAGACCCAGATCAATATCTGAAATGCACTCTGTCCTGTAATTAATCTGATGAGCCATGTTATCCATGTTTACAAGTCCCTTCAAATTTTTCTTTAGAGTTTTATATTTTAAAATTAAACTGGTTTAGCAGAATCAAGGTCATGATCTCTGTTTCTTGGTAGCTTTTTCATGCCCTTATTAAATATCCTGTACTGAGTACACTCAGTAATTCAATGATCCTTCCCTGGTGAATAGAGTTGGATACCAAGGTCTTAAAGACCCTGTACAGGGGCAGGTCTGCCAGTTTGATGGCTCATGTGTGAAAGGCATCGGTCAGATCAGCCTGACAGATGCATGGATTTGTTCCTCAGAGACATAAATGTATGATAAAGCATGTGGACCTATATGAGTTAGAGCAGCATCACATCAGCACTCCTGGGTCCCACCTCATGCAGATATGTGTCCTCACCAACACTTGGTCTGGTTAAGTTCTTGAGGGCAGGGTCTACCTCTCAGTAAGGACAGTTTTCTGACACCTGGCTCTTTTGGAGTGAAGGGCTATTCAACAATCAGTGATGAACTACAGTACTACTAATTGGTGAGGGCATGAAAACACTGGCCTTTAGCTTTATATGCCCTCCAGATAAATGGGCCCATGATCTTAGCTCGTTAATAGTATAGATTACTTCATTAATAGTATAGATGACAGCAAGACTTAGAAGTAAGCTGTAGGAACAGAAGGAATTAACGGAATAATATTGTGACTCAATTTTGTTGGCATTGACCAACAGTCACATAGCTCACATATGTCAGAGTGCATCAGACAGTAATTAATGCACTACAGTTGTGTCTGGGCCCAAAACCATGGCTGACTGGTCTAGCATTGGCATAGGAGATTGGACTACAGACCTCCACAGGTTCCTTCCAACACACCTTTCAAGGACTCTGTGACTCTGTCCAGGAGTCCTGTCATGTCGCACAATGCACAGAAGTTCATAACCTAGTGTCACAGAAAGAGGTCTAGGGATGGGGAGAAGATATTAGATATATGCACAAGGAATCATGAGAGAGTGGGAAACAATATCAATGTTGCTTTCTTTTCCCTCATCAGTCTTTAGCGTGCTTCTTTGGAAGGTACTCTGCTAATTGAAGGCATCAAGAAGGAGGCACTGGAGAGGTTTATGGAAACAGGGACAACAGGAAGTGCAAGGCTGAGCCAAAAAACGAGATACTGGGTGGAGAGCAAAGCAGTCTGTACCAACCAGAGATTATCCAGTCTCTAGAGTATTCCATGGAAATCTGCAGTATTTCCCCTTTAAAGAGTGGAAATCACAAACATTTTTGGTCTTAGATTTAAGGTTTTTCCATGAGACACAAAGAATGTTGCACAGCTGAAAATGAAGTACTTGGAATCAGAGAGAAAGTTTTGTTCACCTCTCAGCCAGTGCAGGAGCTGGTAAAGGTGCTCAAAGGTCCTGTGAGGAGGTTCATCCCAACTCCTTTTACTACTTGAAGCTTACATGGTCATGGAGAGGTGAGGAGAGAAATGGGCCCCTTCCATAGAGACTGAAAGTGCTATCGGCACTTTATCTAATGATTTGGGTTTGGCACAGGTCTAGATTGCTCTTGGGCCCAGTTCAGTCTTGCAGCTGGTACATGTGCTACTTGGGATGCAGAGACTGTTTAAGAACATCTTCCCTATCTCTGAGGGTATTTGCGTGCTCCACTGTTACCCTTGCATAAAGAGGAAGGCCTGACTGTCCAGCTTGTGAAAACCACCCCACAGCTCGGGCACTTTTGTATTACAATTTTAGCCTGGGTCTGGTGACCCAGCCTTGACCTGTAGAGCTAACTTGACTGGCTGGAATAGTGCCGGCCTACCAGGAAAATGGCAAGCTCTGCTCTGCATAGAGCTGCTCAGCTGGGCTGCTGCTGCATGGGATGTGAGGAGGAGAAACCCTTCTCGGTTCGGATCTGGGGCTCAGCTTGGCCACACATGCGGGCTTCACCACCAGGGTCACACAAGCACCCCGGTTCCTGCAACTAAATTTCAGGAGAGTGTTCTGCATAGTTTGAATATCCCAGTGTGGGGTGGGCGAAAGGGAGCAGCTCTGGTCTCTTCTCGCCCTTCCTCCTCATGGGAATTAAACATGAAAGCTAAGTGCTTGCTTTTCTGAAGCTATTATTGGCAACCAATGCAAAATGTCCCTTTTCATGACAAGTAAATGACCTGCTAAGTACAAGCTATAAAAATTCAGGTCATGTTTTCTGTTTCATTAATATTCTGCCTGACAAAGCCTTTGCCTGCTGGGGCTCTCTGCTGGGGAAGGGGAGTTAGAAAACCCTTAAGGATTTCTCACTGTCATTATGAGATAGAAAGGCAAACAGGCTTCTAAAGGAAAGACGGTTCCCAAAAGACAGGCTGCCTTTGTGTCCTGATCTCATGAGCAACCACAGGAGGAGGGAAGTAATGCCATTTACACACACAGTCCCAGTAGTGTGGGGTTCGAATGCTTTTATGTTTCACTAATAGCTGGGTCTGACTGTCCCAGAAGTCAACAGAAAGGTTTTCCTTGATTGCAACAGGCAATGGACCAAAAATGTGATTCAGCCACAGAAATGTTTGTGAAGTTGATAAGGAGGGGAAGAAGAGCAATATGAATCAGAAAGAGAATCCAAGGGAGAGTCTCTGACATGCTTTTCTACAAAAACCTAGAATCATTAAGTTGGAAAAGACCTCTGACATCATCAAGTCCAACCATTAACATAGCACTGCCAAGTCCACCACTAAACCATGTCCCTAAGCACCACAGGTACACATTTTTTAAATACCTCCAGGGATGGTGACTCTACCACTTCCCTGCACAGCCTGCTCCAATGTTTGACAACCCTTTCAGTGAAGAAATTTTTCCTAATATCCAATCTAAACCTCCCTTGGTGCAACTTGAGGCCGTTTCCTCTCACCCTATTGCGTGTTACTTGGGAGAAGAGACCAACACCCATGTCGCTACAACCTCCTTTCAGGTAGTTGTAGAGAGCAATAAGCTGAGCCTCCTTTTCTCCAGGCTAAACAACCCCAGTTGCCTCAGCTGTTCCTCCTAAGTCTTGTGCTCTAGACCCTTCACCAGCTTCATTTGCTACTGCAGTCTTTGGGTCAGTAGCATCAAGAATTTACTGGAGATGGTGTTTCTTTCCACATAAAATTGTCTATCAGAGATGTGTCTCCCTGAAGGACACATCCAAAGTGGGTTCAGAGGGCGCATCACTTCTATAGGTGTTTTCCCATCGAGGATGTAGGGAGAATGGACCTTTGTTCACATGCTTGGCTAAGGCTGGATTAATCTAAAGCTGGATTCTGGATCTAAAGCCTTTTCCCTGTGTAGGGAGTTTGGGCTTGAAGGAAATTGAAGAGCATTAGCTTTTGCTCTTGGCAATGTTGAGTAGGATGTATCCTGTGTTCTCTGGGCTTGCAGGGTGGTAACTGATGCACTGGCAGCGAGGTCATGCTGCCCTGCCTAGGGCTGAAGTTTGGCTTTCCAACTTCAGGTTGGCTCCCATTCCTCTCTCCTGTCCTAATTCCTTGGCTACAAGATGATAAAGTGAGTTTCACACAGAGAGCGTGGAGGCTCAGATGCAGCAGGGAGATCTGAAATGTAACCTGACAGGTCAGTGCCGTTTAGAGCATCATAAATATTTCCTTGAGCCAACAGGTATTTCCAGGTTTGGCATCCAGGTGTCCTGCTGAATCACCTCTTCCCAGAGATGGGTTTTAGGGATCAGGTGTTTTAGGGACCACGCTACTTCGTGTTCTCCTCTGTGTTATTCACTATCACGTACCTTGTTCTCTCCAGCGCTCTTGCCCAGAATGTCAATGTTTTCGAGCAAGCACCATCAGCCTCATTCCAGGGATACTCAGCCTGCAATGAATCCATTGATTCATAGCTTATTTTTAAAGCCAGAAGGAATTGCTATGCTGATCTGCTCTGACCTCGAGCATGCAGTGGGTACAGGAGTATTTATAGCTCTGTTTATAGCATTCTGCTCTGTATACAAGCCAATAAGGCCAAGTAAAGAGCAGGGTCCCTGGCCCAGTGTATGTCTGACAGCCACTACAAGCTCAACTGCTTTATTAAGGTATTGCCCTCAGTAAATGGTAGGGCAGACTGGTCTTGCTGTTTCCAGAGCACGTGGGCAGAGAGATGCCCGTACACCAGACTTGCTGCACATACATCTGTGGCCTGTCTGCAGCAGAAGCAGAAAAAAGCTCCAGGAGCAAGGACAGAGATCTGGGAAATCCTGGGTCTGTGCTTTAGTGTTTCTTAGTCTCCATTCTGAGCCTGCCTTGCATCTTCTCTTAGGGGATTATCTCTCCTATGTTCTAACCATACTGAAGCAGCCCAAAAGATGCATAAGGTCACTGGATAAGATGGTTGAAATGAGCCTAGGGAATAACCTGTAGCAAGGTGCTGGAGAAAAGCAGGACAGAGCCACTACTAACTGCATCTGCTACAGCTCTCCCAGTATGTTTCCTCAGTGTGTGTTCCCTGCTTGGAGTCGCAGGCTAAGACAGCGTGCTCCAGACCACCATGGTGCTGCATCTCAGAGAGGGTTATGATCTGACCTGCCCAAAGCTCAAGCACTCCCAGAAGATAAGCGCTCTTGTATGTGTGGAGCTGAGATCACTAAAATTGAAACAGTGCTAAAAGTTACCTTGCTTTCCACTTGCTATGTCCTGTCTTCATATCTCACAGCATGCAGTCAGTGTCCAGGCCACTCTTCTTTCTCCTGCGCTTAATTCTGTTGCCTTAGCTCTTGACGTATGGTGAGTATCCAACCAGAAACCTGAGCATTAACTAAATCCATTAACTAGATAGATCAGCTGGATTTTCTTCCTGTGCAATGTCAGATTACTGCAGGTTAGTACCCTGCAACTGCTTTTGGACTGCCAGTATAGCATAAGAAGCCCTTGTCATTCTTTTTTGAGTAAAATGGCTATTACAATATTTCTTAGAATAAGATTTTCATAGCTAAATTTTGTTAGTGTTCTGATTGACATGGGTCCCGTCAGGCTCAAATTCCACCGAGAGCCTGCCTTTTTCACCAGGCTGTATTTGTGAGTGAACATGTAACTGACTGTAACATTGTATATCCCTCAGATGAAATCCCTAAGAGGGAAAGTTACTGCCTTTTTACATGCAGAAATGGTAAAATCAGCTGGAGCTAATGCTTTGATAGTTAAGAGAATCAGTTATTAATATTTCAGCATGGAGACAGCACAGCCACTGAGGCCCTTGCAACTGTGAATCTCACAATCTTGCTCTTGGGCAAAGTATATGCAGTCATCTCTAATCTGTTCTATCTCTCCACAAGCAGCTCACCCAGCAGTGTGAACAAATTGCCTGGAAATGTCGTCATCGGGCTTCATCTGGCACTATCTCCCCTTCTGTCTGGGTCATTGATTTCCTCATCTCCTCTGCCTTAAAACTCACATCATACATTAATTTGCAGCTCTCCAGTACTGAAGCAGCTGCACTGTGCCTTCCCTGCTCAACACCAGCAGCTCTCAGCCTCTGAAGTGTCCTTTACTGTTGCTCATATGAAGACCTCCTGAATGTGTCTCAAGTGGCCTCCCTGCCTGCTACATAACAGCGTGTGCTCTGCCAGCTTTTGTTTCATCACAAGAGAGCTTAGAGCTGTTCTGCTTTTGGAAATTGGGTAAGATTCGGTCTCCTTCCTACAATGACTCAGTGTGCTGGAGAAATGACTCCTGCCTTGTACAAGCAGCTACCGTAGAGCTCTCAGAGCTGTGCCAGCCTCTGCTAGCCACCAGCTGCCCTCCGGAGAGCCCCTTTCACCAGCAAGGAGCTGGGGCTGCTCCGCGCTCTAGTCTTATGATTGCTAAATATAGAGTCCATTGATAAATAACATAACTGCGTGAAAGGCGTGAGAGCCAACAGTTGTTGCAGGGTTGTCTTAGCTAATACAGCCTTTTCTTCTGTTCTTTTTCCTGTGTCCCCATGGCCTTTCAACACCATCCTTTGCATTTTGAGTAGATATCTCTGTTCACCAAATTCATACTCAGTTCTCACTGCAGAAGTGTCCAGGATCGGGCCTTCAATGTGTAATTCAGCCCAGCAAAATGATTCTGTAAGAGATAAAGTCTTGCCTGGCTACTCACTGATGCTGTGGTTGCTTTCTGCTTGCACTGGTTGGAGTTTATTCCCAGTCCTGGTCTGCTGCCATCATTTAATAGCCAGGCACCACTCAGATCCTGTATCAAACCTGTTTGCTGAGCTGAAGCCAGTTAGAGCAGCTAAGCTACAAACTTTTGCCTACTGTAGGTTTGCATGGCTATTCCCAAGGATCTAATATGGCCAGTAGAAACTTACTTTCCTTGTGTTTTATTAGGAGTAATAAAGTCCTACTTTTCCTCAACACTTGTAAACTGAGTGCATCTGACATGGAAATAAGTGCAAGACGGTGAGGCCTCAAATGTGAAGCCCTTACTCCCAAATTAATGGTGATCTTAATGGGAATAATTCCATTTTAAGGAAGTGTTAAATAAAATGAGTCTATTTCCTTAGGGAAGCATGTTCTTTATAAACCTCTGCTGATCCTTGTCTTTCTAGAAACCAGTCTCTCTGTTTTGCAGCCAAATTCCTCATTCTAGGCCTGGAATATGTCTGGAAAAATACTTGTAGAGAATCCCCTGTTATAAATAACCTGGAGGGGTGAAGTATTCTGTGTATCCTTCCTAAAACAAAGAGCAGCAGGCTGTAAAATGGTATGGAGAAAGGGCTGATCTCTTGCACTAGGGGAGGAAAAAAGATCTTGATCTTGAGGCTGATGTTCACAGTGTGTGCTCAGGGTGAGTCACATGAAAGGAAAATTGAGATAAGAGCAAAGACTCCCAAAAGAAAACTACTGATTTTAATCTCTGTATCCCTGCTTACAGAGTCCTTGCTGTAGAAATAAAAGCACTGTGCTTCCCTGTAATGTCTTCTTGTTAAAAGGTGCAGCACCACCAACTCCCCTGAGCTTTCTGCCTGTGCCCTGGCTGTATGTTTCCTATGTATAAAGCCTCTCAGGATTTTTTTTCTTTGTGACCTGTTTATAGAGGGTGCTGTGCAGTCAGCCTTTCCCAGCCCTATTGCAGCTGTTACAGCCACACCATATCCCATCTTTGGCCACGCTGGCTCTTAAGCAATCACACATGAACTTTTGTTGGTTTTATGTAGTTACATGTGAGTATCACTAGATGTCCTCTACTGCTAAGTAGCTTTATCGTAGTCTCTGCCAAGCACCACATAGAAATTCAGTGAAATGAATCTCAGCTGTTTAAACTGTCTTTTTTATAGTTTTATTGTTCCTAGTCCATAGATACACAGTAATATTCCTTATCCATAGCCTGAAGGAGTGATCTGCTGCCTCTGACTAACTGGACTTACAGTGACAGCAAAGCTATCGTATTGGTTTTGTGCAGATTTGGAGCCATCTGGCACGTCATAGGAGCACCTCAGTTTTTTTCTTTGTGGCTCATTCGCCACCATCAGGCAGAGCTCAGGCTTTGGCCTCCTTGTGCTCTTCTCCAAATTGAACACCAAAGGTCAAGCCTGTGGGGCTCTGCTTTAGCGAGATCTGATCCGGTGCAGGATGGTGTGTGCACCTCTGCAGGGTGCAGTCAGGTACAGCTCCCTGCTCCAGCACGACCCAGCTGCCCTCCAGGCAGTGGTGCCAGCAGTGCCTTGGGTTAACTCATGGGAGAGTCACCGTGTGCCCTCAGACCCCATCTCCACCCTCTGCCTTCTCTGCAGTGACCTCTTATCCCCAGGTACGTGGCACCAGCTGGAACTTCTACGGACAAAAATCTTATCCATTGCACTGTTCATGCAGAGAAAACATTGCCCTTTTTTTTGTGCAAACGGTCCCTGCCTTGTTGCCATGCTGTGCAAGCCCCTGTACTTGCAGTCGCCTGCTGCAGACCTCAACTCGCATGCAGTTGTGCCAGGGGTGGGCAAGGGAAGCATCCCCAGCCAGCCTGAAAGGCAGCTGCCAGCAAAACATGCCAAGAGGCTCGTGCTGCATTAACCCACTCAGCTTTAGTATGGAATAATAAACAGCCACATTCATCTAGCCCTAATGGTGAAATATTATGCTGTATAAATAATGTGTCCTCTTATTTAGAGTGTTCGCCTGAAGTATAGTCTGACCTGAGCAGTTCAGAGACTGAACGGTCACTTTAATCTATTAAGTGAAGCTGAAACAGACTGGAAATGTCGTGTGCTTAAAGCTGTATAGGGGGAAATGTTGGCTGAAATTTTAAGGCACTTCTTTCTTTTAGCTTTGCATTAAGTTCCACAGTTTGAAGTGTTGCCCATCCTGCACTCACATTTCCCCAGGAGGGCTGGTAAAGGGGGGCTCTTCATGCCACCGCCTCTGCTGCCAAACTGAACATGAAGTTTTGTTTGAGGGCTCCTTGGGGTGACTCAGCAGGATACAAAAATGCACTTAAATAGGAGTTGTATTGTGTAAGCGCTCAACCACAGCAGCAATTCCCCTTTAGCAATGTTGTTAACTAATACGCACTACAAGAAATTTAATGCTGCTCCAGATACTGGCTGGAATTGAAAGAGGAGTTTTTGGCTTTCCTCCTTAGATAATTTTAGTATTTCTTATGGGCAGGAAGGCTACTAAGAACTGAGGAATATCCCGAAGACCCAGTGTGCAGGAGCCAGGCCACAGGTTTTTCCTCTCAGATGCTACTGACTTTGGTATGAAACACATCGGAGATTTTCAGGTTTGGTTGTCTGAATATTGGGCTTGGTTTGGAAATCCAGTTATCTCCACAGAAGCAGAAATGTGCCTGCTCTGAAAGGTGGATCTGTTTAAGATGCCCAAGTACAAAGCTGAATGCTCTTAAAGACCTAAATGTGAAGCATTTGGCCTACTGGTTCCAGGACTGCTGTGTCCCCAGCATTTAGTGACAATATTTCCACACCTCTGAGAGTGTATAAATGACCTGCTGTGTTTTGACACTCATTAACAGGTACTGCTTGCTAGTGCTGCCCTGGCTCGTGGCAAGATGTGCTGATAGCAAGAAAACAGATTGCTTGTAGCCAGCCACCTCCATCGCTGCGCTACATAAAGCTGCTGACAAAGTCTGTCCTCGGGAAACTGAGGAGACCGTTTTGTCCCAAAAGGACAATTTGCAGCCAACAGAGCTGTTTTGCACCAAATTCACGTGCAAGCCTGTGACTCCTGTTGACAAACGCATGTCTTACAAACCCAGCTGTTGATTAATGTGAACAAAATGCCTCCGTCCTGTGGTTTGGTCAGGAAAGCCTGTGAGGGTTCTCCTGGACTGGACATGTCTCCCGTATCTCAAGATGGTGTGAGATTAGTGAAGAATTTTCAGGGTGAGCTGGCACAGTCACCGCGGCCAGGCACACTGTGGCTGCTTGCCCTCACCTCCTTCCTCACCTCCTTCATGCTGCTGGACCAACGCAGATTTTGAGGCAGACCCATGTATCTTGTTTGTAAAATGGCAGGGTGCTCCTCTCTGCCTCCTACTTATGTGGGAAAGACAGCATGGAGGCTCTTTCTTGTTTCATGCAGGCCAGACTGCCTTGGGTAGACGTTTGCAGGGAATATTGGGGTGTACGTGATGCTGATTTGGCACAGGAGGGGAGCTGGGACTGTTTGCTTGTCTGCAAGAACCGATTCGAGTCATACACATCTGCTTTGCAAACCAGCACAGAAGCCGCAAGGTAAATTATGGGATGCATAAATGCAGCCCCCTGAGATGCTCTGGGTGCTTGGCACGTGCCTGAGCACCCTGCAGGATTCTCCCCGAGATGCTCCCATGGTAGAACACGGGGCACAGCCAGGCTGACCAGCCTTTACCGACATGGATCATTCTCACGTGGCTGTCACCTGCGTCCTCTGTGAGGGCAGCGTGTGGAAATAACGAGCGGCCACGCAGAAGCTGGACTTTTGCTCCTGTCAGCTGCAAGGGGGGGAAAGTGTGAGGCGGGAAAGCAACCTGCCGGTGAGATGTGAAGCGCTGCTTTGGTTCTGTCTTCAGCGCCAAGGGCACAAAGGAGAAGTAGGAGAAGTAACCCCTGCCCGTGTGTTCCCTGAAGTCCCATCTAGGATGGGACTCCCTCCTCCTCCTCGTTTGCTGGCGGCTGCACAGACCCCCGCAGCCCGGAGGGTCGCTCCGCTCCCTTTCAGCCACAGCCCCCCCAGGGCGAGGTGAGGCTCCGGCCGCCCGCCCGGGCGGTTTAAGGTCCCGCCGCCTCCCGGTCCCGCCGCCGCGGTCCACCTTAACGCGGCGGCGGCTGCGGCGGCGGACGGGCCCATTGCCGCGCCGGGGGTCGGCGGGCCCCGGGCCCCCCCCGGGAGCCGCGCCACCGCCCCGCGCCCGTCGGACAGCGGCATGAAAATGAGTCAAAAGTGAGAAATCCGTCGCCGAGCCGCGGGTGATGGTGGGTCTCGGTCGCCCCCGAGAAACCCCCGGCGGCGGCACCCGGCCCGGCCCCCGGCGGCGGGGCCGGGCTATTTATAGCAGCCGCCGCGGCGATATAAGGGAGGGCCGGTGAGGGCTCCCCGGCCGCGGCCGCCGGGGCGGGAGCGGGCGGGGGCCGGGGCCGGCGGCACTGCCCGGCCGCGGGCGCCTCTTGGCGGGCATGGGCGGGCGCTGAGGGCGCGGCCCCGGCAGCCCGGGTGAGCGGGGCTTGGAGGGCTCGGGGGTGCTTTTAGCCGGGGGGGGGGGGGGAAGAGAAGAAGAAAGAAAGAAAAAAAAAAGCCAAACCCAATAAATCGTAGTTTGCTTTGCTTCTCCCCCCCGCCCCGAAGCGGGGAGGTGCGGGATAGCGCCGCGGGGAGTTGCGGCGCTCCACGCCTGAAAAGCCCGCGGGAGGGGTGGGATCACCGTGACACCCAGCGGTAACGGCGGCGGGGCTTTCCCCTTTTCTCTTCCTCCAGTAATTCCTGCTGACATGCGGTGCCCCGCTCTGGCATGAGCCCCCCCCGGCAGGAGGAGCGCTGCCCGGGCCCCGCCGCTTTCCCTGCCCGCGGATCGGTGTCGGGAGGAGAGGGCTGTCGCCGACTGTCGCTGCGGAGCCGCCGCACTCAGCACCGCCAGACGCCGGGTCGGGACGGTACGGTGGCTTTGTGCCGCGGGTCTGCGCGGCGGCGGTGGGCTCTCGGTGGCTGGGGGGGCCCGTCCTCGCCCGCGGAACGCCTGGGAGGTGGGATGTGTCGAGCAATGGCTGGACCGCTGCGGGTCTGGTGTCTTCGTCTGAGTGTGTGGCGGGGAGAGGGGGTCACTCTGAGTTACGCGGTGTTGTGGAAGATCTTTGTAAATTGAGGATTTGTTGGATTTTTGTCACGTCTGGGGTCTTTTACCCCCAGCCGATTCAGAGCCACTCTAAGCCTTTACTTTCCTACTTCTTGCGTGTTCTGATCTGTGTATGGCAAGATTTATCCTGCCTTAAAACTGCTCTTGGACCACTGAATACTTTGTGAAAGCTTCCAGATTCATTCGAGTTATTTGCTAGGCTTTTAGAAGACAGATATAGATGCTATCTTTAATTACAAAGAAACAAGGAGAGGAGGAGGTACTTTTTCTTTTCTGGTTTTACTTTTTCTTTGCTTTAATAAAAGAGACTGAACCACAGCTGAAGGACAAGGACTTTTCAGCTCTTGTGCTTGGGATTGCTGGGGATTAGAAAGAAAACTTGTAACTTTTTTTTTTTTTTTCCTTTTTTAAATGTCTCAAGAGTCCTAGAAACAGTGTTTAGAAAACCCTGCTTCCCAGACAGAGAAACTAAGATAAAGCCACGCTGGCTGCAAGTTAGACGTTGGGTGGACCAGTCTCATCATCCTGTGCCTGGCTGCTCTAGTAACCCTCACTGTCAAGCTGATCGCTTTATGCAACAAACCGGGACTTTACTCTGTGGCAGTTGGGAGTAGAGAGTGGGGTTCTGTGCACAGCAGAGTCCTGACCCCTGTGTGGGGCTCTCCTCCAGCACGGGTAGCTGTAGCCCTGCTGCACCCATCAGCCTGCACTTTTCTACATTAGCTGCCTAATGTTATAGAAGTGTGAAAATCTAAGCCACCAGCTCCTTAGGTATCTGAAGTCCTCTTAAGTTTGAATTTTGGTGGCAGGCTTAAAGGGATGCTATTGAATGGAAATGTTCTATTTATGTCTTATCTGGAAACAGTTGATCATACAGTAGTTGGTACTGAGAACAAGTGCACCAACTTTATAGTCATACCTGGATATAGATGCGCTTTCTGAATTTTCACTATGAAATTTTCCGATTAGCTCAGACCCTTTCTGCACAAGTGAGATGCATTTCAAAGGCCTAAAACTACATGGGTCAGCCCTCATTTTTCTTTATGAAAGGTGCTTGTCTGTTGCTCTGAATCTGTTAGGGGCATTGCAAAAATGGGGTCTATTAATTTAAGAAAAACTAGGAGAATATAAGAGGGAGAATAGGGGTGTGGCAAGGAAATTATGAAGTAATAGCTTTACAAAAACCCACCTCTCGGTACCATAGCTTTGGACTGCCTAATAGAGATAGAATTTCTTTCTATGTACTAGAGTCTGAAAATACAAAACTGACAGCATCTCTTTAAAAATAATATTGCATACAGAAAAAGAAGTGTTCTTCTATTATAGTTCTGCATCAATTTGTTTGACTTCTTTGATTTTGCTCCTCCATTCCAGGAGATATCCCACACGATAGTGTGTGGCCCAGATTGCAGAGGGCCAAACACCCCACCGGCAAGACTCCCAAACCAGAGCAGCTGCACCAGGGTCGGAGCCAGCCCAGCATTTGTTTTCAGAAATGATGTGAAAGGCAGTTTCTATTTATTGAAGTTTTTTGTGGGTGTTTTCACAAGCTCGAAATTTTTTTGCAGAGGAACTAAGAATTACAGAAACAAAGCATGCCTTCTTCATGGGGGGAGTTTTTGGTATGTGTTGTGTTGGGTATTTTTTTTTTCTTAAACTGGGACTGAGGTTAACAAAAGGGAGGAATAAAATTGTATCATCTGGTGGTTAGAGAGGACTTCTTTCCTTCTCCCCACACATTTTTTGGCACTGGGGGAGACATAGCATTTGGGGACTGGAAGGAGGAGGAGGAGTTCTGTATGTGAGCTGGTGTTGTCATTAGCAAAGTAGGACATAAGGGCAACGTAAGGACAAGTGAATATAGGAAAAGTGAATGTGATGAATCATTATCGTTGACATCGTGCTGTGGTTCCTTAGAGCTCTTCTTTAACTGCGGACAGAAACAGCGTTCTGCGCCTCAGACCTGCATGGCCCTTTAGCTCACACCAAGTGCTGCCAGTGGTGTTTCGCTGTTGAGACCATCAGGGCAGAAACTCTGCTCCCTTCTGCTCTTCATTCCGGAGGGCTCCTTGAAGAAAGCTGTTTCGCTTTGTTCATTTCTGCCCTTTTTATCTTATCTCTTTGGGCGTGAAATATTTTTTGTGGCTGGATTCAAGCCAAGAGTCGCTACCTACCTCCTGCAGTTGCCAAGCCAGGCAGCCCTGCTGACCTGCTGGGTACAGGTGAGTCAGTTTATTAGGATGAATCAGTCTGCCCTATGAAAGTTTTAGGCTTCAGGTGCCAACTGGACCAGTCTTAATTTGGTTTTGCCTGGTCTGTTTGCTTTGCACTGCTGCAGCCACGCTGTCGCTCCTGGTGGTTCCTCGCCCCAGCCTCGCTCAGCCTTTGCAGCCTGCGCAGGGCCTCTGCTGCGGTGTGGTGCCCCTACATGCAGGAGCTGCCCTTGTCTCAGAGTTGTAACTTGTCCATGACTGCACATCCCTTTACCTCCCTTACCTGCAGAGACGGAGGCAGGAGGGATTGCACCTCAGCATGGGAATGTGCAGCCCTCGATGCAGAGCGTACTCCAGATTCTGGAGATGGAGAATATTAACATGAAACTGCAGGAACGAAGAGGGGAGTGTTTTTGCATGGTGGCAGTGTTTCATAAGCTTTTACTGTCGTAAATAAGTAGATCAGGGTCGAGGGGACAGATCCAATATGGAAAATAGGGAATTCATTTTCAGGCTTCCACGACAGTACTATAAACAGGGCTGAGGAAGAGAAGTGGTGTTAAAAGATACGGAAATATGCGCTGAAAGTTACTTTTCAAACATCAGTGATGTTATTCCTGGTGTCTGAGGCACCCAAGTTTAATGAAGTATAAAGCAGAAGGCTTTGGGAGGATTTGGTCCAAATGAAAACAGAATGAGCGTGGGACTGGCAGATGGGAGGAATGTTAGCCCACTCCTTGGTGGAGTTACTGCTGCCTTCTCCTGTTGTTGCCTACAGAGGGACTTGACAGAAGATACTGGGCGGGAGGGGGGAGGGGAGTACAGCTTTCCTGTTCTACTTGAATGTCACTGGCTGTATTTTTTTCCATGGGGAAATGAAGGTCCAACGCTCCAGTGGGTCACATCCTGAGTGTTTGTATCCAATGTAAATCTAGAGCAAGTCCATCAACTTCAATAACATCTGCAGTAAGCCACAACTGGCTCTTTCTGAACAGAGAGAAGAAATGAACAGCTGTAACTTCAAATACTGAATTTTTTGGCGTACTCATTTTTTTGAGATTTATGGCTCTCTTATTCTCCATTTGAGAATGTAGTGGAGCAATTGCTTATCCATGCATGCGTGTATATGTGAGAAAATGTCAGCAGAGGAGTAATACATATGGAAGTCTTGCATAGAGATATGGCAAACTGGCCACCTGTTCTTAGATGATGAAATAATTATAGAAATATATTTCTCCTGAAGTAATGATTGAGGGAAGGGGTGGGGGCAGGGTTGGGAGAGGTTAATGATATTTTTAAGTAGTTTGCTGTACTTATAGTACTTCTGGTGCTTATTACTGACCCTCCTGCTAGTTTTACTGCTTCAGACACTCATTCTTCAGTAAGTGGTGGTTAGTGCTGCGCAGATGTATAGGTTTCATCAGAGAGACCAGTCCAATGGCTGGAGCTTGCTGAAGAGATGTGAAACCTGCCCTCAGGTACCTTCTCTGTCACAAACTGCCCAAAGGCAGGTAGGCTAAGGTCAGCAACTCTTATAGATACCCATAACTGTGAATCTGCCTCTCACTGAGCCCGCTTTTCTTCTTTCTAAAATGGGGTAGTAGAAGTTTCTTCTTTGTGGGGTATGTTGGGAGCATAAATATAACAAATGCAGAGGTACTTCAGAAGGCATCTGAGATACTCTGGGATTATATTCCCCTTCCTGCTGCTTCTCTTCTGGCCAGAATTGACCAGCAGAATTGCTCAGTGCTTTTACAACTGAGGGGTTTTTTTAAAGTTTTGGCTGAATCTTGTTTGCCTCAGAATTTGTTTGCCATTGATGGGCTTGAGATTAAAATCTTGAACTACTTTCTTCTACTACTACTATAGAGCAGCTTAAAAAGCATGCTGACACCCCTTCACCTTCTCGCAGATAACATAATGCCTGCCTTCCCTTCTCTTTCAGAAGATCTGCTTCTGGAAAGAATGTTGTACCAAATACTACACTTTATGTAGTGTAGTAAAAATGGGTTTTTTCTTCATCCGTCTTAGCCCTTCACTGTCTAAGCTTTGATGCTGCAAATTCCACATAGTTTCCTACAATGCTTCTCTTTTGAATGTACAACAGTTCTCATTCCCGTATTAACTTGCTAAACCTACCTGAAGTAGCTGCTTCATTTCATGGAGGGGAAAATCTACGTATTTTCCCAAAGGTAGGGGAAATGCCCCCAAATGGTTTGCTGATCTCTGCTCTCTCTGTTTGGTTATTGCCAACTCCTGACTGCATCTGCCTAGTTCTAGGTCCAGAGATGAATGTCACTGAGGACTTCCTGGGGACTATTTCGCATCTGAATGGTGACTAGTAATGATCAAACATGGTGGGTCAGACCACTAGTTTATGTAGTGACTGGTGTTAGTCCACTGAAGACCAAACAGCGGCTCCAAGTTTTCATCAGCTCCATTGAAAACAAGTACAACTGCATCAGCTCGCAGACAGTTTACAATAAACCTGCTCCCTGGGCTGTGGGTTAACCTCACTAAGTGTCTCCTGGGGTCAGGTCTGTTACTCTTGTATGTGAAAATAAGTCTTGGTGTGCTTTCTGATTTACTGGAGTGTAAATAAAGCAAGAAGGTCTTTCACTTACAGGCTCACTCATCGGCATATATTAGTAACGCTCATCAGCTTTTGACTGGAACTTTGATGGCATAATTACTCTAAAAGGTTAACATATTCAAAACTACCTGTGTGACTTTGGGAGTTGGATTCCTAGGAGTCTTAGTCATTATTTTAAACAGGAATGAGCTTTTTAAGCCACACATACTCCTGGAAGTTTTAAGAAAAGACTTCTGTTAACATGTCTTTAAAATGACAGTTTCTAGGACAAGCGTGGCAGCTCTGCCAGTCCACTCATTTCAGATATTAAATAAGGAGATTGAAGAAACAATTAGAAAAACACCGTGGAAAATAGATTCTCATGGGTAATCTTACTAGAGAGGTCCAAGATGTAAAAATGTCTATTCTTCAGTCACCTGACAGCAGTATGGATGTGAGCATGTGTTTTCAGCGATGTCTTTAGGGCAGCTGGGAGGATGACTGTTATCTCAGCCGTCACTGTAGACAGAGCAAAACATATATTTCTCCAGACACAGTTTGGTGCACTGAATTCAAACTACTTGTGACTGGAACAGTTTGAGTTACCAGGGCAAACAATGTTATCAGAAGAAACATAAACTAAGAAAACAGTCTTGCATACTCTAGTATTTATGTTTGTGTAGGTAAGACTTTAATTTGCTATTAGTGTTTGGGTTTTTTTTCAGCAGTGATGGATTAGTCTTGGTACTTGTGCGATTTTTAAAGCATTCCTGTAACACTTGTAATGCAAATTATTTATTTTGCAACATACCTGTGAGATAGAGACCTGCTGTTTATCTCGCTTGTACAGCTGGGGTACTGGAGTATTCAGTAAAGCTAAACACAGCACACAAGATCACGCAGGAAAGTCTGCAGTAGGACAGGTGGGAGGGTGCTGAAACTGGGTCTCAATTCCCAGGAAAACCACCAACCTCTGGTCCATGCTTTTCCCATCAGGTTCCTCCTTGGTGCTTCTGATGCAGCTTGGGGCATTTCCTTGGCTAGACAAGGTGGGGTTTGGCTTTTCTAAGGAGGAAAGCTCAAGCCTGATGATGGAGGGAGGAATGGATGGAGGGAGGGTGGATGTATGTCTGGGGGAAGATGGGGAATGGGGAGCATTCCCCAGCTAGAGATGCCACCACCACTTCTTCAGTGAGCCCAGCTTCCCCAGTGCTGGCACAGGCTGCTTCACAGCTATTGAAATTCCGTTCCTCTGGGGAAATCTGCTCTTCCTCTGCCCAGAGCCATCTCTGCTCTTTTTAATAAAGTTGATATGAGTGGCTGGATTGATGATGAAGCCTTCTGCCCAGCCGCTGGCTCCACATCTGCTGCCACTGTGTTGTGTCCCAGGCTCTGTGACAGAGGATAGCTGCCTTTGCTCCACCCTGGCCTTGTGAGGGGCACCAGTGTTTTCATTTTGGGGGAGGAAGCTGTCACAAAGCTGGCAGGAGGAATTTTTTGTTTTGGTTGCATGATGAACAGTATTAATATGAGTTTTATTGCTCAGAATGTATCCATGTTTATAGGATGCTATATTTGAAAAGGAGAAAAAATGAGTCATGGGGAGCTATGCTAATGCTAAGTATTTATGTCTACCTCTTGTGAGGCTGAAGGCAGCGGGAGCTGAGCAACACTCTTGCGAGGATTTACAGATCAAACTAAAGCCCAGTGAAGTCAGCTGTAAGTCACACTGTGCCTTGCTTGAGGCCTGTATCGTGTATCTTGTGCTGGTTGCAATGAAATGCTCTTCTTGAAAAACCCGGGAGTGCTCAGTGCTGTTGACTTCCCTGGGCTGAGGCAGGAGCTCGCTGAGCCACAGGCTGCAGTAGAGATTTTGCCCTCCCAGAGGTTACTGCTCCTCTGCTGGAAAGTCACACCTCGTTTGGTCGCAGCCAGGGCAGAGATGTCCCTGTGCCTCTCAGGCCATGCCTGCAGCACCATGTGAGTGGGAGCAGGCAGAGCCTGGGCACATCTTGGCTTCAGCCCGCTCCTCTGCAGGAGCTGTAATCCCAAAGAGGAGTGAGGTAGGCTCTGCTTTCAGAGCCCGCTAGGGACACAGGGATGCCAGGGTTTGGATACTTTCACTTATGGCATGTCTTGACACTAATTCAGTTGGCTTGCACTTAGTTATGAAGTGCAAGTGTTGGTGTTTGTTTTGATTTATTTAAAAGTTCCTTAATGAGATAGTGATCTGTTTGAGAGGGCCAGTGAATTCACCTTTCCAAGTGTCTGCTTGCCAGCGTGGCTCAGCTCTGACCACAGGTAGAGAAGGGACCAGGACTGGGATTTCACTGCTGGGTGGGCCAAGAACAGGGGATGGAGATGGACTCACTCTCAACAAATCCAGACAGCGTTGTGTGCCTGGAAAATGCAGATTTGGTAACAGCAAGGTGCTCTGCAGCTTCTCTGTTTTGCCCATGTATTTAAGAGGAGGAGTTTTCGAAGTCAGCAGAAAATAATTATTAAAGTGAAATCTTCAGTTTATTGGGCTTTTTGTTTCATTTTGTTGTTGGGGTTTTTTTTTAAGAATTGGTCTTACAGTATGAAAATGAATATGTTTAAGCTTCCTTCAATATATTTTTGAGGGGTACACTGGAAAACAGAAAAGGCTGTAATAATGTAAGGCAGGTTCTGGTTTGTGAAAACAAATACTTGCTCATCTTGCAAATGTAAGAGGGTTTAAAAAGCTATTGAACAGGGATCTGTTATTTGCATTCCTGGAAGCACAAAGCCAATGGTGAGTCTGATAATACAATAGCTGGAACAAAGACCCACCCAACCCAAGTAAAAAGGATGTTAATGGACATTGGTGTAATGGGAATCCCATCCATTTTTTTCTTGAACTGACCTTCCCACTTAAAGGGCTACTAAAACATCCACTGTAGCATGTCTCTAGGCACCTGGTCACTCCAAAAAAGCATTTAGAGGATTTTCTTCTGTAAGTTTGAGAGTCTGCGATACAAACTCTTTACCAATTGGTTGTTGTGACACAGAAAGACTCCAAAAGGGTATGAAATGACAAAAAGTAACAGAATGCAGATGGAATTTAATCTTTCAGGCACATCCAGACACTGTTATCGGGTCTGTCATCTGTACTTAACATGCCCAGATAGCTCTTGAGTGGTCTGCGTAGACAGCTGGTAATTTAGTAGAGATTGGGATCTTCAGAAAATACACAGCTGATGTCTTGTGTAATACTTGGTATGGAAGTATTAGTGCCACCAGCCTAAGTACAAGACTTGCCAGGTGGGGAACATCTATCTATAAAGTAGGACTCTTTGGGAAGAAGTTATTTGGTACCCAGCACTCAATCCCAGGAGGAGTCATGAAGGGACTTGTGCTGTGGGGTGATGAACTGGGAAGGAGGAGATCAGTGAAGGAGTTCCTTTGGCTCAGTAGTGCTTGCTGCTTGATTGAAGTTGGTTTGATAGCTGCTGGTGTTTAGTGGGTACAAGAGTCCCCAGCTAATCTCGGAGGAGGAGACATGCCCCAGTGCTCTGGGAAAACCCTAAACTGTTGCAAATTGTTCTTGTGAAACAGCAGTGCAACATTATTGCCATTGTAGCTCTCAGAGCAGCGTGATCTCGCTGTTAAGGTCCCTGCCTAGCCACAAGTCTACATCTGACATAACTGGCCTTGGAGAAGAAGGCAGGTGTCGCCTGAGCCCATCCTGTGCACGCCCTGCTTCACTTCCACCTGAAGAGACCTTGGTGGTAGCTGGTGAAGGATCGTAACTCTGGACTAGAGGTCCGAAGATTGCGATGAACTGTAGCAATGAGGTGGACTTGAATGAGTACTTGCAGCTCTTCCCTCAGAAAATATTTTGTAGCTCAAGGGCAGAGCGCTGGGAGAGAGACTTCTCTGTTTCCTTCACATGCTGTGGATGCTTTCAAATTTAATCTGCAAACTGGCAAAATATCAGGCATGAGGAGCTGAGCAGACCATTTGCTTTTCTTGAGGTTCGGTCTGGTCCAAAGAGATACAGAATGCTCTGTTAAAATGCTCTGCTGAGCGTCTTTTCCTCTGCACGTTCTGCAAAACGGCTCCATGCAGCACAGACATGCTGATAAGATGCTTTATCACCCCTGTCCTATGATCCCCAAGTATTTTGTTATGTGAGATTTACCTGTAGAGTATTAAGTCCATCTTCAAAAGTTTGACTTGGACTGAAAGCCTGCAGACTGTGAAAAGTCTTTCATATTCATCAGCAAAGTTAGCTAGGAGATATATAATTTCTTACTCTTTTTGCAATGTAGCAAGTCTGTTTAATTAAGCATCTGGGATTTGAATTATTAAATAACAGAACAGTTTCAATCTACTTTTCTGTTGGTAAAGATCTCCAGCAACCCGTTTTAACTCCTTGGATTTTTAAATTATGAGCTTCAGAAACTCTTTGAACCTCAGGAGGACGACTTACTGGATCCAGAAGGGCAGAGAAATACAACTCTTATTCTAAGGTCTCCTGAGCACAGCAAGTCACTCCCTATTGTTTACATACCAGCCTCACAAGAATATGGGAATAAGTGTTAGGTTGCTGAAGCAAAGCAGAAAAACTGTGTTTTCAGGCACATCCTGCATTGAAGCATCTTTCTGGTTTTGTACAGCGTAAGAATAAATTCTGTGCTTTGGAGGCCAGATTGCCTCATCTGTTTTGAGGTGGAAAAAAAAAAAAAAATGAAAAAAGTAATAGTAGTTGCAGTCTGCATGGGCTTGGGAGGGTTCACTGAGAGATAGGAAGGGACCAAGAGGAGTCATCTAAGCCAAAGTGGTGAAGGGTTGCTGAACTCGGGCGGTGGGTGGAGGTCTGCCACCTTCAAGGCAGTGAGTGAGGAGCTGGGGAAGGAGGTGAGGAAGTGGCTGCTAGTGTCCATGGTGGGGGCAGAGGTGCAGGCAGCCCTGGGCAGAGTGTCCTCGAGGGCAGCAGGAGATGAGGGACTTGCTGACAAAGCCACCTGGCACCAACAAGCTCCCGAAATGCTTCCCAACCTCAGGAGTGCTCCAGCTCCCCAAGCCCTCCTGACCCCAGGCTAATGTGCTCTGGCTCCTGTTTGAGACCAGTGCACTTCAAAAGTCTTGTCAAGTGGAGGGGGTGGGTGGACACAGTGGGTGGAGCTGATGACCCAAAATACCATTTCCCCTTCCTAAGGCTGGGCGTATACCAAACTTGTGTCTCTGTGTGGTAAAAGAATATGAACCAAAAGTGCTGAGAGATGCAGTGGTTAAATTGAAACATGCTGTGGCAAGATGAAAGTAATCTTGTCCCTTACCAGCCCTTAATGCTTTGGGGCTTTATTTATTTTTTTTTTCCAAGTGGCTGCGATCCATGGTGTCTCTATGTGTGCTTTTAATAGTTTTTTATATGCAGAAACATGTCAAGACACCATCAGGGTGAACCCTACTATGTTGTGTTATAGCTCACAAGGTCAAGATGAAACATAAGACTATTTACGGTTGTCTTTCAGTTCAAAATTTATTTTTGTAGTGTCCTTGAATGTACTGAAGCATATGAAAAAGACCCCTATGTGGAGTGAATGTCCCTTAGGGAGAACCCAGCAGTTCAAAGAAGGGCCAAATCCAAATTTCTTGCTCTTTCTGTGAGTCTGGTATGTAAAATATGACATAAATGAGAGATTTACACAAGTTGCCAAAACTAAGGCTAACATCTCTTTGCTTGGTGTTTAAAAATAATGTAACTATACAAGCATAGGAATGGCATATAAGATCTACCGGAAGGTGAGAGCAACACAACGCTGCATCCCACTATTTTTGAGAAAAGACCTTGATGTCTTGACTTCGTTGTGACTCTGCAGCAGGATACTGTTGTACTTCACAGCTGTGTGGTGGATGGAAGTTAAAAACGGATCTTCCTGGGCTCTGATGGCAGACCCTAAACATTTCTATGAAACTTCTCAGCCAAGTTCTGTAGGGGATTGAAACTCAGGAGAATCTGAGGAAAGAAACCTGTTCAAACAGAAGAGCAGAGCAACTGAACCAAAACAATGCTCAGGAAGAGGTAATCAAGGACCAGGGGTTCTTCTGTGAAAGTAGCTCTTGATTTGACCTCAGTTAGTCTAAACTCAGAAACTTTGGTCACTTACTTTGCTTTGTTCAGTTCATGCGTGGTCTTACCTGTGAAACGACCCTTCCCATTACCCAGGTAAAGCAGAAACCCTGTACACTTGTGGGAGACAGTGTTCTGTACCACTGCAGGTACAACTGCACGTAGTACCACTCACACTTAAGGAGAAGGGGGTGTGTCCAGCCCCAGTCAGTGATGAGCAGTGTGGTGATATCCGTGTCTAACCAATGTTTTCCCATCAAAGGTCTTTATCTGCCCCTTCACCAATGCTGAGTGGTGTGTATTTGCTGTCTATGTTGCTGAGGGGAGGGAGGTCCTCAGTGAGTCGGCTGTAGCCCAGCACATGTCCTCATCCCTCCAGGACAGCATCCCCTTGGGGAATCTGACTGCACAGCTTCTGGAGATCTGTTAATGCCAGCCCGATGATTAGACAGAAGGCATCGTCTTTGGCGTGTGTCACTGGGAGGCTGAGTACCTTGAAGGCTGAATTCTGAAATGAGTATAACATGTGTGGTGTGTTTCTCCCATGTGAATGCTAAAACCAGTTTATAGGGCAGAAGCAGAAGATGTTATTGTTTGGTATGTGTGAAAGATGCTTTGTGGCAATGGCAGCAGAGGGTGTGCCTCTGCCTTTTCCTTTAACTGGGGAGAGACTCTGCTGTTGCTTTTTCTTTTTTCCCAAATGGCAATTGATTTTTGAGGGGGTTTATCTTTTCCTGAAATTGTGAGTGAATTTCTGATGTGATTGCACAGACGTAGTGGTGGTTGGAGCCCTGCTGTTGCCTCATTCATCAGAGGTGCTTCTCGAGAGTGCAAAACACTTTTGAGGTATGATTTCCCATAGAATGCTAATCCAATGAAGTACTGTAGACTCACTTGCTGGCACTGTTTAAATCCATAATGCAGCACCACCTGCCAAACCACGGGGCATAATGGAAGTGTTAATGAATGTACATATATACTCTCCCACATGGCTGCAAGTTGAATGACTTAAAAGTTGAGGCAGAGGGTTCAGACTGAATATAGAAGGAACCAGGCTTAGGGTATCCTGATGCAGGTCTGTGCTGAAACTGGAGGGTGAGGGGTGGCCACAGGGGTCTAAAATTGGGTCAACATAGGCTGCTATCAAACATGTTGATTTTCATGTTGATTTCTGATATATGGAATCATCCACTCATGACACCTGAGAAGAATCTTGAGCATTCAACAGCAAAGCACAGGTACTGAGCAGCACTGTCTGGGACCCTGGTACATCTTTTCCAAAGGGGTATCTTCATGGGATGTTTCTCTCCAGTGCTGACAGGGTGAATGCACTTGATAGGAGGGAGGAATTGAGTCATGCATGGGTAAACTCTGTTCCTCAAGGGTGGTTTGGCCCATTGCCTGCTGGTCTGAGCGTCAAGGTGTATATTTGCCACTGGGAGGGCTTGCCCAGGCTGGCAAGGAGCAGGAGGAGGACAGCGGGGAGGGAGCTGACAGCCAAGGAGGTTGCCAAAGAGAAGGGCTGAGAAGAAGCACCAGGGCTGGCCTGGCGCGTGGCTAGGATGCTGGTGTTGTCGTGCACCCTGTCCTCAGGCAGGTTCATGGGGATGCTGTGGCCTCATGGAGCTGTGCATCACCACGTGTACGGCAGAGGTGGGGGCTGCACAGCCCTCCACATCCCACTCCTTACTCTGGTACCCGACCCTGAGCTCTGCCCACACTTCTATTTCAAACAAGACCGTTGGATTTGCCAAGTACAGAGTCACCTCCCCAGCATGTTGTACGTAAATAAGAGGCTCATGCTCTTGGCAGACGCTGTAACAAGCCTGGAAAAAATGACTGTTATGGGTCCTGGGCCAATGATGAGATCTTGGAGTCTTCCAAGTGACAGAGTAATGACATGGACCTGGGAAATGCCTGGAAAATGGCTTTGCACACAGTTCTGGGATTTAGAGTCATGACATTCTACCTAGAATCTGCCAGGTGCCTCTTTGGGTAAACCTGAGAGATGGCTGTTCTTTCATCTTCTGAAGTCCATACTGGTGAAGCTCTACAAAAGCTCCAGCATCACAGACCAGCACGCTCTGTGTTCTTCTGTACCTGGAAATAAGTATTAAATGGGTTGCAGGACTGTCCTCGAGCCAGGAGCCTGGGAAAGTTGACAGCCCTACAAGCTTGCCCTGTGCCCTGGGGTGTAGAAATGTTGCAGAAACATCTGCACTGCCCCATAGCTCACAGGTAATTCCAGGGAACACTGCAGTGCAGAGAGGGAATGGACGATCTGTCTATTTTTCCATAGTCTTTTTGCCTGGAAAGGGTAGTCATGAGTCAAGTTTTGGAGAAGATCTGCTGTAGAGCATAGGTTTTGGAAATAGCCTGAAGATTCCCACTCTCTGCACCTTCCTCCATCTGCCCCAAGAGAGGGAGCATCAGCCTGGTCTTTATAGGATTCACCCATACTCTCATGGAAATGCTATTACCAGGGACCTTTGCAGCCTTGAGCTCTTTACATCTGTCTGAAGAGATGCCAGGTGTGTTTGCCAGGAGGGAAGGTAGTCTTTAAAAAGCCATTTACATCCCAAAAGACATCGGGTAGCAACACCAGAGATGTAAAAAGCATTAAATACAGAATTGAGCCTGACTGGAAGAAAAACTTGGGGCCAAATGCATTGATTGATTTGCAGGAAGGTGACTGGAATGAGATGGCCCTGTACCCTTTCCATCCATAAACCATCTCCAGAGCATCCGTAGGTGCCATGAAGTCTGTGCACTGGCTCAGCTATGCCTGCCCTGTGCACGGCATGATGTCCATAAGACCGTAGTGCAGCGAGCCATCAAGGAGCTGGGTGGTGGGGTGGGTGCATACTATCGAGGTGGGTGGATACTATCAAGCACCCCTTGTTTTGGCAGGGGGACGTGGGGCCATGGTGGGGAAGGCAGGGTGGAGCCATGAGGATAGTTCATGTTGGGCAGTTCTTGCCGCTGCTCAGGACACCCCACAGCTCCGTGCTGCGGTGCACAAATTCATCACATGGGCTGCTTCTACCTGCCCAAGGCGATGCTGGCTGAGGCCAGGAGGGCTATGCCACACACATCTGGCTGTGCCATGCACATCTGGCCACATCACCAGCAGCAGGGCTACATGCAGGCAACAAAGCATCTGGCTGCAAACTGAGCACTGCCGCAGAACTGGGTTGTTGGTTCAGAAACCTTGCTGAACAGTATAAGAGCAGCAAAACCATCCAGGGCAGTGGATTTGGGGTCTTTTTATTGGTGTGTCAGCAGGCTGGGATGTGTAGGAGGGAAGCTGCCCATTTCCAGGGATTGTGCGAGCAGGAAGGGCAGCTATTGGAATTTGAAGCCGCTTCCTCCACTGTAAATTTGTTCTTGTTGTGTTATCTCTGGCTGGGCAGGGCAGGGGAACATCTTGGCCATCTGATTTTTTGCTACAGTATGTTTAGGTCAGCTTCATTGGTTCCATGATAACATAGGAGAGGCATTCCTGGCCTCACTAGTGAAGAATTTTCAAGATTCAATACAGGAGTCTGTCATCCCATTATGTCTCCTGAGAGCTCTGGAAATAAATGAGTAAGGAAGGGGATGGTGGATTTAAACACACAAGAAGTGATGGAAGTAAAAGTAGCTGAGCCATCTGTTTCATCAGGCCCCAGTTACTGTGCAGGGCTGCTCTCATTTCATGCCTTGGCAAAAGGCTTGCATCAACCTCCAGTGGACACCCCTAAACTGGCAACCACACAGTTTTAATAGAGGTCAGAGAGATACAGAAATGGATATCACATAGCTGCTTTCTGGTCGCATATCTGGATTCTCCTACAAACTGGTACCAGCAGTGCTGTAACTCTACAGATGACCCAAATCTGACTTAAGTATTGTTTTTAATTTAAAAAATAATGATAATCTGGCTTCTGCATCTGACTGTTGGCTTGTCAGAATCATAGGAGTCTTCTTACATATTTTGAAAAGGGCACTACATCACTGACAGAAACAGGCTGAAGATTAATGGAGTTGTTGTGGGAGGTGGAGGAGGAGTTGGGGGAGGGAAACGGAGTTTGTTTTGGATGACATTCGTCGATATGATTGACGCATGGTGTCCTGCATTTATATACAGACCAGGACACGGACAAGCATGTGCTTCCGAGTAAATATGAGTGAGCCCCTGAGCCCAGCATGGCCACAGGAAAGCGGCTGCTCAGTCCTACAGCAAGGGCTCCTTCTTATCACTTAAGGATTCGCAGCAGGGGGAGGCGGGGGGCCGCCTACCACCTAAGCAATTTCC